>NC_136412.1:193486754-194844254 GCF_051521515.1 Lactuca serriola | reverse complement strand
GGGTTTGTCCATAGATTTACAGGACGACGAGATCGAATTACTTGGTGTATTTTGGAGAAAGAGAGAGAGAGAGAATTAAATTTTTTTTGTTTTTTTAAATAACAAAAAACTTCATAAATAGTTCCACTTTTGTGAAATGACGGAAATGCCTTTCACTTAATGACCAAAAGCTAACGGAGTTAGTGAAAATGATCATTTGTTAAAAGTTTTGAAACTATAGGGACCATCTGTGAGGTTTTTAAAAATTAGAGACTAAACTTCAGATTTTCGGAAACCACAGGGACCATTTTTGAAGTTTTTTCTAATAATAATAGTGTTCAGAAAATAATAGATTACATATATGTAAAGGAAGAAATTAATGAAAGTGGTGTAGCCTAGTCGGCTAGAAGTGTGTTTTGTGAGAGGAAATACACTTGTTTAAGTTCGTTTATACTCAAATTTGAATGTTTTAAGGTGAAAATTCGTTTATACTCAAATTTGAATGTTTTTAGGTGAAAATTAATTGGTTATATACATATGTTCAACAGCTAAAGTGTGAAAAAAAAAGCATTCTAGCTTAATAGTAAGGGGTTTCGTTTACGTGTAGGAGGTCAAAGGTTTAAATTCCGCTTCCTTCGATTTTTCTTAATAAATTCATTTTTTTTCAAAAACAATTATACATGCTGACATGGCAACCAACATTAACGCCATGCCAACAACTTCTCCAACTTCGCGTGCCACTTACGTCGTTTACTTGCTCAATACGTAAAAAATGGTTGATCTGATTACATCAGTAGGTATCCTGGACCCTAAACTAACTCAAAATATTATAACTTTTTTGGAGATTTCCATACATATGACTACAATACATAGAATGATATCAGTCTCAAATCAATCAATATTATTATGTTTGTCAATAAAGATTAGATGACTACCACAAAAACAAACTGTACAATTGATCCAATTTTTGACCATGCATTTAATGTTTGTGAAAGAATCATCAAGCGGCCCACAAATATTACTCTTACCTTAAGTAAAAGAAACAAAAAACTTTGACTATATAGAAGCTCCCTATTCATCATGCCACACCTTAAAATTCCATGTATATCTATAGGTTATGGACAATGTTTAGAGAATGTCAACACACAACATACCACAATATTTAGTTGTAAAGTCTAATCTAACAGAGGAAGTGTTGGTGATTTGTTATCATCAATGTTATTTAAGTGTAATGGGATTACTTTTTGTGACCAGAAGTGATCTTGATAAATATTAAACAAGTAAGGGAATGTGTGGAATACATACTTGTTTAAGTTTGATCAATTATTAAAGTACATTTTTTACTACCGTTTTGGTGGTTTGTGAATGTTTTAAACTGTCATATGACAGTTTTCAGACAAGGATTTAAAAGTCAGTTTTGGGTCTCTTTTTTTGGTACTCACGAAATCATACCCTCTCATTTTCTTTCTTTCTCTCTGATTTAATCTGAGTCTTATCCAATTGAGGATTTGGGAGTAGCACCCAAATACTTCAATTTGAAAGTGATAATCACGATTCTCAGATTTCCAAGTGTCATTAAACACATATTTCTAACAAAAATCGAAGTAATCTGTGATAATGGAAAGTGGCGATTTTGTGAAGGATGTGACAAGCAAGTTTGTTAAGTTGGTGAAGTTTAAAGGCCAAGACTTTCGTAGATGGCAGAAGAAGATGAAGTTCCTCTTGACCACTATAAAAGTGGTGTATGTTCTGAGTACACCAATGCCAGTCTTACCAGAATCTGTTGAAGATGAACCTTTGGAAGCAACAAGAAGGAGATCAAAGTGGGAAAATGATATTACATATGTCGTGGTCATATTCTCAATGGTATGTGTGACTCTTTTTTTTTATATCTATCGAAATTTCGAATCTGCAAAAGAACTGTGGGATTCTCTTGAATCCAAGTACATAACTGAAGATGCTTCTAGTAGGAAGTTTTTGGTCGGTAACTTTATGGGTTACAAGATGGTTTACTCCAGGCCTATTGTGGAACAATTCAATGCAATGTTAAGGATGTTGGGACAGTTTTCTCAACACAATCTGAAAATGGATGAAGCCATTTCTGTGGCTGTGATCATTAACAAACTGCCCCCTTCCTGGAAAGATTTTAAACACAATTTGAAACATAACAAAAAGGAATTGACTTTAACTCAACCTGGAAGCCATTTAAGGATTGAAGAGTCCTTAAGGACTCAAGGACTTGATAATAATCCCAAAGGCAAGTACCAAGTTGCTTCCTCTTTTGTGAATATGGTGGATGGAGAAGGATCAAAGAATCAAAATAAGTCTAATGGAAAAAAGGATGTTTAAAGGAAATGATGACAAGTCTTCCAACAAGAAGGCTAAAGTGGTGTGTTGGAATTGTAACAAACCGGGTCACTTCAAGAAAGATTGTCATTTTCAAAAAGTAAATAAGGATGGTGTTGGACCAAGTGGATCCAAGGATCTAGGAAAGCAACAAGGTTAGATTTCTGTTTTCATGCAGAATTCTAAATATATTCAGAATTATATTTCTGTGATTTCTAAAGCATTTTATGTGTAGGATGATAATGTTGCATGGTGGGTTGATTTGGGAGCAACAAGTCATGTTTGAAAAGATCTATATTGGTTCAAGGACTTTCAACCAATTGAATATGGATCTGTTGTTATGATGGGAAATGTTGCAAGAAAACCAATCAAGGGAATATGATATGTTTTACTTACTTTTACTTCTGGGAAATGTTTGTGTTTGAAAATGTTTTATGTGTTCCAGGGATTCTGGTGAATCTCGTGTCTGAAATTGTATTAAATAATTATGGTTAGAAACAAATGTTAGAAAGTGACAAGTATATCTTGTCAAAACATGGTTCTTTTACTAGATTTGGCTATGTATGTAATGAAATGATTAGGTTTAATATTAATTATCCTTCTAGTGATAATTCTGTTTGCATGGCCTCTAGTTCTACTAGCAATAATTTTAATAAATCTGAATTATGGCATGCTAGACTAGGACACATTCATTACAAGAGATTAAAAGACATGTCTAAAATGAGTTTAATTCCTGCTTTTGATATGTAAAATAATGAAAAATGTAAAACATGCATGCTAACTAAAATCACTAGACAACCTTTCAAAGATGTTGTTAGCGAAAGCAAGGTGTGGGATCTTTTACATACTGATTTATGTGATTTCCATGCAACACCTTCCCTTGGAAACAAAAAGTATGTTGTTACTTTTATTGATGATGCATCTAGATATTGTTATGTCTATTTGCTATATTCTAAAGATGAAGCTCTTGATAAATTTAACATTTATATACAAGAGGTTGAACTTCATAAAAATGAATTAATAAAAGTCTTACGTACTGATAGAGGTGGTGAGTATTATGGTCCAACTTATTTTGAATCAACTTGAATAATACATCAAACCACAGCTTCTTATACATCACAACAAAATGGTGTAGCTGAAAGGAAGAATAGGACTTTGAAAGAAATGGTTAATTCCATGTTTTCCTATTCTGGATTAAGTGATTGGTTTTGGGGTGAGGCAATGTTAACTACATGTTACGTCTTGAACAGAACTCCAAATAAAAGGAGTAAGAATACTCCTTATGAACTTTGGTGTAAAAAGGTACCAAATTTGAGTTATCTCAAAATTTTGGGCTGTAGAGCAGTTGTAAGGCTCACTGAACCCAAAAGAAAAATATTGGGTGAGAGAGGTGTAGACTGTATTTTTATTAGATATGCTGAGCATTCCAAAGCATATAGATTCTATGTTTTATAATCTAATGACTCTGTGTCTGTAAACACAATGATAGAGTCAAGAGATGTTATATTTGATGAAGAAAGATTTACATCTATACCTAGACCAAGGGACATGATCATCAATCTTCCAGCAAGAGTACTACTCAAGCTGAAGATGTTTCTGGTGGTGCAAGTTTTGTACCTGAACCTAGGAAAAGCACAAGAGCTAGAAAAGATAAGTCTTTTGGATCTGATTTTCAACTATATTTGGTTGAAGGAACAAGGAATGAGGCTATATGTCAAGATCAATATTGTTTTAATATTGGGGAGGATCTAAAGACTTTTAGTGAAGCTATGGCTTCTAGGGATGTTCATTTATGGAAAGAAGAAATTCAGGATGAAATTGATTCTATCATGCACAACAATACTTAGGTATTGTCTGATTTACCTCCTGTTTGTAAGGCATTGGGAAGTAAGTGGATCCTCAAAAGGAAAATGATGGCGGATGGCACAATAGATAAGTATAAATCTAGATTGGTTATCCAAGGCTTTAGGCAAAAGGAAGGCATTGACTTCTTTGATACTTATGCTCCTGTTGCTAGAATTTCCACAATTAGATTATTGTTAGCTCTTGCAGCTATACATATCTTGTGATTCACCAAATGGACGTGAAAACTGCATTCTTGAATGGTGACTTGAATGAGAAAATTTACATGAAACAGCCTGAAGGGTTTGTGATGCCTGGTAATGAACATAAGGTATGCAAGTTGAAGAAATCATTATATGGTTTAAAACAAGCACCAAAACAATGGCATCAAAAGTTTGATGATTAGATTTTGTATAATGGTTTTGCATTAAACTAGGCTGAAAAATGTGTATATAGGAAATTTGATTCTTCTGGTAAAGGAGTTATAATTTGTCTAGATGTTGATGATATGTTAATTTTTGGTACCGATCAAGGTGAAGTTGATAAAACCAAGAAATTCTTGTCATCTAGTTTTGATATGAAAGAGATAGAGGACACCGAGGCAATTCTTGGTATAAGGATTAGAAAATGAGACAATGGGATTTCAATTTCTCAATCTCATTGCATTGAGAAGATATTGAAAAAGTTTAACTTTAACCACTGTTCTCCTGTTAGTACTCCTATAGATCATAGTCTTAAGCTTCTACCTAATAAAGGATCTCAGTGTCTCAACTTGAATACTCAAGGACTATTGGCTGTCTAATGTATGCCATGATTAGTACTAAGCCTGATATATCATATGTTGTGGGAAGGATTAGTAGATATACTAGTAATCCTAGTTCACATCATTGACAAGCTGTAAGTAGAGTATTCAAGTATTTGAAAGGGACCATGAATTATGGTTTAACTTATAGTGGATATCCTTCTGTTTTGGAAGGATATTCAGATGCCAGCTAGATTAACAACTTAGAGGATCACTCCTCTACAAGTGGCTGGGTGCTTCTTCTTGGAGGAGGTGTCATTTCCTGGGCATCTAAGTAACAAACTTGTATTATTAACTCTACCATGGAGTCTAAATTTGTTGCATTGTCTGTTGCTGGTAAAGAAGCTGAGTGGCTAAGGAATTTGATTTATGAAATTCCATTATGCCCCAAATCGATATCTACCGTTTCTATCAGATGTGATAGTGATGCAACCTTGGCTAAGGCATATAGTCAAGTGTACAATGGAAAGTCTAGACATTTAGGTGTTAGACATAACATGATTCGTGAGCTCATCATAACTGGTGTGATATCTGTGGAGTTTGTAAGAACTCAAATGAATTTAGCCGATCATCTAAAAAAAGGGTTAACAAGAGATCTTGTGCACAAGGCAACTACAGGGATGGGTTTAAAGTCCACTTAAAATCTTTTATATTGAGATACCCAATTCCCATTTAATATTATATTAGATGTTGAATTCGGTGTGGAAAGCTTGATATTTGAAGATTGGAACACATTATTATAATCATCCTAAGGTATGTGTTCAGTACTGCAAGTAAAGGAGGTTGAATTTATATTCTTAATAGTTCTTTTGAAAAATTGCATTTGCAGGTGCAAGAATAAAAGGACTACCTATATAAGCATGAAGTTTAGCTACTTCAAGAAGTTAGGACTTGGCTTTTATATGCTTATTGAAGGATGGGACACAAGCTAGTAAAATATAGTATCAAGTTAGAACTTATGAGAATGTAAACTGTTGTGTGTATTATCTTCATGTCTTCACTATGGATAGAAAGGGTTCACTCCTTAGTGACACCCTGATATTCGAATATTCGGATTGTATAATATACTAATGTGAAATTCAATCGTCACGACATTTCATTTATGCATCAGTTTGTTGGTGTTATGTTTCATTTTAAGTTAATCAAGATTACACTTAAATAGAGGAGGTTTGTTGGTGATTTTTTATCATCAATGTTATTTAAGTGTAATCAAATTATTTTGTATGACTAAAAGTGATCTTGATAAATATTAAACAAGTAAGGGAATTTGTGTAGTACACACTTGTTGTTTGATCAAGTATTAAAGTACATTGTTTTTATTACCGTTTTGGTGGTTTGTGACAGTTTTAAACTGTCATATGACAATTTTCAGACAAGGATCTAAAAGTCAGTTTTTGGTCTCTTTTTCTAGTAGTCATGAAATCATACCCTCTCATTCTCTTTCTTTCTCTCTGATTTAATCTGAGTCTTATCCAATTGATGATTTGGGAGTACCACCTAAATACTTCGATTTGAAAGTGATAATGATGATTCTTAGATTTCCAAGTGTCATTAAACATTTAAACCCATATTTCTAACAGGAAGCAGAAAATTTTGTTGCAATTTCCAAGGGGAGAATTCTTTAATAGAGTTCCAAAGAAGTATAATCCTAGTTTTGGTTTAGAACGTTGTGTCAGCTTCAATACATAACAAAGTGCAAAGTTGGTCTTAGCGAAGATTACAAATATATAGGAAGAAGCAAAGTCCAAACAGAAGCACATACACAGTTTAACATTATGAAGCACTATTCCTAGATGCTTGGGTATAAAGTATTATACTAGGTATCAATTTTTCAAAACTAACATAATCATCGTGTAAATAATAATTTTGAAAATCGAGGAGCTTGGTTAAAAAATTTTGCAGTATCAAAAGACCTTTATTAGAAAAAGATATTTGAAACATGCTTTGTACTTCAAAAATGTCGGAGTTTCACACACGCCGGTAATTTAGGCAATTTTCAAATAAGAAGGTCAATTTGTTATAATATCCCAATGACTTTTTTCGTATCACTTGTAGGATTTAATTTAGAGGAAAAAAAATACTACGTTTTGAAATTTATGATACAATGAGATGCTAGACACATTTTCATGTCTTTATACTTTTGAAATGATTTCGAATAATAACTTGACTAGGGAGGGATACATAATTAGAAGCATATTTTTGTATGTTCAATTATTAAAGTGAAATCTTGCACTAATTTTATTTCAATGGTTATTATAATATATGAAATAAAAATATCTTCAATCTTTTCATTGAATAAGAAAGAATTCTTGTTGTTTGATTTGAGGTGATCACACTTTGAACTCTTTCGTGATGGTCCCAAATTCCATTTTCAAGAATATTATGTTATTTCTTTTTCACATCCAATAAGAGTTTCTATTTGTGTGGACATGGTCATATTTGTAGTGGCGATTTAGCATATATCACTTTCTCTACGCATTGTGAGGTTATTTTTGTCATTTATTCAACTTATTACATGATAAGGAAAATATAGTCCTACACAAGGTGTGATAAGTAAAGTTTATGGTATTTTGTTGTGTAGCTATAATGGTATCATATTACCATAACGAATTTAACCCAACGCTATAGAGGATATGTTTTCTTTGTTGAGCTTATGAAAATCTATTCCACAAAAGACGGACATATAAATAGAACAAGGAGAAGCTATAAAACATTCACTTTGAACAAAGTTAAAACATGTGTAACTTTTGATTTAGAAGGAACTACAACAGCTGCTAGTATGAGCCTAGAACAGTCTTCATTGTAGTAAACATCCACCGTCGGGAATCGATTGTGTATGCTTCTTAACTTTGAGGATCTTTTGATTTTTAATTAGTTTCTTTTTTATATAAATCTTATGAAGTCAAATGTTCATTGGTTAAACATTACTTTTGGCAATAAATTCGATTTATCAAGAGTAAACTTTCAACATTTGGCCAAGCCTATCAAAAATATAATACCGGAGCGAGGACTAATAGTCTAATACCATATGGTGCGGAGGGCAAACCAGCCATTTCATCACGTTGGAAACAAAACAACATCGGTGCTGTGAAGGCGGAGAAACCACCGTGGGAAGAATATATATATATATATATATATATATATATATATATATATATATATATATATATATATATATATATATATATATATATATATATATATATATATATATATATATATATATATATATCGGTTTTTACATGGATGAACATCTATTGTGCGGGACAGTGTTGAGAATGCAATTTTGTGAGAGTGCCTAAGAGAATGGCTAACTTGTTTACTAACGTGAATACGTTAAATGTCACATAACTTTTGTTATTATCGGGAGCAGATCTACAGAGGAGATAATGGGGGCGGTGCCCTGAATGAAAAAAAAATTATAATGATGACCAGATAAAATTTTGATTCACTATATGTACATAAAATAGATGGCGCCCCTTAAGGTGATGTTGAAGATCACTATTTATCAACCGAGTGGGCTGAT
Organism: Lactuca serriola; assembly: GCF_051521515.1. Lineage (NCBI taxonomy): Eukaryota > Viridiplantae > Streptophyta > Magnoliopsida > Asterales > Asteraceae > Lactuca > Lactuca serriola. Next base: position 194,835,759 of record NC_136412.1, on the reverse strand, counting down.
AAGTTCTATCCCTTCACTAAAACAACAAGAACTCAAGAGATGAAGTAGGGTTTACTGCTCTTGGGGAATACATTAATAGTAAGGAGAAGTAAAGAGAAAAATAAGGTTGTCAAATTAAATGCATTAAGCACAAAGCGAGCCGAAGGACTCCAAGTTTTGATGCTTTAACATTTTATGTCATTCTCATCTTTTAGATAAATTATTTAAGTCCACCTGCTTCTACACTTTTACATTACAACCACTTATCTTTATACAACTAATCTCAAACAATCCAAGTTAGTTTTTTTTATAACAATATAACTCATTTCAAGTTTAGGTTGCACAAACTAAATAATATTTAAAACTTTTAATACTTTTCCTCAACGAATGCTTGAAATGCATTGTATAAATCGATTATCTAGACAAAAATGTATGTTTTTATTTACCTACCATCTTGCACGTTTACATTTACGAACTTGATTGCTTATGGAATATCAATTTATTATAGGACTAATAACATAGAAGTTATGTTAATTTAATCAAGTCAATAGCGTCGTGGTGGGTCAAATATAAATGACATCTTATTTCTAGATCAATTTTTAATTGCTCTCAAAGGTGAATTCATGACCAATGGTAATTATTTTGAGAGGTGTAGAGAGTAATTTTTTGTTTTAGCCCTAATTTGTTTTTGATAAAGAAAGGTCCATCAATGATATCATTAACAAATTTACCCGATAACCAAAATTTTCCGATCATTTATTTTGTTATCTTATGCATGTGGGACATATACATGTTTAAATCTTGGATTCGTCTAGTACCCCTATGATCGAAATTCCTGGATCTGTCACTGGTTATTATTACACTGTAACAACGTAAATTTTCGAAACAATTTTTCATTTTTCAAACATAACATTTCTCACATAAATCATCTCAACTCAAGTGTATCAATTGTTATCACAGTAAAAAAAACACATCCCAAAATCTAAAATACATAATACATAATGCTCCATCAGTGTGTACAGATCATGCCGGCGCATTCCCGCGATCCTCGCTGGTACCTGAAATACATATTACATAACACGGTAGGCATAAATGCTTAGTGAGTTACCCAAAATACCACATACAACACATAAGCCACTCGAGGCTATAATTCGGTATGACCCTCTAGTCAATGTGTCTTAGCGGGACCCTCCAGGCCCGTAGCTCGTTGGACCCTCTGGTTCGGTCTAGCTCGTTGGACCCTCCGGTCCGGTCTGATCGAGGACCCTCTGGCCTCATGAGTCGTTGGACCCTCTGGTCCGGTCCATATAACACATAGCATACATATAACACATTGCACATCAATCTTAGACATACACATATACATAACACATAAGACCCTCCGGTCTACACATAGATACCACTCTAGGTAACGTATAGTGAGCAGACTCACCTCGGGTAACTCGGATAAATCTCGAATCTTGAATACTGATCTAGCCTCCGCCTAATCACATAAAAATTTTCATCTAAATAACAACAACTCTCAAAGGCTAGATTAATCCCCCCTTAATTCCTTAGAAGGGTAAAAGACCATTTTACCCCTCCAAGACCCAAAAGCCCAATTGTTGCCCAAACCCTAAAAGTCAATGAAAGTCAACTTAGTCAACGGTCCAATTTTGACCAGAATAGCCGAGTGCACTCGTGGGACTCGACGAGTTCATGAGCATCTTCTGATTCCTTCCAAGGTCTCACTCGACTCGTCGAGTTAACCTTTCACTCAACGGGTTACCACTAATCACGAATCGTGGGGCAACTCGACTCGACTCATCGAGTTCTTTCATGGACTCAGCGAGTTTCCTCCATGGAAAGTATCAAATGACCTTCTAAGGTCAGATCTGTTTCTCTAACTTATAGATTTGACCTTTAAACACCCAAAAGTCATGTAAAGGTCTAAACTTTATGCCCATACAACACTCATTTGGCTCTATTTGATGAATTAGCTCTTAATATAACAACCAAGATCCAAAACCCAAAAGGGACTGCATAAAGCTGAATGATTGGGACTCTTTGGACCTCTCAAGGTCTAGATCTAAGGTCTATTTCTCATTGGGACTTCTCATGCTTCTTATTCCAACTCAAGAAAGGGTAAAAAAACCCTTGGTTCAATAAGCCTACATAATAAAGAAGAAAAGGGTCGAATTGCTACCTCAAAGTGAAGCCTCCTTGCTTGAAAGTCTCAGGACAACAACCTCCTTTGGTCCTTTTTGCTGGATCACTTCTCCTCCTTAGCAAAATCACAACAAATGGCTCAAGATGGCTCTCTCTCTCTCTCTCTTTCTCTCTCACTTCACACGCTAAAATATGCTAGGATTCTTTTCTCTAGAAGGGTGGCCGCAAATAAAGGCCATAAGGACCCTTAAATAGGACACAAGGCCAAGGATTTAGGGTTTCTACCAATAGCACAGACTCGTCGAGTCCATTCACTAACTCGTAGAGTCCACTCATTAATCCGAGTCATCATTCGCGATCCTACTCGACGAGTTAGGGCAACAACTCGTCGAGTCACTCCTCATACCTCAAATAAATAATCAATTGACCATACCTGAGAATCCAGATGTTACATGCACATTCTCACTAATTAAATCATATATAATAGTAGTATGAACATTTTTGTATGATTCTTATTCTGTCAAAATACATACAAAATATAAGTATCAAGAATAACACTTTTTTATATGATATTCATTTTGTCAGAATATGTATAAATGATTTAATTAATGAGAATATGTGATAATGATGATATTTATGTGAGATAAAATGTATTTACATTATCAAACAATATATTTTCTTGGTTATATTAATAGAATAACACTGTTAACACACGTTCGCACAATAGATGTCATCCATATTTGAACCTAACTATATATATATATATATATATATATATATATATATATATATATATATATATATATATATATGGCTAGGTTCATGTGTTTCTTACATTTATTGTGTGCTAGAATGCACCAATAGAAATTAAGTAAAATTAAATAATTATTTAATTAAATAAAGATAGATATTAAATGATTTCCATAATTGTATGTATATTAAATGATATCTATAATTATAATTCTCTTTTTGTGGAAACTAATTAAACTCATCTTTAAAGTCAGCAATAATATTCTTTCAAAATGAATTCACATCTAGGTTTTTATATATGGGTTTGTGTTTTGTTTATGGATCCACTCACTTAAAATAGAACAAAGTTGCATGGAATATAAAGAACGAAAGTGTATTCTACTAGAATACACTCTCATTCTGTTAGAATATATTCTCATTCTTCTAGGTTAAACTTTCATTCAGCTAGAATACACTGTCGTTCTCTATGTTTAAAGCAACTTTGTTGTATTATGAATTAATGAGTCATGAAACAAAATACAAACCCATACATGAAAACGTAGATGCGAATTTATTTTAAAAAAAATATTATTGCTAATATTAATGACAAATTTAATTAGTTTTCATAAAAAAAAGAATTATAATTATGGATATTATTGAATATACATATAATTATGAAAATAATTTAATATATATATTTATTTGATTAAATAATAATTTAATTTATACTAAATTCTTATTGGTGCATTGTAACACATAATAGATGTGAGTAACATTTGAATATATATATATATATATATATATATATATATATATATATATATATATATATATATATATATATATATATATATAGGTTCATGTTCATTTGAGACTATGCTAATTTTGTAAGACCGTGAGATCAAATCTAAAAATAATTTAAAAATGCAAAATAAAAGGAATAATCCAAAAGCTCTTTTTTTTAATTAATATTTTCAAAACTTTAATTAGCTAAAAACATATATAAAAAAATAAAAAATAAAAAAATTACCATTTTTTTTAAAAAATAGGTGAAATATTCTAATAGAATATTATATTGTAAATATTCTAATGTGATTTTTAGAATATTAGAATATTATACTAGATTTATCAGATATGTAGAATATTCAATTATTCAACTAGAATATTTAAAAAAAAGTATTTTTTTTTAATTTTTTTGGTAACTTTTTTTATTTTTTTTGGAAAATAAAAATTCCGAAAATAATAATTGAAAAAAAAAATTCGAAAATTTTCAATTATTTTGTATTTTAAAAATGTCTTTTATTTTATCTACCAAATGAATGGCTGGGACTGCGTCTCACGGTCTTACAAAATTAGGCGTCTCACATGAATATATATATATATATATATATATATATATATATATATATATATATATATATGTATATAGGAAAATTGAATATACCTTACAACACTATATCAACTTAGGTATCCGAACCTCAACATATCACATCGTTTTGTATCATATATGCATTGTAATCGTCTAAAGTTCTTAAACTTTACTTCGTAACTTGATTTACTTCCATGATTTTCAAGAATTTTACCAATATCTTTCTCTTACATAATCTTCTTTTGCAACTATAATATATATTGCATGACATGTATTCGATAGAAAGATGTGATGTAAGGGAAGAAAATAGTGAAATTCCAAAAAGCTTGGAAGTAAATCAAGTTAGAGGTTGTAATTTAAGAACTTTTGACGACTACAATGCAAATATGATACAAAACAACGTAGTATGGTGGGGTTGAATACCCAAGCTTATATACTACTGTAAGGTATATTCACTTTACCCATATATATATATATATATATATATATATATATATATATATATATATATATATATATATATATATAGGAAAGGGAACCTCCCTAATGAGGGTTTCCGGGGCAGCTTTCGTCCACCGACTAATCCCCCGCTGCAAACATAAGCCTTTTCCTCATGCTCTGGAGTCACTGCAGCTGAACCTCCATGACCACAAGGGCTAAGTGGTGCCATGATTTGAACACGAGTCAATAGGTTATCTATCATATCTTCCACACGTCTTACCAAGTCACCACAACCCAAGTGGTTTATATATATATATATATATATATATATATATATATATATATATATATATATATATATAACCCAAGATAAAATTCATTACTTACTTATAGCTTTATATAAAATGTTTGAGGGGTTGTATAAACAAATATGGGTGGAACACAGTAACTGTTTAGTGATATTGTCCCACTCTTTTAAGTTATAAACAAAATTGCAAAAATGGTCTATGTGGTATTTATTTTTTTTCTGGTTTTTGGTCCAAACCACGACTGTTTTGGATTAGTGGTCCTTTTAACCATGTTTGAATGTGGAAAAGGTCCCCCTAAATTAACTCTCGGTACTTAATCTGTTGTTAATCCCCTCAAGTGCCTCCCATGTAAGGGTATATCCATCTTTTCTCGTTTGAGAGACCATTTGTGCAAAGAAATGTCAATGCCTCATTTGAGGGACCATTTTTCAAAGAAATGAACTTTACCCAAAAAAATCACTCAAGCTCTTCACTTTGAAATCATTCATCGTTAAACCCTTATTTACCGCTTTACCGCAACCCTATGTTGTTTCCACCGATCAGTTCAACGACCACCAACGTGAAATCATTTGTGAAAACATCTCCCGTTCAAAAACCTATTTTCTTAAATCCTATCCTTATTGTGTCTCTGCCCATGACGTCCAGTTTCAAGTTTCAGGAAAAGTGGAAAGAAGATGGAATTTGGTTCAACTTAATTTCTCCTAATAATAATCAAAAACCTAAGTGGGAAATCATTTGGGTTGAAGATATACAATAATGAGTGTGTGAGTGGATGAAGATGGAGGCGACCAATAGCGTTGAAGAGAATGAAACCAGAGGTGTTATTTCGACGGGAATAGGCTTAATTATTAAGGTACAAACAAACTCTCTCTCAAACAACAGTCTTACTACTTTTATTTCATCATTTTTTTCGTGTAACACCCGGGAGAGTCTCTGACATGATAAAGAGAAAAATATTACAACCAGGATCCATTAAACTACTAATTCTCATGAGTTTTCTATCTTTTGTATTCCCTTTATAACTATTATAAATACTTCCATCTTTGAGACTTGAAGTAAACCCATAAATTGATGTATTTGAATGTTTTAAGCTTTTAACAAGATGAATCTGGTGAAATGTTGAGAAAATGTTTTAAGGATCAAATTTATGATGTCTATCGTTACATTCCAGTAGAGCTTCATGTGTGTCTAGTGTCTGCTACTCTTCCAAATGAAATACTGCAGATGACTGGCCTCGTTCGAATCCTAGTCAAATGTGATGAACTGACTCTTGAGGTAAGACATCCTAATTTCATAAAGATTAAATATCCTACTTGTCAAGATATATATTTTTTTTAATTGGTTGTTTTGTCTAACAATGGCAGGGAATAAAACAATTATTTGTTGTTGTAAAAAGAGAAAATTAAAAGTTTGATACTCTATATGGTCTATATGATACTCTTACAGGCTGTACGTTTTTGTAACATAAAGAGAAAGGTAACCATTAACATATTATCATATACGTAGTGGAATTATTTTGTGTTTTAGTAATGAATTCAGGGTTTGAATTCCAACTTTTTTCTAACTTTCTTTGTACTAATATAGGTGGAGACATGCCACGGAAGGATAGAGATGCAATAATGGAAGAGTTTTTGATATGGTGTTGTGTCTTGATTACCATAGATGTGTGGGTTATGGGGTTGGATGTTTTGCAGGGTGTTGCTATTAATTTTATGAAGACAGATGATATCAAGATTTTAAGAGATATAGATTAGTATTACAATACCCAAAATGATGAGATTCCAATGAATGTGACAGATTTTACTTGTTGGGATATTTGGAGTCATTGACGGGGGAAACAATTTAAAGGGGATATACATATTTTTTCTTTGCAAAAATGGTCTCTCAAATGAGAAAAGACGGATAAGCCCTCACGTGGGAGACACATGGGGGGGGTTAACAACAACAAAGTAATGAGAGTTAATTCGGAGGACCTTTTCCGCATGCAAACATGGTCAAAAGGGCCACCAATCCAAAAAAAATTTATGGTTTGGCCCAAAACCCAAAAAAAAAAAATGCATACCACAGAGACTATTTTTGCAAGTTTATATGATTTATATAACTGATTTAAGTAAAAAAAAGGAAACAAAATGTATTCTTATCTTTTTAAACTTTAATTATTATGTCAGTGTTCTTATAAATTTTAAAATTGTGGTCTCAAACTATAATATCCCCTAATATAATAAATAAGTAGATTTTTGCCAGGTGACATTTCCTAAGCCCTCCCCAATCGATTTTCCCACTTAAAATACGAAAGTGAATTTCCCTAAATGCCCTTATACTTCAGCTTTAATAGTTATGCTTTACATTGACGTTTGAATTGATATACCAATATTATTCTATAACAATACGATTATTCCAATAAATCAACAAAAAGATTTGAATTTCATTTACATTTGGTAAGAAATCAGGAGTTGTTATCATATCCAAGATTAAAAACGATGGCTAGGTCTTCCGATTCATATATACCTCCAGCCTAACAAACTCGCTTTCAGCTGCATGTAATTAAATATTTATTTGATTTATGTCGAATTTTTGTTCATATATACCTTCAACCCATTAAGTTTATTTCAATCGCCTTTAGATGCCTTCGATTTTTACCAAGAAATTGAAGATTATTCTGTTTACCCATAGATTTCAGGTAGTTTCAAAGTTCTTCGTCTTCCTGTTTACGACGTGTGTATAGCTATTAATGTTGCACTGTTTTTTTGGATGTCATTTTTTTAGTTCATGATGTGGCTAACTTGGAAAAGTTGTTTTGCTTACCACATGTTTGATAAAATTCCTAATAGAACCATTAATTAGTATATACAAGCAATTGCAATTATAACTAATATACTATCATTTGAAGTTATTTTTTTTGACAACGATCAAAATAATATAGTGATATAATGTTTAATTTGGTGATTTTCATATAATTTTAAGACCTTATGGTTCATTTGTAGGTTTTGTATTGTAAAGGTCCGGTGGTTATAAGGATCCAATGCTTAATTGTCCATGGTGATTATTGTTTTCATAAAACAAATTATTCTCTTGCTAATTTTCCTTTTCAGGCATAAGATACTTACAAATATAAAAATGTGTAGTAGTTATGCAGTGGATGATGGGTAACTCGTGATGAACTATTATACTATCTTGTGTCTACATAAGATGTAGTTATGTAGTTATTGCAAAACCTAGGTAACTAACACTTTTTTGATTTTGCAGAAACAATTACATAATAAATTGATTAGTATTCATTTTTCTTTCCTATTATTCTATCATATATGAAGTATACATGCATTAGCTTTTCAATTAATAATATGCATCTGGTTTGTAGTGATGCAGGATACCATATTATTTGGCTTCTTAAATACAAATAACATGGGGAGGCTTTAACATTAGTTAAATGCATATAGGACCGTAGTGGCCTTCTTTATGAGGTAAATATATGAAGTACAATAACCTTTACGAATGTGTTGGTATGGTTTTTGATTTTATAAGATTCCATACATTTCCATAAAGCTTAAATCATATATATTAGGGTAATTAAGATCACTTTCCAATTCGAGACATTATTTTAGTTTATGTAATTTCAAGAAACCCATAACTGAATTTCATTATTTAGTTAATTATCACCATTTCATGAGATATGTTTTTAGAATTTGAAGTATGTTCATGTAGTTTTGCTCTTATTTAGGTAAAATATTATATTATTTTTTAAGAAAACTTGCTTGTACTTTTATTAAATTGCATATAGTAATGTAATAATGCTTCAAGCTTCAAGGTGGTTATTGTCGCTTTAAATATCTCTTCAAGAATAATTCCCTATTTTTGTTAAGCTCTTTGGATTGTTAGGTGGGGAGGGGTTAAATCAGAAAATTAATTATGGGTAAAAAGAGTAAAGCAGTTGGTTATTTTCTAGCAATTTTTTTATAACAACATTAAAAAAGTAGTTTTGGCTCAATGCAAAACTATAGTTTCTCTTAATTAATTGAAGCTTTTGTTTTTTGATTTATGCGAGTATGATTTTTGACCATTTTAGGAGATTAAGGCTTCAAATCCCCTAATCTAATAAATGAGTACTTTTTTGCCACGTGGCAATTCCTAAGCACCCTCCCGTCGAATTTTCCTGCTCTAAACATCAATGTGTTTTCCAGCTTTGCCCTTGCAATTGAGGATATAATATGTTCCTTCTTTTCAGCAGAATGAAATAAGGTAATTCCATAATCTACTTTCCTAATTTTCTGGAGAAATTTGAATTCTTCTTTTGATTAATTTCGGTTTGATACGAAAGATGCATGAAATCAACAATAATTTATCACATCAACAAAAAATCAGGAACTCAAATTTTGATTCGATTCTGTAGACCGTCTTCCTAACTTCATATGTTTTAGGTGTTTTAAACCATATTGGAATGAAGAGGAGATAGAGAGACCGGTTGAAATCTCTACGTGGGTGTCTATGGTAAAACAAAGGGGGAGAGAGGTATCAAGCAGCAGAAGGGGATCGGTAGGGGTGGGGAAAAGAATTACCTCAACATAATCAGGTCAGTCAATTGCTTTTCAAATATCAATATGTATGTGTTTGATTTAGGAATTATATGCGAAAAGATCATGCAAATCACCTTTAGTTGGTTGTATGATCAGACTGTCCAAATCGTATTTTTTGTTTGAAATGCACCAGATATGGATTATCGAGAGAAGAAGGGAATAAGAGGCTTCAAATTTTTGGTCCCAGCAAGCTTGAAGAGAAGAAGGTAAATTAATTGCTTCATATTAAATTTAATTTCCAATACTATTTTATCATTGCTTTGTAGATGATTTAGGTTAGATGTGTTTTTGTTAGATGAATGAAAAATATCATTGACGTCACTCATCTATTGATTTCAAGAAAGACTTGTCTTATTCTTTTGTATTATTGAGTTTACTTTTCATCACGATTTTAGTGAAGGTTTATCGAGAGATTAGGGTTTTTATAATATATGCTTCTTTTCCTCCCCAATAAGGTGCTTTGACTATTTTTCAATTGGTGGAGTAACTGAAAATTCCAAGGTTTGTATTTTCAATTTTTGCTTTTATTTTCATTTCTTGAGTGTGTATTGCTATAAATCCTAAGGAACAAATTGGTTTAATTAGTTTTAATATAATTTAATTGTTTCCAAGAGCATAAAATTTACTTATTGTTTATTTTGAGTCAATTGTTTTCATAATTGATAAATCTTGTCGATGTATCTAAAGTAAAGAATGTCAGTTGAAGAGTTTTTATGAATTAATAGTAAATTGCATTTTAGTCCTTAATTTGACCTGAATTTTTTGGTTTTGGTCCCTATAATAACCAGGATTCAGTTTTGGTTCTTATATTGAACTTTCCTAACAATTTTGCACATTTGGTCATCTAAGTTAACCACCAAGATGTTTATTATTTGAAATGACCATTTTGTCGTTGGACCAAAATTGCTGTACTTTCATTTAATAATGTATTTAAGCATGCTACTTTTGGTCAACTCTTGGTCAAAGTTAAAGTCCTTAGTCAAAGTCTACCTTCCTGGTTGATTCTACTCGCCGAGTCAACCCGTTAACTAGCTGAGTCCCCATTCCCAGAAAACTCTCATAACACAACTTAACTCACCGAGTTGGCCCAAGACTCGCTGAGTCCAACGATCTCTGAGTCCCATCCTGTCTGACTCACTGAGTTGTCGACCGACTCACTTAATCCAAGGCTTTAGCCAAAATAGGTTGGGTTCTGCAACCAGACTCACCAAGTCTAAGGCAATCTTCAACAGACTCGTCGAGTTGTTCTTCCAACTCACCGAGTCCATGCACATGTTCATACAACTCGTCGAGTACACCCATGTGATTCGCCGAGTCCCTTCAGTTCTCAATCCATACAGAGGATTTTCGAGCCATGCAGGGGCTTCAATCCATAGATCCATTCTTCTACAGCCTAACCCTCACATAAAGTTGCAAACTTTACGTGAAACCAAGGAGATATAAGACCAAAACACTCTAGGGCTTGGGTTTATGTCAAAGGGGCTTCACCAATAACTCTTAGACAAAAGCTTTATGACATTACGGACCATCAAAAACCTAGATTTGAAGTAGCAACCACAGATCTAAGCCTCTAACTCGAAATAGCTCTTAATCATACCAAAAATTCCCCAAATCTCACATGATAATAGATCTAAATGCAAAAGAGTCCAAACAACAGATTACCTCCAATATAAGCTCCAACTGAAGTAGTTCCCAGATCTACACCCCTCCTTCCAGCAAACCTCTTGATTTTCAAGCCCCTTTCCACCCAAAATAACTTATCAAGTCGCCAAATTGCATCCAAGGGTTTTCACTCACGATTTAGGGTTTTTGGATCTCTAAAGGGTAGCCAAGAGGCTGAGGGTGGGTTATAATATGCTTTATATAGGGCACAACCCCCATGATTAGGGTTTTCTCTCTTCTGCACCAACCTGTCGAGTTCAAGCCGTGGACTCGACGAGTTGGCCACTTAGACCGTGATAGAATCCCGCTCTGAATCGGCGAGTAAGCAGACCTACTCGTTAAGTCCGTTTCCTAAATTTACACTTTTGTCCCTTCATTGAACATTAGAAATTTGGGGTTTTACAACTCTCCCCCACTTACATTAGGCTTCATCCTCGAAGCCTACTGCAGTATACGATTCAGAACAAAACCCCTTGCACTACCGACTTCGATTTCTCAATCTACTCATGCTCTTACTAACCCTACTTTTGTATCTCTCTTAAAATGGCTTATTCTTACGTGGCATCCTTGCCACTATTCCCAGCCAACCATCAGCCTTTCAACTCAATAGCACTACATAATAACCACGAATTACCCGATGATACCATCCCTTCAAATCAAGAACACACCTTCACGCCCTGTGAACGCTAGATACCACAAACACCCACTAAGCCCCGCCGAGACACTAATCCATCTTCCTTCGCCCAAGATTGGTGATAACCTTGATAACTTGCAACATGGAACGGATCTTATTCCATCCTTTGGTTCTATCCCTTATGCGCTGACAGGATACTGCATCCATCGGCTCCCATAACCCATCAACCAAACATATTGCGTAACCACACGTACCTGGCCCAAACAGCCTCGGGCTTGAATACCAAACACATCAGGTCCAATCAATCATAGGGTCCGGTCGTCTTCATGATGGAATACCCCAGATTAGATACCTCCGCATACATAAATCAAGTCTACAACCATACCCGGAACTAAGAACCTTGTCCTTGAGTCTCCCTCGAACCCTTCGGTTCGACACAACGGAGTGCAACCCACTCACACCACCCTATCACAATCTCTAGGTCCTTGATCTCCAATTGTAATATCCTTATACAGTCCTCAGCACCGGTCCACACTATTACCGAGTCTGTTATCCTTCTGACTCACCTTCCTCTATCCTAATTTCCAATCTAGAACCACTATCCTCCTCCTCTTCCAAGGAGAATGAAAACATGCATGCACATCATCCAACATTGCCATAACCTCAATGGGTATCCAACCCGTATGTGCTTCCATATATCTGGTACACTGGCAGTGCTTACTACCAATAACCAGAACACTTTCAATCATCCATTTACTCTGCTGCTTTCCTTTTAGAGGACCCACACTCCTTCCGGAGCTACATGCCTTTCCTTTCCAGGAAGCCTACTCAACAACCCTTACCACACCTATAAGTGGCACTGAGCTAAACTCCACTCTATGCTAACCATGTGGAGAAACTGCTATTCTCAAACTCCCATATACTCTGAATCCGAGCACATAACTAACTAGGCCCCTACACGGCCTCCAACCAACTCCATCATCATGATCAATACTTGGAGCCATACCTTATCGATTGCTATTTCAAGGTGACATACTCACTCATTCTCCGCATATAGGTCTACTAACACACAGGGTCTTCAGCATGACTGGACCGCCTTACCAGGCCTTCAGCCTATCCGGACCACCCTCAGAACATTCAGCATGTCTGGACCGCCCTTCTAGGCCTTCAGCCTGTCTGGACTGTTCTTCGAGCCTTCGGCCTGACTGGTATGCCCACCGGCCTTTAGTCTATCCGGACTGCTAAAAATTTTCATACATCACCCTAAACCATTCTTTCTAGGAATCTCTCCCATGCATACAGTTCTCGCCCTCTTGGGGTTCCGAACTCCAGCTCCATTCCATATACTCACATTCTGGCCTAACCCTGGCCTCACAACAATTAATCACTTTCTCTGAAAGCCATGGCCTATTCCCTGTCCCACGTGTCTATCACCACATTCTCGGCTAAAACACAGCTAGATCCAACATTTTAATTAAAACGCCCATTCGAATTCACTCTCTGTCCCCAACTGGAGTATTAACCGATCCAAGAAGATGAAATGTTAGAGACACTTCGAACTGATGAGATCACCAAGATCCTTTGAACTTCGCCCGAACACTAATAACAACTTCCGATCAACCAAGATACACCGGAGTCCTCAGCCTACTCTAGCAGCATGCTCAATACGTGGAACAGACCTATTCAGTGCTAAAGCGTAGCAGCCAACTCAATACCCGAACATAGATCTACAAACATAAATAGAGTCTTTAGCATGACTGGACCACCCTACTAGGCCTTCAGTCGATCGTCGCCCTTCTCGGAAATCCGAGGTTTGTTCCCTAGCCCACGGGTCTACCAGACACACTAAATAACCCGCACTCCCATGCTGAATGGACTGTTGAGTCCTGGCATCTAACAAAACCCTCAATCTATCAATCCAAAACCCTTAGAGTCGAGCACACCCTCGAACGAAAACCCGAACTCAACTGGATTCTTGACTAGGACCCCAACTTGGTTCCGCAGCTTCTGCTATCAAGCCATAAGACGTGCTCTTATGCTAGGGAGTTTTTTCGAACCCCAATCAACAAAACCCTCAAGCTAAGCAGCCAATAAGGCCTCCATTCTCCCTATCGGGTTGTGAAACTTATCCCCGTTTCAAAACCATTCCCACTTCAGCATCTCGGGTGACAATCCCCCACTTAGATTCAACTAAGCCTTCATAATACATGAAAATTGGAGGATTCTCAATCCTCCTCACTTCCCAACGATTTATCCGATGACACCCAACTCTTTCCCACTAGTGTTCCATTGCTAGCTGGACCTGACTCATCACACACTTTTGAGAACCAGATGATCACTTCCTGAATCCCAGTGAAACCGACAGTCACTAATACGTGAATGACTCCACACTCACGTCCTGAAGACCACCAGATAGATGCTCCAACTAATACCTCGGCAACGAGTTACTTCTCTTGGTGCTTTAGTCCGTCAATCACTAATGGTTGCTAACCACTGAATCCTGACAATGGTGAGTTACCCTTTTTGTGGGACCCCATCAGTAGGCCTCACACATAATACCCCTTTTCCAAAGGTGTTCCAAACAAGCTTCCCACTCTCGGGCTTTGGAAATCATTCTCTTCAGGTTCACACCCTGACTCACTCGCCAGTTCAAATGCCCATAGCTGAAACAACCTCTTCCCTAAACCGAGCTACAAACCACTCTGAAGACATAGTCTATAGTCCCAAAAATGAAATAGATTGAACAATCATTTCTTTCCATCCGATATAAGAGATCCAAGGAAAACCAGACCTCACAAACACTTATGCCACACCAACCATCCTGAGCTCACCGACGTTGAAATAATGTTGCCTATTCCTGCAACCAACTGACCCTAAGCTCGAATACACCTGATCCTGGGGTCACAAGCATGCTCACTCCTTCGAGCTCAGAAACTGAGAGGGCGCAATCCTTGCCCTAAAAACGACGGTCCAGTCCATCAATTTAACCATTTCACTTCCAGCTGCAAAACCCTAGCTGAACACAATCATCACTCCTTTTCGGAGTTCCCACGACCCATATCCGGCCTCGAGAAAACCCCCGAGCCTCAAATCTATAACTTTCGTGCTAACCTCTCCTGCTCCACCCACGGAATATAACGAGTATCGATCATATTCCTGATCCCAAATAACTGCAAGACTCTGCTCATCAGAGTATGTCCTAGAACTAAGAAGTTCGACCAGCTCCTCCCTTGTCGTCGTTACAGCTGCCAAAGCTGCCGTGGCAACCATATCAGCAATGTCTGCATGACGCTCGACAAAATACTCAACCATGGTGGTCTTGAAAGACCCAACCATCTTCAGAATTTATCCCCAAACAATCTCGATCGTCTCCTCCCGTAGGATCTCCCTGACACGATCCCCTGACAATGTTGGCCTATCCTGGCTGCTAACCCCCGATCCTAACCTGGATCCGGTCACAAGACGTCTTGTGACCACTATTCTGGCAATACACCAAAAGGTCTCTAATAACCTATATAATGACAGGGAAACAACTCCAAAACCCAACTGTAGGGGTTGTGACTTCCTTGCCACGTGTATGGGTCCTGTGCTTTTACTAGTACAGGCCCATGATACCTTCCACACCTACCCATATTTGTCTCAAGTATCATCACAACGCCCTAATATATATATATATATATATATATATATATATATATATATATATATATATATATAGCGAGCACTTAAATACTTACTCCTGGAGGAATGCTAAACATCTCATAACTGGCCTCCCGGCCTCTCACTACCCAACCAATCCATGAAACTTCCACCAACACTGCAGCGTTAGTGTATACTAGCCACAAATAACGCTGGACCCGATATACTTTCGAATATCCAATTCTACCCTAAGGTCGAATCAACATTCTCTTGCTATAAGATATTGATTATGTACAGTCGTGATGCATACACTAAACAACTACAATAAGGGTGTCAATCTCATATAAGGAAAACCCTAGGCTAATAGGCATCATGAAATCAGACAATTCTATCATGCAATTCCTGAAGATCCCTATCCTAGTACTAACAAGATGTTCTAACATATCACAATATCAAATAACAGTATGGTATTTTGGGGTCTACTTACTGGCTCCGACTGATCATAGACTTTGCATCCTCTTTTACTTATTTTGAAAACCATTTTAGAATCCATTTTGAAAACCTTTCCTTGGTTTGAGACTGGAGTCACGCAAATGTTCCTCGAATTCACTAAAACCAAGGCTCTGATACCAACTTGTAACAACAAAAAATTTCAACCAATTTAAAAAATTTTATTTCATTCAAAAACCATTAAGTTCATACATCTTGATTTCAAAATAGTTTAAACATCAGAGTATCCCCCAGAACCACATCACATAGATTATAAAACATGCGAAGCGGTACGATCACACCTTCGCCTTGCCACAATCTTCTGAAGTACCTGAAACAATACACTGAACTGTAAACTCGAAAGATTAGTGAGTTACCCCCAAAATACCAACCACACATAAACATACTCATAACATATAACAAATATAACAGCCATGCACATCGAGTCTAGAGTACAACTGGTCCGCCCTCTTGGGGCCTTCACCCTATCCGGACCGCTCGTTGGGCCTTCGGATTATCCGGTCCGCCTTGGGTATGTTGGCCTACAACACAAAGCAGGACTCGCCTTAACCCAATCCCCTTCAAACAACCATGTGCATATAAAAACAATTAATCACATAACAAATCCTTAACCAGACAAACAGTCTAACCGATCACATAGCATATCAACATCCTAACCAAGATTTCGATCTAACCGGTCACTAGCATAACATTAACCTATATACCGGGTACCAACCTTAACCAGGTCACTATCATAACATTACCCTAAATACCGGGTACCGACCTTAACCAAGTCACTAACATAACATTACCCTAAATACCGGGTACCGACCTTAACCAGGTCACTAAGATAACACCATCCTAAATACCAGGATGCAGATCTAGCAAAGTAATAACATAACAAACAATACCCGGATTTCCATCCGATAAAGGGTCGGCCTTGGTGCCATAGACACTGTCGATATAGTGAGGATAACTCATCTACAATTTCCGACTAAAAAGATAAGACCAAGCTGATCCGACCACCGACACGAACTTCACCATAGAACACTACCAAAGAACCAATTCCATAAATACCAGAATTACCAAAATACCCCTAGATATCAAATTGGTCAACTCTTGGTCAAATTCAAAGTCCTCAGTCAAAGTCAACCTTCCTGGTTGATTCTACTCGCCGAGTCCCCATTCCCAGAAAACTCTCATAACACAACTAAACTCGCAGAGTCGCCCCAAGACTCGCCGAGTCCAACGATCTCTGAGTCCCATCCTGTCTGACTCACTGAGTCGCCAACCGACTCACTTAATCCAAGGCTTTAAGCAAAAGAGGTTGAGTTCTGTGACCAAACTCATCGAGTCTAAGAACAGACTTGCCGATTCTAAGGCAATCTTCAACAGACTCGCCGAGCTGTTCTTCCAACTCGTCGAGTCCATGCACATGTTCATAGAACTCGTCGAGTACACCCGTGTAACTCGCCGAGTCCCTTCAGTTCTCAATCCATACAGAGGCATTTGGAGCCATGAAGGGACTTCAATCTATAGATCCACTCTTCTACAACCTAACCCTCACATAAAGTTGCAAACTTTACGTGAAACCAAGGAGATATAAGCCCAAAACACTCTAGGGCTTGGGTTTTTACAAAGGGGCTTCACCAATAACTCTTAGACAGAAGCTTTATGACATTATGGACCATCACAACCCTAGATCTAAAGTAGCAACCTCAGATCTAAGCCTCTAGCTCGAAATAGCTCTTAATCATACCAAAAATGCCCCAAATCTCACATGATAATAGATCTAAATGCACAAGAGTCCAAGCAACAGATTATTACCTCCAATATAAACTCCAACTTAAGTAGATCCCGAATCTACACCCCTCCTTGTAGCAAACCTCTTGATCTTCAAGCCCCTTTCCACCCAAAATCACTTATCATGGCTCAAAATTGCATCCAAGGGCTCTCACTCACGAGTTAGGGTTTTTGGATCTCAAAAGGGTAGCCAATAGGTTGAGGGTGGGTTATAATGTGCTTTGTATAGGGCACAACCCCCGGGATTAGGGTTTTCTCTCTTCAGCACCACCTCGTTGAGTCCAAACCGCCGACTTGGCGAGTTGGCCACTTAAACTGCGGCAGAATCCCACTCTGACTCGGCGAGTAAGCGGACCTACTCATCGAGTCCCTTTCCTAAATTTACACTTTTGTCCCTTCATCGAACATTAGAAATTTGGGGTGTTACATGGTATCACTACCCCCTGGGTTGTGGTGCGTACCCACCATGATATCTCTCAAATACAAAACAAAAATTATCAGAGACTCACTCGAGTATACTCACACTTGATCGCTCGACCCTACTTGTTCCCTAGTAATCCTAGGAATTCTTACTTGACTAGCATACTGACCTCGTGCTTCCAGTAGTAGAGGCCCAATTTTACCTTCCACACCACATCTGTAATCACCCCAAGTCCTCCTACTAGGATTCCAGATCGCAAGTACTCTATATCTCGCCGAACATAGGCTACTCTCATAAGCTCATTTCTGCTATATACTCATACTGAAAGCAAATCACAGGTAGCAGAAACTCCTAGGCTAAGGCATCACAAATCAGGCCACTCTAGTCCTAAAATATGAAGTACCTAGCCTACTCTCTAGGATGCATAACGTCTCTCATAATATCTCATAAATATCTCGTAATATTGAAAGTAAGGGTATTTTGGGAAAATCACCGTTTGGGGGCTGGCTGATTGTACACACAGCTCTTTCTCGTTTTCTCGTAGAAACTCTTACTCGTTTTATAAAAATCGTTTCACTTGGAAAACTTTCTCAAATCCTCAGTTTGAGTCCAGACATACCCGAAGGAACATCCGAATCCCTCAAACCACGACTCTGATACCAACTTGTAGTGACGTATTTTTTTTTTCAACCAAATTTTTCATTTTTAAAAACATATAAAACTCATATATTAATTTTCATGGAAATTGTAAGTGTCTTAATGTCAACATAAATCCACAACAAAAATCAATTCCCAAAATCCTCAATGTAATCTCGAACAGATGTGTACAATCACGACGGTGCCTTCCCGCGATACTCGGAAGTACCTGAAACACAAAACACATAACACGGTAACCATAAAGCTTAGTGAGTTCCCCAAAATACCACATACAACACCTTAGCCACTCAAGGCTATATCTCTGTAAGACCCTCTGGTCTATGTGTCTCAATGGGACACTCCAATCCGGTCTAAGTGAGGATCCTATGGTCTTACAGCTCGTTGGACCCTCTAGTCTGGTCTCAGTAACACATAACATAGCATATATATCACATAAGCAAATGCACATATCAAAAAAGCACATAAGACCCTTTGGTCAGACATAATTACAAATCTAGGTAAAGTGTAGTGAGAAGACTCACCTCGAAGCAAGCAAACTCATACACCTCGTACACAAATCACCGATCTAGCCTCCGCCTAATACATGTGGTGATTATATCTAATTAGATCACAATTCTAATAAATTCATATTAACCCCTTTTAACTCTTGGTAAGGGTAAAAAAACCATTTTACCCCTCCCAAATCTCAGTTACTCACATTTAGTCAAGACTCTAAAACTCACCCGAAGTCAAACTTAAGTCGACAATCCATGTTGACCTAACTCGACAAGTGCATCAGGGGGACTCGTCGAGTCCCCTCGTTCCCTCAGAGGCCTTAAGAAAACCAACTCTACTCGTCGAGTTGACCCGCTAACTCGACGAGTTACAGTACGCTCAGACTTATCAGAATAAACCCTAAGCGACTCGTCGAGTCTGCTTATGGACTCGATGAGTTCATCCAGTCCATACTCCCATTCAGATGTTTTAGGGCAGATCTACCACTCCAAATACTAGATCTAGACTCTCTAGGCTCGAATGTCACGTAAAGCTTGCATCTTTACATTCACGCAAGGCATATTTGTTCCATAATGCCATTACAAGCTCCAAGAAAAGTTAAATGCACATGAACTTGCCTCTAGCTCAATAAAGTCCAAATCTTTGGACTTTCAATGCCTTCTCTAGTCCAGATCTGAGGTTCTAACTTCAAACCATGCTCAAATAACTCAAGAACATAATATAATTTGGGAGAAAACCCTAAAAGCTCCCAAAATTAGATCTAACGAATATGTAGCCAAGATGAGAGCTTTTTACCTCTATATAGTAGCTAATGAAATAAGAATGCAAGATCCACAGCCTTCCCTCGGTTAGATCCACCATGCTTTTCCAGTCCTTCCTCCAAAATGCACAAGAATTCTTAAAATGGTCTCTCTCTCTCTCTCTCTCTCTCTTAATACAACGAAAGGTGCAGGTTAGGGTTTCTCTCTGTGAAGTGTGGCCGCACAAGGAGCCTCTCGGACTTGTCGAGTATGTCATTAAACCCCTATGACCACGCGCGACTCTACTCGACGAGTCATAGCATCAACTCGTTGAGTCGCTCTATGAACTTCAAAAATAAATAGTCAAAATGATGTACCTGGGATTCCGGATGTTACAATAATAGTCATTGGCTTAGACATCTAATCCAACAGTCTCCCACTTGGATAAGTCTAATACTATTATATTAAGTAAGACTCCGAAACCCGACTAGCAATCGTAGCTCTTAAAGCTGCTGTCGAACTGTGACCTAGTCAATAATGTGTCTATTAGATAAGGATCATATATTCCTGCATTCTAGATACCATATGGACTGAGACTTGGATTATAATCATTCTCTCTATCCATATGTTATTTCCTAATTTCTAATTTATGACGACTGACTAATTGAACAAATCAAATCAGTCTAGACTCGGCCGAGCACTTACGGTTGTCATCACCAAATCATCGAGGGGCCCACAAATATCGCTTTTATCCCTCCAAGGGTAAAAGGAATGGATAAACTTCGAGCCAAATGTTCGCTTGTACTTACTCATCAAATTACACACAATGATATGTTTTATAACAACCAAGTTACTAGATGCGTTTACATATATCAACATGCAACCGATGCGCAACTACAACTCACACGTCTCCATTTGAAGAATATAAGATATTATCATCTCATGATCACTCGTGATTAAATCCATGAAGTGATTCAAATGAGCGTGCGTTTAATCTAATACTCGAATCTCAATCCAGGAGCACTCATGAATATTGTAGCTATGTCTAGGCCACCTATACAAACTACAGACCCATTCATGACAGTCTTGCCTCAATACCTACTTCCAAAGTATGATCAAATGTGGATGGTTTGAATAACCTAGTTATTCGGGAAGTCAAAACATGCAAAGTGAAACACAAGAATAATACTTATCCTATATGGCCCCAAACATTTTGATCCATATTGATTACTCACTATTCATACTATAATGTTTCGAATAATCAACTTAATACTTGAATTGAGAGAATAGTCATGCCATGCTCCAAGCATGCAGACTATGTTTGTCTAAACAATAGCTATGCCATACTCCAAGTGTGCACACTATGTTTGTCTATGATCCTTACTTTGTGGAATACATCAATCGAACATAATTCCAATGATTCTCATTTCACAATGCCAAATTGTTATTGTAAATGTAAGAATTCCAAATTCCTTCCATTTACCAAAATATTTTAGATTCTAAACCTATATGCATTGATCGTCTTGTAATGACTATGCACAAAAGTCACAAATACTTGGCAACAGACATTTACAAAGTATTCCAATGAAGAGCAATTCCATGGAAACGAAGTCTCAAATTCAAAGTACATTCCTTTGAACATCCTTCTTTCATTAAGTTTTCTAACCTTACATAGATTTAATGAATAACTTCCACCTATGGAAACATTTCCACATTCCCATTTTGACAATCACTTATGAACAAGAGTTGCCTCCTTTTAGAATATGTTAATATGGTCCTTCCAAAATTAACACTATACTTTCAATTTTCCATGAGCAACCAATATTTGGTAAACCTCAGATTGTCCTTGACAATTGCTTAATCATTTTAGTCATATCCAGTTGTAGTCCTTTTTCCCCTCTTAATGCCCTATGCATTTGGAAAATTTAGAACGCATGAATATTATAGCACATGTAATCGATCATATACTCGAAGCATATGGGGACGATTCATGATATTTCTCATAAAGACATGATACTTGACCAGTCTTTTGCTACAATATTTCTTATAATTTGTCATGTTCTCATAATTCGAATTATGAAAAGGGATGTCGTAATCATAATCGAATTTTAGATCGCAAATAATGTAATCATGACTAAATTTGATTAAAATCTCACTATCTAAGCTTTTAGATTTGAAATGAAGTATAATTTCCTCTCCTTTAATTATAGGAAAACAACTTTTCAAAACCTACGAAGTACATTTTGCAAATTGAAACTTTTGTTTTCTATAATTGACATTGCTAAGTTGCAACACCTAACATAATAATCATGCTCCCACTAACATGATAATTATTAGCATAACACTTATGCTCCCACTTGCTTTGACATGTATCTAGAAATCAGTTGGACTTCTAGAAATCAATACTTTATTGACTTTCTTACCAAAGTTCAGATTTCTCATATGAGTTGCTTTGATACGACTTTATCAATATCATACACCTTTCCTTAGATAGCTCGCATGTGTGTCTAAATTTAGAACTATGAAAAGGGATGTCATAATCATAGTCTCAATTGTTTAGACCTTTGCCATTTCTTACAAGTCCATGTTAGTGTGCCGGTTAACCACACACGCTCCACTAACGACTTTGAGATTGCAAATATCACAATTGCTATCTACTTAAAATCTACTTAGCGAAAGTGTTTCCTCACCATCATTTTCATGAATCGGAGGGAAGCCTTATGACACATAGATTTTATGGTGTATGTGTTCCTATCCATGTGAATTTCTCATAACCACAAGAGGAAGTTAGTGACAAATCCAAACTCATATGGACTGAACTTGTTCAATCTTAACTTCTTGCCACCTAGCAGCACAAGGGACTAACATTGCTTCCAAGTAGCAATGCAAACAATTAAGAACTCATAGAGCTCACATTGTTGAAACATAAAAGTGACCCTCTTAAACTTAAAAGAGATCCGAAGCTGTCATCAGTAACCACAGTCAAGCTTAGCACCGAAATCAAGAACCGCAACCATTTTGATCATCATCAATACTTAGTCTTGTATCTGTTTTTCTAGAAATACTTTCTTTTATCCGATGTGCCCAACGTGGCAACTTGTAACAGATAAGACTGTTGCAATCTTCGAGACTCTATAAATAGAGTTCTCTCTTTCTGAATGAAAACACATCTCTTATGCATCTTGAATCTTATCACTCATCTTACTCCCCTCTTACTTATCACATAAATATAATCTTAACAGTTTGAAATCTCTCTTCGGAGCATGTGTTTCTAGACATAATCACTAAGTTTAATCTCACTTACTAACTTTTTCTGATTGCATTCCTTGTTAAGAATCAACTTAAGTGTATACTTGATATAATACTTGTTGTCTTTTATATTTCCTTATATTTCTGCATCTAACTTTCTAACTTTCAAACTCTAACTTATTATTATTGTTAAGCTTTAATGATCCTTTGAGTTAAACTTTATTCTGCATTATCACTTGTTCTAATGATTGTTCAAGTGTGACTCAATTTTTTCTCTCAACGCACATGCAGAGTCAACGTTAACTGGAATGGGCACAGAAATAAGAATATATCAACACGATAGGTTATAAACCTCAAGTCGTGTGCTAGTTATAAACACTTCACTCAATTGGTCTTAGTTGGTCTTTGTTTTATCCAAAACATCACAACTTACCAATTTCAAATGTAAAAGAGTAAGAAAACATTTTACTCTACATTTGACAAGTGTTATAAACCTTCTTAATATTATGTCACTCAAGTCACAATCTTGGAGTTTACTCTAAGACTCAATTTTGGAACGAAATATGATTCATCTTTTGATTTTAACCATTTCAACAATCCACGATTCCTCTTCTTAGCCAAACAAATGCACTAAGATGTCCTTAGAGAATCAATTGTGATATGGTTTCATAATCGCTAAGATAATCATAAAACAAGATACTCAAGTACTCTCCCATCTTTTCAGATTGAAGAAATTTTTATCTTTCTACCTAATTTGATTATTCTTATTCATCTTCCTTACATTGAAACTTTTCCAATGTTTAAGAACTACACTTAAACTTGTAAGTATAACCATATTTACTAAACTTTAGTAAATCATGAAGAATAGCCTTATCGTTCATCGTGGTGGACCTCATCAGCGCACAACCAAGTGTACCTGATCTCCTAGTCCTTCACTTGACACACATATACATGTGAACAAGGAATTAGTCTTAATTTCCTAAAGATGCAAATTCTCATTCAACATACAGTACAAGTTGCATGATTCCAAGTTTGTATCCAACTGAAACTTAGGTCATGAGAATCTTTCCTTAATTGGTAAATTATGACACCACCACAAATGAAAGAATCAAATTTATTTTCGAATATTGCTATCAATGGAATCATATAAACAACAATTTTTCACAAATGCCATTGTAATAAAATTAAAACTTTTCATTATTTATAAAATTTGTGGAAAAAAGTTTCCCTACAATGCAATTACAAATGAAAAACAAGTTGTTATCTATTCCAAAGCTGACTCAATCTTACTCTCCCTCGTATGACAATCCTCCATAGTCATACGAAGCTTACTCGGATTATGATGATGAAGAAGAATTTCAAAATGCTATTGCTCTTGTTAGCCAACAGTTCCACCGGTTACCACCTCCTTCTTTTCGTAAGAACCAGTAGTTCAACAAACCTCCATTCAACCGCAACTTCAATAATCACTCTCGATATCCCAAAAATCCTCACCCACCACCGCAACCTCAGACCGCTCAACCCAAAGAGGCACCGAAACCCATCAACTCAACTGACTCCAGTACCCCCCTTAGAAGATAAAAGTGATGTTGTAATTTGTCTTAAAATGGCTCAAGAATTGCAGGAAACAAAAAAAGCAAGGACATACGTAGCCCATGTAAAAAGGGACCATTAAGTTTGGTTATCCGGAGTTGAAGATGAAAACATCAGCAATGTCAAGGTTAATGGCAAGATTTGTATGCTGGCAACTGCAGATGATGATGGGTCTACAAAGCTAGAAAAGAATTACTGCAGCATGGCAAAGGATGGGACTCTAAGCATCATCGAACAGGTAAAACTCATGATTCAGACTCTAAATTATATCATGCATGACTGTCAACCCTTCATAGACAATCTTAATGACACATGTGTTGCTGTCCTTACAGACTATAACAAAGCTCTAGATGAGAAGAACATAGCGTCCCAAGAGATGTTTCACGTAAGAGGACGAATGAATATCAAATGACTTAAAGTAGCTATGTTAGAAAAGGACTTAGAGTTAGAGAAAGATGCAAGAATGTTGAGTGAAACACAATTAGAAATAGCTTTGAATCAAAGAGATTTAGCTCAGAGTGAGATTGTACGCCTAAATCTTTTAATAGAAAAACTATTCAATGAAAGTGAAGCTATTGAGAATCTTGTGAACAATGGAACTATAGATAACACCTATAATTGGGGTTGGTCCAGTGGATACAATACCGCAAAGGAATCATCACCTCGGTTTAACAAGGACCGTCCCTATGTCTCTCCGGACCGAGAGTTCCATTACCCTGTTAATAATAAAACCTTCCATGAGGACATCAAAGTGCACTTCTGTCGTCTTCATGATATAAGCAATAATTGTGTGATAGAGGAAATTCTTCCTGAATCCTCAGATCTTACCTATGATAAAACAAACCTGTCATTGACACAATTAATACCAACTCTTAAGTGTCATCTGTTTGTGATGAAGAAATTCTTATGGAAGACCCAGTAGATTTCGCAAACTTTCTTTCACTGACTTTGGATCATAGTCTCGCCAACTACAGTCCTACACCGCAGTCTGACCAACAGCCCCTCATAAAATGTCCTAAAACTCAATCGTACTCTGCAGTAGTCCAATCATCTTTACCGCAGTCCCCAGTTAAAAGCTCAGTAATCCTTCAGCCAATTCATGAAGGGCCAATATATATGGTTTGGGCTAGGCATCAATGTATAGATGAGTTAGGGCATTTCTCAATGTATTTCGGAGTCTTTTGTGTATACTTGACGTTTTTAGTCTTGGCCATTGTTCTTGGTTGGAAGACCGAAAATAGGCTTTCGGTCAGCCTGACCGAAATCTGTTTTTGGTCCATATTGGTATATATAGGTTGTCAGGATGGCAGTAGGAGGGTTGTCGATCTACAGTTGTTCATTGCTAGTTTTCGGTCCTTGAGTTGTATCCGACATTTCCAAGTGTGAATTTTATGCAAGATCAAGTTTCATTTGATTTCTACTCCATTTCTTCTTTGTTTTTTTATGCGTGATTGATCATTGGTGAAGATCCTTCAATCTACGACCTTACAATTGGTATCAGAGCAAAACCGGTGTCAATCAAGCTTGTTATTCAGTTCACGGTTTTCATAGCTTTGTTCTTCACATTCTCGGTATCTAGAAGCTTACTGTTTGTTTGAGTTTTGAAGATTAGATCACAATTTTCTTGGTGTGGAATCGAGATCTACTTGAATTTCAGCTTTTCGGTTGAAATCTTATTGTTTTCGGTTTGATCTTCATCAACCGAAAATCTATCTAAAACTGATTTTTGTTAGATCTATTGTGTTTTGAAGCTGCAGTTGGTATTTTCAGTGTGTGGAAATCAAAATTGGATCGAAAATCTAAGTTTTTCATTGAAAACTGTTAGTTTTTGGTTCTATCTTAAAAAATCGAAAACTGTTCTTCAACCGAAATCCTTTGAATCTTCAGAAACCGAAAATTGTTCTTCAACCGAAATCCTTTGAATCTTCAGAAACCGAAAACTGTTCTTCAACCTAAAATCCCCCTTATCATCATAAACCAAAAACCCTTGATTCTTCATAAACCGAAAACCCCTTATCATCATAAACCGAAAACCCCTTATCATCATACACCGAAAACCCCTTATCATTCAGAAACCGAAAACCTCTTTTAACCTTACTTTCCCTTCAACTGAATCCCTTCACCATACTGAAAACCCATTCTATTTGATCTTTTGATTTATTTTTCAAGTTAATTTTTATTAAAAATTTAAAAAAAAACCAACAAAAATCAAAATAAAAAATGGAATCGCAAAGCATGTCAGCTCACCATGAATTGGATGCGATTATGGGAACCACTTCTCGAATTCCATGACTTTTATCCGCAGAAGGATTTCCAGAATGGAAATATTGGATCGAGAAGTACATCAAAATGAAGGATTTCAAGATATGGCGAAGCATTCTTAGAGGTCCAATCCGCATTACAACTACATTCGAAGATGGAACCATAATTGATAAGCAAGTTGAGAACTACACCGATGATGATTTTGAGAGAGTCGAGGAGTAGGAAAAGGCTCTGGCTACAATTACCATGGCATTATCTCCGAAAATCGCTCAAGGTTTCCGTGAGTATACATCAGCAAAGGGCTTATCGGAAGCACTGATAGAAGACTATGAAGGGAACGAAGACATGAAACAGAGTCACCAAGACATGCTGCGACAAAAGTTCAACATGTTTAAACATGTCGTGGGAGAAACACTTAAGAATTAGTTACAAAGGTTTCTCACTCTCACCACAAAAATGAGCTCCGCTAGTGTGATGGTTACAAGATCGAAGATCAACAAGAAGCTGCTGAACTCTATCCCAAAATCCTGGGATATGAAAATCTTCGTGATTAAGAAGACCAAAGATTTGAACCGTTTGAGTTTGACTGAAACGATGGCGATCATCAAGGCTTGTGATCTCGATGATAAGCAAAGGGAGATTAACCATGTCAATTCATACTCCACAGCAAATCTTGGGATCTAAACCACCAACAACACTGCTTTCTCAAGCTTTTCTACTCCTCAAGATCCTCAAGTTCATGTTCCTCAAGTTCAACCCTATGTGACTCATTACCCCACCTCATACGTTATACCTCAAATGCAACACATTCAAGTTCCTCAACCATAAACTTTAGCTCAACAAGTTGGTTCTAGTGTTAGTTCATCCATAACTGCCCCCGTTCAATCTCATGGAATCAGTCCTCATGCTTCATCTTTAAAAGAAATGGAAGAAAATCTAGCCCTTGCCATTGGTTTGGTAAACTGCTACAATGCTTTTGTGGTCGGAGAACTTTCTCCACAAATCTAATTTGCTAACCCAGACCAGATCCATCCAGAGGATGTGGAAGAGATGGACATTACATGGCAGATGGCCATGGCGGTCTTCCGAGCAAAGCAGTTCTCCAAGAAAACAGGAAAGAACAATTAGAGTGTGCATTCCAACAAGTGGGATTCAACAAAGGAAAACTGCGATGTTACAACTTCCATGAGCCTGGGCATTTTGCAAGGGAATGTCCAAAGCCAGATCGAAGAGTGAATTCTGAGCGAATCATGGTGCCGGTGACCTATGTCAACAAGGGATCTTCTTCAAGCAATCAGACATCTAACTTAGCGATGGTGGCCCAATCCTTTGATTGGGAAGATAAAATTCAGGCTCTGAATATTTCAAGACCTGAAAACGCACATCTGGCCCAAATCAAGGATTGTATGGAGGAAGAAGCAGAGAGATACAAAGAAGAAGAGATGATGAATCTTCAGTTTACGTTCATGGTGCAAACTACTCCAGAGCCTGTCAAACCCGAGGTCAGTGAATTTGGTTGCTTTCAATCTTGCATTAAGACTGTTAAATTCTTACGTGAACAAATTGAATTAATCAAGAGAAAGAACGAGGACCTTAAGTATGAGGGTTACACACTTAGGAAAAATCAAAAGCCTTTAAAGACACAATTAGAAAATAAAACAAAGGACTTGAAGAAACAGCAAGAGGATTATAGCAACAAATGCGAGAACTATGATCATCTCAAAAGAAAATTTACTGCTGCAACCGCTGAACTTGAATCATTGAAAAATCATCTTGAAAATGCTGAACTGATTTTTAACAACTTCGATGTGTACGTCATGTGAAGTTGTTGCAAAAATGATAGAGGAACAAATGCAATGGAAGGACATTACTTGTGGAAACCAAAAGAAAGTAGGATTTGGTTTTTTGAGAGTGTCTATCCTCCCTTTAATCATACTTACACTGTTATTCCTCTATCTCAAGAAGAAATTGATAGAGAACCTTTCATGGTTTATGGTAAATCAGCTTCTGAATAAGCAATACGGTATAATGATAAAATCTTGGATACTAACATTTCCACCTCAAGTGTAGATTCATCAGTAGTTCAGGGGGAGCAAGGATCTGAAAAGTCTGAGTCGAATAATTCTGTGTCTAAATTTGGTGTTGAATTTGTGTTATATTCAAACACTAACGTTTTTGTTTCTGGTGGTGTGTGGCTTCAGACTGATAATTTTGAAAATAATGGTGTTGTTTCTGATAAAGTTGCTAAATCTGATTTGAATGCTTCTATATCTTCCATGTTTGCTACACAATCTAGTGCTTGTTCTTGCAAATGTGAAAATGCTAGAAAAGATAATAAAAACCAGAAATCTGACAAGAGCAGTACCCAATCCAATGATAATAAACAAATTTGCTTCACTTGTGGTACTGTTGGTCATATTGCCAGAAATTGTTTAAACCAGATGTTTGTGAATCACATGTCAAAAAGGGGAGAGAATGAGTCTAGAGGACGATCTTTAATTAGAAAATCCTCCAGAACTTGCTCTCGAGATGATGACTGGAAAACAAATCAAAATAAGCAATGGCAGGTTTTCAAAAGAACAAACAAGTTTTCAATAAATTCACAAACAGTTTGCCAAAATTGACCCAAGCTAAGCCAAAGTCGATTTCGTCAAAGAATAGGTCTAGATCTTCAAACTCTTCGAGTAGAAAATCCACTGGCTCGAAGCAAACTGAAAAGAAAGTTGTTTCAAAACCTAAATATCAGTGGATGCCAAAATTAAAATCTGATCAGTCATCATCCTCGTATTTATCTGTTGAAAAAGAAAAATCAAAAGAGAAATTTAAAGATGAATATGTGAAAGTTAAGGGTCAACCCAGGACTGTAATGACCTGGGCCCCCAAATCTAAATGATTACGCTCATCGTGCAGGGATAGTGCGAAGTAATGTTGTCAGACCCTGGTTTGTCGACAACGGCTGCTCCCGACACATGACTGGAGATATCTCCCAGCTACATGACATTCAAACATTTAATGGGGGATATGTCTCCTTTGTGGGTGGAGAAGGAGGAAAAGATTGTCTAGTTTTAAAGCCGGTCATTGTCATCCCGGAGGAGTGGATTTTCGTAAAATCAAAGTGGGATAGGAATGCCTATATTATCGACATGAACAACAATGTACCCGATGAAGTCACTTGTCTCATTTCCAAAGTCTCAGAACAAAACGCAATGTTGTGGCATCGTCGACTTAGCCATGCAAATGCAAATAATCTGAATCGTCTTGCCAAAAATGAAATGGTTTGCGGTCTACCTGTCAGAGTTTTTATTACTTTTGAAAAATGTGTTTCCTATGCTCAAGGAAAACATCATCGGAAACCACATCAGCCAAAACAACTC
Organism: Lactuca serriola; assembly: GCF_051521515.1. Taxonomy (NCBI): domain Eukaryota; kingdom Viridiplantae; phylum Streptophyta; class Magnoliopsida; order Asterales; family Asteraceae; genus Lactuca; species Lactuca serriola. The sequence continues at coordinate 194,805,196 of NC_136412.1, read as the reverse complement.
AACTCCATTAGTCAGTTGCTCCAGTTGTTGCACACGGATTTGTTTGGTCCGGTCAACGTTCTCAGCATCAACCGAAATTCATACTACCTTGTTGTGGTAGATGACTTCTCTCGTTTCACGTGGGTCTTCTTTCTGTCCAATAAAGTTGGGATCGCCAACCTCATCAAGAAGTTCATTATAATGATCGAGAACCAAACCAACCACCAAGTGAAAGCGCTTTGTACAGACAATGGAACAGAGCTCAAGAACGCTGTTCTTGATAATTTTTGTGCCGAGAAAGGGATCATGTGTCAATTTAGCTTTGTTCGGACGCCACAACAAAACAACGCAAGGACGATCCTTTGTAATTCTAAACTTCTAGTTTTCATTTGAGCGGAGGCGATCAACATAGCTTGTTACGTTCAAAATCGTGTCCTGATCAACACAGCCCTGATGAAAACACCGTACGAGATTTTATATGGACACAAGCCATCTGTCAGCCATTTTCGAGTATTTGGCTGCCCTTGCACCCTTCTACACTTGGAATCCAACCCAAAGTTCAATGCCAAAGCTAATGACTGCTATTTCATCGGATACGCTGCTCGTACTGCTTTCCGGGTATACGACAAGAAGACGAAACAAATCGTGGATTCTTTCAATGTTTGATGGCTTGAAGAGAATGAGACAGACGCTAGGGTGGGTCTTGATTGGCTATTTGACTACACATCACTATTCAAATCTTTTTGTGTGTCGACTGATAATCAAGTTGGGTCTACCTCTAGCTCGAAGACTATTATTGAAGACGAAGATGAAGAGGTTGTCTACAGACCTCCATTAGTTTCTTCTGATCCTCCGGTGCTGTCTACTGTTCCAATCGCTTCTACTGAATCCTCAACACAACAATCTGCTACAGATGTTGATGCTACTCCTCTATGTCCAGTTGAAAGAGAGTTCATGAACCAAGATGCTTCTGCTATCACTCAAAATCTGATGGAACTTCTCTTTCCCGAACAAATCGCAGATGAGTTTGTAGCAAATCCACCAAACGAAGTTGGTACATCTACCGTGGATTCTTCAGCACATGACGGAGCTATTAATATCCATAATCTTCCCATATCAATCAATTACATCAGTCACGAAATCCCCTCTCGCATACAGCACGATCATCCGATAGAAAACATCATTGGCCAGCTGGGTGACAGAGTTCAAACAACAAGCCAGAGTGGAAACGTCAACACATGTCTCTATTCTTGATTCATTTCTCAAATAGAGCTCAAGAACATCGAAGTGGATTTAAATGAGCCCAGCTGGGTGGATGTCATGCATGCCAAGATCAATCAATTTGAAAAGCTCAGGGTTTGGAAGTTGGTGGAGCTACCTAAAGGCAAGAACTCTCTCGACACTAGATGGGTGTTTCGGAAAAAGCAAGATGATTCGGGTGTAATTGTACGCAACAAGGCGAGATTGGTGGTCCGTGGGTTCAGACAAATTGAGGGTCTTGATTATACAAAAGTCTATGCTCCGATTGCACGCTTGGAGCCTATTCGCATCTTCCTCGCTTATGCTTCCTACATGAACTTCACCATATATCAAATGAACGTCAGGACGACTTTCTTGTATGGCAAGGTGAAGGAGGAGATTTATGTTGACCAACCTCCTAGGTTTGTTAACACAAAACTCCCTAACTATGTCTACAAGTTATACAAGGCTTTGTATGTGCTACATCAAGCTCCCAGAGCCTGGTATGCTACCCTCACACAGCACTTGCTCGACCATGGCTATTCCCGCGACATTATCGATCAGACCCTATTCATCAAGCATGTCGGTGCAGACCAAATTCTTGTCCAAATATACGTGGACGATATCGTTTTCGGTTCGACGAGTCCTCAGCTATGCAAGGATTTTGAGGACGTCATGAAAAGGCGGTTCCAGATGAGTTCATTGGGGAGATGACCATGTTTTTGGGGCTTCAGGTCAAACAATGTTCAGTCAGAATCCCGATTCATCAGGCCAAAGATGTGGACAATATGCTCAAGAAGTTCGGGTTCAGAGACGCTAAACCTACCTTGATGCCCATGGCGGAGAGACCACTGTTGACTCCTGATCTTGAAGGTGAATTCGTAGATCAAATGTACTACAGATCAATGACCGGATCGATGATGTATCTGACTGCAAGTCGCCCAGACATAATGTTTGCGGTCTGTCAATGTGCGCGCTACCAGGCTAATCTTAAACTGTGTCATCTTATTGCTATTAAAAGGATTTTTCGGTACCTCAAAGGCAGCCCAAAACTAGGTCTTTGGTATCCGGAAAATTCCGAATTTGATCTTTATGCTGTTGTAGACAGCAATTATGAAGGATGCGAGCTTGACAGGAAATCAACTTCAGGCGGATGTCAATTTCTCAGAGATAGGCTGGTGTCTTGGCAATGCAAGAAGCAGAATATCGTCTTGACCTCAACATCAGAAGTAGAATACGTAGCTGTGTTTGCCTGTTGTTCTCAAGTCATATGGATCCAACATCAGCTGTTAGATTACAGTTTGAATTTTCAAGAAACCCGTATATTCTGTGATAATGAGGCTGCAATCCAAATTACTAAAAATTCGGTCCATCACTCAAAAACCAAGCACGTCGACATCAAAGATCATTTTATCATAGATTGTTATGAGCGCTCGCTCATTCGGCTGGAACACTTTCCCTCTACTAATAATGTGGCAGATCTATTCACCAAGCCGTTTAACAAAGCTCGATTCGATGTGCTGGTAACCTTTTTGAAAATGATTCGTTTTGAGGATTAATTTTTCTTTAGGTTAGTTTAAATTTGAGCATTTTAATTTCATTCTCACCCATGCACAAATTTAGGGGGAGAAATAAACAAAAACCAAACAAAAAATTAAAAACTAAAAAAAAAACCAAAAACAATAGAAAATCAGAAAATCCAAAAACATTAGAAAAACAAAAAAATCAAAAATATTACTGAGAAGTGATGTTTTGGAAAGTGATATAAAACTTGTGATAACAGGCAATTTGAGTCTGTGTAAAGTACCAAAGTTGATTTGTCTGGGCTCTGTGTTCGATGCGCTGGTAGGCACTAAAAATTTAATGGTCTTGACTAGGTGTAGATGAACTTAAGGAATCTAGAGATTTGACAAAATTCTGACGTAGATAGTTTCGTTTAGCCTGACAATATGACGCTCGGATAGGTTGAGTAGGGAGATATATCCATGAGAATTCATCAGTCACATTAAAGAATCTGTATCTAGAACAGTGGTTTACCTTTTCCTTGATGTACGGATTTTGTCCTTAATTCTGATATTGACGGGGCAAATGGGGAATTCCGATAAAGTAGGTCTGTAGAAAATTATTTTCTTTCTCTCCTACTATTAGTCATATGGTGCCTCCTCTGTGTGATCGAAAGATCCGACCTGGACTACAGCATATGCAACTCTATTTCTCTGCATCTTCTATCTATGCAATTATTCCTATCTGTTAGCCATATGTTGTCTCCTTTGCGTGATTAACAATCCGACCTGGTACACAGCATATGCAACCTGCTACTTCTCAATCCCTCTGAAATTCTAGTCAGTCATATGCTTCACTCTCTGCGTGATTGAAAGATCTGACCTGAGTGTACAACATATGCAGTCTAAATCTATCCTTTCTATGAATAATCGTATGCTCACCTAATGTAAGGAGTATCTCGGAAGTTCTTGATTATTGGGGTATGTCAAGAAGCGTGAAACATGTTCTAGTACATCTAAAATTGAACAATTCTAGATTGTTTGTAGATCTCGCTGCTCTATTTAGGTGGACAGCAATATCCTTGGTCGTCGTCAAATAAATGGTCCTTAGGTATTTTTATCTAGTAACTTAGGATCAATCTGTCTTGTCACTGATAGCATTCCTAAAATTTGTCACAATTTTTCGTTCTTAAGTGGACCACAATACCGGCGATCGATCAGATCTATTCATGAAAGGAGTGGTACTGATAAATGAAAATGATTATCTAACAACTTTGATCCCATATCACAAAAGGTTAATCAATTTCAAGATAGAGGATTAAAATTAGTTTGAATTAAAATTTTGGTGTTTTTATTTTATTTTATTTTATTTTATTTTATTTTTTAGGATTGATAAATTTTAAAAATGTTTTTAATTTATTTTATTTTATTTTATTTTGAAATGAATCCTCCAAGAGTTTTATTTTTAAAATTGTTTTGGGTATTGCGCCTTATATTTTAAAAGGAGGTGCAGCCCACCGGTTTGGATCTGGGTATGAACTGGATATATAAGGGAAAAGATTCCAGCGATTTAGGTTCCTTTCCTCATTTTCTCTTCTCTGACCGAAAACCCCAAAGATCCTCTCTAAATCTATGGGAAAAAATTTGTGTTTTTTCTTCAAATCGACTTGATTTTCCTACAGGTATGAAGATTCCGACCATGCCTATGTAATTTTTATCGAGAATCGATCATGAAATCGAAGCAAAATCGCGAAAATTTGAACTGTCTGTGAGCTTTCGGTCCTTCTTAGCTTTTAGTCGAAGCCGAGCCGTTTTCGGTTCGTCGGCTAACCGGCTTTCGGTCAAGCCGAGTCGTTTTCAGTCATGCCAGCTTAGACGGCTTTCGGTTGAGCTGTATTTTGTCCCTAATTAGCTTTCGGTCTACACTTTGTTCGGTCCATGAGGTTTCGGTGTAGCTGTCTTAATCAAGAACCATTTTTTTGAAATGAAACTTATTTTAAATGGCCAAAATAAATGGAATTAATTAAGAAACTATTTTTTAATTTGTTATTATCAAATGTTTTCTCACTTGGCCAGTTTTGTGCAGATAAAATGGCAAATCTAAATATTGCAGACATTCACAACGTGTTCATTCTTCTTGATGATCCTCTAGTAGCACACAACGAGTTCAAATCAACGATGTACAGGCTAAGGGAATGCTGCATCTCAACTGCACTTACTTGGAACCCCATTGTTTATATGAACCTGGTCAACGAATTCTGGAGATCTGCAAGTACCAAAAATGTTGAGAATGGATCAATTACAATTGAAGCTTCTGTCAGGGGATGTGTGACAACCCGAAATTTCTATTCTTTACAAACATATCAAGTCAATAGAAGTCAGAACAATTGCTGTCAATTTTCAGACTTTTTCGAGTAAGTTTGAGTATTTCAGGATTTCACACTAATTGGATACATATATGTGATATTATATGTTAACTAGGATCATAGAGTGTGTTCAAGACTTCACTTGACACCTAGCAATCCTACATCTTCAGTTCATCCGTACCACTCACAACACATGGGTTCATACCTCTTAATCAATGGTTTAAATGTTTTTAAATGCTTTTATGGGGGGGGGGGGGGGTTACAAGTTGAATACATATAGTTATTATATCAATCACATGTGATTAATAACTACAAAACCAGTTATTTTCTTACTGTTCAAACTGTTTATCAAACTGTTTTGCTTCAAACTGTTTTACAAACTCTTTTACTTATCCAATACTATTACTTAAACTCTTTTATACTTATTATAAAACGCATGACTATGTATGTATAGTTATATAAGCAATGTTTAAAGGGCTTAGGAAGGCCAGCTCGCTTTATCTCCTTTTCCTCGTTGGGATGTGGTTGTAGGGCATCGGTTATCCGTCCGAAGGTCGTCTAAATACTAGTTATATATTATGTATACATATATAGACATAAATGTTCTTCCAGTCATCTCAATACCCTTGGGTAGCAAGGCTATACTTCCATGTTCATGCATACAAATTACATTACTAGTAAGCTACCATAGGGGTAGCATAGGGAGATACTAATACTATTACTAGAACAATGAAACATACAATGAGTCAGTTCATTCATGAGTCAGTATGAGTAGTACATACAGTACATTACTATACATGCTAGATAGAGAGAACATACATTACAGCTAGCACACGCAGAACATTTCAGTGCATACAGGCTAGACAAAGAACGAGTATAACTTGCAGTTAGCACATTCATTACATGTACATTCATTTAGTTATGTGAACCATTAGACGGGTCATGGCACTTCCTATCATGACCGTTTTTTGTATCCCGAATCTCCTTAATTGGGGAGCGTATGAGTTTGCGTATAAATCTATACTGGATTGACTTTCCTACACCTTGCTGCTCGCTACAGTGGGACTTGCAAGTCTACAGGTGCCAAATGTCATTTCTTACGGCGTCTTATATCGTCGTTTTACTAGAGTCGGTAGTAGGATACAGGTCGATCACATGTTACTTTGGACACCTTTTGTTTTAACGTAGTCAACACAGCGGTATTCACTTATTACAAATACTACGGTACTATGATATTTTCTCATAACATTCACTTCGTGAATATTTACATGATGCATGGTAATGTAAAAACTATATTTTTGGTAAATGATAGTCAGAATGGGGAAAACACACACTCTAACAAGAGACACACGCACAGACACTAGATGCCTTGGTAGAAGGCTACAGTTAGTAGGAAACATAGGGTTTTCTAGGAGAGTTCAAACATTTTACAAAACATATTACAAAACATCTTTCGAAACATCTTACAAATGCTTTCATACAAACACATACATTAATATACTTATGATCTCACCAGCTTTAAGCTGATACTCGCTTTTAAAATAACTTGTATTCTTAGGTCACCAATAGACAGGTACAGGTGCCAGGCTTTTGAGAAGATGGAGTTCGTTCAAGACTCATCTTTTATTTTTGATATGTATATTTTGGTGTCTATATAACTTGACAGAACACACATGTATGAAATTATATTATTAATGCAATGGATGTTGTTGTTGCTTATTTACTACTATTCATTGTTGTGATACTGTACATGACGTCCTCCGCCCCAGAACGTTTCCACCGTTCATGGTTTTGGGGTGTGACAGGATGCAAAATTGTTATCTCTGAGCAATTCATCAGAGATATCTTGAAGATTGATGACAAAGTTGCTTACCCGACTAACATCGATCTGAGAATTGTTGATGAGTATCTCGAGAAGACGGAATATGAAGGAGTCTTTCCACCAACCCTAAAGATGCTGTTACCTCCTTACTGTAGGTTTCTAGCTCACGTGTTCGTTAATTGCATAGCTAGGAGGATGGTGGTTCAGACGAAATATCCTCGAGATATACTCAGGCGATCATCGCATTGGCTACAAGGATTGACTTCAATTTTTCTAGGTTCATCTTGGAGGAGATGGTTATTAATGCTAACAAGAAGTCAAAGGATCAATTCCTGCTCTATCCAAGATTTATTCAAATCTTCATCAACAACCTATTTCCTAATTTGGTTAAGATAGGAGAAATACTTGACATGAAATCCTTCAGACCAAACACTGTGAGCCTAATCAAATAGAACCGTAAATGGAAAATCATGTTTCATGGGAAGTACCCTCTCATGAAGTTTGGAAAGTTTGCTTAGCTGGCAGACTCTTCAGAATCACATGGGTCGTCTGAACAAATGTAAACTAATCAAGCATCGTCAGAACATGCAAATGTGAATGATGATGTAATCACCATTTCAGACCATGAGACTAAAAATGTTACTCCGTCCACCATTGTTGCTGAAGAGCATGATTCCTCAAACGTGGCGGTTCAGAGTGACTTCAGTGAGGGAACTACAGAAGAATTTACTGAGACCGAAGGAAAAAGAGAGGATGAGTATGAGAATCTTGATATGTCCGCTTACGACAACGATGATATTTCGGTGCATTTTACTGGACTTGAGCACCCACTGTTAAATGAAAACCTTGATGACTTCCTCAAAGATATCGATGGTGGTGTCAATTCAACACCAGAGATAAGGGGGAAAGCTGACGATCGAGAAGTTGAGCCTACGGTTCCCGTTCAAGTGGCTGATTCTTCAACTCAAATGGACACATCATCAGGGATTCCTCCCCTTGATAATGTGGTTCCTACATCTGAGCCAACTATAAGTGATACCCAGTAAATCCTGACTTCCCAACCCCCGATAAAGAGACGCATAATTTATCCAAGGGTGGGAGTAATTTTTCCAAATCAAACTCAAACGACAGAGACTCCTCCATCTACAAAATTTGCTCCATCTTCATCTGTGCCCATTCAAGAGAATCCCAGCTTTTTCCATGAAGCTGATGGTTCATCTGCTAGCCTGAGATCGTCTCCTCCAAGGCCTTATCATGATGTTGTCTCTAAGAGACTAGCCATTCATTTAGCCCAACCATTAAGTCCAACTCACTCCTCACGTGGAAAAGGAATATCCTTTGAGGAAGGTATATCTGGAGATGATGATGCCTCAATGTCTGAGCTGAGAAAGGAGATTGGTGTGCTGAACCAGAAAAATATCGAGCTTGATATCAAGGTTGCAGACCTTCAAACTGAGAACGCCAAGCTAAATATTCAAGTTGCTGATCTTCTTGATGATAAAGCTCAGAAAACAAAGCAGATCACCGATCTTCAAACGCATTTTGGTTTTTTGACCGCCAGCTATTATGATTTGAAGAAGAAGCTGGAAGAAGAATTTGGTGAAAAATTCAAATCATTTTTCGATGAGCCGAGAATCTATCTTCCCAATCAAGACGCTCCCACAGTTCCACCTCCTACAAGAACAACCACGATTGTCGATCGTTTTGACAAAGAACCAGTGCAGGCTCCTAATGTCGTGGCGTTAAAATGTGCTAAACTAGCCAAGTCTGCTGAGAAGGGTCAATTTTTTTTCAAGAGGAGCTCAGATCAGAATGCTCCTGGGGGTCAACCAAACATCACCTTTACGGATCTTGGAGAAAATCGCTTCAGGGACGTATATGGTGATAGGTCAGGGATCATCTCATGTGGATTCCACGACACTCTGAACATGTGGATCGTGAGAAGGAAGAGTGGAAATACTAAATTGTATAAAGATGCTCACGACTTCCACTCCGAGACTAGGGTTGATCTTACGGAATTGTCTAAGAATCCTTTTTCAAATCCATCAAATGAACCCAAGGAGACATAATTCAAGTTATTTTTGGAAAGTGAAGTGGCAAAGAGATTTCTCTCAATGAAGACTGCAGAGTCTATTATCAAGATATACCCGAGTGTCATTGATTCTAAAACTAATCAGCCTCTTCGGTCTGTGATGTGGCCCACTACTAACCATCCAGATGGATCTCTACAATCCATGCAATACTAGGTGTTCAATGAAACCACAGCTTCTGCTGTCATCAAACTTGAACATGGATTTATTCGTCTATATGACAAAAGGGATCTGCTACAGTTTGGAAAGTGGGATATATATCAGCTATCTCTTCATCATATCAAGGTGGCTAAAGACCTTTTTGAGTCTGATGCTAAGGAATACATTGCCATGGTTGCTGATATTATTCAAAAGGAGATGTGGAATGGAACTATGGGAAAGTCAGACGTGCTGGTGGTTGATAAAAACTAAATCATGCTAACCCCAAACCAATGGGGAGATTGAAGGGCCAATATATATGGTTCGGGCTAGGAATCAATGTATAGATGAGTTAGGGCATTTGTCAATGTATTTTGGAGTCTTTTGTGTGTACTTAACGTTTTCGGTCAAGGCCATTGTTCACAGTTGGAAGTGACTGAGAACAGGCTTTCGATCAGCCTGACCAAAACCTATTTTCGGTCCATATTGGTATATATAGGTTGTCAGGCTGTCAGTAGGAGGGTTGTCGATCTATAGTTGTTCATTTCTAGTTTTCGGTCCTTGAGTTGTATCCAACATTTCCAAGTGTGAATTGTATGCAAGCTCAAGTTTCATTCCATTTCTACTCCATTTCTTCTTTGTTTTACTAAGCTTGATTGATCATTGGTGAAGATCCTTCCATTTAGGACCTTACAATTCATTACAAACTGCTCATAGAAAACTTCAAATACGGTTAATGTTCCCAGAATCCTGAACCATCCAGCTCGGATGGGTCAAGTCCTCGTTTTCAAAAACTATCTAAGGATTCAAAGAAACCGCAATTGAATCTCACTAGCTGTGGTACACCAAAAAATCTATCGAAAATGGCTTTCAAAAAGGAACTCCAATTCTGTAACAAAAGGAAGAAAAGTTTTTCGAAAAGACAAGTCGATGTTTCAAATTCCAGGAGTCCAGAAAAACCAATTTTTTCAAACTATCTTTCTAAAATCTCGACTGTCTGAAAATCAAGCAAAAAGGAATGTACAGTTCCTCAAACTTTTTCAAAGAAATCTGATAAAACCCAAAAGCAAGTAAGTCTTTTCGAATCAATGGTTTTATAATCTATTCGTTAGATAACCCAAAATGGAAAGGAATCTTGCCTACACCAACCTACCTCAAATCATGTCAGTCTCTTGCAATGATACATCCTAGGAAACAGTCACGTGCACACACTGTACAAAGGCATTCTGACTAAAAAACAAAAGGCACAAATGTCAGATCTCATCGTCAGACCGGTCCTAAACATAATCCCACATCCTTCGGACCACTGACTAGAAACAATGTTAGGGCGAGTGCTAAAACACATTCATCTATTTTTCATCAAAAGGGGTTTTCTCGAGCCTAACCTCGTATTTTTCAAAGAAACTGTACTTGTCAAAACTCACATACTTTTCAGAAACCTCGTATCTATCATAGACCTCGTAACTTCTCAAAATCTCGAAAAACTCACAAGTACCTAGGTCTAGGACTGAAAATTGACCCTAAACCTGTCCTGGCAACCTCGGCTCATGCATCCATTAAAAATTAATCTGTAGCCTCGGGCTCCAAACTTGTTTGGATGCCTAAACTAACCGTGTAATTCTCAGGCATTATGCAAGGAGGAACAAGAAGAGGAATGGGTAATTGATTGTGTCTGCTCGTTGCACATGACCAGAAGGTTAGAATACCTTTGGGACTTCAAGCCAATCAACAATGGTGGAAATGTCACCTTCGCTAACAACGCAAATGGGATAATCCGAGGTTATGGTGTTCTTATTACAACAAACTTCTCTATTCAAAAAGGTTGCTTACATAGAAGGCCTCGAACACAATCTCATCAGTGTAGGACAACTATGTAAAGGAGGTGATAGAGTTGAATTTGACAATGATTACTGCTACATAATGACAAGTGATAGAAGCACCTGTTTGATCAAATCAAAGTCCGAAGGAACCATGTATCCTCTTCTCTGATCATTGGGAAACCGCAACTATGCTTTCTATCCAAAGCAGTATCTGAAGTCATCTGGCTATGGCACTAAAAGCTAGCTCATCGTCTGAGGTCTCCTAATTCTCAAATTCAGAAATGATACACTTTGTCCTGCCTGTGAATGTGGCAAACAATCCAAAGCAAGTCACCCAATGGTGATTGATTCTTCAATTTCTGAACCTCTAAAGCTCTTACACATTGATCTTTGCGGTCCATCTACCGTAAACAGTCTTAATCACAAAAAATACATACATGTTATAGTTGATGACTTCACTCATTTCACTTGGGTCTTTTTCCTAAGACTCAAATCCGAAACTCCGCAGATACTGATCAATTTTATCAATGAAATTAAACTTCTGATCAAATTACCAGTGCGCCGCATCTGAAGTAATAATGGAATCAAGTTTACCAATCATCTCTTAAACAGTTTATTGGTTTCAAAGGGTATCAGTCACAACTAGTCAACTCCCTACACACCGTAGCAGAATAGAGTAGTAGCGCGAAGAAACAGAACTATGTTAGAAGCAGCCAAATGTATGCTTAACTTCGCACACCTTCCTCTCTACTTATGGGTCGACGAAGTGGCCACAACATGCTTTGTTAAAAACCGAAGCATTGTTTGCAAGCTTCTCAGTAAAACTTCTTATGAGGGTTCTCATTAGACGCACGAGACTAATAGTCGAAAGCTTCGACGTCAAATTCGATGACTATTACGTCCTCAACATCGCTCCATCAATCGAAACCAAAGAAATCCTCGAAAGTGATATTCATGCCTCTTCGGGTCCATTAAACATAGTTGAAGTAAACTATGATGATCTCTTTGACCCTATAGAGACCGCTAAGTTGTCTGAAGTTCTTATGTCCCCAGAAGCTCAACAGCAGCATGCCGATGTATCTGGTACATCTCTATCCGATGAAGTATCACTCAATACTTCCACCTCGTCAGTTGAGGGGGAAAGCTCCACTCCTGATCAAGTGACAACCATCGAGGTTCCAGTACTTGATGATGTAGCTCCAGTTCCTATCCGCAGAGGATCTCTATCCTCAAATGTTTCTTCTAATTCAGATGAAGAAAATATATAGAACATTGACACAAGAACTGACCCAAGGATTATCACACCTCCAACAATCCAGGGGGAACGTTAATCATTTGATTAAGAAAACTCTAATCCCACCTTCCCAAATTAGGACAATTCAATGAGTTGCTCATAATTCCAGGGGGAACTGCCTTCCCCAATAGCAAAATCTTCAGATATTGAAGACATCCCATCCACCGTAGTCACTGACCTTCTTCAACCTCGTCTACACGTATGGACGAAGGATCACCCACCAGGTTAAATCATTGGAAACTCATCAGCATGCATCCAAACTTGATCCTCACAAGACTTATCTGATCACTATCACTATGCAACATTTATGTCTTTAGTCGAGCCCCAAACCATCAAATAAGCATTAATGGAACCCGATTGGATTAAAACAATACAAGAGGAACTGGACAAGTTGAAAAGAAACAAAGTGTGGCAACTCGTTCTGAAGCCAAAAGGTCACACTATTATTGGTACCAGATGGTTGTACAAGAATAAATTCGATGAATCCGGTACGGTAGTCCGAAAAAAAGCGAGACTAGTCGCTAAGGGGTATAGTCAACTTGAAGGCGTTGATTATGATGAAACATATGCCCCAGTAGCCAGGATGGAAGCCATACACATCTTCTTAGCGTATGCTCCTCACAAGAATATCAATGTACATCAAATGGATGTAAACAGTGCCTTCCTGAATGGTGAATTGAAAGAGGAGGTTTATCTTCAACAACCTCCGGGCTTCGAATGCCTTGAATTCCCATATCACTGTTACAAGCTTAAAAAGCTGTGTACGGTCTAAAGCAAGCACCAAGAGCGTGGTACGAGACTCTCTCTGAATTTCTTGTCTCGTCCGCATACAAAAGAAGAGTGATTGATCCCACTTTATTTAGAAAGGCAAATGGTAATCACCTTATGCTTGTACAAATATATGTGGATTATATCATCTTCGGATCAACTGATCAGGGAATGGTGGATTAATTTGCAAAGCTCATGACCAAAAAGTTCCAAATGATCATGAATAGAGAGCTTAATTTCTTTCTAGGGCTTCAAGTGAAACAAGTCCCTCAAGGGATATTCATCCATCAAGAGAAATACACTTCTGAACTGTTGAAGAAATACTCAATGGACAACTCTTCCTCGGCCAAGGTCCCCATGGCCTTCGGATATAAGATTTATGTTGATCCTTCCGAGTACCAGTAGATCACAAAACTTATAGAGGAATAATTGGCTCGTTGATGTAGCTCGCCGCAAGCCGACCATACATTGTCTTTGCAACAGGAGTATGCACAAGATACCAAGTCGATCCGAAAGTTTCTCACATGACCGCAGCCAAGCAGATTCTCAGATACTTAAAGGGCAGCAAGTCTCTAGGCCTCTGTTATCCCGCAGGGAATGACTTCAGCCTACAAGCATTCACTCATATGGATCATGTTGGATGTAGATTGGACAGGAAAAGCACTTCCGGTGGATGTCAATTTCTTGGTGGAAGACTCATCAGCTGGTCATCAAGGAAACATAGTTGTGTCTCACTGTCTAACGCAGAAGCTGAATATGTGGCAGCAGCCAGTTGTTGCTCACAAATTTTGTGGATGAAAATGCAACTTATGGACTACGGATACAAAATGCTGCGGATACCGATTTACTGTGACTTAGAGAGTGCAATAGCGATTTCTCATAATCCTATTCATCACTCTAAGATGAAGCACATTGAACTACTATACCATTTCATTAAAGACCACATACTGAAAGGTAATATTGAACTAATATTTGTTCATACTCATGAAGAGATTGCTTATGTTTTCACAAAGGCACTTGACTCTACAAAACTCAACAGTTTCTTACAAACGTTAAGAATGATGAATCCGGACCCACAATTCTTCTTGAATTGATAGGTACCGCAGACCACTCTTGGTCACCATTGCGGTCCTAACTAAATATATCTAACTTACATAGTTTCAGTATATCTTGTGTACTGTAATACATTTTACGTACCGCAATATACCACATATACCGTAGCCTTATATCATACTTATATTTCAAGGGTCTTTATTAATTGTTATTTTGGATTGTGCTCAAGTGTTCTTCTCAATTTCTTCCACCGCAATTATCTAACCATTCATCCGCAATGGAATCTTAATCCGCATTGAAGACTCAAACCGCAATCACAATGATGGAACTTTCAACTACTTCATAAATTATTGAAACATTGTGTGCTATTTAAGGATCTTTCATTAAATAAGAAAAACATTCTCAAAATATTTGTTTTGTCACATTTGATCATTTCGGTTCTTTCTTTCAAATAAACCTTTTGACAGACCTATTTTAGGTGTGATGCCAGAATAAAACAGTATCCAATAAAAGAAATCTTTTTAGAATATCCTTTCCTTAAACTGTCTTTTCAACTTACCCCTAAGATGTCACATCCATTACTTTTTCCACCTTTATTCAAAGGTTTTTCATCCTCCTCACCACAAGTTTATCGAACGTGTGAAACAGGGTCTGACATTTCATTAAATGCCACTTAAAAAAAATTAAAAACAAAATATATATTCCTTAATATTTTGTGTGGCTAACAATGATTGTTTTTACCATAAGAATTATAGGGTTTTTACCCTTAATTAGGGTAAAAAAAATATGTTTTTGAAATCCGCCAGTATATAAACGTTTTTTTTTCTTCCCCAAGAAAGCTTTACGCTTTCTGATCTCTCAAAGACAAACAATTTCACCTTCTTTGTAGAGTCTATTGGATTGCGTCATGGGCTCGGTCCATAGCCTAGTTTAAATGCCGGTATTGGGCCTGTCGAGCCGTGCATTATTTTGTATTAGGGTTTAGTATATAAGCTTCATGCATGCAGACTTAGATGTTATCGCTTTTATTTTTTTTCATTTTACATTGCTTGTAAACCCTATCTCGACTCCACAGCGGAAGTTCTTCATCGAACTCTGCTGAGGCGTGACTCATTTTTGAATCATAAGCATAAGTTTGCTTCTGTTATGTGTTCATACTCGTATTAATCATACACTGTTTCATTACTTTTATCGTTCATGTGAAAGATCTAATCGATATAAGAATTTTTGTACTCATCAATTGGTATCAGAGCACGAGACTGTGTAATCCATACACACCACTTCTATCAAAGAAGTTCATAGGGTTTTAATTCCGCATTGATTGATATATATTGAGCCGTCACTCTTTATTGGAGTATCTCATTAATTGTTCATCTAACCGTAAACGAAAAATTACAAGTCTGATCTTTTACTGGTTTTTGATCAAAAGTATTCACAATGTCTATGGACGATTCTCAAACCAATCCGATAAATATCTCCAACAGCATAGGGTCTACAACAAGAATACCGATCTTGTATATGCAAGACTATGAAGTTTGGACGCATCACTTTGAAGACTACGTGATTGGATCGGAGGACAATAGGTATCTAATCTGGGAAGCAATCACTTCAGGCCCTTTCGCTCACTCAAGCGCATCAAAGATTGTTAAAACGCAGAAAGAATACAATCAACTTGTCAATGACGTCAAAGACATACCTCAGGATGAAAAAGAGAAGTTTCAGTGCAACATCAAAGCTCTACGGATGATAAGGTTGGCGTTGCAATCGGATACGTTTTGTTTGGTAAGTTCCTGTACTACAGCTAAGGAGATCTAGGATAGATTGAAGGAATTATATTCCACAGATGAAGATCTGGAACACTCTATTAAAACTCTCCTATTATCAGAGTTTGGTAATTTTAAACAAAAGCCTGAAGAAAAACTTATCCAAACTTTCAATCGTTTCAATCATCTTTTGAGTAAGATGATAAAGCATGGGATTGAAAGAAAGGTGATTGAACAAAAGGTCACTTTCATGAATGGTCTTAGAACTGAATGAATGGCTGTTGTATCAACTGTCAAAGCTCACGAACAGTTCAATTCATACTCTCTGGCAAAACTTGTGGGCATTTTAAAATCCCATGAGAATGCCTTATCGAAGGAAACGAATGTGGTTTCGGGTCTGGGTTATTTAGCTCTTGTTTCCAAAGGAAAGAGTTCGGTTGAAGAAGAAGAGGAATTAGATCTTGCAGATTTTCATCTAACCGGCGAAGAATATGTAATGATGGTGTCAAATCCCAGAGAATTCATCAAGAAGAAATTCCCAGCCAACAAGAACCGAAACTGGCAGGGAAGTTATAGTGCCGAACGGATCAAGGAGGAACCGAAGATGGGGTCAAAGTCCGAAGGGTCAAAGAAGGAAGCTAAAATTGGAGGAGACTCAGGATTCGACTGTCATTACTGTGGAGGAAAAAATCATTTTGCTAAAGACTGCATGCTGAGAAAGAAAGAAGAGAAGACAAGCGAAGATGATGAGGAAGCGAGCCTCCTGAGAAGATTGGAGGAGATAAAGAAAAGAAAGTCTGTTGTTAATAACTCTACCATGAATGCTTTAATTATGCAGGGTTCAAACAACAGTGATGAGTTTGGATGTGTGGAGGTCTGGTCCACAGATTCGGAGGATGATGAAGTTAGGAAGCCTACTCACGGAAAAGCTATGATGGCAAAACCAGAACAGGCAATGGGGAGATGCTTTGCAATTACCGAGGGTGTGTCCCAAATGAGAGGATACACAACTGATGGGGGAGCTGAAGAAGAAAGAGAGCAAGAGGACAGATGTTTCGCTGCAAAGCCTGTCAGTACTCAGATAACCAAATGTGATGAGTTGATCAAAAAGCTACAACATATTCTTGCTTCTCTAAAATTTCCTACTAATAATTATGAAAATGAGTTAAATAATTTAAAGTTAAAATTCTCTAGCATAAGTAGTAGTCTCACCCAAACCCGTGACACGAATTCTAACGTAACTGATCAAATTAGCAGGATTTCTTCAAAGAGTAAGGAACGAAGAATGTGGATCGAGCAGAAGGAAAAGGAATTAATTAGATCTAAAGATGATTCTATTTATTTGCAGAGAGACAATCTTAAACTTCTCAAACAGAGAAATGTTTTTTGTTTAATTGCTAAGAGACTCTATTTTAACATAACTCAG
Organism: Lactuca serriola; assembly: GCF_051521515.1. Lineage (NCBI taxonomy): Eukaryota > Viridiplantae > Streptophyta > Magnoliopsida > Asterales > Asteraceae > Lactuca > Lactuca serriola. Next base: position 194,787,936 of record NC_136412.1, on the reverse strand, counting down.
TTGCATCTTGATTGTGAAATAGGGAAGAAAATACATCGTATGATTTTACCTTTCCTTGAAATAAAGGAGGATGAAATCGATGCAGAAGCATAGAACTGTGAGAGAGTTGTATCTTCTGACGAGGTGTCTCCAGCATATAAGATAGGTCTAGACAAAATTGAATCCTATATAAAGTCCAAGGACCACAAGGAGATGCTCAAAAATCTGCTACATGAAAATGATAGATTGAAACTGAGAGCCGAAACTATACAAAAATTTGACTCCTTGAATGCCAACTTAAGTTCAGAAAACAAAATTGATGCTGAAAATACATCTGAACTTAATGAGGATGATGATATGAGTGAAATTTCTGTAGAAGATTTGGTAGACTATTCTGAATTAGCCAAAAACGAACCCAAGTCCCATAAGAACCTTATTTCCTAAAACTCTGTTGAGTTTTCTCGTTCCTCTACCAACAAGTCCAAAGTTCTCAAAGCTAAAGTTGTTGTGTACCAAAAGGTTCAGACTACCCCAAATCAAGTCTACACTGTGCCGGGAGTCACTCCACAACAAACTGTAGAGTTAACTGTTATGGTAGAAGAAGACAATGCTGGTGGATGTGATGAATTCTTTTGGTCGTCCCCAATCGACAACGCAGACGAAATGAAGGGTCTTTCTCAGAAAACGTCATGGAGAGTGAAAGGCAGATATATACCTGAACCACTAAATGAGCCTACAAAGTACGATGTGCCAAGCACAAGTGGAATAAAACCATCTGCAGATGAACCGATGCAAACCACGAGTGATACTTCTTCAACAAAGAGTGAATAATGTGCTCATGCTTCTAAAAGAAAGGCCAACATTCATAGAAATCCAAAACAGGTGGCTGATCGAAAGCATCAACGAAACATAAGATACAAGAAGAATCTCTCTGAAAGAATGCGATTTTGGAACTCTCAGAATCCTAATTTTGTAAGGATTGAAAGGAAATCTAAATTGGAAGAAAACTCAAGGAACCAGAAGCACGGTTACGATAGGAACCGAAAAGAAGGTTTTGGTCCTTCAACAGATAGGAACCGAAAGGGTAGTTTCGGTCCCTCAACTGAATACAACCGAAAGAGCGGTTTCGGTCCATCACCCATCAACAACCGAAAGAGCGGTTTCGGTCTATCACCCATCAAAAACCGAAAGGGTGGTTTTGGTTCATCTTCTAACTACAACCGAAAGGAGAGTTTCGGTCCCTCATCCAACGACAACCGAAAGAGCAGTTTCGGTTCTTCATCCTACAACAACCGAAAGAAGAGTTTCGGTCCCTCATTTCATGGAAAACGAAATAGCAATTTCAGTCCTCATGCCTACAAGTCTGATCATGAAAACCAAGAATCTAATGTCTCTCCTAAATCCAAATCTCTAAATACCAGTCCTTTAGTCAAAAACCCCAGTCCTCCTAAGTCAACAAACATTAAAGTTTTTTCACCATTAAAAGAAAAGATGAAACAACTTTAATTAAACGCACATATATGGTTGATATTTCTCTTACTATACCATGTCCTGTAAAAGGCTCACAAGGACCCAAGAAACTTTGGGTTCCTAAATCTGGTTAATTTTTTGTAGGTTATACGTGACGAGCAGTTTGATGAAGAATGGTACATCGATAGTGGCTGCTCGCGTCACATGACAGGAAGGAAGGAGGAACTAAGGGAGTTTCGCTCTCTCACAGATGGCGGTATTGTAAAGTATGGCAACAACTCTTTTGGAACTATTAAAGGCTACGGAATCATCACTAATGGCGAGTTATCCATAAGGAAGGTTGCATATGTTGAAGGGCTCCAACACAACCTCATCAGTGTATCACAGCTGGTGGTTGGTACCGGGTTAAAAGTATCATTCGACGATGAAGGCTCAAAAATTGTCGAGAAGAAGTCAAACAACATTCTGTTGAAATCAAAGCGAAATGGGGAAATGTATCCCCTGAACCTCAATCTGAGAAGAGGAAAACCAGCAGTTTGTTTACTCACAAAGGCTTAATCCGATGAAAGCTGGTTATGGCACATAAGACTCTCTCATCTGAAGTTCAAGGACATCAACAAATTGGTCTTAGGTGATCATGTTCGAGGGCTGCCAGTTCTGAAATTCGATAAAAGACATCGCTGTGCAGCGTGTGAAATGGGAAAGTAGAGTCGGCAGAGTCATCCTTCAATTATCAACACTAAGGTAATGGAACCATTGGAGTTACTGCATATTGATCTATGTGGTCCGTCGTCCATCGAAAGCATTGGAGAAAACAAATATATTTTGGTTATAGTAGACGATTTCTCAAGGTTCACATGGACCTTCTTTCTCAAGCAAAAGTCTGAAGCTACACCAAAGCTCAAGCTCTTCATTAAACAGATAGAAACGCAACTAAGAAAGGTTGTTCATAATATAAGGAGCGATAATGGCCTGGAATTCAAAAACAAAGATTTTGAATGTTTTCTTACTGAAAAGGGGACGACTCACAATTTTTCAGCCCTTTATACTCCACAACAAAACGGCATTATTGAAAGGAGAAATAGTTCCCTGTGTGAAGTTGCTCGCACCATGTTATGCTTCGCATCCCTGCCATTATACTTTTGGGCTGATGCAATTGCGACGGCATGTTATACTCAGAATCGATCTTACTTGAATAAACGGTTCTCCATTACTCCTAACGAGATCCTGAACAATCGAAAACCAAACTTGAAATTCTTTCATGTGTTCGGTTCTAGATGCTTCATTTTCAACTCCAAAGACAATCAAACCAAGTTCGATGCTAAGGCGGATGAAGGAATTTTCTTAGGCTACTCCCTGAACTCCAAGGCATATATAGTTATCAATAAACGCTCGAAGAAAATTGAAGAAACATACTATGTCACTTTTGACGACTGTTATGTTAAGAAGTTAAAAGCAACAGAAGATGCATCACAAGACATTTTTCCAAACAATGGTCAGGTTACTATCTCCATCTCGAATCTTTTCGACCAATTCATGCTCTTGTTTGATGAGCCTCAAAAGGCAATTGACTCATAATCAACTGCAAAAGACAACAAAGTTGAAAATATGAAACAAGTTATAGATGATGCTGCTAGAAAAATGGTTGATGATCAATCCAAAGGAACCGAAAGTGTAGACGGAAGTGAACCTTCTGGTGACCATCCTACTTTCGAGGGGGAGGGTTCCTCTCCTCATCATGATCAAGGTTCTTCTTTCCAGGGGGAGAACTCATCGCCAAATAACACAGCCTCTACTAAAATTCCGACCAATGAAGGAGGTATAAATGCTGGTCTTGAACAGGAATCATTCTTCGAGGGGGAGAAAACAGTTAGTCAAGATGACAACTTGTCTGAACTCGAAGAAGAAATCAATGTTGAATTCGATCCTATCTATGATCCAAAGTTTCCTCCACTTGTCAAATGGACCAAAGATCATCCCCAGACTCAAATTATTGGGGAATCCTCAGAAAAGGTGTTGACTCGCTCTCAAATCAAAGCGAAACAGGCTGCTCTATTTTCAAAGGTCAAGTTTTGTATGTTCAATTCATTCGTGTCCAAAATTGAGCCAAAGACTGTTAATTCAGCTCTTGATCATTCAGACTGGGTTAAAGCCATGCAGGATGAGCGAAATGAGTTTGAACGAAACAAGGTATGGCGTCTTATTCCAACACCAAAGGATGCTTCAGTTGTCGGTCTCAAATGGGTATTCAGAAACAAGATGGACAAAGAAGGAAATGTCATTCGTAATAAAGCAAGGTTGGTGGTCAAAGGATATTGTCAGGAAGAGGGAATTGATTATAAAGAAACCTTCGCTCCAGTTGCTTGGTTGGAATCTGTTCGTATCTTTCTTGCGTACCCTGCTCACAAGAACTTTGAAGTCTATCAGATGGACGTCAAATGTGCCTTCCTCTACGGTGAACTTGAAGAAACCGTATATGTTGAGCAACCGCCAGGATTTGTGAACGAGAAGTATCCTGATCATTGCTATATCCTCGACAAAGCTGTCTATGGCCAGAAACAAGCTCCCAGAGCATGGTATGAAAGGCTCACTCATTTCTTAAAAATGTCTAAATCCAAACAAGGTTCGGTTGACCCAACCTTCTTTCGTAAGCGAGAAGGTAACCACCTTATGATAGTCCAAATTTATGTTGATGACATCATCTTTGGCTCCACGAATCCTAGCTTAACAGCTGAATTTCGAAAGTTCATGGAGACTAAGTTTGAGATGAGCTCAATGGGTCCAATTAATTTCTTTCTTGGATTGAACATTAGACAGGGACCCGAAGGCATTTTTATTAATTAGGAAGCATATACCAAGACTTTGATCACCAAGTTTGGAATGAAGAGAGACTCCTAAGTAAAAGTGCCGATGGCTTTTGGAACAAAACTCACACCATCATTGGAGAAACCAGCTGCTGATACAACGCTTTATCGACAGATGATTGGGTCTCTTATGTATCTTACCGCCAGTAGACCTGATATCATGTTCTCTGTCTGTTATTGTGCTTGCTTTCAAGCCAACCCACGAGAACCTCATCTTCAAGCAATGAAGAACATCTTTCGCTATCTAAAGTGAACCTCCTCTCTCGGTCTATGGTATCCAGCCAACTCCGTATTCTTCGTGCAAGCATTTTCAGATGCCGATCTGGGTGGCTGTGGATTGGATCGTAAAAGCACCACAGGAGGATGTCAATTTCTGGATGGAAAATTAGTCAGTTGGAAATCAAAGAAACAAACTTGTGTTCCATTATCCACTGCAGAAGCCGAATACATTACTGCAACATCCTGTACATCTCAAGTCATATGGATACAGAGTCAACTCCGGGATTATGGCTTAAACATGAAAAAAAATCCCAGTATACTATGACTCTGAAAGCGCAATCAGAATTTGTCACAACCCAGTGCAACACTCGAAGATTAAGCATATCGCACTGAGGTACCATTTAATCAAGGATCACGTCGAAGATGGCAACGTCAAAATTCACTTCGTCAGAACGACTGATCAACTGGCAGACATATTCACAAAGGCCTTACCTGAAGCAAGCTTCAATAAGATTTTACAAGGCCTATGAATGATGCAAGCCGAGTCAGTACTAAAATCGCCTTCGCTTCCATAAAGGTAACAAGCGAAGTAGAGCGAACGTATATGAACCGAAATGAACTGAACGTTCGTTCTATTTCGGGTGCAGTTCGACCATGAACCGAAATGAACCGAGCGTTCGGTCTATTTCGGGTTCGGTCCTTCTGAGCTTATTGTTTTTTTAAGGCATTTCAAATGTATTCTTTTGTATATTTTTTCAATACTTCTTTTCTACTAATAAAATCCCGAAAATATTTTTTTTTTCGTTCAATTGGTCAATTCTCACAAAAATCCAAAAATATTTTTTTTTTATTTTATATATATATATATATATATATATATATATATATATATATATATATATATATATATATATATATCCATATTTCTAACGTTTTTATGTTTGTCTAAGTGTGATTCTCGATGGCACAACTAAGGCAGGTAAAAGTTTTTTTTTCGTTAGTTAGGCGTCCCTAGAAGCATGCTGTTGTATGTAGACTCAAGCCTCAACTGATTCCGAGTGAAGCCTTAATAACATGATCAACACCAATCATGTTTTCCCAATCCAGGCTATCAAGTTCACTCTAATCATGAGCTACCTTACTCTACTCAAACTGAGTTTAGAGTTTTTTGCTTGGTCCTTGTTTTCTTTAAAAAGCAGAGGTACATTCGCTTCTTATACCATCTCCATCATCTTTCTCCATTATGTTTCGTTTCATCAATATAACCCCTAAGACTCTCAGTTTTAACCACTGAGGTTTATGGTTATACAAAATTTGCGTTCATGATCTTAGTTACATGCCACTATGTACTAAGTGAAACCCAAAATTCAACACCACTAATGAATTGACGGTGAATTAAAAAATTCAAGCTGTTACTTGTTACCCAATGAAATCTCCTTTTCTTTTTGAGTGATCTTTATGAGATTGCCTTTCACCAAGGCTTCTCTAACCGTAAAAGATCCAGTGTTTTTTTTTTTTTGAGATTTGTTTAATTCTCTCGTCACTATAAAGCCTTACTCACCTACTTCTTCAACAGATCACAATGATCTCACAAGTACTTCATTCACTTTTGGTCTTATATTAAGTATCGAAATTATGAATTGAAGCGAAACCCACCCTCTTTAACCTTTAAAATACGCCTTTCAAAACATCACAAAAGTTATTGATCGTTATTTCATGGGAAACCAACCAAGCACTTCAATGTCACTCTTGACTTTGAAGGAAGTGATATTTGCCCAGAATCAATCGTTTTATGTCTATACGACATCCCAGATAATTCCAAAAATACTCATTTTATTTCTTTATCTTTTACACCCTTTGCACGAAAATTTTTAATTTTTCCAAATTCTAAGTTTCACATAGATTCATGATTCAAATGATCAAGGCACAAACACTTAAGCGTCATAAGGGGAAACGATTGGGATAAAATGGCCGCTGACTCAGCAGAAATCCAAACGGTTTGGCGATTTGAAAAAGGTCAGTTTTATGAAAAGGCGTGAAAAAAGGGAAAATTTTTTCTCTCTCCTTCGTCATCTTCGGCACGCCAACTGTTCACACATCAACTTGGGTGCTATTTTCGAGGTAATCCAAGATTTCAGTCGGATTTTTCTCTCTCTTCCGTGTACGTATAAAAGGAATTGGAATGGTACTCTCTCAACCTTTATCACTTCCAAAAAGCTCTCAAAGACACCCGACGATTTTATGCAACTGTTCATTGTCATCTTCAAGCTCCTAAAATGGCAGAATCCTCATCCATTCATGATACCTCAGTTCGTCAATCCTTACTCACTATCAAACCCCAACAGAACCTAATCATTGATCTCACTCCCTTCGTATATGAGCCCTATATGTTGTATGTGGTTGAGTGTCTCAAATAGTCACCACTCGTCGATGCACTGACAAAGGTTGAAGTTGTTCCTATGTCGTTCTTGTCACTGGTCTACTCTACGGCGTTCTACGACAAGGATAATGAACGGATCCACTTTAAACTTCACGATGAGAAGGTCTTTATCTCCAAGAGTCAATTTCGTGCCCTAATTGGTGTTTCTCAAGATCCGTCTCTGGTAAACCCTGATTCCATTACAACTGGCCAACTGGGTCCCATCCGTCCTACCAAGAACTCGAACCGCCAATCATAATGTTTTATCAGATGGGGTATACTGAAACCCTAACAACTGTCACCAAGTTCAAGAAGTCTTGCCTTCCTCCTCAATGGAATGGTCTTTTCACACTCTTATTCAAGGGATTGTCTGAGTGGAGCGCTGGTTCTGACGGTGCAAGCAAGGCATTCATGACGGTGATGTATAGGTTGTACAGTGGGCTTAACCTTGACTATGCGTCCATTATTTGGCAGCAGTTGGTTCAAATCCTAGTTTCTTCGTCCAGGCATTCGAAGATTTCATGTGGGCGATTCTGGACTATAATCAACAAATGGGCAATGGATCGTAATCATGTCCCAATTATGGCGGATTCCTTGCTTTCTTATATCGCCACTTTTCATATGACAAAGATCATCGTCACTGATCCAACAAAATTCTCATACATCGGCTCCATTCCTAAAACCATGCTCGGTTGTATCTCAGCATTGAGTAATCTTCTTCAACAGTACAGGAAACGTAAATCCGTTGGTCCACGTGATCTTACACCCAAAATGCTTCGCTCCATTGAAGAGGCTGACAAACCAGCCAAGAAGGGCAAGAAGCTTGAATCGCAGAAGGAGGGACCGGTCATAAAACCAGCCAAGGGGCAGACCCAAGAAGAGAAAAAGTGATAAAGCTGGTCCTTCTCAACCTCAACCCAAAAAAGCAAAAGAAGCCTGCTAGGAGACTTATTCTTCAATCCTCAAGCGATTCGGATTCAAAATATGTTCCTCCTAAGTAGAAGAACGCTCCATCCTCAGATTCTAAGAACGAATGTTCTAATGAAGAGGCTTCGGATCGAGGGGACACTCCGCCTCGCTCTCCTACTCAAGAAATTCCGGTTCGTTCTTTGCCTCCTTCACCTCCACCTGTTACAATTCCTGTTTCTATCCCTCATATCTCTCCAATAACCACCTCTCAACCATTCACTACTATTCCTATACCCACTCCTATTTTCAAAAATACAACCTCTACCACTACTAGTAAACCTACCTTTATTGCTCCCAATCCACGTGTAATCAAACCTCCTCTACAACCGAACCTACATTCACAAACGAACCTCCACCTTCTTCTAAACCCTTATCTCCTACACAATCTACTGAAACAACACCCATTTTGGGCAGTGAGGACCTGGAATTCGATTCCACATATTTCAGTCCTTATCGAGTGCAGAGTGAGGATGATGACGACGATCCAATTACCAAACGTCATCTTAAAGCATTAAATGACAAGCTTGATCAACTACTTTCCTCTTCCTCCTCTGGTGCCCCTTCGAACGCTGCTTTAAAAGCATTGTTCTCGTTGGTTGTTGCCGAACATAGTGCTACCCTATCCGTTGCAGCCAAGGCTATCGAAGCCTCATCTTCCCAATGTGAATAGGCCTCTATTGCTGTCGATGCCTCGACTAAGGAGTGAAAGGAAGCGACCGCAAAAGTCGATAAACTAGTTTCAGAAGTTCATCTATTTGTAGATTCTCTGCAGGCTGCTGCTACCAAGAATGCTGCAACTGTCAACACCTCAGTAGAGACTCTTCAAAAGACTCTTCAATCTGAGTGTTCGAACCTGGAAGCGGCACGCCATGCCATTGAAGAAGCAAATGCATTGCTCCATGCTAAACTCAACGAACGCTTAACTCAACTGGAAGCAGACTTAGCTATGGAAAATCAAATTATGGACGAGCTTGACAAATGTACAGCCCAACTTAAATTGCAACTACACAAGGTGCGTACTACTAATACGGAGATTAATGACCTCAAATCAGAAACGGAGGTTATCCGGAGTTCTGCTGCCGATGTTCACTCCATCCTCCTTCACCTTATTGAGGCGAGTGATCCTCTTATCACCATAACTGTCAGAAGGCATTTGGCAGACAAGCTCAGACCAGCACTGGACGTTCTTAGCCGTATCGAGGGTGTTCCGGTGACTGGTGTCCAACCGAAACAAAGGGGAGAGAAAGAGTCAAAGCAGCAGCCTCCTCTTTCCAGCTCAAAACCAGTTGCTGAACCGAAGGTTAATGAAGCTTCGGTCAGTAACAAAGATAAGAAGAAAAAGAAGATTGGTGAAGATGACACAGACAATGAAGATGATGTGTATGTCGACATTGCCAAGAAACCGGTCCCAAAGGTGTAACACCGTGAATTTCAAAATAATTTTTCACAATTTATAAAAACATTTCTCACTAACTTTTCATAAAACATTAAGTTTGAAACCCAATTCACATTATACAAAATCCCAAGATCATATGCATATCAAAATCCCATGCGTGTGTACAGATCAAGCCGGCACCTTCCCCCGGTCATCGCTAGTACCTGAAACAACAACACTAACACTGTAAGCATAAAGCTTAGTGAGTTCCCCAAAATACCACAAATATAACACATATATTAGCCACTCGAGGCTATAAATCTATGGTTCCGTGCACCCAAGCTCTGTGAATCTAACTCTGGGAACCTTCCGGTTCCAACTCTATAAACATGCACAGAATAAATCACATAGACATCATGCAGTACAACACATAGCATACACATAACATACAGATTCTGACACACAACTCTGATTACCTAATCAAGGTAAAGTATAGTGAGAAGACTCACCTCGCGTATCTCGATAACTCGCGACTCCTGGAATCACTCGTGCTCGATCCTCCGAGCTATAATCCTCCTATAACATCATATGACTCTAATTAACACTTTTATCACTAAGGTTGACTACCCCTATCAAGTCAACACTGGTCAACTCTGGTCAACGGTCAACGGTCAACTTTGACCGGACTCGGTGAGTGCACTAGGGCGACTCGGCGAGTCTAAGCGTTTTCACCAACTCTCTAGGATATCCTTTTTGGCACGTCGAGTATTCCCCTAACTCGACGAGTTCCACCTGGTAAGAATCGCGGGGCCACCCCGACTCAACTCGCCGAGTCTCAAGAACAACTCGGCGAGTTCCAGTTCGACTCAGTCCACCTATCAACTTCTAACTCGCCCTGACTCACTGAGTCAACTCATAACCCGGCTGGACCACTCACCGAGTGGTCAAGGACAATCTTCATGCTACTCGCCGAGTCTGTTCTTCAGACTCGGCGAGTCCATGCCATGCACCAACTCAAACTTGCTTCTGAGGTCAGATCCGCTCCAACAACTCATAGATCTGGCCCTCCTAAGCTAATTCATCACGTAAAGTCCATAACTTGGTGCTCATAACACACCCCATGACTCATAAATGGTGTTTTGACCTTAAGCACAAAGACCCCAATCCAAAACCCTCATAGATTCATAAAAAGCTTGGGCAAAGGGACACTCTGGACCTCCAAAGGTCCAGATCTACAATTTAACTCACTTAAGGGACCAAGGAGGCACTAGATCTAACCACAAAAGGGCTCAATAAGCCCTAAATCAATATAAACCTCAACATAACAGAAATAGCTCGAAGATTATACCTCAAATGTGATGCTCTGGACCTCAAACCTTCAGGAAGTGGCTCCTCTTGCTTTCCCTTAGCTAATTCTTCCTTTCCCTTGCAAAATGATACCTCCAAGGTCAATAATGGCTTCCTACTTTGCCCCAAATGCTCACACTTGCTAGGGTTTCACTCAAGGGACTGGTGAGCACAAATGACGGCCTAAAGGCCCTTTAAATAGGTCCCAAAACCGAGAAATTAGGGTTTCATTAAACAGTGCAGACTCGCCGAGTCCAGGCGCGAACCCGCATCCAGAACCACAATCCTACTCGGCGATTCTGAGCTCCAACTCGCCGAGTCCTCTCACAAAACACCAAAAAAAACATAATCATAAAAGATACCTGGAAATTCGGGCTGTTACAAAAGGACAATACTTCTGAAAAACAAACGGAAGAAATCACTAAAAAGCAGCGCACTGAGCTAGAACATAAGCGAAAGGAGGCGGAGCTCCTTGAGAAGAAAAAGTCTTTGTTTCTAGTATGGACTAAAGACTCGCTCCAGCGGTGTGCAATCGACGAGCCAAATGTTCTATGGCTCGAGCCAATAATGTCCTTTGGCCTTGACAACTCCAAGGATGTACAGTTCGATATGCCAATCACTCGAAAGGCATTCATCTTCCACTGCTTCAACTCGATTGTTGCCATTCCATCTCCAGACCCGAAGGTGGATAGGGATCTGTTAGAGTTTTACTTGGAGTTTACTCAACCTCAATACCAGACTTCAAGCTCAAAGAAGATAACCACAATCAAGGTGATGAAGCCCTATTCAGCAGGGAAATTTATCAATGTCAATTTCAGGGTGACTCGAGGAACCGAAGGCACAGTCCATCATTTTTCCCTTGCTGATTCACTGAACCTCAATCCCCATGATTGGATACTCCTCAACAACATTCTACTATCGAATCCCCTGGAGTATCAGCCTATCATCGATCATGTCAAGCGTATGCTTGTTTTCTACTTTCATTAAGTAGCGAAGATGGACCAGGATATTGCCTCTGCCATACACAAGCGACCAACGATCAAAACCATGGGCAAAGATGGCAATGCCAAAAATGTCTGTTCGCTCTTGTTGACAAACACCTTTTCTTGACGACTTGTCTCGAGCATATCTTGGAGATCATCCAAAGGTGTGACCAGAACAGTGCTGCTGATAAGAAGCTATTCGTTGACATGCTGAGGTGGTACATTCAGTTTAGACAAACTCTTTTTGCCATTATTCCTCGATTATTCAAAGGTTATCAAGATGGTGAAGCCTGTTCAGAAGAAATAATCTCTCGCCTCATTTGACGCAAAGGGGGAGATTGTAGAGTCTATTGGATTGCGTCATGGGCTCGGTCCATAGGCTAGTTTAAATGCCGGTATTGGGCCTGTCTGGCTGTGCATTATTTTGTATTAGATTTGAGTATATAAGCTGCATGCATGCAGACTTAGATGTTAGCGCTTTTATTGTTTTAGTTTTACATTGCTTGTAAACCCTAGCTCGCCTCTACAGCGGAAGTTCTTCATCGAGCTCTGCTGAGGCGTGACTCAGTTTTGAATCATAAGCATAAGTTTGATTCTGTTATGCGTTCATAATCGTATCAATCATACACTATTTCATTACTTTTATCGTTCTTGTGAAAGATCTAATCGATCTAAGAGTTTTCGAACTCATCATTCTTCCCCCTTGCACTTCCAGTTTTTCTGCTAGTTCTTCATGTTTTTCAAAAATGGTAAAATCAGAAATCTCAAAGAAGCAATAAAAAGCATCAGCCTCCATTCAACCGACGGGTTCTGATTCTACTACACAGAAACCAATCGCCTTAAATTAGATCTAGCAATTTTAGGGCAATTTTCGATGATCATCCTTCTTACAATGACTCGATTCGTCTCATGATCAAGTTCATCTCCACTCATCCACTCTTTCGACCATTCGACGCATTCACTGGTGTGGTTCCCATGTCCACATTGTTCAAATGTGCTTTTTCAGCACATCTCCCTCTCAATAATTTGCAAGAAGTTCATCTAAGTTCATCTAAACTTGGTAGATGACTCTTTGGTCATCTTGACCAAAGATAAGTTTCTTAATGCAATCAATCTCCTGGTGCACCCCTCGACCAAGTTCTTTTCACCAATTGTCACAGACAATACCTCCACTCTGTATCAAATGGGTTACCAGAAGCAGATCAAGGGTATTGGAGAGTTAAAGAAGAACCAGTTGCCTGCGGTATGGCAGTTTGTGTGCCATTTTGTGATCCGCAGTCTATCTGGACGAACCGGAGGCACAGACAATACGGGCCTCAAATTACTTGAGCTAGTACGGAGCATCTTCACAGGTCATGATGTAACCAAGGGTCAAATCCTATGGGATGATTTTCTCCAGTACATCCCTAAGGAGACTCCAAAGGAAAATCTCGCCGAGCTTACTTTTGCAAGGTTTTGGACAGTCTGTATCTCAGATCTTCATTCAGGCACCAAGATCAGTATGGGCAACGACATCAACTTCTTTATCACACGCGATCTCAAAAGGTACACTCCTTCTAAAGATCAATCTATCTTTGGACCAATCATACGTTTACCCATTCACATCTTGACTAAGGTTGGACTTGAGATCCAAATAGTCATAGATCATATTGAGGCTACGGAAGGTATTGACCCATACCTTTCTACCCCGCCTCTCCCAAGTCAGAACATATTACCCTCTACTGCACCCAATCAACCAGAGCAATCTGCAGCTCCATCTTCTACTACTCTATCCAATGCCTCCAGGCTCAAACAGTTGGTTTCTCCAAAGAAAGGCCACCGCATCAAAGGAAGAACACATATAACGGGTGAAACTCACAAGAAATGTAAAGCATCCAAGAAAGCCAAAGCTCCCAAGGAAGCAGAACCCGCTAAGAAGCAAAAACTCCAACAGGTTGTCTCATCTGATAATAACTCCGAGTCCAATCAATCTTCTGGTGATTCGGATCTCGACTCTGCTCCTATCGCGATTCTCAAGAGAAGGAAAATAAAACCCACCTTTGGCCAAATGCGTGACCGGACTGATACCGTAGCCTCTCAAAAGGCTCTGATAGTCCTTGGAGTCCCCACAGACGCATTTGCTACTACCCTATCAAGCTACTCGAACACAGCAAGTGTGCTCGTTTCATCTCAACATGGAGAGTCATCCCCCAGCTAGATCCCAAGAGGATCTAATTGGTTCTTCTCGCCCTAAGGTCTCCAGGGTTTCCAGACTCAATTTATTTCAAGACTCGGAGTTGTGATCCATTCTAGACATTGTAATCCAAACACTCAATACACCTACCAAACCGCATGGCAATTCTCCAGCCTATGCCAGAATGGAGCCGAGGCCAAACATGGCCACGGTTCAAAGAGACCAAGGAACCTCCTGGAATCCTACTCTGCTTAAATCTTTTTCAGGTGGTTTAGGCACAGTGAGCACAAATGTACAAGGATCTGTGAACCCGAGGAACACCTCGGTGTGTTTTCAAGGATTTAACGGTGATGAATCTAATGATTCCTGGAGGCATTACAAACCAATCACAGAATCTGAAGCCAAGAATTATGCCGCTTTCCATAGGCCATTTCAAGCAAGAAAAGATTAACAAACCAAACAGCTTCAACAAAAGCAGCAGGACATTCAAACCGTAGCCAAATACTAGGCCGACGCCATAAACAATGGCAACACGGTTGCACTAATTCTAAAGGTGAAGAACTGGATGGATGAAATGGCTAAGACCATCCACTAAGCTCAGGCCAATCCAGATGGTGCAGGTTCATCCAGGCCCCTTCCGACAACTGCTACTCATAACTCTCAAGATGATGGAACCGCAATTGATGTCAGTTCCGCACCAACCTTTGGCTTCGATGACTTCGACATGAATGAGGTCAATCAACCAGAACAGTCAGATGATGTCATGATGATCTTCGATGAAGAAAACGAGTCTAGCAGATCACAACATTCAACTTCTAAACCCAAGGAGAAAAAGAAGAAAAAGAAGGTAGTCGTCTCTAGAAAATAATTCTTGTCTCTATAATATAAAGTGGATCAAGTTCTTGCTTCTGTTAAATCTACTCAACCGCAATCTGAAGACTTGCCTGGCCTGCATGTTGGAACCTGAAAGTCAACCTCTAGCAATCCTAAGTCCTTATTTCGAAGGGTGTGAGTTCCGAAGTGAAGACTACTCCGGAATCTGTCCGGACCAAGTAAGCAGATGAGAAGAATAAAGGCATTCTGGAGCTGACTCTCATCTCCGAAATGCATGCAGATCCGGAACATCTAAGTTTTGTCTTTTGTTCATTTATTACTTTTGTCTTGTTATTGATGTAACATTTCAAAGGACTTAGTCTATAGTTGTATTTGGACAATCAGAATGTCACATTTAGCTCTTTTGTTCGGTCCTATGTAAACACTTGGGTTAATTCACTGTAACATTCACTCCTATATATAGGAGCATTCAATACAAGTCAACAACGAATCTTTCATTCACTTTTGGCATCTTTACTAAGTTCTTTCCAGGCTAGACTTAAACTACTATTAGCAAGTAGACATTGATCTTAAGCATTCACTCAAGGTTTGTGTTATCAAACCTTGTCCCTGCGGATCGATCTTGTTCTCATAATTGGTATCAGAGCTTGAGTGGTTGTCCTTTGAATTCATAAAAGTCAGATTATAGTTGATTTGAAATCACCTTGATGTTTCAATCATTTCTGTGTCAAGGATAAAAGTTCTTCTATATACCACTTTAGCTTGAAGATATCTTAACTTCAATGGCTGCTTTTAATCCTTAACAAATGATTTCAATGCAAATCGCAAAGAGTGTGGGTGGCCCTACACGTGCCCCATTACTAGTTATTGAAGAATATGATCATTGGAAAGTTAGAATGGAAAGATTTTTACTTGCCAAAGATAAAGGTGAAGAAATATGGAGATCTGTCACAAAAGGTCCACATGTTCCAGTAAGAATAGTTGTAAGAGATGCAGCTGCTCAACCCATGCGTGAAGATGAAACTCACCCAGCTCCTCTAACTGTTGATGATATTGAGAAGTTGCATGCTAATCAAGTTGCTTTCTTAGAAATGGTGTTTGGTGTTCCTCCTTCACTCTTTGAGCATATCAAACTATGTAAATCAGCCAAAGACATATGGGACACTCTTCAGGACCTGATTGAAGGATCTGAATATATGAAAGACAAGCGCCTCACCTTAGTTGTCAATGACTTTGACACATTCACCACCACTCCTGGTGAGTCAGTGGCCTCTGCTTCCAACCGTTATCGCATTGTGGTAAACAACCTGACTGCTCATGGGATTGTCTGAACTCCCTTGGATTATAGTCTCTAATTCATAAACAGTCACGACAAAGGATGGGGAAATATAAAATCTTATCTCCAAAGTAATGGCTCCATGAAAAAGCTGAAGCTTTATCAACTCTTTGATGAACTTCAAGGCCATGAGTCTAATGTTGCTCAAACCATAAGGGAACTCTCCATAGGTCCTCCTTCTCTTGTCAGTTCTTTCAAATCAACCATTCTGAACTCATCTACTTCGGGTCCCTTAAAACCCATTGTTCCATCTGTTCAAACATCCACACCTGCCTTACCTACACAAATCCATTATGTTGATGACTCCGAAGCTATGGACTCTAAACTTCGTTTCCAATAGGAGTTTGCACTACTTTTAATAAAGTACAAACGTCCTTTCAATCCATCTTACAAACCATACCAAAATTGATTCCATGCTCCTCACCAGAACAATCCTCAACCATCATCTCCGCAACCTAAACCCTTTGAAAATCCTCCTGCATACAAACTGAACCTCCCTAAACCAAACTCTATTTCAGAACCCTCTCAGAGTTCAAAATCAGACAAACCAAAAATTGTATGTCATAAGTGTGGACATGCAAACCATTTTGCTAAAGATTGGCTGGACGATGCTCCACAAAAGCCAAACATCAAGGAATCTGCCTACTACGTCCGAAGAGCATAAGAGATGGCTGAAAGTGAAAAAGCCTTTGTCATAACGGTTTCAATAGATGTTAAAGGATATTGGTCCTATAGGGATGACGATGATATGGAAACTTGAAGGAATATGTGTCTGGTGGCAAGACAAACGGTTGAATGTGATGAAGGGTGTTGGTCTTCTGGGTCAGAAGATGAAGATGATGTTGCTGAACCTCACTATTGCTACATGGTGACCAACAATCCACCAGGTCGAAGCATCGTTCAGCAGGTACTTTGTGCTTCGGAGCAAGAAACAATATGGTATATTCATTGTGCTTGCTCCATGCACATGACGGGGCAGAAAGATTTTCTGCGAGACTTAAAGCTTACTCCAAATGCTGGTTACGTCACATATGGAAACAACTCAAACTCTCAAATTCATGGATAGTGAATCCTCACCAATGGAAACTTGTCTATCTCAAACGTGGCTTATGTAGGTGATCTGAAACAAAATTTGATAAGTTGAAGAGTTAAGAAACTCTTTGATCGTTTAGATCTTTGAACAGGTTAATCAAAGAAATGTTAAACAGAAAAATCAAACCCAAGAATGATTCAAAATATGTCGAATGATTCAATAGATTCAAGCCTCAGCATAGCTCGACAAAGAACTTCCGATGTAGAGGCTATTAGGGTTACAAACGATAAAGATAATATCTTTTAAATAATAGACTTCAAAATCTACGTACAAAGATGCATGCAAGCATCTATAAATACGAAACCCTAAAAATAACTCACGGATGGACAGGCCCAATCCGGAGACAAAATGGACTAAGGAACGAGCCCAAGACGCAACCCCCATCGGACCCTACAATCTCCCCCTTTGCATCAATTGGGGCAAGACTTCAACTTCGGCTTGCTGGGACCAGCTGCAGGAACTTTCTTTGTGGTTTCAAACAGACGCGGAATGAGGGCAAGGATGGTCTGTCTGAAGCGAATGTACCACTGGATCATATCGTCAAAATACTTCTTGTCATTTGCAGAGTTCTGCTTGCATCGATGAATGATCCCCAGGACATTTTCCAAGCATGCAGTGGTGTAAAGATGCTTATCTACCAAGGCAAACAGGCATTTTTGGCCTTCGTTCCTTGTGAACATGACAGAGTTCCGCTTCGGGTCGATTCTTCCCATCTGCATCATATTTAAATCACTTGCAGAACCAACAGGAGCGATGGTGGGCTTTTTCTTGAAGATACTTGCGATCTCCTGATCCATCTTGGCAACCTCCATGATGTAGCAAACAAGCATCCTTTTGAAGTGATCGATGATTGGCCAATACTCAGCTGCGTTGGTGAGGAGGATGTTGTGCAGAATAATCCAATCATGTGGATTCAGGTTGGGAACATCAGCAAGAGAAATAGCATGTTCTGTTTTAGTAGACCCCCTCAACACTTTGAACCAAACGTTTGTGAAGTTCCCCTCACTAAACGGTTTGAGGACCCGAACATTGATTATCTTCTGAGCACTCCATGTCTGATACTGAGGTTGAGCAGACCTCAGATAGAATTCAAAAAGCTCCCTATCAACCTTTGGGTGAGGATGAGGGACATCAGCAACATGGGAGAAAGTGTGAAATATGAAAGCCTTTCGGGTCAGTGGCATATCGAACTGAGAGTCGACAGAATTGATCCGATCCAAAGAAATCACAGGTTCGAGCCACAAGATGTTGGAAGTATCAATTGCTTCTTTGACAAGCTTCTCGAGAGTCCATGGAGGAAATAGAGTTTTTCTACTCTCAAGAAGATCATGAGCCTCCTTCATTTTTCGTTCGTTTGCCTCGGTCTCTCTGGCAACGCGAGCGCTCATGTCAGCATCCTTTTCCCGGCCTTGTTTCTTCAAGAGATCAGTGATGGTTTTTTTATTATCATCATCATCACTGTCTTCAGCAATCTTCTTTCCTTTGTCTTTAACACCCGAACCTGAGGCTTGACCTGCTGGAGGAGGTTCGGTTGCTTTAGTTGCTGTGAAAGTAGGAGGCAGGTGAGACACATCTTCTCCCCCTTTTTTTGGATGGGCCACGAACTTAGGAAGCCCTTCAATTTTGCTTAGTAGATCAAGGGCGGGAGCAAGCTTCTCGGCTAGAGTGCGCCTCACAGAGTAGTTCAGGATGGGATCATGTGCTTCGATAATGTTGGAGAGGGCGGCATGGACATCCGAAACACACCTAGAGATGACCGCTCGCTCAGATCGGAGAGATGCAACCTCCTTTTCTGAGTAGAAGAGTTGAAGACTCTTGACCTTTAGAGTAGTTGTTTTGCAAGCGAGAGCATCCATCACTGAGTTCTCTGAAGCGAGATCATCTTGTAGCTTTTTCAAGCGCTCCTCAATAGTCACCTGGAATGATTGATTGTCATCGTTGAGAGACTGACGAAGACTGGCAAAGGACTGCAGTTCGGAGGCGAATGAAGTGGCCAGCTTCTCGACAAGAGAGTCAAGCTTTGCTGCATTGGTATCAGCGGCTCCCTGTAAAGACTGCAAAAGAGTATTAGCATCAACAAATAGTTTTTCGACTTTTTTGGTCGCGGCAGCACACGCCTTGGTAGAGGCGTCGATAGCAGCAGTGGGAGAGTTGATGGAGGCTTCAAGATCCTTGTTCAACGTATCAACTAGCCACTGAATAGCAGCCTCTGAGATAGTGGACCGAGAGGAAGATGAGGAGGAAGCAATGAGACTATCGATTTTCTCATGAAGTTCCTTGAGAGGTTTCTTGGTGATAGGAGCATCATCTTCGTCATCACTTGAACTTAATACGGACTGTAGTAGACCGAGTCAAACGTCATGTCCTCTCCTCCAAGAAAAGGTTCATCATATTCTGCTGAGTGATTGGGAGATGAAGGCGAGGGTGGAGGTTCGGTTTTGGTAGTAGGTTCGGGTGTGGATGTATGTTCGGTAGCGTGTGTGTGTTTGGGTGCTGAAGTATGAGCCCCCGTATCAGATACGTTGGTTCGAACTCTAGTGGTGGTTGTTGTCGTAGTTTTAGTGAAAACAGTAGGTGGTACAGGGATAGGGGTGGGTGGTATTTGAGTAGTGGAGGTTATGGGGGAATGGAAATAGAGATAGAGATTGGAGGAGAAGATACTTGTGCAGTTGAAACATGAACCTAAGGTGAAGGTGAACGTGGAGGAGTGTTACCTCGAAGTGACTCTTCTGAGTCTGAACTCTCATCCTCTGATTCACTGGAGGAGGAGGCAAGAATTAGCTTACGCCTGGGCTGAGTTTTCCTCTTCTTTGGTGGAGGGGATTGAGCTGCCTTGGAAGGTTTTCGCTTCTTTGGAGAAGGACCTTTCGCTCCTTTGACAACTTTCTTGTCTTTCCCCTTGTCTTGTTTCTTTCCCCTGGGAGCAAGCCTGTCAGCGTCGTCGATGGATTGAATCATTTCAAGAGTGAGCTCTCTGGGGCCTGAGCGAAGAATCTCCTTGTATGTTCTGATGATGCGACTGTCCTTTGGAACACACGCATACATTGACTCAGGAATTGAGCCAACGAACTGAAATTTGCAGGAATCAGACACAATGATCTTCGTTGTGTGGAAAATTCCAATCGTGGAGAGTGGAGAATCAGCAACGATGGGGACATGATATTTGTCCATTGCCCACTTTGTGATCAGCGTCTAGAATATGGCATAAGAGATCTCATAATGGCAAGAAGTAGACGCAAGGCTTTGAATCAGTTGCTGCCATAAAACTGATCCATAATCGAGATTGATGTCGTGGTACAGCCCATAGAGAATTGTCATGAACAGTCGGCTCGCCCCATCAGAACCTGCACTTCGTTATGATAGTCCGTTAAACAGCACAGTGAAGAAACCATTCCACTGAGGAGGTAAACATGATTTCTTGAACTTTGTAACGGTGGTCAGAATCTCGGTATAACCCATGTTGTAAAACTTGGAGAACAACTGTCCCACAGGAATGGATTTAGGGTTAACCCTAGACTCATCAGGTTCAAACCCTAAAAATGAACAGAATCGCTATTTGGAGATGGAGGACTTGGTATCAAGAATGTCGAAGAAAATTCGATCGACAGACTTGTTATAGTGGGCAGTTGAGAAAATTTGTGACAAACACTCCATTGGAACGAATTCGACCCTGGTTAGTGCTGGAACCAGTGGAGAGTGCTTGAGACACTCCACGATTGGGAACATGAAAGCATCGTAGACTTGCAGGGTGAGATCAATGATCAGGCTTTGTTGAGGACGGATAGGTAGAATGTGGGAGGTAGCATGAACTGAAGAGGATTCCGCCATTAAAGAGTAGTTTTTAGAGAAGATGATGAACTGAAGAGGAGTCTGCCATTGACGCCATAGGGACTTTGACTTTTGAATCTCCATCATGCCGAACTTGGCAAGAAGAGTCTTGGTATATGCTTCCTGGTTGATAAAGATGCCTTCAGGTCCCTGTCTAATGTTTAAACCAAGGAAAAAGTTAATCGGACCCATTGAGCTCATTTCAAATTTTGTCTCCATCAGCTTTCTGAATTCAGCTGTTAGGATGGGATTCGTTGAGCCAAAGATGATATCATCGACATAGATTTGAATTATCATTAGGTGGTTACCTTCCTTTTTACGAAAGAAGGTTGGGTCAATTGAACCTTGTTTGAATTTAGACATCTTTAAAAACTTAGTAAGTGTTTCATACCATGCCCTAGGTGCTTGTTTCAAACCGTAAACTGCCTTATCTAAGATGTAGCAGTGATTTGGATATTTTCATTCACGAAACCAGGAGGTTGTTCTACGTACACCGTCTCTTCAAGTTCTCCATTCAGAAAAGCACACTTCACATCCATCTGGTAGACCTTGAAGTTCTTGTGAGCAGCATAAGCAAGAAATATTCGAATGGATTCTAGCCTTGCTACTGGAGCGAATGTCTCTCCGTAATCGATTCCTTCTTCCTGCTAGTAACCTTTCAATACTAGCCGAGCCTTATTCCGGATTACATTCCCCTCCTTGTCCATTTTGTTCCTGAATACCCACTTGAGACCGACGACTGAGGCATCTTTCGGTGTTGGAATGAGCCGCCAGACCTTATTTCTTTCAAACTCATTGAGTTCATCTTGCATTGCCTGGACCCAATCAGAATGCTCAAGGGCAATATTGACAGACTTCGGCTCAATTTTGGATACAAAAGAATTAAACATGCAAAACTCTACTTTGGAGAATAGGGAAGTTTGCTTTGCCTTTACTTGAGATCGGGTTAGGACTTTTTCAGATACATCACCCACTATCTGAGATACAGGATGATCTCTGGTCCATTTGGTGAGAGGAGGATAGTTTGGGTCATAGGATGGATCCAATTCAGCATTGATCATTTCTTCCAACTCTGATTGAATATCATCATCATAGAGCATATCGAAATTCTCCCCCTCGACAGATGATGAGCCAAGAAATCTTTCTTCGATTGGGCTTTTGGGTTGATCCAGGCTTTCGGTTCTCATTGGACTTTCGGGTGCTACTGGACTTTCGGGTACAGAGTGGCTTTCGGATGCAACAAGACTTTCGGGTGCAGAGGGGCTTTCAGGTGTGTCAGGAATTGTATTCTCCCCCTGAATATGTGAGTCCTGCTCATTCGAAGAAGGTAGATTCTCCCCCTCGACTAAAGTACCGCTCTGGAGATGTTCTTTTTGAACTGGTTCTTCCGCTCCCATTCGTTTGGCTGCATCATCCATGATCTTCTTTAGGTGATCAATCTTGTTGTTTGCTGCCGTGGCTTCAGAGTGAGCTGCTTTCTCAGGTTCATCAAATAGATCCATGAACTAGTCAAAGACATTGGCGATAGAGGCTGTGACTTGACTTATTTGAGAGAAAATCTCTCATATTGCTTCTCCAGTTGACTTCAACTTCTTGACGTAATTGTCATCGAACGTCACATAGTAGGTTTCTTCAATTCTTTTTGAACGCTTATTCAAAACCCTGTAAGCCTTTGAAGTAAGAGAATATCCCAAAAAGATTCCTTCATCAGCTTTGACGTCAAACTTGTTGCGATGTTCTTTGGAGTTGAAGATGAAGCACCTGGAACCGAACACATGGAAGAATTTGACATTCGGCTTCCTGTTGTTGATGATCTCATAAGGAGTGAGAGAGAATCATTTGTTGAGATAGGACCTATTCTACATAAAACATGCTGCAGCAATAGCGTCAGCCCAAAAATATAAGGGAAGAGAAGCAAAACTTAACATGGTTCGGGCCGCCTCACACAAGGATCGGTTTCTCCTTTCGACAATTCCATTCTGTTGAGGTGTATAAGGGGCTGAGAAGTTGTGATTGGTCCCTTTTTCTGCCAAGAAGTCTTCGAATTCTTTGTTCTTGAACTCCAGTCCATTGTCGCTCCTAATGTTTCAAACGACTTTCCTCAGTTGCACTTCGACCTGCTTGATAAAGATTTTCAGTTTGGGAGTCGCCTCAAATTTGTGCTTTATAAAGAATACCCAAGTAAAACGTGAGAAGTCATCAACAATAACAAGGATATACTTGTTACCGCCAATACTCACGATTGATAATGGACCACATAAGTCGATGTGAAGCAACTAAAGTGGTTCAACAACTTTCGTGTTTATAATCGTTGGGTGACTTTGGCGACTTTGTTTCCCCATTTCGCATGCAGTGCATAAGTGTTCACGATCGAATTTGAGCAATGGAAGACCCCGAACATGACCTCCAGTGACAAGCTTGTTGATGTCTTTGAAGCTGAGATGTGAAAGCCTTCGGTGCCACAACCAACTTTCGTCTGGGTGAGCTTTGGTTAAAAGACATATTGCTGGATTCCCTTTGATTGGTCTGAGATTCAGAGGAAACATTTCACCTTTTCCATCTTATTTGAGAATGACCTTGTTGGATTTCTTCTCTATAATTTCTGAGCCTTCGTCGTCGAACGAAACTTTGAGACCGGTTCCTCCCACCAGTTGAGACACACTGATGAGGTTATGTTGCAACCCCTCTACATACGCCACCTTTCTGATTGTGAAATCTCCATTTGTTATCATCCCATAACCCTTTATCATCCCATAAGAGTTATTACCAAACTTGACATTGCCACTGTTTTGAAGAGACCGAAACTCCCTTAGTTCTTCCTTTCTTCCTGTCATGTGACGCGAGCAGCCACTATCAATGTACCATTCTTCGTCAAACTGCTCGTCACTTATAACCTACAAAAATTAAGTAGATTTAGGAACCCAAAGTTTCTTGGGTCCACGTGAGCCTTTTACAGAAACAGGAATAGTAAGAAAAACATCAACGAGATATGTTCGTTTAATTAAGGTTGTTTCATATTTTCTTTTAATAATAAACACTTTGATTTTATTAGAATTAGATGCAGGTGTATTAGCTTTAGGTTCCCGTGTTTGGGATTCAAATTCTGGTGTTTGGACTTTAGCCTGCTTTCGGTCTTCGTTAGCAGAGGAAATCTTCCTTTTTCCTTTCAAATCCTTTGACGATCTTGAATTTTGTGTAGGAATAGAATTGGGCTTAGAAGAAGATTGAGAACGAGAAGAATTAGAGGAAGTGAAATTAGAATGAGAATTTTTCCTGATTTGAGATTCAGAATGACCCTTTCGGTTGTGGTCATTTGAGGGAACGAACCTGGACCTTCGGTAGCCGTTTGATGATGAACCGAAGCTAGATTTTTGGGTGTTGTTGGTTGGTGGCCTGAAACTGGGTCTTTTATTGTAAAAGCTTGATCGACTGAAATCAGGTCTTTGCCTGTTGTTATTTGGCAGACCGAAACTAGCTTTTCGGTTGTTGTTGCTTTCGGGACCGAACCTATCCTTTCGGTTCTGTTCTTCGTGTGGCCCGAAAGTCTTTCTCTGGTTCTTTTGAATCGGAGATTCGAAGTTCCTTTGACTTTTGTTTTCTTCTCCTTTTGACTTACAATCTTTATCAAGGTAAGTGTAGTGAGGATTTTGGGAGCGCCAAAACTGCTTTCGCTCTAAGAGATTTTTCTTGTATCTCAGGTTTCTTTGTTGTTTTTGATTTCTCATCTGTTTCGGTTGTATGTGGAAGAGGTTTCGCTTGTGGAGGTAACTTCTTCCATTGGAATCTCTTTTGTGCCACTGCTACTTGGTACGTCAAAGTTGGTAGGCTTATTCAGAGGTTCGGGCACATATCTACCTTTGGCCTTCCCGGATGTTCGCTCCGACAAACCAACTGGTTCGTCTGCGTTGTCTATCGGTGCTGACCAGAAAAACTCATCACAACCATCTGCATTATCTTCGTTTACTATGGCAGTGAGTTCGGCTATCTGATGTTCGGTTACTCCTGTGACCTTATACACCTGATTGGAGTTGTTCTAACCTTCTGAAATACGACTGCCTTTTCTTTCAGAATCGGGGACTTAGTTTTGGACAAACGAGCAAATTTCACAGAATTTTCAGAAATCAGGTTTTTGTGGTTTTCATGTTCGCTCCTGACAAACTCAGAACAGTCAACAACATCCTCTACAGAAATTTCACTCTTGTCATCGTCCTCATTAAGTTCAGATGCATTTTCAACATCAATTTTATTTTCTGAACTCAATTTGGCACTCAATGAGTCAAATTTTTGTATGGTTTCGGTCCTGAGTTTCAACTTATCATTTTCATCCAAAAGATTTTTAAGCATGTCCTTATGGTCTTTGGACTTTGTAAAAGATTCTATTTTGTCGAGACCATACATGTAAGTAGGATTAACATCATTGGAAGATACAACACTTTTACAGTTGTATGCTTCGGCATTAATTTCATCCTCCTTAAACTCAAGGAAGGGTAGAATCATGCGATGTATCTTCTGCCCTATTTCACAATTTAGATGCAGTTGAGTAATGTTAGCATAAAGCCTTTTGGCAATCAAACAAAAGACATTCCTTTGTTTTAACAATTTGAGATTGTCTCTTTGCAAATAAATGTTTTCATCCCTAGACTTAATCAGCTCCAACTCTTTCTGCTCTATCCACATCCTTCGCTCCTCACTCTTGGATGACACCCTGCTTATTTGGTAAGTTAGATTAGAATTCGTGACCCGTGTTTGCATTAAACAACTATCTAGATTTGAAATTCTTGAATTCAAGTTATTTAATTCCTTTTCATATGATTTTTGTGGAATTTTAAATGAAACAAAAATAGATTGTACCTTCTTGATCAGTTCATCAAGTTCACTGATCTGCACACTAAGAGGTTTTGCTGTAAAGCACAAGTCCTCTCGTTCCTTAGCCTCTTCGTTTCCACTATCGGTGTCGTATCCCCTTATCTGAGATACATCGGTCACCATCAGACATCTTCCTTCAGTTTCACCATTCTTTGCAACATAAGCCTTTCCATGAGAAGGCTTTCTTACTTCATCGTCTTCTAAGTCAGTCGACCACACCTGCACGCCACCGAACTCATCATCTACCGAACCCTGCACAATAAGAGCATTCATAGAGGGATTAGTAGCAACTTTCTTCCTCTTTATCTCTTCCAGTCTTTTCATAAGACTTGCTCTTCATCTTTCTCTGCCATCTTCTTCAGCACGTAATCTTTTGAGTAGTGGTTTTTCCCACCACAGTAGAAGCAACTGACACCAGAGTCAGCTTCACCCTTCGTTTCCTTTTTTGATTCTTCAGGCATTGGTTCACCTTTCACCTTTTCAGAACTATAGCTTCCCTGCCAATTACGGTTTTTGCTGGTAGGGAACTTTTTCTTGATGAACCTTATGGGATTTGACACCATCATAGCATAGTCTTCGGCTGTCAGATCGTGATCTCCTAGATTTAGATCCACTTCGTCTTCTGCTACACTCTTTCCTTTGGACAGAAGCGCCAAAGACCCCAGATTTGAAACTACGCTTTTCTCTTGCAGCACTGTGTTTTCCTGCGATTTCAGAATCCCCACCAGTTTCGCCAGCTAGTATGATTTGAACTGCTCGTGTGCTTTAACCGTTGACACAACAGCTCTCCATTTGGATCATAGGCCATTCAGAAAAGTGACCTTCTGTTCGATGAGCTTCCTTTCAATATCATGTTTGATCATCTTGCTGAGAAGATGATTGAAGCGATCAAATGTCAGCGTAACAATCTCATTAGGATTCTGCTTGAACTCTCCAAATTCAGTTAGAAGTAAAGTCTGAGTTGAGTGCTCCAGATCTTCATCTGTGGAATACAACTCTTGCAGTCGATCCCAGATTTCTTTTGCTGTACTGCAAGAACTCACCAATCTAAATGTTTCGGATTGCAGAGCGAATCGAATTAGTCTCAATGCCTTAATGTTGCATTGAAACTTCTCCTTTTCGTCCTGAGCAACATCCTTCACGTCCTTCAACAAATCATTGTACTCCTTTTGAGTTTTAATGATTCTAGATGTTCCTAAATGAGCAAATGGGCAAGATATAATAGCTTCCCATATCAGATACCCATTATCTTCAGATCCAATGACGTAGTCTTCAAAGTAGTGTGTCCATACCTCGTAATCTTGAGTGTAAAGAATTGGAATCTTGGTTGTAGATCCTATACTGTTTGAGATGTTAGTAGGATTGGATTGAGAATCGTCCATGCTTAATCGTTTAACCTGTTATAAGATCAGACTTTGTAATACGTAATATTAGGGCAAGATGAATAAATAATGAGATACGTCAATTATGGAGTGACAGCTCAATAAATATCAATGAATGCGGAATAAACCCTAATCACGTCTTTCACAGAAGAGATGTGTATGAATTACACAGTCTCCTGCTCTGATACCAATTGAAGAGTTAAGAAACTCTTTGATCGTTTAGATCTTTGAACAGGTTAATTACAGAAACGTTAAACAAAAAAATCAAACCCAAGAATGAATCAAAATATGTCGAATGATTCAATAGATTCAAGCCTCAGCAGAGCTCGACAAAGAACTTCCGTTGTAAAGGCTATTAGGGTTACAAATGATAAAGATAATATCTTTTAAATAATAGACTTCAAAATCTACATACAAAGATGCATGCAAGCATCTATAAATACTAAACCCTAAAAATAACTCACGGATGGACATGCCCAATCCGGAGACAAAATGGACTAAGCAACGAGCCCAAGACGCAACACCCATCGGACCCTACATAAGTGTTGCTCAGCTCACTGATTCAAATCATTGTGTGGAATTTTTCAAAAAGTACAGTTATGTAATGACCAAAGACCAGAAAGAGTGCTTAATCAAGTCACTTCGCAACAAGAACATGTATCCGCTCGACATCAACATGATTATTGGCAAATTGCAACTCTGCCTTCTCTCCAAAGTTGTTCCTGGCGTCAGTTGGTTATGGCACCGAAGGCTCACTTATCTAAACTTTCGGTACATGAATGATCTTGTATCTAGCAAAATGGTAAGAGGTATACCTCTTCTCAAATTCGAAAATGATCATTTATGTGTTGCTTGTGAGTGTGGTAAGCAATCAAAGAAGGGTCGTCCTGTTATCATCGAAAAATCCATTTCGGAACCATTAGAGCTTTTACACATTGATCTTTGTGGACCATCCACTATAGAAAGTCTTCATCATAATAAATACATTCTTGTGATTGTTGATGATTTTACACGGCTCACTTGGGTCATCTACCTTCAGCTGAAATCCGAAACAGCCTCAGAGCTCTTCAATTTTATCAAGGGAATAGAAGTTCTCATCAAAATTCCAGTTACGAGAATCCGAAGTGACAATGGCTCGAAATTCACTAATTCCACCATTAAAAAGTTTCTCACCGAAAAAGGAATTGACCACAACTTCTCAGCTCCTTATACCCCACAACAAAACGGTGTAGTCGAACGACGAAATATAACTCTTGTTAAAGCTGCTCAATCCATGCTGAACTTCGCAAACCTACCACTCTACGTTTGGGATAAACTAGTATCTACTGCATGCTTTACTCAAAATCGAAGTATCATCAATTGACGCCTCAACATGACACCGTACGAAGCGATGAATGGTCGGAAGCCAACGATCTCGTTTCTACATGTCTTCGAATGCAGGTGCTTCATCAAGAACAACCGAGATCACCTTACCAAGTTTCAAACTAAAGCTGATGAAGCCATCTTCCTTGGGTACTCCTCAAAAATGAAAGCTTATAGAGTTCTTAACCGAAGAACTCGTGTTTTGGAAGAAAGCTTTGATGTTACTTTCGATGACAACTTCGTCTGGAATTCTACCCAACTCACATCACCACTCACATCATGGAGTCCGATGCTCCTCGGCCAGGATGTCCGAACCCTCAAACTATCCTAGAAGTTGATTTTGAAACACTCTTTGGTCCTTCCGAAACAACTCTTGATTCGGAATCTCGATCAAGACCAAACCTCATTCCAATCCCCTCTTCGGAAGTTCCTATCTAACAAAATGTATCTGATCCGATCCCAAGCCTCCCTCCATTTGATTCTGAACCATTTCAACCTTCTCAGGTTGAGGGGGAGAATGCTCATACCTCTCTTGAATCAAATGTGGATGGCTTCCAAGATGCAGCTGCTGAGTTTGATGACTCTAATCCTCTCAACAATGATTAAAATGAAAACTTCTTTGAGTTTCCTTTTGATGATGATGTCAATCTCTCTGGTTCAGAAGTTCAGGGGGAGCATCATCCTAACATTCAAACCATTCAGGGGGAGTAAATCAATTCCACTATTGATATAGGATCAATGGCTGCACAATAACTACCACGATTACATGTTTGGACCAAGGATCATCCTCTGAACCAAGTAATCGGTAACCCCAATGCTGTTGTACAGACTCGTTCTGCTATAAGTGTCCAAAATGAATGCCATTTTTCAGCATTTATATCCATGGTTGAACCCAAATCCATCAAGGAAGCATTGTAGCATGCTGACTGGATTACAGCCATGCAAGAAGAACTGGCTGAATTTGACCGAAATGAAGTTTGGACTCTCGTGCCTCCTCCTCAGGATCATCCCATTGTCGGTACAAGATGGGTATTTCGCAACAAGCTAGATGACGCAGGAGTAATTATTCGAAATAAGGCAACACTGGTGGCAAAAGGAATTACTCATATTGAAGGCCTTGACTATGATGAGACCTTTGCTCCGGTTGCACGTCTTGAAGCTATCAGAATCTTTCTTGCTTATGATGCTCACAAAGGCTTCAAAGTTTACCAAATGGATGTTAAGAATGCATTTCTTAACGGTGAACTTGACACTGAAGTGTACCTTCAACAATCCCCCGGATTTGTTAATCTCTCCTTTCCAAACCACTGTTACAAACTCTGGAAGGCTGTCTATGGACTCAAACAAGCTCCTCGGGCATGGTACGAGACCCTCACTGATTTTCTCAAACGCTCCGTTTTTCAAAGAGGTATTCTAGACCCTACTTTATTCTGAAGATCAAATGGTAAGCATCTCATGCTAGTATAAATTTATGTGGATGACATAATTTTTGGATCTATGGATCCATCTTTGGTTGTTGACTTTGCTACACTTATGGTCAACCGAATCCAAATGAGCATGAATCGGGAGTTAAGCTTCTTTCTTGGTCTTCAAGTCAAATAGAATAACATAGGAATTTTCATTCACCAAGAGAAGTACATTTCTGAACTCCTCAACAAATACTCAATGGACACCTGTGCCTCTGCCAAGGTACCAATGGGCCTCGGACACAAGATCTTTTCCGACCCTTCCGGTGCTCCTGTTGATGAAATGAAGTATCGTGGAATGATTGGATCTCTACTCTATCTCACAGCAAGTCATCCAGATAGAATTTTTTCCACATGCCTATGTGCCAGATTTCAAGTCAACCCAAAGATTTCACATCTTTTGGCTGTGAAACAAATTTCCTGATACCTTAAAGGTACCAAGAGTCTTGAAATCTAGTATCCAGCAAATGAGAGCTTCCTACTCCAAGCCTATTCAGATTCAAACTATGGTGATCTTCAACTTGATAGAAATAGAACTCTGGGTCGTTATTAATTCTTAGGTGGCCGTTTTGTCAGATGGTCATCCAAGAAACAGAATTGCATTGTACTCTCTACAGCCGAAGCGGAATACATTGTTGCTGCCAGCTGTACATCTCAAATTATGTGGATGAAATATGAACTCCTAGATTATGGTTACCGCTTTCAACGCATTCCTATCTATTGTGAGTCTCAAAAAGCCATTACGATTTCTCACAATCCAATTCAGCACTCAATGACCAAGCACATAGATATAAGGTACCATTTCATATAAGATCATGTACATATTGGTAACATTGAACTCATTTTTGTTCCATCTAATGATGAGATTGCTTATCTCTTTACCAAGGCATTAGACGAAGCCAAATTCAATGGTTTTCTGAACAAGATGGGTATGATAATACCAGATCCTCAGTTCTTTCAAGACACTTGTTCTCTTTGATAGACGTATTTGAAAGAAACCTAGTTCCGATCTCAAAATCTTTTCATCTCGGAACTACTTTCTCTTAGAATACATAGGATCATTTTACTTTTCTTTATTTTTGACCTTCACTTGAGTTTTATAAGTTGTACTGTTTATCTTGATTGTTTGCTTTTCTAAGTCCACATTGTCGCCATATTTGATTGTCATCTCGGAATATACATCATAATGGCATCCCGGAATTTAACTCCGGATAAGGTATTACATTCTGTGCTCCGGAATTTTTCAAATGCACTCCGGAATTGTCAAATGCACTCCGGAATTTTCAAAATGTGCTCCGGAATTTTAAAATCACTCCGAAAGGTTTCCCAAATTTCAACCCGGAATCCTTAAATCTCACAATTATGTTCCGGAACCATTCTCAAATCTACTCCGGAATTTCTTCAAAATTACCATTCCGGAATTTTCAAACATAAATTGAGTATCTACTCCGGGATTTTCAAACAAGTTAAACTTTTGCTCCTGAATCAAAATCCGCTCTTGAATATTTTCGCTTTCCGGACCTCTTTTCAAAACAAGTATGTTCCGGAACTCAACTCTTTACCCTCCGGATCATACTCAGTCCAGAACAACTCATCCGGAACACCAAAGGATAATAAGGTGAAACGTTTTCAGTCTCAACGATTACTTTTTCTCATGATCCTATCCTATTCACCTTGATTGTCGTGACACGATTGCACGCCCCCGTAAAAGTAGCCATCGAATCGTCGGTTTTGTTTTCCATTTCTAACCACACAAACCCTAACCTTACACCTCCAATGTCCAATCAACCTCTCCTTCATTAACTAAGACCCGTTTTATGTTCGGATCCTCATCATCACTTTTTTGACCCAGTCCATTTACCTTACCTATAAATACCCATTTAAATTCCTTTTACCTCTTTACGCTCTCAAAACCCTCAATCTCCCAAATTCTCTCAACTGTTCTTCAAGAACTCATAACCTGCAACAATGGTGTCTTCTCAAGAACCCACACCAACTGCTCAAATCCCAAAGAAGTCCATTGCAAAGAAGAAGTCTTCCAAAGATTCAAAAGGTTCCTCCTCCTCTGCCGATCAAGAACCATTCTTGAGAGACACTACCCACTTAGTCTCTCTTAACCCACTGGACTACGATGAATCAATCAAGGTTATGATCGAGTTCATCGCAAATCACCCTATCTCTGTTCCACTTACCAAAATCCCTGAACCTCCACTACCACTTCATCATCTTCATCGAGCTTTTACTAGTATCAGATTTGTAGATGGTACATTGGAGATGACCATCATTGGAGATAGAACTGTTCCCATTTACAAATCGACCTTCCTTAAGGCGATTGGTGTAAAAGCAAATTCCAAGGGTTTCAAAGTTGTTGAACCAATGTCTGAAGAGTTTCAGACGTTTTTGAACTACATTGGCTACACACAAGACTAAAAGTCCAAGGATTTCAAGAAGTCTGTTGTTTCCAGACTCTTGGCTATTCTTATGCACCTCATTATCAGAGGGTTGTCCGGAAAGCATGGAGGAACGGACACCTTCAGCAAGGATTGCTCAATGTCGTCTTCAGCATCTACTCCGGATGCGAGAATGTTGTTGATCTTCCGGAAGTCTTGTGGCAAGCCTTCTTCAAGTTTGCAACCAAGAGTAAACCGAAATGAAATTTCAAGCCCTAGGTTTTGGGTACTGACACTCCAACAAGTATTCAAGGAGCTTTCGGAACCGCTTCCGGTCGACACCATCCCTCTGGAGGTATTTGTTACTTTTAAACTTGTAAAGGCCTATAGGATTCCGGACCACCCTCAATCCTTCTAATTCCCTTTACTTAAAACAACATCTAGAGACTTCGGTTATGTTCGACCCAACACAACTTGCCCCTCTCTCTGTTGAGCATATTTCGGAAGAGGCCAAAAAAACTAAGTCCGGACCAAATATCAAGAAGCTAGCAAAGCGAAAGGCTTCTCCCACAAAGCCCATAACAAAAAATAAAGCCAAAGTCGGTACTTCCACTCAACAGGAAGGCACCCATGACATGCTGGCTGATTCTGGCCGTCTGCACACCCCACCTACCCAATCATCCGAGGTGCCCCTCGATGTTTCAAAATCACAAGCACACACTCACGGGGAGTCTCTACATAATCCACCCTAACCCTCCCGAAAGGGTGATGTCGGTGTTGAACATAGTTCCTTGCAGCCTCCTGGAACAAACCCACGAGTCACCTTTATTGATCCCATTGTTTCTTCCACAAACACACACACTCCGGACCCCAAGCTTTCCAAAGAAAGTGTAATCCCTCTGACTTTGGAAGCCTCAACTGGTCTGATATCCGGAAGGAGTATAGGATGACCAGGTGCTAATGATCCACTTTTTGAAGACTATGTTAACAGGGCCGCATCCAAACGTCTGGATCTCACTCGAGCTCAAGTGGAGTCCACGCTCATTTCCATGAGGAACAGGGCTATCCAAAGCAACTTGCCCTATGTTCCTCCCACTGACGGTGATGCTATCAATGAGCTCACTTCGAAACTGCCCCCCATTACTACTCATCAAAGTGTTCTCCACACTGATCTGGAAGAAGAAATCTCTGAAGAAATCATGTTGGATGAAGATGCAAAAACCCTTCCGGATGCACATCTTATGAATTCAGTTCACTACCAATCAAAGGCATCCATATCCAAGTGTTCTTATGACTTCGGATCCTCATCCTCTACCACTCCGGACGGAGGTTCAAACTCCAAACTTCAAGAAGATGATGT
Source organism: Lactuca serriola (assembly GCF_051521515.1). Lineage (NCBI taxonomy): Eukaryota > Viridiplantae > Streptophyta > Magnoliopsida > Asterales > Asteraceae > Lactuca > Lactuca serriola. Next base: position 194,754,221 of record NC_136412.1, on the reverse strand, counting down.
TGCAACCAAACCGGGTCCTTCCACCAATCCTTCATTCAACCAATCTCCTCTGCAACACTCAGATTTCGATTTGGAATCCTCTACAGGTGACTATGTTGACCCCTTTACTCTGCTGTAAATATGCACCAATATCTCCGACACCATGAAGAAAGTGTCATCCATGGAGACATCCGTAACAGAGCTTAACACAAAATTGCATCAAAAAGTCTCTAAACTTGATGCCAAACTTGATGCCATTCTCCAGTCACCCTCCCAGCAGCCCGGACCTTCTACTGCGAAACGGGAAGCTCAAGTCGATTAGCTGATTTCCCTCCGGGTCAAGAGCACAATCGAGGAAGTTGAGACCAAATACAAAATATATGTGGATCATTATCTCAACACCATCACTTCCATGACCAAGGTTCATGATGACCTGGTCTCTACTACCAACGACCTCATCAAGAAGACCATGTTCGTCATGAGAATCAGATTCAAAGGCTGAAGCAGGAGATCCAGAAGAAGGATGATTATCCAACAAGTCCTCATCAAACTTCTTCGCTCAACTTGGAACATTGTTGATGCTCCGAACAGGAAGTTTGATGAGATGATTTCTATCCTCAGCAGCACATTTAAACATCTCTCTGATCAAGCCCCCACTGTCAAAGCCTACGACACTCTCTCTCTCTCTCTCTTCAACTTACCATAGGCCTTCAGAAAGTCTTCTCCAAATTCGATGATCTGAAAGAGACTTTGCAGCTTGCACCGATTCCGAAATTCACCGATGAAAGAGGGGAGAAGGCCCGAGCAAACCATGGAAACCCGCCTCGGAATTTGCACTCCGGGATGAAGATCTAGATTCCGACGAAGACGTTCAAATCATCTCCGGAATTCTACGGATCACTGAAGGACAAGGATGTGAAGATGAAGATGAATACGTTCCGGATAAAGCTCTGAAAGGAGTTCTTGGTCTTTAAGCTCCAAATATGACCATTCCGAAGGAAATGACTGAAGAACAAAAGAGAATATGGTCCGCAGTCTCCTGGACATCCTCTCTCCGGTCGCTTTTCAAATGGCTGTCAAAATGGCTATGGCAAAATCCTCCCTCACCGCACAAGCCTTCCGAGCCACTCCTTCAATTCAGCCTCCCATTTCGGAACCCAAAAGTTGCTCCAATTGACCAGGACTCTCCCCTCCGGATCCCTGATGATATTTTGGAAGAACCACTTCCAAATCCCATTCAGGAATTCACAATCGACAAAAACATAAAGATGGTCATCAATGCACTTCAAAGAGGCAAAGCGAAGAAACCTATGACCGCTGAACAACCATCCCTTCACTCCGGACTTCCTCCCAAGCAAAAACATGGATGGTCTCAGGAGGAAATAAATCAGGCACTAGAGGACAGCATCCGGATCCAAGCCTTGAAAGATAATCCTGATCCGATGTGTGGCATCTCTCCTCTCTACCGTGAAGGAATTCTCAAGGCTCAGTAAATCGTTATGTGCCTCTATTATCTTCCCTCCAATAATGCTGATCAGATGGATCTTCCTCTCTCTCCTTACATAAAATTCTACAACAAATTTGCTCTGCTTCACCCAACTGACAATCCGGAAGTGATCATCCGGACAGAGCGAGAAAGGCTCAAAACCTTCTATGCTAAGAACGTTCAACCCTTCAAGGAAGTGTGGACAAGGAAGAGGATCACCAAAGTTCAAGGCTTCGGAAGAAAAATATTGGTCAAATTTGAGCTGAACTGTCCCTTATTCCGTTTCCACCTTCTCTGAAACAAGCCAACTCCTCGGACCATTACTGATACGGATTTTCCTTCAGTGAATCCTAACGACATCCTCACCTTAGTTTCTTACTTCAAATAAAATCAAAAGGATGACATCAGTATGGGTGCTTACCACGCAACTCTCAAATTTATAAAAGATTATGTTGCTAAGTTCTACCAATGTTACTACGAGCTTGCACACCTCTATAGAACAGAAAAATTTGTTGCCAATATCGACCTTGCTCTTCTGGAAGCCGAAGTTCTTACTAATGGCCCCATTGATGAACTAGTTCTAGGGTTTGTCTACACCACAAGGAAAACAAACAAAAAGGACTAATTCCAAGTCCTTGACATACATCTAGCTCCGACGAAGGCCCTGAAGAAGTTCATATCCCGGGCATCCAAGTGTGGTGCTCTGGAGCAGGTCAAGGCAAAGTTTGTAAGTCAACTGGCATGGTACATTGTGGTGCACGAACGGTTGTTCAGAGCCGACACCTTCATGAAGGAAGAAATGAACTAAGCTTGTTGGATTGCTAAGTTCACTTAGGGGGAGATTGTTGGAACCTGAAAGTGAACCTCTAGCAATCCCAAGTCCTTATTCCGAAGGTTGTGACTTCCAAAGTGAAGAGTAGTCTAGAATCTATCCGGAGCAAGTAAGGAGATGAGAAGAATGAAGGCATTCCGGAGCTGACTCTCATGTCCGGAATGCATGCTAATCCGAAACATCTATGTTTTGTCTTTTGTTCATTTATTACTTTTGTCTTGTTATTGATGTAACGTTTCATAGGACTTAGTCTATAGTTGTATTTGGAGAATCAGAATGTCAGATTTAGCTCTTTTTTCTAGTCCTATGTAAACACTTGGGTTAATTCGATGTAACATTCACTCCTATATATAGGAGCATTCAATACAAGTCAACAACGGATCTTTCATTCACTTTTGGCATCTTTACTAAGTTCATTCAAACATTCTTCTTGTTCTTAATTTATTAACTTTACTTTGATCATTTACTCTCTCATCCTTGTCCATGCGCATCGATCTTGTTCTCACACCGCAGTCTCTCATCGACCGCATCGAAAGACTGGAAGATAGAGAGTGTCTTACAGCAGAACACATCTCTCTTAAAGTGGAAATGGGCATCCGAGCCCAGGATAACAACCGCAAGGCTGATCATCAACATTTCATCAACACCACTGAAAAACTTATCTCTGAAGTGTCCTCCGTCAAATATGATCTTCAAACCATCATTTCGGATCAATCTGCTCAGTCCCAGAAAGTTGTTGAAGAAACGCACAATGCGTATGAATCTGCCATTTCGGTCCTACAGTCCACCATCAACAGCCTCCGTAGATCATTATCCTCCAACTTTTATGATCCATAAATCTTGTGCCTCACCAAGGAGATTCACATATTTCTCTTTAACACCACAATCCAAACAACCAACAGCTTGCTGATGCACTCAAGGCTCAATTTGACGAAGTCTGTGGAAAGATTGATGGTCTTAGGCAATGGCTTGAGGAAGTACCAATTGCACCTTCCTCAAGAGGGGGAAGTGAAGACCACACCTCGGATGAAATCACTCATCAGCATTTTCGTCCGCATCAACATCTAAACTCCCCCATCAAGGCAAATCTTGGTAATCAGCATCCCATCAATCAAGAAAAGGTTCCTACTCCTCAACCTTCACCACAGCCATCGCCACAAAAGAAAACACAAGTTCCTTCCCCTCAAAAAAATCAAAGTCATCAGTCACCACCGCAACAACCACAAATTCAAGAATCTCATCCTTCTCCCAAGCGACCCAAGACTCCCCCTCATTTCAAGAAGTTAGCCTCTTATATGTCATCCGAACACTCCGTCGACTCTCCCGCAACCAAATAGAAGAAAGCTTACTGTAGATCAGCTAAATTTGTTGAGTTGATCTGGAGGGATAATGGCGTTGATATCACAATGGATGAATCCCTTATCAACTCCTAGCTCAATCCGCATAAAAGATTACTTAATGAAGATTACAAGCCTTATCTCACATACGCAGAACCTCCTCATGAAGGTTATTGGAACATCCCCATCTCTGCAAATGCAAAATACTTTATAGTACTTGAACCCTTTGACCGCAGTCTTCCTGATGATAAAAGGTTGCCCTTAGAGTTTAAAAGACTCAACAGCTTTCATGCCAAGCATGGGTCTTCTATTGAGAAAATCTGGTCGAATGATAGGCCCACTGCAGTAAAAAACTACAAGCCTCGAAAATTCATGAAGGCGGAATTCATTCAATATACTCAGACTACATTCGAACCCAAGCTGATTTCCCTTGCATGAACCCGGAAGAAATCTTCCTGATTGCAAAGGTATTTCAGAACAAGACTGAAAAACACCCAAAGATGCAGATTGCGTAGGAAAGGGCCTGTACCTTTCTGAAAGAGACTATGTGACTTTGCAAGAATTGATGGGCACATCCACCCAGCACTTGCTCAGAAGTTCAACCTTCCTCCTCTTGAACCAGCTCCGGTCCTGACTGAAGGCTTTCAAGAAAGATCTCTTGGTGCAACTAACTTCCTAGATCTTGGAGTCATTTTCAAATGAAAAAATGATGAAACAAAATACTTCATCCCAATGACTGCCATGAAACGCATGACCTGGAAGCAATTGGAGATCACTCAGACTGCAGTCAACAAATCAAAACACACAACTGTTGAAGTGAAGTTTGAAATCTCAAGGAGAATTGCATGGATTAATGAAGTCAGGAAGTTCTGGTGGATTCTCATCAAGCTCCTCAAGCTCAACACTTGAAAGAAAAGTTGAAGAGGTCACTTAGAGGGAAATTATTGAAACATAAAAGTGACCTTCTTAAAATTAAAAGAGATCCGAATCTGTCATCAGTAACCGCAGTCAAGCTTAGCACCGCAATCAAGAATTGTAACCATTTTGATCATCATCAATACTTAGTCTTTTATCTGTTTTCCTAGAAATACTTTCTTTTATCCGATGTGCCCGGCCTGGCAACTTGTAACAGATAAGACTGTTGTAATCTTCGAGACTCTATAAATAGAGTTCTCTCTTTCTGAATGATAATACATCTCTTACGCATCTTGAATCTTATCACTCATCTTACTCCCCTCTTACTTATCCCTTAAATATAATCTTAACTGTTTGAAATCTCTCTTCGGAGCAAGTCTTTCTAGACATAATCACTAAGTGTAATCTCACTTACTAACTTGTTCTGATTGCATTCCTTGTTAAGAATCAACTTAAGTGTATACTTGATATAATACTTGTTGTCTTTTATATTTCCTTATATTTATGCATCTAACTTGTTGGTTTTTAAGCATTCTAACACTTCCTAAGTGTACATGCAACCCTAATAAACCTTGGATCTATGTTTGTCTAAGATACATGCAAATAATTATTTTTCCAAGGATTATATCCTAACTAGCATGGCATGGGGAACTTGAATCAAATAAAGCTAGTAGAAATACTTACCTTGTAGTTGTAGTTGATTCCTTGGAGTTTTAGAGCCTAGCACCAATAATGTGGATGCCTCAAATGAAAGTCACAAATCACCACAAACTTGGAACTTTGAGAGAATAGTCACACTTCTCTTGAAATCGGCCCTCTCCTCAATATGTGTCAACTAGTGTTCACTTGCCTCAACTAGTTTGATTTCAAGAGCCAAAACCTCCTTTATATAGTGTGGTGGATTAGGGTTACATCCATGTAAACCCTAATACCCATGTCTCTTCATTTCCATGAGATCCATGGGTTAAAGCTCCATGGAGTATCCATGGACTTCTCCATCTAAGCCTAGCCCATTCCAAATAAGCATAAGCCCACACTATATAAATATAGAAGCCCATATTTAATTAGTAATATCTTTGATCACTAAATTAATCCTAGATTAATTATAGATCACTACTAACTAAATAATATGATCTTATATTAATATATTAGAACTTATAATATATTAATAAATCATAACTTGTACTATTCTCAAATATTATCCATAAATTGTTCGGGTGAAGTGCAACCCAAATGGACCATGCCGGGTCAGGTCAAGTACATACCAAATATAGTTATGAACTTAGACACTATATCCAACAGTCTCCCACTTAGATAAGTCTAATAACTATAGTTGCAAGTATGACTTCAGGAACCGATCAGCAATCGTAGCTCTTTAAACTCTGTTGAACTAGAACGCGCCATTTAGATAAGTGATCATATAATCCTCTGTTCTAGATATCAGCCGGACAAACACATGGAACATTGTCTTGCTTATTGTCCAGCATTTGTTTCCCGATTTCCGATTTGTTTGACATAGAACTCAACTGAACACATCAATTTAGTTCTGACCGGGCCCGGTACATAGGTCAAAACAAAATCATCGAGGGGCCCAGATATCAGCTTCTAATCCAAGAAGGAACAGATAAACTTCGACTCATATGTTTGTTCTACCACTCATTGAATTACACACAAAGGCACGTTTTATAACATCGAGTTACCAATGCATTTACGTACAATCAATGCATAACCAACTCATAAGTAACAAATCATACCTCTAGGTTTGAAGACTTATATGATATTACCGTCTCATGATCACTCGAGATAAAATTCCATGAAGTGATTCCAGTGAGCGTGGGTTGAGTCCAATGCTCAGAACTTATGAGCACTCATGATTGTTGTAGCCTTGTCCAACACCTTAGACCTCTACAACCCATCATGACAGTCTTGATTCATATCTACTTCCGACATATGACCGACTGTGGAGGTTTGAATAATATGTTATACCAAACAAAATTATTCTGGAAGTCAAAACATGCAAAATAAATATAGTAAAAGATCGACAAGAGATAGCAACACTTTACTCATAAATAAAACACCTTTTATTCATCATCAAATGTCAATTACACTTTACAAATTTTTGGGTTATCTAACTACTAAAACTTATATCATCCTTCAGCCCTATGCTCCGAGCATGCTGGAGATGCTTAACCCTACTCAGTCCCTTCGTGAGGGGATCTGCCGGGTTCTCATCCGATGATACCCTCTTTGCCATGAGGAGTCCTTCTTCAATTCGATGTCTGATAAAATGGTATTTTCTGTCGATGTGTCTGGATCTCCCGTGATCCCTTGGTTCCTTGGCTAAGGCAACCGCACTATTGCTGTCACAGAAAATCTCCATTGGCTCTTTTATAGCTGGAACAACTCCAAGGTCTCCGATGAAGTTATTTAGCCATATCGCCTCCTTTGCTGCCTCACTTGCTGCTATATACTCTGATTCACAAGTGGAATCAGCCACTGTCTCCTGCTTGAACTCTTCCAAGAAATTGCTCCTCCGTTTAGGGTAAAGACCCAGCCTGACTGAGAGCGGAAATTATCCCTATCAGTCTGGAAACTAGCATCACTATACCCTATAACTCTCAAGTCATCACTCCCACCGAAGGTAAGGACCCAGTCCTTAGTCCTTCGCAGGTACTTGAGGATATTCTTTACCGCAGTCCAGTGTTCCTTTCCAGGGTTCGCATGATACCTGCTAACCATGCTCAAAGCAAAGGCTACATCAGGTCGAGTACACGTCATAGCATACATGATCGATCCTACAGCTGAAGCATAAGGAAATCGACTCATTTCTGCTATCTCAGCCTCATTACTAGGGCTTTGTGTCTTACTCAATCTAGTGTTACACTGAATGGGTAACTCACCTTTCTTGGAGTTATGCATGTTGAATCTTTTCAACACTTTGTCCAAGTAGGTACTTTGACTAAGTCCAATTAGTCTTTTACTCCTGTTTCTCAAAATCTCTATCCCTAGAATATAGGCAGCTTCACCAAGGTCCTTCATAGCGAAACACTTCCCAAGCCAGGACTTTACATCCTGCAGGGTTGGGATGTCATTTCCTATGAGTAGTATGTCATCCACATACAGTACCAAAAAACTGACTATGCTCCCACTAGCCTTGATATAGACGCAAGATTCATCTTCACTCCTCGAAAAGCCAAATTCCTTGACTTTCTCATCAAAGCAAAGATTCCACCTGCGAGGTGCCTGTTTCAATCCATAAATGGATTTCTCGAGTTTACACACTCTATTAGGGTACTCGTTGCTGAAAAAGCCCTCTGGCTGACTCATGTAAACATCTTCAGCCAACTTTCCATTAAGGAAAGCGGTTTTGACATCCATTTGCCATATTTCATAGTCATGAAATGCAGCTATGGCTAACAGAACCCGAATAGACTTAATCTTGGCTACTGGAGAAAAGGTCTCATCATAGTCCACTCCAGGAATTTGTGAGAAGCCCTTTGCAACCAGTCTCGCCTTATAAGTGTGTACTTTACCATCCATGTCGGTCTTCTTCTTGAAGACCCACATGCACCCTACAGTCTTACGACCAGGTACATTCTCAACCAAGTTCCAAACTTGATTGTCATACATGGATTGTATCTCGCTATCCATGGCCTCTTTCCATTTAGCAGCCTCAGGGCCTGCCATGGCTTCCATGTAGCTGTTAGCTTCATCCAGACCCACTAGTGTCTCATCACTAATAAGTGTCTCACCTTCCACAGTAATATGGAAACCATAGTAATGCTCAGGTGCATTCCTAACTCTCGTGGAACGCCTCAGAGGTACAGGCTCATCAACTGGCTCAACAGGAGTTTCCTCCTCAAGTTGAGGGCTAGTGTTTGAAGTTCCTTCACCGCTTGATTCTTGAATTTCTTCAAGATCAATTTGCCTCCCACTGTCTCCTTGGCTTATAAATTCTCTCTCTCGAAAGACTCCTCTTCTTGCTACAAAGACCACATTGTCACTAGGTCTGTAGAAGAGGTAACCAAAGGATTGCTGTGGATAGCCGATGAAAATACACCTCTCGCTTCGAGGTTCGAGCTTATCATGAGTCTCGCGTCTCACGAAAGCCTCACAACCCCAAATCTTGATGTGTTCTAGCTTAGGTACTTTGCCAGTTCACATCTCGTGAGGAGTTTTGGCAACTTTCTTTGTAGGGACAAGATTAAGAATATGGGCGGCAGTCTCTAAGGCATACCCCCAGAATGAGATTGGTAGCGTAGCTCGACTCATCATGGAACGAACCATATCCAACAAGGTTCGATTACGCCTCTCAGCCACACCATTCAATTGTGGTGTCCTGGGAGGTGTCAATTGTGAGACAATCCTACATTCCCTAAGATAGTCGAGGAACTCTGAACTAAGATACTCACCTCCTCGATCGGATCGAAGCATCTTAATGTTCCTGCCCAATTGATTCTCGACTTCCTGTTTAAATTCCTTAAACCTCTCGAAAGTCTCTGACTTATGCTTGATTAAGTAGACATATCCATATCTACTGTAATCATCAGTAAAAGTCAAATAATAACAATTAGCATCCCTTGTGGCATGTTTGAATGGTCCACACATCCGTGTGTATAAGGTCCAACAAACCTTCACCCCTCTCACACGAGCCTGTGAAGGGTGACTTTGTCATTTTTCCAAGTAAGCATGATTCGCAACTATCATCTGCCTTTAGGTCAAACGACTCCAAGACTCCATCCTTTTGGAGTTGGCCTATGCGTTTCTTGCTTATATGTCCAAGACGACAATGCCATAATGATGCTTTATCCAAGTTATTATTATTAGTAGAATCAATACACAAAACATTATTTCCCAAGTTATCTACAACAGATACAGCTTCATACACACCATCACAAGGTAATGCTTTAAAATAAAAAACATTATTATAGAAAACATCTATAGAACCAACTTCATTATTAAATGAAAAGGTAAACCCTTGTTTGTACAAAGCATGAAAGGAAATAATATTTCTTGCCATTCCTGGCGAATAACAACACTTATTCAAATCTAAATTAAACCCACTACTTAGCGATAAAGTATAAACTCCAATCTTGGTAACAGGTATAGCTTTCCTATTCCCCATGATCAAGTTTATTCTTCCTTGCTCCACATTCTCACTTCTTCTTAGTCTCTGCAAGTCACAACAAATATGAATACCACAACCGGTATCAAGGACCCAAGACTTAGAATGGGGTGAGTTATTAGAAATGATAGTGTAAGTACCAGCATGGTTGGGTTTGACTTTCCCATCCTTCACATCCTGCTGGTACTTTGGGCAGTTCCGCTTCCAATGAGATTTTTCATGACAATAGAAGCATTCAGCCTCTTTTGGGTCAAAAGAAGGAGTGACGAAACCTTTCTTGGTTCCACTTGAAGAAGAGCCATCAAGGGTCCGAGCCTTGGTACCCTTCGAGGATCTCTTTCTCTTCCTCCATCGATTTTTCCCAATTGCCAAAACCGGAGTTGAGTTTGGAGTAGGAGTGATAGCAACCGACTTCCCCTTAAGACCTGATTCTGTGGTCTTGAGAAGTCCCTGAAGTTTGCTGAGTGTGACCTCTTCCTTATTCATGTGATATGTCATGCGGAATTGATCATAGCACGATGGTAAGGAGTGCAAAATGATATCTATTGCAAGATCCTCAGGGAAGTTCACATTAAGCTTCAGCAAACGATCCACATACCTTTGCATTTTCTGCATGTGGCTCGTGACGGATTCCCCGTCCTTCATCATGGTTGTTATCATGGAGCAGATGATTTCATACCTCTCTTGTCTTGCACTTTGATGGTATCTTTCCATCAAATCTTAGTGCATTTCATAAGGGTAGAAATCCTCATAAGACTTTTGGAGTTCCGCTGTCATCGTGGCCATCATGATGCAAGCCACTTTCGTAGCATCCCTTTCATGTGCCCGAAATTCAGCGATCTCCTGAGGAGTTGCAGTGGTCTCATCAATCTCCTTAAGCTCCTTGTCAAGGACATATTCTTTGTCCTCGTAGCGGGTAATCATCCTGATGTTTCTGATCCACTCATTGAAGTTGGATCCATCAAAGGTGACTTTCCCATACAAGTTCATAAGGGTAAAGGAGCCATTAGGATTAGAGCCAGAAGCACCATTGTTTGAAGACATCTAAAAAGAAGAGAACAAGATTAGTTTAGATATAAGAGAGTCCTTAATAAAACACCCAAATGTAATATTAAGGCTAGGATCCAATCACAATATAATATAACTTAGAAGAGGTATGCCGTAATCTAAGCTATACCATATTTGAAAGGTAGGTGAATGACGATTCACCAATTTCCACCACGAAAACCGAAACATTTAAGTATTAGGTTTTTGATTGGTTCTTAGAAATTCCTAGATTCTTTGAGATTCAATGAACTTTTCAAAGGCATGTTTCAATCTCGAGTGTGCCCTCCAGGTTTTGTGACTGGGATGCCGAGGATCACAAAACGAGGTGTGAAGTAACCATGCAAATCACTTGGTACCCTTTAAAGTTTATCACTCAATCGATGTGCCGGTAAACCACACACGCTCCATCGATACTATAATAAACCTTTAAGTCACCCTTTACCTACCTTGTTAAGTCCAAGTTAGTGTGCCGGTTAACTACACACGCTCCACCAACGACTCAATCAAAGTGTAAAGTGTAATTTCATGGATTAGCACCTTATTCACATTTTTCCTAAAGTAACTAAGATTGGGAATTTAATAAAACATTTAGTTACTTTATAATATTCATCATACTTTGAATGAGAATTTATAAGTCCTTGTCTTACCCGTTCGGCTAACGACCCTCCACCAGTCAAGCAAGCGGTGGGTGAGAGTGGACACCCATTAAGTCACCATTTTATAGGCAACAACCTTATACCCACCTTATAGACCGGCTTCGTGAATGAGGCGTACTAGCGGTAAGACGACTTTGTTCTTATACATATATATATATAATTATTAAATCATAATAATATAAGTATAAGGGTTGAATTTTAACTTTTAAAATTCTAAGGGTTGGAACTAAAGTTTAACTTAACTTTACTTGTTCCAAAACTTGAGGGCAAGTTTTGTAAACTTTCAAAACTTTTCATTTCTTGTAACTTATGAGTTTAATAGAGTAATAAAATGAGGACTTTTCATTTTTTCTAACTCTTGTGTTCTTTTAATGGTTTTTAATCCAAGAGACTTTTGGTTTTCCATAACTTGAGGACAAGTTATGGACTCCATTAAAACACATTATGATCAAGAATTAAACTACCACATAGGTTACAAATAATTCCTATGATCATCTAAACTTCATAAGAACAAGAGCATGAATATGAACACTTTCAAGAATCAAAATCACATTAAACTTTGTAATTTTGATAACTAGTTGTTGTAAATGAATTAGCAAAAACATTACACCAGCTAAAACAAGTTTTCAAGTACCAAAGCAGTTTAGGGTAATGTTTCCAATCCATTTCCAGCAACTAAAGTCGAAAAACTGCACTCTGTCGACCCTACTCGCCGAGTGCATGAACCTACTCGCCGAGTAGGTTGAAAATACAAGTGGACTCGACGAGTCCCCCCATTGGACTCGGCGATTCCATCAGTCAGACAGCAAGATTTCGACTTTTTCAAGCATATTGCAACAAGTATCAAACAAACAAGCCTAGGCTCTGATACCACTGTTGGATTTTAAGCATTCTAACACTTCCTAAGCGTACATGCAACCCTAATAAACCTTGGATCTATGTTTGTCTAAGATACATGCAAATAATTATTTTTCGAAGGCTTATATCCTAACTAGCATGGCATGGGGAACTTGAATCAAATAAAGCTAGTAGAAATACTTACCTTGTAGTTGTAGTTGATTCCTTGGAGTTTTAGAGCCTAGCACCAATAATGTGGATGCCTCAAATGAAAGTCACAAATCACCACAAACTTGGAACTTTGAGAGAATAGTCACACTTCTCTTGAAATCGGCCCTCTCCTCAATATGTGTCAACTAGTGTTCACTTGCCTCAACTAGTTTGATTTCAAGAGCCAAAGCCTCCTTTATATAGTGTGGTGGATTAGGGTTACATCCATGTAAACCCTAATACCCATGTCTCTTCATTTCCATGAGATCCATGGGTTAAAGCTCCATGGAGTATCCATGGACTTCTCCATCTAAGCCTAGCCCATTCCAAATAAGCATAAGCCCACACTATATAAATATAGAAGCCCATATTTAATTAGTAATATCTTTGATCACTAAATTAATCCTAGATTAATTATAGATCACTACTAACTAAATAATATGATCTTATATTAATATATTAGAACTTATAATATATTAATAAATCATAACTTGTACTATTCTCAAATATTATCCATAAATTGTTCGGGTGAAGTGCAACCCAAATGGACCATGCCGGGTCGGGTCAAGTACATACCAAATATAGTTATGAACTTAGACACTATATCCAACATAACTTTCTAACTTTCTAACTCTAACTTATTATTATTGTTAAGCTTTAATGATCCTTTGAGTTAAACTTTATTCCGCATTATCACTTGTTCTAATGTTTGTTCAAGTGGGACTCAAGCTTTTCTCTCAACACACATGCAGAGTCAACTTTAACTGGAATGGACACAGAAATAAGAATATATCAACACGATAGGTTACAAACCTCAAGTCGTGTGCTATTGATAAACAATAGGTTTTATTCTTGATTAGTTCTAGAAACTTTTCAAAGTTCTTTAAGACTCCCACTGACCTCTTGATATATAAGATTCTCTTGTCAAGAACCATTCCTTGACAAAAAAAAATATTCAAGAGTTAGTGCGGATTCTTATCAAGATAAACATTTCACTCAATTGGTCTTAGTTGGTCTTTGTTTTATCCTAAACATCACAACTTACCAATTTCAAATGTACAAGAGTAAGAAAACATTTTACTCTACATTTAACAAGTGTTATAAACCATCTTAATATTATGTCACTCAAGTCAAAATCTTGGAGTATTACTCTAAGACTGAATTTTGGAACGAAATATGATTCATCTTTTGATTTTAACCATTTCAACAATCCACGATTCCTCTTCTTAGCCAAACAAATGCACTAAGATGTCCTTAGAGAATCAATTGTGATATGGTTTCATAATCGCTAAGATAATCATAAAACAAGATACTCAAGTACTTTCCCATCTTTTCAGATTAAAGAAATTTTTATCTTTCTGCCTAATTTGATTATTCTTATTCATCTTCCTTACATTGAAACTTTTCCAATGTTGTAGAACTACACTTAAACTTGTAAGTATAACCATATTTACTAAACTTTAGTAAATCATGACGAATAGCCTTATCATTCATTGTGGTGGACCTGATCAGCGCACAACCAAATGTACCCGATCTCCTAGTCCTTCACTTGACTCACACATACATGTGAACAAGGAATTAGTCTTAATTTCCTAAAGATGAAAATTCTCATTCAACATACAATACAAGTTGCATGATTCAAAGTTTCTATCCAACTGAAAGTTGGGTTATCAGAATCTTTCCTTAATTGGTAAATTATGACGCTACCACAAATGAAAGAATCAAATCTATTTTCCAATATTGCTATCAATGGAATCATATAAACAAAACTTTTTCACAACTGCCATTGTACTAAAATCAAAACTTTTCTTTATTTATAAAATTTGCGGAAAAGAATTTCCCTACAATGCAATTACAAATGAAAAACATGTTGTTATCTATTCCAAAGCAATCTATCATAACTCTCAGCAGCAACTCAAAGTTCTGATCTTCACAATCAGAATCAGCTTACTCTTCTTTTAAGATTCTTCAAAACATCAAAATGTAATTACATTACATCATGTATTAAGAATCTCCGAAAGGAATTTAATTGAGTTAGATAGTGGACTTTGCTTGAAGTAGAATCAAACATTTTGACTTTACCATCCTTATGATCTCTCAGGTAAATAGGGCAACATCACAAAAGAAACATATGGACTCTTTGGGAATGGTACCCGAGACTATCTCTGACTTAGCCTTTCTCTTTACCATTTGGTCAACCGGGTTGACTATGGCCGATCCCTTTCCATTGGGAAGATAAGACTTTTATGGACTTCTAATGTTACCATTGTCAATGTCCATAGAAGTTTGGGAAGTAGATCTTCCAATCAAATTCGCCTTATGAGTGCCCTAAATTATTGTTCACTCAGCAGCAACAAGCTAATAAGTAAGATCAATAAGGGTCATATCGTGGTCTGTCACATAGTAGTCCTTAATGAACTCACTATATGACTCGGAAGGTGATTGAAGAACCCAGCCAACATTCAACTTCCTTGAGACTTCGACACCCAACTTTCCCATCTTGTCAAAATGTGACTTCATCTCCACGATGTGAGTACATGTAGACACTACTTTCCAATAGGGATTGAGTGACCTTGAACTATTCAAGAACTTGTGGGTTAGAGAGAATAATTGGAGGAGGTGGAGGAAGTGAAGAACGATTTCCAGTCCCATTAATGCACAACAAAGGGATTAATCTTTCACCTTGATCGCCATTTGGGATATCATCTTCATTAGGATAACTTTATCCAAAAGGATAAGGAAGGCCATAGTTGCCATAACTAGACATCTATGAGGGAGAAATTTAATTTAGTCGATTTAAGTCCTTAATATAACACTCAATATGAAATATTAAGGCTAGGACCCAACACAATATTTTATAACTTGGAAGAAGGATGTCGTCATCCAAGCTACAAAATATTTGAAGGTAGGTAAATGACGATTTACCAATTTCCACCATGAAAAACGAAATTTAACATTAGGTTTTAAATGAATTGAAACTCCTAGATCTTTTAAGATTCATTGAACTATTGAATGGCATGTTTAAATCTCGATTGTGCCCTTCAAGTTTGTGACTAGGATGCCGAGGATCACAAACAAGGAGTGAATAACCATGCAAATTAACTTATTACACTTAATGTTACAACCACCTAATCAATGTGATGGTTAAACACACACGGTCCATTGATCTATGATTAACATCAAGCTAACCTTTGCAACACATTGTCAGTCCCAGATTAGTGTGCTGGTTAACCACACACTCTCGGCTAACTACTTAACAAGGTGCAAAGTGTAATTTCATGGATTAGCACCAAGTTCACATTTTCCTAAGTAACTAAGATTCAGAATTTATAAGTGTTTAGTTACTTAGTAATTATCATTATACTTTTAATGAAGGGAGAATTAAAGTCTTGTCCTACCCGTTCGGCTAACGACCCTCCACCAATCAAGGAGCAGTGGGTGAGCATGGACACTCATTAAACTGCCATTTTATAGGCAGTAACCTTATACCCCCCCACCCCTTATAGACCGGCTTCGTGAATGAGGCCTACTAACGGTAAGACTGACTTACTCTTATACATATATATAAGTATTAAACCTATAATATTATAATAGTATAAGGGTTGAATTTTAAACTATTAAAATTCTAAGGGTTGGAATTAAAGTATACATGGGGGGTAACTTTACTTGAGAGCAACTTTTGAACAATTCAAAAACTTTTGAATTCCATAACCTATGAGTTTAAAGTAGTTTAATGAAAAAGTTTTCAGGTTCCATAACTTGAGGACAATTTATGGAAGACTTTAAAAAAACATTTAAAAATGAGACTCTTCATTTTCATAACTTACGGAAATTTTATGAGTTTTAAAATTCATAAATGAGACTTTTCATATAACTTTAGGACAAGTTACAAAAACACAAATTATGAACAACTTTTAGATCAATTTGGATTGAAAATAGATTATCACATAATTTTCCTATTAATCTAAACTAACTCATAAGAATAAGATAATTCATATCATCAATCTTCAAGAAATTAGCATAAACATATAAACTAATAAAAATCTTGAAATTATGACAATTATCCTTTATTTGGATGAGAATAAACATTACCATAACATCAAAATCAAAATTTATGAACAAAAACACTTTGTGGTAATGATTCTAATCCAAAACAGACCGAAAAAACTCGAACGTATGTTGTCAAGCGCTCCAAATCGTCGAGTGCAAGAACCAACTCGACGAGTTGGATGAGTTTACACATGGACTCGTCGAGTCCCTATCCAGTCTATAAAAACTTCGATTTTTTCAGCAAGTAGCATCAACTATAACTAAAAACAATCCATGGCTCTGATACCACTGATGGGTTTTGGTATACTACAACATCCTATGGTGCACATACAACCCTAAATACCTTGGATCTATGTTTTCACTAATTATACATGCAATGATGTTTCCAAGGTATTAAGCCTATAACTAGCATGCAATTGTTATATGTAACACTCATGTTTCTAGCCTAGGCATTTATATTGAGTTGATAGTCTAGGTTAACCTTTGTAACTCATTTTGAAGAAATGAAAAGAAATTATGTGAATATTATGTGTTTTATGCTTAATTATTAGGGCTTAATTAATTAAGAATAAAAATAAGCATCAAATTAAAGTGTGAGATAAGCCCGATATCTTTACATAAAGTTGTAGTGGTCAAAACAAGGATTTCGGGGATATAAAGAATACCAAAATCCGAGTCATAACGAAGAAGTTATGACATGTCGAAGTTTCGCGACAAAACCGGCACGGTGCTGAATGTCGTAAAAAGTGAGTTTTCGATAAACTAATTTTTAGCCTTAGTAATCTAAACGAAAGTCGTAGTATTCGTTAAACCGAGAAGTTCGATAAAAAGAACGCCCAAATCTGACTTCGTATGAGGAAGTTATGATTTTTCGAAGTTTCAGCTTAGCAGTAGACAGCTAAAAATTCGAATTTTAGATCGAGCGATTTTTCGCTGACACAACCTAAACGAGAATTGAAGGTCTCGTCATTAGGAGCACAACGGTAAAAATTCTGACAAAAACGGACGTCGGATGAAGAAGTTATGAATTTTTAACAGATTTTCTGTCCCGGTCTGTTAAAAATAATAATATAAAATTTAAATCAAAATTAGCCGATGAAGTCTAAACGGAAGTTGTAGAGAATAAGTTTAGCTACGCGTGCATATAAAGAACGTCAAAGACGGAGCTCCTATGCGAAAGTTATGGATTTTAAAAGTTTTGGTGCGAAAATCGAGAAAATTCGCATAGTCACGAGTTGCCACGTCACCCTCGCTGAAAAAGTGCCACGTGTCCTGCTGAGTCATTCGAGCTACTGAGTCACCCGAGCGGCTGAGTCATCCGAGAACATGGCCTTATCCGAAGTGGTCCACTGAGAAGGCGACACGTACACTCTTACACGAGACCGAGCCCTCGCAGCATGCCACGAACCCTCTACTTCGGACCCTAGACCTCGGTCCAATCACAAGCTGCCAGTGAGCCCCTCGCAGGTGCGAGCCATGTGAGAGCCATGCGTAGCCACGTGCGAGCCCTCCCCTGCGAGCCTTCGGATATTCGCCACCTGGAGACTTCTCAGCCGTCCGATCAGAAGCTTCGCCCTATAAATAGAAGGCTGCGAGCCTTCTCGGATATTTTTAATAAATTGCCATATTTAGCCCCTTTCTTCATATTTTCTTCACCTTAACCTTCCGTGAAGCCCCGATATCGATTGTAAAGCCCGGAATACTCCACGAAGTGCCCGTGAATCCCGGAAAATTTATTTTTTCAGTTTTGAAGCCCGACTTTTGCAAAGCCCGGTTTCTCAATAAAACTCCCGGTTTTATTAGAAACGATCGTTTTAGGAAATGAATTGCTGCCCGATTTTCATCAAAATAAGTGAGTGTGTAGTTACTTTCAATTTACACATAGATATGAAGTATTTACCTTGAAATACGTGTTATGTGTAAATATGTTAATTGTTTATTTGAGGTGACTGTTGAATTGATGTTTTGTACAAGTTTTAAACTGTATATGCTTTTTATTACAACATATGTTGGGTAGAAAATGGGTAGATGAAATTGTTTATGTGTGTTAAAATGGTGAGAGGCCTCGATATTGTTGTTGTTGTTGTTGCAGTCATCTAGCGGAGTATAGATGACGACCACGAACTGTTCTAGACAGTCCAGTGGAACACTAGCAGGTTCGCAACTTGTAGGTGTTGATGAATTAAATGTTCATTGGCGTACTCCATCCCCCTCATGGTTGCCTTTAGGAAATGTATGGCTGAGGAAACCCCTTAGCAGTAGTGTCCATCCCGATGATAATTCTTAGGCTTGGTCCCTTGTGATAGGTGTTTAGGGACGTAAAGTGAGGACAACGGGAATGGGTAATCAGGGTTATTGTTGATTGGTGAACTTAATAAGTATATTATTATTGTGGGTTGAAAACCCTATATGCTCACCAGGTTCCCAAGCCTGACCCACTCAGTTTTTATGATTACAGGTAGTGGACCCCGAGCATAGTCGGAGGACGACGAGAGATTTTTGGATTATAGGTCAGTAGTTGTAAATAACTGTTGAAAGGCTTATAATGTCTTGTTTATGCTTTTGATTTGTATCGACACATGGCATCCCGAGGTTTTGATATGAAATGAAACTATACATTTCTTAAAGAAGATTTTGATAAACTTTTATCATGTTTTGTTTTGGGACAAATTCCGCAGCATCTTTTAAAAAGATTTCTATGATTTTATTTTAAAAAGCATAAATTAAATCGGTCTTTTCTAGCCGAGAAATATGGGGATGTCACAGTTGGTATCAGAGCATTAGTTTAAGCGAACTAAGAAATTGTAGAATTTCTAGACTTGAACTTAGAATGCTAAGTGATGATTGTGAGATGAGTGTCTACCATATTTTAGACACGAGCACTAGTTTATTTTAGGGAAGATACCTAAAATACCCTTATGTGCTAAATGCTATGTGTTTTCCATGTGTGCCATTATTTGTTCGGATCTATGGTCTGTTGCCGATCGGATCTGGAAACCTTATGTGTGTAGGATTCTAAGCGTATGATTACGAGATTAGAACTAACATGTAAACGTTTCGGAGTGATAAGGGAGTTAAAATGTCTAACAAGGATAAAGACCTAAATTTACCTTATTCGGTATATAGATTGTAATGGCAAGAACTCGGAGTGGAGCTGGAAATGCAAACAGAAACCAACAACCTCAACCCCAAGTGGTGGAACAGGTGCCTATAGTAGGAGCTGCACCCGAACCCATCACCATGGCTGGAGTACGAACTATGATTCAGACCATGTTGGCTGATCAGAGGGAGGAATTGAGGCAAATGTTGCTGAATGACAGGGATGAACCTTCAGTTCCTGTTGAAAAATGTGAACTAAATGACGATCGATCTAAAGAAGGGAACAACAGTAGATAGGTTGATCATGGTGAACTGCTTGTGGTTGGGAGGAATAACCACGAGGGTAGAATGGAGAGAAATGGGTGCAAGTATAAGGACTTTATGACTTGCAAGCCATCGACCTTCAATGGAAAAGAAGATCCTATCGGAGTAATGGACTGGATGTCGGAAATGGAGTTGGCTTTCATGACTTCTGATTGCCAAGGCAAGTTACAAACTACCTTTGCAGTACGTCAGTTCAGGGGTAGTGTTGCTCGTTGGTGGGGTACTTTGGGGAAAACCCTAAGCCATAATGAGCCACTGCAATTAACTTGGGCAGAGTTCTTAGTGCACTTCAAGCGCAAGTACTGCTCGGCCCAAAATGTACATGAGTTAGAAAACCAATTTCTAATGTTGCAGAAGGGGAGTATGACTGTTGACAGATATACGAATAACTTCACAGACACAATGGAGTTTGCTTTGCGTATTGTCCCAGATGAGTTGGCAAAAATAGACAGGTACGCAAAGGGACTTCCATGGGAGTACGCGGTGCCAGTACATCAGGCACTTACTTTGGAGACAGCTATCTGGGCTGCCAAGTCTGTTGAAGATATGATAAAAGGGAGAGCCGCCAGCAAGGTTGAAGTTGGCGAAAAGAGAAAGTTTGAAGGAACTTCATGTTCCAATAAAAAGAACAAATTCTTGAAGACCGGTTCGAGAAAGTTTGGAGGAGGAAGCGAAGCCAAGTGGTGTGACGAGTGTAAGAAGAAACATGCTGGGAAGTGCAGTGTGGAAGTCACTTGTTATAAATGTGGAAAGCCTGGGCATTATTCCAATGAATGCACCTTCAATAAGAATGTATGTTTTGGGTGTAATGAAGAAGGGCATATTTTGAGGGACTGCCCGAAGAAGAAGGATGCAGGAAACCCCAATCTACCACCAAAGCCGAAGGCGAGAGCCTTTCAGATGACACTCGAAGCTGCGAAAGAAGAAGCCGATGTCGCTTCAGGTACCTTTCTCGTAAACAAATTGCCTGCCCCAATTTTGTTTGATTCTAGATCCAATTACTCCTTTATATCGCATGAATTTGGTAGAAAGCTAGCTTCGCCAGTAGATATGCTAGTTAATGCTATAATAGTCGAGATTGTTAGTGGCAAGTTTGTACCTGTTAGCCATCGTATGAAAAACATCCTCATTGACTTGGATGGGAATAAGTTCCAAGAGGAATTATTGCCTATCAAGTTAAATGGATTCGACATAGTTTTAGGAATGGATTGGCGTAGCGCCAACGATGGAGAAATACTATGTAGAAAGAAGATAGTAAAAGTAAACCCGCTAGGGAAAGAGTCGTTTATGGTGTATGGAGACAAACGCAGAGTAAATTCTGGAAACATTTCCCTAATGAAAGCCAGAAAGTGTTTGGCCAAGGGATGTACATCATATCTTGCATTCGTGATCGATGCCAACATGGAAAAGAAGGAGGTGCAGAATATTCCGGTGGTGTGTGATTATCCGGAAGTGTTTCCCGAAGATCTTCCCGGATTGCCTCCTGATCGACAAGTAGAACTTCGTATCGACTTGTTACCAGGAATGACGCCGATAGCAAAAACACCTTATCGATTAGCGCCAACCGAAATGAAAGAACTTATGACACAACTTCAGGAGTTAATGGACAAAGGTTTCACTCGACCTAGTTCATCGCCCTGGGGAGCCCTTGTGTTATTTGTAAAGAAGAAAGATGGGAGCATGAGAATGTCCATCGATTACAGAGAGCTGAACAAAGTGACGATAAAGAACAAGTACCCGTTGCCAAGGATCGATGACTTTTTCTACCAGTTGTAGGGTTCGAGCTATTTCTCGAAGATCAATCTTAGGTCGGGATACCATCAACTAAAGGTGAGAGAGCAGGATATCGAAAAGACTGCATTTAGAACGAGATATGGACACTATGAATTTTTGGTTATGTCATTCTGACTAACCAATGCCCCAGCAGCTTTCATGGATTTCATGAATAGGGTTTGTAAACCATTCTTAGATAAATCTGTGGTAGTATTCATAGACGACATCTTGATTTATTCGAAAAGCAAGCAGGAACATGAAAAGCATGTACGTGAAGTGCTAGAAGTCCTGAAAAAGGAGAAGTTGTATGCAAAGTTCTCCAAATGTGAATTTTGGATTCAAGAAGTCCAATTTCTAGGTCATGTGGTTAACCAAGAAGGAATAATGGTTGACCCAGCAAAGATTGATGCTGTAATGAAGTGGGAACAACCAAAAAGTCCTACGGAGATTCGAAGCTTTTTAGGATTAGCTGGATATTACCGAAGGTTTATCCAAGGCTTTTCTTCGATTGCTACTCCATTAACAGCTTTGACCCACAAAGGATCCACTTATGCTTGGAATGAGAAGCATAAGGAAGCCTTTGAGAAGTTGAAGAAGAGATTGTGTGAAGCACCGATTCTTTCGTTGCCTGAAGGTTTTGATGAATTTGCAGTTTATAGCGATGCATATGGAGTTGGGTTAGCTTGTGTTCTGACCCAAATGGATAAAGTGATCGCGTATGCATCGAGGCAATTGAAGGAGCATGAAAAGAACTACCCCACTCATGATCTGGAGTTGGCAGCGGTAGTATTTGCCTTAAAGATATGGAGGCATTATCTTTATGGCACAAAGTGTAAACTTTTCACTGATCATAAGAGTCTCCAATATCTCTTTAATCAGAAGGAATTGAACATGAGGCAACGATGCTGGCTAGAGTTACTCAAGGACTACGACTGTGAGATACTTTACCACCCTGGTAAAGCAAATGTTGTTGTTGATGCTCTCAGTCGGAAGGTAAACCTTGAAAAGAAAAGGCCAAGAGCGTTGAGAATTGAAGTTGTCTCGACAATTGTGGAAAGTATAAAGAAAGATCAAGAGGAAGCTTTAGAGAAAAGTGACCAAAAGGAAGAACGTTTGAGCAAAACGTTAGTACTCGGTACAAACAACCAAGGGTTGAGGGTATTCCAAGATAGGATTTGGGTACCTAAGACGGGTGGAATAAGAGATCTTCTGATGGAAGAAGCTCACAAGACTATGTACTCAATTCATCTCGGCAGTACAAAAATGTATAGGGATTTAAAGCCTTATTATTGGTGGCCGACGATGAAGCTCGATGTTGCTAAGTATGTGGTCGAGTGTGTAACTTGTGCTAGGGTTAAGGCACAACATCAGAAACTGTATGGGAGTTTAGAACCTTTAACCGTACCCATGGGTAAATGGGAAGACATCACCATGGATTTTGTGACTAAACTACCCAAAACAAGGAACGGTCACGACATGACTTGGGTGGTCGTTGATCGCTTCACTAAGAGTGCGCATTTCATAGCAGCCAAAGAGAAATGGTCTATGGATAAACTTGTGAATTCTTACGTGAAGGAAATTGTGAGGCTTCACGGTGTTCCGTTAACGATTGTGTCTGATCGTGACAGCCGTTTTACCTCGAGATTTTGGAGGAGTCTACAAGAGGAATTGGGTACCAAGTTGTGTTTGAGTACAGCTTACCATCCGCAAACCGATGGTCAGAGTGAACGAATGATTCAAACATTGGAGGATATGCTGAGAGCATGTACCCTAGAATTCCAAGGTAACTGGGATGAACACTTACCTCTAGTAGAATTCTCCTATAATAATAGTTTCCACTTGAGCATTAAGATGGCACCTTATCACGCTTTGTATGGGGAGAAGTGTCGAACGCCATCATGCTGGCTGGAAGCTGGGGAAAAGCAGTTTATGGGACCTGAAATAGTCCATCAGACTGCTGAAAAGTTGAAAGTGATAAGGGAAAGGATGTTAGTTGCTCAAGATCAACAAAAGAGTTATGCTGACAAGAAAAGACAACCGATATCCTTCGATGTTGGAGATTCGGTTTTACTTCAAGTCTCGCCGTGGAAGGGACTTATAAGATTTGGTAAGAGAGGAAAGTTAAGTCCAAGGTTTATTGGACCATTTAAAGTTCTTTAGAGGATCGGGAATCAAGCTTACAAGCTAGAGTTACCGGAACAACTAAAGAGTATTCATAACACCTTTCATGTGTGTTATTTGAGAAAGTTCACAGTAGATGTGCCCGACATAATTCCGATTTCTGAGTTAAGGTTGGATGAAAACAAGAGGTTGAGCGAGGAACCTAAGGCAATCGTTGACCATAAGACTATGAAGTTGCGACGCAAGATGGTCGATTTAGTTCTTGTGCATTGGAAACATATGAATGGACCAAATCTCACTTGGGAAACGGAGAGTGACATGATAAGTCGCTATCCACAGTTATTTGGTGATATGTGATTCCGGGGACGGAATCATCCTAAGGGGGAGACAATTGTAACACTCGTGTTTCTAGCCTAGGCATTTATATTGAGTTGATAGTCTAGGTTAACCTTTGTAACTCATTTTGAAGAAATGAAAAGGAATTATGTGAATATTATGTGTTTTATGCTTAATTATTAGGGCTTAATTAATTAAGAATAAAAATAAGTGTCAAAATTAAAGTGCTATATAAGCACGATATCTTTACATAAAGTTGTAGTGGTCGAAACAAGGATTTCGGGGATATGAAGAATACCAAAATCCGAGTTATAACGAAAAAGTTATGACCTATCGAAGTTTCGCGACAAAACCAGCACGGTGCTGAATGTCATAAAAATTGAGTTTTCGATAAAACACTTTTTAGCCGTAGTAATCTAAAAAAAGTCGTACTTTTCGTTAAACCGAGAAGTTCGATAAAAAGAACGCCCAAATCTGACTTCGTATGAGGAAGTTATGATTTTTCGAAGTTTCAGCTTAGCAGTAGACAGCTAAAAACTCGAATTTTAGATCGAGCGATTTTTAGCCGACACAACCTAAACGAGAACTGAAGGTCTCATCATTAGGAGCAAAACGGTAAAAACTCTGACGAAAACGGACGCCGGATGAAGAAGTTATGAATTTTTAACGGATTTCCTGTCCCTGTCTGTTAAAAATAATAATATAAAATTTAAATCAAAATTAGCCGACGACGTCTAAACAGAAGTTGTAGAGCATAATTTTAGCTACACGTGCATATAAAGAACGTCAAGATCGGAGCTCGTATGCGAAAGTTATGGATTTTAGAAGTTTTGGCGCGAAAATCGAGAAAATCCGCATAGTCACGAGTTGCCACGTCACCCTCGCTGAAAAAGTGCCATGTGTCCTGCTGAGTCATCCGAGCTGTTGAGTCACCCGAGTTGCTGAGTCATCCGAGCACATGGCCTTATCCGAAGTGGTCCACTGAAGGCGACACGTACCCTCTTGCGAGACCGAGCCCTCGCAGCATGCCACGAACCCTCTTCTTCGGACCCTAGACCTCGGTCCAATCACAAGCTGCCAGCGAGCCATGCGCAGCCACGTGTGAGCCCTCCCCTGCGAGCCTTCGGATCCTCGCGACCTGGAGACTTCTCAGGCGTCCGATCAGAAGCTTCACCCTATAAATAGAAGGCTGCGAGCCTTCTCGGATATTTTTAAGAAATTGCCATATTTAGCCCCTTTCTTCATATTTTCCTCACCTTAACCTTCTGCGAAACCCCGGTATCGATTGTAAAGCCCGGAATACTCCACAAAGTGCCCGTGAAGCCCGGAAAATTTATTTTTTCGGTTTTGAAGCCCGACTTTTGCAAAGCCCGGTTTCTCAATAAAACTCCCGGTTTTATTAGAAACGATCGTTTTAGGAAACGAATTGCTGCCCGATTTTCATCAAAATAAGTGAGTGTGTAGTTACTTTCAATTTACACATAGATATGAAGTATTTACCTTGAAATACGTGTTATGTGTAAATATGTTAATTGTTTATTTTAGGTGACTGTTGAATTGATGTTTTGTACAAGTTTTAAATTGTATATGCTTTTTATTACAAAATATGTTGGGTAGAACATGGGTAGATGAAATAGTTTATGTGTGTTAAAATGGTGAGAGGCCTCGATATTGTTGTTGTTGTTGTTGCAGTCATCTAGCGGAGTATAGATGACGACCACGGACTGTTCTAGACAGTCCAGTGGAACACTAGCAGGTTCGCAACTTGTAGGTGTTGATGAATTAAATGTTCATTGGCGTACTCCATCCCCCTCATGGTTGCCTTTAGGAAATGTATGGCTGAGGAAACCCCTTAGCAGTAGTGTCCATCCCGATGATAATCCTTAGGCTTGGTCCCTTGTGATAGGTGTTTAGGGACGTAAAGTGAGGACAACGGGAATGGGTAATCAGGGTTATTGTTGATTGGTGAACTTAATAAGTATATTATTATTGTGGGTTGAAAACCCTATATGCTCACCAGGTTCCCAAGCCTGACCCACTCAGTTTTTATGATTACAGGTAGTGGACCCCGAGCATAGTCGGAGGACGACGAGAGATTTTTGGATTATAGGCCAATCGTTGTAAATAACTGTTGAAAGGCTTATAATGTCTTGTTTATGCTTTTGATCTGTATCGGAACATGACATCCCGAGGTTTTGATATGAAATGAAACTATACATTTCTTAAAGAAGGTTTTGATAAACTTTTATCATGTTTTGTTTTGGGAACAAATTTCGCAA
Source organism: Lactuca serriola (assembly GCF_051521515.1). NCBI lineage: Eukaryota > Viridiplantae > Streptophyta > Magnoliopsida > Asterales > Asteraceae > Lactuca > Lactuca serriola. The sequence goes on along the minus strand of NC_136412.1, from coordinate 194,727,815 downwards.
CATCTTTTAAAAAGATTTCTCTGATTTTATTTTAAAAAGCGTAAATTAAATCGTTCTTTTTCTAGCCGAGAAATATGGGGATGTCACATTATACACCATACAAAATACTAGTTAGAGCAACATACCTTTTGTGTAGCTTGAATTCTTGATGTATTTGGCCTTAAGACCTTAGCATCAAAAGTATGAATGCCTCAAATGGCTCACAACTCACCTAAGACAAAGATGGCTCTTGAGAAAGAATTCCATCCACACCAAAATCAACTCCATAAGCTCCAAGAACTACTAAGTCTTTTCCAAGTGGTGATTTTGGCAATTGAATATGTATTTATATGTGGTATTTCAAGGGTCATGGGTATAATGCAAATCCATACCCATGGGTGTTATGATCCATGGTTCATCTGGCCCAACTCTTTATGTGTCCACACATAAACTTGGTCCAACATGGATCATAATCCCAACACATATAAATATAACTAATTACCAAAATTAGTCCCCATAGATTTAATTAGTCTCTTTTGATCACTAAATTAATTCCAAATTAATTCTTGATCAATACTAATTAAAACATACGATTTAATATTAAAATATTAGAACTTATAATATATTAATAAATCATATATAACCTTCTCTCAAGAGTCCATCCTAACAAATTGTCCTGGTTTTAAGCAACCCAAATGGACCATGCTAGTCTCGAGTCGAGTACATACCAATAATAGTTATGGGCTTAGACATTTAATCCAACATAAATCTCGATTATGTCCTTTAAGTTTGTGACTGGGATACCGAGGATCACAAACAAGGTGTGAATAACCATACAAATTACTTGGTACTCTTAATTTTATCACCTAATCGATGTGCCAGTTAACCACACACGGTCCACCGATCTATGATAAACCTTAAGCCACCCTTTTCCACCCTTGTTAAGTACAAGTTAGTGTGCCGATTAACCACACACACTCCACTAACCACTTTAGCAAGGTGCAAAGTCTAATTTTATGGGTTAGCATCAATTTCACATTTTCCTAAAGTAACTAAGATTGGGAATTAATAAAGGTTTAGTTACTTTATATTTATCATTATACTTTTAATGAGAATTATAGTCCTAGCCCTACCCGTTCGGCTAACGACCCTCCATCATTCAAGGAAACGGTGGGTGAGAGTAGACACCCATTAAGTTGCCATTTTTTAGGCAAAAACCTTATACCCCCTTGTAGACTGGCTTCGTGAATGAGGCATACTAATGGTAAGATTGACTTGATCTTATATATATATATATATATATATATATATATATATATATATATATATATATATATATATATGTTATTAACTTATAATACTATAAAGTATAAGGGTTGAATTTTAAATTATTAAAATGTAGGGTTTTGAATTAAAGTTTTCTAAAGTGACTTTACAAATTCCAAAACTTGAGGGCAAGTTTGAAACTATTCAAAGCCTTTGATTTCTATAACTTATGAGTTTTAATGAAAAGACTTTTGGAATTCCATAACTTGAGGACAAGTTATGGAGTCCATTAACTTGCATTTAGATCAAGAATTAGATTAACAAACAATTTGCAAATAATTCCTATGATCTACCAAACTCAAAAGCATGAACACTCATATCAACAATTTTCAAGAAACACATAAGCATATATAAAACTTGAAACTTTGATAAAAAAAAAAACTTTGAAAATGGATTAGCATAACCATTACCACCTCAAAAAAAAATTTATAAGTCTAAAAAAGTTTAGGGTAGTGATTCTAGTCCAATTCCAGCAACAAAACTCGAAGCACACAGGGCCTCCTACTCACCGAGTGCATGAACCTACTCGACGAGTAGCATGAGTTTTCACTTGGACTCTTCGACCCCCCCCCCCCAATGGACTCGGCGAGTTCACTAAACAGTGAGTAGAAATTCGACTTTTTCAGCAATTTGCATCAAGTACAATGAAAACACGTCTAGGCTTTGATACCACTGATGGGTTTTGAGCATTCTAACACTCCTATGGTGTGCATGCAACCCTAGAAACCTTGGATCTGTGTTTTCTCTAATATACATGCAAATTTCATTTTTCCAAGGTTCTCATCCTAACTAGCATGTGATTGGGGTACATGTAATATAAAAACTAGTAGAATGGCATACATTTCTTGTTGCTTGAGTTCCTTACGACCTTGTGAGCCTAGAATCCCAAGTATGATGCCTCAAATACTTCACACAACACCACAACTCTTGGAATAACTTGAGAGGAGTACACTTGAGCACAAAATCAGCTAGCCCTCCTTCTTTAGCCTGAGTGCCAAATTTTGCTAGCCATGGGGTTCTATATATAGTGCACCACATGTAGGGTTACACCATGTAAACCCTAATGTGCATGGATTTTCATTTCCTCCATTACCCATGGGTTTTAACCTCCATGGAGCACCCAATGAGACTTAGCCCAATCTAGTAAATCATGGATAATAAGCCCACTATACAAGAATGAATTATTTACATAATCAATCCCCATATATTTAACTAGTCTCTTTTGATCACAAAATTAATTCCAAATTAATTCTTGATGAATACTAATTAAATAATATGATTTCATATTAATATATTAGAACTTATAATATATTAATAAATCATAAGTGTCCTTTTCTCATTTTGTCTATTTAATTGTTGCAATGCCATGCAATCTAAATGAACCATGCCAAATCGGGTCAAGTACATACCAGATATAGTTATGGACTTAGACACCTTATCCCACAATTGGGAGGTTGTTGGTAAGATGGGTATGGGTATTGTTGGTGATCATTGTACATTTTTGGTGGATAAGGTTGGTAGTTAGGATATTGGTTGTAGGGAGGTTGTTTTTGTGGGTACATTGGTTGTTGGTACATTAGAGGTTGTGGGTAATGAGGCTGATTTGGTTGATATGCATGTGGTTATTGAACTTGAAAAGCATTGTTTTGAGGTTGGTTGTTTTGATGGAAGTTTTCATTTTGTGGTTGTGGTTGTTGATAATTGGGTTGATTTGGTTGATGAGGGGGTTGATTCCAAGGTGGCATATCTATGAGAGGTTCTTGGTGTTCTTTTTGTCTTGGTTGTTGGGCTGGAGTATTTGTATCTTGATTGTTTGGGTTTGGGTTGGGATTGTGAGGTGGAGTGTGATTCATGGCTATGTAGTTTTCAAACAGAATGTCATCAAAGGAATGACCAACAATTGGATAATTTGTTTCGGTGTCGGTATCACTTGAAGTATGAACTTGATCTTCTATGTTGATTAGTGGAGAAGAGGAAGAAGCTTGAACAAGTTATTGTTGCTTTGCTTGTTTTGCTAACTTTTTCAACCTTTTAGTTTCTTTTTCAATCTGTTGATTGTAGAGTAGTTCACCGGTTCTTGTACACCTAGGCATAAACAATCAAATAACAATAACCAAAATCCCTGGCAACGGCGCCAAAACTTGGTGGGATGTAAAATCCATAAAGCAAATTACACCCTTTGTTTGCAAATAAAACGTAATATAATGGTAAAAAGGGGTATCATCCTCGGGGAAATGGTTGTATTCAATCACCAATGCAGTCCAATAGAACTAGTGTAAATAAACTAACTAACTACAATTAAACTAAAAGGGGGTGTTGTGATTGCTTGAAAACTAGAAGAATTGAATAACTAAAAAGCTATTAAGCAAGATGGTGAGATGCTCAAATATTGGAGATAATTGGTTTACCAAGGCAATTCAACACAATGAACATTTGTGTGTTTATCATTAGGATTCAACATGAAGCTTATCATTTATCCCAAATTGGTTATAGCAATCATGAAGCATGATATGTTAGAAATTGGGGTATAGTAAGGCTTGGAATTCTAAGAATTGTGTAAAACACTTTCAGATTAAAGCATTTGGGTGGTACTCCCAATATTCTTTAATCGGATAAGACTTAAAGAGACAAGAATTTAGAATGTTTTGATGATAGTTTTGTTGGGTTATGAGCATTCTAACACTCCTAAATGTACATGCAACCCTAAATACCTTGCATCTATGTTTTCTCTATTATACATGCAAATAAGAACATCCAAGGTATTATCCTAATCTAGCATACAAAACAATAACTATAGCAAGATAGAATACATACCTCTTTGGTGTAGAAAGTCTTCATGAAGCTTGAGTGCCTAGTGCCCCAAGTGTGACACCTCAAATGGTTCACACAACACCAAATACACATGGAATGACTTGAGAGAAAACCCACACTTCATGAAATCGGCTAGCCCTTCTAGTACACCCACTAGTGGCCGATTTTGGTGAATAATATGATGCTTATATAGTATGTTACAATTAGAGTTACACCATGTAAACCCTAATTGTCATGACCTTTCATTTCCATGACCCATGGGTTATGTAACCTCCATGGAGCATCCATGGACCATCCTATGGGTTTAACCCAACTTGATTATCCATGGAGCTTTGGCCCACTATATAAGTTATGGATGATTTGCATAATCAACCCATATATTTAATTAGTCTTCTTTTGATCACTTAATTAATCCTAGATTAATTCTTGATCAATACTAATTAAATACTATTATTCTTATTATTAATATACTAGAACTTATAATATATTAATAACCATAAGTGTCTTATTTCTCTCATTTAGTCTATCCAAGTGCATGATGCCATGCAACCCAAATGGACCATGCCGGGTCGGGTCAAGTCTTACCAATTATAGTTATGGACTTAGACATTAATCCAACAGTCTCCCACTTGGATAAGTCTAAAACTAATATTGCGTATGACTTCAGGAACCAACTGGCAATCGTAGCTCTCAAAAGCTTCTGTCGAACTCTGACCTTGTAAATGAACTCTGACCTTTTGTTAATGACTTGTCCATTAGATAAGGGATCATATATTCCTCCATTCTAGATATCATATGGACTGAGACATGGATTATAATCATTCTCTCTGTCCATTTGTTGTTTCCTGATTTTCGATTTATGACGACTGACTAATTGAACAAATCAAATCAGTCCTGGCCCGGCCGAGCACTTCCATTTGTCATCATCAAATCATCGAGGGGCCCACAGATATCGCTTTTATCCCGAAGGTAAAAGGAACGGATAAACTTCGACTCATATGACTTGTTCTACTACTTGTTGAATCATACATAAAGGCACGTTTTATAACACCGAGTTACCGTATGCGTTTTCGTGCAATCAATGTACTATCAACTCATAGTAACAACTCATATCTCTAGGTTTGAAGAATATAAGATATTATCGTCTCATGATCACTCGTGATAAAATCCATGAAGTGATTCCACTGAGCGCGGGTTGAATCCAATACTCAGAACTTATGAGCACTCATGAGTGTTGTAGCCCTTTGTCCAACACCTTAGACCTCTACAAGCCAACCCATGACAGTCTTAATTCATATCTACTTCCAACATATGACCGACTGTGGATGGTTTGAATAACTTAGTCATTCCAGAAGAATAACCCAGTTTATTCGGGAAGTCAAAACATGCAAAATGAAACACAATAATAATTGAATCCAATATGGTATCAACCCTTTGAACATAAATAAAACACCTTTTATTTATCACCATATGATTACACATTATTCATTGTATACTGTTTCAGCTATCAACTTTATTCTTGAATTTAAAACAATAGTTGTCTCATGCTCCAAGCATGTACACTATGTTTTCTTAAACACTAGTCATGCCATACACCAAGTATGCATACTATGTTTGTCTATGATCTTTACTTTGTGAACTAGATCAATTGAACATAACTTCAATGATTCTCTTTTCACACTTCCAAATCCTTACTGCAAATGCAAGAATTCCAAATTCATGTCATTTACTGAAATCTGTCAGATTCTAAACTTATATGCATTGATCTTCTTGTAATGATTATGCACAAAGTCAGAAAGACTTGACAACAAACATTACAGAGCATTCCAAAGGAGATCAACTCCTTGGAAACATCCTTCTTGCATTAAGTTTCCTTAATCTTACACAGATTGAAAAATCTAACTTTGAAACATTTCCAGATTCCATTTTGACTATCACTTCTGAAAAAGAGTTGCCTCCTTACAGATTATGTCAATATGGTCCTTCCAGAATTATCACTATACTTCCAATTGTCCTTGAGTAACCAATCTTTGGTAAACCTTGGATTGTCCTCGACAATTGTTTAATCCTTTTAGTCATATCCAGTTCTAAACCTTTTCCCTTCTTCATGCCCCAGGCATTTGGAAAATTTTAGAACGGATGATTATAGCACATGTAATCGATCCTATATCCGAAGCATATGGGACACGATTCATGATGTCTCACATAAAGACTAAACCAGTCTTTTGCTATAATATGTCCATTTCAATTTGCCAAGTTCTCATAATTCAGATTATGAAAAGGGATGCCGTAATCATAACCGAATTTTAGAACGCAAATAATGGACCCATATACAGAATTTCCTTATGTTGAGCCATTCCAACATGAAATTCATATATATATCCTTGACTAAATGATTAAAACCTCACGATCTAAGCTTGTAGATTTGAGATGAAGTATAATTTCCTCTCCCTTAATTATAGCAAAACAACTTTTCCAACCCCTGCAACCTCACGAATTGAAACCTTTTGTTTTCTATAATTAACATTGCTAACTTGCAATACTTATCATAATTATCATGCTCCCACTAACATGATGATTATTAGCATAACACTTATGCTCCCACTAGCTTTGACATGTACTCAGAAAGCTCGACTTCTAGAAATCAATACTTTATTGACTTTCTTACCAAAGTTCAGATTTCTGATGCTAGATTGTTTTGATAAAACTTTATCAAAATCATACACCTTCCCTTAGATAGCACACTTGTGTATCTAAACAATTATGAAGAGGGATGTCGTAATCATAATGTTTAGACCTTTTTGCCACTTCTCACAAGTCCATGTTAGTGTGCCGGTTAACCACACGCGCTCCACTAACGACTTTGAGAATGCAAATATCACAATTGCTATCTAGCTAAAATCTACTTAGTGAAAGTGTTTCCTCGCCATCATTTTCATGAATCGGAGAGAAACCTTATGACACTTAGATTTAATGGTGTATGTGTTCTTATCCATGTGAATTTGTCAAAACCATAATCACAAGACAAGGATAATGACAAATCCAAGCTCATATGGACTGAACTCAATCTTAATTTCTTGCCACCTGGCAGCTCAAGGGCCTGCCATTGCTTCCAAGTTGTTATGCAACAAATTGAGAACTCTAAGACCTCATATGCAAATCCAACTTTAACTGGAATGGGCACAGAATATGTCAACACGATAGGTTATAAACCTCAAGTCATGTGCTAGTGAAGAACTTCAGGTTTTATTCTTGATTAGTTCTTGAGACTTTCAAGACCTTTAAGACTCCCACTTTCCTCTTGATCTATAAGACTCCCTTGTCAAACATCCAAGAGATAGTGCGGATTCTAATCAAGACAAACACTTCACAACATTGGCCTTAGTTGGTCTTTGTTTTATCCAAAACATCACAACTTACCAATTTCAAATGTACAAGAGTAGAAAACTTTTACTCTTACATTTGACAAGTGTTTTAAACCTTCTTTAAGACATGTCACTCATGTTACAATCTTGGAGTATGACTCTAAGACTTGTATTGGCACGAAGTATGACTCATCTACTTGATTTAACCACTTCAACAATTCAAGTTCCTCTTCTTAGTCATAAGAATGCACTAAGATTTCCTTAGAGAACTAATTGTGCTATGGTTTCTTAATCATTAAGATGATCACAAAATTGATACTAAAGTACTCTCCCATCTTTTCAGATTTGAGAAACTTTTATCCTTCTGCCTATCTTGATTCTTCTTATTCGCTCTGCCTTACATTGGAACCTTTTTTTCCAATGTCTCAGAGTTACACTTAAGCATGTAAGTATAATCATATTTACTGAGCTTTAGTAAACTATGACGAATAGTCTTATCAGACTTTTGTGGTGGACTTAATCAGTGCACAAGAATGTGTACTCGATCCCTTAGTCCATTACTTGACTCACACATCCATGTGACCGAGTAATTAGTCTTAATTTTCCAATACTTGAAAGTTCTCATTCATCATGCTATACAACTTGCATGATTCCAAGTTCCGGTCCAAATGAAACTTGGGTGATGAGAATCTTTCTTTATTTGGTAAATCTAGACATTACCACAAATGAAAGAATCAATTTCATATTTCCACTCTTGCTCTTAATGGAATTTTATAAGCAACAATTTTCATCAAATGTCATTGTAAGGATATTTTAAAATAAATAAAATCAAAAATTTTCCTTTTATTTTAAAACTTTGCGGAAAAACTTATCCTTACAATCCATATGAAAACTTGTTGTTATCGATTCCTAAGCAATATCTCATAACTCCTAAGAAATAGCTCAAGAATCCGATCTTCAAGCTACGCGATAGATATCCATCTACACGATCAGATTCAGCATATTCTTTCTTTAAGTTCCTTTACTTTTCTTTGATTCTTAAACATCACCATGTGACCCAGTCACATCACATATCAAGAATCTCAGAATAGAAACTTAACAGAGTTAGATAGTGGACTTTACCTGAAGAGGAGTCAAACTTATTAACTTTAACATCCTTAGGTAAATTTGGCAGCTTCGCAACCAATGCCCCTTCCTTTTGCAATATAAACATATGGACCCTTTGATAATGGTACACGAGACTATCACAGACTTAGCTTTTCTCTTTACCATTTGGTCAACCGAGTTGACTATGGCCGATCCCTTTCCATTGGGAAGAGAATGCTTTCCGGGATTTCCTGTGTCACTATTGTCAATGTCCATCAAGTTTAAAGAAAGTTGATCTTAGATAAGATCATTAAGGGTCTTGTCATAGTCTGTTTCATAGGTGTCCCAAAGGAACTCACTATGTGACTTAGAAAGTGATTGAACCACCAACTTTCTCAAGACTTTGACACCCAACTCTCCCGGCTTGTCAATATGTGACTACATCTCCAAGATGTGACCACACCTTGACCTTGCCTTGCCAATAGGGCTTGAGTGACCTTAACCTTTTCCAAGAACTTGTGGGTTAGGGAGAATGATTGGAGGAGGAGAAAGAAGTATGATATCCATGGGACATCATCTTCATTAGGAAACCTTGTTTCATGAGATTTGGGAAGATCATAGGTGTCTATTACAGACATCTTTTGGGAGAGATTCAAGATAGTTGATTTAAAGTCCTTAATATGACACCCAATATGAAATATTAAGGCTAGGACCCAACAAACTATTTTATAACTTAGAAGAGGTATGCCGTAATCCAAGCTATAAAATATTTGAAGGTAGGTGAATGACGATTCACCAATTTCCACCAAGATAAACGAAATGTATTATTAGGTTTTAATTGGTTTTGAAACTCCTAGATCTTTGAGATTCATTGAACTTTTCAAAGGCATGTTTCAATCTCGAGTGTGCCCTTCAGGTTTTGTGACTGGGATGCCGAGGACCACAAAACAAGGTGTGAAGTAACCATGCAAATCACTTGGTACCCTTAATAAATTACCCTCAATCGATGTGCCGGTTAACCACACACGCTCCATCGATACTATGATAAATATTAAGTTACCCTTTGCCTACCTTGTTAAATACGTGTTAGTGTGTCGGTTAACCACATATGCTCCACTAACCGACTTAAACAAAGTGCAAAGTGTAATTTCATGGGTTAGCACCTTATTCACATTTTTCCTAAGTAACTAAGATTGGGTATTATTAAGAGTTTAGTTACTTAGTATTTATCATTAATACTTTTAATGAAGGGAGAATTATAGTCTTGTCAAACCCGTTCGGCTAACGACCCTCCACCGGTCAAGCAAGCGGTGGGTGAGAGTGGACACCCATTAAGTTGCCATTTTATAGGCAACAACCTTATACCCACCTTATAGACCGGCTTCGTGAATGAGGCGTACTACCGGTAAGACTGACTTTACTCTTATACATATATATATATATATATATATATATATATATATATATATATATATATATATATATTATTAACTTATAATATTATAAAGTATAAGGGTTGAATTTTAACTTTTAAAATTCTAAGGGCTAACTTGGAATTAAAGTATTCATAAGGAAAACTTTTCAAATTCCAAAACTTGAGGGCAAGTTTTGAAACTATTCAAAACTAATTAATTCCATAACTTATGTGTTTAAAGTAGTTTTAATCCAAAAACTCTTCAAGTTCCATAACTTGAGGACAAGTTATGGAAGACTTTAAACTAATAAAAGAACTAACTTTTTCTTTATTTTATAACTTATGGATTTAATTATGGTTACATATTTTTCTTTTAATGAAGTGACTCTTGAACTTCCATAACTTGAGGACAAGTTATGGAGTCATAAAAAAAATTATTCAATGACACAAGACTCTTCATTTTGTAACCATTGCCAACTTTTATGAGTTTTATGAGTCTTTAATGTGACTCTTCATGTAACTTGAGGACAAGTTACACAAACACATTTTATACTCAACTCTTAGATTAAAATGGATTGAAAACAACTATTTCACTCAACATTTCTATTAATCTAAGCAACTCATAAGAACAAGATAATTCAAATCAAACTTTTTCATGTAATTAGTCTAAACCTTAAACTAATACAAAACATGAATCTATTGACAATTATCTTTGAAATTGGATTAGCATGAACATTACCCCATCAAAAACAAGTTTATAAGTTCAAAAACAACTTAGGATAATGTTCCTAGTCCATTTCTAGCCAAAAACCTCGAATATATGCTGTCTGGGGCTCCTACTCGGCGAGTGGCATCAACCAACTCGGCGAGTTGGATGCATTTTGCCTTGGACTCGGCGAGTCTGCTGGGCAGACAACATCAAAACTCGATTTTCTAGCTTCTTTTGCAAGTATAACAAGAAAACAAGCCTAGGCTCTGATACCACTGTTGGGTTATGAGCATTCTAACACTCCTAAGTGTACATGCAACCCTAAATACCTTGCATCTATGTTTTCTCTATTATACATGCAAATAAGAACATCCAAGGTATTATCCTAATCTAGCATACAAAACAATAACTATAGCAAGATAGAATACATACCTCTTTGGTGTAGAAAGTCTTCATGAAGCTTGAGTGCCTAGTGCCCCAAGTGTGACACCTCAAATGGTTCACACAACACCAAATACACATGGAATGACTTGAGAGAAAACCCACACTTCATGAAATCGGCTAGCCCTTCTAGTACACCCACTAGTGGCCGATTTTGGTGAATAATATGATGCTTATATAGTATGTTACAATTAGAGTTACACCATGTAAACCCTAATTGTCATGACCTTTCATTTCCATGACCCATGGGTTATGTAACCTCCATGGAGCATCCATGGACCATCCTATGGGTTTAACCCAACTTGATTATCCATGGAGCTTTGGCCCACTATATAAGTTATGGATGATTTGCACAATCAACCCATATATTTAATTAGTCTTCTTTTGATCACTTAATTAATCCTAGATTAATTCTTGATCAATACTAATTAAATACTATTATTCTTATTATTAATATACTAGAACTTATAATATATTAATAACCATAAGTGTCTTATTTCTCTCATTTAGTCTATCCAAGTGCATGATGCCATGCAACCCAAATGGACCATGCCAGGTCGGGTCAAGTCTTACCAATTATAGTTATGGACTTAGACATTAATCCAACAAGTTTCGTATGTACCAAAAAATGAGACCAAAACCGACTTTATGATCTTTGTCTGAAAACAGTCATATGACAGTTTCAAACTGTCATAAAACTACAAAAACTGACATAAAACAGAAGTCTGGATAAGGGTCAAACAATGGTCAATTCTCTTAAAACTGTCGACCCCAGCCAGGGGTTCTGCCCCTTGGACCTCGCTCCCAGGGACACTGCCCCTGGACCCCCATTCGTTTAGTGGCTTATCCCCTAAATGATAGTGTACTTTGAAAACTTGATCAAACTTAAACAAGTGTGTACTCCACACCTTCCTTACTTGTTTAATATTTATCAAGGTCACTTTTGGTCAACAAAGTAATCCCATTACACTTAAATAAAATTGATGATAACAAATCACCAACATGATATGCCAAGATTCCTCATAGGTAGTATGGAGGTTGGGGAAGCCCACAACACACCTTCTTAATCAAAATCAAATATTCAATTGAAGCATTTGAATCGAAGAAGTTGATTAGCCTTAAGAATGAAGGAATCCCCAATTCCTAGAGGATGTCAACGCTTACACATCCATAAAGGAGTCATGATTCATAAGCTGGATATGATTTCTAACATCATAAAGCCCTTGTTCTAAGTAAATTCAATTATTCAATGCTAAACCAAAGAAATAAACCAACAATTACTCATTTAAGTACCAAGCTTATGATCAAAGTATTAAACAAGCATAAGAAATATGAACTAGAATCATAAACATAAGTTAAATGACAATTAAGCATGAATCCTTCAAAAACCAACAAACATCCAAGGGTTTTAGCCAAGGTTAACCAAAACAGAGAAATTTGCCACTCATGGAAACAAAATAACAATCACAAAAGTGTTTTTGCATAAAGAAGCTACCAATTACTTAGAAAGATGAGACGAATGAGTATCAAGCTCAAAAATCGCCTCTAATGATCTCCATTGGTGGAATCGAAGTTGTTGCTGAAAGATCCAACACCCCCCCCCCCAAGGTATATGGTAAACAAAATTGTAACGACGTAAATTTTCAAACATATCATTCATTTTAAAATTGTATACTTTTCGTAACATATTGTATAGAAATCTCGTTTATTCAAATTACAGAACACAACTCCATTAATAATCCAGGATCCTCAAAACATCACTCTTTCTCTAGTGTGTACAATCAAACCGGTGCCGTTCCGCAATCCTGAGAACCCTGAAACACATAACTATTAACACGGTAAGCACAAAGCTTAGTGAGATACCCAAAATACCACATACAGCACACAAGCCACTCGAGGCTATAACTCGGTATGACCCTCCGGTCAATGTGTCTCAGCGGGACCCTCCAGTCCCGTAGCTCGTTGGACCCTTCAGTCCGGTCTAACTCGTTGGACCCTCCGTTCCGGTCTAAATCGTTGGACCCTCCGGTTCGGTCTACTCGAGGACCCTCTAGCCTCGTAATTCGTTGGACCCTCCGGTCCAGTCTATATAACACATAGCATACTTATATCAAAATGCACAAAATCTCAAACATACACATAACACATAAGACCCTCCGGTCTGCACGTAGATACCACTTTAGGTAATGTATACTGAGAAGACTCACCTGACAAGCAACAAGTAAATAACCTCGCACCCGAATCTCGAACTGGCCTCCGCCTAACACAAGGGATGAATATCACCAATTAATACTCTTTTCACAATTCAAACAACCGAAGACTATTTTTTCTATTTCAAACTCTTTGAAGTGGATGAAAGACCATTTTACCCCTCCATGGTCCTTATTACTCATGTTGACCAGAACCCCAGAGTCAACAGAAGTCAACACTCGAGTCAATCAACCCAAGTTTGACCCGACTCGTCGAGTGCACTCTTGCGACTCGTCGAGTCCCTTCGTATCCTCATAAGTCTCAAAAGTATAGCTCAACTCGTCGAGTTTACCCCCAACTCGCCGAGTTATCCCTCAATCAACCCATCGGGACAAACCCTCATCGACTCGTCGAGTCAGGCCATGGACTCGGCGAGTCCCTTCGATCAGATTCCTCATTCAAACGATTTAAGGTAGATCCATCACCCCCAAACACTAGATCTACTAACCTAAGGGTCGATTGTCACGTAAAGCTGCAAGCTTTGCGTTTAAACATGGTATATAAGGCTCAAAATGCCAATATAACTCCAACAAGGATGATTAACCACAATAACTCTTCTATGGTTAAATAAAACTATAATCTTTGGATTCCCTAGACCTCAAAAGGTCCAGATCTGAAGTCTGTGCCTCAAGAGAGACCTTATGCATACAAATTCCCAACAATGGTGGAAGAAACTCTAATCTTCCATATTTACAAGATCTAAGCAAAATAACAAGAAAGGTGCAAGATTTTACCTCTTACTCAAGCCCTTTCATGAAGTTACACCAGATCCAGTGATTTTGTAGCTCGCTTGATGGGTGATCTGCTCTTCTCCTCAAGAGATGCACTAGTCTACACCAAGTTTTAGCTTCTAAGACTCTCGTGGCTCTCTATACAAGTTTAAGGTTTGATCTTAAGGAAGGGTAGCCGCAAATGAGGCTATAAGTTCCTTTAAATAGGTCTCAAACCCGGGAAATTAGGGTTTCTCTGCGCAGCACCTACTCGGCGAGTCCAATCATTAATCCCACGTGGACACTCGCCTCTACTCGACGAGTTAGACTCACAACTCGTCGAGTCACTCCATAAATATCTATATTAATCACACAATAATATACCTGAAAGTCCGTATGTTACAATTCTACCCCTCTTGAATTAGATTTTTCCCTCGAAATCGCTCCCTAACAACACATTAATCAAACCCAATAACCAAAAAGCACCATCGAGAGGATCTCATACCATACAACTATCTCCCTCCATGGACACCTAAATCCAAACAGGAACTCCCACCCAGAAAAAGCATAGACCCTTCTATTGCTACGATAACCCTTCTGACTCTCTAGAATTTGGAAACTCTAGTGGCCTGTATCACTGCCAGACCGCATTCTCAAGATATCACCATGCTATTTGCTCCCCGAATAACAACTCTAACAACTCACTGACCCTCTGATTCCCTTGTTGTGATTGATAAAACAAGTCAATGCCCAAAAATTGACTACCGATCACTCAAACCAGACATGTTAAACAAATCAGATCATACTCCAAAGAATGAAAGGGTCACATCACACCAGGGAACCATCCACTGTACTGCAATCAAACCCCAGCTTCTTTCTCCAATATCCCTTTCAACACTGAGCACCAAGTCATCTCCCGACCTAGCAGTTGAACCTCCAAGGGTTACCTATTGCATACCTCAACATGTCTCACTGACTTCCTTCCCACACTAGCTATCTCGGCCCAATGTGACACACAAGTCACGAAGTTCGCTTTTCCTCAAGCGAATACGGAATTCTTTTCACCCTTGACCTCTGTCGTCTACTACTCATAAGTTCCATGCATTTTGCGGTTTTCCCATACCAAAGAATTGACCCACTCAGGTCTAAGACACCATATGGAAACAATACTTCCAAATGAAATTCATCTCTGAATCCGGAATCTCATTCTGCCTACTCAATACACCACTAGAATCGAACTCAACTCGAGAGTCTGATCCGGCACAGAATTGGAACCACTCGTCCCAATGAAGCACTAAACTCACGACCCATGACCCGCAACTCATGCGTACATCACTTTTCCAATTCCTTCTATTTGCGATAAGCACACCTTAACTCAGAATATAACGATTCCCAATCATTAAGGAGACCTCCGTCTCTCTTCCGGTCTGGCCACCGGTTCCCCCCAAGACTCAATCCAATAAGGCTACTCAAGCCTAGGAACATTCATGTGTCATGCTCTGACTAACGAATAAAACTGCTCCCCGTAGCACCACGACACTCTCTCACTGGCTAGCGAGCACTACGGATCCCCGTAGTATCTCAACTCCCTCTCACTGACTAGTGAGTACTACAGCTCCCCGTAGTATCACAACACCCTCTCTCTGACTAGTGAGTACTACGGCTCCCCATAGTATCACAACACCCTTTCTCTGACTAGTGAGTACTACGACTCCCGGTAGTATCACAACACCCTTTCTCTGACTAGCGAGTACTATGGCTCCCTGTAGTATCACAACACCATTTCTCTTACTAGTGAGTACTACGGCTCCCCGTACTATCACAACACCCTTTCTCTGACTAGTGAGTACTATGGCTCCCCATAGTATCACAACACCCTTTTACTGACTAGTGAGTACTACGACTCCCCGTAGTATCACAACACCCTTTCTCTGACTAGTGAGTACTACGGCTCCCCGTAGTATCACAACTCCCTCCTCTGTTGCTCAAACCTCTGCAAGAATATTCATACCGACCCTGAAGCTGGTTGCACGATCATCTCTTACCCTTTCTAAAGAGCATAGAATAATCCATTCATCGAACTAGAATTTTCCAACTGCTGAAGTATCCCTACGAACCAACCACCTCGAAAAATTCTTATCTACCACAAGGCCACTGACCAACGGCCACCTGCCGTGCAAACACTCATCCTTCCTTGAACGCGTACAACACTCATTAACTCTCTCTACAACTCACCTCGACCACCAATAACCCTCGTGCCATGAATCCATAGTGCATGTCTTGATCCCGCTCCCTAACCGCTCTTGAATAAATCTCTGATCCTTTCGATAGAATACCCGGTTCTCCCTCACTCAGGGTTCGAACCGTCACCAATTGGCGCACAAATAATCTATTCCACAGATTGTTTCCACCAGGAACATCACACTTACTCTTGGAAGGTACTATGCAATGCTCGGTTGTCTCCCTGATAGAGGCCCCGCAACTCGAATTACCCCAAATCTCAGATGAAATCCTCAGAAACTTCTCATCATGATTACCTCTATTCATACAGAATCTCATGCCATACCATTACCAGACGTCTCAACTGTTCAGTAGTAACTCTGACTCTTAATCTGAAAATAATGAACTATCATACTCCTCATCCTCAACTCCTCAACCAATGTTTGATCACCTGGGTTGTAATAAGAGCGGAGACCTCATTACCACACTCGATACTCATCATAAACAATAAGAGCCACCGCCCCAATATCCTCTTCTTGATTGTCCGACGCAACAGCTACTACATGCCCTACTATACTCAAATAGGGTGTATCCTTTTCCTTGGCCACAAGCTGCTCTTGCTCTATCATTACCTCTCGGCAGACATACTGCCTAAATACTCTGATGGAAGGTCGTCATCAATGCTAATCCACAGGGTTTTACTCCCAAGCTCAGAAACCGAAATCTCGACACCTCTTATGTTTCCCACAGGGATGGAAATAACACCACCCAGGTCACAGAAGGTGACATCTCCACTATCGGCTGATTGCTCAACTCATGCCACAATCCTCCATAAACACCATCTCTACTCATCCTTGAGTCTTGCGACTTTATCTGACATCTCACCAAAAATACCTTGGAGTCATCTCGACTTCCCTCACAAGGGATGCTTCACTGGAACTTGTTCCACATGGCCCTCTGACCTCATACTCTATCGCATCCGATCTCGGTCTAACCAATCACAACGGAATAACTGGTAGAACCAGTAACACTAACCGCCACGGGTCATGGTACTCGAACCTTGTGGCCACCTCTCGGTCTACTATAAACCATGGTACTCGAACCATGTTATCTCATCTTAATCTGCTACCAATCATGGTACTCGAACCATGACATCACCTCCCAATCTGCTACCTAGAATCTCCAGAATATTCCCTGCATCAAGTATGGGTCCTCTACTTTTAGTAGTACGGGCCCATATTACCTGCCACATCTACCCATACCTTCCACACGGACCATCCCAGATTTCCTAAGTAGTTTCTCAACCTTCTCACTCATCCATCACATTACTCGTGTTTGCTCCCCAGCGAAATACCCTACCCTGTCAGCGCACTCATCTGACTACGGTCACCCCCTAGGCTCTTCCTAGGTGCTCACACTTCTCTGTCATCATCTATTGAAGGACTCCTAGTGATGCCAACCATCATCGAGAGTTCCACAAAGCACGAAGCAAGCAGCATTCGAGCATTGAATAATCTCCACTAGCATGTAAAACCTCTCTAGGCTATTATCCTACTTCCTCTCCTCATACCTGTAGGATATCACCGAACTCAAGCAACTCTACCCCTTGCGGGTAGCTAACTACTCTATCAGTAGGCTCTACAAATGCTCATCTAGGTATCTCTCCTAGATTACTCCCCTACTCAAATCCCTCTCTAAAAAGGATTCCTATTGAATACTCTTACTCAGCACATACTCGAAAGTACATTACAGAAAGCAGTAACTCCTAGGCTAAGGCATCATAAATCAAGCCACTCTAGTCCTAAAATATGGAATACCTAGCCTATTTATAGCATGCATAATATCTCATAACATATCTCATAAGTATCACATAATACATAAGTAGGGTATTTTGGGAAATCACCGTTCAGGCTCTAGCTGATTATACACACTGCTCCTTCTCATTTTCTCTTAGAAACTCTTGTTCGCTTTAGAAAAAATCATTTCTTTAAAAATTCTTCTCAAATCCTCAGTTTGAGTCCATATTTACCCGAAGGCGCATCTGAATCCCTCAAACCAAGGCTCTGATACTAACTTGTAACGACGTAAATTTTCAAACAATCTTTCATTTTAAAATCGTATACTTTTCGTAACATATTATATAGAAAGCTCATTTATTCAAATTACAGAACACAACTCCATTAATAATCCAGGATCCTCAAAACATCACTCTGTCTCTGGTGTGTACAATCAAGTCGGTGTCGTCCCACGATCCTGAGAACCCTGAAACGCATAACACATAACACGGTAAGCACAAAGCTTAATGAGTTCCCCAATATACCACATACAACACATAAGCCACTCGAGGCTATAACTCGGTATGACCCTCCGGTCAATGTGTCTCAGCGGGACCCTCCAGTCCTGTAGCTCGTTGGATCCTCCAGTCCGGTCTAACTCGTTGGACCCTCCGGTCCGGTCTAAATCATTGGACCCTCTGGTCCGGTCTACTCGAGGACCCTCTAGCCTCGTAATTCGTTGGACCCTCCTGTCCGGTCTATATAACACATAACATACTTATATCACAATGCACAAAATCTCAAACATACACGTAACACATAAGACCCTCCGGTCTGCACGTAGATATCACTCTAGGTAATGTATAGTGAGAAGACTCACCTGACAAGCAACAAGTAAATAACCTCGCACCTGAATCTCGAACTGGCCTCCGCCTGACACAAGGCATGAATATCACCAATTAATACTCTTTTCATAATTCAAACAACCGAATACTATTTTTTCAATTTCTAACTCTTTGAAGTGGATGAAAGACCATTTTACCCCTCCATGGTCCTTATTACTCATGTTGACCAGAACCTCATAGTCAACAGAAGTCAACACTCGAGTCAATCAGCCCAAGTTTGACTCAACTCGTCGAGTGCACTCTTGCAACTCGTCGAGTCCCCTTGTATCCGCATAAGTCTCAAAAGTCTAGCTCAACTCGTTGAGTTGACCTCCAACTCGCCATTCGATCATATTCCTTATTCAAACGATTTAAGGCGCATCCATCACCCAAAACACTAGATCTACCAACCTAAGGGTCGATTATCATGTAAAGCTGCAAGCTTTACGTGTAAACATGGCATATAAGGCTCAAAATACCAATATAACTCTAACAAGGATGATGAACCACAATAACTCTTCTATGGTTAAATAAAGCTATAATCTTTGGACTCCCTGGACCTCACAAGGTCCAGATCTGAAGTCTAGGCCTCAAGAGAGACCTTATGCATACAAAGTCCCAACAATGGTGGAAGAAACCCTAATCTTCCATATTTACAAGATCTAAGCAAAATAACAAGAAAGGTGCTAGCTTTTACCTCTTACTCAAGCCCTTGCACGAAGTTACACCAAATCCATTGATTCTCTAGCTCGCTTGATGGGTGATCTGCTCTTCTCCTCAAGAGATGCTACTCCAAGTTTTAGCATCTAAGGCTCTTATGGCTCTCTATACACATTTAGGGTTTGCTCTCAAGGAAGGGTAGCCGCAAATGAGGCTATAAGTTCCTTTAAATAGGTCTCAAACCCGGGAAATTAGGGTTTCTCTGCCCAACACTTACTCGGCGAGTCAGCTCTCTGACTCGTCGAGTCCAATCACTAATCCCACGTGGACACTCGCCTCTACTCGACGAGTTAGACTCATAACTTGTCGAGTCACTCCATAAATCTCAATATTAATCACACAATAATATACCTGAAAGTCCGGATGTTACAAAAATGACCAAAATACTGAAAAGTGTGCAGTTGTGCGGGTACCTGCGCGCCTGAGATTCCACCCTCACAAGTGTTGCTAGAATGCTATTGGTTCATTCTTCTCCACTACCCACTCCACTACCCAAGATTCCCTTGATCCCCTCCATGACTCACATGATTTGAAATTGGCCAATCACCTTCAAGCTCTAAATATGGATAGTCCATGCCAAAAATAAAAATCCATGACCCATCTTCAAAAACCCACTTCATCCAAATCTTCAACTTTTTAAACCCAAATCTCCTTTAATGGATCTATAGAGCCCAATAATGCATCGAGAAGCTCACTAAGCCCAACTCCAGTCAAACCGCAACTGCAGTGAGCTCCAAAACATTGCAAAATATCTCATGCAAAATAGAAAGTACCCGACACGATCCATGATAAAGAAAATAAAGAATATACAATGCAATACTAATTAAAAGAGCTAAAAATACTAAAATAAACTAATAAAAATAAGGAAATAAAATAAGCTATCAGGAGCCCATGACATTTGGATATAAGACCATGGGGAAAGCCCATGGCATTTGGATATAAAACCATGGGGGAGCCCATGGCAACTATATGTATGTTACATGATAAATTGTTGATAATACTCTATGGATGATATTTTGTGGATGTTATTTTGTGATTGTATATTATGTGATATTTTGGGGAAACTCACTAAACTTCGTGCTTACAGTTTTGTTTATGGTTTCAGGTATCATCGGTTTGGAAAGGAAGGGTCCGGCTTAATCGTAGCGCACACACCCAATTTTTCCGCCATATGTGATTTTGGGACGAATTAGCAATGTTTTTGGAATGTTTTGATTAAACGGCATCTGTGTTTTACCTATAATAAAAATGAAATTTTTACCCTTGATTTTTGGATCATTATAGTCTTCTACGACTTTTTTTTGTTGGTTTAAGCATCACCAGGAAAATCAAATTATCAAATGCGTCTGGTCTTGTTAGTAATGGTTCATCACCGAAAGACATTTGTAAGACGCTGAAGTACCGACACACTCTACATTATTTTTGTGTTTGCTTGTCTTTCTAAACATGTTTTTTATTTAGCAAATATTTGGATGCTCTAGTCTAATATTAAAATTTAATGAATGGTTATTGTTTCTGGGTAAAAAAAACTTCATTATCTTCATTCAATTCTTCATTTTCATGTAATATAGGCTATTTGTTTGTTATTATGTTTTAGAGTACAAGGACATATGATTAAGTGTGTACCAAACTAAATAAATGTTAAATAAAACTTATAAAATTTCTAAGTAATGTACTTCAATACAACAACCAAACACTCATTACAACAAATAAGTTCTATTAAAACATAACTTCTATATCAAAATCACCCTAAAATTTTCAGTTCCACAATATACCCTGTTTTTTATTACAACAAACACTTAAACAAGATTATTGTGTTCAAATCCTATATTGTTTAAAATGTGCATTTAACGCGATTAGTTAAATGAAAATAAGCGCCAAAAAATAGTTATGTGCCATCTTATGCAGAAATTTCAAAGGAATAGTATGGATAAGGACAAAATAAAAGATGTTATTATTGATAATAATTGGAGATTGCCTGAAGAACGGACTGCTTTAATTCCTCAACTTCTTGATTTTGAGGTTCCTTCCTTAAATCATGACATCTCTGATTCTATTTTATGGTGAAATGGAAGTGGAGATATCGGAAATTTTGGTTTATCAATTTCTAGTGGTCTAAAACGTAAAAGGAAAAAAGAAAAAAAAAATGGAAAAAAGGGCAGAAGGATTTATTTTTTACCAAACATAAAAATAACAACGCTGAATATAGTGTCAAATTGTTGGGGGCCTTTTCGAGGGATAATGAAAACTAAAATAAAAAGTTGGAGTGTGGGTTTTGCCAATGGGAAAAGTGTTATTTTTTTCGTAAGTGTCATATTTGGCAGGTTTGTTCATGCTGCATGCTGCTGAAACATTTTTGCTAGATGAATTAATTTCCTTTTAATGTAAGTTGTATAAAAATAAATTGACTGATGATTAAATTGTTGATTTTTAATAGCTTAACATTATGACGATATAACACTCATAGGGGAAAATGGGGAGCTACATGTTGGAGTGAAGAGGCTTATGATACTTTTTAGCAATAATATGGCACCATCTTTGATATCAACTCATAGTATGCATATTGGTATGATTTTTGCTGCTTCTATATTTTTTTCTTTAGTATTCAAAGGAAGAGTTGAATTATGTAAGAATATTGAACAGAGTTCTCCCGATAGATATTCGAGTGATGGGATAGTATCATGCTCCTAATGATTTTAATGTAAGGTTCATTTTCCAATTATTTTTCTTTATTATATCTTTGAGTTCCAAGCAACTATACTTATTTGCTGTTTAGTAATAACTTTTGACTAAATGATGTTTCATGTAATATTAACCAGAAAAGGCTCAAGTTTTTCTTTATTATGATTATATTATGTCAAACTTGTATTTTTTTATTGTGATTATATTACGTCATACTGTATAAAAAAGACTTCATGTCATTAAGTTTTGGAGAGATTTTAATGGAAATGAAGTGGTTTTGTTGGCTACAATGATGGTTGTTACTTTTTCTTCATATTCTGATGTTAATTAAGTGGTGTGTTCCATGTTTTAAAAACCGGTTTGAACCGGCCGGTCGAACCGGTTGGACCGGAAACCGGAGGAGGGAGCAGTTCAACTATCACCGATTTTACATTGAATTCTGAACCGGATTGAACCGGTCGGTTTTTAGAAAAACCCGGTTGAACCGGTCAAAATAAACCGGTTGAACCGGTTAATCCGAATAAAAACACATGAAAAATAATTATTTACATAATAAACTTTGGTATTTTTTTTTTCAAATATATTTAGTTTTATCTAAATAAAAACATATGTTAAATGCTATAAAGTTTTTTGATGTGGTTGTATTCATCTAAAACTATATTTCGTTTCGGTATTATATTTTATTTTTTTTAGTGTATATTGATTGATGTAAAACACTAAAACTTATGGTTATGTTTTATTTTAATTTATTTTGATTTATTTACAACTTATTATTATGTGTATTTTTAATGTTTGAACTTATGAACATCAAATTCATAATTTATATATGTATGTATGTGTAGGAAAATAGAAAAAAAACATGAAAAATATAGAAACCGGTTCACTCGGCGGTCGAACAGGTTGAACCGGGAACTGATCACCATACCGGTTCAACTAAAAAACCGGTTTTTAAAACATTGGGTGTGTTATTGATTTGAATAAATATGAATGTAAATAACTTCCTTAACGTACTTACAAATTTTTTTCTTGGTTATTACTATCATGCTTACTTGATTATAACTCATTACTTGATTATAACTCATATTAACGTTAATATATTGCATTTATTTACTATTTGAATGATTATTTGTACTTAAGATATAAAATATGTGATTTAATTTGAATTTTAGTAAACTTAGATATAATATATGTTTCATAAAATCTGTAAAAAATTATACGAAACAAAAGTCTGTCAAAAATTTATAAAAAGATGTCAAATTTTAGGACACACCGTGCATGTCGTAGATTTTTATCACACAAATGTGTGTCATGTTTGTTTATAACGGGGATCTAATGACATGCATTTGTGTATCAAATGAACCCTTTAATGACTTATAATATGCTTCATTAAATGTATATTCCCTAGTATTGTCATGAGGTGCTTGTTCATGAAAAACATCCAAGAGAAAACACAACTTATATATTATACACTCACTATTAGAAAACATGACGTTTTCCTACGGAAAATAGTTACGGAAAATTTCCGTAGCTAACTAGCTACGGAATCGCTACAGATCAGCTACAAAATAGGATGCCCTACTTTAGTAACGGAATAGCTATGGATGGGGGTCCGTAGCTATTCCGTAGCTAATTAGCTACGGATGCAACGTTGTAGCTATTCAGTAGCTAATTAGCTACAAAATGGTTACGGAATACCGACGGATACTAATTACCTATGGATTAGCTACAGAGTATTCTTTCCGTTAAAATTCCGTAGCTAATTAGCTACGGATTTTTCTTCTTTTCAATTTTTCGAGCACCAAACGTCGTTTTTTTCTCTTTGCTTTTTTTCACACCTCTACTATACATGATTATCTATATTTTCACCAACTTGTAGCTACTAATATCCTTCATAAAGTCGTGTGCCCCTTCGGGATCAAGTACTCGTTTCACAGTTTATGGTATATGTGTACGTGCATATGTGTATGTATACGTGTTTGTGAGATGTATGTGAACGTATTCATAAGCATTATAGTGTTAAACCACTAAACAAGTAATGGATCCCGTATATGCACACAACTTTATGAATGATATTAATAGCTATAAGTTAGTGAAAATATATATAATAATGTATAATAGAGGTGTGAAAAACGGAGCGAAAAAAAAAAAGAAAGTTTGGTGCCCAAAAAATCAAAAATAAGAAAATTATGTAGCTAATCCGTAGCTAATTAGCTACGGATTAGCTACGAATTTTTCTTATTTTCGATTTTTTGGTCACCAAACGTCGTTTTTTTCGCTTGTTTTTTTTCACATCTACTATACATGATTATCTATATTTTTCACCAACTTGTAGCTATTAATATCGTTCATAAAGTTGTGTGCCCCTTCGGGATCAAATACTCGTTTCACAGTTTAACACTGTAATGCCTATACTTTTCACCAACTTGTGATGGATTATGTTTGTATATGTATATTTATATACATGAATTAGTTGTGGTATATGTGTACGTGTATATATGTATGTATACGTGTTTGTGAGATGTATGTGTACGTATTCATAAGCATTATAGTGTTAAACCATTAAACGAGCAATGGATCTTGTATGTGCACACGACTTTATAAATGATATTAATAGCTATAAATTGGTGAAAATGTAGATAATCATGTATAATAGATGTGTGAAAAAAACGGAGCAAAAAAAAACGACGTTTGGTGCCCGAAAAAATAGAAAATAAGAAAAATCCGTAGCAAATTAGCTACGGATTTTTCTTATTTTTCTATTTTTCGGGCACCAAACGTCGTTTTTTTCACTCCGTTTTTTCACACCTCTATGATACATGATTATCTATATTTTCACCAACTTATAGCTGTTAGTATCATTCATAAAGTCGTGTGCACATACAGGATCCATTAACACTATAATGCTTATGAATACGTTCACATACATCTCACAAACACTTATACCTACATCATAATGATGATGATGATGATGATCATCATCATCATCACCATCATCACCATCACCGCCATCACCTCCATTACCATCAACATCACCATCACCATCATCATCACCACCACCACCATCATCACCACAACCATCATCATCATCACTACCACACCACTCTCATCATCATCACCACCACCACCACCAACGCCATCATCATCATCATCACCACCATCATCATCATCATCATCACCTTCATCACCATCACCACCATCACCATCATCATCACCACCACCACCACCATCATCATCATCATAATCATCATCACCACCATCATCACCACCACCATCATCACCATCACCACCATCATCCACATCATCATAACCATCATCACCATCATCACCATCACCACCATCACCACCATCACCATCATCATCATCATCACCATCACCATCACCACCATCATCAACACCATCACTACCATCATCATCATCATCACGATCACCACTATCACCACCATCACCATCACCATCACCATCATAATCACCACCACCACCACCACCATCATCATCATCATCACCACAACCATCATCATCATCATCACCATCACACCACCTTCATCATCACCACCATCATGATCATCACCATCATCATCGTCATCATCATCATCACCACCACCACCACCATCATCATCATCATCATCAGCAGCAGCAGCAACAGCATCATCATCATCATCATTATCATCATTCTCAAGCAGTTTAATTTTACCGATTGTTCTCCATTAAGTACTCCTTTGGATAATGGTGTTCCCATATCACAACTGGAATAATCTAAGGCTATTGGTAGCTTGATGTATTTTGTGGCAAGTACCAGACCTAATATTGATTTTGTTGTGGGTAAGTTGAGCAGGTACACTAGTAATCCAAGTGCTCAACATTGACAAGCAGTAAGTAGAGTGTTTAACTATCCCTAGGGAACTATGGATTATGGTTTGTGTTACTTAGGGAGTCCTTCGGTTTTAGAAGGTCATTTGGATGTAAGTTGGATAACCAACATGGAGGACCATTCCTCTACTTTTGGTTGGGTATTCTTGCTTGGGGGAGGTGCCATTTCTTGGGCTTCCAAGAAGCAATCTTGCATTACAAACTCGACAATGTAATCTAAGTTTGTTGCGTTAGCAGCTGCTGGAAAGGAGTTACCTACGTGATTGTGAAGTATAGCCGCATTTCAAGAGGTTGTGGACTTGACCTTAATACGATCATGAGAGGATTGGGACACACGACTTTATATGTAACAGCCCGGATTTTCAGGTATCTTTTATGCTTATGTTTTGGTGTTTTGTGAGGGGACTCGGCGAGTTGGAGCTCAAACTCGCCGAGTAGGATCGCGGTTCTGGACCCGGGTTCGCGCCTGGACTCGGCGAGTCCGCGCTGTTTAATGAAACCCTAATTTCTCGGGTTTGGGACCTATTTAAAGGGCCTTAAGGCCGTCATTTGTGCTCACCAGACCCCTGAGTGAAACCCTAGCGAGTTTGAGCGTCTGGAGCAAAGCAAGGAGTCATTATTGATCTTGGAAGTGTTATATTGCAAGGGAAAGGAAGCAATAGCTAAGGGGAATCAAGAGGAGCCACTTCCTGAAGATTTGAGGACCAGAACATCACATTTGAGGTACTACCTTCGAGCTATTCTCTGTCATGTTGATGTTTATATTGATTTAGGGCTTATTGAGCCCTTTTATGGCTAGATCTAGTGCTTCCTTGGTCCCTTAAGCGAGTTAGGTTCTAGATCTGGACCTTTGGAGGTCCAGAGTGTCCCTTTGCCCAAGCTTTTTGTGAATCCATGGGGGTTTTGGATTGGGATCTTTATGCTTAAGGTCAAAACACCATTTATGAGTCATGGGGTGTGTTATGAGCACCAAGATATGGACTTTACGTGATGAATAAGCTTAGGAGGGCCAGATCTATGAGTTGTTGGAGTGGATCTGACCTCAGAAGCAAGTTTGAGTCGATGCATGGCATGGACTCGCCGAGTCTGAAGAACAGAATCGGCGAGTAGCATGAAGATTGCCCTTAACCACTCAGTGAGTGGTCCAGCCGAGTTATGAGTCGACTCAGTGAGTCAGGGAGAGTTAGAGAGGGTTGTCAGGTGGATTGAGTCGAATTGGAACTCGCCGAGTTGTTCTTGAGACTCGGCGAGTTGAGTCGGGGTGGCCTCGTGATTCTTACCAGGTGGAACTCGTCGAGTCAGGGGAATACTCGACGTGTCAAAAAGGGAATCCTAGAGAGTTGGTGAAAACGCTTAGACTCGCCGAGTCGCCCCAGTGCACTCGCCGAGTCCGGTCAAAGTTGACCGTTGACCAGAGTTGACCAGTGTTGACTTGATAGGGGTAGTCAACTTTAGTGGTAAAAGTGTTAATTAAGAGACATATGATGTTATAGGAGGAGTATAGCTCGGAGGATCGAGCACAAGTGATTTCCAGGATTCGCGAGTTATCGAGATACACGAGGTGAGTCTTCTCACTATACTTTACCTTGAGTAGGTAACCAGAGTTATGTGATCTGAGTATTTGTATGCTATATGTATGTGATGTGTTGTACTGCATTATTTCTATGTGATTTATGTTGTACATGTTTTAGAGTTGGAACCGGAAGGTTCACAGAGTTAGAACCTGAGGGTTCACAGAGTTTGGGTGCACGGACCCATAGAGTCATAGCCTCGAGTGGCTAATATGTGTTATATGTGTGGTATTTTGGGGAACTCACTAAGCCTTGTGCTTACAGTGTTAGTGTTGTTGTTTCAGGTACTAGCGATGACCGTGGGAAGGCGCCGGCTTGATATGTACACACGCATGGGATTTTTGATATATATATATATATATATATATATGATCTTGGGATTTTGTATGATGTGAATTGGGATTTAAACGTAATGTTTTATGAAAATTAAATGAGAAATGTTTTTATAATTTGCGAAAAATTGTTTTGAAATTCTCGGTGTTACATTATAATAGTGTAAAGTTGTATTTTTCTATAAATTCGATAAACTAATATGTATTTTACTTTCTGGTATTCAAATGGGTTCATGGGTTTAATTCTTAGAACACCCTGATTTGTTGGTGATTTTAGTATCACCATGTCATTTTAAGTAACTGGAACTAACATGTGAGCTAAGGGGCTTCATAATTTGTACTCTAATACATGTAAGGGGTTGTGCAGAGTGCACGCATGTATAAGATCGAATTAGAAGCCGGTTCGACAATTAATAGGGGGTCCGGGGGCAGAGCCCCTGGGTCCGGGGTTTTCAAAGGGGCAGCGCCCGTTTGGCGGGGTCGAGGGGCAGCGCCCCAAAACCTCACCGAATTTTACATATGGGAACATAGTGGAAAATTTAATTTCTTGAGGGTGATTATGGTAAAACTAACGGATAATAATAATAATAATAATAATAATAATAATAATAATAATAATAATAATAATAAAGGAATGCAATTCGGTATTGTATAAAAGAACTTAAGGAGCTTTTTTATATGGATGTGGCATGCCCGGCCTGTTGGTTGAATCCTAGACATTATACATATAGAATCCGAGTTCGAATCGTATGGCGCCCATTTTTTTTTCAATTTTCTAGTCCCGTTTTTTTAGACTCCCAAATATTTCTAGTTTTGTTTACCCGCTTCCTTTTCCCCCAAATATTTTGAGGTTTTGTTTCCCTCCTGAATCCGGCCGCATCCAATCTCCCACCTTTTCTTCTTCAACCTTTTCGTCTTCAATTTCATTTGCAATCGACATCACCATCACCGCTTTAGCATCAACATCGGTCGACCTTGTTGTCACCGCTAAATGAACCTTGTAGTGAGTTTTCGATTTCTACTTCCTCCGTCGCGTATCTCCTGCTTGATTTCTTCTTTTTTGCTGCTCGATTTCATCTCCAAGTAAAACCCTAGACTTATTATATTTTATTTCTTGATATTTACTTCATGTATACAACAGAAATGTGAGATTTTGATATCTAATGCTCGATTACTTCGCTTTTTTTCGATTTCTACTTCTCGATGATTTCATGCTCGATTTTTTTCTTATGATGTTTTGTTTCATAAGTTCATAGAATCTGGATTTCTATTTGTTAAAGTTGTGCTTCTTGTTCTACTTTGATTTGTATACCTCCATGATCGATTTTTTCTTAACTGCTTAAGCCTTTTTTTGTTTCTACATTTTTCATGGAATTTTTCTTAATTATAATGTACTTTATATATCTATATCAAATTTATCCTTGTGTAAAATGGTTCATTTATGAACATTATCATATAACATCTTCCATGATTTATCTACTTACTTATTAATATTATTATTTGGGTTTAAAGACAGGTTTAGGGAAAACTTTGGCATGCTTGTTATAGATATTTCCAGTAATAAACACACAAAGATCAGCTCTACAAGCATTGATTGCGGTTCCAACTAGGGAATTGGGCATCTTTTTCCTCCTTCCGAGTCATCTTTTTCCAGTTTTGCCCCTTATGTTGCTTTGGTGAGATTCAATATTTATGGTGCTGATACATTCATTTCTGAAAGAGATTTCTCACTTTTAATTTAGCGAATGAACATTTCCCATTTTAATTCTTACAAGACCTTTGTTGTTGTGATTACAGGTGTTGATGGTGCTGTCAAAACACAATGACTTTCCTTTGGTTCCATTATTTAGTGATCACCTGGAAATACAGGTTGTTGCAACGAGTTGTATTGAATGACTAAACAATCAGTCTTTCGAGAAGACTGAGGACGATATCAATGTTAACCTGGGATTGTGAGTAAAAGGCAAGGTAAATCCAAACATGTGAAATTTTGAGAAATCTTATCATTTAGAAGTAAGGTTATTATTATCCATTTAATGTTTGTAAGCATTGATCCTTGTAGACAATATTTGACAAGTGAAGATGAGGTTGGATTCAAGGCTATTAAACTAGTAAACATGGGGGAGTAAGAGTAGAATTATCAATTATGTATTTTATGTTATACGATAAATTTGAATAACTTATCAATTTTTTGTTTTGTTAGGCCCAAATAAGGAAGACTATGTCGTGTATCGGTGCATCAGTGCACTGTAAGTGTTGTAAATAGCAACGTAGTTTTTAGTTTGACCAGATTTTTTATTTTGTTTTATAGATGATGTTTATTGTAATATTTATTTTTGGAAAATGATGTTTTTGTAATGTGTTAAGCACTTAGTAATGTATTTGATATTTTTGTAGTTTAATGTAATGAATTTTTATTTCATTTTGACCAAATTAATTGTTTTTTTATTTAAAAAAAATTGTTGTTGTATTTTAAATAAAAAGCAATTAGCTACAGATTACCTACAGAAAATCTGTAGCTATTTACTTCCGTAGCTATTTAGTTTCGTAACTATTCTGTAGGAAATCCGTAGCTATTTATTTCCGTAGTTATGGTAGCTACGGAAAATTCCTTAGCGATTCCGTAGCTATAATTTTCCCACGGGCCATTATGCTACAGGCATTTTTCCGTAGCAATTCTGTAGCTATCCGCTTATAGCTACAAAATAGTTATGGATTGTGCTGTAACTATTGCACTAGTTTTCTAGTAGTGACTTGATGATGTAACCGAAGAGTCAGTTGCACCTTCCCATTAGATCTCTTTGACTTTTTTCTTGTTTACCTGATTTCTTCTTCTCCAAAGAACAAATATTGTTAGGTTAGATTTGTAAATTTTCCTTTATACATTTTTTCAAACATCTAATGTGCCAAAATAAAGAAAGTTGAATCTACATAATCAAGTAAGCATGATAATACCGAAGCAAAAATGTAATATTAGGATTCATGGCCCGGATCAAGACCATTAACATACTTATAGTACTAAAACATAGAAATAAAGAAAATTTATCAAAAGTAAATATCGAAACTCTAAAGTTACAACAAGACAGCTAGTTTGGGTGGACACGACACAAACGATTGGAGATGATTTATGTTGAATTCCCAGATACTGGCCATGTTGAGGAGTTATGATGGGGTTTAATAAATAAAACTGAGAATTTTTCTTAAAAATTAAGAGTTTTTCTTAAAAACGGAAACAAAATCAATAATAAAATAATTACTTATTTTAGACTATTTTAGAACAAACCCATCAAGGATCCTTTTACATAGGTTAGAATGATATTAAAACAACCATGGTGTGTTTTAGAGTGACAACCTTTGGATCCTTTGAACCCACTTGGAATTGCGGTGTTAATGTATATGGAAAAGACAAGAAACTTGATCTTTTCTACAATATTCACCACCAAGAGTAAGGTACAAGGAATGCTAGTTCCCTTCTTGTATTAATGATTTGTTCAGCCTTTAAGTGTTTAACTCAAACAAACATTAAAGGAGAAACACTTATGAAAACCCAATTCTTGCAACTAAATTCAAAAGGGAAAGAGAGGGAGAATAAGGAGAGCTCACGATTGTGGCTTCTTTTAAAGGGAAAAAGCAGTCACAAATGAAAGCCTAAGACTACCGTATATACTTGGATGCATGATCTAGAGCTTATACCTTCATTGAATGCAAGATAATGGTTTCTTAGAAGAAAGATATGTGTCAGAGGGAGGTTGGCAAGCAACCTACCATACGTCTCCTTATCTACAGCCACGAAGACCAAAAAGATAGGAAAAAAAGGTATTGATTTTTCTATTAAATAACTAGTAAGTAAGTATATGTTAAATGGTATCCAATATGCCCAAAAATTTGTACATAACTAATTATATCATACCATGTGATATAATAACAAGTTATGACATTTTGACAAATTATTTTCATGAAAAAAAATAATTTTCCCTAATTAAATAAAAGAGTTGGTTATATTTATTTATAATCATATTAATAATAAATATCCAATATGCACTAACTTGATTAAGGTGTGACCCTATATGATCATATATTATTAGTTATATCATTCAATAATGATTATTGAGCATATAGATCCAACAAGTTATTCTTGACTTCAAAAAAACCCACAACCCAAAAAGCTCTTTGGTGGTTATGGTGATGGAAGAATCTGAATTTCCTTGCAAATTGGTTTCTAAAGGATATGGATTCTCTGTGGCAGAGTAAAAAGTGAGCACACGCAGAGAATCCATTGGAAAATATTGAAAATACAGCGGACTTTAACTGTGAAGCTTGGAAGGAGTGTGTTCAAGATATTAAGCGGTTGATGACACTACAAGGAAAAAGGCCATTACCGGCGACAAAAGTCGCCGGTAAAAGTCCCAAAAGTCGCCGGTAATACTAATAGCGGCGACGCGTCGCCGCTACTTCCTCGTCGCTATTGATCAGTTTGTCGCCGCTAATGATAAAAGTCGCCGCTATTGACTCTGTCGCCGCTAACGAGTATTGTCGCCGCTAATAAGCTAGTCGCCGGTAATGACTTCTGTCGCCGGTAAAAGTGTCGCCGGTATTTTTTTTTCAATTTTTTAATTTTTTTTTAATTAATGATTTTGGTTGCCGGTGATAATATC
Source organism: Lactuca serriola (assembly GCF_051521515.1). Lineage (NCBI taxonomy): Eukaryota > Viridiplantae > Streptophyta > Magnoliopsida > Asterales > Asteraceae > Lactuca > Lactuca serriola. The sequence goes on along the minus strand of NC_136412.1, from coordinate 194,695,018 downwards.
GCAGGTAAAAGTGTCGCCGGTAACAACAATATTCGATTAAATATCAAAACCAATAGTGTCGACGCTAATTACAAAACAAACATCCTATTAAATATCAAACATAATAATGTCAATGCAAATTACAAACAAACATCCAAATACAATTAAATATCAAAAGTCATAATATCCGAGTAGCAAAACAACAAAATTTTTACAATCTACCAAGTAGCAAAACGTGACAACATATGCAAATAAAACCCATTCTTACATACCATCATCGTCGTTCCCATCGTTTCTTTGATTATTTTGGGATTGAAAAAACGAATAAAGCTCATCCCTACATGCCAGGTCGGCGAGCATTGCACTAAGATTTTCCAACTACATAATTAATAACAATATATATATATATATATATATAATATATATATATATATATATATATATATATATATATATATATATATATAATTATAAGTTAGATCGTCAAACATAAACAAAAACTATCAAAATATATTGTTATTTTTAAACTAAGATAGAAAACCAAAGTACATTGCTATTTCTTGCACTTGGGACAAAAACCAAATTACCAACCTTTTTAGCAAATAATTACCACAAAACCAAAACTACCAAATCAACATGCATTTTACGATGCTAAAGTAGATTGCTATTTTTAAACTAAGATAGAAAACCAAAGTACATTGCTATTTCTTGCACTTGGGACAAAAACCAAATTACCAAACTTTTTATCAAATAATCACCACAAAACCAAAACTACCAAATCAACATGCATTTTACGATGCTAAAGTAGATTGCTATTTTTAAACAAAGATAGAAAACCAAAGTACATTGCTATATTTTGCACTTGGGACAGAAACCAAATTACCAAACTTTTTAGCAAATAACCACCACAAAACCAAAACTACCAAATCAACATGCATTTTACGATGCTAAAGTAGATTGTTATTTTTAAACTAAGATAGAAAACCAAAGTACATTGTTATATTTTGCACTTGGGACAAAAACCAAATTACCAAACTTTTTAGCAAATAATCACCACAAAACAAAAACTACCAAATCAACATGCATTTTACGATGTTAAAGTAGATTTCTATTTTACCTATGATGGTTGTGATGGTTGCGAAGGCTGTGGAATCGTCGGGAGACCAGAAGGTTTGCGGCCAATGCCTCTAATGTGGCCACGTCGCTCTCCTAATACTTTCTCGAACGTAGCTCTTTCTTGAGCGGGCGTTAACTCACTTTCACCTTGAGTTTGTTCTAACAGCTCTTCAACTAACCGATTATGTAACTCCCAAAAGTGAGTAACAATTAAGTATAAATAAACATTTAAATATATGATAAAATTATAATTAAATACTTACATATTGTTGTTCCGATTCAGCAGTAATAAATACACCATTCTTATCGGTATGAGCTTTGCGAAATGTTTCCACTCTTTTAAGGTTCTGTTTAATTTTAAAAATTAGATTATATTTTAAATAAATAATTACATGTATCATACGGTACCTTCTTATAGCAACTACTGCTATACAAGCTCGAACCCCCACGATTCACATTTGTTTGCTTTTCACGGATTTTTTTGTTCCTTTCTGAAGCAATTATGTGTTCGTCAGTTTGAAAATACTCAACTGTCTTCGCCCAGTTATCAACAAGCATACTATCCGGAGGATTGCCCAATGCTCTCGGGATATCTTCATACCCTCCGATCATCTTGAAATATTCTTTTGCGTCGGCTTTATGCTCTCGATAACCTTTTAACAAGTCTGCTTGAAAACTCTATGTTAATAGATTAGCTTGTGCATCCTGGTACATTTTATTGAGATCAAACTTTGTCTACAAAAAAAAAGTTAACCAAGTAAAAAACAATTATAGTTAAACCTATAAAATATATTTAAATAAATAATTACCGCTAAATGTTGCAATACAGTGTCCTTTATATCAGGGGAAACTCTTTTCCAACTCCATTTGTCAAAAGGGACCATCTGCCACATTGTTTTTCCAACTTCTCAGGAAAACATGTCTCCCACCTCTCCTATGGGATTAAATGTGATATCCCTATCATATTGCATGCCAATTGGTTTCCCCTGGTTCTGTAAGATTGCTTTTTCAAGCTTTATATTTTTTGCTTTTCCTCGAACTTTCCTTCAGGCACGTTCCTCAACTACAAATGTAATTAAAAATTATTAGAAACGATATTTTATTTATGATAATTGAACAGTAAATAAAAATTCATGATAAGACTTACCGTCCTGCTCGTACTGACCAGGACCTCTACTACCTAGGAAAGGTGGGTCCTCAGCTCTGTCTCCCCCATGTCCACGACCCATGACAGCAGCCATGGTAAACATAAACAAAAGCCACACTCTCATCATTTCCTGAAAAATTATAAGATATAAAAATACAATTTTTATTATAGATACACATTACATAGAAATAAACATTTAGATAGGTATCATAATCAGAATAAAGTTCATATTACAAATACACATTACATAACAACTATTCTAATCAGAATCTTCCTCATATCCTTCAGTGTCTTCTTCGGTATCATAATCAGAATCGGTGTCATTGTAATCAGTCTCGCAATCAGAAACATCATTGACTCTACCAGTTGGCGGAGGAACTTCAGATGCACTTTCTACATCAACAATGACTCTAGGAATGTTTTGAAAGTACATGCTAAAATCGATAAAAAGTGGAGCATCGGATGAAGAGATATTTTGAAGTACATCGACATCGTCTACATTTCGTGTGAGACATTGTCAACATTTTGAACAAGGTCATCGTTTGATGGTAGATCCCAAATACTTTAATGATTAACATGCTCGACAACACACCGATGGTTATTGTTTGGCTCTCTGATGTAGAACACTTGTTTGGCTTGTGACGCATATATGAGTTGATCATCTTTGTATGCTTCGCGTCGTGTGTCGATACTGGTGAAACTATCACTAGAAATAACTCATGTTCGAGTATCAAACCACTTGCAACGAAATAGTACAGTTGAATAATCATGTGTATACCTCAACTTTATAATCTCTTCTAACTGGCCATAATATTTCTCGCCTTTCTCACCCACCGCTAAAACCCCAGAGTTTTGTGTTGTACGTTGTGTGTCACGACTAAGTACCATAAACCTAACACCATTGACTATGCATGCGGTGTAAGAATAGACAGTCATTTGCGGGCCCATTGCAAGAACCGACAACTCTTTGTGGAATTCTGGAGATTTTTCTATTTTCATTTGATGAACCTAACAATTATAAATTAATATGTATTATGTATTCGTTAGATCAATGAAATAAATTTGTTTATTAATTTATATTACATTTTCACGAAACCAATTACGAAATTCTCTCTTTTCATCACTTTGGGGATGCTCAGATTTGAAGTTCTCTCCAATCCACATTTTTTTTACATCTAAAATAATACAAAAATTAAATAATAAAAAATAAAAAAATAAATTAAATATTTTTATTTATGCATTTTTTTTAATTAATTTTAACTAAAATTACTTGTAAGTTTTTAAACAATTTTATAATAGACATTATGTTGTTGTGTTGTTTTTTTATCGTCGAGATTAATATATATATATATAAGTTTTAAACAATTTTATAATTTTTTTTTTGTGTTTTTTTTCCAATTATAACAATATTTTTTTTTCGATTATAGCATCCTTTAACCTATTTTTATGGTAACCGATTATTATTGGTTATAGAAATATAATCTTATGAATTAATTTGAAGATTATAAGTTAACTATATAACTTATTGGTTAATTAATTTGGAATTAGCTTGGGTAAAAACTAGAAACTTTCTAGTTTTTGTATGTAAGTTTTTAAACAATTATATATATATATATATATATATATATATATATATATATATATATATATATATATATATATATATATATATATATATTGTGTTTTTTTCCAATTATAACAATAATTAATTTTTATTTTCTTTTCAATTATAGCATCCTACTTATAACAAAACCACATAATTTTACATAATACATAAGAACGTGAAATTCACATACTTTTACATACATATTATGTTGTTGTGTTGTTCTTTTTTACCATCGAGATTAAAATATATATAAGTTTTTAAACAATTTTATAATTTATTTTTGTGTTGTTTTTCCAATTATAACAATAATTTTATTTTTATTTTTTTCGATTATAGCATCCTTTAACCTATTTTTATGGTAACCGATTATTATTGGTTATAGAAATATAACCTTATAAATTAATTTGAAGATTATAAGTTAACTATATAACTTATTGGTTAATTAATTTGGAGTTAGCTTGGGTAAAAACTAGAAACTTTCTAGTTTTTGTATATAAGTTTTTAAACAATTTTATAATTTTTTTTTTGTTTTTTTTTCAAATTATAACAATATATTTTTTTTTTTCAGTTATAGCATCCTACTTATACCAATATCACATGCTTTTACATAATACATAAGAGGATGAAATTCACATACTTTTACATACATATACCACATATACACCAAATACAAATACATACACATACACACAAAATAACATCCTACTTAAACCAAATACACATAATTTCACATATAGATAATAACATCCTATTTATACCAAATACAAAAGTTTCACAATCATATACCACATTTACAACAAACATACATACATTCATATACAGACAATAACATCCTACTTATAACAAATACATATTATTTTTACCAAATACTCATATACCACATATACATCAAATACACATACATTGGCATATATACAACAAATTCATATATATTCAAATTAAAAGTGAAATTAGCAAATGAACTTACCTTTGTTGAAGAACTGGAGTTAGAAATTGGTCCCAAAAGCTTTAACCACACCTAATCCAAAACAACACCACCAAAAACAAATATATGAACAATTTATTACCATTCAATCACTAGATGAAGCTAAAAATCGAAATTAACATACAAATTGAAAAGGAAATTACAAAATCAACTTACATTTGTTGAAGAAATGGGGTTAGAAATTGGTCCCAAAACATTAACCACACCTAGATTCTTAATAGGACACAATGTGGGAAGAAATTTGCTTGGAACAAGCAAATAGAGGCTGAAAATCGGATGAAGCTGGAAATGGGAAAGGAAAGAAGCGCAGCAAACAGAAAGCAAATGGAGAAATGAGGGTTCATCGTGCGTTTTTTTTTATCTGCTAGAGGCAATAGCGACGACACCTTTAGCGGTGATAGGTAGACCTTTACCGGCGACTTTTAGCAATAGCGGCGACAAACTGGAGGGAAGGGTACCGCGTGTTTTTTCGTTAACTATTAGTGGCGACTATTTTAACTCTTTAGCGGCGACAAATATGTCGCCGGTATTAGGTTAGATACAATACGACACCCTAACCGTTGGATTAGATATCTCATCGAACGGTTCATATGTAACAGAGGGGGAAAGTGCGGATCCGGGTGTCAACCCTTTACCGGCGACAAAGGCTTTAATGGCGACAATATCTAGAGTCGCCGCTAAAGCCCCTTGTCGCCGGTAATAATGTCACCGGTAAATGGTATATTTCTTGTAGTGTGAACACCTGGAAGGCGAGTTCATCAAATCCCAATAAGCAATCTAAAGATGAGCATTTATTAAAGATTTTGTGTTACCCGAATGAGTCTTGTCCCTTCATTCATGGATATATTGGCATATACATAGACCATATGATCATTGCGTCTTCTTGTATTTAAGAAGGTATTTTAGTAACATCATATATAATTTTGAATTTTAGATAAGTTTTTTAATATTACATTAGTTTAATTTAAATTAATATGTGAGTCTGGATCTGCATGTAAATTTCATAGTTTGAGATTGACGTATATGTAATTTTAATATTTATAAGGATATTGACGTAATATTTTTTTGAACGACAATTTTATTAAAAAAAAGTTAAAAAAGAGTTAACAAGAACAACAAAAAAGCAAAAAGCAAAAAGCATAAAATCAATAATCAAAAGACAAACATAGGATTGGAGAGCCAACCTACATAACTAATTTTCTTTCTTCTCGTTCTACTCGAAACCCATAAAAACGATTGAGTAATAACTTTGTCCCAAATATCCCGCTTCTTGAACCGTCCCATATCAAACACAATAGAATTTTTGAGCAACCAAATGAACCGCCAAATAGTGAAAAACACACCCTCCAGATAAGACTTACAAGACGACTGCAAATTCAATGAATCAAACCAAGACCATCAATCTTCAAATGAATTAAGTGTTGGAATAGTTATATCCCACTGCTTCGAAATCTTGTCAACCAAAGAAGCAGCCACATGACAACCAAATAATAAATCATTGGCATTTTCCAAAAATCACCACAAATCGGACATAACAAGGAATCAATCTCTACACTTCTATTAACCAAATTATTTCTCATAGAAAGACGGTTTAAAGAAAGCCTCCAAACCATGACATGATATTGACTTAATACTTAAAGTTTATAAGGATATGAATGAAATTTTTCCAAAAAAAAAAGTCAAAATGAAGCAAAATGAAAACATAGATACTTAACCAAAATAACTTCAAATAATTTGTATTGTATAATTATGAAACTTTGTCGATATGTAATAGTATTACGTCTAGTTTTTTATTAGGTTTTGATGATTATTGTGGTATTATAGTTTACAAACTTTATATGCCAAAAATCTTGACATAATTATGAGATAGACATCCATTCACAACCTTGTTATTTGGCAGCAGGTTGTGATGACCCACCTCCTAATTTAGTGTTTAAGTTTTAGTAGTCGACTAATTATAGGATTTCATACATATGTTCCGCGGCTCTACATACCCTTTCTGTCCATGTGCTTCAATGATAATGTATTTTACATTTTACTTAACAAATAAATGAAAACCATTTGCATCTTAAGTCCACGTTTTTTAGTTTACCTATTATTGTATTCATATTTTAAAAAATGATTAGTTTAAAGTTGACATTTTTCTATACTGATGGGTAAGATGGAGATTCAATTCCTAAGTTAAAGTTTGCATTTATGCTGAAATTTATTTATCATCTAAGTGTTATGGTCGCCGTTGAAAAAATATATACGTATTTTTTGCCATCTGTTCTTGGCAAAGTTTTACCATATGTTCTGAAACCTGATATATGGTCACGTACGTTGCGAAGCTTTCAAACATGTGGTTGAAGCTTGACCATCTTATCATTCAAATTTGATAATCTTGCAAAGTTGACTATAGCTTGAAATTTCATAAGAGACTGCGTAGCCATCAAATCATAAATTTGTCAATTTATTAAATTTGACTAATAGGTCGAATATCTATAAACTTTGACCATGATTGGTTGGACCTAACTACTGTTACAAGGTGTAACGCAATTAGTTCTAGGTGATGTACGTAAATATAGAAAATCATAAGGGCTGGAGTTCAGTGGCCATAATATTGTGAGAATTTATGACAATGTGGACTGGGTTCTTATATGCACATCTAGAAAGATTAAATATCGTATCATAATATGATGTCCTTCGAAAGCATATGGTGATATGGGGTTGGCTCAATGCCCATAACTATTTTCAGATCAGAAGGAGATTAATTATGATTGAAAGAACCCTTGCTTTCAAAGGCAAGATAATTAACAGGCTATCAATGACTTGTGTTTAGGCGCAATTATACAATACAAATTATTTGAAGTTATTTTGCCTTGTGCATAATTATCACAAGGCATCTTTTTTTTTTAGACAACAAAAAGAAAAAAAAAATCATTAAGGAACTAGCGAGAAGCTAGAATTACAGTTTGTAAATACATTTACATGGTTACACCAATCTTTTTAATCTAAAGTAGCACATTTCTTGACTAGTTTTAAGCGAGGGGAAACTAGTTGTCATGATTTCATCAACTAAAGCCCGACAACTCTTTACCTTAGAGTTGAAAACGTGATTATATTTCGATGGTTCGAGATTATCCAAAGACCCGCCTTCTTTTGACACATCGACCCTTTTCGACCAGTGAAAATGATCATACAGTATACCAATTATGAGTTAAAGCCGTGACCTCTTTAACAACAGAGCATTCCAGAAGAAAAAAATGGTTACTATATTAAGGAAAAGCATTGCACATAGTCATAGCATAGTCGGCATTGCACACCTCTTTGCTCCAGGTTTGCCCTTCATGCAAGAATATTCACTTTTGAAGGTACTCAACAGTTGTGTTTCTTAAACAGACTTGACTGAAAAAGACTTTACTTGATTGAACTCGACTAAAGCCTTCTAGACCTATTTTCAGTGATGTGGATGATCACTACATTTGTGTGTGTTGTTTCTGCAATGACAAGAGTCGATCCTAGCTATCTGATTCAAGAGATCGTAGACTAGCCCCATTGCACCCTAATTAAAGATATAGTAACATGTTTTGTATGGCGTATATATTCAATCATGTAACAAGGGGTCCCTTAGTGTTAATATCAACATGTGATTTAGCCTTTAGGTCAAGACATGGGCAACGACGAGGATGCAGAAGACCAAAAAAATCAAGTTTGGTTTTGTAGGTACTTATACACCTTCACCCACATATAAAGAATAGAAAAACGAAGAACAATTAATAAGTCTTTATCCTTTTACATAAACAAATTCTCTAATAGATTAGTCAAAGCTATTCAAATCAGTCAATTGTATTGTCGTTTTCTCTTATACAATACAGCATCATATATAAAATATCGTCTTTATTTCTTATATAAAAATGACTCAATCTGATAAAAAACATGACACGGTATTTTTCATAGAGAACCATAACCACCTATATTTTGTGAGATATAGAAACCAAATCTTAGCCTTTGATCAAATTCGATCTTGTGGCTCATAAAAAAAGGGATTAACACTAATTAATTTTACTGATTAGTTAATTAGGGGTAGATTAATCATTAGGTTAAATTTAAGATGATCAGATATCAGGTTAGCCTTTGATCAAATTCGATCTTGTGGCTCATAAAAAAAGGGATTAACACTAATTAATCTTACTGATTAGTTAATTAGGGGTAGATTAATCACTAGGTTAAATTTAAGATGATCAGATATCAGGTTAGCTTAATTTTCACGTTGTCAAGAAATTATCACATCTGTTCCGGTTTTCTACCAATTTATTCGATGAATCAACATTCCTTGTTCTTCAATTCAATTTGATTCATATTCTATCTCAAATCTTATATTCTTTCAACCGATAATCGATTTGATTTGAACATTGATCAAACGATGCTAAATCATAGCTTTTTAATTCACGATTTTTTGTGTTTTTCGAGTTCATGTTCTTGATTCTTCTACATCTGCAATTGATAATCTGAGTGATTGATGTTTATGTTTATGTATTGACATTAGCAATTCATTAGAAGATTTTGATCAATTTTAACTCTGTGATCATCGATTTCGGTAGAGGTTCAAGTGTTCAACGATTTCTGCTAATCTTCATCTTCAACAATTGTTTACGATCTTTCAAGCTGTGAATTTTACTCAACATCATGAAATCGTCAATTGATCAAGGTTTGAGTTTTCATCGATTTCACTGTTACTTGCATATAACATATTCAATTTTTACCTAGTTCATGAATTGAATCATCAAGCTATTATCGATTTCTCCAATTTTATATTTGTATGATTTGTGATTTCAACAATCAAACATCATCTGTTGTTGAGACATCCAATTCAGCAATCAAACATCATTTGTTGTTGAAATTGTTTGACCTCGAAAATAATTTAATCTATAATATGTTATTTGACAATGCATCATCTATTTCATTGTTTGATTTTTAACTTTCATTCAATCATTATGTTTTTCAGAAATATGTCATCTGTTTTCTTTTGATTAACATCATCTATTTGCTTTTCATTAACATCATCTTAGTGATAAGTTCATGAGACTACATGTTATTCTTATAGAATATTATATATACATTTATATATCAATAATGAGAACAGTTATGGATGATTTGGATATGCATGACATCAAAAACAATCATCTCGATGAAGAAAATCATCAGTTCGGTTCTAATGATTCAGAGATTCTTCATAACGAGGAAAATCAATCGGAAACCCAAGGTAATTTGTTAAATTTTACTTTATATTATGATTTGATCAATTGATCAAGGTTTGAGTTTTCATTGCTTTCATTGTTAGTTGCATATAACATATTGGATTTTTAACCTAGTAACAGTTATGGATGATTTAGATATGAATAACATCAGAAATGATCATTATGATGAAGAAAATCATCAATTCAGTTCTGGTGATTCAGAGATTCTGCATAATGATGAAAATCAATCGGAAATCCAAGGTAATTCCGTTATCAGATGAAAATCAATTGGAAATCCAAGGTAATTTTGTTACTATCACACCCCCAAACCGGAACGGCGGAAACGTTCGGGGGTTGATGACTTTATGTGGTAGCATAACAAATGAATACATAGTAAAGAAAACAATACAACCATCATATATATAATTGAAAGTTTACATTGTTAAAAGTACATGTTCAAAACCAATTACAATATGATGCCAAAATATGAATTTAAACTGACGACGCATCGTCCCTTCTTCAAAAGCTGTTTTGATACCTGTAATTACTGAATCCCTGGGACATACAAGTAGTTTTGAAAGAGTAGATCAGCATTTAAGCTGGTGAGTTTCATAAGTATTAAATGACAATGTTTGTATGAAAATGAAATGTTTTGTTTTAATTTGTTTGTTTCTAGAAAATCTCATATTTTCTACTAACATAAATGTAGCCTTCTAACAAGACAAATGTTTGTTTCTAGAAAATGTATGTACGTGTAAAATAACCAATATGTTTGAAAACCTCGTAAATCAATGTATTTTCAATACCTCATGTGAGTTTTATAACCATACTATTGACTCGGAATGCCTATACACAACGTTCTTCAGGCGTTGGAATGTTATGACGTTTGTCACCCCAAATGGTGGACTGTAGCTAACAGTCAAGGCGCGGGTTGTCAAGCCCGTATAGATCTATACACAAAAACCATGCTCCCCCTCCAAGGGATTCTGGTATATAATACAGGACTTGAAATGTGTACTCAAACGTACGTGAAGTTAATGTCTCACATATCTTAGTATAAAAACAGATTTACGTGTTAAAATGTTCGTTTGTTCTTGTATATGAAAGTGACTTCTTGAAAATTTTGTTTCTAGTATGTAAAAGTTAGCAATATTCTCGTAACACTATACCTATTATAGCTTTCTAAAAGTGTGTCTCATTGTTTAGAAATCCCTAGAAAATGAATCACTTGATATGAAAGTATAAATTTTTATAGTGTCTAAGATAGACACGTATACATATAATCTAAGCAAAATGTTTAGTTTATACATGCATGACAACAATTTATATTTCAAAAGATAGAATGTTATTGTAATATATTTTATATACGAGAGTTCCCTATAAAGTTTATAAATCACATATGATTCTATTTAATAAAAGTGTATAATAAAACTTTATATATAACACCCGATAATAATAGTGTGTTTTACTTGTATTCCCCCCCCCCCCCCCCCCCTTGAAAGCATATAAAAGCATTTAGAATATTTAAAAGGGTTAATTAAGGGGTATAAACTCACTTGAAAGATCGAAGAAAGGCGAGATGAAAACCGGGCAGAATTTCTTTTCGAGAAAACGGATTTTCTCGGGATTCTCGGGAATCTCGGGAGCACAAACGACCTTCGGGACTTGAGCAAAATGACCGGGGCTTCGGGTTAGCACGGGCACGGAAAACGAGGCAACAACGCAAGAGAAATGAGAGAGAAAGGAAATTTTCTTCGGAACCCTCGCATCCCTTTTTATAGGGACTGGGAACCGCGTCGGTACGCTGGGCGTACGCGTGCATCACGCATGACCGGATCCTCGACTGCCTCGGACTCGGATGGAATGGGCTACTAGCTTCACATAGGGCGAGACGTGGACGATCCGAAGCCTAGCCCTTAAGTACGTGGGGCGTACGCCTGTACGTTGGGCGTAACTCGGATAGGCTTGCTGACTCCTCTTCGGATAATACCAAGGATTAATAATTAAATTTATATTTTATTTAGTTAATAAACTTCTAAAATTCATATCTTCTTCATACGAACTCCGTTTTCGATGTTCTTTATATCCACGCGTAGGTGAGACTACGCTCTACAACTTTCGTTTAGATTCCGTCGGCAAATTTTGAAATTATTTTTATTATTTATTTTTAAAATGTCGCGTTAAGAGAATTTCGTTAGAAATTCATAACTTCTTTATCTGACGTCAGTTTTTGCCAGACTTTTTACCGCTGAAATACCATTGTCGAGACCTTCGATTCTCGTTTAGGTCATTCCGGCCAAAAGTCGCTCGATCTCCGATTCGAGTTTTTAGCTGTCTGCTGCTAAGCCGAACTTGGAAAAATCATAACTTCAATATACAAAGTCGGATTAGGACGTTCTTTTTACGTATGATCACGGTTTAATGACATCAAACATAGTAGGTAATTAAAATAGAAACTTTTTGGACATTTTATTTTCAAAGTTAATTTCATTAACTCAAAAGTGGTTACAATACTTGACTTTTTAGGTCATTACAAAGAGTTGAAATATCGGGTTGTCACATCATCCCCCCGTTAGAGGGAATTTCGTCCCGAAATTTAAAGTAGTAAAGATACTAGTGGATCAGAGAAAAGATGAGGGTACTTTTTTTTTCATCTGATCTTCTTGTTCCCATGTGAATTCAGGTCCCCGCTTGGCGTTCCAGCGAACCTTGATGGGTATGCGACTTTGTTTTGTTTGTTTGACCTCTCGGTCCATAATTTCTACCGGTTCTTCCACAAAGTTGAGGCTCTCTTTGATCTCGATCTCGTCGAGATGAATAACAAGAGTCTCATCGGACAGACACTTCTTTAAGTTCGAGATATGGAAGGTTGGGTGTATGTTACTAAGTTCACGCGGTAGATTAAGCTTGTAAGCCACAGGGCCGATTCTAGCAAGAATCTCGAAAGGCCCTATGTATCTTGGATTTAGTTTCCCAAGCTTTCCAAATCGTATTAAACCCTTCTGTGGTGAGACCTTCAATAAAACGTGGTCTCCTACCTGGAATTCCAGAGGTTTCCTCCTTTGGTCAGCTTAGCTTTTCTGTCGGTCTCTAGAGGCTTTCAACCGTTCACGAATTTGAACGATCTTCTCTGTCGTTTCCCGTATGATTTCCGGACTGGTGAGAGTGCTTTCAAGAACTCGTCCTCTAGCTAACTGGGTGTCGCCAACTTCAGTCCAGCACAGAGGGGATCTGCACTTTCGACCATAGAGGGCTTCAAACAGAGCAGCCTTTATGCTTGTATGATAACTATTGTTGTATGAAAACTCGACAAGGGGTAAATGGATGTCCCATGCCTTTCCAAAGTCAATCACACAGGCTCTCAGCATATCTTCCAAAGTTTGTATTGTTCTCTCACTTTGCCCGTCTGTTTGTGGGTGGTAGGTTGTACTCATGTCTAGCCTAGTCCCCAGGGAACTTTGTAGTGACTGCCAGAATCTTAAAGTGAATCTTCTATCTCTATCGGAGATAATGGATATCGGAACACCATGCAGTCGCACTATTTCCCTTACGTAAGTTCTAGTAAGCTTTTCCATCTTGTCAGTCTCCTTGATTGGTAGGAAATGCGCGGATTTAGTCAATCTGTCGACGATGACCCATATGGTATCGAGTCCACCCGTCGCCTTGGGCAACTTGGTTATGAAGTCCATAGTAATCCGCTCCCATTTCCATTCTGGTATCTCCGGTTGTTGTAGTAATCCTGACGGTTTCTGATACTCGACCTTAACCTTAGCGCAAGTAAGGCATTTACTTACGAAGGTAGCAATTTCTGCTTTCATGTTAGGCCACCAGTACAGTTTCTTAAGATCCAGATACATTTTATCTGAACCTGTGTGAACGGAATATCTTGTGTTGTGTGCTTCGGTCATGACTACGTCTCTGAAACCACCGTGTTTCGGTGTCCAGATTCGATCCATGAGATAATACGCTCTTCCACCCTCGATTTCTAGATTCTTTTCCATTCCTCTCAGGGATTCACCCGCCACATTTTCAGGTTGTAATGCTTCCTGTTGAGCCTCCTTAATTTGTGTGGATAAGTGGGAATGGATAGTCATAGACAGAGATTTGACTCTCTGCCCAGCGTATTCTTTTCGACTGAGGGCGTCAGCTATCACGTTGGCCTTGCCAGGATGATAACGAATTTCACATTCGTAGTCATTGAGTAACTCGACCCATCGTCGTTGTCGCATGTTGAGTTCCTTCTGATCAAAAATGTGTTGAAGGCTCTTGTGATCGGTGAAAATAGTACTCTTTATTTCGTATAAGTAGTGTCTCCAGATCTTCAGAGCAAATACCACTGCTTCTAACTCAAGATTGTGTGTCGTATAGTTCACTTCGTGTGTCTTAAGCTGGCGGGAGGCATAAGCGATAACCTTCCCTCTCTGCATAAGAACACAACCAAGTCCTTGGTTTGATGCATCACAATACACTACAAAATCTTCTATTCCTTCGGGAAGGGATAGTATCGGTGCGGTGCACAAGGACCGTTTCAGTGTTTGTAAAGCCTTCTCTTGTTTCGCTTCCCAGTCAAAGGCCACGCCTTTCTGGGTTAATGTAGTAAGAGGTTTCGCAATGCTAGAGAAGTTCTTTATGAATCTGCGATAGTAGCCAGCGAAACCTAGAAATTGACGAATCTCTGTAGGTGACTTTGGTGCCGACTAGTTCTCAATGGCCTTAATTTTGGAGGGGTCCACGTGTATCCCCTTCTCGCTAACAATGTGGCCCAAAAATTCGACTCTTCGAATCCAAAATTCGCATTTAGAGAACTTCGCATAGAGCTTCTCCGATCGCAATGTTTCTAAGACTTTTCGTAAGTGCTGACTATGCTCTTCCTTACTTCGGGAGTAGATAAGTATATCATCGATGAAGACGATGACGAACTGATCTAAGTAAGGACGGCACACCCTATTCATTAGGTCCATAAATACTGCTGGTGCGTTGGTTAATCCGAACGGCATCACTACAAATTCGTAGTGTCCATAACGAGTTAGGAAAGTTGTCTTGGAAATATCCCCTTCTAGCACTCGTAATTGGTGATATTCGGATCGTAGATCTATCTTCGAGAAGTAGTTTGCTCCTTGAAGTTGATCAAATAGGTCGTCAATACGGGGTAGAGGATAGCGATTTTTGACAGTAAGTTTGTTCAGTTCTCTGTAGTCGATACACATGCGGAACGATCCGTCTTTCTTCTTTACAAACAGGACCGGTGCTCCCTAAGGTGAGAATGTTGGTCTAATGAATCCTTTTTGAAGGAGTTCGTTAAGCTGACTGGAAAGTTCTTGCATCTCTGCTGGTGCTAGGCGATAAGGCGACTTCGTTACTGGGGTAGCCTCTGGAACTAAGTCGATTCTAAACTCGACTTGGCGTTGTGGTGGTAATCCCGGTAGTTCTTCTGGAAAGATATCGGGAAAGTCGCGTACTTCAGGAATGCTCTTGATGTCTCTTAATTCCTGACTCATATCAACGATGTGCGCAAGAAATGCATGATAATTCTTTTGCAAACACTTTCGAGCTTGGATGCACGAAATGATGCGAAGGTTTTTACTTGATTTGTCGCCGTAAATCACTAATGTTTCGTCGTTAGGAAGGCTAAGACGAACTGCTTTTTCAAAGCACAGGATGTTGGCGCGAAAAAGACATAACCAATCCATGCCGACTATGACGTCGAAACTTTTAATTTGGACCGGCATGAGGTTGATTGGGAAAGAATGACCGTCTAAAGTTAACGTACAGTCCATGTATATGCAGTTAGTGCTTTCCGTTTTTCCATTGGCCATCTCTACAGTGAATGATTTTTCTAACTTGCTAGGTTTATGTTTAAGTAAGTGAATAAAGTTTTGACTCACGAAGCTTCTCTCCGCTCCACTATCGAATAATATGCATGCATATGAATTATCGAGAAGGAACGTACCAACAACTATAGTCGGATCAGCTACGGCTTCATCGTGGCCTATAGCCAAAACTCGTCCCACCCCGCCGGTATTTGCTGCCTTTGGACAGTTTCTCTTGTAGTGGACCACCTCGCCACAACCGTAGCAAGTTTGGCCTACACCCGCACTGGGAACTTGAGTGATCGGCTTTGCAGGATCCTTGCAGAAACGGACAGTGTATCCTTTTCTGTTGCACTTGGAACACTGCATTTCCCGACAAGGTCCATGATGGTGATAAGTGCATTTCGTGCACTTTGGAAGGTTACCCCTATAAGGCTTTGTTGGGTAGGGATTCGTAGGAACGGTAGTAGGTACAGTAGCAGCATTCACTGAAACCAGTTGTTGTTTCTTCGCGGATTCTTGGGAAGACACACCCTTCCCTTTATTCCATACTCTCTTCCTGTTATTGTTGCTGTTGTTTCCCTTTTGTGGTTCTGGTGTAGCAACCGTGGAGTTCTGATGACCTCCGTAATCAACAAGAGATTGTGCCAGTTCCTTCGCACTTTCAAAAGTATCAGGTTTTGAAGCTAACACTATGACATCCCCAAAATCACGGCCAGAAAAGACCGATTTCATTTATGCTTTTTAAAATAATTTCAGAGTAAATCCTTTTGATTTAAAAGTGTTGCGGAATTTGTTCCCAAAACAAAACATGATAAAATAATATTTATCAAAGCATTTCATCAAGAGATGCATTTTCATTATATAATCAAAACTCGGGATGTCATGTTCCGATATAGACCATAAAGCATAAACGATAACATTACAAGTCATTCAACAAATATATACATATACAGACTTGTAAACAAAACAACTCGATGATTCATCCATCTTACGCCCTTGCGCCACTTCCTGTAATACAAACAAAACTAAGTGGGTCAGGCTTGGGAGCCTGGTGAGCATATAGGGTTTCCAACCCATAATAAATTAATTATATTTAATTTCACCAACCAATCACTATCCCGATTACCCATTCCCGTTATACTCACTTTACGTCCCTAAAACAACATCTATCTCAAGGGACCTAATCTAGGATTTTCATCGGGACGGACATCACTGCTAAGGGGTTTCCTCAACAATAGATATCCTAAAGGCAACCATGAGGGGGACAGAGTACACCAGTGAACACATCGTTCACAACACCTACAGGTTATGAACCTGCTAGCGTTCCACTGGACTGTCTAGAAAGAGTATGTGGTCGTTATCCATACTCTGCTGAATAACTAGATCAACAACAACAACAACATCGAGGCCTCTCATCTGTTTATTTCACACCAACTATCTACCCATGTTCTACCCAACATATTAGTAGATAAAAATATATATTTTTATACATAGTTTAAAACATGTATAGCATTTTCATTCAATATATATTCCACATAACAAATGAGGCACACCCACATAACACGTATTTCATAGAAAGCAATTCAGATCTATGAGATGGAAGAGAATGAATATACATTCACACATATAACAACAATATTATACACATAACACGTATTTCGTATCAAATACTTCATAATCATGCGTTAGAAAAAAGTAACCACACACTCACACATAAAAACCACAATATAATTAATACACTCAAACCATACTTGTATTATTATCGTGTTTATGAAAGGTAGTATACACTCACTTGATCAGAAGATGATCAGACAACACTACGACTTGCAGAAGTAGTAATCCTCAGCAGATCTGGAAGATCTTCACAAAAATCGAACTTCTCACGGGCAGAGCTTCGGCTCGGGAACCGCAATTCTCGGGATCTTCGGGATCTCGGGACTTGCTTCGGGGCTCAAGAATATTACCGGGGCTTCGGGGTAATTCTGGCACGCAAATCGAGGCAAAACAGGAGAGAGAAGAGAGAAAATGAACAAAAGAACCGGTTGCCCTCGCATCCTATTTATAGGAGGCTGGAGCCTCGGAGTACGCAGGGCGTACGCGTCCGAAATCGTCACTGCGTTCGTCATCCGAAGAACTCGAGTGCGAAGTGCGTCATGCTTCGCGGTACGTGGGGCGTACGCTAGTACGCTGGGCGTACTTCGGATGAGTCCGATGACTCCTCTTCGGATAATGTCGGATTTATTAATTAAATTTAATTACAAAATATTTAATAAACTTCGGAAATTCATATCTTCTTCATACGAACTCCGTTTTCGACGTTCTTTATATCCATGCGTAGGTGAGACTACGCTCTACAACTTTTGTTTAGACTGCATCGGCTAATTTTGAATTATTTTTTATTATTTATTTTTAATAGACCGGGACAGAAAAACTTCATTATAAATTCATAACTTCTTCGTTTGACGTCCGTTCTCGCCTAACTTTTCATCGCTTCGATACCAACAACGAGACCTTCAATCCTCGTTTAGATTGCTTTGGATAAAAACCGCTCGATCTCAAATCGAGTATTTCAGGCTGCATACCGCTAAGCCGAAACTTCGATAAATCATAACTTCCTCATACGAAGTCAGATTTGGGAGTTCTATATATATTCGGAAACCTCGTTTCAACTACTACAACATTATCCAAAGATATCAAGTTTATTTTACACTTTAATTTTGACGCTTATTTTTATTCTTAATTAATCAAACCACATAATTAAGCAATTAAGCACAAAACACATAATACACAAATAACACACTTCTATTATTTCAAAACGGGTTACAAAGGTTAACCTAGACTATTATATCAACATTAATGACAAGCCCAGAAACACAGGCATTACGATTCTCTCCACCTTAGCATGATTCTGTCCCCGGAATCACATATCAACAAACAAATGCGGATAGCGACCCATCATGTCACTCTCCGTCTCCCAGGTGAGATTCGGCCCATTCGTGGGTTTCCATCGGACAAGCACTAACTCGACCATCTTGCGTCGCAACTTCTTAGTCTTTCGGTCAACAATTGCCTCTGGTTCTTCAATCAACCTTTTGTTCTCATCAATTCTCAACTCCGAAAGTGGAATCATGTTGGGAACTTCTCCCGTGAACTTCCTCAAATAACACACATGAAAAGTGTTATGAATTCCATTCAGTTCTTCTGGTAGTTCGAGCTTGTAAGCTTGGTTCCTAATCCTCTGAAGAAATTTAAACGGTCCAATAAACCTTGTACTCAACTTTCCCCTTTTACCAAATCTTATAAGTCCCTTCCACGGCGAGACTTTAAGCAAAACCGAATCTCCAACTTCAAAAGTCATCGGTCTTCGCTTTTTGTCAGCATAGCTCTTTTGACGATCCTGAGCTGCTAAGATTCTTTCCCTAATTATTTTCAACTTTTCAGCAGTTTGATAGACTATCTCCGGCCCCATAAACTGCTTTTCCCCAGCCTCAAGCCAACAAGACGGCGTACGACACTTCTGTCCATACAAAGCTTGGTAAGGTGCCATCTTAATGCTCGAGTGGAAACTATTATTGTAGGAGAATTCTACCAAAGGTAAATGTTCATCCCAATTACCTAGGAATTCCAAGGTACATGCTCTCAGCATATCTTCAAGTGTTTGTATCGTTCTTTCACTCTAACCATCAGTCTGCGGATGGTAAGCTGTACTTAAACACAACTTGGTACCCAATTCCTCTTGTAGACTTTTCCAAAACCTCGAGGTGAAACGGCTATCACGATCCGACACAATCGTTAACAGAACACCGTGAAGCCTCACAATCTCCTTCACGTAAGAATTTGCAAGCTTCTCCATAGACCATTTCTCATTGGCTGCTATGAAATGCGCACTCTTAGTCAATCGATCAACGACCACCCAAATCATGTCGTGACCATTCTTTGTTCTGGGCAGTTTAGTGACAAAATCCATAGCAATGTCTTCCCACTTACCCATAGGCACAGACAAAGGTTCTAAACTCCCATACGGTTTCTAATGTTGTGTCTTTACTCTCGCACAAGTCACACACTCAGCCACATACTTTGCAACATCAAGCTTCATCGTCGGCCACCAGTAGTAGGGTTTCAGGTCCCTATACATTTTAGTGCTACCGGGATGAATTGAGTAGATGGTCTTGTGAGCTTCTTCCATCAGAAGATCTCTAATTCCTCCGGAATTAGGTACCCAAGTCCGATCTTGGAACACCTTCAGTCCGTGACTGTTTGTATCAAACACTAATGTTTTTCCCAAACGTTCCTCCTTTCGGTCATTTTTCTCAGAAGCTTCCTCTTGAGCTTTCTTTATACTTTCCACAATGGTCGAGACAACTTCAATTCTCAACGCTCTTGGCCTTTTCCTTTCAAGAATGACTTTCCGACTGAGAGCATCAGCAACAACATTAGCTTTACCGGGATGGTAAAGTATCTCACATTCGTAGTCTTTAAGTAACTCTAGCCAGCGTCGTTGCCTCATATTCAATTCCTTTTGACCAAAGAGATATTGGAGACTCTTATGATCAGTAAAAAGTTTGCACTTCGTGCCATAGAGGTAATGCCTCCATATTTTCAGAGCGAAAACTACCGCTGCCAACTCCAAATCATGAGTCGGGTAGTTCTTTTCATGCTCTTTCAGCTGTCGAGACGCATATGCTATCACCTTTTCTCTTTGGGTCAAAACACAACCCAATCCAACCCCAGATGCATCGCTATAAACAGCGAAGTCTTCAACTCCATCGGGTAAAGAAAGTATCGGTGCCTCGCATAGCTTCTTCTTTAGCTTCTCGAATGCTTCTTTATGCTTATCACTCCAAGCATAAGTAGCTCCTTTGTGGGTCAAAGCTGTTAATGGACTAGCAATCGAAGAAAAACCTTGGATAAACCTTCGGTAATATCCGGCTAATCCCAAAAAGCTTCGGATCTCCGTGGGACTTTTCAGTTGCTCCCACTTTGTCACAGCTTCAATATTTGCCGGATCAACCATTATACCTTCTTGGTTGACCACTTGACCCAAGAATTGGACTTCTCGAATCCAAAAATCACATTTGGAGAACGTAGCATACAACTTCTCCTTCTTCAAAACTTCTAACACTTCTCGCAAGTGTCTGCCATGCTCCTCCTGGCTTTTTGAATAAATCAGAATGTCATCTATGAACACTATCACATATTTATCAAGGAACGGGTTACAAACCCTATTCATCAAATCCATGAATGTTGCTGGAGCATTGGTTAGTCCAAACGACATAACCAAAAACTCGTAGTGTCCGTATCAGGTTCTGAATGCAGTCTTCTCGATATTTTGCTCTCTTACTTTTAGCTGATGATATCCTGACCTAAGATCGATCTTCGAGAAATAGCTCGAACCTTGCAATTGATCAAACAGGTCATCAATCATTGGCAACGGATATCTATTCTTTATTGTTGCCTTGTTCAGCTCTCGGTAATCAATGCACATTCTCATACTTCCATTTTTCTTCTTTACGAATAACATCGGAGATCCCCAGGGTGATGAACTAGGTCTAATGAAACCTTTGTCCAATAACTCCTGAAGTTGCATCATCAGCTCCTTCATCTCCGTCAGTGCTAATCGATAAGGTGATTTTGCAATTGGCGTTGTTCCTGGTAACAAGTCTATTCTGAACTCCACTTATCTATCAGGTGGTAATCCAGGAAGATCTTCGGGAAATACTTCCGGATAATCACATACGACAGGAATGCTCTGCATTGCCTTTTTCTCCTTCTTAGCATCTATCGCGAATGCTAGATACGACGTACATCCTTTAGCCAAACACTTTCTGGCTTTCATCAATGAAATGATTCCATAATTTACTCTGCGTTTATCTCCATACACCATAAACGACTCTTTCCCAGGCAGGTTTACTTTGACTATCTTCTTCTTACATAAAATTTCGGCGTCATTGGCGCTAAGCCAATCCATTCCCAGAACGATGTCGAAACCGTTAAGTTCTATAGGCAATAATTCCTCGTGGAACTTATTCCCATTCAGATCAATTAAGATGTTTTTCATACGATGACTAACAGGTACAAACTTGCCACTAGCAACTTCGCCTAATAAGGCATTATCTAGTCTATCAACAGGCAAAGCTAGTTTTCTACCAAATTCATGCGATATAAAGGAGTAGTTGGCTCCAGAATCAAATAAAATTTGGGCAGGCAAATTGTTAACGAGAAAGGTACTTGAAGCGACATCAGCTTCATCTTTAGCAGCTTCCAGTGTCATCTGGAATGCTCTCGCCTTTGGCTTTGGCAGAATGTTGGGTCTAGCTGCCTCCTTCTTCTTCGGGCAGTCCCTCGACATGTGTCCCTCCTCACCACAACCATAGCAAACCTTCTTAGAGAGGGTACATTCATTGGCATAGTGCCCTGGCTTTCCACATTTGTAGCATGTGTTCGCTACCTCACATTTTCCATGATGCTTCTTCTTACATTTGTCGCACCATTTCGCTTCACCTCCACTTCCCCTCGAACCAGACTTCGAGAACTTGTTTTTCTTATTGAACCCTGAAGTTCCATCGAACTTCCTCTTTTCACCAACTTCTATCCTTTCCAAACCCTTTTCCTTCTGTTGGGCTTCCACATTCTTAGCTGCACGAACAGCCGTTTTCAGAGTAGTTGCCATCTTGACTGTCGGACCAAAGTCGGCAGGCAGTCCATTAGCAAACCTCTCAATATTGGAGAGTTCCGTTGGCACTAGGTACGGAAATAACTTCATTTTCTCAGTGAATGCAGTAGCATAGTCGTCTATGCTCATTTTCCCCTTCTTCAAGTTTTGGAACTCATTGTTCAGATCAATCAGATCTATATCTGAACAATACTGCACCCTTAACTGTTCCAAGAATTCCTCCCATGACATTTTCAGGGCTTCCCCTCATGGCATAGTATCCGCCAACAACTTCCACCAACTCAAGACTCCAGTCTTCAGTTATCTAACTGCAAAGACGGTCTTCTATTTGTAGCTACAGTCGCAACTTTCAAATACCATCTCCATTTCGGAGATCCAATCCGTTATCTCAACAGGCTTTGGGCTCCCAGAAAGACTTGGTGGCTTGGCACCCAAGAAGTTCTTGTACATTCGCCCATCCTTGTTGTTTCTCCTTTCCGGATCGTTCCTTCGTTCTCCTTGAGTCCCAACTTGACTCATAATGCGACTATTGTTCCCTTCCTCCGATTGCTCGGGAATCAATTCGGGTTCCTCAATAGGTATGATAGGTTCATCCCTATTATCATGCAACATCTGTCGCATCTCATCCCTTTGTTCGGCTAACAAAGCCCGAATCATGGCTTGCACCGCAGCCATTGTTATTGGTTCTGGTGTTGCTGCTACAACAGGCATTTGCTCAATCACTGGCGGTTGATTCCTGTTTTCATCCGCGTTTCCATCGCCACTCCTTGTTCTCACCATTTTTGATCTACACACCGAATAAGTTGAAATTAGATCCTCATTCACGATAGATATTCAAATCATCCTTATCACTCCGAAACGTTTACATGCTAGTTCTAATACCGTAGACATACGCTTAGAATCCTACACACATAAGGTTTCCAGATCCGGTCGGCAACAGACAGTAGATCTGAACAATTAATATCATATATGGCAACATATAACATTTAGCACATAAAAGTATTCTAGGCAACTTTCCTAAAATAAACTAGTGCTCGTGTCTAAAATCCAACAGACACACATCTCAAAATTCCACTTAGCATTCTAAGTTTAAGTCTAGAAATCCTACAAATTCCTAGTTCGCTTAAACTAATGCTATGATACCAACTGTGACATCCCCAAAATCACGGCCAGAAAAGACCGATTTCATTTATGCTTTTTAAAATAATTTCAGAGTAAATCCTTTTGATTTAAAAGTGTTGCGGAATTTGTTCCCAAAACAAAACATGATAAAATAATATTTATCAAAGCATTTCATCAAGAGATGCATTTTCATTATATAATCAAAACTCGGGATGTCATGTTCCGATACAAACCATAAAGCATAAACGATAACATTACAAGTCATTCAACAAATATATACATATACAGACTTGTAAACAAAACAACTCGATGATTCATCCATCTTATGCCCTTGCGCCACTTCCTGTAATACAAATAAAACTAAGTGGGTCAGGCTTGGGAGTCTGGTGAGCATATAGGGTTTCCAACCCATAATAAATTAATTATATTTAATTTCACCAACCAATCACTATCTTGATCACCCATTCCCGTTATCCTCACTTTACGTCCCTAAAACAACATCTATCTTAAGGGACCTAATCTAGGATTTTCATCGGGACGGAGATCACTGCTAAGGGGTTTCCTCAACAATAGATATCCTAAAGGCAAACATGAGGGGGATAGAGTACACCGGTGAACACATCATTCACAACACCTACAGGTTATGAACCTGCTAGCGTTCCACAGGACTGTCTAGAAAGAGTCCGTGGTCGTTATCCATACTCCGCTGAATAACCAGATCAACAACAACAACAACATTGAGGCCTCTCATCTGTTTATTTCACACCAGCTATCTACTCATGTTCTACCCAACATATTAGCAGATAAAAATATATATTTTTATACATAGTTTAAAACATGTATAGCATTTTCATTCAATATATATTCCACATAACAGATGAGGCACACCCACATAACACATATTTCATAGAAAGCAATTCAGATCTATGAGATGGAAGAGAATGAATATACATTCACACATATAACAACAATATTATACACATAACACGTATTTCGTATCAAATACTTCATAATCATGCGTTAGAAGAAAGTAACCACACACTCACACGTATGAACCACAATATACTTAATACACTCAAACCATACTTCTATTATTATCGTGTTTATGAAAGGTAGTATACACTCACTTGATCAGGAAATGATCAGACAGCACTACGACTTGCAGAAGTAGTAATCCTCAGCAGATCTGGAAGATCTTCACAAAAATTGAACTTCTCGCGGGCAGAGCTTTGGCTCGGGAACCGCACTTCTCGGGATCTTCGGGATCTCGGGACTTGCTTCGGGGCTCAAGAATATTACCGGGGCTTCGGGGTATTTCTAGCACGCAAATCGAGGAAAAACAGGAGAGTGAAGAGAGAAAATGAACAAAAGAACCGGCTGCCCTCGCATCCTATTTATAGGAGGCTGGAGCCTCGGCGTACGCGGGGCGTACAGGCGTACGCGTCCGAAATCGTCACTGCGTTCGTCATCCGAAGAACTCGAGTGCGAGGTGCGTCATGCTTCGCGGTACGCGGGGCGTACGCTAGTACGCTGGGCGTACTTCGGATGAGTTCGATGACTCCTCTTCGGATAATGCCGGATTTAATAATTAAATTTAATTACAAAATATTTAATAAACTTCGGAAATTCATATCTTCTTCATACGAACTCCGTTTTCGACGTTCTTTATATCCACGCGTAGGTGAGACTACGCTCTACAACTTTCGTTTAGACTCCATCGGATAATTTTGAATTATTTTTATTATTTATTTTTAATAGGCTGGGACAGAAAAACTTCGTTATAAATTCATAACTTCTTCGTTTGACGTCCGTTCTCGCCTAACTTTTCATCGCTTCGATACCAACAACGAGACCTTCGATCCTCGTTTAGATTGCTTCAGCTAAAAACTACTCGATCTCAAATCGAGTATTTCAGGCTGCATACCGCTAAGCCGAAACTTCGATAAATCATAACTTCCTCATACGAAGTCAGATTTGGGCGTTCTATATATATTCGGAAACCTCGTTTCAACTACTACAACATTATCCAAAGATATCAAGTTTATTTTACACTTTAATTTTGACGCTTATTTTTATTCTTAATTAATCAAACCACATAATTAAGTAATTAAGCACAAAACACATAATACACAAATAACACACTTCTATTATTTAAAAACGGGTTACAAAGGTTAACCTAGACTATTATATCAACATTAATGACAAGCCCAGAAACACAGGCGTTACAAACACGCTTGATCGAATTTGGGGCGACAGTCCCCAAATGTATCTCTCTATTTTCTTGCTCTCAGGAGAAATCATATCTGGACAAAGGATTGCCAGATCGCAGAATCTATTGGTATAAGTTGCTATGTCGGTACCAATCATTCCAAGAGTCCAGAGTTCATGCTCGAGGTTTTGAATCTCCCCTCGTGTACAATATTCTCTCATCAGCATGATTTTTAAGCTCTCCCAGCTTATGGAGTTTGCCACTATCACGGTAAGTACCTTAACGTGGCCATTCCACCAAGTTAAAGCTCTATCAATAAGGGTGAAAGTTGCAAACTTGACTTTGTTGTGCTCGGGACAGGAGCAGATTTCAAAGACTGATTATGTCCTTTCGATCCATTGCCTCAGAGCCATCACACCACTAGTTCCATAAAACATTCGGGGTTTGGCATTAGTAAAGTCCTTATAGTTGCATTCTCAGGGTTGCCCATGACTCTCGCCATGGTTGGATAGGTGTGTGCCAGTCCCCGAGCCAGTAGTACTCGAGTTATTGATCTGTGACATGGCAGCTGCTACAGCTGCGGTGACTGTTGCTTGGAACATGACAGCATCAAATTGAGGAGGTGGAGGTGGTGGTGGTATAGGTGCTTCCCCACCGTTGTTTCGCCTTGGGTTCCTACGCGGAGGCATCCTTCAACTATAGGTTGAAGAGATAAAGATAAGAATTCCATAGAATAGAAACTGTATGTGTCTCATGAACTAAATTGCTATAGCCCAACGACAGATGATAGTACGAGTCCAAAAATAGGAGAATGAAAGTTATTTGCAAGACTAAAAATATGAAACAAGCATTTGGTTTTTCCATAACTTTTTAAGGATTGAATGAAATACTCCACGTACTAATAATAGTGCCACTTATATTAATATAATAGTTGATACAATGATCACGAAAATTTGACCCCTATAAGGGTCTCCAGTTACAAAGTTTAAGAAAAATTAAAAACTTTTAGCCGAGGTCCTAACTTATAACAAAATTTGAGATTTTGGCAAGCACTACTTGCGACGTAGGTTGCTCTTGGAGCTTGACTCCGCATCCGATTGCTTCAATTCCATTAGACGCCTATCAAAGGCGGCTTGTTGTTCCCTCAATTCCGCGAGGGCTGCAATCATTTGTGCTTGAAATGCCTCAGTTTGGAGTTGGGCATTGTCCTGAATTCTGTCCAGCCTACGGATGTCAGAAGTGTGAACCTGTACTTCTACGTTGACATCCCGAATCCAGCTAGCTTGAACTCCGGATTGGTAGGACTGATTGGCTAGTTTGCCAACCATTACTGGGAGTGCCCGATCAACCGAACCTCCGCCTCGAACATCGTAGAAGTCTCGGCACATGTCGTAAGGAGGGTGTAGGTTTTGTTGTTGGCTCCAATGGTGGAGGTGACTTCCCCAGACGGGAGTCGGTCCTTGAAAGTTCCTTACGAAGACGGGAGGTTGTGCGGGAGGTGGATTGATCACTTCTGGCTCTGAGTCGGTACCAGAGTCATCATCTAATTCTATGGGTTCTTCGTCCTCCTCGGGATCATCTTCGATCCATCCCCCGTTGCCTTGGTTGGGATAGTAGGGGTCGCCGGGGTGGTGAAATCCAGCCATTTGACTGTACGAGAATAGGGTTATAAGAATCGAATAATGCTTGGAACATGTAAGACTAAACAGGTATGTTAAGCTATCCTAAGTAATAAATACTCCTATAGTATTTAAATTCATGTGTTTGATTCCCGTGATGTTTTGGTAAGTTTTGACTTGTTGCCTACTACGAGAAATCCTTAATATATATTGGTCCGATCTCGGACAAATATAGTTGATCATGCTATATTTGTCCCAAATCCGATTACATATATCGAGTCTTAATCGTAGTGTCCAACTTGTCTAAATACTTCTTGTATAGTTATAATCATGAAAACATGTTTGTTGTATGCATGTATTTGTACTTGAATGACTAACATTAAAAGTTAAATGAAATGCGACTTAGGCATAAAACAAAAATGTTTTATTAGAGAGTATTAGTCCCTTAAGCATTTATAGTTTGTATATCTTATGTGGTTCGATATACTTAGTTCACTATAAACATTGCTCTGATACCAATCTGTCACACCCCCAAACCGGAACGACGGAAACGTTCGGGGGCGGATGACTTCATGTGGTAGCATAACAAATGAATACATAGTAAAGAAAGCAATACAACCATCATATATATAATTGAAAGTTTACATTGTTAAAAGTACATGTTCAAAACCAATTACAATATGATGCCAAAATATGAATTTAAACTGACGACGCAGCGTCCCTTCTTCAAAAGCTGTTTTGATACCTGTAATTACTGAATCCCTGGGACATACAAGTGGTTTTGAAAGAGTAGATCAGCATTTAAGCTGGTGAGTTTCATAAGTATTAAATGACAATGTTTGTATGAAAATGAAATGTTTTGTTTTTGTTTGTTTGTTTCTAGAAAATCCCATATTTTCTACTAACATAAATGTAGTCTTCTAACAAGACAAATGTTTGTTTCTAGAAAATGTATGTACGTGTAAAATAACCAATATGTTTGAAAACCTCGTAAATCAATGAATTTTTAATACCTCATGTGAGTTTTATAACCATACTATGACTCGGAATGCCTATACACAACGTTCTTCAGGCGTTGGAATGTTATGACGTTTGTCACCCCAAATGGTGGACTGTAGCTAACAGTCAAGGCGCGGGTTGTCAAGCCCGTATAGATCTATACACAAAAACCATGCTCCCCCTCCAAGGGATTCTGGTATATAATACAGGACTTGAAATGTGTACTCAAACGTACGTGAAGTTAATGTCTCACATATCTTAGTATAAAAACAGATTTACGTGTTAAAATGTTCGTTTGTTCTTGTATATGAAAGTGACTTCTTGAAAAAAAAATTCTAGTATGTAAAAGTTAGCAATATTCTCGTAAAACTATACCTATTATAGCTTTCTAAAAGTGTGTCTCATTTGTTTAGAAATCCCTAGAAAATGAATCACTTGATATGAAAGTATAGATTTTTATAGTGTCTAAGATAGACATGTATACATATAATCTAAGCAAAATGTTTAGTTTATACATGCATGACAACAATTTATATTTCAAAAGATAAAATGCTATTGTAATATATTTTATATACGAGAGTTCCCTATATGATTCTATTTAATAAAAGTGTATAATAAAACTTTATATATAACACCCGATAATAATCGTGTGTTTTACTTGTATTCCCCCCCCCCCCCCCCCTTGAAAGCATATAAAAGCATTTAGAATATTTAAAAGGGTTAATTAAGGGGTATAAACTCACTTGAAAGATCGAAGAAAGGCGAGATGAAAACCGGGCATAATTTCTTCTCGGGAAAACGGATTTTCTCGGGATTCTCGGGAATCTCGGGAGCACAAACGACCTTCGGGACTTGAGCAAAATGACCGGGGCTTCGGGTTAGCACGGGCACGGAAAACGAGGCAACAACGCAAGAGAAATGAGAGAGAAAGGCAATTTTCTTCGGAACCCTCGTATCCCTTTTATAGGGGCTGGGAACCGCCTCGGTACGCTGGGCGTACGCGTGCGTCACGCATGACCGGATCCTCCACTGCCTCGGACTCAGATGGGACGGGCTACTAGCTTCGCATAGGGCGAGACGTGGACGATTCGAAGCCTAGCCCTTGAGTACGCGGGGCGTACGCCTGTACGCTGGGCGTAACTCGGATAGGCTTGTTGACTCCCCTTCGGATAATACCAAGAATTAATAATTAAATTTATATTTTATTTAATTAATAAACTTCTAAAATTCATATCTTCTTCATATGAACTCCGTTTTCGATGTTCTTTATATCCACGCGTAGGTGAGACTACGCTCTACAACTTTCGTTTAGACTCCGTCGGAAAATTTTGAAATTATTTTTATTATTCATTTTTAAAATGTCGCGTTAAGAGAATTTCGTTAGAAATTCATAATTTCTTTATCTGACGTCAGTTTTTTCCAGACTTTTTACTGTTGAAATACCATTGTCGAGACCTTCGATTCTCGTTTAGGTCATTCCGGCCAAAAGTCGCTCGATCTCCGATTCGAGTTTTTAGTTGTCTGCTGCTAAGCCGAACTTGGAAAAATCATAACTTCAATATACAAAGTAGGATTTGGGCGTTCTTTTTACGTACGATCACGGTTTAATGACATCAAACATAGTAGGTAATTAAAATAGAGACTTTTTGGACATTTTATTTTCAAAGTTAATTTCATTAACTCAAAAGTGGCTACAATACTTGACTTTTTAGGTCATTACAAAGAGTTGAAATATCGGGTTGTCACAGTTACTGATATCAGTTAATCTTATAGAATGATGTTGGTGATAAGTTCATGTTACTGCATATCATTATATACTTATAAAGCTTGCATTTTTTCTTGAACAACATTCATTTGAAACTCCCATGCATTTTTTCTTTTCACCGTATTCATTTGAAACTCCCATGACTTTTCAATTTCTTTCTAATAATTATTATAAGTTAGTTAATAAAGTTAAATAAATATAAAACATAAAGTGTAATCATATATAAAGTATTTCAATATTAAAAAAATATATTTTCTTCTACTTATAAAGTTTGTTTTTAACTTCTAACATATTATACTTAATTTAATAGGTCTAATATGTTGTATGTAAACCATTATCATTTTAAAGCTACAACTTTTGATCAATTTGTATAAAATACATAAATTGTTAATTTAAATACAACCTTACAAGATCAACTTAAACATAAAATTTAGTTGAACTTAAACAACCCAAAGAATATTTTGTAAATAGTTAAAAGTGATAAATTGTAGTGTGTTTCTAATAATGATTATAAATTGGTCAATAAGGTTAAATAAGTATCAAACCTAAAGTGTAATAAAAAAATAAACTAATTTCAATATTAAAATAATATTTTTACTTCTACTTATAAACTTATGTCTTTAACTTTTAACATATTATACTTAATTTATTAGATTTAATATGTTGTTGTATGTAAACCATTATCGGTTTAAAGCTACAACTTTTGAACTGTATGGACAAAATACTTAAATTGTTAATTTAAATATAACATTATATGATCAACTTCAATATAAATTTCAGTTCCACTTAAAAAAACTTAAAAAATATTTTGTGAATAGTGAAAAGTGATAAATTGTAGTGCTAAATACAAAAACTAAATTGTAATATCAATTATCTAAAATATTTCCTAAAGATATATTTTATAATCGTTAAAATTTTTGAAATAAGTAGCTTAAAATAACTTACAATAACAATAGTTAAAAATAACTCTATACAAATGATAATATTGTTACTTTTAAAATCAAAAAAAAATGTTTAATGTTGTAAATAATTACACTGATAGAAATTAAAATGTTAAGCAAATAAATTTTAAAAATGAATTAATAATAACAACAACTATAAATAATATTAAACCATATATTATATTTAATTTTATTCATGAGTAACCCGCAGGTAGAGGTCATTCAAAAGATTGAGATTATGCAGTTTTAATAGATGTGTATATTATCATATAATTCAAAATAATCAATATACTATATCAACTTAGTATACGAATTATTATATCAAATTTAACAACGACATTATTGTTATATTTAAAAAAATATATTTGTAAAGATTTCAACTATATAGATAGATGCTTCTGCGCAACGCGCAGGTATTTGTCTAGTTATGCTTATAGAATAATGCACATATAAAATTATGGTTTTTTATGATTACAGTCATATGAATGCAAATTATTCTGATTATATGTTAACATGGTGGTATATTCTTTTTTGTAGTTCAAAGTGACAATGTTGCAGCACAATATGGCTCTTGTAAACAATTCATTGGAGTTGATGGTTCTTTCTTTTTGATTCCAGAGGTTGAAGCTAGTTGGATACCTCCTATGGGTTCAATTTTTAAAGATATCAAAGATGCTATTAAGTGGTGTAAAGGATATGCATTAAGATCTGGTTTTGATATTAGAAAATCAACAGAGAGGAAAAAGAGTGGAATCACAACTTCGAAATATTTTATATGCAATAGAGGGGGATTGCCAAACACTTCTACCTTAGACACGATTAGTGATGATCATAACAAGCAATTGAGAAATAGTAATTGTAAACGCACAAAAGGTGATCTAAAAATATTTGGATTGGTCACCTTCCTTTTCCCTCTTTCATTCACATTCGGACCATTTTCCCCTTTCTCATATAAAATATGTTCTTCATTCCCTTCTAACTCTCCATCTTCATCATTACCCTCAAAATTATCACTAGTTTCTGCATCGTTCATTAGTTGGGTTATTTAAAGATCAAAGGAAGGAAATTCTGAATTTTCAAATGTTAGTTTTTTTGGAACAGGAGATTTGACAACTGGATTTGGAATTGTATTTGAATCTGGATTTCTGCTTGAGAATATTTTAAATAAATCCTCATCTAATTTTTCTATGAATGAATCAGACCAAGGAGGAAAATCAATAGATATACCTTTTGGATTGTGTTTTGGTGTAACAATTGAGCTGTCATCTATGTTGTTGTCTCCAACCATCTTATCTACAATATTCATACCTTTTGGATCATGTTTTGGTGTAACAATTGAGCTCTCACCTATGTTGTCTCCAACCACCTTCTCTACAGTATTCCCCTCCCTAATCTTCTCCCTACCAATCATTTCACCACCCTCAACAAGATTTTTGCTCTCAACATTCTCTTCTAAATTCTTCTTTCCAATAGTTTCGTCTATATTATTCACCTCTAAAGCCAAATTTATTTTGTCATCAACATTTATGCCTTCAAATTCTATTTGTCTTTCTGGATTGTGCGGATGTCTAATAGTTTCCTCGCCAATATTATTCTCTAAACCCAAATTTATTGGGTCGTCAACATTCATATCTTGATCTTCTTTTTGTCTTTCTTCATTCTCTGGAAACTTATGTTGTAATGGTTTAACAGCTAAAAATCAACCAACTTTGTATTCATTCCTTCATCCTTATCATCATCAAAATCATAAATATTTGTTTTATTAAGCTCTTCATCTCTATCTTCTTTGACTTCAGCTCTCTCCTTAATAGTTTCTAATTTCTCTCGACTAGAAAAAAGTGTAGTTGAAAATATGTCTCTAAACTTCCTTATCATCTCCTTCGTTCTATTGTCTTCAGGGAATTTCGATAGACAGTGAAAAATAATATCTTCCATATTATCCTTTTCAGTTGAGACATTATTGAAAATGTTTTCATACTTTTCTTCATACTCCTGGGAAAAAAAAGACATTAGAATATTTTTCTTATATTAATTTAGGACATAATTAAAATATATTCTAAAACATAATTTAATAATATATTCTACTTAGAATATACCTCATTACGTATGCCCTGATTCTCATTCTTCTCACGTTCTAAATTTGAACTTTGTTCAATTAGATTTCCAACCCCAAATCCACCAGCTTCAATCTCAAAAGATTGTCTTTCCTTCAACTTATCTGCTATCCACATTGTAACTAATAGTGTTTTACGTTCAATTTTTTGGAGCTTGCATTCAATTTCATCACAGTAAATTAGCTGCATTATTTCAACATCATATTAGATATCCATTTTTAAGAAAAAAAATAAGTATATGAAAAATATACCAATAGCAACAACATCGGGCCTCTGTAATAACACTTAGGGTTGTGTGGAAGCCATCTCCCTTTTGAATTTTTCACACAATACAACAAATATGCACACTAATAGATTTTAGAAATGTCATTTACTTCACACAGTACAACAAATATACTAGTAGGATTAATCGTTTATCGCTAGTTGACCGTCGAGCTACCCCCGAACGATTTTCACAACCATGATATATATATATATATATATATATATATATATATATATATATATATATATAGAGAGAGAGAGAGAGAGAAGTATGTTCAATTGAAAATATAAAAAAGGTTAAGAATAGAAGAATCATTCTCAGTCAATCACTTATAA
Source organism: Lactuca serriola (assembly GCF_051521515.1). Taxonomy (NCBI): domain Eukaryota; kingdom Viridiplantae; phylum Streptophyta; class Magnoliopsida; order Asterales; family Asteraceae; genus Lactuca; species Lactuca serriola. The sequence goes on along the minus strand of NC_136412.1, from coordinate 194,661,111 downwards.
TGCCACAAAACGCTTGGAGTACCACGCCAACAGAGGATGAATAGTATTTATATATGAATATAAATATAAGTATATTCATATATAAATACATCACCTCCCCTCCACCATCAACCACGACCAATACCTCTACAACCAACCACCACCAATGGTCACCACCTCCACCAACACCCACCGCCGCCATATTCATATATGAATAATCACTTATATTATACTTATTCATATTAGGGTTGTCAAATATGAACCACGAAGAAGCAACCAACATACTACCAACCGAACGAAGTCAATTGTTATTACCGATTTCAATAATCACTTTGGTCGGTAGAACCGTACAATTTCAGTATACTTGGTACGGTAATGGTATTAAATTTTAAATATTACGGTATTAGCATACCAACCAATTTATATATATATATATATATATATATATATAGGGTTAGGTTATTTTGTTTTTACTAACTATTGTGTGCCAGAATGCACAGATCTGAACCATCGGATGGAATATAATCAAATGTCATGATTTGAGGGTCTATGGTAGTAGAATAGGATAGCATGTACCATATAATCACACAAATTTCAGCATAAGGGCATTTTAGTCAATTAACCTATATTAAAAAAGGAAATTTTCGGATTTTTAGGGATGATTAATTCCTTTATTTTTTAAAAATATGAATATTTTAAATTAATTCAAATTTAAAAATCCGATTTTATTCTGTCAGAATGATAGAATGTCAACCATAAAATAGTAAATGTATTTTTCGATTTTATTCTGTCAGAATGGCAGAATGCCAAACATAAACTAGTAAATACATTCTGAAAGAATACACAAAATCGATTTTTGAACTAATAATATATCAAAAAATTACATTGTATGATTGTGATTCATTAAATAATAACAAACATTCTAAAAGAATAAACAAGTATAATTCTTAAAAAATAACAACATTCTTAAAAAATGAGTGTGATCATTCTTTAATTCATTCTTCAACCCTTTCCCATCAGGTCTTCAATCCATTCTTGAAGCATTTTCTACCAGAAATTCATTGCCAAGTAATTTGTAGTGATACACTTGTAAAACCTGCACATTAAACATACAAATAATTAACTACAATTCTATCAGAATACAACAAATAATATTCTTACAAAATAAACTATTCTGGAAGAATATTCTTTAAGAATTTGTATTATCAAGAATATACCCAACAAACAAAATAAGGAACTAGAATCAACCTATTCTGACAGAATAAGGAACTAACATTCTTCGGGTTCCATGTGTTTCTTCTCGATATGCTCAATGTATTTAACTGCAAATTCTGACAGAATAAGGAACTAGCATCAACCTATTGTTATAAAAATGGCATCCAACCCAATCTAAATTGAGTTGTATATTTCTGAAAAGAATAAAGAACAAAGTGAAGTAAAAACATTAATGATTTTTAACTATTTTTTCATTGAGGCATTTTATCGAACACATGGAGGCCATGACAGAATGTTGTTTCAAGAAATTACCTGTGATCAGATTAAGCATATCATGCAGGCTAGCACCAAGTTCTTTTGGCATGGCTTCTAACAAGGGTATCAATGGACGAAACTGTGACCCATTCAAACATGTAGCTGCAAAGGAGACAAACACTGTTAACAGCATATGTTAATGGTGGAAAAAAGAAAATTTTGATCAGTTGAAACACACACACACACACACACACCTGAGATAAAGTTCTCATTTCATATTTCACTCTCAAAATCTGTCTTGACCAATTCTTCAATGCCTTCAATGAAACCCGTCTGCGTTTCTTCCTGTAATCCCTTAAATTACCTGAAGCACATGCCTCTGTGATGAAGTTCAAGGTGCTGTTTTTAGTATCCCTCCAGAAAGTGTAAAGAACAATGATGTTTTCATTCTCTAATGTCTGTAACAATTTGATTTCTGAAAAGAGTCTCTTGAGAACAGATGGATCTCCACCGAAGCTTCTTAGTTTTACTTGGTTCCATGCCACATCTCTTCCGATCAAATCCCCTGTACACCTTCTTCACTGCACCAGCGCCTAACAAATCATTGTATCTCCCAAATTCAATCGAAAGTTAATGAGTACAAAATTCAATCAAAACATCGAAATTGTAAGACCTGATTGAGATAACGAAGAGTGTAAATTAGGAAAAGTGAACCTGAAACGTGAACATGACCGCCAACCTCCTCCGCCTGCAACTGTCGGCGCTTCTCGGGTTCTGCGAGTGAAATCACGGCCGCGATTGCTGCGACCGAGCCGCCTCCGATGACTGCCAGTGTTGTTCCCTCAAATGTGTCGGCTCCTAGTGCGGATACAGTTAGGTTTCTTCGATTGTTTAGTTTGTAGGATTTAAGATTAGGATTGGAGAATTGTGTGGTGGTGAAAGAGACATTGTGGGAGTCCGATGAGAGCATAGGATCCCTTAAATAAAGGGATATCAGTTGTTAATTTTGGATATTCATTAATACATATATGTAATATTACTAATTTACCCTTATTTAATTAATTAATTATTTGCTAATTTCTGATTGGTGCATTTAGGCACACAATATTTGTTAAAAACATTTGAACCTATCTCTCTCTCTCTCTCTCTCTATATATATATATATATATATATATATATATATATATATATATATATATATATGTATGTATGTATAAAATCAAAATCGTGTTTTCAACTATCAAGTGTGTTTACCTTTTACAATTTTAAAAACATGATATTATAGATTAGACGTAGCCAATATTTATTACCAAATTAAATTAAAAAAACTTAAAAGTTATTTCAAAGTTAATAATATTCTTAGTAACTAAAATAGTTACTTTACTAACTTATAATACTAGACAAGAAAATTGTCACATGTTGTTATTGGTCTTTAACTATTACAATTGGAAACTAGAATGAAGTTTGTAATCTATCATTACCAATCTGTACCAATCAAATTTGTTGGTATCCAAATTATTTGGTATCGAGTATACTTGCGACAATACTTGTTATAAAAAATTTATACTAACTATAGTTGGTACAATACATGGTTTTAGTAAAAATAAATTGGTATCATACCATGTTCAACCCTACTTCATGTATGAATATACGTATTCATATATGAATATAATTTGTTCCATCAACCCGGTGTGCTAGAGTGGTTAAGCAGCAAAATCGAAATGAGTAGTCCAGATTCATTCCTTCATTCTCAACCTATTTTTGTTCATAATTTAGGTTTTTTGGTTGTTATGTTGTGAATTGTATTTAGAATATGCTATTATGTAAATGTTTTCTCAAATAATGTAAATTTATGTTTTTAAGTTGTTAATTGCGATGTTTTAATTTTTTTGTTTAATTATGTTAATGTTAGTTTTAACTATATTAATAAAAAAAAACTATAAGTTTTATGATGTAAATACATGACTTTTTATTGATTTTAACATAGGAATACATGACTTTTTTGTAAGTTTAAGTTGTTTTTAAAATTGATCTGAATATCTATTTATACAGCACACAAGCTATTTGATTAAACAATGAATGAAAGTCCTGAAATGTTTTATTAAATTGTGAATTTGTATGGTGCGTACAAGGTGTTTGATGAAAATGTTTCAACAAATCAAGTATGTTTTAAGTTATGAATATTATGAAAAAGAGCCTTAAACTGTTTTATTAAACTATAAATGAAATTCGTAAAATGTAAGCTTTAAGTTGAAAAAATATGTTTTGAATGTATATTTTTTGAGCACTAAACTGTGAATTCTCTATATTAAGTTCCAAATTTTTGTATTAAACTATGAATTAACTTCATTAAACTGTGAATTGACCGTATTAAATTGTGAATTGAATGTATTAAGAAGTGAATTAACTTTGAAAGACGCACCAACTTATAGATCTGAAGATATAAATATAAGTATTAAGTTGGGAATATGATTGTGAATGTATTATTTTTGTATATTAAATAATGAAATTATTAGATTAAGCTGTGAATTTTGTATATAAAACTGTAAATTAACTATATTAAGTTGTGATTTTTTAATGAAATTTGTGTTAAAATATGAATGATTTATGTAATTATGTTTATATTGGTTTTCTTGTGAATATATTTATTTTTTATGGTGTATAAATATGTAAGAATGTATTAGGTTTTATAATTATTTTGCATTAAACTCCGAATTAGTGAAATTATATGGTTTATTAAACTGTGAATATAATATTTAAGCTATGAATCTATGATTTTATATGCATATCTGATTTGAAATGAATGATGGTTGTAACGGTGGCACGGGTGGTTGGTGGGTGGATTTGGTAGTCGGTGGTGATAAAGTTTTGGTTTGGATTCTTTGAATATGCATATTAGTGTATAATGGATTAAACTGAGAATGGACTTTATTAAGTTGTGTATTTTATACAGATTTTATTTTTAAATATGAATAAATATATGCATGAAAATAATAGACTGTGAATTAGTGAGCTAATATGTTTATTAAACTGTGAATATATATTTTGAACTATGAATATATCTAATAAACGATACATTTTTAGAGACGTCTACAATTTAGAAAAGTGAAAATTAAATTTGTCAAGGAATAATTTTATTTTTTTATTAAATTATATATATTTGGCTGCAAAATATAATGATATGTGTTAAAAAAAAATTACCAAGGAAATTGGAGCCAAAATCTTTGTTTTATTAACTTGTGAATACAACCAAAAAATGCCACTTAATTTGGTGTTACTACGACGTTGGTCTGCAAGTTATCCGGCAGGGGTCCGACGATGGTCCAACGACAAGTAGCAATTAGTTGTAAACTAGGAAACGGAAAAGTTTATTTAATATAATATTTATATTTGGTTTGTCCAAAATGCCCTTAATGAAACATTTAAAAAAAAATAGTTCTTAACATTTTTTTGTTTTCATTTTTTTCTAGTAAAATATTCTAATATTTTGTTATTCAAAAAAATATAATATATGTAATATTATGATATTCTAAAACAATATTTTTTTAATATATTTTACATTGAAATATTCTAAAAATATATATTATACATATTATACTTTTACGATGAATAAAATATTAAAAAATTTCATTAGAAAAAATTGTTCTCAGTATGTCACAAAATTTTGTCCGTTTCAAATGAACTTTTATATATATATATATATATATATATATATATATATATATATATATATATATATATATATATATATATATATATATATATATATATATATATATATATATAAGAGAGAGAGAGAGAGATTGTGTTTGTGTTTGTTTCAGCAGAACAATACAATGTATCGGATGATGTAACATATATACTTTGATGTTGGGGTGAACCACTTTTGAAGCATGAAGGCAATTTGTTTATTAATGAAGATCGAGTTTTGGAGAAAGCAAGCATATATAAAGTGTTTAAACAAGGTGTCACACACTAAATATGTATTTATTAATTAATTAATTCAATAGTTGTTTAATAAGACATCATTTTCTTTTGTTTATTTTATGTTTATGACGATGTTTTTAATTAGGAGCATTTTATAAAATTATAAACTATCTGAATTATTATATCTATTTTTTGTTACCCACACACTTTTATTATAATAGAAGTGCCAAAAACAACAATATATTTTTTAAGTCTTAATATTTTAAAACAATTATGTAAACAACAGTGTTTACTTGATGGTTTTTTGATCTTCAAAACCTTTTTTTTGTTCGAACAATATTGTTTTTGTATTAGCTAGCCATAGAAAAATATAATTCGTTTCCACTAAGAAACGTCATAATACAAAAACTAATCGCATACTTTTATTGTTTGAATAATATAACATTATATATTTATTTATTTCTATTATTTTACAATCGAAATTAGTAGTAGTTGAACCAACAAAGGAAGAGGTGGGGCATGCATACAAACTTGTTGTACTACATATATATAGACCACCATACATATTAGAAATCGAAGAATAAAGGGGTGAGGAGTATGCTAACCTAACATGAAAATAACAAGGATTAATAAAGAACATGGCAGAAATGGATTTGGAATTTTACTGATCATCGTTATTAAAAGCTAAAAGTCTACAGAAAAAAAATAAAGCTAACAGTCGATGAAAATTTTCGACTTTTTTTCTAAAATATTATTTTCATAATTTTTTTATCCAAAATAATAATAATAATAATAATAAATAATAAATAAATAATTAAAATTATCGTTTTTTTGAAATATTTGTTAAATATTCTAGTAGAATATTAGAATATTTTATATATCTAACAAATCTAGTAGAATACTATTTAATTCTAACATTCTAAAAATTACACTATAATATTTACGGTGTAATATTCTATTAGAATATATTTACGGTGTAATATTCTATTAGAATATTTCACGTATTTAAAAAAACGGTTATTTTTGTTTTTTTTTTTTAATTTTTTTAGGTAAATAAAATGACGAAAATAATAATTAAAAAAAATCGGATTTTTTCTTTTATTTTGTATTTTAAATTATTTTTAGATTGTGTGTTATAGTCTCACAAAATTAATATGGTCTTAAATGAACTTCTCTCTCTCTCTCTCTATATATATATATATATATATATATATATATATATATATATATATATATATTCAAAATGAGTTATATTTCACATTAAAAAATTGTTTAAAATTATAATGTCTCCATTTGGCATTAAATAATAATGGAAAAAAGAATCTTTGTAGGCATGATTGCCAGAAATTATTATATTCTGAAAAAAACTGGAAAATGATAGAATAAAAATTTCAAAAAAAATCAACAAATGTGGAGAAGAAAACAAGGTAGACATACAGTGTGTAAAATGAGTCCTTGTACTTTAGAAATTAATAGATCAACCCCTTTAAAAATTAACAGATAGATCAACCCTTTTGATTTACTCTTCGCTTCTCACCATTAACTACCATCTAGGCAAAATAGATAAAAAAAAAAAAAAAACGTCGTTGTATTTTCACTTATTATTTTTATTTTAAATACTAATACTAGATAATATGCATGTCCAAATATATTTTTCGTTGAGGTTAATAAAATAGCTTACCATAAATTATCAGTTCCATATTTTAATAATAGTTATGTTACCGTTATTGTTAGTCGTTGTTTCGTTGTTAATAAACTACAAATAGCTAGATATCAAATAATTTATCTATAATAACATAGTGTAGCAAGTAAAAAAAGATGTATAGAACCATGAAGTTCAATTTACAATTCAACATCATCTTATCATATGTGAATGCAATATTGTTCCATGATAAAGATCTTAGACAACATGTTCATAACTTTTGAGAGGATAAAAGCCCCACATACACAATAAGAAACTCGTAGCCCTAAAATGTGTTATGATGATCATGAGCTTGTTATAGAAAAAAGAAAAGATATATAGTCTATAAAACCGATCAAAGGATTATGCATTGATATTGTTCGGCAATGCATTAGGTTTGTTTGGCAAATAGTGAATAATTTAGTTCAATCATTATGAGAGTTTGTTATGATGATAGAAACTTAGGCAAGTACAATTTCTATTTCCCAAATTGCATAGGAATATTTGAAAGGTTGTTGGCCACTACTAAATAAAAAGCTTGCTACACACATGATGAAATCCTAGTGAACTGTTACTTCCATAAATATACATATTCATATGTAAATGTATACGTCAATAAATTGTACAAGCATGCTTCCAAAAGACCTTTGTAAGTTTTATTAGTAATGAACATAAAAGACATGTTCAAACTCAAAAGATAATAACAAACAAGATATTGATAACCATATGAAAACTAAAATTTTCAATGAATGAAAGTGAACATGATTCTTTTTGGGTTTTCTTAGTGGCTATTTATTATTCTCATTGGGTAACTTTTATTTATCAAGTTTGGACATTTATGTTTTTCGTGGATTACTAAGAATATGCTATTGAAAGTATATAAAAAAGAACTCAAAGGGAGTTATTTGTATGAAGACACAAACCAAAAGGGAGTAAGGTGGAAATTGGAACGGAAAAGAAAAAGATAAAAGAGGAGTTAACCCCTTAATTATCAACTATTTACAATATTGCCAATACGGCTTCTTTATTCTTTTTCTTTCTTCTTAAAGCACTTGAGCCTATTTCACAGATGAAGAAGCAGAGGAAGAGAGCAGGTGGCCTTCTCTCTTAAGCCATCTCTCTCTCTCTCTCCACCCTTCTTCTAAACCACTTTCACGAAGCTCACATATATATACGTATATATGTATGTATATATACATACTGTCAAATCTGTTCATAGTGTCAATTATCAGCTCCCTTTAAGCATCCTCCGAAACCCTTTTCTTTCTGATGATTTGTCTGATAAATTCAGCAAGTGAGGAAAGAAAAGATTGAATTTTGAAAGAACCCTGATAAAATCTTGTCAAAAATGGCGGATTTGAAGGGAAAAAAGACTAACAAGTCAAGATTAACACTAAAAACCCTACCTTTTTTCTTGTCTTCATCCAATGATCAAAACAAGTCAGTAAAGAGATTTGGAGAACAAAACGGTGTCGTTGGGCTGGGAATTGTGGTCGCTTTAAACAACGAATCATCGGGTCATAATACCCAGAACCCGGTTTTCTCAGTTTCACCCAGATCCAACCCGATCCCGATATTTAGCAAGAGACCCAGTAAGGATGATGTTGAAATCGAGTTATTGGAGGAGTATACATGTGTGATATCGCATGTGGGGAATAATATGATCAAAAAAAGGGAGTATTTTGATGATGGGTTGAAGAGAAGAAGTGTTAATGGTGGTCGGACTACTAGCTATTGGGTCAGCACCACCGGTGGTGGTGGTGGAGTGTTTTGTTCTCCGTCGCCTCCGGTGGTTATTGGTGGTGGAACGATGTTTGAGGATGGGGATTTCTTGAGTTCTTGTCATCTTTGTAAGAAGAAGCTTCATGGATTGGATATCTTCATGTACAGGTATTGAATTATTCTGATTTGTGATTCTATAAAGTTGTGAATTTTGAGTTATTTGATACTTGTTTAGAACTCATTTCTTGAAGATTTTGGGTTCTATGATTAATTTGCTAAAAGTTGATGATTGTTCGAGTTCATTGTTTTTTATTATTTGTGTATTTTAAACTGGTATTCAAAATTCAAAGTAAATAATAGCTCTTGATTTAAAGATCCATAGGGCCGTTTTTTTCACTGCATGATAAAGTGTTTGTTTAGAATTAATGGTTGTAAAAAATAAAAATATAAAAAGACAAAAAGTATTTTCGAAAATGTAAAGGGAAATACACGGAAAAACGAATGAGTGTCAGATTTGCAAAAAGTTAGTGGTGTACTTGGAATGCTCATTTCCATGAGAAAAGTAGCTCTTTTTGTATCAACTTAAAGAATAACAATCATCATAGATAAATACATCAAGTGCCATTTGGCCTAATGATATTTTAACAATCCTTTAGGTTGTGAAGTTTAATTCCCTATAGGCTTTGTTAGAGAATATTTTTTTAAAAAAATATATTCACGTCTTTTATATACACAATAAGATAGATCGAGAGGGAGCAATCCCACTTTTTTTGTAAATTACATGTGAAAGACATATTCTAACATATTTTGTTATGTGGCTATGTCACGTTATCTCTTGTTATGTGTAATAAACAAAGTTGTAGATACTTATATAATATCCATTTGTAACTAATTATTCTTATTGTTCTTTTTAGAGGTGAGAAAGCGTTTTGTAGTGAAGAATGTCGATACAAGCAAATCTCCATTGATGAACACAAAGAGAAGTATGCGTCGGGTGTGAGGAAACAGCCTGAATACACTGAATCTCTATGCTCCAGTCCTATGCAGCTTCCTGCTGGGATGATTGTAGCATGAAGGTTTTCGAATTATATATACATATTTTATATATAATATATATAAATATATAAATATAAATAACGAAAATGGAATATAAAATGAAATGTGGTTCGAAAACGAACCCGAATAAGTTACTTTTGTTCGGAAGAAAAGAAAAGGATAAAATGTGAATCGGGGAATCGAAGGTGAAAGAGGGGTTTTAGGGTAGTATTTGTTTTTTTGACTTGGAAGTTTTGTTTGGGATTATGTTATAGTTTGTAATCGAAGGATTGGGATTTTGGATGTACGAATACAACTAGTCATGCTCAATGTACAAGTTGTTGATGCATGAGTTAGCGTAAAGCATTTTTGCCTACTTCTAAGTTGTTTAACAACTTGTTTTGTCACTTGATGTATGTTGTTGATTATGCTTATAACCTTTTAACTGACGTGAAGTTTTTATTCGTTTAAATTTGTGGTAATATTCGACAATATATGTGGTGTGAGAACGGGATTTGTTGATACATAACTTTTATTTTATGTTGATTTTTTTTTTTTTTTTTTTTGTATTATTTTGATATCGGTTTTTGTTGCTTTTCAGCTTCTGTTGCGTTGCGACTGAAGAGAAAAAGAGTTGCATAAACCTAGTTTTGTTTGTTTTAGATTGGTTATACTACTATTTGTTTACTCTTATTCATATTGATTATATTTAATATTTATTTTTGTTAGATTGGTTATACTACTATTTGTTTACTCTTATTCATATTGATTATATTTAATATTTATTTTTGTTCTCATTTGTGACTAGTGAAGCACGTTATTGTTTATTTGATTATTTAACTATTCATTGCTTTTATATGTTTATAATTGTGTACTTGTTAATTGTTATTCTGTATCTTACTTGATTGTGATTCACATGTTTTAGTATAATTGTTATTTAGAGGGTGAAATGATTAGAGTTTCTAATCATATAAACAGGAGGATGGACAAGTTAGAACAGCAAATCTCGAACAAACAGTGAATAGAGGGTTTGTTCAAAAAGGAATTCTGAAAAAGAGTTGTTTTAACTTTTAAGTGTTAAAAAAGAATTATTGACTTAGTTTTTATATTATTATTTATTTATAATTATTTATGTAAGATATTTTTATTGCTTTGAGTTTGCTTTTTTTGAGAAAAATAAAAAAGAGAAATTAAATTATCTCTTACCTTTTATGCCTATAATTATTTTCATACACTAAAATTATGTCAAATCACCATTCAATTTAATTTTATTTCATATATTCCTAATATAACATTAATCAGTTAGTTTAAAAAAAAATATGAAATGATAACACTTGTCATAATTTTATGGGAAAATGATTTTTGAGGGTAACTAACTATTACGTTTGTTTTCATTTGATCACTTTCCTTTAATATATCATCGATTGTTGTTTGTGTTCACCATAACCTTTTTGACTGGCTTTTGACCTGTGATATCCGGTCAAAGGGTTATGGTGAACACAAACAACAAGTTCGATGATATATTGAGTACAAAAAAAAAATGTGACCAAATGAGAACAAACTCAACAGTTGGTTACCTTCCTGATTCATTTTCCCTGAAAAGTTAAATGAAATTAAAGTTGCAAAATTATCAAAGACTGTAACCTTCTTTGGCCATAACGTATATGAAGAGCGTTTCGGAGGGGTAACTTCGTTAAAACATGGTCTATGCAATGCTTACCGTGGTTAGCTGTCAACACCTCTCTGCAAAAGGATATGACTGTATATGAGAGGTATACTTATCAACATAAACGTTTACCTCAATGTATATTATGGTGATGTGTCTGCAAAAGATGCATGATAATGTATATATTGATGTTGTATCTTATCCTATGAATTCGATCTTAAAGCTAAGTAAACTCAAAAATCACAATACTTGTGATTCCACTCGTTTGCAGACTTGTCTAGAATCCATGATACGATAAATCATTTGATTAGAAATGTAAATATAGTCATGAAATGCATCTGCTTAGTCAAGATTCCCCTAATAAATCTTCAAGTGTATTACAAAGTTGTACATGTATGAATAATGTTCTTCCGTGGGTTATGTTTTGAAGAGAAGCAATAATGAATCTCATAAAATCATTAATATAAGCAGGAGATGGCGTAGGATTTACTATAAATGAGTCAAGGGAAAATGACTCATAAAGGTAACCAACTGTTGAGTTTGTTTTCATTTGACCTCTTTCCTATTTTTTGTACTCAATATATCATCGAACTTGTTATTTGTGTTCACCATAACCATTTGACCGGCTATTACAGGTCAAAAGCCGGTCAAAAGGGTTATGGTGAACACAAACAACAAGTTCGATGGTATATTGAGTACAAAAAAAAAGTAAGGGACCAAATTAAAACAAACGTAACATTTAGTTACCCTCAAGAGTTATTTTCCCTAATTTTATTGGATATGAACATTTGTAGGCATAAAAAATAGGAAACAATTTAATTTCTCAATAAAAAATTTAGGCCATAGACATCCATGTTTAAACAAATTTAATTTCTCAATAAAAAATTTAGGCCATGGACATCCATGTTTAAACAAATTTAATTTCTCAATAAAAAATTTAGGCCATAGACATCCATGTTTAAACAAAGTATCGTACAACTTAACCGCGATCAAGATTACATAGTAGCGATCACTTGAAATAAACACTCTAAAATAGAGTGATCTCACAAGTTTTAACAATGGAACATTTAAAAAAAAAACGCATATTCTTATAACAACTTAACAAGTAAGAAAGAAAGAAATTATTTATCACCTTCCATCGATACTTCTAATAATACCCAAATAAAGTGCTTTGTCGTGATGTGTGAGAATAATGATAGCTATAAGCCAAAAGATCTATCATCTATGAATAAGCCCATGCTTAGCTAGCCTAGCAGTAGTCGAGCTGTGTCATGCAAATAATTAATTGTGATAGCAACTAATAAGCTTTGTCAAGCAAACAATTAACGATGACATCAATTAATATAGTTCGTTTTAGGCTATTATCTACTATTCTACTATTAGTCTATTACTATAGACTAGTAATATTAGAATATGTTGTAGTATGATGAACACGAAGAACGCAGAACACATGAAGTTTTAAAAATAATTATGAAGTTTTAAAAATATCAAACCGGTAAATTAGCGATCGTCCATTGATTTGATGACTAGTCTGATTTTCAAATATTCCTTATCAAAAAAATATTGCCTAAAATAAGGAAACTTTTCATATTGAAAAACGACACTTTTGTGCAACACTTTTGAAAAGGTAGCATTTTGGAAAACAAACTCTCGTGCAATTAGACTTTCAAAACATAAAGTGATATTTCCACTTAATAATTTGATTCATCCACATAAAATACAACATCTTTGCAGCTATCGTACAAGTTGGTAAAACATACATTTTAAATGGATTAATCAATTTATCAAGTGGAAATATCACTTCCCTTACAAAACATATGCAACAAACTCCATCTTGGGACGAACCGATCTTCAACACTTTGGAAACAATCGAAATCATATAGTGCCTAAAAGTCCTTAAGAACTTTATTTATAATACAAAGAAAACTCAAATTTGGTGGTTGGATTCCGATTTCGTCATAAAACAACTTGCAACATTCAAGTTTATTTATTTTCAATATTTAAATGTTTATACTTAATCACCCTTATGTTTTGTGAAAAATAAATAAATAAATCTTTAACTATATAGAGGTTAAGATCTACATCTAGGTTTTATTATCGGTTGATTATATGACAATAATATTTTTTATTGGTAGGCGACTATCAATAATTTTATTTTTATGGAACTCTGTTAGTCATAAATAACTCCACGTGTTAATTATCAAGTTGTTTTCATTTCAGTTAGCAGTTAACTAATTGTAGTTAATTTGTTAGAGAGAGAGAATGTTAGCTGAGTTAGTCATCTACTTATTCTTGATCTTTCTGATCATTATGTGATAACGAAAGCAAGAATCAATGAAATCTCTTTCTCTCATATTATTTCTTCATCTTCATGTAACATGGTATCAAAGCTCGTTTTGATCCATTTTTTATTTTGATTTTGATTATTCATCTTCGCTTTCATCATGTCTAGTTCACAATCGCAATCTCAAATTGGAAATTCAAACAGTTCAATAGATCATTCCAGTCCATTTTTTCTTACCTCATCTGATAATCCAAGCTCTGTGCTAGTCTCAAATGTCTTCAATGGCGTGGGATTTTCAGCCTGGAAACGTTCGATAACCATTGCTCTTTCAGCTAAAAACAAACTTGGCTTTGTCGATGGTTCTATTGATCAACCTCTTTCTAATTCAAAAACTTATGCTACATGGTATCGTATCAATTCGATGGTTACAAGCTGGTTATTGAACTCTTTACACAAGAATATTGCAGATAGTGTTCTTTTTCTTCCTACTGCTAAAGAAATTTGGGACGAACTCAATCAACGCTATTCTCAACCTAATGGAGCGATGTTTTATCAAATTCAACAACAGATCTATTCAATTGCTCAAGGTACAGACGATTTCTCAATGTATTTCACCAAATTATCAAAAATATGGGATGAATTACGCATTGTACAGTCCATACCTAACTGTATATGCGGATCTGCTGCAAGCATTCGCAAATTTCTTGAGGAACAACAATTGATTCAGCTTTTGATGGGACTTAATGACTCTTACAAAGTAACTCGTGGTCAAATTTTAATGATGAAGCCTCTTCCATCGATATCTACTGCTTATTCTTTGTTATTACAAGAAGAACGACAAAGAGAAATTCATTCCTCTTCTATGGTGAATTCTGAATCTATTGATATGCTTGCTTTAACTGAACACAACAATAAGAAATCCTTGACTTGTAATCATTGTAAGAAGACTGGACATACAAAATCTCAATGCTACCGTTTAAATAGATTTCCCAGCAATTTCAAATTCACAAAGAACAAGAAGGAAGACTTCAAGAGTACTATTCACAATGCTACTGCATCTTCTTCTCCTTCATTGTCTTCGGAACAATATTAACTACTTCTCACTTTTCCAAACAACAATAATATTCATTCTCAATCCAGTCATGTCAATCAAGTTACTTCAAACATTTCTGATGATTCCCTAAATCCAGAAGGTAATACCTTCTCTTTTGAGCATTTTGTTGCTAATGTTTATCGATCTTCTTCACTTTTAAAAACTCACACTTCTTGATTGTTGATTTTGGTGCTACCAACTACATGTGTTCTAATCAATCTTTCTTTTCTTCTTTGCATAAACTTCATCAGCCACACACCATTGGTCTGCCTAATAGTCATAGTACTCTTGTCTCTTACTATGGTGAAGTAAAACTTCATAATTCAGTTGTTTTACATAAAGTCTTGTATGTTCCCTGCTTCAAATATAATCTCGTTTCCGTCCCAAAACTCATGACACAATGGAATACATTCATCATATTCACTGATGATCAATGTTTGATGCAGGACCCTTCCAAGAATGATCTTGCTCTAGGAATCTTTGGAAAAATGGTCAATGATATCTATGTTTTTGATCATCAAGAGATTCAAGATAATCTGTCTTTTAGTTTGAGCTTTTCAGTGTTCAAATTCTGTAATTCAGATTCTGTTTCATTGTTTAGTGTCAAATTGTGGCATAACAGAATTAGTCATGTACCAATCAATAAACTCAAACAATTATTGTTAGTTTCATCTCATGTCAATGATCATTCTCTTGATTCTTGTCTTACTTGTTCTCAAGCTAAACAAACAAAACTTCCTTTTCCAAAAAGTAGTTATGTGTCCATTAATCCCTTTGATCTTGTTCATATCGACATATGGGGACCATATAAACACTCTACTTTTGATGGTCATAAATATTTTTTGACCATTGTTGATGATTGTAGTAGATATACTTGGATTCATTTACTGAAATTCAAGAGTTACGCATTTGTTTTGATCAAAGACTTTGTAAATCTCAATAAAACTCAATTTGGGAAAGTTATCAAGGTTATTAGAAGTGATAATGCATATGAATTGGGTTCAAGCACAAAGGGATTAGAATTTTTTCACCAACATGGGATTATCCATCAGACTTCTGTTCCTCACAATCCACAACAAAATGGTTTGGTAGAAAGAAAACACAGACACATATTGGAAGTTGCAAGGGCACTCTATTTTCAATCAGGTCTTGGTTCTACATATTGGGGAGAATGTGCAAAAACTGCAATTCATTTGATAAACAGAACTCCAACTAAAGTTTTACAACATAAAACTCCTTATGAAGTTTTATTTCAAAAGAAACTTGATCTCTCGCATCTCAAATCTTTTGGCTGTTTGTGTTATGCTTCTTCATCTCCTGTACAGAGAGATAAATTTATGCCAAGATCATACCCATGTGTTTTCATTGGATATCCGTACAATCAAAAGGGTTACAAGCTATTAAACATGGTTACCAAACAAATTTTCATTTCTAGAGATGTAAAATTTTTTGAAGACAAATTTCCTTTATTACCCCTGGTACAAAATTCTTCAAATTCAGATGATTCATCCTATATTCCTCAATCTATTTCAGATGATCATTCTATTTCTCAATCAAGTCAAAACCCTGTCTCTTCAAACACTCATGTTTCTGAATCAAACTCTCAACAAATTCCATTTTCTACTACTATGCCAGAACAACCTCTGAGAAGATCTTCAAGGATAGTGCATCCACCATCCAAGTTTCAAGATTTCATTTGTAGAGATATTGTTACCAATGATTTTTCTTGTTCTCATACTATCACCAATTTGTGCATTAACAATCTTTCTAGTCAACCATGTGTTGCTTCAACAACAAACAATTCACTGGTTTTTCAAGAAACTACTCATAAAATTGAACCAGCCTTCTATAATCAAGCAAAAGGTCATCCTGCTTGGGAAGCTGCAATGCAGAAAGAGTTTGATGCATTACTTGCTAATAACACATGGGATATAGTCAAATTGCCCAAAGGAAAGAAACCTATTTCATGCATATGGGTATATAAGGTGAAATCCAGATCTGATGGCACTATTGAAAGGCACAAAGCTAGACTTGTAGCAAAGGGTTTTACACAAAAACAAGGGATAGATTATCATGAAACTTTTTCCCCTGTTGTAAAATTCAATATAGTAAGAGCCATTGTTTCTATTGCAGTCAAAAGAGGATGGAAAATACATCAATTTGATGTAAATAATGCATTTTTGCATTGAGATTTTCATGAAGAAGTTTATATGAAAATTACACCTGGTTTAAATGTTCCTTCTTCTTCTCTTGTATGCAAGTTAAAGAACTCTCTCTATGGTCTCAAACAAGCCTCTAGGCAATGGTATTCCAAGCTTTCAATAGCACTCAAATCAAGAGGTTATTCTCATTCTTTGAATGACCATTCACTCTTTATAAAGAAGACATCCAATACCATTATCATAGTAGCTGTTTATGTCGATGATATTTTGGTTACTGGAAACTATCCTAAAGAAATTCAGGATGTAAAGACTTTTCTTGATGTTGCAAAACATGTCTTGAAATATCTTAAAGGAACAAATATAAAAGGAATTTTATTGAACAATAAACCAAGTTTCAAACTTGAAGCCTTCTGTGATTCAGACTGGGTTGCATGTCCATAACAAAGAAGATCTATAAGTGGTTTTTAAATCATTCTTGGTGGATCACCTCGATCCTAGAAATCGAAGAAACAAACCACTGTGTCTTTGTCATCAACCGAGGCAGAATACAGGTCTATGAGACGTGTATGTTTAGAGTTAGCCTGGTTGAACAGATTGCTTGTTGAATTAGAAGTTGAAGATCTTATTCCAATTCCTTTGAAATGTGATAATCAAGCAGCCATATACATTGCTAACAACCCAGTTTTTCATGAAAGGACTAAACACATTGATTTAGATTGTCATTTTATAAGATAAAAGTTGCAAGAAGGTCTTATTTCTCTTTCTCATCTTTCTACACATGATCAATTAGTAGATGTGTTCACTAAAGTCTTATCTAGTCCATGACATCAAGAAGCTGTATGCAGGCTGGGTTTGTCTTCTCCACCTCCAGCTTGAGGGGGGGGTGTTAGTCATAAATAACTCCACGTGTTAATTATCAAGTTGTTTTCATTTCAGTTAGCAGTTAACTAATTATAGTTAATCTGTTAGAGAGAGAGAATGTTAGTTGAGTTAGTAATCTATTTATTCTTGATCTTTCTGATCATTATGTAATAACGAAAGCAAGAATCAATGAAATCTCTTTCTCCCATATTATTTCTTCATCTTCATGTAATAAACTCCTAGATCTTTACTCATCTTTTCCTCATGCTTAGGTCTAACCAGGCCCGGTTAAAATTGTATAAATTTGAACATGTGCTTTCACGCTTAAGTTTGACCATGACCCAAAAAATTCACCTTTGATGGCATACAAGTTTGAGTATTCCTAAAAAATTCAGTTACAAATAGTTAATATTCAAATTTAGAATTTCAATTTTCCATTACCATTATTAAAAAAAAAACAAAACTGTAAAAGTGGTCATTGGTTTTTTTTTCAGGTTTTCGTCTCTATTGTTTAAAATTGCAAAATTTTGTCATTTTTAAAATGTTTATCTGTGAATTTGGTCTTTTCCAAAATTGAAATGAATGTTATACATTTAATTTATTTAAGGGTAAAATTGTGAAATTGTTTAAGTGGTTTGCATTTTTTTTCCTGGTTTTGGCAGCTAAAGTTGAGTTTTTTTCAAAAGTGATATTGTTTTGGAAATGTTTTGTACATATGAGGTTGTTTCAACATGTTTTTGTAAAAATAAGGATGTTAACCCACATTCGATTACTTAAAAATTACATAAATGGTCCATCAAATATTTCGATTTCAACCCTTTATCTTATATGATAGAAATGGTTCTTTTTAATTTACAGTTTTAATATTTATTTTACACTATGTGAGACTCGTGTATTAGATGAGTTTATTTGAAAGAAAAAAAACTAAATACAAAATTCAAACATTTGAGAAGTTTGAATCTCTAAGAAAAGTGAGAAAATATTGAATTATAAAAATTAAAGCCTTTTTTCTCTTTCAAATTTAAATAAATAAATTAGATAAATAAATAAAGAAAATTAATGAATCTTTAATTTAGTAATTTTGAAATTAGAATGAAAGTTAATTAATAAAAATTATATGCATTTATTATTTTATTTAAACACTATCTAGATTTTAATAAAATGAAAAAAAAAAAAACCATAAAATTTCACGTTGAATAAAAATTAATTTAAAATAACCACAAAATTACATGTGGCTAAATAAATAAGAATGTGAAATGTGACAAAAAAAGATCTTTATTTATTAGGGAGGATGATGATATGTTTAAAATATATTCTTAAATTCTATTTTATATCTTTATTAAATTTCACATATAATCTTGTTTATTATATATATATATATATATATATATATATATATATATATATATATATATATATATATATATATATATATATAAGGCTGGGTTCAACAAATAAACATTTTAAACCTTAGAACCAAGGGACCAATCTTTTCTCAACATTTAGAGCAAATCTTTATTTATTAGGAAGGGTGATGATATGTTTAAAATATATTCTTAAATTCAATTTTATATATTTATTAAATTTCACATATAATCTTGTTTATTATAAAAATTTTATTAGATTATATATATATATATATATATATATATATATATATATATATATATATATATATATATATATATATATATATATATATATATATATATATATATATATATATATATATATATATGGTTGGCCGGGTTCAACAAATAATCATTTTAAACCTTAGAACCAAGGGACCAATCTTTTCTCAACTTTTAAAGCAAATTTTTCATCATTAAAAAAATCCCTAAAAATATAGATATTTATAACTTTTTATCCTCCATCCATTAATATCAAATTTCATTAAGAAAATGATTTGTTCAGATTCACACTGTGAATAGAATTTGTTCATATTCGCATTGTAAATCTGTATAGATTCACCTTGTGAAATCTATGCAGATTTACAGTGTGAATCTATGCAGATTCACCCTGTAAATTTGTGCAGATTTATACAGTGAATTTATATAAAATTAATGATTTATAGTGTAGATTCACCATGTGAATATATATATATATATATATATATATATATATATATATATATATATATCAAATTTGATATCAATGGAAAGAAGATAAAAAGTTATGAATTTCTATATTTTGAGAATTTTTTTCAATAAATAATAAGATCTAAAACTTGAAAAAATAATGGTTCTTTGGTTCTATGATTTAAAATGGTTCCTTGTTGAACTTTTTCATATATATATATATATATATATATATATATATATATATATATATATATATATATGCAAAAGCTTATGAATAGTTACAAGTTGTGAGCCGAGCCAAACCACCGTCCCCTTAGTTCGCTGGTTTGAAATCATGCTTTTTGTTTAGCCGGCTTCAACTCTTTGGTTGCGGCTAAATTGGACTTGGTCATATCGCCTTTTTCACAGCCACACCGCCACTGTCTTCCAGTCATATGACTATTTCATAATTAGCGTGTCCTCTATCGCTTTCTCATACAATATATGTGTTCCAGATATATCTTTCCTTACTCTCCATTCTCATATGTGTGTTACTCTCCGATCCGAGACAAACCTCCATTTCTTCTACATTCACCAAAATAGGAGGTATCAACTATTGAATTTAGTGAAAGTAGGCCGATGAGCAGCTTCACCGCCAGCGATGGTTGTAGTGGTTAGGGTTAACGGCAGACGCAAGCATTAAGGTATGCCATTTATTTTGAATCGGTGCCTCTAATTCTCTTCCTCTTTTATAAAAGTATATTTGACCTAATTTTGTGATCAATTTCTTCTGCAATTTATGTATATTTTCTTTCAGTCACCGGTGTTTTGGTAATTTTCTTTGTTTATCTTCGTTTTACACGCTTTTTAATGTTATGTGTATTGTTTGATTTGTGTGTCTTCTGACTTATTCTACTTATCTATAGTTCTGCATTTTCTGCTCCAGGGTGAAATCCAACTTCTACTCTGGTTGCTTCTTTCGGTTTTCTTGGTTGTTCATAACAAAAATAACTATCATGTAAAGCTCCCTCCTTTACATGTATGTTTTATCGGTTGTTTTCGAACAATGACAATATGCACGTCAAGTGTTTGCTGTTTTGCTTCATATTTATTACCTGCTTTTTCCTAACCTTTTGATCAATGAATTTTTTGTTATCTTTTTTTCTAGTAAGTACTGAGTTTCTTTTGTTGAAGTCGAGGTTGTCTGTAGAGAGCTTTAGAGACATTGAAACTAATTATGTCATATTACTTATTTTATATTTCTTATATTATACTTTTGAACACCATACATTTTTTCCGTGTTAGATTACTTACAAATACCAATGCACATCAGGTGCTTGACAATATGTGTCAAAGAATATTCCAAGCTTCTTTGTCAAAGAGTGTTCGAATCTTCTTTGTCAAAGAATGTTCGAAGCTTCTTTTGTCGTGGATCTCTATTCAACTTCATTATGTAGGAGATTCGACACTTGAACCTAATATTGATGTTGCCAGCTTCATAACATTAGGTATTTTACTTCACAGAAATCTCAATGCTATAATTTTAAGAATTGTATGTGACAACCCGAAATTTCTATCTTATAAAATCAACCAATTCAATCAAATTCAGACTTGTTTCTACTATCAATTAGCACTGTTTAGAGTCTGTTTGAGTGTTTTAAGCTTAGTACATTCAAGGATCGGGTGTTAGGAAGTATCTGCTTGAGCCCATATTGCCTTAATCAAGCTTTAAACCCCATCATATGGAGTTTACGGCCACACCACCATGAGTTTACGGCCGTAAACTCATGTGGGTCGTAAACTCATGCTATATGCATGAGATTTCATCACTTTTACTCATTGGTCTTCCATTCCAAGTCTAAGAACCCGATTTCTCTCTCAAGTATCATAGGATCTTCATCTTGATCTTCCAAAAATGTAAGAATTCTTTCCATTTAACTAGTTGATACAAAGCTTTATCTAGTACAACCTTTTGATTTCATCCATGAAATCATCTATTTTGGTTAGATCTTCAAGAAACACCAAGAACACACACTAGTGTTTTTGGACCTTAAACACCCTTTCAAGCTTCTAATATGTAAGTACACTCTCCTTAGCATGTTAAATACTAGGTGATTTACACCTTGAAAACAACAAGAATTAAAGAACAAAAGGTGTTTAAGGCCAAGAGCATCTCCCTTGGCCGTAAACCCTAATTAGATGTGCACTTGTGCCAAAAATCCTTCCTAAGGCTTGGACTTGGGTCTTGAACATTTCGTTATGGTTTGTAAGACCTTAAAACACACATGAGTACAAAATACCATGAGTTTACGGCCTTATAGGGCTGTAAACCCCTTTGGCCGTAAACTCATGTGAGTCTTCCATGTTGGCCGTAAACACCCTAGTGTGGCCATACAACCCTTATATACAATCCTATGTGGTTTAGCACTGCGCTACAAGTGTTTCCTAGTCCCTAAGGTTGTTCCATTTCATTATTAGTTGTTATAAACACTAATTGTATTCATATATGTGTCATTATCTGCTAAATAGGATCTGTGTGTACTCAAGCCTTCACTTGACACTTAGCATCCTTTATCAATCTTACATTCGAGTTACTCACTACAGGTGAGTTCATACCCCTTAACTTATCATTTAAATGATTTTAAATACTTTTATAGGGGGGTACAAGTAGAAAACAAGTTAGTTATGTAATCAATCACATGTGATTTATAACTGTGTTTCAAACAAAGGATTTCATATACTTTAAACTGTGTTATCAAACAAACTGCTTTTAAATCATTTTATAAACTGACATTAAGTCATTAATATTTATTGTTAAACTATTCAAATGTATTACAAACCTTCTTTTAAACTTATATATTGTCAAAAGCATCTCTATATATGTATAGTTATATAAGTAAAGTTTAAAGAACTTAGGACTGATAACTCACTTTATTTCCTTTTCCTTGTTTGGATGTGGACTTAGGGTATCGGTTATTTGTCCAAAGCTCGTCTAAATACTAGTTATATTATATTATATATATATATATATATATATAAAGTTATTCATTCATTCATTCAGACTACATAAACTACTAGTAAACTATAATAGGTATAGTTTAGGGGAATAATATCACTATATAAATACTATAACAAAGAATACTATAACAAAGAATACTATAACAGAGAATACTATACAGAGAATACTATAACAGAGAATACTAGACAGAGAATACTATAACAGAGAATACTATACATAGAATACTATTACTAAATCAGAAATACTATAACAAGGTCAAGATAACTTAATGTGAGATACTATTTCTTGATACAGCAACCATTTTGTTGTGTCACGTTTTGTAACTAGAATCTCCTGGAGGGAGAGCGTGAGTTTGTGTATAGATCTATACTAGATTGACTATCCTACACCTTGTTGTTCGCTACAGTGGGACTTGTAAGTCTATAGGTGCCAAATGTCATTTCTTCTGATGTTTTTCATCGTCATGTTATAGTCGGTATTAGTATGGGACAACCTTATCACATTTTACCTTAAATAAACCATTGGTTTTAAGGTATTTATTACTACAGTAGTTACTATATATAATACTGTAACGCCCCGATTCTCAGGTATGGGTTTAAATGGAAGTTATTTGGTTTCGAGACCTACTCAACGAGTTTGTTGCCCTACTCGGCGAGTAGCAGCGAGGTGGGATCGCATATTTAGTGGCCTACTCCCCGAGTCCATAAAGGGACTCAACGAGTAGGAGTAGGCAGATGAAACCCTAAATCCTGGGGTTTTGCACCCTATTTAAAGAAGCATAAGCCCCCTTTAGCCTCTTTGCAGTCCATTGATAAACCCTCATTCGTGTGGTGTTCATCCTTGTGTGTCTTGAGCTTTAGAGAGGAGTTTTTGGGAAGGAAGATCTTGGAGGACAAGAGATTAGGAGCAAGGAAGGTGTGGGAATTAGAAGTCTACCTCAGTTGGCATCATTTGAAGGTATCAAGTAGCCACCTTTACTTCATTTTCCTCCTAGACCTCATTTGTTTGAGATTTAGGGCTTTTATGGCATATTTGAGATGATAATGTAGGTTATGAGCTAGATCAGAAGTTGTAACTTCAGATCTAGACCTTTCTTGGGTTCTAGAGTCAGAAAGATATGAACTTGGCCATGTATGAAACCTTCCTTGAGTATGAAACCCCATTGTAAGCTTGGATTTGCCATTTAAATCCTTTGTAGCCATGCATGCATGTAGAGTTTGCAACTTTACGTGAAATGCATGCCTTAGAAGCTTAGATATGTAATTTGGAGCCACTGTATCACTTAAAAAGAGTCTGTATGGCTTATGGACTGAAGGAACTTGGAGAGTCGCAAGGACGACTTGGCGAGTCATATGAAGATAGGCCTAAACTCGATGAGTTGGATGAACAACTCGGCGAGTCCGATGAAGATTTCCATAGAACTCGACGAGTGGTATGAACCACTCGGCGAGTCGGATGAGTTTTCCCCAATTTATGTATTCGTGTGTAACCGTCGAGTTACAAGAAGGAAACCTCGACGAGTGGCCCTAGAGTTCGATCGTAAACCAAAGGAACTCGATGAGTCAGTCTGTGACTCGGCGAGTGGACAAGTACTTCAAGGAACTCAGCGAGTAGTCGAGGGTACTCGGCGAGTTAAGGTCAACATGGACTATTGACCTTGACTGATGACTTTGATTTTTGATCAGGGTTTGATTAGTTGATTGTTAGGGTACCTTGAAAGGTTGGGAATTTATGGGTATAATTATATTATGGTAATAGGTGGTGGAGCTTTTGACAGTGATCCGATAGTTGGAGTTCATCTACCGAGTCGACATCTACAAGGTGAGTTATCCTCACTATATCAATAGGGTCTACGGCACCAAGGTCGGCCCTTAAGTTGTTGTTGTTATGATGTGCTACATGTGGTTATGATCTATTAGATCGGAAACATGATAGACAGTATATTATGCTCTTATGATCCGTAGGGATTGGTATGTTGGTGACCCGATAGGTCGGTACTCTAGTTACGAGGGATTTCTATGATCAATGATCAGTGAGATAGATATGTTTGTTGTTTGCATATGCCAGTATATGATTGTTATTCTCATTTGGTTATTTGCTTGTTGGTTGGGTTGAGGCGGTCCTGCTTTGTGTTGAAGGCTAACATACCCTATGAGCGGTCCGGGGAGACTGTAGGCCCATGTGGTGGTCCATTCATGCCGAAGGCTCAGGACAGATTTAGTTAGAATGTAGGCCCTGCCTGGCGGTCCAGTTAGGTCGATGGCCCAGTGTGCATGTTGTTAATTGTCTGTTGTTGATATGGTATTATCAGTGTGGTATTGGTATTTTGGGGGTAGCTTACTAAGCTATCGGGCTTACAGTTTTTGGTTTATTATTTCGGGTACTTCAGGAGATCATGGCAAGGCAAAGGCGTGACCGTACCGCTCCTCATCCTTTTGATCTAGTTTTTGGGACACTCTGATGAATAATGATTTGAAAGCATTTTGTAAACAAATACTAACTGGTTTTATTTATGATTGAAAAAGTTTAAATTTGGCGTAAAAATTTTGGATGTTACAAGTTGGTATCAGAGCCTTGGTTTGAGTGAATTGGAGGAACACTCATTTGAATCCAGTCTCAAATCAAGGAAATTTTTGAAATAAATTCTAAAATGGTTTTCAAAATAAGGATAGAGGATGTAGAGGGTACGATCAGCCGGAGCCTGTAAGTAAACCTCAAAATACCATACAGTTATTTGATATTATGATATGATAGAACAACATGCCAGTGCTAGGCTAGGAGTCTTCAGGAATCGCATGATAAGATATTCCTGATTATATGATGCCTACTAGCCTAGGGTTTCTTGTATATGGAATTGACATCATAACAGTAGATGTTTAGTGTGTGCATTACGGCTGTGTATAATCAAGATCTTATAGCCTGAGAATGTCTGATTCGACCTTAGTGTAGGATTGGATATTCGAAAGTCTATTGGGTTCAGCATTATGTGTGGCTAGAATACACTAGTATTGCAGGGTTGGTGAAAGTTCCAAGGATGTGTGAGCTGTGAGAAGTTGTGAGACCAGTTGCGAGATAGTCGATATTCCCCTAGGAGAGAGGGTTGAGCGCATATTATGTTGATGATAGTGTTAGTGCATTTTGATGATACTTGAGACAAATATGGGTAGGTATGGATGGTAGTATGGGCCCGTACTACTGAAAGCACAGGACCCATATGCGTAGCAAGGAAGTCACAACCCCTGGGGTTGTGAGAAATGGTCTCCCAATATCATGTCATTTATTTGACATCTTGGTTATATTTTTCAGTATGGTGGTGACGAGACGTTTTACTACAGGATCCGATTCACGGTTAGGATCAGGATCAGGATCGGGAGACGGAGGGTCGGAGGTTTCGGTAGCACCTGATCCAATGGTACAGATAGGGACAGAGGAGTTGGATGCCAGGATCTGGGAGATTCTACACGATGAGATTGTTGTGGCGTTCCGAGCGCAGCTACCGGAGATGTTTGGGTCGATTAAGACCGCGATAGTTGAGTACTTTGATGAGCGGTATGCAGCTCTAGCAGAGATAGCTGCCGCATCAGCCACATCGGCTGTAACTGCGGCAGGGGTTAGAGGAGGAGCCATCAGGGCTTTCCAGTATCGGGACTCCGATAACACAAAGCCCCTGATGTTTGATGGTATGCAGGATGCGATCAGGGCTATGAGGTGGTTATCTGACGTGGAAGTATGTTTCTTCATGTGTTCATGTCCTGCTGACCAGAAGGTCAGGTGTGCCCTGAACCTGCTAAGGCTTGGGGCGAAGGATTGGTGGAGATTGACGACAGGGTCGTACACTGATGCTCAGCAAGCTGCTGTTACTTGGGAGCAGTTCTGGGATATGTTCCGCACCCACTATGTTCCACGCGTTGAGCGGGAGTGGCTTGCTCAGGAGTTTTTGACATTGAGGCAGGATGGGGATTCAGTGATGGAGATCACTCGTATGTTCGCGGAAAGGGATATTCGACAGTTTGTTGCTACGCAACGTTGTGAGACTCTTTTGGATCTTCAAGATGCCACAAGGCAGCATGAGTTAGAGATAGAGATGTAGTTGAGGGAGCAGCGTCAGGTTCCGACACAGTCTCATCTGGCACCTAAGCGGTCCAAGACCGTTGATACTCGGACCGGGGGTCAGCAGAGCCGCACTTGTGGAAAGTGTGGCATGGGTCATTCTGGGGTTTGTCGAGCAGGAGGTGGTTTCCACAAATGTGGGAAGGAGGGGCACTATGCCAGGGACTATCGCCAGTCTGCCCCTCCAGCAGATATGAGGATTTGTTACCATTGTCATCAGGTTGGTCCCATGAAGACAAACTGTCTACAGCTCGCCGCCAAGCTGGCGTAGGGATCCGTATCGGCTACTTTGAAGATTAGTGATGGGAGGCCGGTCAAGGTGGAGCCTCCGAAGGCTTAGGGGTGTGCCTTCCAGCTTACGGCCGAGGAGGCCAAGGCAGCACCGGATGTGGTTGCTGGTATGTTTCTATTTTCTATTTTAGTTATTATATATGTGGTATGATTATCAGTTGTACCTATGGTTAGGTACATTTCTAGTAAAATCTTTTCCTGCTTTGGTTCTATTCGACTCGGGGACGAGTCGGTTGTTTGTGTCTCAGGCTTTTAGTAGAGAATTCAGGGTGTCGGTAGATGAGCTTGAGTGTCCGTTGCGAGTTTCGATTGCCAACGAACACGAGGTCTAACCCGGACGACCGAAGGAATGAAGCCAAGTGGTGTGAGAAGTGCAAGAAGAAGCACTTCGGAAGATGCGATGGTGAAGTGACGTGCTATAAGTGTGGTAGGACCGGTCACTATTCCAGAGATTGTACATTCGACAACAAGAAGTGCTACGAATGTGGAAATGATGGGCATATTTCAAAGAACTGTCCAAAGAAAAACGAAGCTGCAAGACCAAATGCACCGCCGAAACCAAGGGCATTTCACATGATCCTTGACGAAGCAGAGAACCATGCGAGGAATCAAGAATGAGGACTTCTTACCCGAAGATCAAATTATGCAGTAGCCATAGTTTCGTATGATGTAGCCTAGTAGAGGCATAGTCTAGGGTGAACTTGAACACCTATGTAATCGTTTCAAGAAATAATATAAAACCTTTGTTTTGTTATTTGATGTGTTAAGTTGTTGTGTGATTTGATGTATGATGACTTGGAAAAACTGCGAGACAATACTTGGGACGAGTATGAGTAGGTGTGAATGGTAGTAGAGGCCTATACTACCGGAAGCACAGGACTCACACTTGGATCAGGGAAAGTCACAAGGTTACCAAGAAGCTAGTAATTGATTTCGTTTTATTCAAGTGTGTTGTTACCATCGTTTCGGTAATGACTAAGAAGATTGTTGATATTCCGACCCTTGTGGTCATATCGAATCGAGTCCGACTACGATGAGTATGTTGTGTGGTTTAGAGAAACAAGTTTGATGTAGCATCCGACTTAAACCAAACGGTTGAAATCAAAGCGATCAATAGAAGTATCGCACTCGTTGTTAAAGAAGTTGGTAGCTGGAAATGCCAAATGTTAAAAGGTGATTATATCACATTAGAACATGAAGGAAGGCATAACTTGTTTTAGAATTTAACT
The DNA here is from genome assembly GCF_051521515.1 of Lactuca serriola. NCBI lineage: Eukaryota > Viridiplantae > Streptophyta > Magnoliopsida > Asterales > Asteraceae > Lactuca > Lactuca serriola. The sequence goes on along the minus strand of NC_136412.1, from coordinate 194,632,522 downwards.
CTAAGAGACCTAAGTCTAAGTGTTGCAACGTACGATGATAGGTCGTTAGAATATGACACATCGATCTATAGTAGTAATAAAAGAACTTATCTCAAGTCTGTATCCAGCAAGGATCGAGATTGTGACTTGAAGGTCATAATTTGGAGTCTAACCTGAGGTAGAGAGCAGGTGCACGATCGAGTACTCTTACAATCAATGAGTTTAAGAGATAGAATTGAAGGAATGTAGAAGTTATAATTATTACCAAGGATGAAGAGATGACGTATGGAGTCATTATACGACCTTGTTTCGTTGATGATTCCGGGACGTAATCATCCTAAGGGGGAGATAATTGTAACGCCCGTAGATCCGGGCTAGTCAATTTAGAGGCAATAAGGGTCGAAAACGACTTTTCGACAAAAGATTATTTAGAATAAATAATCTTAACCAAGTTGTATTATATGTCACGAGGTTTCCATACATATAAAGAACGCCGAAATCTGAGTTATAACGAAGAAGTTATGGCCCGTTGAAGTTTTACGGCAAAACCGACACGACACCAGGAAGCGTAAATAGTGAATTTACGATAGAGCGAGATTTAGCCTTAGCAATCTAAACAAAAGTTGTAGAATATGTTAAACTAAGAGCGTCGGTAAAAAGAACGCCCAAATCTGACTTCGTATGAGGAAGTTATGATTTTTCTAAGATTCGGCTTAGCAGTGCACGGCCCGAAACTCGAATTTTAGTTCGAGCGGTTTTTGGCTTACGCGACCTAAATGAGAGTTGAAGATTTCATTAATAGGAACTCAACGGTAAAAAGATGGACGAAAACGGAGTTCGTATGAAGGAGTTACGAATTCTTCGCGGTCATTTAACAGTCTAAACGCCTCCTACAGTTAAATTTGAGATCGGTCAAGAATTAGCCGACGGAGTCTAAATGAAAGTTGTAGATCTTGATTTTACCTACGCGTGGATATAAAGAACGTCGAAAACGGAGCTCGTATGCGAAAGTTATGATTTTTCTAAGTTCGGAGGCTGATACGCGATAGGGGGTGACGTGGCACCACCAGAATTGGACACGTGGCACCACCAGAAGGCCACCACATGGACCAACTCGGCGAGTCATGACTCAGACTCGACGAGTCCATCAGATTTTGCACTATAAATAGAGGTGTCGGGTCTAGCCTTCTCTTCACATCTCCCAAACTCACTTTCTCTCTCTAGTTTCTCTCTCTAAGCCTCCTTAAGCCCCCTAAAGCCTAGGTAAACCCCCTAGCACCCGAAGGAAGCCCCGAGGCTCCCGGAGTTCCGAGAAAAGAGCCTTTCGGCTCGGGAACGCTGCTCCAATTAAGTTCCGGTTTTCGATAAAATTCGCTGTAAGTGTGCTACGCTTACGCAATTTTTAATATAGCTTTCAAATAATTATAGGAATGTTATTAGGTCCTTAAAATAATTATTTGGGCTATTATTATGAGTTATATTGAGCGTTATTAACGCTTAATAATAGTCAGACTAATTAATTTGTCGCGGTTATCGTTAAACTAAACCCTAGTGGTATCGATACTAGGTTTTATCGAAGGAATATCGTTTTGAGAGTATCGAAGCGCTGTCCGAGTGCTGAGTCACCACCTACTCAGGTGAGTGCATAGTCCCTTTCATCTTACACATAGATATGAAGTATTTTAATATAAATTACGTGCTATGTGTGCATATTGTTTGAATACTTGTTGTCTATGCTGGATGAATGATTTATACATGTTTTAAATGATTTAAAGTGTATATTTACTTTATATCTACAAATATGTTGGGATAAAACATAGGTAGATGAAATAGTTGGTGAGTGATGAAATAAAATAATGAGAGATAGGTGATGATAATTAGGTGAGGATAGATAGGTGATTATGAATCGGTGATGTAGGATACTACAACCTTGTCCGACAATTTGGAGATGTAGTCATCTACCAGAGTATAGATGGCGACCACGGACTATTATAGACAACCCCGTGGAAACACCAGCAGGCTAGCAACCTGTAGGTGATGAATTACGAGTTCAGGTGATGTTGTAACTACGTATTCATGCGATGATAGTCTAACCCTTATTATGAAGTACGAGTCCAGGCGATGTTGTGACTACGTATTCATGCGATGATAGTCTAACCCTTATTATGAAGTACGAGTCCAGGCGATGTTGTGGCTACGTAATCATGTGATGATACCCTAACTCTTGCTAGACACATATTGAGGGAGTAATCCCCGGATTAGTATTGTCTATGCAATGTAGGCGATGATCCTTAGGTAAAGTTCGTAAGAACAATCATATAAGGAAATACGATGTAAGGAGATGAAAAGTAAATATGATATAGGAGATGACCCTTGAGATAATATCTTTAGGGAAGACTAAAAGAAGATAACGGGGATGGGTAATTGGGTTGATTGTTTGATTGTTTAAACATAATAACTATATTATTGTGGGTTGAAAACCCTATGTACTCACCAGGTTTCCCAACCTGACCCACTCAGTTTATTTACATCACAGGTGACGATATGAAGTGACATTACACTGAGAGATTTAAAGAGATGTAGATCACTAGTGTAAATAATTGTAAGTTCTGTTTATGCTTATGTTTCTGTATTAACAATGACATCCCAAACGTTTTAAAATGAAATAAATACGTTTCTTCAAAAATGTTTTAATAACGTATTTATCGTGTTTTTCTGGGAACAAATTCCGCAACATTTTTATAAAATGAAGTACTCTGATTTTTATAAAGCATAAACAAAATCGGTCTTTTCTGGTCGTGAAAATGGGGATGTCACATGGAGAAAACTGCATTTCAAACTCGTTATGGTCATTACGAGTTCGTGGTGATGCCGTTTGGGCTCACCAACGCACCGGCAGTGTTCATGGATTTGATGAACCGAGTCTGCAGACCGATGCTCAATCGCTCGGTCATTGTGTTCATAGATGATATCTTGGTATATTCCAAGACTCGAGAGCAGCACGAGGAGCACCTCAAGGAGTTGCTGGAGGTTCTGCGGCGAGAACAGTTGTGTGCCAAGTTCTCGAAGTGTGAGTTTTGGTTACGAGAGGTCCAGTTCCTCAGACATATCGTTAACCAGGAGGGGATTTTGGTCGACCCGGCCAAAGTCGAGGCGGTTATATAGTGGGAGATTTCGAAATCTCCCTCAGACATCAGGAGTTTCTTAGGATTAGCAGGGTACTACCGGAGATTCATTCGAGATTTCTCCAAGATTGTAGTACCTCTCACTCATCTAACGAGGAAGGGGGTGGATTTCCGGTGGGGCCCTAAGCAGCAGAGGGCGTTTGACACCTTCCGGCAGAGTTTATGCGAGGCGCCAGTATTGACACTCCCCGAAGGAGTCGAGGATTTTGTAATATTTTGTGATGCATCCATCACGGGTTTAGGGGTAGTCCTCATGCAGAGGGGACGAGTGATAGCCTATGCATCGCGACAGCTGAAGCCGCATGAGACGAGATATCCTATGCACAATCTTGAGTTGGGAGCGGTGGTATTCGCTCTCAAGACTTGGAGGCATTATCTGTACGGGGTCTGTTGCACTATATACACGGATCACAAGAGTTTCAGACACATCATGGATCAGCTGAACCTGAACATGAGGCAGCGCAAGTGGATGGATGTTGTTAAGGAATATAATTGTGAGATCCTTTACCATCCTGGTAAAGCGAATGTGGTTTCGGACTCTTTGAGCCACAAGTCAGCTGGGTCTTCTACCTCGGCGAGGTGTATGACGATAGTAGTGGATTCCCTGCTTGTGAGCTTGATTAGAGATGCTCAGGTTGAGGGTATAAGACTAGAGAGCAGGAAGTTGGAGAGGATTAAGGGCGAGAGCAACCGATTTGTTCAGGATAGTCGCGGGTTATTAACCCGACATGGTCGGATTTGGGTTCCGATGACCAGAGGGGTCCGACAAACAGTGAAGGAGGAGGCTCATAAGTCTCACTTTTCTATACACCTGGGGGCCACCAAGATGTACCGCGATCTTAGTTTAAGTTACTGTGGCCCGGCATGAAGCAAGAAATCGCTTGGTTTGTTGGGAGTTGTCTGACATGTAGGATGGTCAAGGTCGAGCATTAGAGGCCGCATAGTAAGCTGCAACCTCTGGAGATTCCCATGTGGAAATGGGATCAGATCACGATGGACTTCATTATGAAGTTGCCAAGGAAGGCAAAGGGGTTCAATTCCATATGGGTTTAAATGGAAGTTATTTGGTTTCGAGACCTACTCGACGAGTTTGTTGCCCTACTCGTCGAGTAGCAGCGAGGTGGGATCACGTATTTAGTGGCCTACTCACTGAGTCCATAAAAGGACTCGACGAGTAGGAGCTGGCAGATGAAACCCTAAATCCTGGGGTTTTGCACCCTATTTAAAGAAGCATAAGCCCCTTTAGCCTCTTTGCAGTCCATTGAGAAAACCTCATTCGTGTGGTGTTCATTCTTGTGTGTCTTGAGCTTTAGAGAGGAGTTTTTGGGAAGGTTGAGCTTGGAGGACAAGAGATTAGGAGCAAGGAAGGTGTGGGAATCAGAAATCTACCTCATTTGGCATCATTTGAAGGTATCAAGTCGCCACCTTTACTTCATTTTCCTCCTAGACCTCATTTGGTTGAGATTTAGGGCTTTAATGGCATATTTGAGATGATAATGTAGGGTATGAGCTAGATCTGAAGTTGTAACTTCAGATCTGGACCTTTCTTGGGTTCTAGAGTCAGAAAGCTATGAACTTGGCCATGTATTAAACCTTCCTTGATTATGAAACCCCATTGTAAGCTTGGATTTGTCATTTAGAGCCTTTGTAGCCATGCATGCACGTAAAGTTTGCAACTTTACATGAAATGCATGCCTTAGAAGCTTGGATCTGTAATTTGGAGCCACTATATCACTTAAAGCTTATGGACTGAAGGAACTCGGCGAGTCGCAAGGACGACTTGGCGAGTCATATGAAGATAGGCCTGGACTCGACGAGTTGGATGAACAACTCGGCGAGTCCGATGAAGATTGCCATAGAACTCGACGAGTGGTATGAACCACTCGACGAGTTGGATGATTTTTCCCCGATTTATGTATGCGTGTATAACCGTCGAGTTTCAAGAAGGAAACCTCGACGAGTGGCCTTAGAGTTCGATCGTAAACCAAAGGAACTCGACGATTCACTCTGTGACTCGGCGAGTGGACAAGTATTTCAAGGAACTCGGCGAGTTAAGGTCAACATGGACTGTTGACCTTGACTGGTGACTTTGATTTTTGATTAGGGTTTGATTAGTTGACTGTTGGGGTACCTTGAAAGGTTGGGAATTTATGGGTATAATTAAATTATGGTAATAGGTGGTGGAGCTTTTGACAGTGATCCGATAGTTGGAGTTCATCTACCGAGTCGACATCTACAAGGTGAGTTATCCTCACTATATCAATAGGGTCTACGGCACCAAGGTCGGCCCTTAAGTTGTTGTTGTTATGATGTGCTACATGTGGTTATGATCTATTAGATTGGAAACATGATAGACAATATATTATGCTCTTATGATCCGTAGGGATTGGTATGTTGGTGACCCGATAAGTCGGTACTCTAGTTACGAGGGATTTCTATGATCAATGATCAGTGAGATAGATATGTTTGATGTTTGCATATGCCAGTATATGATTGTTATTCTCATTTGGTTATTTGCTTGTTGGTTGGGTTGAGGCGGTCCTGCTTTGTGCTGAAGGCTAACATACCTTATGAGCGGTCCAAGGAGACTGTAGGCCCAAGTCGCGGTCTAGTCATGCCGAAGGCTCGGGACAGATTCAGTTAGAATGTAGGCCCTACCGGGCGGTCCAGTCAGGCCGATGGCCTAGTATGCATGTTGTTAATTGTCTGTTGTTGATATGGTATTATCAGTGTGGTATTGGTATTTTGGGGGTAGCTCACTAAGCTCTCGGGCTTACAGTTTTCGGTTTATTATTTCAAGTACTTCAAGAGATCATGGCAAGGTGAAGGCGTGACCGTACCGCTCCTCATCCTTTTGATCTAGTTTTTGGGACACTCTGATGAATAATGATTTGAAATCATTTTTTAAACAAATACTAATTGGTTTTATTTATGATTGAAAAATTTTAAATTTGGTGTAAAATTTTTGGAGGTTACAAATACTGCAGTACATATACATTTTCCCATTATATTCAAATTGTGATCTTCTCACATAAAAGGTAATATAAAACTATATTTTGGTAACGATAGTCATACTTGGGAAAAACATTCACTTTTACAGAGAAACCCACATATAAAACAGTCAGGTCTTGGTAGAAGACTACTTTTTATACTAGTAGAAAATATAGGATTTTCTAGGAGCTTTCAAACATATACAAACATTTATAATGAACATTTACAAACACTTTCAGTAACCTTATACAAATATTGACACTAAAGACTTATGAACTCACCAGCTTAAATGATGATCTACGCTTTCAAAATAACTTGTATTCTCAGGTCACCAGTTGACAGGTACCGATGACCAGGTTTTGAGAAGACGGAGCATGTGCAAGACTCGTCTTTTATTTTGAATATTCATTTTTGGTGTCTTACTACTTTTAAAGAACACAGTTGTATCAAATTATACTATTAATGCGATGGATGATGTTGTTGCTTGTTTACTACTTTGCATTGTTATGATACTATTCATGACGTCCTCCACCCCAAAACGTTTCCGTCGTTCCGGTTTTGGGGTGTGACAAATTGGTATCAGAGCATTGTTTATAGTGAATTGGTGTATATCAACCCATAAAAGATATACAAACTATAAACACATCGGGATTAAAATACTCAGACCAAGAGTTTATGCTTTTTAAGTACAAAAATACTTAACTAAAAGTATACATAATTACATACCTACATACTTACTATTGAACAGTGTCATTCTAGAACATAACAAAAGTAATTAGATGTTGGATACTACAGTCAAACCTGGGCAGTTATGTAATCATATATCGGATCAATATAGTCTGATCAACTATATTCGTTTGAGATATGGTGAACGTGTGTTCGGGAGTGATTGTGGTGTTGCGACATGCCTAAAACTTACCAAACTATACATATACATCTTCATATACAGAAGAACATGAGAACAAAACATAAAGTAAAATACTATAGGGGTATTTTAGGCACTATTCATCCATAGAACAGAGCTTCATGAAAACCAAAGACTTTTGCTGATAAGTTTTATGAGTACTAAGTGCATACATTACGGTTATTGTTTTATTTCCTTTTCCTTGTTTGGATGTGGACTTAGAGTAGGATCATTTATTGGAAGGACTATTTGACTCAAGTAGTATATAATTGGTATGCACTATGTTCTCATAGAAGGAACCACTAAGAGTCATAATAGGATAAGTAGTAAGTTTCTCTTATAGAAACTTTTTATTTGTTTATCACTTTATTTTAGAATTGTTAAATAAATTCCTTACCTTTATTTCTCGTCTAGATAAATGGTTGGATTTCATTTCCCTGGCGACCCGTACTTCCCAAACCAAGGCAATGTTGGATGGCTAGAGGCAGAGCCGGAAGAGGATCATCCAGTCCCTTTGGATGATGACCTCGCAGAAGACTTCTCCGAAGGTTCTTACTCCGAACATGAAGTCAACAACCTACCTCAAGGGGCTCACATCCCAGGCCTCAACCCCCAACCATCATTTCAAGGTCTTACACCCTTGTGGGCGACAAACTTGAACTGATGGAGTCACGAACAGGATCAACATTTACCCTTCAATGGAGATCGAAGCTTTTACAATCTAAACTAGGGAGGCTCAGCTGACCGAGTCCTGCCCATTATGGTCTGCAGAATTGCTCAGAATGAGGAGCAAGGTCGAGCAACCATCGACCGAGTCATGGAAATTGACGCTAATTCGGGCGTTAATACAGTTCGCATTGTCCATCTCGAAGAACCTATGGAAAGGACTAGGAGATCCAATGAGGCTCTATAGCAGGAACTAGTTGCATCCCAAGCTGAAGTTATAGAATTTTGAGTGCGTCAGAGAGCTCATGAGTGACATCTTCAAGACATAGTACGTCAACTGGCAGATCTGAGGGTTCACCCGAGGAGTACCCGTCGCCGGTAGAAGATGTTTCACTCATCTTTCCTTTAGATTTAAGGAATAACCTTCTTATATGTACTCTATGAAGCAATTTTCCTGTAAAATATTCCTGTCTTTCACGTAATATAACTAGACTCTTTTGTTGTCAAAAATTTTACTACTTATATGATGTAAGACCTACTCTTAGGTCAATTTTTCCCAAACATATTACATCTGTAATATCAATGATATTGGCAGTAAACTAATCTTCTATGGAATTCTTTGTTCAAATACTTTTATTCTTCTAATTCTAGAACTCTATGGAACTCACACTCTTATCTAGTTGTTGAGCTATGGCGATTTAGTTCATGGGACTCATTCATTAACTTCACTATTGGATTCTTATGATTGTGCTCATCTTTTAAACTTAGAGTTGAAAGATGCCTCCTCGTAAGTCAACAAGGCACAATCCTCCGATAATTCCAACTCAAACACCACCTCCTCCACAATTCGATACGGAAACTCTTAATGTTGCGGTGGTTGCGGCTATTGTGACGGTCATGGCTCAATACACCAACAACCAGGGTACTAGTGGAGGTGGGACATTCGTTCATTCCACTCATAGTGATGTCATTGTGCGCTCACGAGAGTGCTCTTATAAAGACTTCACCAACTGTAAACCCCGAGTCTTCAATGGAATCGATGGAATCATTGCTTTGTTTCAATGGTTCGAAAAGACGGAATCGATCTTTGAAATTTGTTCCTGTACTGAAGGAAGCAAAGTCAAATTTGCTGCATGCACCTTCGGTGATAGAGCACTGACGTGGTGGAATAGCCATGTCAAGTCACTAACTTTAATAGTGGCTAATGTTATGGGCTGGGAGGCTCTTAAAGGGCTGATGATTGAAGAATACTGCTCAAGGGGCGAGGTTCAGAAAATTGGAACAAGAACTATGTAGTCTAACCATAAAGGGCTCCAACATAGTAGCTTACACTACCAGATTCAGCGATCTGGTGGCACTATGTCCAAATATGGTTCCCAATGAGGGAAAGAAGATTGAGATGTACATTTGGGGGTTGGTGTCTCCATTTCTGGGGAATGTCTTAGCTTCAAACCCCACTACTTTCGACAGTGCCAAGCGATTGGCACAACGACTCATTGATCACCGAGTCCCCACCCCGACAACGACAACAACCCTAGCTATCTCAGAACCCTCCAAAGCCGTTGAAAACAAGCGAAAGTTTTGGGATAACAAGAAGGGAAAATCGACACAGAACACTGCCAAGAAGCAGCAAGTCGTGGTTGTTCATGCCGCAATTGCACCTGCTGCTACTGCATCGAGGAAGCAGTATACGGGGAATAAAATGCACTTTCCATCCTAATGGTGCCTGCCGGGAAATGCAGTGCACTAACTGCAACAGGTAAGGGCACACTGCCTGATTCTGCAAGGCTCAGGCGAGGCCAATTAACCCAAGTCCCCGTCATTGTTGTGGGCCAAGCTTGCTACGGTTGTGGCGAGGTTGGTCATTTCAAGAGAGACTGCCCGAAGGCAGGAAATGCTAGCAGAGTGGGAAGAATTTTGGCGATAGGCCATGACGAAGTCTTAGCTGATCCTACGATGGTTACTGGTACGTTTCTCATCGATAATTCATATGCTTGCATACTATTTGATAGTGGAGCAGAGAGGAGTTTCATGAACCATAAATTCGCTCCCTTACTCAAACAAAAACCACGTGCACTAGAGCAATCATTCACTATATATAACGAAATCTGGAAAATGCGTGTCATAAAACATCAATCACGAGTTTACATTAGTAAAGTTATTTCATTATATAGTATAGAGATTCAAAACCGGCTTAAATCCGTTAATGCTCTAGTGAGACATTACCTTCATCGTACCTACCTACAGTACACTCTAAGTCCCGTAGTTATAACCAGAGACTCCTGGAGGGAGAGCGAGATAATTGTGTATAGATCTGTACAGGGATTGACACCCCCACATCTGAGTTGTTCGTTACAGCTAGACAGGGACTGTCTAGGGTGACAAATATGTTAACGAAACCGACGCCTGAAAAACGTCATGAAAGGCATAACAGTCACATCAAGCATAGTTATAATGACTCACAAAGAGATTAACAATATCGTCTTGATACGGGGGAACTACACTTCACTGGTTTTATATAACGTAAAACTACACACCATTTTCAGTATCCGCTCTTAGGGTTTAAGAATACAAATACATACAAACAGAAAATATGGGATTTTATGAGAGCTTACATTTACATGATTCAAAGGAACGTGCATACAAATATTCATGGTTTTTGGAAACAAACAAACATTTCATTTTTATGGAAATTATTAGATTTTCGGGAAGTATTCAACATTTTTCCAAACAAAACAGATACAAATTATTTCCATACAAAACTGCTTATGAACTCACCAACATTCTATGTTGACGTTTTTCAAAACGACTTGTATTCTTAGGGACTCATTAAGCAGGTACTTGAGCTATGGATTGGATATTTTGTTGCATTGTGAAATTTACAATTTTAGTCACTTTTGTGTAACATTTGAACAATCACAAATTATAAACTTATGAAGATTGTAATCTTAATGTATGTTGTTTGGTTGTTATGTCCATTTATATTCAATTGTGATGATACAATACAATGATGACATCCGCCCCCGGACGTTTCCGCCGTCTTGGTACAAGTGTATGACAGATTCATAACACCTTTCATGTCTCCCAGCTGCAAAAGTGGTTGGTTGATGATTTTGTAGTAGTTCCCTTGGATGATATTCAGGTTGATGAGCATCTAAATTATTTAGAGAGACTAGTTGTGATCCTTGATAGGAAGATGAAGACCTTGCACAACAAGGTAGTAGGCTTGGTGAACGTGTGGTGGCAGCATCGTAAGGGTTCTTAGTGGACTTGGGAACCCAATGAGGAGATGACAGAGCATTACCCGAGATATTTGCAAAATTAAACTTCGAGGACGAAGTCAGATTCAAGTGGGGGAAAGTTGTAACATCTGAATCTTTGAGGTTTTAATTTTAAAGTAAATTCCGAGTTTTGAGATGTCCACGATGTTGTGGAGGTATCATCACGACTAGGCATGACCCGCCTGAGACGCATCTCATTTAGATGTCACAACGTGATACTATATTGGTCACAACGTGACATATTGGGCATGGGCAAACCCTAATTTTCCTGGCTTAGAACCTATTTAAAGGAAGTGAGGGATAGGTTTTTTCCACTCTCATCCTCTATCACCTCCTAACCCCTTGGAAGCAAACCCTAATTCCCCCTCCTCCATTTTTTAGCTTATTTTGGTGTTCTTGGTGGCTCTTAAAGGAAAAAAGAAGGATTTTACGATGTAGAGAGCATCTTGGAAAGCTTATAAATTTCATTTGAGCATCTCATGGACATTTGTGAGTAATCAAGTTCCAATCTGTATGCGTTGGGTTTCTATATCTATGCTTTTTGACCCTTTTCTCCATATTTGGGAAAGTTTTGATGAATGGATTCCATAAAGTTAGAAATATTGATCCTTGAGGTCCCTTGAAGGTTATATAATCTAGATCCGAAGGTTGGTTGAGTTTTGAATCTATGCATGTGATTTTGGTTCCATTTTCATCATTTTGACCTAACATGAGCTTAAGACATGCATTGTACATGCATGTCTATAAAGCATCAATTTTTAGAATGTTATTGGAGTAGGAAAAGCATCTGGAAAGTTATAATGGGAGGCTTAAAGGGTTAAGGGTTAATACATTAAGTTTTCCCAATGCAATATTCATGACGTGACCATATGGATGTCACAACGTGACGATAGGGGGCTCATCGATTGTTTTGGACAAACTTTGTCGTGACGTGGTAGCATGACCGTCATGACGTGATAATAGAATTGATCGTAATTGAGTTGGATCAGGACTGAGATTTTGATGGAGCCTGAGTTCGTTCTCCATGATGTGACCATGGATTGATCACGATGTGGAAGTCAGATGATGTTGACTTTGACCGTTGACTTTTTGGCCCTGTTGACTTTTGGTCAAATTGCTAACTCTAAAGTGTAGAATAAGGTGTGGCCATGTGTGATTTGATGGGTGATTTGTAGCACATGTTTCATGATTTTTAGTTGTGGTTTGTCTAACTTCATGAGAGAGGTTAGTATTCTCACTATACTATGTAGGTTGCTAGTTGCCTTTGTGATACTTGCATGGAAGACCATGGGGTAGCCCATGGAAATTGTATGAAAGACCATGGGGGTAACCCATAACACTTGGATATAAGACCATGGTGGTAACCCATGGACTTTTAAGTAAATACCAAGGGGGTAGCCCATGTTATTTCAAGTAAAGACCATAGGGTTAGCCCATGGTACTTGGATGTAAGACTATAGGGGTAGCCCATGACATTTCAGGGGAAGCCAATAGGGTAGCGCATGGTACTAGTATGTAAGATAATGGGGGTAACCCATGATATTTCAAGAAAAGACCATAGGAGTAGTGAGACGACCCAAAATACGACCCAAAAATTTTTGTTTTAATATTACTAAAAATCACATCACCGAATGTCATATATAATAAGAACCATGGAATGAGTAACTCAAAAGTCATAGTAACTGTGTCAAAACAAAAACTGTATCAATCATATCAAAATATCTGAATAAAACTCCCATGATAAAACTAAAGCTGTGGTGTGTGCGATGCCATCAACCCGAGCTCTTCCCTTTGCTAGCGGAAGTACCTGACCATAACTGAAACTGTAAGCACGAAGCTTAGTGAGCTCCCCCAAACTACCACATACAATACAATAACATATAAACAAATATTGGGCCTTGCCCACTGCATCGGACCGAAGTCCGGAAACTGCATCAGACTGAAGTCTGGAACTAACCAGGGCCTTGCCCTCTGCATCGGACCGAAGTCTAAAACTGACTGGGACCCCGTCCTCTGCATCGGACCGAAGTCTGGAACTAACCGGGGCCTTGTCCCATGCATCGGACCGAAGTCCGAAAACTGACTGCACATAGCATAGCATAAACATATCAACTAGCATGAACACATATACTTCACATTGTATCATACTGAAGTGCAGAACACATAACACAAAGACATGCTTGAATCAAAAAGACATCATGCACACTGAACTACTGCATCAGACTGAGGTCCGGAACTATTGCTAACTAGACGAGCCGACATTGTGGCCGTAGACCCGTTCCTACTGGAATGAAAACTCACCTCGTAATGCTGGCTGCTGAGATACTAACTCTAAAACTAGATGACTGCTGCTTCGGAACTCTCCGGCTACAAATCCCAAAAATACTAGATCAGGCACTGATAACTGTCCTCATGGTAAAATGACTATTTTACCCCTGGTCAAAGTCAACTTTCAGTTGACTGGACTTGCCGAGTCAGGGTGTAGACTCGCCGATTCCCTCCATCACTAGATCGGAACACTAACTCACCGAGTCCATTCCCACTCACTGATTCACCCTAAACTCTCAAATCGGGAAAAAATCGAGGACTCGCGACTCGACTCGTCGAGTCTGAAGAACAACTTGCCGAGTCCCAAGCATGTCATTACTATACATTCGATTTTGCTCGATTCCAATGCATCCAATTCATAGATCTGGGTTCCTACGACTGATTTCACACATAAAGTTTCTAACTTTACGTTCATGCATGCTCATAAGAAGCTACAATGCCCAATAAAGAGCTAAAAGAGAAGATCTAGGTTTGGAATGGGTGCTTAGCTCAATAAAGGTGGCAACCTTGAGCTTAAGGAGTCCTGAAATGCTTAGATCTGAAACCCATTCATCTTAAATACCCTTAAATCGATCTCAAAGTCTAGAAAATGGCTCAAAAACAACACTAGCAAGCTTTTAAGGAGATCTACATGATGACAAGCAAAGATTCGAGCTTTATACCTTAATGGAAACTGGAATGACACAATAAACTCGGATCTTCTTTGCTCCTCTTGAAAACCCCTATTCTCTCTTCTTCTTCTAACTTCAAAATGCACCAAAATCCTCCACAAAATGAGAAATACTCCAAGAATGCTTAAATGGAGGCTAGGGTTTAGTAAGGGACGTTCTGAAGGTGATGGAGGCTGGTTTGGGGCGCATAATGTTGTTTAAATAGGGTGCAAACCCTTGAAATTAGGGTTTCCTCCAGACTAGCAGACTCGTCGAGTCCAAGAATATGGACTCGTTGAGTAGCCAACTTAAAACGCGCATAAAACCCGTCTCTACTCGACGAGTTGGGCTACAGACTCGTCGAGTACCCCTTAAGAATTGAAAATTACTTTATTTAAATCACATACCAGAAATAGGGCATTACAACTCTCCCCCACTTGTCTTAGACTTCGCCCTCGAAGTCTGTTCTTGCTTAATCTGAGAATAACTCTGGATAATGCTCCCTCATCTCCTCCTCGGTCTCCCACGTCCACTCTGAACCCTTTCAGTGCTGCCACTGCACCTAACTGAACCACCTTGTTCCTCAAGGTTTTCGTCTTCTGATATAGGATCGCAACTGGTCTCTCGATATAATTCAGGCTGCTATCAACCTTAATATCCTCCAAGGGTACAAATGTTGACTCGTCCACTAAACACTTCATTAACTGAGAAACATGGAAAGTGTTGTGGATCTGGCTAAGCTCTGCTGGGAGATCCAATCGGTAAGCAACCCGACCCACCCGGGCCAAAACCTTAAAGGGACCAATAAATCTGGGGCCCAGCTTGCCCCACTTCTAGAACCTGACAACACCCTTCCAGGGTGATACCTTCAGAAGGATCATGTCGCCCACCTGAAACTCCAAGTCCGAACGCCTCCTATCGGCATAACTCTTTTGCCGACTCTGCGCAGTCTGCAATCTGCTACGAACCTGTTGGATCAACTCTGTGGTCTTGAGCACCACCTCAGTGCTCTCGATGACTTGCTGATCGACCTCGCCTCAACAAATCAGGGTCCTACACTTCCTCCCGTGGAGCATCTCAAAAGTAGGGCGGTCAATACTAGCGTGGTAACTGTTGTTTTACGAAAATTCCACTAATGGAAGATATGTATCCCAACAACCACTGAAATCTAGGACACATGCCCGAAGCATGTCCTCGAGAGTCTGAATCGTCCTCTCGCTATGCTCGTCTGTCTAGGGGTGGAAAGCGGTGCTAAAATGAAGACGATTCCCCATCTCATCATGAAACCGCTTCCAAAACCTGGAAGTGAACCGGACGTCTCAATCTGATACTACTGATACAGGCACTCTGTGTCGTGCCACTATCTCGCGCACATATATATCGGCTAGCTTCTCAGCAGATATACTCTCCTGGATCGGTATGAAATGCGCGCTCTTGGTCATCCGACCACGACCCAAAGCTCAAGTTATATGGGGTTTTGTCATCTTGTTAAGGTATAATGTTATTGTTGGTTCATCCATGAAAGTTCGTTGCCTTTACTATTGTTGCCAAATCAATTTCTAGAATTTTCTCCAATCAAAGCTCAAGTTATGTGGGGTTTTGTCATCTTGGTTTTTCAACAAGTCGATATTTCTTTGGTAGTCTAATAGGTTTCAAGCTCTTCAGATAATGTGGTTGACTTGTTTTTAATGAGGCTTTTCAGCATTTTCATTTCTCATTTTAATTATTTTTGGTGTTGTTAAATTGGTGTAGTTAACAATATTAATTATATATATACCGTTCCTAGCCAGCGAGACCGGTTTTTTATCTAATAATTGCAACTTTGTCGTTCAAAAAAGTGAATGACAAAATATTGTCAATTTTCAACTTTTTATACCAAATAAGTAGAAAAAGAAAAACGACAGTTTTTAAATTATATGATTTTCATATTTCTTAATGTTTCAATCTATTTGTAATTTATTATTCTTTATATTAGAATTATGTTTTTAAATAAAAGATATGTAATAAGAAATTTTTGACAGTTATAAAAATAACTTAATAAAATTAATTGTTAAAATGAAAATTTATAAACTTAAAATCTGACAAACTAAGGTGTACATAATAATGACATTATTATAAAATAAGTTGTTTGAAAAGGAATAAACATTGTAAAAATAAATTCATTTCCATTCATTGCTTAATGCGACCAAACAAGAGAAATACTTCTCATGAACATTTCCCTGGTCAATTCTCTGTTGTACCAAACAGTCGAATCAATTTTTTTCCTCGGTTCAATTCTCTTTCTTTGCATTTCCATTCTCTGCTACAATTTCATATCTTTGTACCAAGCATATCTTATGTTTTTTTCTTTTATCATCATCCATCCTCCAAAAAACATAGAGAAAGAAACCCTGGCCTCCTTCCATCACTTCAAGTGTTCTTAGTGCCTTTGGTGTGAAACTTGAAGAATAAATGTGTTTGGTGCAAAAAAAGCTAGATCCAGATATTATCAACCTTCTTGTCATCTCATATTGCTATGTAAGTGTTAAAGTTTGCATCTTTATGACTATATGCTTCTAGACCTAGTGTTTTATGCATCTTTGGTCATGTTTGGTCCATTTTGCTTTGGAGTTTGGGAAACTCTAGGTTTGTAAGTTGATTAAAGGAATCTTCTAGACTTTTTTAGATAAAAAGAATGCATGTACCAGTTCTCTTTGATCCTTGCAAGAAAGCCCAAGCCTCTTTCGCTTTGTTTTGGATCTAGGATTAAAGTTTGGGATGTTAGGGACTTATATGTTAGTAAATTTTAGATTTGTATCCATTAGACACCTCCGAAGATGGTTTCTGGAAAGTTATAACCCTGTCTTAATGGATTAAGCACTTGAAAAAAGTGGTTGTTCTTCCAAGGAAGCGCAATGCGACCAACTCTTGCTTGTGGCACGAAGCAAAGTCTTAAGTGCGACTATTTTGAACTGTACGTGACGCATTTGGCGTTGACTTTTTGATCAACTTGACTTTTGGTCAAACTTTGATGGACATAGAGTTTTGGACTGGGGTTTAACCTCTCATTGGTAACGATTAATAAGATGCATCTAATGGTGAATTCGGTAATTCATGATAGTTGGTTCATTAAGAAGTCTTGTGTAGGGGACTTGAATTTCTAGCTTCAGGTGAGTTTTCTCATTATATTATATGTGACAATATATGTCATTTGTGTAATAGAATGCATATTGTAAGAATGTGTGGTTAGGATCTGATGGGATGACAGATGTGTGTCTATAGGCCTGATGGGATGATGGTGAAAGCCTACAAGTCCGATAGGATGATGGCGATGTGAGCCTACAAGTCGGATAAAATGATCGTGAAAGCCTACATGTCTACATGTCTGATGGGATGATAGTTATGTTCCTATAGGCCCAATCGGATGATGGCAAAATGGTATTGGATCTTGAGCCTACATACTCGATAAGACGGTGGTGTGACGACAAGATCCTAAGCCTACAATTGTATGCCTTGTATGTTTGATAGAATATTTAGTGTAGTGGGAACTCACGAAACTTTCTGCTTACTAGCATGGGCTGCCTAGAACAAATGTGAGAGGTGCAACCGCACAGGACCCCGGAAAATATAGGGCCCCGATTTTTAATAAAATTATATAGTTAAAATACAATATATATTATTGTTTCTAAAACTTAACCAAATTGTTTGCTATTACAATGGAAATGGAGGGCATTTTACAACTTTTTCCGCCAGAGTCTTATACACCTCACAAACCTTTTTAATTTTTTTAGTTTTTCCCACTACACGGATACTAATTTGCTATTGAAGTTACATTAATGGTCCCTGGAATATTGTATCTTTTTTCTACAAAACCCCGTCTCTTATTTTCATTTCTTTTGTAGTTTCCTTAGGCTAGACGGAGTGGGTGCGGGAAATGGGTGAGGGAAGCTTCCCTCACTCCTGCACACCACTCCGTGGGTGAGCGAAAGAAACGCGGGAAAAGAAGTGGGGGGAGGGGGTGCCGCACTCTCTCTCCTCACGTTATTGGCCAGCCTTTTTTTATTTTTTTTCTTTTTTCTTTTTATCTTTTTTAATATTTATAAAATTATATATCTATTATAAAAATATAAAAAATATATCAAAATTCATGGTTTTTAATTCTCTACAAAATGAATATAATATATATAATGAAATATATTAAAAAAAAAAAGTGAGGGAAGGGCTTCCCACCCATTCCTTGGCTTTTAGATGAGGGAAAGGGAAGTGAGAGAAAGAGGGGTATGACCCACCAAAAGTGAGGGAATAGTCCCCCCCACACTCTCCGGTCTTATTTTACATACTCACACCCTAAAATATCCAAATATGCATTTGTATTATTTTAATCAATTTCATTAGCAATATTGTTTTTTTCATATGAATTAAATCCTTATATTTAATTTACAATCGTATATTCTATATGTTTGTCACAGTTTCTAGTTAAAGTCATACTTACGGTCCAAATTGTCATAATTTTTTTTAATGAATTGTTAATGACCATATATTGAAAACGATATATTAAATAGTATTGATTATGAAGAGTTGGTGAACATTTTTACTTTTAATAATATTATGAGAATCTTGCAATTCATATAACTATGTAAGATAATATAATGTATTGTCTTTTTTTGTTTTGATTGTTTTTATAGCATTTATCGGCTTATGGTAGTGTGTGTGTGTGTATATATATATATATATATATATATATATATATATATATAATGTAGGGGCCTATTTTTATTGTTCGCAGGGCCCTCAAAATCTGCGAAACACCCGTGCTTACTAGTTATATTTAAATATTTTTTTAGATAGTTTTGATGAGAAGGGCAAGGATGCGGTGTGGCTGCACTGTCTACATCATGTTTTTGAGACTTCCACTTAACTCTATAGGTTATGTTTTATGATATTTAAATCAAATGGGTATTTATGTTCTTTTTTATGAAAATGGTTTTTTTTTGCTTAATTATATTTCAAAAAGAAATTTGGTTCAAAATTTGAGACATTACATAAATAATTATTTTATTTAGTCGTGTTGACCTAATAATAATAAATAAACTTTATTTACATATTTATTTTAGTTGATAAATAATAAAGTTTTCGTATAAATATTATTATTTATTTCGGATTCTTTTATAGCAGTTAGAGTGTGAACCTATAATCTCACACATAATTAGTATAAATATTATTATTTATTTCGGATTCTTTAATAGCACTTAGTGTGAACCTATACTTTCACACATAATTAGCAGCATAGCAATTTGTTTATATCATGTGCATCATTTCCAACAAGCTTGAATATCCTCTTAGTTTTCTTGTTCCTCAACAACATAACCTTTTCTTCTTGGCATTAGTGCAATAGATTGTGTTCTTGGTGTTTCTTTCATATCACGAATATTCTTGTGTTTTGGGCTTTTGACTGTTCGTGACTTCTTATATTCCCAACCATAGTTTGTAGATCCATAGTTTTGATCTTTACACTATTCTTAAGAACATGATGCTCCCAGTTTTCATTCAAGGAATCAAGAAACTTATGCAGAAGAACAAGTTATACTTTTCAATATTAAACTTGTTTAGATTAGATCATTAACCATGCAAATAAATCTATTGAAGGTATGAGTAAGTGACTCACCTATATATGCAAATAAACATTCATACTTTTTATCCATATTGTTTTATTGTAGTACTTTTACTTCTTCTGAACCATCACAGGTGACCTTGGGAGTATCCAACATCTCTTTTGCATCCTTCCACCATGTGATAAACATCGTATGGATAATCAGCAGACTAATCTTTGAATATAGTTTTGACAAATACAACTCCCAATTTACACTACTACAACATGGCAAAACCCAAACATAAATGCAAACACCTACATTGTCTTAAAAAAGAAAAATAACCCTTTGGTATTAAAGAATAAAATCCCTACACCACCTACCTCTATCATAATTCATATGCTAACCACCATTTTTCCAAAAACTCACATCCCCTCACTCACAGATACAGAGAATTAGCAAACATAATGCCTCTTCGCAAGCTTTCACTCGCTGCACCAAACTTCTCCTCTAAACCAGCTTCTCCAACAGCATGTGCAGCCGCCCGCAACTGTTAATACTCAAAACAAATAAAAATTCTTTTCATCACTATACATACATACTTGTATGTATGATAGGCTGATACGTGTATGTATCAAGATTGTGCCTGATACATAATACATGTACAAAGTATGTATCAGGCACAATCACCATCATACTTGTACTTAGCTACAAGTATGAGGCACGTCATGCCTGATACTTGTTAGTATCAGGCACTCTGTGTGTCTGATACTAACAAGTATGTCGTAGGCACAATCACATTGTGATTGAAGTTTTTGAAGATAGATGAACTTGCCTGATTTAGAAACTCATCAAGCCTTCTAGCAAGTCTGATAATACTCCCCTCGAAGATATCGGTCATTTGTATAACTTCAGAAAAAGATGATCCCTGGAATATTATAAAACCATTGTCATGGTTTCCACATAATAAAAAAATTAAAATAATGAAACTGTTAAAAGGATTTGTGTTAAATATCTTACTTTTGACCAACAATAAATGACATCCATCAAGAAGGGTCTAACAGCTGCCTCCACATACTCATCCACATTTACTTCCAATTTGCATTCATTTTGTATCTACAAAATTTCAATTAATTTTAGTCTCATGATCTTTTGTTAATCAATAACTCCAAAGTTTGAGAGAAAGTGAATCACCTCTGCTATTCTACGAGCACTATCTTGAAGCTGTTGCAATGGTTTAGAAAGTTCTGATCTTAAATGAATTTGCTCACTAGATTTATCTCCTGGAATAAAGCAACTTGCAAGTGCTGCAATTTGATGATGATCAAGATCATTAAAAGTACCTGTTCACCATAAAAAAAACGGATCAATATTTAATTATATTTATATCAATCAATTTTCATTCCAATAATTGAATTTAAAATTCACCATTAAACATCAATTCAGTGACTAGAAGTTCATCTCCTGTATCAATCAAGCAAGCTGCACGACCCTTCACTTGCACTATTCCTTCACTATCAATATGTCCAAGCTTCTTTAAAACCCGTGATCTGTTCTTAAGCTCATCACGAAATTTTTGAAGCTGCATATAAAAAAAATTAAAAAAACATTCATTTATCAAGACAGCTGGCAAATGATATGGTTACCTGTGAATCCCGCATTTTGGTTTTCAGCTGTTGGATTTCATGATTGACTTCCGCTTTCCTCTGGAAACATTGGATCTGATTTTCATCTTGAGACTGAAACGTTTTAACAAATCATGAAAAATTAGATTTAATTAAAAAACTGAAACGTTGAACAAAAATTCATACCTTGTTTAATGGGTGAGAAAGCAATTGTTGTTCAAGTTTCTCAATCTGATTCACCAGGTCTACAAACTGAGGTTCTTCTATGCCCATATCCTGTCAACAGAAATCATGTATTTTTTAATTATTTACAAAAATAAACAATTAAGTAAAATTATATAAAATGTACCTTGACAGGATTAAGTTTTGGGAGACCTTGAGGGAAACGTTTTTGAAGCTCTTGAACAGCTAATAGAATGCTTTGTCTGACTTCCATTGGACGAAGATCAGGAGCAATTGAAATTCTAAGTTTGCTTAATGCTGATATCAATGGCAATTGAACAGGAACCTGAAAAATTGAAGAAGCAGGTTTTTTAGTTTAAATTACATGACATATTTACTGTAGGTAAACGTAAACTGTAAAAAGTGAAAACTTACGACATGCATTTCACCCTTTTGTCCAGAACGAGGTGGACATGGCTTAGGGCGAGAGCCACTTTCACTTGAGCCAATGGAACAATGAAGCAAGGTGTCTACTATGTAGCTACTGCCACGTGAAGAAGACATGCCAGGTGGCAATGACCCTACTGGTGGGGCCGGCTTTTTTACCACGTTTACGACCACCCCCCACCCCCAATCTGTCCCAGCTTCTCGAACCTTAACCTGAAACAAAAAAAAAAAAAAAGACGAATATAACCCTATCCATATACAATCTTTTGTTCCATTTCCTTTTTCCCCAAGTGTGTTGTCATTTTCTTTAATATTGTTGAATATTGTGAAACTTGTTGTCTGAATATGTAAGGGTAAAATGGTCTTTTAGTCTCATTCAAAAGAAATAGACTTTATGTATACAGCAACTTAACAAGGGTAAAATGGTGTTTTAGCCTCGTTCAAAAGAAACAGACTTTATGTATACAGCAATTTAACAAGGATTCAAAAGAAAGACTTTGTGTATATTTAACAAGGGTAAAATGGTCTTTTAGTTTCATTCAAAAGAAAAAGACTTTGTCCATACAGCAATTTAACAAGGGTAAAATGGTCTTTTAGTCTCATTCAAAAGAAAGAGACTTTACATATACAGCAATTTAGCAAGGGTAAAATGGTCTTTTAGTCTCTTTCAAAAGAAAGAGACTTTATCCATACAGCAATTTAACAAGGCTAAAATGGTCTTTTAGTCTCGTTCAAAGGAAAACTATATATGATGTTTCTTTTTTACTTGATGTAAGAAAATGACTTAATAGAGAAAGCCAAGAAAAGGAGGCTTTCTGAATTAAATACCATCTTTTTACAAACTTGAACTCATTTAGTTTTTCATTCTAATTCCCCAAATGTGTCATCATTTTTTCACATGTTTTTTTCTTTAAATCATTTATCCACTCAATTAACGAGAGAAAAGGAAAAGAATAAAAAAAAATTATCAATCTAAACATACCAGTCTACCAGGTAGAAGAAAATATAGAGCTCTCTCAGGTCTCGTTATTTCTGCCATCATTTTTGTCTCAAGTTCAGAGATTTCAAGCTTAAGCTTATGATATTCAGCAACATCAGCCTAAATAAGAACACAAGAAACAAATATATATATATATATATATATATATATATATATATATATATATATACAACCATTATGCCCTTGAGAAAAAAAAAACAAACTTGGGTTGAGGGTGGACATTTACCTCCCCAGAAGCCTCAAGCTTAACTACTTCTTCTTCTAGCTTGGCAACCTTTTTCCCTATATCAGGTAAGGTCTGAAGAAAAAGAAAAAAAAAACATATGTTAGAAGCTACTATTTAATAGGTTAGAAATGCAAGAAATAGCAATGAGTAGATTTTCCAAAAGAGTCAGATAAAAACAGATAAAAACCTTTTCATACTGAAACTGGTGAAAAGAATTTCTGATAACATGTTCAGCTGTAAACTGGCCTTCAGCACGTCTCATTAAGTTCAATATTGAGTAGTAGCTAAGTCTAAAAGTACTAACAAGTGGAGCTGGTTTCCCCAACACCATGTCTTTTAATGTATTCATCTCCATCTAAAAACAAATATAATTTCTTATCATTAAATATATAAAACACTTCATCAATCATTATAAAACTTATATGATATACCTGTTCATCAATCATTATGATGCATATACCACGTTCATCTTTGCCTCTACGTCCAGCTCTTCCACTCATCTATTAAAAAAAACATCAAAAACTTGTTGCATAAAGAAATTTAAAAACATAAGTTTATTATATTTATTTATACCTGAATGTATTCACCAGATCCTACATATCGATGGCTATCACCATCCCATTTTCTAACACTAGTAAAGACAACTGTCTTTGCAGGCATGTTTAACCCCATAGCAAACTGTTATAAGTTTAAACAAAGTGAAAAACATATTAACTTAATGATTTAATCTTAAATGTAAACAGTAGGATAAACAATCTAGAAAAAAGAAGGGAATTATAGTTATACTGTTTCTGTGGCAAAAAGTGCTTTTACAAGGCCTTCTTGAAATAATAATTCTACAAGTTCTTTAATGATAGGGAGAAGGCCAGAATGATGAACAGCAATGCCTCTTTGTAATAAAGGCAACATGAGCTCAATTGCAGGGAGGTTTCTATCTTCTTCACTTAGACACATTATTGCATTTTTGAAAACTTGCTCTACAACATCTTTCTCTTCCTGACTATTGAAATCAAGTTTTGTCATTGACATTGCATGTTGCTCACATTCTCTTCTACTAAAGCTGAATATTATAACTGGTTGAAATTTTCTTTCCATGATCATCTGAAACATAAAGAATCAATCTTTAAGAACTTATAAAAACAGTTTGTAAATTGTAATCAATAAAGAAAGACTAGAAACATATAAAGAATCTTGCAAGTTCTTTAAAGAAAGTAAAGAGGAAAAAAAAGGGATGTAGAAAGTAGAAACACCTTAACAATTTTGTATATATCAGATCCTCCAGAAGCGTTTCCTCCTTTAGCAATTCTCCCACTGGATTTCGAATTCCCACCAAGATTTTGCTTCTGTTTAGTGAATGTGTCTTGCAGTTTCAAGAAATTGTCCTCTCTAAACTGCTCATTTTCATCCACTACAAGATATAAACCTGATCCACCATTGGGAAACACATAATGCTGCAATGGTGTAGGTCTGAAATCAGTGTACACCACATGACATGGCTGTTTATGTATGTTGCATATCCATTCTGCAAATTCAGTAGCATTTGACATGGTGGCTGAAAGAAACACCATCTTGATAGCTGGAGGTAAAAAGATGATACTTTCTTCCCAAACTACCCCTCGTTCACGATCCTTCATGTAGTGGATTTCATCAAATATAACCCATGCAACTTCTTTTAAAACCTCGGAGCCTCTATAAAGCATTCCTCTAAGAATCTCTGTTGTCATGACTAGACAACTTGCATTTGGAGAGAGTGTGACATCACCTGTCATTAAACCAACATCAGAAAACTCTTGACTTAATTCTCTGTATTTCTGGTTGCTTAATGCTTTCAATGGAGATGTGTAGATGACCCTTTGTTTGTCTCTAAAAGACATAGCAATTGCATACTCTGCAACTGCGGTTTTTCCAGCTGAAGTATGTGCTGATACTAGAACTGATTCTTTTCTTTCCAAACATGAGACTGAAATTTGCTGAAATGGATCAAGGACAAATGGATAGGTTTTAGCCATTGTCCCATTGTAAATTGGATCTGATAGTGTCCCATGAATAGCTTCATCTTTAATGGAAGCATAACCACTTGGAACTGCTACCTCATGGACACAAGTCCTAGCCACAGTCCTTTGCTTTTTTGCCCCTGATTCTTGATTCTTGATTTCAGCTTCTACCCCCTCTGAGCTTTCTTCTGATAGCTTTCGTTTTTCAACACTTGTAGAATTCTCCATCTCTTGGATGATAATTCACAATACAAAATGAACTTCTCTAATTGACTGATAATGTTGTTAAAAGTTATATCAGATCTGCAAGATATATATACATATACAAACTATAAGAAATAAAACTCATAAGTTGGAAGTCAGAGCAAATGCTTTACAGCACTGAAAATTCAAAAATGCAAAATCAATGGAGGTAAAATGCACGATTGTCATGCTCAAATATAAGTAGAAAGCAAACAGGAACATTCTGGTAGTTGTCATTTAGCTACAGCTGCTATATGTATAGGTATATGACTGCATATTGATCCCTATTATTCCTCTATTCTTTTTACTTTCATTCGCTCAAACCCAAATCTCCAGCTTCTTTGTCGGTTTTCTATAAATCGAAGTCGCACCTTTATAATCAGCTGGAGCTATCATACTACCTTGTCTCCAAATAAATGAGCCATTTCTCTCGTAAACATACGTGAGGAAATTTAATTCGACGCAAAAGTAGCAATACAATCTTTGGCATGCATTGAACTTTATAAACCCTAACTATCAACTCTGCTGTATTATTTCTGATTTCTAATGGAAGCACC
The DNA here is from genome assembly GCF_051521515.1 of Lactuca serriola. Taxonomy (NCBI): domain Eukaryota; kingdom Viridiplantae; phylum Streptophyta; class Magnoliopsida; order Asterales; family Asteraceae; genus Lactuca; species Lactuca serriola. The sequence goes on along the minus strand of NC_136412.1, from coordinate 194,606,717 downwards.
AACAAAAGCAAATACAGAGACTGTAAAGAATTTGAATAGATGTTACCTTTGAATCCGCCTAAAATGGCTGTCGAATCTCCAATTCAATATTGCGAACCCTAAACGCAATTTACTTTATCTTTTGTTGTTCCTCCGAAAATTATTTCAAGAATCAGTAGCGAAAATGGAGGGTAAAACGGCCCGAAACTTGACCTAATTTATAAGTATTTGAAAGCGCCCTCCCGCATTCTTTTATGATTGATTTCGGCGCATTACGAACGGAGGCGGTGAACTTCAATTGCGACAGACTTATGAGGGGGTAGAAATTCACTGTACATATTTGATAGGGGTAGAATTCGCCAGAACCAGAAACGTAAAAGGGCTTAAATTTAGCTCAACCTCAAAATCTAGGGGATGAATGAACAATTATCTTAAAAATACCAAGAATAAAATTAAGACAAAAAAACGAAAAGTTAGTATGAGATTTAATATAAACTTTGTATATTTTTGTTACACCTTTTTGGGCTAGTTTAATTGTAGAATTGGTCTCCCTAAATTTGAAAAGATTGGTTCTTTTTATTTGTTTTTTCAATTTACTTAAATATTTTTTTCTTTTATTTAAATATAAATGTAAAATCAAATAAATGAGACACCTCTCTCTCATTTATCTTTTTTTTCTTCGAAAAAAAAAACACTCAAAACACATAGAACATATAAATGCACACACTTCATATTTTATGAGTTTGTTCTTCATGAATCTGAAATCATAAATCAAATATGAAATCGTTGGTTCTTCAAATGGTTTATAGGACTAAAAAATCCCAAAAATCAAATCTAGAATCGATTTTTGTATGTGCAATTTTCGTTTGTGGAAATCAATTTGTGTGTGTGTTTTTGTTTCTAAAATCGATGTATGTATATGAAATCGTTTTAAGAAGGGAAAATGACATAAAAGCCCAATAAAGTTTCCAAACCATTCAAAAAATCTCAATTATGTTTTTTCTGTTAAAAAAAACCCAACGAACTTAACATTTTTGTCTAAAAAGTCCAACAAAGTTCCAAACCGTTCAAAAAATCTCAATTCTGTTTTGTTTAAGTTCATGGGTTTTTTTGAACAATCAAAACATGATTGGAGTTTTGTAAACGTTTTGGAAACTTTGTTGGTCTAACAAGTCATTTTCCTGATACGGTAATAAGTCACGTCATCTATTTCTCTTATTTGACTTTCAGGAAAGTGTAACTTAGTTGGGCTTTTTATGGGTTTTTTTGGACAGACAAAACATGATTGCGGTTTTTTGAACAGTTTGGAAATATCGTTGGGCTTGTAAATCATTTTCCCTTTAAAGAAGGTGTGTTTTTTAGTCTGTCTTCGCCCAAAACTCGTTCTTGAATGAAGACAAACCTGTAAATTGATTTGTGGGTTTTGTTAGGTTAAGAAAATGTCGATTTCAAAAGCTTATCTAGCGATTAATGTAGTGAACACACATACCCCTTCAATATTTTGTGTGATTTTGTGTTCATTTATAGGATATGCGAAGCAAACACAAACACAAACACACACACATAAGAATATCAGGATATGTGAATCTTTTAACATGATCCAGCATAGGACCTTGATGTATTAAACGAAAACGAAAATCAAAAGATTTATGAAGTTTTTGAAGCTCTGTTGGTGGTGATGAATCGGATTTCGAAAGGATGGCTCCGATTTTTGGGATTTTGAATAGATTTATGCATAGTGCATAATGGTTTATTAAAAAAAATAATGGTCAAACTTCAATGGTTTTATTAGCATTTTCCCTTTAACTAATTGATAATTCTCTCATTAAAAGGCTTTAATAAGAACTCATGAGCAACAATTCTAAAGCATTTATTTGTACAAAATAAATGATGCCCTGATAGAAACAGAAAATATCCAACAATCATGGTATCTTAGTTGATTAAGTTTCAGTAACCGCTGCCAATTTCACTGTTACTCCGGAGACTTGAGAGATTGTGTACCCATATATTCATGGCTAAATAACTCCCCCTCCAAGAAAATAGGAGCATTTACCCATGGTTGACTATCGATAACAGTAATCATTGTTATGACAGAAGTATACAATCAACAAGACTAATAGAAATAAAACAAACGAAATTGAAATATATATATATATATATATATATATATATATATATATATATATATATATATATATACAAGAATCAGTTTACAGAAAACATACTTGAAGATTTATGTTTACAACATAAACACAAAAACGAAATTATGTAGATTGAGGCCTGCAATTTGCAGTGTCCTAAGACAGAAATTTCTCAGGTAGGGATCTGTCTAGATGATACAACAATCAATCCAAGAAGTAATCTTGAATTTGTCGAAATTTCTGTGTCCCCTTCATCTTCAAGAATAACAAATTTTGAAGAGAATTTGTGGTGATTGTTTCTGTCACCCCTCACAAATGACAGAAAACATGTATTTATAGGTATTGATTATGACAGTTAAAAACTGTCAAAACCGAAAATAACTTCCAAATACCTGTCATTTAGTGATTACAAATTTAATAAAAAAATAAAAAATAAAAATTAATTTCGTAATTAAAAATCATTTAATTAATCAGGAAGACCCAGACCTATCTTTTGACCATTAAATATTCTCTTGATATTAGCCTATTTTGAGTCCAATTAGATTAATCCAACACCACAACCCAAACCCAATATGCTTAATCCATTACTTGACCCATTTAATTGTGAGACAAGACATATAAGGTGGGAGAAGGTTTTCTCTTCCACGAATGTGAGATAAGTCTCCGTAATTTTATAGTCAAAGTTCCAACAACCATAGACAACAATTTTCACAAGATGAAAACCCAGATTCCAAGAAGCTTCAACGAATCTGTATTTCTCAATCTTTGATCGTGAAATAGAAACAAGCAAACATCAATAATATGCATATATTCGTTCCAAAACAAAAATCTTACAATTAACTACTACTAAAGAAGAGTAAAATTACATATTTACATTACTAAGCTTGATGGATCATAAAAAAAAAAATCTAGAACTTGTGAAGCAACTGAGAAAGACGCAACTGCTTTCTCTCTCTCTACTCTCCATAATTATGAAATTCAAATCTTGAAGAAGAAGAAGAAGAAGAAAATAGATTCAGCTTTGAGAGAGGGAAATATGCGTGAAATTATGGATATAGTTTCATCCACCACATTTATCACGACCTTTAAACTGTTTAAACAGTTCCACCACCCATGGCAATTTCCAAGACTTCTCGAGGAGATAAGAGCTTGATGCACCATACGCTTTTTACAAACACCCTGAAATGCATACACGAAAATCCAATTCATAAAATATTACTATATACCATGACATGCAAATATCTAATGAACAAAGACGAAGGCTTATGTTTCTTTTTGCAAAACATAAGCGTTCAATGAAATTCATTGAAAATTCGATGAGATGAAACCAAACTAAGAAAACGCCACAATTGCCACAACAATAGATAAAGAAATACTACAAACAGTCGTTAAAACCACTCCGAAATTGTCAACAAAGAAACTTAAATAATATTTTGAATTAATTCATTAAAAAAACACATTAAGATTCAAGTGTAAAAGCATATTTGTCAATTGTCATGATTCAAGAGTAATCAAAATATATACACATGTGTACGTAATAGTGTCTTAATGAAAAACCATCGTTTTCATGGGAGATATTACATCAAGTAGATTGTGGACTTACTCCCAAGGATCATCCCCAAGAAGGAGAGTGCCATTGTCACGATCCAAAAATGCAAGTTGCCAGCCACTTCTCAGTGCATAGTCCAGTTGACCCTCCATTCCAAAGATCCGACCCAATTCTTGTTTAAGATAATAAAACCCTGAATATGCACTAATATCAATTGACCTTTCAACTTCTCCTCTCTTGTACACCTACACCAATCCAAATAACACTTTTATATTCTAACACTTCCAATATATAAAAGATAGACAAAAAGACAAGAGATTAAAACAAGCCCACTAATTTCTAATATCTAAACAGATAGCAAACCTTGACATAGGTCGGCATTTGCTGAAACCTTTGTGGTGGTGGGACCCGAACACTGCTGTTCAAGTAACCATTTTCGTTTATGGCCAAATCAAGTGAGTTCAAATTCACAGGTTTAACTCCAACTGATTGGAAAACATTCGAACCAGAAAACCCTGAAACCAGGTCTTGTGTACGATCGTCATGGCCTACATATGCAGTAATATCATTTGCTCCTCTCTTGTAGATCACCTAATCAATCCAAAATACAGTTTCGATTAATTAAGTATTAATGGGTGTTATATATTATATCATTAAAGGCCTACATATGCATTAAACCAACTCAGATTCAGGATTAGATACTCAAGAAATTAATCATGCCCCATGATTTAATTAAAGTATAACCTGCTGAACTTCATGCTCATCAGGACCTTCAGATGCCTCACTTTGAGATGGTGCTTGTCTACATACGCCGTTGACGGATGGTGGCTGTCCATCGCTGTACATCTGATTACTGCCGGATGGTTCAGAAACGACGATTTGCCTCACATTTCCGATGGACGGTGGCTGAGCACCGCTACTGTACGACATGGCAAGGTCTGACTGAGATCGCATCTCACAGGTCCAACTGTCGATGTCGATCATGGTATGGCTGTCCATGCGTATATTACAGGGAAACCCCATGGGTATAAGCATCCATTGCATCAATAAGATGGAAATGCGTTGCCGGAATACATATTGCAGATGGGTAGAGTTGGATTTGCATACGTTACACCGACTGTTTCCAAGAAGGGTAGAAAAGAGAGTGCCGTGTTTCAACCGTTGATGTCAAGGTCGACAAGTAAAGAGAGAAAGAGATTGGACTAATTTTTTTTTTTTTCATTAATCTTTGGACTGAATTTTTTTCATGGCTTGAAAGGAGTGATGCTGATGGTATGACGGTGAACCTAGGCTCCACCGATTTTACCATTCATGACGTGGTCAAAAAGTAAAGAAAAAAAGAGAGTGGGACTTATATTTTTTTTTATTTATCTTAGAGTATTCCGATGGAAATTTATTTTAGTGGTATTTTTTTATTGATTCGTCGTTTAGGGAATTTATTTGAGAGGGTTTTTTTTTATTGATTCATAGTTTAGAGGTTTTTTTATTGATTCATTATTTATTTTTATTTACTATCATTAGAGTTGATTGTTTTTTTTATATATTTATATTAATTACTAGTTTATAACCCGTGGAAACTATGATTATAAAATTAATTAAATTTTTATAGTAAAAACTCAAAATTATTAATCAGTTATTTTAAATAAATTATTAATTTAAGAGATTTTTTATTAGTTATGTGAAATTATAATCATTGATTCAAATAAATATGTAAAATTAATTTTTTAATTATATATTAAATATTTTTATTTGTGAATTAATGAAAAACAATAATAAAAAATTTAAAATTTAAAATAAAGAATAAATACATTGACAAATAGCATCATATTAATGAGAAGCTTTCATAAATTTAAAATGGAGAAATAATAAAATGACAAGTGGCAAGACATTAATTAAGATGTCTAATATGGTGACACATGACAAAAGAACTACTCTTTTATTAGTATAGGGAATTAATATATTTTTTATAGTCAATATAATAAAGCTTTAAACAATTAATTCTTTTTATTTTTAACATATTTTATTTTTACCGTTTTAATTATATTTAGTTTTAAATATTTGAAAAAATTACAAATATAGCCAAATACCTTAATTACTTTGTGGAAAATAGTAAAAAAAAAAACTCAAATTACATTTTTATCCACTAAAATCACAGATGTATTAAGCACATCCGTGATTTTAACAAGCCATCTGCGAATGTATAAGTCACTAAAGTATGATTGTGCTTTAGTGACTTGTACGTTCGCAGATGAACTAGTCCATCTGCGATTTTGTTAACCCATTTGTGATTTCGAGCAAAACAGGTATATAAACGTAAATTTTTTATTTTTATTTCATTTTCCACACTTTTTTTGTTGGAAAACTCTCTTTGTAGGAAGCATTATGGGCAATTTCATGAAAAATCCCGATAATATGGTAAGATCTTTACTCATTTTGTGTTTTAATCATCACTTATCAACTTTAGGCTTTGTTTATGATTTATTTCGAAAAACTTTGAAAAAAAAACGAAACTTTATTGTATTTTATTATTCGATTTTCTTAGATCTATGTTTTATATTTGATAGTTAGTAGATTTTATTAGTAGCCTTGAGGTTTTGATGGTATTTGATAAGTAGATGTTCAATTGTACAAGTGTATAATGCGTAAATTGTGTATTTCATGGTTGTACATCTGGTATTTTTTTGTTAATATGTTTAATAATATGATTTTTTGATATAATAATGATTATTGCTATTTGATAATGTTGTACATTTTCATTTTGATGTTGTACATATAGTTTATCAAAAAATATTTATTTAATTGGTATTGTTATAAAAATGCTTATAAATAGAAATGTTTTTTTATATATAATTGGTTTACTCATCCTAGTTAAATAGACATTTTGTTTATTTTGTGATTGTAATTACCGATTTTTTTTTAATATAATAGTTTATAAGTTGTGTTTTTGTTACAATAATATGTTTTCTAACATGTTGTATTTCAACATGATTATACAAATCTAAATGTTACAGTTGTTAATCTAAAAGGATCGGGATGTAACATATAACAAGTATTTGAAGTATGACATGGTGTGCGACGAAAATGTTTTAGAATCACTGTGTTTGGTGACTTGTTGGACGTTTGTCAATTACAAGGGGACGAGTTGTTGTTTCATAAAATGTTTCTTCATCAGTTATGACCGGATGCAGTAGTATCTGCAGATGGCATAAAACAGTTTTAAATTGGGGATAGTAAAATGGTTTATGGCCCATAAGAGTTTTCTTTGATAACCGGGTTTAATTTTGGAGTTTATCCAAAAATGATTAGAAAAAAGTGTCAGAAAAAAAATAGTAGTAAAAAAAGTTTATTGCGGGAACCTCTCTTTCCGAGCCACACAAATAGTTTGGTGAAAATATGTGATTTGAGAAGTTTTGTTTTAAAGCAGTCTTTATTAGCAGCTACCGACGATGATGCAGTTAGAGTATGTTTCATATATGTTTTGTGTGAAGGCTTTTTGGGAAAAGAAGCAAATGATCGTGTGCCACAAGACTAGGTTTTTTTTTTTTTTTTTTTTTTTTTTTTTTTTTTTTGCTGAAAGTTTGGATGGGTGGAATAGGTATTATTTGTCGACTTTGAAAGTCTTATACTTTTTTTATGACAATGTTATATTATAATTAAAAGTTTTTTTATTGTAATTTTGTTTGGGGTAGCTATTTGTGGGAGTCCACCTACGATGATCTTGAGAATACATGGAACAAGATCAATAAATATTTATCACTACCTGAGTCTAGTGTTGTAAAACTCACCCAAGTTGGTCGATTACTTCTCCGAGTACTTGCTACTCGACCCCTTACCGAGGCGAGTTACAGAATTCTGAGTACTTGTGACAACCCGAAATTTCTAACTTTCATTCTTCATTGTTATCAAAGATTAGCTTCGTTTTGGTATTCTATAATGAGGTTTTTGAGTCTAAATGAGTGCTTAAAGCCTAGTATAATTGGGATACTTGTCGGAGGATGGAATAGTTAGAGTTTAGCATTGGAAAAACGAGCCAAACACACCAAGTTAGGTATGTGCGGCCGCACACTAGAGTGTGAGGCCAGCCAGCCGCACACACCCAACCACACACACCTCCAGCCGCACTCACCTCCTATATATATGAAATCCTTGGTCTCTTGATCATTTCTTACATTTCTTCAAAGCAAGGACTCAAAATCCTCTCAAGTATCATCCAAAAGGTAACAACTTTCACCAAGAACACCATGTTTCTGGCAGCACACACCATCTGGCAGCACACCTGGCCGCACACCTGGCTGCACACATGGCCGCACACATGTGCTGGCAGCACACCAGGCCGCACACCTGGCCGCACACACACATATAGTGTGTATTTTGGCCACACACTTTCTTGTATAGCCTTATGACCCTACATACAATCATATATGATTGAAACACTTCATTTTAAGTGTTTACTAGTCCCTAAGGTGGTCCCAAATTCATTAATTAGTTGTTTATAACACTAATTATATTCATATATGTGCCGATATATGCTAAATAGGATTCGCGTGTGTACTCAAGTCACCACTTGACACCTAGCAACAAATCCAACATTGTCATCAGAACCACTCACTACCGGTGAGTTCATACCCCTATTAATCAACCTTTTAAATGTTTTAAATGCTTTTATGGGGGGGGATACAAGTTAAAGACTTATAGCTATTACATCAATCACATGTGATTAATAACTACAAACCAATGATTTTATTATCGTTCAAACTGCTTTACAAATCCTTTTACTCATCAAATACTTTTATTTAAACTTTGTTACACGTATTATAAATTGCATGCCTGTATATGTATATTTATATAAGCAATGTTTAAAAGGCTTAGGAAGGTCATCCGCCCTATTTCCTTTTCCTCGATTTGGATGTGGTCTGGTGGGATATCGGGTAGCCGTCCGAAGGTCGTTTCAATATTAATTAGATATATCACGTGTACATATATAGACATAAAAATACTTCCATATTCATGCGTACTAGTTACATCATTAGTAAGCTACCATCGGGGTAGCACAGAGTCATACTATTACTATTGCTAGATCAATGAGTCAGTTCATTCATAAGTCAATACTTATTACTACTAGAACATATACATGATATTACTATGAGAACATATACAACTGTACTAGAAGGAGAACATATACAACTATACTAGAAGGAGAACATATACAACTATATTAGAAAGAGAACATATACAACGATACTAGAACAGGAACAATACATTACATATACATACATACATTTACATAAATGTGATCCACTGTATCGGAGCATGCCTTAAATGTCATGGCCCGAGTTGTAACCAGAGTCTCTTGGAGGGAGATCGTGAGTTTGCGTATAGATCTATACTGGATTGACTATCCTACACTTTGCTGCTAGCTACAGCCGGACCTGCAGGTCTGCGGGTGCCAAACGTCATACCTTTTTACGACCTACATTTGTCGTTGTTACTCAGTCGATAGTATGGTACAATTAATCACATGATACCTTAATATAAATCCAGTTTAAGGTAGTTAGTACGGCAGTAGTTCCTATAATACAACACTACATTTTTGGTACAAATACCGACACTAAATACTTATGATGTCACCAGCTTAATGTTGATAAACTCTTTCAAAATAACTTGTATTCTCAGGTCATCAGTAGACAGGTACCGAGACCAACTTTTGAGAAGATGGAGCACATTCAGGACTCATCTCTTTATTTTGATTTACATTTTTGGTGTCTATAACTGTACAGAACACGCTTGTATTAAAATTATATATTTAATGCAATGGATGATGTTGTTTGCTTGTTTACTATTACTGTGTTGTGATACTTTACATGACGTCCTCCGCCCCAGAACGTTTCCGTCGTTCTCGGTTTTGGGGTGTGACAGATTGGTATCAGAGCATTGTTTATAGTGAATTTAGTATATCAACCCATAAAAGATATACTAACTATAAACCCATTTGGGATTAAAACACTCTGACCAAGACTCTATACTTTAAATACTAAAATATTTAACTAAGTATACAAGTCTGCATTCATACTAAAATCAGTGTCACAATGACAAGAACAAAAGTATTGCGATTGTTAAATATCACAAGTCAGCTCGGGGATGTATGGTCAGTCTTGGATGGCATAGCCTGATCAATTATGCTGGTCCGAGGAGTGATTAGCATATACCCTAGAATGGTTGTGATATAGTAACAAGTCTAAAAAAAACTTACCAACACTACTACAATAGGAACACTAGAACAGAGCATAGGTTTAAAATACTATAGGAGTATTTTGTGTTACTTTAATCAATTATCTGAGAACTAAAAGGGTCATTATCAAATAGGTCAATAGTCGTTAAGTGGATACTTCAAGGTTGTATGAAATTAGGTGTTATAGTCTGAGAATCTGTAACCTTTGCTTCACCTCCTGTTCCTTATTTGGTTGTGGTTTTGGAGTTAGGGCTACTTATTCGAAGGCCTATCCTACTCTACTTTCATATAACTGGTATGCACTACACAAGTATTAACATAATTTATATGGATCATCTTATAGTTATCTTAGTAGTACGTCTAATTTCATAAGATTCTTATATCCCCTATCTCGCATAGATATCATGGCTGGATTTCATCATGGCGACCCATACTTTCCAAACGAAGGCAACGCAGGATGGCTCGAAGCAGAGTCCGATGATGAACCCCAAATCCTATTGGATGATCATCAAGCAGAAGGTTTCTCGGATGGATCTGACTCTGAGCCCGAAGTCAACAATCTACCTCCCGTAGGTCAAGCCCCAAACAACAATCTTCGACCAGCTTTTCCAGGTCCCACACCCTTGTGGGTAAACAACTTGAATCGCTGGAGCGACGAACAGGGTCAACCCTTACCTTACTTTGGGGACCGAAGCTTTTACAACGTTAGCGAAGGTGGTTCTGCGGATAGAGCTCTGCCCGTCATGGTCCGTAGAATTTCACGTAACGTTGAACAAGGTCGAGCAGCCCTCGACCGGGTCATGGAAATTGATGCCAACTCAGGCATTAACACCGTCCGTATTCGACATCTGGAAGAAGCACTCGAAGGGACGAGGAGAACCAATGACGCACTGCGACAACAATTGACCACCGAAGTCGCAGAACTTCGAGTTCGCCAAAGAGCTCACGAACGACACCTCCGAGAAGTGATTCGTCAACTGGAAGATATGAGGATTCGCCTAAGGAATTCTCGTCGCCGGTAGAAGATGTCTAGCACATCTTCGTCTTTTGTTTAAGGAATAGCCTTTAGTATCTGGGCCTTAGGTAGCACTTGTCTGTAAAATATTCCTAACTTTCAGTACTCTAATTAGGAATCTAGAAACTGTCAACTTTTACGTATGGTATGGTGTAAGACCTACTGTTAGGTCGATTTTTCCCCGAACTTATTACATCAATAATACCAGTAACATTGACAGCTATCTATTCTGTGGGAAAATCCTTGCACTTGTGTTTTGCTACTATTATTCCCTATTGTAAACTCAACTTGTACGCTCATTCAACTGTTGGACGATGGTTGTTTAGTCCATGTGTCACTCTCACCCTACTTACAATTGATTCTTACCATTGTATTTGTCCTTATAAACTTATAGCTGAAAGATGCCTCCTCGCAAGTCAACAAGACGTAATCCTCCAACCCCACCACCACCTCCTCCTCCTGTCATCGATACTGCGGCTCTAAATGTTGCACTAGCTGCAGCAGTGGCAACTGCCATGGCTCAATATCACTCAACTGACAACAGCCGAGGTGGAACCCCTGTTGAATCTACTCACGCTGAGATCCCTTTGCGCACTAGAGAGTGCTCCTACAAGGATTTCACCAACTGCAAGCCAAAGTCCTTTCATGGAACCGGCAGAGTCATTGCCCTCTCGCAATGGTTCGAGAAGACGGAATCGGTCTTCGAAATTTGTTCATGCCCTGCGACGAGTAAGGTTAAATATGCCGCATGCAACTTTGAAGGAAAAGCTCTAACGTGGTGGAACGGCCACGTTAAAGCTCTAACTCTCGTCGGAGCCAACGACATGGACTGGGAAACAATGAAAGACCTCAGGATTGAGGAGTACTGCCCGAGGGGCGAAATCTAGAAATTGGAGCAGGAGCTGTGGGGCCTAACCATGAAGGACTCCAACATAGTCGCATATACCGCCAGATTCAGCGAACTGGCAGCCCTCTGCCCCAATATAGTTCCCACTGAAGGGAAGAAGATCGAGAGGTACATTTGGAGGCTGGTGCCTCCGTATCAGGGAAATGTCCTATCATCAAACCCTGCTACCTTCGACAATGCCAAACGACTGGCACAACGACTCATTGACCATGGAGTCCAATCCCCAACAACAACAACAACCGTAGCCATCGTAGAACCCTCCAAACCCGCTGACACTTAGCGGAAGTTCTGGGATGACAAGAAGAAGCAGCGAGCTGCCAAAAAGCAGAAAATTGTGGTTGTACATGCTGTGATAACCCCTACTGTTGCTACTGCTCCAGTGAAGCAGTATGCTAGAAGTTTGTCTCAGTGCAACAAATGCAACTTCCACCACAATGGCTCCTGCCGTGAAATGCAGTGCTCTAACTGCAACAAGAAAGGACACACTGTCCGTTTCTGTAAATCTCCGGCAAGGCCGATTAACCAAGTCCCCGTTACGGGCGTAAGCCAGGCTTGCTATGGTTGTGGCAATGTGGGCCACTATAAGAGGGACTGCCCCAAAGCAAAGAATGCAGGTGGAGCGGGGAGAGTACTGGAAATAGGCCATGGGGAAGCGGTTGCTGACTCGACGGTGGTGACTGGTACGTTCCTTCTCAATAACTCCTATGCATGCATTCTGTTCGATAGTGGAGCAGAGCGAAGCTTCGTGAACCATAAATTTGCTCACATACTTAAACAACAACCGCACGCACTTAAAGAACAATTCACGGTAGAAATAGCTAATGGGAAAACAGAAAGCACCGGGAGCATATACTTAGGATGTACACTAACTCTAGATAACCATTCATTTCTAATCGACCTCATGCCGGTTTCAATTAAAAGCTTCGACGTTATCATCGGCATGGATTGGTTGAGCCTTCATCGCGCCGACATCATGTGCTACGAGAAAGCAGTCCGTCTAAACCTCCCGTCTAACGAAATTCTAGTCGTCTACGGCGACAAACCCGATACAAGTCTTCGTATTATCTCCAGTATTCAAGCATAGAAATATCTTCGTAAGGAATATCGTGCATTCCTTGCTCACATTGTCGATACAAGCCTAGAAACGAAAGAAATAAAAGACATTCTAGTAGTGAGCGACTTTCCAGACATCTTTCCAGAAGAGCTACCAGGTTTACCTCCACAACGACAGGTCGAGTTCAGAATCGACTTAATTCCAGGAGCTACCCCAGTAGCCAAGTCGCCATACCGATTAGCACCAGCTGAGATGCATGAATTATCTGGTCAACTTAACGAACTTCTCAGCAAAGGCTTTATAAGACCGAGTTTCTCACCTTGGGAAGCACCGGTCTTGTTCGTTAAGAAGAAAGACGGATCATTCCGTATGTGTATCGACTACAGGGAACTCAACAAACTGACGGTCAAAAATCGTTACCCTCTGCCTCGCATCGACGATTTATTTGACCAACTGCAAGGGGCGAATTATTTTTCCAAAATTGATCTGAGATCCGGATATCACCAGTTACGAGTACTAGAGGAGGATGTTCCGAAGACAGCCTTCCGAACTCGTTACGGACACTACGGGTTCGTGGTGATGCCATTCGGATTGACCAATGCGCCCGCAATCTTCATGGATTTGATGAATAGAGTATGCCGACCTTACTTGGATTAGTTTGTTATTGTCTTTATTGACGACATCCTGATCTACTCCCGAAGTAAGGAAGAGCATGGCGATCACTTGCGACAAGTTCTAGGAACTTTACGAACGGAGAAGCTCTATGTGAAGTTCTCGAAATGTGAATTTTGGATCCGAAGATTCGAATTCGTAGGACATGTGGTAAGCGAAGAGAGAATCCATGTGGACCCATCCAAAATTAAGGCCATTGAGAACTGGTCAGCATCGAAGACGCCTACAGAAATTCGTCAATTTTTAGGTCTCACTGGCTACTACCGCAGATTCATATAGAACTTCTCCCGCATTATGAAACCCCTTACAACACTGACCCAGAAAGGCGTGGCCTTTGAATGGGAAGAGAAACAGGAGAGAGCGTTCCAAACTCTAAAGCGAGCCTTGTGCACCGCACTGATACTATCCCTCCCCGAGCGGATAGAAGATTTCGTTATCTACTGTGATGCGTCAAATCAAGGGCTCGGTTGTGTTCTGATGCAATGGGGTAAGGTCATCGCCTACGCCTCGAGACAGATGAAGACACACGAAGTCAACTACACCACACACGACCTTGAACTAGGAGCAGTTGTGTTTGCCCTGAAGATCTGGAGACACTACCTGTATGGCACCAAAAGCACCATTTTCACTGACCACAAGAGTTTACAACACATATTCGATCAGAAGGAGCTCAATATGCGCCAACGACGATGGGTCGAGCTACTCGATGACTACGAATGCGACATTCGTTATCATCCGGGTAAAGCCAACGTAGTAGCAGACGCCCTAAGTCAGAAAGAATATTCTGGTCGAAGAGTCAAATCATTGATGATGACGATCCATTCACACTTGTCTACACAAATTCAGGAGGCTCAACTTGAATCCTTGAAACCTGAACATGTGGTGAGTGAATCCCTCAGAGGAATGGACAAGAACTTAGAAACCAAGGGTGGCGGAGCCCTATATTTCATGGACCGGATCTGGGCCCCAAAACACGGTGGTTTTCGAGACATGGTCATGACCGAGGCGCACAACACTCGATATTCTGCCCACCTAGGTTCAGATAAGATGTATCTGGATCTTAGGAAGTTATACTGGTGGCCTAACATGAAAGCAGAGATTGCTACCTTCGTAAGTAAATGCCTTACTTGCACAAAGGTTAAGGTCGAATACCAGAAACCCTCTGGTTTACTGCAACAACCAGAGATCCCAGAATGGAAGTGGGAGCGGATCACTATGGACTTCATAACCAAGTTGCCCAAGACAACGGGTGGACTTGATACCATATGGGTCATCGTCGATAGATTGACCAAGTCTGCACACTTCCTGCCTATCAAAGAAACTGATAAGATGGAGAAGCTTACAAGAACATACATTAGAGAAATCGTTCGACTGCATGGTGTGCCTATATCCATTATCTCCGATAGAGATAGTAGGTTTACCTCAAGATTCTGGCAATCGTTGCAACATTCCCTAGGAACAAGGCTAGACATGAGCACATCCTACCATCCTTAGACCGACGGGCAAAGTGAGAGGACCATTCAAACACTGGAAGATATGCTGAGAGCCTGCGTGATTGACTTTGGAAAGGCATGGGATACTCATTTACCTCTTGTCGAATTTTCCTACAATAACAGTTATCACACGAGCATCAAGGCGGCCTCATTTGAAGCCCTCTATGGCCGGAAGTGCAGATCCCCTCTGTGCCGGGCTGAAGTGGGTGACACCCATTTAGCAAAAGGGCAAGTTTATGACAGTACACTCACAGGCCCGGAAATCATTCAGGAAACGACGGAGAAGATCGTTTAGATCCGTGAACGATTGAAAGCCTCCAGAGATCGACAGAAAAGCTACGCCGATAAACGTAGAAAACTGTTGGAATTCCAGGTGGGCGACCTTGTTTTATTGAAGGTCTCACCATGGAAGGGCTTAATACGCTTCGGAAAGCGTGGAAAGCTAAATCCAAGGTACATTGGGCCTTTCGAGATTCTCGCAAGAATTGGCCCAGTAGCTTACAAACTCAACCTACCGAGCGAACTTAGTAACGTACATCCTACCTTCCACGTTTCAAACTTGAAAAAGTGTTTGTCCGACGAGACTCTTGTAATCCCACTCGATGAGATCGAGATCATCGAGAGCCTCAACTTCGTGGAAAACCTATAGAGGTCATGGACCGTGAAGTCAAACAGACGAAACAAAGCCGCATCCCGATTGTGAAGGTTCGCTGGAACGCCAAGCGGGGACCGGAATTCACATGGGAGCGCGAGGATCAAATGAAATTGAAATATCCTCATATATTCGCTTAGTTTTCTGTAAATAACTTATTTACTTAGACTCTAATTTTGGGACGAAATTCCCTTTAACAGGGGGATGATGTGACAACCCGAAATTTCTAACTTTCATTCTTCATTGTTATCAAAGATTAGCTTCGGTTTGCTATTCTATAATGAGGTTTTTGAGTCTAAATGAGTGCTTAAAACCTAGTATAATTAGGATACTTGTCGGAGGATGGAATAGTTAGAGTTTAGCATTGGAAAAACGAGCCAAACACACCAAGTTAGGTATGTGCGGCCGCACACTAGAGTGTGCGGCCAGCCAGCCACACACACCCAACCACACACACCTCCAGCCGCACTCACCTCCTATATATATGAAATCCTTGGTCTCTTGATCATTTCTTACATTTCTTCAAAGCAAGGACTCAAAATCCTCTCAAGTATCATCCAAAAGGTAACAACTTTCACCAAGAACACCATGTTTCTGGCAGCACACCATCTGGCAGCACACATGGCCGCACACACGTGCTGGCAGCACACCAGGCCGCACACCTGGCCGCACACACACATATAGTGTGTATTTTGGCCAAATCTCACTTGGGAAACGGAGAGTGACATGTTGAGTCGCTATCCGCATTTGTTTGTTGATGTGTGATTCCGAGGACGGAATCATCCTAAGGGGGAGAGAATTGTAACGCCCGCGTTTCCAGGCTAGGCATTATCCTTGATGTAATAGTCTAGGTTAACCCTTGTAACTCTTTTTGGAGTATTAATGATGAAATATTTGAGTATTATGTGAATTATGTGTTTATTTTCTTAATTATTATAATTAAATGAATTAAGACTAAAATAAGCGTCAAATTTGAAGTGTGGGATAAGCCCAATATCTTTGCATAAAGATGTAGTGGTCGAAACAAGGATTCCGAAGATATAAAGAATGCCGAAATCCGAGTTATAACGAAGAAGTTATGACCTGTCGAAGTTTCGCGACAGAACCGGCAACGCTAAATGACGTAAAAAGTGAAATTTACGTTAGAGCGATATTTAGCCTTAGTAATCTAAACGAAAGTTGTAGAGTTCGTTAAACCGAGAGCGTGCATAAAAAGAACACCCAAATCTGACTTCGTATGAGGAAGTTATGATTTTTCGAAGTTTCGACTTAGCAATATGCAGCCCGAATACTCGATTTGAGATCGAGCGGTTTTTAGCCGAAACAATCTAAAATGGAATTGAAGATCTCGTTAATTGTAGTGAAACGATGAAAAGATAGGCGAAAACGGAGTTCAGATGAAGGAGTTATGAATTTCGAACAGAGTTTTCCTGTCCCGGCCTACTAAAAATACTATATAAGTAATATACTTATAATATATTAAAAATCAATTCAAAATTAGCCAATGGAGTCTAAACGAGAGTTGTAGAGCATAATCTCACCTTCGCGTCGATATAAAGAACGTCGAAAACGGAGTTCGTATGCGAAAGTTATGAATTTCGGAAGTTCGGGGGGCAAACCCCAAAGTTGTGTCAGAGACCACGATGTGGCAAGCAGTGCCACGACGTGGCAAATCTTCTGACACCTCCGGGAGTCCCCCAGACGCAACTTGCGATGATGTATGCAGTGACGACCAAGCCCACGACATGGAAAAAGGGTGCCACGACGTGGCAAGGGCCAAATTTGCCCTATAAATAGATTTGAAGGGCCAGCCGTTTAGGGTTGCTATTTTCTCTCCTCTCTCTCCCGTTTTACCTCGATTTACGTGCAAGAAATATCCCGAAGCAAGTCCAGGAGCCCTGAAGATCCTGAGAAGTGCAATTCCTGAGCCGAAGCTCTGCTCGCGAGGAGTCCGGTTTTTGTGAAGTTCTTCTAGATCTACCGAAGAATACTACTTCTACAAGTCGTGGTGTTGTCTGATCATCTTCTGATCAAGTGAGTGTGTAGTTACTTTCTTATAACGCATAATTATGAAGTATTTTATATAAAATACGTGTTATGTGTATATTTTGTTGTTATGTGTGTGAATGTATATTCACTTTCTTCTATCTTATAGATCTGATTATTTCTCTATGAAATACGTGTTATGTGTGTGTGCCTCATCTGTTATGTGGAAAATGTATTGATTGAGCATGCTATACAGGTTTTAAAACTATGTATAAAAAAAGTATATTTTATCTACTAATATGTTGGGTAGAACATGGGTAGATAGTTGGTGTGTAATAAACAGATGAGAGGCCTCGATGTTGTTTTGATCCAGTCATCTAGCGGAATTTAGATGACGACCACGGACTTTTCTAGACAGTCCAGTGGAACGCTAGCAGGCTCATAACTTGTAGGTGTTAATGAACTTGGGTGTTCATTCGCTGTATTCCATCCCCCTCATGGTTGCCTTATTTGACTTATATTGCTGAGGAACCCCCGAAGCATGTGTTGTCGCCCCGATGAAATATTCTTAGACTAGGTCCCTTATGTTAGTTGTCTTAGGGACGTAAAGTGAGAATAACGGGAATGGGTAATTGGGTTATTGTTGATTGGTGGAAGTTAAATATGATTATTTATTGTGGGTTGAAAACCCTATATGCTCACCAGGATCCCAAGCCTAACCCACTCAGTTTATTTGTATTACAGGAAGTGGCGCAAGGGCATAAGATGGATGAACCATCAAGTGGTTTTGTTTACACGTCTGTATATGTATATATTTGTTGAATGACTTGTAATGTTATCGTTTATGTTGTATGGTCTGTATCAGAACATGACATCCCGAGTTTTGATTATATAATGAAAATGCATTTCTTTTATGAAATGCTTTGGTAAACATTTTTTATCACGTTTTGTTTTTGGGAACAAATTCCGCAACTCTTTCAAATCAAAAGGATTTACTCTGAAATTATTTTAAAAGCATAAATGAAAATCGGTCTTTTCTGGCCGAGATTTCGGGGATGTCACAGTTGGTATCAGAGCATTAGTTTAAGCGAACTAGGAATTTGTAGGATTTCTAGACTTCAACTTAGAATGCTAAGTGAAATTTTGAGATGTGTGTCTGTGATATTTTAGACACGAGCACTAGTTTATTTTAGTAGGGTTGCCTAAAATGCTTTTATGTGCTAAATGTTATATGTTGCCATATATGATATTATTTGTTCGGATCTATGGTCTGTTGCCGACCGGATCTAGAAACCTTATGTGTGTAGGATTCTAAGCGTACGTCTACGAATTTAGAACTAGCATGTAAACGTTTCGGAGTGATAAGGATGATTTGAATATCTATCGTGAATGCGGATCTAATTTCACCTTATTCGGTGTATAGATCAAAAATGGTGAGAACAAGAAGTGGAGTTGGAAATGCTGATGAAAACAGGAATCAACCACCAGTGATTGAGCAAATATCTGTCGTAGCAGCAACACCTGAGCCAATAACCATGGCTGGTGTGCAAATGATGATTCAAACAATGTTGGATCGTCAAATGGAGGAGACTAGGCGGTTGCTTCAACATAATCGTGAAGAACTGTCAATTCATGTGGAAGAGCCTGAATTAAATGAAGGGCACTCGGAAGGTGGAAACTTCAGTGGGTCTATTGGTCAAGCCAACCCACCGATAGTTAGGCAAAACAACCATGATGGAAGGAATGATGGAATGGGATGCAAGTACAAGGACTTTCTAACTTGCAAACCATCGACCTTCAATGGAAAGGAGGATCTGATTGGAGTTATGGATTGGGTCTCTGAAATGGAGTTAGCCTTCATGACTTGTGACTGTAGAGGCAAGTTGCAAACTATCTATGCAGTGCGTCAATTCCGAGGTGGAGCCGTTCGTTGGTGGAACACTCTAGGGAAGACTTTAAGCCCTAATGAGCCACTGCAACTGACGTGGGCAGAATTCTTGGTGCAGTTCAAACGCAAGTTCTGTTCGGCCCAAAATCTGTTGGAGTTGGAGAATAAGTTTTTGGCATTGACGAAGGGCAGCATGTTAGTTGATGAATATACTAATAACTTTACATATAAGATGGAGTTTGCTTTGCGCATCGTTCCAGATGAGCTGACAAAGATGGACCGGTATGCGAAGGGACTCCCATGGGAGTACGAGGTGCCAGTACGTCAGGCACATACTCTAGAGGCAGCTATCTGGGCTGCCAAGTCTGTTGAGAACATGATTAAGGGGAGAACCACCAACAAGGTTGAGGTTGGTGAGAAGAGAAAGTTTGAGGGAACATCTGGTTCCGGTAAGAAAAGCAAATTTTCGAAATCTGATTCGAAAAAGTTTGGTGGAGGAAAAGGAGGCGAAGCGAAGTGGTGTGATAAGTGTAAGAAAAAGCACTTTGGAAAATGTAGTGAGGACGTAACCTGCTACAAGTGCAGAAAAATTGGGCATTTTGCCAATGAGTGTCCGAACAACAAAAGGATGTGTTTTGGTTGTAATGAAGAGGGACATATTTTGAAAGACTGTCCGAAGAAGAAGGAGGCAGCAAAGCCCAACATTCCACCAAAGCCGAAGGCGAGAGCCTTCCAGATGACACTTGAGGCTGCGAAAGATGAAGCTGATGTCGCTTCAGGTACCTTTCTCATAAACGAATTACCTGCTCAAATTTTGTTTGATTCTGGAGCCAACTACTCCTTTATTTCGCATGAGTTTGGTAGAAAACTAGCTTTGCCTGTTGATAGACTAGATGATGCTTTATTAGTCAAAGTTGCTAGTGGCAAGTTTGTACCTGTTAGTCATCGTATGAAAAACATCTTAATCGACCTTAATGGGAATAAGTTTCACGAGGAATTATTACCTATCGAACTTAATGGTTTCGACATCATGTTGGGAATGGATTGGCTTAGCGCCAATAATGCCGAAATTTTATGCAAGAAGAAGATAGTTAAAGTAAACCCGCCAGGGAAAGAGTCATTTATGGTGTATGGGGATAAACGCAGAGTGAATTCTGGAATCATTTCCCTAATGAAAGCTAGGAAGTTTTTGACCAAGGGATGTACATCATATTTAGCATTCGTGATCGATGCTAAGAAGGAAAAGAAGGTGATGCAGAGTATTCCAATGGTGTGTGATTATCCGGAAGTATTTCCCGAAGATCTTCCTGGATTACCACCTGGTAGACAAGTGGAGTTCAGAATTGACTTGTTACCAGGAACAACGCCAATAACAAAAGCACCTTACCGATTAGCACCGACGGAGATGAAGGAGCTAATGATGCAACTTCAGGAGTTATTGGACAAATGTTTCATTAGACCTAGTTCATCACCCTGGGGAGCTCCGATGTTATTCGTAAAGAAGAAAGATGGAAGTATGAGAATGTGCATTGATTACAGAGAGCTGAACAAGGCAACAATAAAGAATAGATATTCGTTGCCGAGGATTGATGACCTATTTGATCAATTGCAAGGTTCGAGCTATTTCTCGAAGATAAATCTAAGGTCAGGATATCATCAGCTGAAAGTAAGAGAGCAAGATATAGAGAAGACTGCATTCAGAACACGATATGGACACTACGAGTTTTTGATTATGTCGTTTGGACTAACCAATGCTCCGGCAGCATTCATGGATTTGATGAATAGGGTTTGTAATCCGTTCCTTGATAAATCTGTGATAGTGTTCATAGATGACATTCTGATTTATTCGAAAAGCCAAGAGGAGCATGGCAGTCACTTGCGAGAAGTGTTAGAAGTCTTGAAGAAGGAGAAGCTGTATGCAAAGTTCTCCAAATGTGATTTTTGGATTCGTGAAGTCCAATTCTTGGGTAACGTGGTCAACCAGGAAGGGATAATGGTTGATCCAGCGAAGATTGAAGCTGTAATGAAGTGGGAACAACCGAAAAGTCCCACGGAGATCCGAAATTTTTTAGGATTAGCCGGATATTACCGAAGGTTTATCCAAGGCTTTTCTTCGATTGCTACTCCATTAACAGCTTTGACCCACAAAGGAGCTACTTATGCTTGGTATGATAAGCATAAAGAAGCATTCGAGAAGCTAAAGAAGAAGCTATGTGAGGCACCGATACTTTCTTTACCTGATGGAGTTGAAGACTTCACTGTCTATAGCGATGCGTCTGGGGTTGGATTGGGTTGTGATTTGACCCAAAGAGAAAAGGTGATAGCATATGCGTCTCGACAGCTGAAGGAGCATGAAAAGAATTACCCGACTCATGATTTGGAGTTGGCAGCGGTAGTTTTCGCTCTTAAAATATGGAGGCATTACCTCTATGGCACGAAGTGTAAAATTTTCACTGATCATAAGAGTTTCCAATATCTCTTCAATCAGAAAGAGTTAAATATGAGGCAACGACGTTGGCTAGAGTTACTCAAGGACTACGATTGTGAGATACTTTACCACCCTGGTAAAGCTAATGTTGTTGCTGATGCTCTTAGTCGGAAAGTCAATGTTGAGAGAAAAAGGCCAAGAGCGTTGAGAATAGAAGTTGTCTCGACAATTGTGGAAAGTATAAAGAAAGCTCAAGAGGAAGCTTCTGAGAAGAATGACTGAAAGGAGGAATGCTTGGGAAAAACGTTGGTTTTTGATACAAACGGTCATGGACCAAAGGTGTTCCAAGGTCGGATTTGGGTACCTAAGTCCGGAGGGATAAGAGATCTTCTGATGGAAGAAGCTCACAAAACCATGTACTCAATTCATTCTGGTAGCACTAAAATGTATAGGGACCTGAAACCCTACTACTGGTGGCCGAAGATGAAGCTTAATGTTGCAAAGTATGTGGCCGAGTGTGTGACTTGTGCGAGAGTCAAGACACAACATCAAAAACCATATCGGAGTTTAGAGCCTTTACCTGTGCCTATGGGTAAATGGGAAGACATTGCTATGGATTTTGTCACTAACAAAGAATGGTCACGACATGATTTGGGTGGTCGTTGATCGATTCACTAAGAGTGCGCATTTCATAGCAGCCAAGGAGAAATGTGACGGGTTTTAGCCATAAGAACTTTCCTATGTGCGCATGCAAAACCCTAATGCTTGGATCTAGGCTTTCTAATTAAACATGCTTTGAATCCAAGACTTCTAATGGCTAATTAGGTTAAATAACAACATTGAAACAGATCTAGAACCATACCTTTGAGTTCCTTGTTGATTTTGTGGTCTTGGAGCTTCTAGAGTCACAAATGTCACTCCTCTGATGGCTTACAAACACCAATAGCAAGGAAGATGATTTAGGAGAGAGGAGAGGGGAGGAAATCGGCCAGGGTTCTCTTACTTTAGGTGAGGTACCGGATTCCCTTGCCCATGGGATCTATTTATACTTGTAGACTCCTTAAGGGTTAAAACCTAAACCCTAATTGGATAATCTTCTCTTAAGGCTATCCAAATCCTTTCCTTAGATAAGCCATGGACGAATTTAGCTATCCTTTAGCTTCTAGAATTCGTCCCTAGTATATCTACAAGGATTTTCAGTCTAAAGCTTAACTATCAAACAATTGACAGGTTATACCCCTTTATTTAATTAACCTCTTTAAGTCACCAAATTAATTCTAATTAATTCTATGACTTATATTAATCAAATAACAATATATTATTCTTTATATTATTCCCATAATATATTAATAATATTTACTCTCTCTTAATAAACCATCCTATCAAGTTGCTATGGTGAAGGCAACCCAAAATGACCATGTACAACCGGGTCAAATACTTGCCTAATATAGTTGTAGCCTTAGACACTATTCCAACAGTCTCCCACTTGGATAAGTCTAGTAACTATATGCACAAGTACAATTCGGTTTGCAATCGTAGCTCTCAAAGACGCTGTCAAACTCTGATCTAATCAATCTTGTCCTTTAGATAAGGGATCGTACAGTCCTCTGTTAGATATCATGTTGACAATCCTATGGAATGGTTAGTCAAGCATTTAGGTTTCTCGATCTCTGATTTATTCGACATAGAACTTAATCGAACACATCAATTCAGTTCTGATCGGGCCCGGCACATAAGTCAAATCAAATCATCGAGCGGCCGAGATATCTCTTCTACCCTCTTAGGATAAAATTTACAGATAAACTTCGACTTATATGCATTTACTTATTCAATAATCAACTATACACAACAATGCGTTTTATAACATTGAGTTACCAATGCGTTTTCGCATTATCAATGTACAATCAATTAGCAAATAATAAACCATATATCTAAGTTTTTTAAGACTATATGATATTATCGTCTTGCGATCACCCCTTTTATATCATATTCCATAAGGTGATTCCAGCAAGCGCGGGTTTGTTCTAATGCTCAAAACTAGTTCATAAGCACTCATGAACGTTGCAGCAACCCTTTGCTATGTCTAAAACCATTTAGACAATCTACACACCAATTCATGACAATCTTCATTCATATCTACTTCCAACATATGAACGATTGTGGACAATTTGAACAATTCTATTATTCCTAATAATTTCAATTATTCTGGAAGTCAAAACATGCAAAGTGAAACAATAGTTAAACAATTAACATAAGATAGTAACATTACTCATAAAGAAAACTCCTTTATTTAATCATCAAATGTTAATTACATTTATCTATTACACGTTTCTAATACTATCTAATCTATGCTAATATCATCCTTCAGCCCAATACTCCTAGCATGCTGCAAGTGGTTAACCCTACTCAGTCCCTTCGTAAGCGGATCTGCTGGGTTATCTTCTGATGATATCCTCTTCACTACGAGTTGTCCTTCTTCTACACGATGTCTAATGAAGTGATATTTTCTGTCGATATGTCTTGATCTACCATGATCCCTCGGTTCCTTGGTCAAAGCAACCGCTCCTTCGTTATCACAGAAAATCTCCATGGGCTCCTTTATGGCAGGTACGACTCCAAGATCACCAATGAAGTTCTTTAGCCATATTGCCTCCTTCGATGCTTCGCTCGCTGCAATGTACTCTGATTCGCACATTGAATCAGCTACGGTCTCTTGCTTGGAACTCTTCCATGTCACCGCTCCTCCATTTAGGGTAAAGACCCAGCCCGACTGCGAACGGTAGTTGTCCCTGTCGGTCTGAAAACTGGCGTCACTATACCCTCGCACCTTCAATTCATCACTCCCTCCGAGGACTAAGAACCATTCCTTCGTCCTCCGAAGGTACTTAAGGATATTCTTCACGGCAATCCAATGTGCTCCGCCAGGCTTCCCTTGATATCTACTAACCATGCTCAAAGCGAAGGCTACATCAGGGCGAGTACAAGTCATAGCATACATGATTGAGCCAACTGCGGAAGCGTATGGTACTCGGCTCATTTATGCTATTTCAGCTTCGGTACTCGGACTTTGAGTCTTACTCAACTTGGCATTACTTTGTATCGGTAATTCTCCCTTCTTTGAGTTTTCCATACTAAAACGTTTTAGTACCTTCTCTAAGTAAGTGTTCTGACTAAGTCCAATTAGTCTCTTACTTCTTTCTCTCACTATCCTTATTCCTAAAATATAAGAAGCCTCTCCGAGGTCCTTCATAGCGAAGCACTTCCCGAGCCAGGACTTAACCTCCTACAGAGTTGGGATGTCGTTTCCTATGAGTAATATGTCATCAACATATAGAACGAGGAAGCTTACTATACTCCCACTGGCTTTGACATATACACAAGACTCGTCTTCGCTTCGTACAAATCCAAACTCTTTGACTTTCTCATCAAAGCAAAGATTCCATCTGCGAGACGCTTGCTTAAGTCCATAAATGGACTTCTCAAGCTTACACACTCTATCCGGATGCTTCGGATCCACAAACCCCTCGGGCTGAGCCATGTAAATATCCTCAGCCAACTTCCCGTTAAGGAAAACGGTCTTGACATCCATTTGCCAAATCTCATAATCATGAAATGCGGCAATAGCTAACATCACTCTAATAGATTTAATCTTCGCAACTGGTGAGAAGGTCTCATCATAGTCAACTCCGGGAGTTTGAGTAAAGCCCTTCGCAACCAATCGCGCTTTATATGTGTGCACGTTTCCATCCACGTCGATCTTCTTCTTGAAGATCCACTTGCACCCAACGGTCTTACGTCCGGGCACATAATCAACCAAATTCCAAACTTGGTTATCATACATGGATTGGATCTCGCTATCCATTGCCTCTTTCCATTTCGCAGACTCCGGGCCTGCCATGGCTTCCTTATAGCTATTAGGTTCATCAAGATTTATTAGTGTACCATCACTAATATACGTGTCCCCTTCGGTAGTAATATGAAAACCATAAAACTGGGGTAGAACTCTAACTCTATCGGAACGTCTAAGAGGTAAGGACTCGTCAATCGGTTCAACCGGAGTTTCCTCCTCGGGTTGAGTGCCAGCGGTAGAGGTTCCTTCATCTATCGACTCTTGAATCTCTTCAAGATCGATTTGCCTCCCACTGTCTCCTTGGCTTATGAGTTCCCGCTCTCGGAAAACTCCTCTCCTCGCAACGAAGACAACATTGTCCTTCGGTCTATAGAAGAGATATCCAAAGGATGTCTGCGGGTAGCCGATGAAAATACATCGCTCACTTCGAGGTTCAAGCTTGTCGTGAGTATCTCGTCTTACGAAAGCCTCGCAACCCCAAACCTTGATATGTGCCAACGAGGGAGCTTTCCCTGTCCACATCTCGTGAGGTGTTTTGGCAACCTTCTTGGTAGGGACTCGGTTAAGGATATGGGCGGCAGTCTCTAAGGCATACCCCCAAAAGGAGATAGGTAGTGAAGCACGACTCATCATAGAGCGAACCATATCCAATAAGGTTTGATTACGCCTTTCTGCCACACCATTCAACTGCGGTGTCCTAGGAGGCGTCAATTGTGAAACTATTCCACACTCCTTGAGATAATCGTGGAATTCAAGACTTAGGTACTCTCCTCCTCGCCCAATTGATTCTCCACTTCATTCTTGAATTCTTTGAACTTTTCAAAGGTTTCTGACTTTTTCTTGATTAAATAGATATACCCATATCTACTATAATCATCGGTAAAAGTCACGTAGAAGCGGTTCCCATCCTTCGTGGTTGAGCTAAACGGTCCACATACATCGGTATGTATTAGGTCCAATAGACCCTCACCCCTTTCACATGTACTCGTGAAGGGTGATTTAGTCATCTTTCCAAGTAAACAAGACTCGCATGTGTCATCTTCCCTAAGGTCGAATGACTCCAACACTCCATCCTTTTGGAGTTGGGCTATGCGTTTCTTGTTGACATGTCCAAGACGACAATGCCACAAGGATGCTTTATCCATACTAGTGGAAGAATCTATATTCAAAACATCATTTCCTAAGTTATCAACAATCATAACAGTTTCATATATTCCATTACATGGTATAGCTTCAAAGTAAAAGCCACCATTTAGATAAGCTAAAATAGAACCATTCTCATTATTAAAAGAAAATCTAAATCCTTGTCTATATAAACCATGAAATGAAATGATGTTTCTAGCCATTTCTGGTGAATAGCAACAATTGTTCAAATCTAAAACCAAACTATTCCTAAGCACTAAAGAATACACTCCAATCTTGGTCACAGGCGACGATCTTCTGTTCCCCATGATTAGATTGATTCTTCCTTGCTCCACATCCCTACTTCTTCTTAGTCCCTGCACATTAGAACAAATGTGATAACCGCAACCGGTATCAAGAACCCAAGAAATAGCATGATTAGAATCATTAGATTTAATTGTGTATATACCTGCGAAAGATGGCTTGATCTTTCCTTCTTTGATTGCTTGCAGGTACTCTGGGCAGCTTCTTTTCCAATGTCCTATCTTGTGGCAGTGGTGGCACTCTGCCTCCTTCGGGTTAGGACAGGGCTTAGCGGGATCAACTTTGGTCTCACTACAAGAGGCACCATCTCGGGCTTTGACCTTGCGATAGTTCTTCGATGAAGCCTTCCTCTTCTTTCCCTTTCCTTGACCAATAGCCAAGACAGGAGCAGCAGGTGGATTGGGAGTTGGTGCAGCAGACTTGTCTTTGAAGTTGCTCTCAGCAACCCTCAAGAGACCTTGGAGTTTGCTTAGGGTGACCACTTCTTTGTTCATGTGGTAGGTCATCCTAAATTGGTTGTACATCGGAGGCAAAGAGTGAAGCACCATGTCGATCGCCAAGTCTTCCCCAAAGTCAACATTTAACTTGCGAAGGTGGTCGACATACCTTTGCATCTTTTGCAAGTGCACGGTAAGAGATTCTCCATGACCCATCTTAGCGGAAATCATGTTGGTGAAAATCTCATAATGCTCTTGTCTCGCGTTTTGGTGGTATCTCTCCAATAAGTCTTGGTGCATCTCGTACGGGTACATGTCCTCGTAGGACTTTCGGAATTCGGAGTTCATGGTGGCAATCATGATGCAATGTACATTCGTTGCATCTCACCCATGAGTCTCAAAAGCGGTGATTTCGGCCGGAGTAGCGATTTCGGTGTTGATTTTCTCGAGCTTCTCATCAAGGACATACTCCTTGTCCTCATAGCGAGCAATGGTGCGAATGTACCTTATCCATTCGCTAAAGTTCGTTCCATCGAAGGTGACCTTTTGGCAAAGGCTCATCAACGTGAAAGAACTAGCAGCAGCGTTGTTTGCGTTCGACATCTACAAAAGAAAAGGACAAAGATAGATTAGAATAAGAATCCCTAATTATCACCCAATAAGAAAAATTAGGGCTAGGATCCAACAATAACATTTACATACTAGAAAAGGGATGCCGTAATCTAACATGCAAATAAATTGAAGGTAAGTGAATGACGATTCACTAATTCTCCATCACAAAAACCTAAACTATTAGTCCTAAGTGTTTTGAGAATTCCTAGGTTCGGATGAGATTCATTGAAACTATTCAATGGCATGTTTAAATCTCGATATGCCCCTCTTGTTTGTGACTGTGATACTGAGGATCACAAAGCGGGTGTGAATTACCATGCAAATTCACATGGTGCCTTCATTGTAACGATCACCTATTCGATGTGCCGGTAAACCACACACGCTCCATCGAACTATGATAAACAATGAATCACCCTTTGCCACCTTTGCTTAGAACCAATTAGTGTGCCGGTAAACCACACACGCTCCACTAACTTCTTAGCAAGGGTGAAAAGTGTAATTTCATGGGATTGCATCAATTCACTTTTCCTAAAGTAACTAAGATTGGGAAATTTTTAAAAAATGTGCAGTTACTTTGTATTACTTATTATACTTTTAATGAGAGGATGAGGTTGCCCTATCCTACCCGTTCGGCTAACGACCCTCCACCAATCAAGCAAGCGGTGGGTGTGAGTGTACACCCATTAAGCGCCATTTTATAGGCCGCAACCTTATACCCACCTTATAGATCGGCTTCGTGAATGAGGCCTACTAACGGTAAGACTAGCATTTAGTTATACATATATATATTATTCTAGTAATATCATATTAGTATAGGGTTGTATTTTAAACCTTTTAAAATCTAGGGTTTTGAAATTTAAGTTGTCTAAATTAAACTTTTAATCACAAATTATAAATTTCAAAACTTGAGGGCAAGTTTTAAATATTTAAAACATGGAGGATCAAATAACAAATAATTCCAATTAACAATTAATATCCTAATTATCTATATTTGATTTTATTCTAGATTTCTTTGAAAGATAATTACCAAAATAATTAAAATAATTAATTAATTATCATATAAGGAAATTAAATATTTAATTAGTTGATAAATACCTTTAACTAGATCAAGATAATAGTCATATATATCAAAAAATCGGATTTAGATTGATCTATTATGATTAAGGTAAGTTTCCATAAGATAATTATGAAAAAATCCCGAATCTGGCCATTCCTGACGCCTGGACTCACCGAGTGCACAAAGGGACTCGCCGAGTCAGGCCTACTCGCCGAGTCCACTTTGAGACTCGCCGAGTCCATGACTCAGAAACCAAAAATCGAATTTTGCAGGTTTGTTTCAGTTAATCAAGCAACAATTTAAAGAAAACCAAGCTAGGCTCTGATACCACTGACGGGTTTTAGCCATAAGAACTTTCCTATGTGCGCATGCAAAACCCTAATGCTTGGATCTAGGCTTTCTAATTAAACATGCTTTGAATCCAAGACTTCTAATGGCTAATTAGGTTAAATAACAACATTGAAACAGATCTAGAACCATACCTTTGAGTTCCTTGTTGATCTTGTGGTCTTGGAGCTTCTAGAGTCACAAATGTCACTCCTCTGATGGCTTACAAACACCAATAGCAAGGAAGATGATTTAGGAGAGAGGAGAGGGGAGGAAATCGGCCAGGGTTCTCTTACTTTAGGTGAGGTACCGATTTCCCTTGCCCATGGGATCTATTTATACTTGTAGACTCCTTAAGGGTTACAACCTAAACCCTAATTAGATAATCTTCTCTTAAGGCTATCCAAATCCTTTCCTTAGATAATCCATGGATGAATTTAGCTATCCTTTAGCTTCTAGAATTCGTCCCTAGTATATCTACAAGGATTTTCAGTCGAAAGCTTAACTATCAAACAATTGACAGTTTATACCCCTTTATTTAATTAACCTCTTTAAGTCACCAAATTAATTCTAATTAATTCTATGACTTATATTAATCAAATAACAATATATTATTCTTTATATTATTCCCATAATATATTAATAATATTTACTCTCTCTTAATAAACCATCCTATCAAGTTGCTATGGTGAAGGCAACCCAAAAGGACCATGCACAACCGGGTCAAATACTTGCCTAATATAGTTGTAGCCTTAGACACTATTCCAACAAAATGGTCTATGGATAAGCTTGCGAATTCTTATGTGAAGGAAATTGTGAGGCTTCACGGTGTTCCGTTAACGATTGTATCGGATCGTGATAGCCGTTTCACCTCAAGGTTTTGGAAAAGTCTACAAGAGGAAATGGGTACCAAGTTGTATTTAAGTACAACTTACCATCCGTAGACTGATGGTCAGAGTGAAAGAACAATACAAACACTTGAAGATATGCTGAGAGCATGTACCCTGGAATTCCTAGGTAATTGGGATGAACATTTACCTTTGGTAGAATTTTCCTACAATAATAGTTTCCACTCGAGCATAAAGATGGCACATTATCCAGCTTTGTACGGACAGAAGTGTCGTACGCCGTCTTGTTGGCTTGAGGCTGGGGAAAAGCAGTTTATGGGTCCCGAGATGGTCCATCAAACCGCTGAAAATTTGAAAGTAATTAGAGAAAGAATGTTAGTAGCTCAAGATCGTCAAAAGAGTTATGCTGACAAGAAGCAAAGGCCAATGACCTTCGAAGTTGGAGATTCGGTTTTGCTTAAAGTCTCGCCGTGGAAGGGACTTATAAGATTTGGTAAAAGGGGAAAGTTGTGTCCAAGGTTTACTGGACCGTTTAAAGTTCTTCATAGGGTTGGGAACCAAGCTTACAAGCTCAAATTACCCAAAGAACTGAATGGAATTCACAACACTTTTCATGTGTGTTATTTGAGGAAGTTCATGGGAGAAGTTCCTGATATAATTCCAATTTCTGAATTGAGAATTGATGAAAACAAGAGGTTAATTGAAGAACCAGAGGAAATCGTTGACCGAAAGACTAAGAAGTTGTGACGCAAGATGGTCGAATTAGTGCTTGTCCGTTGGAAACATTCGAATGGGCCAAATCTCACTTGGGAAACGGAGAGTGACATGTTGAGTCGCTATCCGCATTTGTTTGTTGATGTGTGATTCCGAGGACGGAATCATCCTAAGGGGGAGAGAATTGTAACGCCCGCGTTTCCAGGCTAGGCATTATCCTTGATGTAATTTTCTAGGTTAACCCTTGTAACTCTTTTTGGAGTATTAATGATGAAATATTTGAGTATTATGTGAATTATGTGAATTATGTGTTTATTTTCTTAATTATTATAATTAAATGAATTAAGACTAAAATAAGCGTCAAATTTGAAGTGTGGGATAAGCCCAATATCTTTGCATAAAGATGTAGTGGTCGAAACAAGGATTCCGAAGATATAAAGAATGCCGAAATCCGAGTTATAACGAAGAAGTTATGACCTGTCGAAGTTTCGCGACAGAACCGGCAACGCTAAATGACGTAAAAAGTGAAATTTACGTTAGAGCGATATTTAGCCTTAGTAATCTAAACGTAAGTTGTAGAGTTCGTTAAACCGAGAGCGTGCATAAAAAGAACACCCAAATCTGACTTCGTATGAGGAAGTTATGATTTTTCGAAGTTTCGACTTAGCAATATGCAGCCCGAATACTCGATTTGAGATCGAGCGGTTTTTAGCCAAAACAATCTAAAATGGAATTGAAGATCTCGTTAATTGTAGTGAAACGATGAAAAGATAGGCAAAAACGGAGTTCAGATGAAGGAGTTATGAATTTCGAACAGAGTTTTCCTGTCCCGGCCTACTAAAAATACTATATAAGTAATATACTTATAATATATTAAAAATCAATTCAAAATTAGCCAATGGAGTCTAAACGAGAGTTGTAGAGCATAATCTTACCTTCGCGTCGATATAAAGAACGTCGAAAACGGAGTTCGTATGCGAAAGTTATGAATTTATGAAGTTCGGGTCGCAAACCCCAAAGCTGTGTCAGAGACCACGATGTGGCAAGCAGTGCCACGACGTGGCAAGTCTTCTGACACCTCCGGGAGTCCCCCAGACACAACTTGCGATGACGTATGCAGTGATGACCAAGCCCACGACGTGGAAAAAGGGTGCCACGACGTGGCAAGGGCCAAATTTGCCCTATAAATAGATTTGAAGGGCCAGCCGTTTAGGGTTGCTATTTTCTCTCCTCTCTCTCCCGTTTTACCTCGATTTACGTGCAAGAAATATCCCGAAGCAAGTCCAGGAGCCCTGAAGATCCTGAGAAGTGCAATTCCCGAGCCGAAGCTCTGCTCGCGAGGAGTCCGGTTTTTGTGAAGATCTTCTAGATCTACCGAAGAATACTACTTCTACAAGTCGTGGTGTTGTCTGATCATCTTCTGATCAAGTGAGTGTGTAGTTACTTTCTTCTAACGCATAATTATGAAGTATTTTATATAAAATACGTGTTATGTGTATATTTTGTTGTTATGTGTGTGAATGTATATTCACTTTCTTCTATCTTATAGATCTGATTATTTCTCTATGAAATACGTGTTATGTGTGTGTGCCTCATCTGTTATGTGGAAAATGTATTGATTGAGCATGCTATACAGGTTTTAAAACTATGTATAAAAAAAGTATATTTTATCTACTAATATGTTGGGTAGAACATGGGTAGATAGTTGGTGTGTAATAAACAGATGAGAGGCCTCGATGTTGTTTTGATCCAGTCATCTAGCGGAATTTAGATGACGACCACGGACTTTTCTAGACAGTCCAGTGTTCGCTAGCAGGCTCATAACCTGTAGGTGTTAATGAACTTGGGTGTTCATTCGCTGTATTCCATCCCCCTCATGGTTGCCTTATTTGACTTATATTGCTGAGGAACCCCCGAAGCATGTGTTGTCGCCCCGATGAAATATTCTTAGACTAGGTCCCTTATGTTAGTTGTCTTAGGGACGTAAAGTGAGAATAACGAGAATGGGTAATTGGGTTATTGTTGGTTGGTGGAAGTTAAATATGATTATTTATTGTGGGTTGAAAACCCTATATGCTCACCAGGCTCCCAAGCCTGACCCTCTCAGTTTATTTGTATTACAGGAAGTGGCGCAAGGGCATAAGATGGATGAACCATCAAGTGGTTTTGTTTACAAGTCTGTATATGTATATATTTGTTGAATGACTTGTAATGTTATCGTTTATGCTTTATGGTCTGTATCGGAACATGACATCCCGAGTTTTGATTATATAATGAAAATACATTTCTTTTATGAAATGCTTTGGTAAACATTGTTTTATCACGTTTTGTTTTTGGGAACAAATTCCACAACTCTTTCAAATCAAAAGGATTTTTCTGAAATTATTTTAAAAGCATAAATGAAAATCGGTCTTTTCTGGCCGAGATTTCGGGGATGTCACAATATATGTGCCGATATATGCTAAATAGGATTCACATGTGTACTCAAGTCACCACTTGACACCTAGCAACAAATCCAACATTGTCATCAGAACCACTCACTACTAGTGAGTTCATACCCCTATTAATCAACCTTTTAAATGTTTTAAATGATTTTATGGGGGGGGGGGGGATAGAAGTTAAAGACTTATAGTTATTACAGCAATCACATGTGATTAATAACTACAAACCAATGATTTTATTATCGTTCAAACTGCTTTACAAATCCTTTTACTCATCTAATACTTTTATTTAAACTTTGTTACACGTATTATAAATTGCATGCCTGTATATGTATATTTATATAAGGAATGTTTAAAAGGCTTAGGAAGGTCATCCGCCCTATTTCCTTTTCCTCGATTTGGATGTGGTCTGGTGGGATATCGGGTAGCCGTCCGAAGGTCGTTTCAATATTAATTAGATATATCACGTGTACATATATAGACATAAAAATACTTCCATATTCATGCGTACTATTTACATCATTAGTAAGCTACCATCGGGGTAGCACAAAGTCATACTATTACTATTGCTAGATCAATGAGACAGTTCATTCATAAGTCAATACTTATTACTACTAGATCATATACATGATATTACTATGAGAACATATACAACTATACTAGAAGGAGAACATATACAACTATACTAGAAAGAGAACATATACAACGATACTAGAACAAGAACAATACATTACATATACATACATACATTTACATAAATGTGATCCACTGTATCTGAGCATGCCTTAAATGTCATGGCCCGAGTTGTAACCAGAGTCTCTTGGAGGGAGATCGTGAGTTTGCGTATAGATCTATACTGGATTGACTATCCTACACCTTGCTGCTAGCTACAGCCGGACCTATAGGTCTGCGGGTGCCAAACGTCATACCTTTTTACGACCTACATTTGTCGTTGTTACTCAGTCGATAGTATGGTACAATTAATCACATGATACCTTAATATAAATCCAGTTTAAGGTAGTTAGTATGGTAGTAGTTCCTATAATACAACACTACAGTACTACAATAATTTACCCTTTACATATATTCAGTGATTTTTTTCACTTAAACATTAATGTACAAACTATATTTTGATAATGATAGTTATACTTGGGAAAATTACACTCGTTTACAAGAAGCGAACGCACAAAACAGTTACGCCTTGGTAGAAGGCTAGTTTTAGTAGAAAATATAGGATTTCGTAGGAGTTACAAACCTTACAAACATTCATATACTTTTGTTACAAATGATTACCAACTTTTACTTCAACATCACGTTCAAACATTTGATACAAATACCGACACTAAATACTTATGAACTCACCAGCTTAATGCTGATAAACTCTTTCAAAATAACTTGTATTCTCAGGTTATTAGTAGACAGGTACCAAGACCAGCTTTTGAGAAGATGGAGCACATTCAGGACTCATCTCTTTATTTTGATTTACATTTTTGGTGTCTATAACTGTACAAAACACGCTTGTATTAAAATTATATATTTAATGCAATGGATGATGTTGTTTGCTTGTTTACTATTACTGTGTTGTGATACTTTACACGACGTCCTCCGCCCCAGAACGTTTCTGCCGTTCTTGGTTTTGGGGTGTGACAGTACTCCCCGATCAGTTACTTATTGAACTGAGCAATGTTGTAAAATTCAGTCAACTCATTGATTAATATATATATATATATATATAATATACTTAATGATCTATTATTTAACACACACATGTGATAATTACTACATATATATCTTGAATTTTTAGTAATTATTCACGAAGTGAGACCATTATGTGTTTTTGAGTTTTTATGTATTCACATGTATCTAATTTTGTTATATATATCAATCAACTTATGATTTTGACATATGTAATTTCCCTAAAAATATTTCTACATGAATTACCAAATCCGAGTACTTTCCGAGTACTCGCCACTCGGTAGTCGACCGAACATGTACCGAGTAACGAGTTCTACAACCTTGCACGAGCCTCTTCAACCTTTCAAATACTCTGTGTCGGGATTTACCGCGTCATTTAGGGTATACAAATATAAAGTTATTTTTATGATATAACAAGTATTTTAGTTGTTATAATTGTTATTAATATAATTGCTAAAATTATAGATATGACTCTATGAGATGCTTCAGTCTGTTCGAGGTAGTGGTTTTGTGTTGCGAAAAAAACAAAGATACACCTCAGATGAAACAGTGGAGTGTACCAAAAAATTGAAATGGGTTGATGTGAACAAGATTTTTGATATGACAAAGGTTTTTATATTTTATTTTATTTATTTAAATTTTATGTTTGAACTTTTACCTACATTATAAATATGTTAATTTGTTTTAGGAGGGACGAAGACCAAGACATAGCATGACACCGAGTGATGATGAGAGAAGGTCTTCTTTTTATATGTCATGTTAAGAGTATGTATATGGTGAACCACATTCAGTTCCATCCCCAGTACGAAACCATTTTAGGAGACAAGATGAATATTTGTGTAGTGTATCTTCTAGTGATCTCTCCCACGGTAGAGGTGGACGAAGTGGGAAACCAAGTTTAGAACATTTGGTGAAACGATTATTAAACTCGAACAACAGGTGTATAGGAACCGAGAACGCACCTAGGTGATTATAGAAGAAGTGGATGACGAAAGTCTATGGAACAACATAAGTTTTGATGAATCGGCAAAATTTCAAACAAAATTTTCTTTTGATGAAAATGTTAGTGACACCCTACATTTATGATATAATTTGTTAATAAATATGTATATATTTTTTAATAATTTAAAGATACTAATGTAGGTTTTAAAGGATGGGGCGCGGACTAGAAATAAATTTGGTGAGAATGTTTTTTATGATAATGAAGCTGAAAAGGTTATTATACATTATAATTATGATATAAATTGTAAATAATTATGTATATTGTTTGTTAATAATATAACATATTAATGTAGGTGTTGGACGAAAGGGGCACGAAGGGGGTCGGAGTACAAATCAATTTGATGGTGATGTTTTCGATTTTGATGATAACGAAGCTGAATATGTTATTACTCTTACATTTATGATATTATTTGTTAATAAATACATACTTTTTATTAAAAATTATAACGTATTAATGTATGTGTTAGATGAAAAGATAATAATTACAGAGACTACAAAATCAATGTGATGATCATGTTTTTGATGTTAATGAAACTACACCCGATAGATCTAGGCTTCATAATCCATCAAAGTTTATGTGTACTCCTTACACACAGGTACACATTAAAAGCCAATATGGGGAAAATATTTTTTTATGTCAAATATTCAAAACATAATGATTTAAATGTTTGAAAATTGTTTTAGTTACACATTGACCCAAAGCCAAAGCGAAGAGAAAAGAAGAAGGTTGATACCAAATCAACAACCCCTGTTCCTCCTCCAACATTCGCTGTTGATCATGACTTTTCGGTTTTGCGCCTGCAGCCTTACGTAGCAGGCGGTGAGGTTGTTTTACTATTTTTTTTCATGCGTATAACGTCCAACACCGATTCTACAATTTGATATTAGATAAAGAGTTTTAGAGATCATTGTTTGGGCATACACACAACGGCTGGTTAGATGAAGTAGTAAGTATTTATAAATTTATGATTATAATTGATTTTTATTTATTAATTAATAACAAAATTACCATAACTTTCGTAGCATATAATGATTTGGATTAGACTGTTGATGGAGAGACGGTTTGAAACTGTTCAGTATACAATAATGCCTCGAAATTTGTTTGTTTGCCATATTCTCGAAGATGGTTATGATTGGAGGCCATTTATGTTTGAGATAACTATATACACCGACTTTATGGTTCATTGGTGGGATGTGGATATGGTATATTGTTAGTTTTATTGAACTTACTTTCATTATTATCATTTTTTGTATCGTAATATGAATACATAATTATTTTTTAAATTCTGTACATGTTTATATGCTGATTCATTCATTTCCAAATCATTGGTTGTTTAGGGAACTACGAATGGAGTCAATGGAAGTCCATCTTTATGACAGTCTCGACAGGAGTACTTATGCAAAATTTGAGTCAGATGGAACGTTTAGCAAATGTGAGGCTCGGGTTACAATTTTGTTAGACAAAATTAATTACTAGTAGAGGAGGAACATCTCAAGGATGCCATTGAATATGAAATTCATTTTTGAAAAAAAGTTCCCCAACAAAGTAGCGAGTCGGGAGATTTTGCCGTATTTGTTTGTATGTTTATGGAACCACTTGTATCAGGCCAACCGATACATGAACTTATAGACCCAAAAAATGCAGCTTTATAGTTTCGTTAAAGGATGGCAAAATTTTATTGGGGATTATGTGTTGGCTCATATGTAGTTGGATTACATATATATATATATATATATATATATATATATATATATATATATATATATATATATAACACTAAATGTTCGATTTATAAATTCAAGTATTAGATAATAATAACTTCATACATAATGTAGTAATAACTTCAAAACTTAAAACATAACGATTGCACCATGTTTATTGATGTTATAACTTCAAAACTTTAAACATAACAACCACTATATCGGAAATATGAACTTTGGTAAGAAAGTCAATGAAGTATTGATTTCTAGAAGTCCAGATGATTTCTGAATACATGTCAAAGCTAGTGGGAGCATAAGTGTTATGCTAGTAAGATAATAATTATTATGCTAGTGGGATCATAATCAATTATGGTGAATGTTGCAAGTTAGCAATGTTAATTATAGAAAACAAAAGTTTTAATTTGCAAGTTGCAGATTTTGAAAAATTGTTTTGCTATAATTAAGGGAGAGGAATTCATACTTCATTTCAAATCTAAAAACTTAGATTGTGAGATTTTAATCAAATTTAGTCATACTTCAAGATTGTGTTAATTGCGTTTTCAAAATTCGATATGATTACGACATCCCTCTTCATAATTCGAATTATGAGAACATGGAAAATAGAAATATTATAGCAAAAGACTGGTCAGGTATCATGTATTTATGTGAGACATCATAAATTGTGTCCAATATGCTTCTGATATAGGATTGATTACATGTGCGATAATATTTATCCGTTCTAAATTTTCCAAATGCCTAGGATATTAAGAGGGAAAAAGGAATAGAACCGGATATGACTAAAGTGGTTAAACAACTATTAAGGGCAATCTAAGGTTCGCTAAGGATTGGTCGCTTGTAGTTGGAAGTATAAAAATGGATGGACCATATTGACATATTCTGAAAAGAGGCAACTCTTGTTCAGAAGTGATAGTCAACATGGGAAAATGGGAATATTTCCATACGTGGAAGCTATTCTTTAAATCTGTGTAAGATTAGAAAACTTAATGCTAGAAGGATGTTCAAAGGAATGTACTTTGAATTTGAGACTTCGTCTCCATGGAATTGCTCTCCATTGGAATACTTTGTAATGTCTGTTGCCAAGTCTCTGTGACTTTTGTGCATAGTCATTACAAGAGGATCATTGCATATAAGTTTAGAATCTAACATATTACAATAAATGTTAAGAATTTGATATTCTTACATTTACGGCGAGGATTTGGAATTGTGAAATGAGCATCATTGAAATGTTATCAATTGATCTATTTCATAAAGTAAGGGCCATAGATAAACATAGTGTGCATTCTTGGAGCATGGGACAACTATTGTTTTAATTCAAGTATTAAGTTGATTATTCGAAACATTATATAATGAATAATGAGTAATCAATATGACACTCAAATGTTTTGGGGCCATATAGGATTAGCACTATTCTTGTGTTTCACTTTGCATGTTTTGACTTCCCAAATAACTAGGTTATTCAAACCATCCACAGTCGATCATACTTTTGGAAGTAGGTATTGAGGCAAGACTGTCATGAATGAGTCTGTAGTTTGTCTAGGTGTTTTAGAAATAGCACAAGTTTGCTATAGTGTTCATGAGTACTCCTGGAATAAGATTCGAGTATTGGATTCAACCCACGCTCATCTGAATCACTTCATGGATTTTATCACGAGTGATTGTGAGACGATA
Organism: Lactuca serriola; assembly: GCF_051521515.1. Taxonomy (NCBI): domain Eukaryota; kingdom Viridiplantae; phylum Streptophyta; class Magnoliopsida; order Asterales; family Asteraceae; genus Lactuca; species Lactuca serriola. The sequence continues at coordinate 194,566,905 of NC_136412.1, read as the reverse complement.
ATATCTTATATTCTTGAAACCAAGACATGTGAGTTGTAGTTTACAAGTCGGTTGCACATTGACGTATGTAAACGCACCAGTAACTTGGTGTTATAAAACATATTGTTGTGTGTGATTTTATTAGTAAGTACAAGAAAGCATTTGAGTCGAAGTTTATCCATTAATTTTACCCTTAGAAGGATAAAAGCGATATATGTCGGCCCATCGATGATTTAGTGATGACAACCCTAAGTGCTTGGCCAAGCCTGGACTGATTTGATTTGTTCAATTAGTCGATCGTCATAAATCAGAAATCGGGAAACAACAGATGGATAGAGAGAATGATTATAATCCATGTCTCATGTCCATATGATATCTAGAATGGAGGAATATATGATCCTTTATCTAATGGACGTGTTATTGACTAGGTTTAGAGTTCGACAACGACTTTTAAGAGGTACGATTGCTAGTCGGGATTTTGGAGTCATACTTGTAATAATATTTATTAGACTTATCCAAGCGGGAGACTGTTGGATTAGGTGTCTAAGTCCATAACTATAATTGGTATGTACTTGAACCGAGAGTAGCATGGTCCATTTGGGTTGCATATCACCAAGGCAATTTGATAGGATTGACTTTTGAGAAGAGGATGTTTATGATTTATTAATATATTATAAGTTCTAATATATTCATATAAAATCATATGATTTAATTAGTATTGTGATCAAAAGAGACTAATTAAATATATAGAGATTGATTTGGTAAATCAATGATTTTTATAGTGTAGACCAATTGTTTTTTAGGATGGGCTAAACCAATATGATAGTTCATGGATAGTCCATGGAGGTTTAACCCATGTAGCCTAAGTAATATGAAAGGTCATAGGCATTAGGGTTTACATGGATGTAACCCTAGACCTTGCCACACTATAAAAGGAACCCATTAGTCACCAAAATCGGATGATGCATTCCAAGGAGAGTGGTAGCCGATTTTGTGTGCAAGAAACTCTCTCAAAAGTCATTCTTTTTCCAAGGTGTGTTGTGATTTCATTTGAGGTGCAACATTTGGGGCACTAAGTTCTTAAAGGCCAAAACTACTAGCTACAACAAAGAGGTAACTCTATAACTCACTTCTATGTGGTTCATTTGATAATTTATGTTAGTTGTAGGCTTAAAGCTTTGGAAACAATATTGCATGTATAATTAGAGAAAACATAGATCCAAAGCTTTTAGGGTTGTATGTGCACCATAGGATGTTGTAGTATACCAAAACCCAACACAAGGGTGTTATAATGACCAGTGAGTCAGCCGAGCTGGTGCCATCAACCATATTTCTATTGAATGTATGCAATTGATTGAACATGTGTTCGCAAAGAAATAATTCTGATATCTTAGTGATTAGGTTTGATTCAAATATGGATAAGGATCTAGATCCTTATATGATGGAAGACTCTCTGTTTTACGAGGATTACACATTATTAGACATAGTATCTAAGTAATTATAGGGTTTATGTTTTCTAAGTCTTCCGTAAGAGAAATTGTTAAAATTTTTCTTTATGAGTGATTTTTGGAGTGTGTTGAATCAGAATTAGTTTTTGATTCATTCTTTGTATTATTGAAGTCAATTTATCAATATAAGTTGTTTTACAAATATTATTGTTCTTAAATTGATTGAATATTTATTTACGGGAGGAATACTAGATAATACCCATATCTATATGGCATTCCATTCACTTTAAATAGACACTCAGTTGCAGTTCCGTCACATATGTTGTTGAATTCTGGATACATGTTAAGAATGTTGAGGGCATTTTCGAATTAGGTGCACCAAAGAAAGCATACTAAATCTAAAGATCTTATGAAGCCACTTCTTCAATTATTACCATCGAGTGTTAATGATCACCCAGCGTGTATTGACCGTGGTATGCATTAGGGTGATTTTCCTATGCCAATGCATGCAACCCAAACTTCTTAGCATTCCAGGAAAGTCATGTATATTTGTATGATTATCATACAACTGTTGAACGTCATTGAAAGTAGGCCTAGACAAATACTATAGAGCATAAAACATAATGAAATTTTTACAAAACAACTCAATACATTCTCGTTGAGTTGTTCAGACATCTTGAAATACTCATCCGATGAATTGGATATAGTGTCATATGTTAATTGTGGAATTGTGACCGAGCATCTTTGTAGTTGACCGAACCCTTTTTCACTTATTGTTGTGTGAAGTATTCACACACTCTCGTCAAATCATTAGCTATACATAGAAATAAAGTTTTGTACGATCGAAGCCGTCGTTGAAAATTATTCCATTGGTAAAGCGCATCCTCATCAAAGTAGTCTCACATAAGACGCTCATGGGTAACTTCACTGAATGTGAACCTTTTAGCTTTTAGCCTTTTAGCTTCAGCCTTACTTAAAATATCGATTGTTCTTTTCATTTTTATCGCCAAAAACATCCCCACCTTAATTACAACTCATTTTTTACAAAGAGTAAGATGATGACATTTTAAGGGATTTATGAAGTATTAATTGGTGCAGAATGAGTGAGGTGGTTAATATTTATATAAGTATAAAATTGAACGAGGTGGTTAGTATTTATATAAGATAAAAAGTTAAATTTTTATTTAAAAATAGAAGGAAGTAATGAAAAAGTGTGGCAAGCGATTGTCGGATTCAGCAATTGCCACGGTGAATGTCGCAACAAAAATTAGCCAACTCAACCATGTCATAGTCCTTGTTGAGACAATTCCACTCGTCTTAGGAGTAACCGGGATGACATTATGTTTTTAGGTTCATCAAATCATAAAATATTTCTACAATGCATAATAATGTTTAATTTCATGATGCGTTTTGCGGTTTATAATTTTACACCATCCTGATACACCGCCCGTAATGATTTGTAATTATAAAACTGTAGTTGAAAAAATAGTACACCCGTATGCATATTAATTAGTTAATTCAATATATTTCAAGTATTATTTTACCATTTTAAAGAAGGGAAATCTCCATAAAAGTCCTAAAATTTTAGTCCAATTTATGAAAAGTCTCTATCTAAATTTTGTTTACAGAAAAGCACAAAATACCGGTTAAAACTTCGAAAAAACCTTCTTCGGCCGGTTTCGCAGATTTTGCTGGTATTCTGTCATTTTTCATTAGTTTGTTCATAATTTTGGGACTTTTCCAAAAATTACATAATAACCAAAATATTTGGACTTTTTTGAAAATTACCATGAAATTAATGGATATTTTTATTAACAATCATTTATAAACATAAAAAGTATTTTTATTATAGAAAAGGAAATACATTTGTTGCTAATTTCTAGGAAAAATTTTGGTGGTTTAAGTACTCATCTATTGCTTCGTAACCACTCAAATTCTCTACGTTCTTCCTATACATTGTTGTGGGTATGATGGTGAGATGTACTTAATTAGCATTCTTCTAATGTTGGTGTTCCTCTTATGTTGTTTAACCTAACTACCAACTACCATTCATACCTCACATGTTAACAATCAACGGCTAACACACATTTATAAGATGTGAAAAGTGAACCGTGAGTGATAATTTATATGGAAACAAGTGAAGGGTTATTATCTAATTAAATTGTCATTCAAAGTTTACTTTTAACTCTCGATAAATGTGTGTAATTTTATGGTTGTTAACAGGTAATGTTTGGAGGTTAGGTGGTAGTTAGATTAAAGAACATAATGAAAGATCTATATCTTCGTGTAATGATATTATCTAATAACACGTGATCATATAGCATTATGCCTAATAGCAAGTAGACACTTATTGATTATATATTAATAAATATTATCAACTCTTGTATTGGTCACACTTAACATAATACTTCTCATTACGACACCCACAATAATACACATAAAGAACATAGAGACTTTGAAGTGGTCAACAAACAATAAAGAAGTACATAGTCGACCATTCTATTCCTAGAAATTAGCAACAAATGCATTTGCTTTGTCTATAATAAAAAATATTTTTTATGTTTATAAATGATTTGTTAATAATAATATCCATTAATTCCATAGTAATTTTCAGAAAAAGTCATAATATTTTGAGCAAAATAACGAAAGGATAGAATACTGACTAAGCCTACGAAACTGGCCAAAAAGGGTTTTTTCGAAGTTTTAGCCGGTATTCTATGCTTTTCTGCAAACAAAAATTAGTTTGGGATTTTTTCATTAATTAGACTAAAATTTTAGTACTTTTTTGGAAATTTCCTTTTAAAGAATACATAAATATTTCACATGAATGTTAAAAAAAATTCCAAAATAATTTGGTGATAATTTTATTTTATTTTATGGAATCAACATAGTTAGGTCGTAAACTATATGAAAAGTTTGGTCAATAAATATAATTTTTGTAGGTAAATGTAAAATCAACTAACGTACCATTATCTTAATAAAATATTTGTTTAATTTTTTCAACTCATATTAACTAGGTGTAAAACTCGTGTATTACACGGATTGATTAAAGAAAATAAAATATCAAAATATAAATAATAAGTATTTTTTAAAATAAAAATTTGAAATAAGAAATGTAGAAACATATTAATTGCAATTTATTATAATATTTATTACGTTTGATATTTTACATATATAAGTATTAGATATATGGCTTTTTAATTTTAAAATTTGAAAAAAACTATAAATTGACATATAAATATTATTTATTTAAAAAATATCACAAAATAAAAAATGTCAAAACTCATTAGAGATTGACATGCGACAAAAAAAAACCTCTATTTATTAGAGAAGATGTTCACTATAAAATTTGGTTTTATGAGTTCAAAAATCAAACACCTTCTAAATAATCTTGACTAAAACAACACATGTCAGTTTAAAGTATGTGCATTTTATGTTTTGAGAAAAAAAATACTCTCCTTTTAAAGAATAAATATTTCCTAAAAAAACTAATAATGTCATTTAACATATGCTGGATTTGATTTTCGTTTGCTGTTTCTTTTCTTTTTCTTTTTTTGGGAGCGGCAACATGCACTGATACATAAGTACATAACAACACTGAGATTTGTTGAATCATTTGAACAAGACTTGGACTGTTGGACATAATGACAATTTTGTGAAGAAGATGAATGAAATGTGATAGATAACAATCAACCCATAGATCCATACCATGTTGCAGATTAAGCGTTGAAAGAAATGAGAAAACTTTGAAAGTATTTCATTCATTGATTGTGAAGCAGAGTACAAAGAACTATCTAATATATACATTAAATAACATTAAGCGGGAACCAACTAACCAACTAACATAATACATACCAAATTACTAAAACACCCTTGTTCACTAACTACCAACATTAAACGTGTAACCGAATAAGAAAGTGAAGCTAACAAAACATTTGAAAACAAAGAAAACACAAAGTAGGAGGTACAAGCTACTGACACTTGACAACATTTTTAAGAAAACAACAGATATGTAAAGGCTTTTATAAATGAAAATAACTGCAACTCATGGGCAACAAGTCTAAGCATTTACTTGTACAAATAGATGATGATGATGATGATGATGATGATGCATTTTTGTACTAATATATCCAAGAAACTAGGAACACGGGATCAATGGCTGAAGAACTTCCTAGAGGTTAAAAGAAGTTAATTAGACGACCATTAAACTGTTCCACCACCGGACTATTGCAAGCTTGATTTGGAACAACATTATTCCCACCAAAATCACCATCCAAGCTCATTTCCTGAACTTCTTGAGGAGATAAGATTTTGATGGACTTTACGCAGATTACAAACTCTCTGAAATGCATATACGAAAAACCAAGTCATAAATATTAATATACCATCAAACAGATATATCAAATAAACAAACGCAGTGTTTGTTTGTGAGATGTAAATCGGGTACACAGTGGTCCTATTTGTCATCATTTGTAAATTAATAGCATATATATGACTTACTCCCAAGGGTCATTCCCAACAAGGAGAATGTCGTTCTCATGATCCTCGTACACAAGTTTCCACCCAAATCTCTGTTGATCATCCAGTTGACCCTCGATACCAAACCTTTGAGCAAGATCTTGTTTAAGCTCATTATATCCTGAATACGAAGTAATATCAACTGATCTTCCAATAGCTCCTCTTTTGTAGACCTACATGAACCAAAATTATAGTTTAACTCCTAAGACTTAAAACATACGAGGCTAAAAGACACATGAACACTACAAAATTGGACTTGACAAACTTTCTAAAGCTATTTTCAATGATAAGGTTTCTTATGTCATTTTCCCTTTCTTAGCTTAGTTATATAGTGCTTTCTTTTATTTTATTTTATTTAGGGTTAATATAACATAAAATTAATTCAAATTATGACTATACAAATATACAGATAACGCTAGAATAGTTAATATCTAATCTGACCCTTGTATACGTCCGCATTTGCTGAATTGGTTGTGGTCGTTGTGGTGGAGCCCAAACACCACTGTTCAATAAACCACCATTGTTTATGGTTGAATTAGTGGAGTTGAAAGCCATATATGGAACTCCAAACCTTCCAGCGTATGCATCAATATAATTGGAACTTCCAACTGTTCCTCTCTTGTAGACCTACATGAAACCAAATAAAAGTTTAATTCCTAAGAGTCGCAGTATATGAAAGAATTTGGAGAAGAAAGACTATCAATAATCAACATCAAACTATTACGAACAATCATGAACACTAATTAATATTATGAAGTTTGGAACATGTTAGCAATGCAAGACAAAATGTCTAATAATCATGTTTCTAGAAGTTGAAAACGACACCTGAAACATTGAATTAGTGGACCTAGTTTTGAAGTTAGATGTGTTATCTCCTAATTTACACTCAATACGCTGGAGTTTAAACCTAAGATTTACTCCAAATGTTGCTCAAATAGTCAAATTTCAAATTTTCAACATGGTTTTAACTAATCATTAAATGCGAAGCTTGCAACAAACACACTCAGATTCAGGATTATAATCATACCCCATCATTTAATTCAGATATAATAACCTGCTGAACTTCATGTTCATCAGGACCCTCATAGCGATTGCAGGATGCCTCACTTTGAGATGGTTCTCGTCTGCATAAGTCATTGACCGACGGTGGTTGTCCATCGCTGGACATCTGATTACTGCCGGAGGGTTCAGAAACGACCATTTGCCTCACATCTCCGATGGAAGGTGGTTGACCACCGCTACTGTCGATGTCCATCGTGGCATGACTGTCCATGCGTATATTACTGAAATTCCCGTACCACAGAGGCTGACCATGGATATTAGTGGCCATCGGATTGGCGATGGATCCTCCGAAGGCCTGCTCATCTGCGGCGACGCTGAGTTGGAGCTGTTCCGGATCAATCGTCGATAAAAAAGATGGATATGCGTTGCCGGAATACATATTGCAGATGGGTAGTGTTTGGATTTGGAACTCGGATGGTACATTACATACGTGGTAGTGTGGTACACTATTACTACACTGCCAAAAGGAAGCAGTGTAGAAAGAAGCAAAGCCGTGTTTGGAGCACTACTTATACAAAATAATATATTATTGCTTAATATTTATTAAAAAAAATCTAAAAAGTGGAAGATAATGAGGGTTGGTGATTTCCTAAGTTTAAGGAATATGTCGTTTAAGGAAGTGAGAGGAAAATACGGTGAAGTTTACATGGTTGAAGGAAGTATAGGAAGACAACCTCTAAAAAGAGTAACAAAAAGGGAAAGGAAAAGTACACGTGTTCGGCACAAAGCGTTTGAGAAAAGCGTTTGAGAGTTTCTGACATTTGACAAAACGCTCTGTTTTGAACATAAAGTTTTGTTTAACACTAGAAGCTTCTAACGTTTAGTTTAAAGTTTAAACAAAACGCTTTAAATCCAAATATTGTTTTATGTATTGTTTAACAAAATACTATCAACTACAAGCTACAAGCTATTTACTACCCGCTACCAACTATTTTTTTCAAACACACCCAAACTTTAGATTTAGAAAATAATTCATTCGTGGTTTTAAAGAATTATAAAACCCATCTTGTTTTCAATTACGACTTTTTATCACTTATTAAATACATTGTATAAGTATGTTGTTTTAACCTAGGCCGGTCCAAAGATATAGCAGGTCCATGGCGAAAAGAAAAAATGAGCCTCCCAAGTCTTAAATATAACAAAATAAAATAAGACATGGTGTTATATAATAGTCTTAAAAAGTTTCCTATACAAACTCTAAAACTCTTACAAATAAGAAACATTCCAAAATAAATAAATATGAGGTGTTATAATTAAATAATAACCCCTACATATAATATAAAACAATTAATAGAAACTTTTGAAACATATTCAACAAACTCTTCTTTTAATAGATGAAACCAATATTCAACAAAAAAAAACCCTTCAAAGTTCAGAAGTCATCAGTCGAAAAATAAATAGTGTCAAAAGACTTTAAGGACCAAACTCTCTCAAACGATATAAATAGAAAAAAATGGTGAAATATCAAATCACCAGAATGTCTATGAATACAAACCTTCAAACTCAATGCAAATAATACCTTTAAAATTTAAAGTATTATAAACACATCAAAAACATTTGTAAATATGTCAAACTCCTTGTGCCAAAATGGTCTTCATGTCATAACAATTACATACCTTGAATACACTCGCGAACTAAAGTCGGTACCTTGCTCAAAGAAGACTCTATCTAAATTAGAGATAATATATTAAAGAAGTAAAACTTCAAACCAAATTCTATACGACATAAAAGTCTTCAAACTAAATATCGCCTAACGGCCAAAATACCCCACGATATCATAATGTTTGAAAAATACCATATGTTCTTAAAATCTTGAGAATATTTTGTGACATTAAATGCTTGAAAATATCTTACAATTTTAAAGTCTTGAAAATATCTTACGGTATTAAGGTCTTGAAAATACCTTACGGTAGTAAAGTCTTGAAATATCTTATGGTATTAATTTCGTGAAGAATACTTTGTGGTGTTACCCGTTACTTATGGATGCTTCCAAACATTTTTTTCCAAAAGAGTCCAACGTATCATCATTATTACCTCGAGTCATAACTTGAGCCATAAAATATATATTCGCTAGGGATGGCAACGGGACGGGTTTGGGATGGGTTTTGGTAGTCCCGTCCCCATCCCCGAATATGAAAATGGATCCCATCACCGACCCGATTCCCAACGGGTACCCGTTTTTCCAAACACTATCGGGTTTGCGAGTATCCCAACGGGATTACAGAGATCCTCGTTTAACATTCAAATTAAGAATAATTTTGATGCAATAAGAATACAAAACCATTAGACTTAGTGATGCAAGCATAATTTCATATCCAAAATAATTTTAATAATTTACAAAACCATTAAGAGCAGACATATTTGTTTTGATATATAAGTGGTTACTAGTGGCAAAAAAACAATAAAGACACTAGCATTCATAAATCATAATATCACTATTACTCTAAGTACTATGGATAAAAAAATGTCAAAACACTAGTACTATAAATAAACAGGAAGCTATTTCAAGAAATTATCTTTAAATCTTTCACAACAAAGAAGATAACTCAAGGAAATTAATATATATATATATATATATATATATATATATATATATATATATATATATATATATATATATATATATATATATATATATGAACGGGTTTCGGTTTCGGTTTCGGTTTTGGGTAATTAGGATGGGTATTTTGTTTACCATCCCCATAACCAAACCCGCAAAAATTTTCTAAAAGCATACCAAACCCGATCCTAGCCCCGATTAACCGACCCCAAACCCGACTCTAATATGTCGGTTTTCGGTTTTCACCATCGGGTTCGGTTTCTTTTGCCCTTCCTAGTTCTTCGCTTGCCAAAAGAAAAGTTTTGAGCCACGATCCAAAAGAAGGAAGAGATATACTACACATAAAAACGATTTTAAATAACTTGTAAAATAGATTAAAGGAAAATCCATTTATAAAGGATTGAAAAAAAATCAATTAACAAGAGAGGACAATTGATTAAAAGTGGCTGGAAAAGAAATCGATTTATGCTTCCAAACAAATCTATTAATCGGCTAAAAAGAAACCAATTGTAATGTGGCAAAAAAAAAAATGTAATGTATTCTAAAAAAAAACGATGGAATATTATTTGAAAAATGGGCGATCTATAGAAAAGTTCTAAATTTTTGGGAAAAAATTTAATAAAGTCATAAAAGTTTTTTTTTAATAGAAAAGTCTCGATTATTTAAATTAACAAAAAAATCATGTTTTTATATTTGAATAACAAATGACAGATTATATGATTTTCTCAAAATAATAAGACTTTTTTATTATATATATATATATATATATATATATATATATATATATATATATATATATATATTTAGGACTATTTTGAAATTTTTTCCAAAAATTTGAGAATTTTTTTGTAGATTTTCCTTTGAAAATTTATGGAAAAACAATTAAATTGTTTGACATTAGTCTTAAAATAAAGCCAATAATGAATGGTTGGTAGTCAGTTTATTAGGTACTAGGTGTGAAACCCGTGTATTACACGAGTTGATTTAAAAAAAGATTAAACATTAAAGTGTAAACAAAAATATTTTTTAATGTACAACTTTAAAATAAGAAAAGAAGAAACGTATTTATTGCAATTTAATATTATATATATATATATATATATATATATATATATATATATATATATAAAATACTTTATATATATAAGTATATGACGTTAATTTTAAAAATTGAAAAATTGACAAGTCACTAATAACAAAAGGCAAATAAGACTCGTTTAATAGGACCCGGTTTCGGAAAAAAACGGGTTATATTATGCAAAAACCACGTTTGATACAGAAGAGAACCATATGACCCGGCTGGAAGAAAAAAACCGGGCTCTATAGTATTCTTAAAGGACTCAGTTCCTATTCAAACAACCGGGCCTTTTAGCTGTAGGGCTTTGTGACTCGGTTTTTAGAACACAACCGGGTTCTATTTGAATATAAAGCACGAATTATGTAATTATCATATGACTCGTTTTTAAAAATAACCGGGCCTTATTCTCTCTTCCCTGGAAAACGACCAACAAGGGCAAAATGGTTAGTAAACCTAAAAAACCCCTCCAACATCTAAAACGAAATTAAAAGGAGCACAAATAAAACGAGAAAAGATATCCTTATCACCTTGAAAATTCATGCACTGTGAAAAAAATAATAAATAAATAAACAAATAGAATATACATTAATCAAATACTTAACTGACCATGAATAAAAGTTTAAATTTAAAGCTAAAAAGATATTGATAAAAACATGGATTGAAAGATAATTACCACATACTCCAATAATTATCAACTTAGTTCCTATTTTTTCTTCCATTCATGCACACAAAAAAACAGAGACCATATGAAAAAAGTATTATTTATTCATCAATTAGCATACACAGAAAATTAAGTGAAATTATATGTGCAGAGAATCGATAAATTATGAAGAGATGAAAATCGTATGATACAGCACACATATTCTTCTTCATTAAGTCTGAGTATGTATCTCCACTCTTATTGTAGATTTGTAGTATATGTTGTTAATTTAATCATATGTTTAATTCAATTTTTCTTGTTTTTTAACCGCTGAGGTCTGTGCTCAGCCTCAGATTTTCATATTCAAGTTGTTTAACGTTTAATTTTTTAAAACTTACATAAAAGTTGAACAGAATGAGAAGTTGTGAACGGCACAGTCCATTGCAAAGAACAAGCAAAGCTATATATAGTGTCACCGTAGCCTTCCAAATATCCCCTGAAATTATAGATTTCATTAATTCTTTCCCTTTCATCTTTGGCACTCCCAATCAACAACACATTCAAAGGTAACTTCCAGATGAGAACATAAAATTTCTTTTTATTTGAGTAGAATTGAAAATCCAATACAATGTTGAGACAATGGATATCACAGGAGTATTTAAAACTTATTGAATCATAATATTTTTTTATTTAGTTACAGATGGATCCTAATAACTCGATGCATCGAATTAAACGTTCAGACGATGAATACTTGCAGGCTCACCGTTGTCTTGATGTTATGCATATTGAAAAAAATGTTTGTGAAAGCTTGATAGCCTTAATGTTGAACACCAAGGGAAAGTCAAAAGACGGGGTTAGTGTTCGAGAAGATGATGTTGATGACAGAACTTACGTAAGGTCAGATCACGATGACAGATTATGAATATTATAACCCAATGATAAGCTTGGACAATTTGGCCAGGTCTATCAAATGTGGAGGCAGGGTAGCTTCAAGGCTTAACAATAGAATAGGAAATTTTTTTTGAATCTTTTATTTGCATACCTATTTAGAATACGAATCATAGTAAAATTATTAGCTTCCATTCCGTAATGATTGTCTTTGTTCTGATGTTAAAGGGCCACAAATTTTCAACTGCCAAGGTGTATTTGTTATTCTTCCCATTAATGGTGCCTAGTCAACAATCTAACAACTAAATTAAGGGAATTGCAAAGAATAACAGAATAATTTACTTTGAGTTTTTATTACCATTACAATTTTATCGACAATATGATTGTACTTTCAAGGTACAATCGTTTAATAAGAACAAAAACTAAGAATAAGAAAAGAAAGATTGAAAGTACGATGCTATATTAGACAACATAATGAAAGAATATTGTTATTTCTTGCAATTGGCCCCTATTGGGCTAGATGCAAGAAAAGCAATTTACTTTCATTTTGTTGTAGAGCATCTTACATTCATTTTGTAAAATAAACATTAAACTTGAAAAATAATTGAAATAAATGAAAGTACATTGCTATTATAACATGTTTCTATGCTTTTCTCTATATTAATCCATGGTACTTTTGATTGGTTTTTGGAAAAACATCCATGATGTTTGTCAAAATTGAAATTTGACCCATTACTACAAAAGAAAAAGGAAATAAATATGCATTAATAAAACAATTTTAAAAAATGGAAAAAAGGGGTACAAAAACGAAAGAAAAACAAACATAAAAAAAAAGTTATACAAAACTGAAAATGTTGAAACAAATTGCAAAAAACAACTTCAATTTGAACAATGACAGGAAAATAACTTACTGAGCCAGAAAATGAAGTAATAGAGTGAGACATGGGCCTAATTGAATAACCAGGCTTTATATTTTGATCCAATTAACGAAGTTATGCCAATTCAAGAAGAATCAAACAAACAAAAGCAAAAAGATATAGAGAACTAAAAACAATAAGAAAAACACCCCACAAGGGTAAAAAGGTCCAAATTGCAAAGATCTATCCCACCATCAACATAGAGAGCATAGCAGACCAAAACAAAAGCAAACAGATGAATAGAGGGAGAAAACCTCAGTTAACAAGCACTACACCAAAAAATGCCAGGCAGGGGCAAAATGGTCAAGAAACCAATAAAACCCACCAACATCTAGAAAGCAATCAGCAACCAGGAGCACAAATAGAACGAGAGAAGATCAAGAAAGTATGCACAATTGACATTATAGGAATACACTTGCTGTTAAAGCTTGTACATTGTACTCATACCTCACAGCCTAGTTCAAAATCCTGCTTCCCACCACCCTATAACATCAACCATAAGGGTTAAAACCGTAATTACACACTCTCCAAAAACATGTATAATTTTATCCAATCCGATAAACAATGGGACATTTCACAATTGCATAGTCAAATTAAAGTGGAAACTGAAAGGCTCTGTATGTAAAAAAATAATTGTTTTTTTTTTTTTAAAAAACTACCTAATTAGATTTTTTAAAGCAAAAACTATGGGTCCCACCACATCACTTAAAAGAGAATGATGAAGCTTTGAACAGCTCCAGATCAAGTGCAAAGGAGAACCAACAAGTTTATGCTAGAACTTAAGCTTTTTAATCACAACACAAATTAAATGCACCACAAATATGAAAGAGAGCAAATGATTTCTGCTTGAATTGAAAGAAACAAGAACAAATAGAACCAGAGAATATCAAGAAATTATGCCAACACCGGAGATGATGATGCATGCGTATTTCACTATTTAATATCCTTATCACGCTGAATTCATGCACTGTGAAAAAACAATAAACAAATAAGCAAATAAGATATACATTACTCAAATACTTAACTGATCATGAATAAAAGTTTAAATTTAAAGCTAAAAAGATATTGATAAAAGCATGGATTGAAAGATAACTACCACTGATTCCAATGATTATCTACTTAGTTGCTATTTATTCTTCCATTTACACACACGTAAAAAGCATACACGCCACATGAACAGAGTTGTATTTGTTCATCAATTAGCATATGCAGAAAATCAAGCGAAAAAAAGATAGAAGCTGATTTGTAAGTATCTCTAATCCTAGTTAAGTGCATACTTCTAATTGATTCCATTTCTTTGCAACTCCATTCAATTATACCATAACATAAGTTTACTGTTTACTTATATGTGCAGAAAATTGATAAATCTTTTATGAAGGAGAAGAAAACCGTAGGCTAAATCACACACACTCTTCATCATTAAGTCTTAAGTACGTATTTCTAACACTATTCTACTCAAATTTTCACATCTGAGTCAGTTAATGTTTTAAATTTCAAAACTTACTTATAAAGTTTAACAGAGTCTGAAGTTGTTAAACTTAGAAGATTGCAAAGATTCGGTTTCCTCAACAATCGATGTTATCTCTGGTCTCGTTGTACTGTTGTAGCCTTCGCAATATCCCTTGGAATTGAAGATATCATCAACACAATCCCTTTCATCTTGTGTCCCTTTCATCTCTGGCACAAACAATCAACAACACATTCAAAGGTAACTCTCAAATCAGAAAATAAAATTCCTTTATATGTATGTAGAATTGAAAATCCAAAAAGTGTTAAGAATGAAAATCTCAAATTGTGTTGACAAAATACCATAAAACCTAAATTTGGTTTCAATAAATTTGATTTTAGTTGAATACGACATACACTGAAGAATTAATACCTCAAATCAATGTAAGATTCAAGATCCTTGCATTCCTTGTATTCACACTTAGGACAGAGTTTATAACACAAGACGAGTGCTACTAGGAGAGTAGATGAACAGAGACGATGAATCTTTCTTCCGTTATCAGTCTTTCGTCTCGGTCTCTCCCTCTTTTTTCATTATCATGTATAGAATGGGTAGAATTAAAGATAGATGAAATATTTGGCGGAAAAAGTCCCGCCTTCCGGTAAAAGTCCCGCCATGGGTTTTTATGAGATTTGTGCAAAAGTCTGTAAGTTAGTCGACCCGTATGAAACCCCTAAAATATTGACCTATTAAGTATAACTCATTTGTAATTGTAAATTTTCATAGTTTTTCTCCTTTTTTATTAAATATTAATTAATTGTTTATAAATTCATAATATTTATTAGGCTTAGATTATCCCATATATCCCTTAATATATATAATAAACAAGGCTAAAGTTAATATTTATATTGACTTATATGTTTTACGACTTTTTTCTTAATTAACATCTTATTTTTATTTGTTATTTAATATATCACAATTACAATGATAATACCAATTATGTTAAAATATTATAGTATTTTATCAAGTTGTTTTAAAATATTTAAATTTTTTTATTTGTTTGAAATCAAAAAATAATAATAATAATAACAAAACATCAAACGTTAAGCACGTCTATAAATATATAAAAACAATTATATTACAAAATATCATCAATAATGATTATTAGTTTATTTGTTTAATTCTAGAAAACTATTTACATTTTTATGCATGGAAATGGTATATTTTTATGTGTTAGAATGTGATATATTTTTAACTGATGCAAATGTTAAAAATTTATGACAAAATGTTTTAAAATTTTATAAAGGTACAGAAAAATATTAAAAAATATATATTGGTTTACATAATTACTCCTTATACAACAGACTTCTTATTACAATATTCTCTTTTATCCCTTGTTTTATATAGTAATAATAAATTGTTCAATTATCTAATTTATTTTATTAGTTGATTGATTGTATCCACTACATTAAACAAATTATTCTAGGTCATTATATTTGAATCATAGGAATACTTATTGAAACTTATTGAATCGTAATAAATATATTCTTCATCTTATCTAACAATTAAAAATAATGTATTTTTATTACTTTCAAGCACTCAATTATATTTTTTATGATTAACTTTGTATTATGTACATTATATATGCCTTTAAATGCATATGTTATCCTACATGCATGTTATTCATATATGTCTTTTATGTAATGACAGATGGATCGTAGTTATTGGATGTATAGAATTAAATGTTCATGTGATGAATATTTGGCATGTTTGGATGGGTTTCTTAAAGCCGCGGAGGAAAATCAGGTGAATAAAGGGGAAAGCTACATATGGTGTTCTTGTGTAGATTGGCAGAATTGTCGTATGTACACTGATTCTGCCAAAGTACAAGAACATTTAATAATTCGTGGGTTTATGAGAGATTATATATGTTGGTCTCGACATGGGGAGACATTGGTTAATCGTAATGAGGTTGTTTCAGATTTTAATGATGATAGCAATGATTCAAACAATGACAAGTACGATGACTTATCTGGAATGTTACATGATTGGGAGGATAATGTCGCTGAAAAGGATTATGAAAATTTTCAACAATTATTCGACGAATCGGAAAAACCGTTGTATACCGGGTGTATGAAGTATACCAAACTATCTGCTGTTTTGAAATTATTTAACCTAAAAGCAAACAATGGTTGGAGTGATACAAGTTTCACAAATCTTCTAAAGCTTTTGAATGATATGCTTCCTGAAGATAACGAGTTACCTATTTCAACATATCAAGCGAAAAAACTAATGTGTCCAATGGGAATGGAAATTGAAAGAATACATGCATGTCCAAAAGACTCTATGTTATATAGAAACCAGTATGCAGATCTAGATAAGTGTATCACATGCGGTACATCACGGTATAAGAAGAATAATCATACAGAAGAAACCAATGATGTGGAAAAGAAAGGTCCACCTGCTAAAGTATTATGGTATTTGCATATTGTGCCTAGATTGAAGCGGTTATTTGCAAACGCTAAAGATGCAAAATTAATACGATGGCATGTTGATCGTAAATAGATGAAAAAATAAGACATGTGGCTGATTCCCCTCAATGGAGAAATATTAATTCCAGTTTTAAAGGATCTGGTCAAGAGATTAGAAATATTAGGTTCGGACTTAGTTCTGATGGAATTAATCCATTTGGAAGCCTAAGCAGTCGTCATAGCACATGGTCAGTTCTTCTTTGTATCTACAATATCCCACCTTGGTTATGCATGAAAAGAAGATACATCATGATGTCATTACTAATTCAAGGTCCAAAACAGCCGGGAAATGATATCGATGTTTATTTAGCTCCATTAATTGAGGACATGAAAAAATTGTGGAGTTCGGGTGTCGAAGTGTATGATGCATATAGTGGGGAAAATTTCCAACTTCGGGCCATGATTTATTGCACCATAAATGATTTTCCAGCATATGGGAATTTGTCTGGATACAACACAAAAGGAGCAAATGCATGTCCAATTTGTGAAGATGATACACAGTCGTTATGGTTGAAAAATTGCAAGAAAAATGTATATATGGATCATCGAAGATATCTTCCAAAAAATCACCCATATCGCAAGAAAAAAAAGGTGTTCAATGGTAAAACTGAGGAGAGGACAGCAAGGAAACCATTACGAGGAAAAACTGTATTTTCTCGTGTTGAAAATCTAAACGTGACATTCGGAAAATTCAAAGGTAAGGGTAAAGGAAAACGTAAACGTACAGGTACAATTCCTCCTAAAGTTATTTGGAAGAAAATATCTATATTTTGGGAGTTACCATATTGGAAGCACTTGCAGGTTCGCCATTGTCTTGACGTTATGCATATTGAAAAAATGTTTGTGAAAGCCTGATAGCCTTATTGTTGAACATTAAGGGAAAGTCAAAAGACGGGATTAATGTTCGAGAAGACATGGTTGAAATGGGAATTCGCCCCGAGCTTGCTCCTATTAGGAATCCTGGAAAGCGTACGTATCTGCCAGTAGCTTGTTATACCATGTCAAAGGATGAGAAAACAAAATTTTGTAAGTGCTTACATGGTGTAAAGGTTCCATCAGGCTATTCTACTAACATTAAGAAGTTAGTGTCAATGAAAGAACTAAAACTATTTGGTATGAAGTCCCATGATTGTCATGTTTTAATGGCACATATGATTCCCATTGCAATTCGTGGAATACTACCAAACCGCATTCGACACACAATCACAAAGCTATGCTTGTTTTTCAACATGATTCATTCTAAAGTTATTGATCCCGAGGTATTAGATTCATGGGGAAGTGATATTATCTTGACATTATGCCAACTCGAGATGTATTTCCCACCTTCATTTTTTGATGTCATGGTTCATCTAACATCTCATATTGTTAGAGAGATAAAGTATTGTGGGCCAGTATACTTACGATACATGTATCCATTTGAGAGATATATGGGCGTCTTAAAAGGGTATGTAAGGAATAGACATCGACCAGAGGGTAGTATTGTTGAAGGATACGCAACAGAGGAGGTAATTGAATATTGTACTGACTATTTACAAGGTGTTGATAGCATTGGCATTCCAAAATCTCGACACGAGGGTAGACTTGTAGGGAGTGGGACAATTGGATTGAAAAAGATCATTCAAAATCGAGAAGACTTACAACTTGCACATTTTACAGTCCTACAACATATGACAATCATTGCTCCATTTATAAATGAGCACAAAAGAACACTGGAATTGTCAAATCGCGGTAGGAGCAATAGATGGTTGGTTAAGGAACATAACAAAACGTTCTCACAATGGTTAAAAGACAAAGTGAGAGCAAGTTATGGCATCGATAGTGTGGATCAAGATGTAGTACATCTAGGGAATGGTCCTGAAGATCTTGTGGCAACTTACCAAGGATATGACATTAATGGTTATACATTTTACACTAATCAACAAGATGGAAAAAGTACACTTCAAAATAGTGGTGTAACGGTAATAGCCTCAACTGAAGTATATGGAGATAGTCATGATACAAGGGTGAGGATCACCAAAGAATCATACTATGGCGTCATTCAGGAAATATGGGAATTGAAATATGATTCCATCATTATACCTATGTTAAAATGCAAATGGGTTGACAACCAACGAGGTGTTAAAGTTGACAATGATGGTTTTACAGTTGTTGACCTTTCCACAAACGGATATGTATCAGAACCATTCATCCTAGCTAAACAAGCTACACAGGTATTCTATGTTGAGGACCCAAAGGAATCGGGAAAGCACATCGTTATGCATAGCAAACGACATATACTTGGTGTTGATGATGTTGTGGACAAGGAAGAGTACGACCAGTTTGATGAACTACCCCCATTTTCTATCGGCATTCCATCTTCAAATGATGATGTTGATGACACCACTTACTTACGGTCAGATCACAATGAAGGAATATGGATATCATAACCCACACCTGGGGAAAAAATGAAGAGGATTTGAGTGAGGTCTCAGACAAAGATATGATTGACGATGAGACGTGTCATTATTTAATATGTTTTAGTGTGGTTTGAATTTTAATTATTTATGTTTGTATTAATGTTTTAGTTTGAACATGTTTCCATGAATGTGTTTTTTATTTTCATTTGGATGTTTAAGACTTAAGTTTCTAAAATTCGGATATGTTTGCATCAAGAATTTATTCATGTTTAATTATCAAATTTATTTATGGAATCTGACCACGAACCCAAATATGGCCCACGAACCTATGAACCCAAATCTGACCCACTAACTTATGAACCCAAATCTGACACAAGAACTTGCCAACCTGTGAACTTATATAAATATGTGGGTTGACAGGTCATATATGGGTTTATATTCTAAACCTGCCAACCTATGACCTTTATAGTTAAATGGGTCGTGTTCGGGTTGGTATATTTTGACTCGCTAACCCGCAACCCATCAACTCGATCACGACACGATTGTCAGGTCTACTTTTAATCATATGGTGTTGTTTAGGAAAAGAAAACCTAGGCGTTGTTTGGTTCATAAAATGTTGCTAATGGAATTTGAACTGGAATTGGAAAAGGAATCTCTCATGAATTTGAATCCAATTCCATATGTTGTTTGGTTGGCATGACATGGAATTTGTCTTAATTCCAAATTTTGTTTGGTTTGTAGGAAATAGAATTGGAATTCATGTAAAATGACAAAATTACATTTTTTTGTCTATTTTGCTAAAATTTACATTGTTTTATAACTTATATGTAAAGATACACTATATAAATTATAAAAACAATAGAAATTCGACAGTCGTGGCAGTGGTGGTGGGGGACGGTGGCAGTGGTAGCGGCAACAATGTTGGGTGGCAGTGATGGTGATAGTGACGGTGGTGGTAGTGGTGATGGTGGCGGTGGAGTTGATTGTGGTGGCGGTCGTGTTGTGGTAACGGTAGCAGTGGAGGGTGGTGGCGGTGATGACAATGATGATGGTCTTGCTGGTGGTAGTGTTATATCAGATTTTCTAACATGTTGACACATGAAATACACTGCATGTTATATCATTGCAGACTATTACTCATTGTGATTTGGTGTTACTTTATGGTGATATGAACCAAAAATGTGCCAGAGGGATCGTCTTTCCTTATAATGATGGGTATTCTAAGTCTTGCTGGATTCGTTAGTTAACTTCAACATGTCGTAAGTTATAAAATTATAGTATAGTTAAAAGTTCTTATTAATAATGAATCTTTGAGAAAATCTTTATAAGATTAAAATAAAATATTTTGTCAATATATTTTTCTTCTTGTATAAATAAATATTATATCTTTATGTTAGAGTTTCCTTTTGAATTCATATTATACTAATAATTAGAGTTAGACCGGTTAGGTCAAAGTCATCTAGGCAGACGGATTCAAGTTCCAAATCAAGTGCCGAGACACCCATCGGATCGAACAAGAAATTGATTAAACCTGAATATAGATGGGTACCAAAGGTGAAAACTCCCAAATCTTCTAAGGACTCTAATATTTCATCGTCTTCTGTTTGTGATAAACAGGATATGTCATGGGAGAGAGTACCTTTCACTGATGACAAAGGTCGACCCAGTTTCAGAATGGACTGGGTTCCAAAGACCAACTGATCCTGCTATGTGTCGGAGCAGCCATGGAGGCATATCATCATACTTCGGTTTGTTGGTAGTGGCTGTTCCAAGCACATGATAGGAGGCATCTCTCAACTATACAACACTTGGAATTTTGTTTGAGAGTATGTGTCCTTTGTGGGAAGGGAAGAAAGGAAGGATCACTCATGGGGTTAGTGCTTAATGACATAAAGAATTTTTGGATCTGTTCTGAGATTAAGCGTGCTATTCTCAGACCTTCTGGATGCAAATTCAATCGCTGACTTACGGTTTGCGTTTTCTTCTCTATACTATAGAGTTTTTCTTAAGCCGATTCGCTTTAAAGACAAATTTTTGTTTTAGGATAGTTTAAATTTGCGCATTTACTTTTGTTTCTCTCCTATGCACAAATTTAGGGGGAGAAATAAAAACAAAACAAAAATTAGAAAATTTTCAAAAATCCGAAAACATTAGAAAATCAAAAAATTAAAAAATATGTTGGTTATGAAATGTGCTTGAGGGAGATGTTTTGGGAAGTGATATTATCAGGTGATAACAGACAATCTGAGTCTGTGTAACGTACCCGAAGTTGAAGGGTCTATGCTCTGGTTTGATGCGTCGGTAGGCACGAAAGATTCTAAATGGACTTGACTAGGCAGAGTTGAACTTAGGAAATTTATAGACTTGACAAATTTTGACCTAATTAGATACGTTCAGCCTGACAATACGATGCTCGGATAGGTTGAGCAGGGAGATATATATGGGAATCTACTCGTCACATTAATTGAACCCGTACTTGGAACCGTGGCTTAACTTTTCCTCGATGTGCGGATTCTGTCCTTAATTCCGGTTGGATGGGGCGACTGGTAAATTCCGATAAATTAGGTCTGTAGAATATCATTTTCTTTCTTTCCATCTGTTAGTCATATGTTGCACCCTTTGCGTGATTGGAAGAGATCCGACCTGGATTGAAACATATGCAACTCTATTTCTCTGCATGTTACATCTATGAAACTTCTCTTATCTGTTAGCCATATGCTGTCTCCTTTGCGTGACCTCAAATCCGACCTGGTACACAGCATATGCAACTTTCTACTTCTCAACCCCTCTAAAGTGATAAGTTATTAAATTCGGAATCTATCTTCTCTCTGAATGGTTGTCTGCTCACCCGGTGTAAGGAGTACTCTGGAAGTTCTTGATGGCTAGGGCATATCAGGAAGCAGGAAACACGTTCCAGTACACTTAAAATTGAACACATACAGATTGTCTATAGATCTCGCTGCTCAATTTAGGTGGACAACAATATCCCTGGTCGTCGTCAGCTGAATGATCCTTAAGATATAGTATCGAGGAACTTAGGATCAAATATAATATCTAGGAACTTAAGTTCACCTTGTCTTGTAACAAATAGTATGTCCTAAATTTGTCACAATTTTTCGTGTTTAAGTGGACCACAATACCGACGATCGACCAGACAAAGATGTGAATATGACAGGTACCGACAAGTGGATAAAGATTGTCTAACAACTTTGATCCAAAATCACTCATAAAGTAAGATATCATTTTTATTTTTGTTAAATTTGTCATAGTTTCTTCTAATTTAAATATTAGGGGAGAATTAAAAATTAAAAATAATAAAAAAATCAGAAAAAATCAAAAAATCAAAGAAAAATCAGAAAAATTAAAAATCCAAAAGTAGTGTTATTTCTGTTTTATTTCTTATTCAGAAAAATCAAAAAATCCAAAAAATATTTTTGTTTATGTTTTAATTTATGTGCTAAGTTTTTCTTTTAGTTTTGTTTTGTCTTGAAAAGTGATTTCAGGTGTAGATAAGACTCATGGAGTTTGTGTTGAAGATTTCTAAGCCAATGCTTCGTCCGTGAGCATCGAAGAATTCACATTCGAAGGACCATGAAATGAAGATTATTCTTTCGACATTCCATCCTTCAACCCCAGAAGCAAGGTGAAGTTGCAATTGAAGATTATGTAACGGATTGCATTGAAGCCTCCTCAATCGGTCTGTTGCTATTGTTGTACCTGCTGAAGTGATCTAGAAGATTTGTTCTCTCTGATGTTCTCTCTGAAGATTCTCAAGCTGAAAGCACTATCTTTCAAGAATCAGTACGTCAAGCCTCCTCACCCAATGTGCGTTCAATGCCAAATTCTGAAGAAAACCTCAAGTGCTCAAGATGAAGTCATTCACTGAAGATTAATATGTTCATCCTGATGCTGTGAAGAAATCGAAGGTTAAAGCTGAAGCCAAGCTCCCACTAAAGATTGACAATAAGAGCTAGCTACCTTTTAGGGGGAGCTTGTTGGGTCATTAAGAAAAGAAAGCTATAAACCAAGGGGGAGATTATTGGGTCAAAATATGGTTTATACTTTACTTTTCTGGGCAATTGTATTTTTCTGTAATATTTATAAGTTTATGGTCATGTTTACCGCCGTAAACACCTTACGGCCGTAAACTCATTTATAACCCATTTGTTTCCGGCCCATGTTCCCCTAGTATAAATATAGGTATTAGGGTGTGAGGAAGTGATTGGATGAACCTTAAGGAGTTTACGGCCAGAGATAAGAGAGTTTACGGCTAGAGAGCATTTTGTGTGAATCTTTTGTATCTGGAACTTTAATTCATATCAATTGATACAAAGATTCATATTATTCTTCTTCTCCTTCTCTTCTATTTGATTTGACATCATCCGTTTGATTGGGATTCCGCACCATCAAACGGATTTGATTGATACACAGGCAAATTAGGGACTTACACTTATCTAAGTGGGAGATAGTTGGATTAGGTGTCTAAGCCCATAACTATAATTGGGATGTACTTGACCCGATTGTAGCATGGTCCTTTTGGGTTGCCTTCACAAGTGCAATTTGATAGGATGGACTTTTAGAATAAGGCTATTTGTGATTTAGCAATATATTATAAGTATAATATATTAATTAAGAAATAATATTATTTAATTAGTATTGATCAAGAATTAGTTTGGAATTAATTTAGTGATCAAAAGAGACTAATTAAATATACGGGGATTGATTACGTAAATCAATGATCCTTATAGTGTAACACCCCGTTCTTTAAGTGTTTAATTATGAGTCCCTGAGGTTTAAGAGGAAGGGTAATTCTGGTCCTTTTTCGGGAAATGGGTTCTATCCGAGAAAGTTTCGGGCTGGTGTATGTTGTTAGAAGCATTGGGCTTCTCGTCACCCCTGTATGAATGAAAAGTTATTTGGGAGCGGGTTTTAGAAAAGGAGTTGCGGCGTTTGGAAGATGATTATTGTTTATAGCTCTTTGTGGTATAAGTGGAAAAAGGGTCCCATGCATGCATGGCATGCATGTGTTTTAAAGTCTGGCTGGGTACGCCCAGCGTAAGCTCGACGTACGCCCAGCGTAAAGGGGCGAGAAGTTTGCGGGTGGCCGGGTGAGTACGCCCAGCGTACTCTCAGAAACTCCAAACCCTAATTTAGGGTCAGCCACTATATAAGGAACATGTTGGTTCACCCCTTAGCCTCCATAAGCTCATCCTCAACCTCAGAAACCCTAGAAAACTCGTATTCCTCCATTGTTGGGTGTGTTTGACCTTGGAAAGCTCATTTTGGCAAAAGAAAGGCTTGAAGGAGAAAAGAGAAGTTGTCAAAGAAGAAGAGGAACGATTGGAGCTTGGAGATCTGAAGAGATACCATCATTTGGAGTTTGTTTGAGGTATAAAGCTTCTTGCTTGACATTCATATTGTGTAGATCTATGTATTTTGAAGCTTTGACACCATTCTTGTCCCAAAAGTCCTTACCTTGTTGCATGTTTCGAGTTGGTCAAGATTACCTGTCCTTTCAGACCTTTGGAGAAATCTTGAGTGAGAAAAATGAGGTCCCAAGGGCTGTAGTTGTTCCATGTGTGAGATATAAAGGTCTTAATGGATTAAGAGCTTAATGGACATCCCAAGTGATAAAGTTTGAGACTTTATGAGTTCTAATCATATTTGGCCTAAGGATCTGAAGTTTGGGCTTAAGAGCTTAAACCATTAAGTCATTATGTGGAATTGTTGAGCATCAGGTTTACGCCCCGCGTAGCCTTAGAGTACGCCCCGCGTAGCGGGCCAGTGCCCCATTTTCTTTTTGTGAGCATTGCAGTACGCCCAACGTACCAGAGAGAGTACGCCCATCGCACTCTCCCTGATTGGACTTTCATTTTGGGCTTTTGAGTTTGGGCCATTTGTGGGTAGTTGGTTATTGGGCCAAATCTGGGAATTTATGGATAGAGTATTTTGGGCCCAATTATTGTTATGGACATTGGATCTAGGCCCATTTGGTGAGATGGGACCAATTTGGTAAATTGGGCCAATATTGGACTTTGTATGAGATTTGGACTTTGGTCTTGGTCCGATAGGTGGATGTATGATTGGCCTAATGTTTATTTTGTTATGATGGTTAGTTCGGGTTTTGCGGTGAGTTGGTGATTCGAGAGTCTGCTTCTTCAGTTCAGAGTATCGGCATTCGCGAGGTGAGTTATCCTCACTATATCGACAGGGTCTAAGGCACCAAGGTCGGCCCTTTATCGGATTGAGATTTGGATATTTGTTGTTATGCTATTGCTTTGATATGTCTGCATCCTGGTAGCTAGGATGGTATACGTTAGAGACCTGGTTAAGGTCGGTTTCCGGATATGTAGGGTGATGCTATGCTAGTGACCGGTTAGGTCGGTATCCTGGTTAGGGTAATGATATGTTATGTGATCTGTTTGATCGACTTGTTAACTATGAACTGTTATATGATTGTATGTTATGTGCACATGGTTGTCTGGACTGGAGTTGGGTTGAGGTGGGTCCTGCTTTGTGCTGTAGGCCAAGATACCCAGGGCGGACCGGTTGTTCCGAAGGCCCAGCGAGCGGTTCGGATAGACTGTAGGCCCCACGAGGGCGGACCAGACGTGCCGAGGCTCGGAGAGTGGACCAGGCCGACTGAAGGCCCAATGCGGGCGGACCAGTCATACTGTAGACTCAGAGAGTGGACCAGGTGGGTTGAAGGCCCGGTGCGGGCGGACCAACCACACTGCAGACTCGAAGGACATGACTAGACACGGAGGGTGGACTGAAGGTCGATACGGCAGACCAGTCACACAGTAGACCCGATATGCATGGTTGTTCTATGTTCTGTTATGTTATGTATGCTATTTATGTTATGGGCCGGAAGGCAATATGTTTTGGACCGGAAGGTCGTATCCTGGAAGGGCGTATATGTGGTTGGTATTTTGGGGGTATCTCACTAAGCTTTCGGGCTTACAGTTGTGGTTTAAATGTTTTTCAGGTTCTTCAGGAGACCGTGGCAAGGCGAAGGCGTGATCGTACCACTCCTCGTGTTTATGTTTATGACATGGTTCTGGGAGTACTCTGATAATAAATGTATTGAAAACCTTTTTGTAATAACGTTATTAAAATGGGTTGTTTTTGAAAAGTTTAAATTTTGTTGAAAATTTTGGTCGTTACATATAGTGTGGGCCAACGATCCATGTTTCTTTAGGATGGGCCAAACCAGTGTGATAGTCCATGGAGGTTTAGCCCATGTAGCCTAAGTAATATGAAAGTTCATGCTGCATTAGGGTTTGCATGGATGTAACCATAGCATTTGTAACATTATAAAAGTACACCCCTAGAGCCAAAATGGGTTGACCCATCATTCTAAGAGTTTGATAATAGATTTTGTGCTAACTAGCTTATTCTCTCAAGCCTATTCTTACATTTGGTGTTTGTGACACATTAGAGGCATTACACTTGAGGTGCTAAAGCTTTCAAGGACAAGAACTTCAAACTGCATAAGAGGTATTCATCAAACTATAAATTTTATATTGTATATCCTCTATTGTATGCTAGTTAGGATGTATGCTTTGGAAAATTTAAAATGCATGTATAATTTGAGAAAACATAGATCAAAAGCATCTAGGGTTGCATGTGCACCATAGGAGTGTTATAGTGCTTAAACCCAACAATTGTTTCGCTAGTAGTTTGGGGATTGATGGAGAGTTGTTTCAAGTCATTTTAGCATGGGCAAGTCATCGGGAAACTAGGTTACGATAAGTTATAGGTCTCAGAAGGTAGAAGTAGCTTACTAGGGTTGAAGGTTCGGGAGATAGAAGTTTCGGTTGCCGTGGGAAGGCCACTGATCATGCAGGGTGCTAGTTGTACCCTCAGGATGGCAGGTGTCAGTTCTCGTAAGAAACGTCAGTTGGTTCATGGCAAATCGAGGGAGCTGTAGACTTATCACATGAGTCATTTTGGGGTTAGGTGATTGTGGTAGACTTCAAGGATGAAGTCTAAAATAAGTGGGGGAGATTTGTAACGCCCGGTTCCTGGTAGGTATTTTAAATTAGAATTCTCATTAATGCCAAGGGACTCAACGAGTTGGAGGCCCAAAACTCGTCGAGTAGAAATGGGAATTTGGACGCGGGTTAAGAAACCTACTCGACGGGCTGGGGAGCCCCAACTCGACGAGTAGGACTTCCAGAGTGAAACCCTAATATTCAGGGTTTGCACCCTATTTAAGGACCTTAACACCTCATTGTGGCCTCCCTCATCGCCCCCTTAATCTATCAAACCCTAGTTCGTGAGCTTGAGCCCTCTTGAGTGGTAGGAGTGAAAAGAGAGTGATTATTTGGTAAATTCTTAAAGGAATTGAAGTTGGGGGGTGCTTGTTTGAAGGAAGAAGCTTTGGATCCAGGGTTTTCTCTACTAAGGCAACCATATTAAGGTATAAAGTCTATACCTTGACTATTCACTTGCGATACCTCTTCATGGAGGAGTTTAGGGATTTTAGTAGCTTATTTTAGAACCATTCATGGATGCAAGCATGTATTGGAGTCATGGCTTTGGATCTAGAGCCTTTGAGAGACTCCATGGTATAAAAGTGCCAACTTTATGGCCATGGGATTCCCATGCAACTTGTGAACCACATTTTTCGGCCTTTTGAGCTAAATAACTCATCCATGGACGTAAATTTTGTAACTTTACGTGATATATCGACTCTAGGGGACCAAATCTAGGGATTCGATGCACTGAGCCCAATAGAAAGTGACTTAATGGATATAGGCTATGGGGGACTCGACGAGTTGTTCATACAACTCGACGAGGTGGGTCGTGGTTCCCCAACCTTTTTCTATTACTGAGTAAAATCGTTGAGTCTAGGAGATGACTCAGTGAGTTGGCCATGGTTTTGAGCTATGAAGATTGAGGAACTCGACAAGTTCAAAGAGGGGCTCGACGAGTTGTGAGTGAATTGTCTCGACTCTGTTTAAAGGGGTACTCGACGAGTTCATCAAAGAACTCGACGAGTAGGATTGAGATTTCCAGAATTTCATGGATCAAGAACTCAACAAGTTGATAGACTAACTCGATGAGTTAAGTCAACCAGGATGTTGACTTTCACCAAAATGTTGACTTTGACCAAGGTTGACCGTTAGAGGGTTATGAAGTATGGAATGGGTGCTAGAAGGTAGTCTCATGTAAGGGTTGGGGCCCAATTTGGAAAATTGGGCCATTAATGTGCCATCAGTGGACTCTTATGGACTTTGGAGTTTTGGACTTGATTGGTTTTGGACTTAGGCCTTAGTTATGTATTTTGCTAGGCTAGGGGTAAAATGGTCATTTTACTCGAAGTATGGGTTTTGCATTATGGTTAGGACCCAATTGCTAATTGGGGTGATATTGTGATATTGATAGCTTGAGGAGTTACCTGGAAGCAGTAAGGATTTCTTGCAGTGGACTTCAATAGTACAAGGTGAGTTACCTTCTAGTAGAAGTGGGTCTAAGGCACCAATACCAGCCCACTAGTAGAGCTATAGTAGAGATGATTGTCTTTGTGATAATTATCTGGTATGTCACTATCTATATACTTTATGTGCTTGTATGTTGTGATGTTATGTGATAGTGGTAGGAGGAGTATGATAGACCCCAGTACTAGTCGATAGGGCTGAAGGGGTATCCCAACACCTAGATAAGCTAGGTAGTATATGACTTATATGTTTATGGACTAGGGTGATGTTGGGTTTTGTGTACTATAACACTCATATGGTGCACATACAACCCTAATAGCTTTGGATCTAAGTTCTCTTTAGTTATACATGCAACAAAAATTTCCAAAGCTAGATACCTACAACTAACATACAATATTGGTAATTGAAGCATAAAAGTAAGTTAGAAGAATATCTCTTTTTTGTAGCTTGTAGGAATTGGTCTTTCAAGAGCCTATAACCTCAAGTGTGATGCCTCAAATGCTTATAAGAAACCAAGAACAAGACGAGGAACTTGAGAGAGAAGTAAGGAGACATAAAATCAGTTATGGTGCTCTTAGACTTATAGGGGCCGATTTTAGCATGCTAGTGATCATATTTATAGTTTGGAATCCTTAAGGTTTAAACTTGTAAACCTTAATTCACTTGGAATTTTAATCTAATAACTTATTAGCCTCATGGACTAACTCTTCATGGATCCTCATAAATATTTAGTCCATTTCTAGTCAACATGGATCATTAGCCCAAACTATAAATATTACTGATTTACCTAATCAGTCCCTACAAATTTAATTTGTCTCTTTTGATCACTAAATTACTTCTAAATTAATTCTTGATCAATACTAATTAAATAATATGATTTCTCAATTAATATATTATACTTATAATATATTAATGAATCACAAATAACCCCTCTCTCAAATATCCATCCTATTAATGAACAAAGTAATTTTTCCATTACCTTACTTCATCAAAAGCTTCACCATTTCTTTTTATCTCGTTCGCCACTTTTTTTCTAGCAAGTAACATAATCATCTAAGCTTTATGAACTTTTCATCTTCAACGTTTCAAATTCAGCCCAGAGTGATTGGAGTCGTACCTTTTTTTTCCTTTCCGGATCCTTGGAGCGATTTAGAACCTCCCAAGCTTTCTTCGATGTCTTTGCATCTGAAATTTTCTCAAAGGTTGATTCATCAACACCTTGGAAAATAAAAAATAGAGCTTTCTTATCTCTTTTTCCGGGACTCCTTTAACTTCGTCTTTTGAGCATCTGTTAAGCTGCTTCAGCAACTGCATTTGCCAGCTCAATGTATCCATCTTCTAATATATCCCAAATATCTTGAGAACCAGGTAACACCTTCATTTGAATACTCTAGTTCCTGTAATTTGTTGCCGTCAATTTTGGGATTTTCGGCTGAATCATATTCATCATCGTCTCGTCGTTGAACAAAACCTCGACTCTGATACCACTTGTTGGTGGTTATAAAGAAACAAAGACGGTAGACTAAAATTACTCACACAAAACAACTTAATTATTTCAAACGAAAGCTACTGCTCTATTTTTATATCACTTACTTCAGTTTTTACATCTCTTTTATATTTTTCATAGAAACATTAGGTCCTTATATAGGAGCCAAAACTAAGGAAATACTTAACATAGAAGTAAACTTAAAGGTTAAGTAAAACTTAATAAGGAAGTATTCTTAATAGATAAGTAAAACTTGATGGTTAAGAATACTTCATGACTAAGAAAACTTCATAGTGGACCCGTTCATAGCGAACCTATTTACCGGTCATTTGGACCGGTTCGGATCGTGTGAACCGGTTTTTTTGTGTGCACTCTCTATGATTAACATTCCTGACATTTATTTTTAACTCCTTTCTGTTAGGTTTTGACTAGACTAAACTTAAAACATTTTTCACGATGCCCAATTAAAATAAATAGTATTTACCATATAATCCCTTCTTTGTCGAAGACGTAGAACCTAGCTTGTCTTCAACTCTACCTTCACGATCTTCCTCGACGATCAGCATGGTAATATCTATCCCTAATCCACTCCCTATTGTTTTATTTTCAATCATTCTCTCATCGTTTTTCACTCTCCAAATCATATCGTTCGTTTTTCTCATATAATACCTTGACCCCTCCTTGTTTGATCCCTACAAGCTAGCGTTTTGGGCGTGTTTTTTAAAGTATTAACTAGTGTTTAGTTTTTTCTTCAAGCCCTGATTTGAGGTTTAAGCTTGGTTTATGTGGGCCTAAATTTGGATTCATTGTTCTGTAGAAAAATAAAGAAAGAATAATTGATACGGATGATGTTGTTGGTGAGAAGTTTAATTTGGGAAGGAAGATTGGGAGGGGGAGCTTTCAGTGAAGTTTATGCAGGTGTTAATCTTTTAAGCGAGGAAGAAGTAGCTATTAAGCTGGTAATGATTTCAACCTCTATTTGTGAGATTAATTGATTGTTTCAGTTGATCTTCAAACAAAATTTTGTGAGCCCAAACTTATTTGTTTATTTGTACACTCTCTAGGAACCTGTTACAACGGAGCATTTATGGACTTAAGCAAGCGTCTCGCAGATGGAATCTTTGCTTCGATGAGAAAGTCAAAGAGTTTGGATTTGTACGAAGCGAAGATGAATCTTGTGTATATGTCAAAGCCAGTGGGAGTATAGTAAGCTTCATCGATCTATATGTCGATGACATATTACTCATAGGAAACGACATCCCGACTCTGTAGGATGTTAAGTCCTGGCTCGGGGAGTGCTTCGCTATGAAGGACCTCGAAGAGGCTTTTTACATTTTGGGAATAAGGATAGTAAGAGAAAGAAGTAAGATACTAATTGGACTTAGTCAGAACACTTACTTAGAGAAGGTACTAAAACGTTTTAGTATGGAAAACTCGAAGAAGGGAGAATTACCGATACAAAGTAATGCCAAGTTGAGTAAGACTCAAAGTCCGAGTACCAAAGCTGAGATAGCAGAAATGAGCCGAATACCATACGCTTCCGCAGTTGGCTCAATCATGTACGCTATGACTTGTACTCGCCCTGATGTAGCCTTCGCTTTGAGCATGGTTAGTAGATATCAAGGGAACCCTGGCAGAGCCCATTGGATTGCGGTGAAAAATATCCTTAAGTACCTTCGGAGGACGAAGGAATGGTTCTTAGTCCTCAGAGGGAGTGATGACTTGAAGGTGCGAGGGTTTAGTGACGCCAGTTTTCCGACCGACAGGGACAACTACCGTTCGCAGTCGGGCTGGGTCTTTACCCTGAATGGAGGAGCAGTGACATGGAAGAGTTCCAAGCAGGAAACCGTAGCTGATTCAACGTGCGAATCAGAGTACATTGCAGCGAGCGAAGCGTTGAAGGAGGCAATATGGCTAAAGAACTTCATCGGTGATCTTGGAGTTGTACCTACCATAAAGGAGCCCATGGAGATTTTCTGTGATAATGAAGGAGCGGTTGCCTTGACCAAGGAACCGAGGGATCATGGTAGATCACGACATATCGACAAAAAATATCACTTTATTAGACATCATGTAGAAGAAGGACAACCCGTAGTGAAGAGGATATCATCAGAAGATAACCCAGCAGATCCGCTTACGAAGGGACTGAGTAGGGTTAAGCACTTGCAGCATGCTAGGAGTATTGGGCTGAAGGATGATATTAGCGTAGATTAGATAGTATTAGAAACGTGTAATAGATAAATGTAATTAACATTTGATGATTAAATAAAGGAGTTTATTTATGAGTAATGTTACTATCTTATGTTAATTGTTTAACTATTGTTTCACTTTGCATGTTTTGACTTCCAGAATAATTGAGTTTATTAGGAATAATCCAATTGTTCAAATTGTCCACAATCGTTCATATGTTGGAAGTAGATATGAATGAAGATTGTCGTGAATCGGTGCGTAGATTGTCTAAATGGTGTTAGACATAGCAAAGGGTTGCTGCAACATTCATGAGTGCTTATGAACTGGTTTTGAGCATTGGAATAAACCCGCGCTTGCTGGAATCACCGTATGGAATATGATATATAAGAGGTGATCGCAAGACGATAATATCATATAGTCTTAAAACCTAGATATATGGTTTATTATTTGCTAATTGATTGTACATTGATAATGCGAAAACGCATTGGTAACTCAATGTTATAAAACGCATTGTTGTGTATAGTTGATTATTGAATAAGTAAATGCATACAAGTCGAAGTTTATCTGTAAATTTTATCCTAAGAGGGTAGAAGAGATATCTCGGCCGCTCGATGATTTGATTTGACTTATGTGTCGGGCCCGGTCAGAACTGAATTGATGTGTTCGATTAAGTTCTATGTCGAATAAATCAGAGATCGAGAAACCTAAATGCTTGACTAACCATTCCATAGGATTGTCAACATGATATCTAACAGAGGACTGTACGATCCCTTATCTAAAGGACAAGATTGATTAGATCAGAGTTTGACAGCGTCTTTGAGAGCTACGATTGCAAATCGAATTGTACTTGTGCATATAGTTACTAGACTTATCCAAGTGGGAGACTGTTGGAATAGTGTCTAAGGCTGCAACTATATTAGACAAGTATTTGACCCGGTTGTGCATGGTCCTTTTGGGTTGCCTTCACCATAGCAACTTGATAGGATGATTTATTAAGAGAGAATAAATATTATTAATATATTATGGGAATAATATAAAGAATAATAATATTGTTATTTGATTAATATAAGTCATAGAATTAATTGGAATTAATTTGGTGACTTAAAGAGATTAATTAAATAAGAGGGTATAAACTGTCAATTGATTGATAGTTAAACTTTAGACTGTAAATCCATATTGATATGTATTGGACGGATTCTAGAAGCTATGGATTGCTTCAAATCGTCCAAAGGGTTATCTAAGGAATGGATTTTGGATAGCTTTAAGAGAAGATTATCCAGTTAGGGTTTAGATTGTAACCCTTAAGGAGTCTACAAGTATAAATAGACCCTATGGGAAAGGGAAATCGACACTTCATAAAAAGTATAGAAACCCTGGCCGATTTCCTCCCCTCTCCTCACTCCCAAATCATCCTCCTTGCTATTTGGTGTCTGTAAGCCATTAGAGGAGTGACAATTGTGACTCTAGAAGCTCCAAGACAACAAGATCAACAAGGAATTCAAAGGTATGATTTTAGATCTGTTTCAATATTGTTATTACACCTAAATAGTCATTAGAAGTCTTGGATTCAAAGCATGTTTAATTAGAAAGCCTAGATCCAAGCATTAGGGTTTTGCATGCGCACATAGGAAAGTTCTTATGGCTAAAACCCATCAATATGGACTTCGAGGACGAAGTCTAGTCCAAGTGTGGGAGAGTTGTAGCACTCCAATTCAGGTATTACTCTTTAGACCCTTGAAAAGGAAAACATTGCATAAAAGTCCCTTACTACGCGGGGCGTACTCCAGCAGTACGCTTAGCGTACTAAGGATGCATGATCATGGAAGGTAGCCACATACACAGGGCGTACGTATAGGTATGCAGGGCTTACGCGACAGAGGGCCAAAACCCTAATTCTCAAACATGACACTTATTTAAACACCCTTAAGCCTCTTAGACCAAACCCTAGTCAGCCTCCATAGCCTTATTTCGCCCTTCTACACCAGAGATACCTTGTAAGAGTGTTTTTGAGCTTAAGGAGTGTATTTGTGGCCATTCTAATGTCCATTTAAGAAGAAGGAGTTGCTAAGAAAGCTTGGAGTGGCATTAGGCTTCAAGGATATGCATCTAGCTCACCTTGAAGAGCTTCTGGAGGTATAAAGCTTTGATCTTGCCATCTTATTCATTAGATCTAGCTAGGGTTTTCTATTTGGTCCCTTTAGTTGGTTTTGGACCTTCTCTTGAGAGTTGAGCAACTCCAGAGGCTGAAATGGTTAGATTTGAACTTTGTGAGCATGCTAGATGCATAAAGGTGCTAGCTTGAAGAGTATCTAGACTCCATGCATGAGTTTGAATCTTATATGAAGTCCTAATGTGAAGAATCAAGTTTTTAAGTCACATATAGCATGCAAGGGCATAAGTTAGAGTACGCCACGCATACAGCTCAGGGACTCAGTACGCTGCACGTACCAGGGTGGTATACAAGGCATATGTACCTCAGATGGGCTCAGACTTGTTTTGGGCTTGTAAGCTTTTGGGCCTTAATTAGTCATTGGGCCTAGTCATGTTTTGGAGTTAGTGGGCCAACTTATCTGTTATAGGCCATATATACTATGGTTGGGCATTATTAGGCCATGAGGCCCATTAATGATTTTAGACATGGACTTTGGGCCCATTAGCAAAGGAAGACTTTTTGGGCCATTATGAAAGGACTTGGGGTTTGGGGTCCTTCATTTGGATTGTGTTCAGCTCTAACCTTGGGTAATGTTATCATTGTTCAGCACGGGTGGTTATGGACTGTTAGGAGGGTGGCTTTTGGATTCAACAGACAAAGGTGAGTCTCCTCACCATACCAATGGGTCTGAGGCACCAATGACGACCCATTTTGTGATATGTGGTACACTAGCTGTAGTAGAGATATGTGGTATGATAGTTAGCTATATGCTAAGTGGTATGCTAGTGATTATATGATACTTATAGGGAAGACCATGGGGGGGATGACACTTAGATAAGACAATGTTGGGGATCCCATGGCTTGATAGTTAAAGACCATGGGGGAGCCCATGGCAGTCAAATGAAAGACCATGTGGGGGAGCCCATGGCATGTTGGTTAAAGACCATGGGGAAGCCCATGGCACTTTGGTATAAGACCATGTGGGGGGAGCCCATGACATCCTTATATGTTTGTATGCATGACTTATGTGATATATGTATTTTTTATAGCTAATATGATATGTGTTATGCGGATTGTGTTAGGGGTATGCTTTGAGGAATTCACTAAGCATTAGCTTACAGTTTGTTGATTTGTTTAAGGTACATCTGAGCCTAAGGGCAAGGGCAAGGCTTGATGGCGCGTCGTGCACTCTCTCAGGCGTTTTTATGGGACACTCTGATGATTTGAAATAAAATTGTATTTGATATGAATTTTGAAAACAATTGAATTTGGGATTTCATGGTTTGTAAAAGTATTTTGGTTTATCAAAAGTGAAAATTTTCTTTTGAAAATTGGATCTTTACATGGATTAAACTCTACTATTATGGAATGTCATGTTGACATTCAATGGATATGGAGTTCAAAGACCATTGAACTCTTCAATGGAAAAAAGGAAAACTTTTAAGAACTAAATATATATTTCATTGAACTCTATTGAGTTCAATTCATTGTAGGAAAATTAATATAGAGTTATATAGTAAGTAAAATGATGATATGTCAATCCATTAAATTTTAAGGAGAATTTTGTTTATGTCCTTAGTAAATGTCAAAATATCATATTTTCCCGACATAAACTATAAATATCATATTTTCCATTCCTAAACGTTTAAAATATCAGATTTTCCCAAATATATATATTTTTAATGTTTTTAACATTTAATAGTTCTTTTTATATTCTGAAACCATTAAAACTAAAATAAAAACTAGATGGACGATATTATCATTTCCGTCTAAAATGACAAGAACTCATAATATCGGGTATCTCTCAAAGTCTTCTTCACGATCATCATCAATGTTAACCTTTCCATCCTCCTTCTTTCCATGTCGCCATTTTCCATCTTCCAATCGAGTATAAGCTGCAGATAATTTAATTATGTCGTCCTTCTTCTTGCACTTTCTCAACTTCGGTTTTTCTCTAATGTTGTTATCAGATCAAGATTATACGATGAGTAACAGAAGGCCAAATTGACCTTATGCTTTACCTGTTGTGATCAATTCTTGACACAATCATCTTCTTAACCTCTAGCGTCTTTTTGCTATGTCTTTTCGCCATATTTCTTGTGCAATTGGCTGAAAGTATCAATTTTATGGTTTTCTTTGTGAACTAATATGCAATACGCATACAACATAGCTTACACCAACATTGTGAGATGTAATTTTTGCTTGCTATTCTTTGGTTCAAATGTCAAAGATTGTTGTTATTTATGATTTGTGGATGCGAATTTAGAACTAATGCTAAGTTGATAAGTTATGTGCTTCTTACCTTTATGATGAATCTAAGTTGGTGGCATACATAAAGTTATGTCGAGTTTTATGAACAATAACTGTTCGAAAAAAATACCTCAAAGGGCAACACAAATATCAATAAATTCAATCTACATTACAATTTTTTTTTCTATTTTGATTACAGATTGTTAGTTCAAAGCTTAATTGTGAGCTAAATGTGTTTTTAAGAGATGAAAATAATGAAAACATTGGAATTTGAAGGAGCCAACAAGATCGATGTTGGTGTAATCCCATTCGTGTAGATATAACCTGTTGATAGTAATCCCATTTGTATTGCAGATTATATCATTAGTTGTAATGAAACATTAAAAAATGCCCAGAAATGACCTAGTGATTGTATCCGATTGCACATATTCTGATCATGCATCCTAAAAATAATTAAGGTATTCAGTAGAATTCACAAAGAAAGCCAGAAAATTCCATGATAATCTTAGCTGATTGCAACAAAGAAGGTGCGACAAGGCAAAAAAAAGAGAGGCCAACACATGTTATGATGATCTCTTAGACTCAATCTACCATCACAGCAGGTAAATAGGTTCATGCGATTTAGAACGAAAGGATATTATTGTGAATTTGGTTATCTTTTTTCAACTTTAATGATTTTAAGTTGTAAAAAGGATTAAATAATAGTAAAACCTATTAAAAAATAGATTTTGGCAAATCCTAAGAATGGCAAATGACAAATATGATATTTAAAGTTTAGGTTGAAAAATATGATATTTAGACGTCACGAAATTCTCCCATAATAAGTTTAATACATCCTGGATACCCTAGATAGTATTTACCATATAAACCCTTCCTTGCCGTGGACGTAGACCTAGCTTTATCTTAACTCCACCTTCACGATCTTCCTCGGTGATGTGCATGGTAATATCTAACACTAATCCACTCCTATTGTTTTATTTTCAATCATTCTCTCGTCGTTTTTCACTCTCCAAAGCATATCGCTCGTTTTCCTCATATAATTCCTTGATCCCTCCTTGTTTGTCCCCTACAAGCTAGCGTCAAGCTTCGACCCACAATCCCACATCATATAACTCAATTATTTAACCAAGTAACATCAGTTTTGTATTTTTACTAGAAGTTAGAAAGCTTCTTGATTTTGCATAGGATGTTGGATTAATTGTTGAGCTTGATGAAAGTTTTGGGGTGGGTTTTTAAAGTATTAACTAGTGTTTAGTTTTTTCTTCATGCCCTGATTTGAGGTTTAAGCTTGGTTTATGTGGGTTTAAGTTCGGATTCATTGTTCTATAGAAAAATAAAGAAAGAATAATTGATACAGATGATGTTGTTGGTGAGAAGTTTAAGTTGGGAAGGAAGATTGGGAAGGGAGCTTTCTGTGAAGTTTGTGCAGGTGTTATTCTTGAAAGTGGGGAAGAAGTAGCTATTAAGCTGGTAATGTTTCAAGCTCTACTTGTGTGATTATATGATTGTTCAGTTGATCTTCAAACAAGATTTTGTGAGCCCAAACTTATTTCTAGGAACCTGTCACAACGGAGCATCCTCAACTGTATCATGAATCAGAAATATATAAACGTCTCCAAGGAAGAGGTCTCTCTCTCTCTCTCTCTCTCTCTCTCTCTTTTGGATAGTTTGTGTTGATTATTATACATATTATCTGATATTATGTTTGTTTAAGTTTAATGCAGTGGGAATACCAAGCCTCAAGTGGTTTGGAGTTGAAAGGGGGCACAATATAATGGTTATTGACCTTCTTGGACCAAACCTCCAAGAACTTCTGCACAGATGTGGTGGAAAGTTCAGCTTGAAGACAGTATTAATGCTTGCAGATCAACTAGTAAGTTGTGAAAGTTAAGCATTGCATGGCATGAAAGAATTGGTTGTATTGTGTTTCAGTCTCTTCTTGTGGAAATAGACATAAATGCCCTCATCATCTCCATTACTGAATATAGCCCTAGAAATTTTGTTCAGTCGTGTAGCATCATTTGAATTCTGAATCATATTTATACCAACTTGTGCAGATAGAAGTAGTCGAGTTTATGCATGATAAGGGTGTTGTTCACCATGATATAAAGCCCGAAAATTTATTAATGGGTGTTGGCAGCAATGTTTGTCAGGTAGTTCTTCAATTATGTAAATATCTTAACATTGTTCTCTTTAGCATGTGGGTTTGTTTTTTGAAGAAAAAAAAACCATATATATGCCATTGTTGCATGACCTGTTTCATACCACAGTTTGTGCAAAAATTTTGGTAGTTTATATAGACTCATGTTTTAGCTTGTATCAGAATGTTTGATTTCAAAGTAATCAGTGCATGATAGATTGTGTTACATGAGATTATATGTGTTATATATTGGAGTAATGGTATGATAAATGTTTCATATGGCAGGTGCACGTTACAGATTTTGGCCTTGCAAATGTTGTTTTAGATCCTGAGACAGATGAACACATAGAATACAGGTATTTTTTTAAGTCCTGTTTATTCTTAATGTGTTAAATGAGTAGGGTTAAGAAATTGGGTTAAATGCAAGAAATAGCAATTTTGATTTGCTTATTATAACATCATATAGACATTCCTTGGAATACAATGCTTTTTACATTGATTTAATAGAGTAAAATTTTCAAAGTTTAGTGCTCTATTAAGGAAAAAATGTAAGTAGAAGGCTATAGTTAAGGTAAACTTTTTGCAGGGAAGGTGTAAGTTTTGTGGTCACTCACTGCTATGCGAGTCTGTGGACACACTGTGGTGTCGGTGAGTTGTTCATCTTATTATT
Organism: Lactuca serriola; assembly: GCF_051521515.1. Taxonomy (NCBI): domain Eukaryota; kingdom Viridiplantae; phylum Streptophyta; class Magnoliopsida; order Asterales; family Asteraceae; genus Lactuca; species Lactuca serriola. The sequence goes on along the minus strand of NC_136412.1, from coordinate 194,527,107 downwards.
ATTATTATTATTATTATTATTATTATTATTATTATTATTATTATTATTATTATTATTATTATTATTTATAAGAAGTTGGTTAATGAAAATTTGATGCTTTTAATATGACATTGCAGAACAAGGCAGACGTAATGATATGGAGTCTCTTGCTTATGTTCTTGTGTATTTCCTAAAAGGAAGGTGAGAGCAGAGGAGATGAAGTTTGTCAATGGTTTTATTTAATTTTTATCTTGTGTGGTCTAATTGTGTGCATGGCTTCAGCCTTCCATGGCAGGGATTGAGTGCAGGAAGCAACGAAGAGGAGATAAATGGGGATGTAATGAGGAAGAAGTTTGCCATTAAACCTGAGGTAATGTTGGCTCTTCTGTTTCAAAAACATATATAACAAATAAAGAAGTAAGATATTGAATTTTTAATCATGAAAAAAAAAAGTTGCAAGACAAGTTTTTTGTTCAACGAAGTATCCCATAATCGCTTTCACTGCACCCGATAACTTGGCTAATTGTGTACAGTTATAACTAATAATCTAGCATTTAATTAAACTCTAGTAATTGTGAGTTATGACTGAATTTTGTTCAAACAGGAGCTATGTGAATCATGTCCACCTGAGTTTGCAGTATGGATCACATCTTGTCAACATACGCACTTCGAAGATATGCCATACTATACGTCTATTAAGGCTAGGTGTCGTCGACTATTTAAGTCTAAAGGTTAAACCTCATAATCCAATTTTATAAACTTTAATCCATAAATGCCTTTTGGTTCTTATTCTCATATAATAATATCTATGATTGCAGGCTATGTCTTTGATTATGAATATGATTGGGCCCATCCTCCAAACGACGAGTCAGTATAGAACCGTTTATTGTTTTTTTTTATCAATTTCACATTCTAAACTTTTTTTAATCTTTATTTTGCAGCATCAAGTTGGGAACATCAGCGGAAAAGCCATGAATAATCTTGGGTATCGCTTATAAATGAAATACAATGAAAATGGTTTTTTTTGGTAGACCTATGTTTTATTAATAACGGGTCAATGAGTAATAATATGTTTTTTGTGCAGCTACTGTGTTGTTATTCACACCCAAAACCACTTTATCAAAACTAGGAGTTTTATTCGCACACCTACTAATTCAATTATAGCCTATACACCTATACCATCCATGTTGACTTCTTTGACATGAAAGAAAGATAAAATTGTTGTTCTCATCAATTTTTCATTATCCATCCTTTTTATTGTGAAATAATTATAGTGCATCCTTTAATATACTAATATTAGGCATATGTCCCTTTTTGTACACATAAATTAAAACCACTATCGAATATTATGTAACTTCGAAACCATATATATATATATATATATATATATATATATATATATATATATATATATATTCCCAAGAAACCATAAATAGCATAAGCCATATGTGGTTTCTACTCGTCTCAACTTTTATTTCATTCGTTTTCATTTATAACTGGACGTGATGTAATTTTGTGATTCCTGACATGATTAATGAATATAGTAATATACTAAAAAATTAGGCCCCTAAACTAGGTAAATGTAGTCATATGTTTAGAACCCTAGTTTGATGATTGTTTTTTTTTATTGTAACCTTAATTTTTATTTTAGGGAGTACGATCAAGTTTCATTTCTTGGGTTGATGAAATAAAATGCAACAATGAAGAAATAATTTTAAGTGTACTCCTAAGGTCGAAGAAAAACCTCTAAGTAGAGGTCTTGAAGTTGAAGCTGATTTTACTTTGTAGTTGAGTATATATTTTTTTTGGCTTAATCATTTATAAGTTGTAATCAAATATACTTGGGTAGTTGAATCGAGAACACTATGTAGTTATGTGATGGTCCATTGATGTGTTGTTGTGTCATTACGGATAATATGTTATGTCATTACCCTTAATTACATATAACATCGTCTAATGAACTGCATAATTCGCCTTGCTCATCAAGAATCCATTGATGCATGTCAACACCAAGATGGTCCACGTATACATTAATAACACTAGCAGAAGCATATCCTACTTCGATGAAGTCCATATAGTCTATATAGGTAGCTATTACCCTCAATCCCAGGGAACTCCACATCGGGCATGCAAAAGTAAACATTGACGCATAGCTCATTAGCGAATCTTTGAATAAACCCCACAAACTCGATCTTGTCCATTCCAACAAAGTTAACATCATCGAACATTTGTTCTGCACCATCCGAGTAACAAATAATGGGGTACCTCGTAAAAATTCCGGCATAATGGATATATATCTTCATGTAGACAGCCATAGGATTGATTATGTTGCCCAATTTGAGCGAGGAGGAGTTTAAGAAACGGATTCGTGTCAATCACAGTTTGAAAAAAGTATACCAACGACAAAGTAGCAGAATAAATGAAATGGACAGTTAAGAGGGTTTAAACGGATATCAAGTTTCATTTAGTAACATAACACGTGGCACATTTAATCTAGTTGGCAAAGAGGTGGAATAAAACAACGTCCTAGTCAGATGAGTATGACCGGTTGCACGCTTCAAATCTATAAATGTGACATTTTAAACCATAAAATGACAAATATAAGCTTTTTAAAAGCAAAAAATAGTCACGATAGACCATTTAAACCAATATACGAAAGATGGTTGAGCTACAGTGACAATAACTCTTGTAATTAATATAAAAAGACGGTTGGGTGTAAAAAAAAAACAAACAATTATTAAGCATTTATATTATACCATTTATATTGTTGTAAAATATATCAAAAAAACATGTAAATGATATAAATAAGATGCTTATAAATATAATAGTTGAAAATATGGTTTTGATTAATGAATTTGATTTATAAAGACTTGAATATAAAATATAAAAAACAATAATAAAGAAAAATTAATGATGTATATCTTAATAAGTAGTATTATATATACATATTAGAGCATGTTTATAAATTACTTAACTGACAAATTATTCTTAAATATATTTTTTTTAACCGGCTCTACTCCTAAGCTAACAACAACTATTGCACCTATGTTCACGACGGGACTTGAACCCTCGACCTCAAAGAGGAAAGACACCACCTGATACCGCTGGGCTCCAAGCCCTTTGGTTCTTAAATATATTTAACTTATATTTTGATTTTAATTCTTTTGACGGCACTTTATATATATATATATATATATATATATATATATATATATATATATATATATATATATATATATATATAAAAGTTATAAAATATATAACTTATATTTTATACTAATTCTTTTAACGTCACTTTTATATATATATATATATATATATATATATATATATATATATATATATATATATATATATATATATATATATATATAGTTGTAAACCAACCATTTGGGTTTGATAGTACAAGTGTTTTAGACTAGGAGAATTGGTGGGCTTTAGGGTAAGGCAGATATAAGGGTTTGGGCCAAATTTGAAAAATTAAGCCAAGTATTAGCATTGATTGGTTAGTTGGTTTTTGAGCCTTTTAGGTTAGGTTTGAGCCTAAGTCTTGGTCTAAACTAGGTAAAGGGTAAAGTGGTCTTTTTACCCTAATTATGAACTGATAATTATGGATTGGAATTCAATTATTAATAGGATGTTATGTGGTATTGATAGCTCGGAGATTCGTTGGTTCGCAGCAGCAGCGAGTGTAAGATCTTTTATCTGTGGATTGAGGTGAGTTTCTTCATTGGCTTAGCGGGTCTAAGGCACCAATGTTGACATTTATTGTTTATGTTAGGATGCTAGGAGTATGCGTGACCCTTGCATGTGTTATGTGATGCAATGTATACTGGGCGGGACTCGATGTCAAGCGAGGCCCGATTAGTGATCGTATGCTATTGTTTTATGATCATTGTATGTGTTAACAATGTATGTCGGGCGGGGCTCGATGCCGGGCGAGGCCCGATTAATAAATGTTTAATACGAAACTAATCAAAAAATAAAAAGACAACAATTATAATAGTTTATAACAAATCTATTTTATATTATGAGATAGTTTAATTTAGATATTATAATATAAAAGAATAAACAATAAAATGTGTTAAATAATGAATAAAAACAGATATTAGAGAATTATAAACATTAATATAATAACCAACTATCTAAACAGAAATGAAAATAGTTATAAGAAATTTGACCCGCATAGCCTAAAAGGGGAGGACCCTATAACTCTTCCATTCATTAAATTCATTAAATATGATTAGGTTATTACATTTTTTATATATTTTTTATTTGAATTTTTTATTAGTGGTTTTGACTAAGTGATTAGTGGTTTTAAATAGGTGTATTTAGAATCCCCCTACTCAAGATATCCATGATTCAGTAGAATCGTTTTCTAGAATCAACATTCCACAACATTCTAGAAACAGAATTTGTTACAAATATAGCATTGACCTGATAAATTCTTTATCCACAGCAATCCGATCCTGAAAATCTCTGGCAGACAGCAAAGGCGAACGCGCCACGTGTAAAGCAATCGTGGACATAGAGTTGCGAAGAAGTGAAAGAATCATAATTTTGTTTAAGGTTTTTATCATTTTGTAGAATGTTTTAGATTACATCCCGAAGAATTAATTTTCCATGTTCTTGATATTGTGTATTTTATAACAATAGTTGATGTTGTGTATGGTATAACATTGGTGATATATAAGAAATTTACAATGACTTGCCTTTTGATCTGTTTAAGGTTTATAAAAACATTTTATGTGTAACCCAAAGGAATATCAAGAATATCAAGGTTTTATCCTTAAGATTTGTTAATAGATGTTTTATACGCATTTTGTGAACTTTTAGAAAAGAGTTTAAAAAAGAACATGAGACTTTTTTTCTTAAGTGGCATAACATAATAGCTTGAGAGTATCTTATTAGGTCAGTACTCATGAACACTGTATTCTCCATGGTTTCATTAATTTTTCCGTCATGTTCTAATCAAACAAAAAAGATAAATGTCAAAATCAGTTAGGACATTTTAAAATCTGAAAATTTTGAAAAACAACAGCAATATACTTATATGTACCATTTTGAAAGAACAATACATAAAAAACGATGAAGACTTGAAGTCTTAAACTTGCATTGCAAAAGAATCCACCCTTCCAAAATCACTTAAAATCTCGTGCAATTTATTTTTTACACAATGCTCAAACCTGTCAATATACGAAATCTTAAAACATATGGACTGTTTCTATAAAATAAATAAATAAATAAACCTTAAACCTTAAACCTATAAAAAGAAACTTCATAGGTACCTTTTCTATAAAAATTATAGGGACTCAATTTGTCAATATTGAAAACCTTTGTAGCAAAAGTCTAAAATATAAAACTTTTAGGGACTAAATCTGCCAATATTAAAAACTTTTGTCACAAAAACCTCAAATGTTAAAGTTCACTATTCATTTATTTAGTATATCCTCTCTTCTAATAAAACAGTACCCAAAATGCCACATGATATTCCCTTAGCACCTCCGGCTCTCTTTTTCCCGCTTAAAACATGAAACTGAATTTTCGAGTTTGCCCTTCCATTCGAATGCCTTTACTGTCTTCCTTTTTTTCCTGGAAATTTCAATTTTCAATTTTCAAATTGTCCATATATATCTGCAAAAAAATCTGAAAAAAAAAATGTTATACACATATGCCATTACGATCATGATTTTATTTAAGCCTAAAAAATCAGGCAAATCAATTTGAATTTCATTTAATAACAATAAAACAATTAAATATGATATGTTCCTAATTTAAACATTTATACATTTCTAAATTACCGATAGTTTCTATCTCAAATATATATATATATATATATATATATATATATATATAAACAGGGTTTAGACTTCCCATTCGTATATACATGTATACGCTTACATTCTTCCTCTTTCTGTTCGATATTAGAGATTCATCATTAGGTTTGTTGTTCTACATTCCTGTAATAGTAGACATATAAAAGTATGCATTCTCTTTTTCCTATTACCTCTTCTTCATATGTCAATTTCATATTATTTTCGAAATTGTACAAGCCTTATTTTGTTTATGTTTTCATTCTCTCTATATTTCTTATGGAGCTCCAATATACGTTTCTTCATCCCTACATCATATACAACAAAAAACAGAACACCAGGTTATTTTTCTTTGTACTTATATTAATCATTCCCTGTGTATTTTATATGTAATTTGTTCATCTTCTATTTCTCAATCCAAAACAAAAATATGCTTAATGTATATTAGTGCATGTGTGTTTTGTGTGTTTGTAGCACCTGGTTCCTGGTATGTAAGATTTATCTGAGTATTTTGTATTATTGGCCTTGGACTCGGCGAGTTGGAGGCCTGACTCGCCGAGTAGAGACGGGACTTGGGACGCGGTTAAGTTGGCGACTCTGCGAGTCCGCGCTGTCTGATGAAACCCTAATTTCCAAGGGTTTGCACCCTATTTAAACCGACCATTTGTGCCCCAACTCCGCCCCCTTCACCCTCATAAGCTCTCCATACAGTATAACCCTTGTTATTGTGAGTTTGAGGCTTTTTAGTGTGTTTCCTTGAAGATTTTGGAAAGGAAGAGGAGTAGATCAAGAGGAAGGGAAGGAAGCCAAGCATCTCCGTGTTCTCTCAGTAATTTCTTGGAGGTATAACTCGTTTTCCCTCTGTTTCTATGCTTATTACTCCATTAAAGTCCTTTTTGAACCATGTCCCAAGCTTGGTTGTGCATTGTTGGTTGATTCAAGTTGTTAGCCTTTAAATCTAGACCCTATTCAGTCCCTGGAGCATGGATCTACTGCCTTGATGGAGTCATATTGCACACAAGCCCTAGATCTACCCCTTTTGGTGCACTTTGAGCCTTGGAACCTTTATTGGTGATGATCTACACGTAAAGTTGGAAACTTTACGTGTAAACCAGGCCCTAGGATCCCAGATCTATGAATGGCATGGATTGGATTCGAGCAAAATCGTGTATTTGGCTTTTGCATGAAGCAGACTCGGCGAGTCGCTCATCTAACTCAGCGAGTCTGGTCGCGAGTCTCCGAGTTGTCCCCTTTTCGTTGTGTCGAGTTGAGTAGTGAGTCCTGGGTGGACTCGGTGAGTTGGTAGCCGAACTCACCCATGAAGGAACTCGGCGAGTAACCGCCCTGACTCGGCGAGTTCAAGATAGTCTTCTTAGATCAAGAACAGACTTGGCGAGTTGTTCATACAACTCGGCGAGTCACAGCATAAATTGTTCATCGGATGAAGATGAACTCGACGAGTTGTTCATACAACTCGGCGAGTAGGATGAAGGACTTGGATATCAGTTTAGAAGGAGAACTCGTCGAGTCAACTCCCAACTCGACGAGTAGAGACGGGTTGCAGGTCAATTGATTGGATAAGGACTCGGCGAGTCGGGTCAACTGAAAGTTGACTCTGGCTTTGACTTTTAACTTGATCAAGGGTAAAATGGTCAATTTACCTGAGGGTCAGTTAGCAGTGTTTGATTGAGTGTTTTGTGGGAATTATAGCCGGAGGATTTCCGGAGCAGCAGCAGCAGCAGTCAGTCAATTCCCACGCAGACCAGCAGCTATTTCGAGGTGAGTTTCCTTCCAGTAGGAACGGGTCTAAGGCACCAAGGTCGACCAGTGTAGACGAGATGTTAGCACTAGAGTGTGGGTTGAGCCCGTATCTCTTGGTTTAGTTAATTATGATATATGTGTCGGTATGATAGAGTTGTCTATACTTGTTGTCTGTGTGATACTTGTATATTATGAGTTAGCGGTTGAGTGTGGGCAAGGCCCGTATCTCTCCGAGGGTGGAGTGTGGGCTAGGCCCGTATCTCCCAGATAGTAGAGTGTGGGCGAGGCCCGTATCTCCCGGCTAGCGAAGTGTGGGCAGGGCCCGTATCTTCACGAGTGTGGGTGAGGCCCGTATCTCCCGGCTAGCGAAGTATGGGCGGGGCCCGTATCTTTACGAGTGTGGGCGAGGCCCGTAACTCCTAGCTGAATGTTGTATGTTATATGCTTGCATGGTATGAGGTATTATGGGGGAACTCACTAAGCTTTGTGCTTACAGTTTACAGTTTTGGTTTCAGGTACCTCTTCATCGAAGGGGAAGGAGCTGGTGCGGTAGCGGCACATCATACACACACACACTAGTTTCCGCATTTACGAGATTTCTCTGGGAATTATACTCTGATATTTTGATTGGTTGTATGATTTGGATTTTAGACATGGTTTATGTTGTGATGTGGTTTGATCAAACAATGTTTTAATTATTAGTGTTTTTCTAAAGTAATGTTTTAAAAACAAAATTTTTGGACGTGAAAATTGGGTCGTTACAAGTTGATATCAGAGCCCTGGTTTGAGGGATTCGGACACACCTTCGGGGGTGTCTGAACTCAAATCGAGGGGTCAAAAGATTTTGTAAAAGAAAACGTTTTCTAAAAGGGTAAGTAAAATATTTCAAGAAGGAACGAAGTGTGTGATGTGCGCGACCGACCGAGCTCAAGTAAGTATTCCCCAAAGTACCCATACAAGTTTATGTTATGTTTATCAGCTTTTGTAGAACAACATGCTAGAATAGGACTAAGGATCTAGGAGTGATGCCTTATGTGCCTGCTTTATGTGTTTCAGTTGTATGAGAATTGCATGCTAGTATTAAGTAGACAGCGAGTAGGATAACCTGATTAGGTTATGCCTGGTAGTATGAGCTTAGCATTTTATGCTAGTACAGTTCCTGTAAGCAGAAAGAGTTGATTGAGATTGTTACCCTTGTCTGAATGCTGCTTGCTTCGTGCTTTGTGGGACTCTGAATAATGGGAGTTAGCCATTAGGTAAATACGTCACGTCACCTGTGATCAGGGTTGAATAATCTTAGAGTGCTGGATTCGATCCTACTGCGTAGCTCTTGTTTAAGTCCAACCGTTGTAGGGACGAGTCTATTACTCGAAGGATTATCTGAGCCTCATCACATGTGATGGTATTCGGGTAATGACTAATTGGCATTACAAGGAGGCCTGCAGCAGCTGAGGACTGGATAGAGTAGAGTCAGAGATTTCCCTAAGGCAAGCCTAGGATGAGTATAGCGGTAATCAGCAGTAGTGGAAGGAATCTGGTGGAGTCGAGGCAGTCCCTGAAGAAGGTACAGATAGATGTGGAAGGTAGTATAGGCCCGTACTACTGAAAGCAGAGGATCCGTACCCGAACCAAGGAAGGCCAAGATAAGACCAGGGAACTTGTAAGTAGTTGTGATCCCTCAAGAAGTATCAGTATCACTAATGATTGTTACTATGTATTGCAGAATGGTGGTACTATGATCGAGGCTGATAGATGGCGGTTCAGGAGAGGGGTCAGGTTCGGGATCAAGTTCCGAGCCAGTAGATGAGGGACTACGCGAGTTCATCGTGTCAGAGATCACCAGGGGTATCCTTGAGTCGACCCCCATTATCTTCGGGTCGATCAAGGAGGGGATCATCGAGTTCATGGAAGATCGCCTTCGGGCATTCAGGAGCGACATGGCATCTGGCCAGTCGGGATCTCGCACACTATCCTTTAAGGACTTCAGGGGCAGTGGTGTGCTGGATTTCCATGGGGTGAAAGACCCCATTGCCGCCAGACGATGGATTGCGGACATCGAGTCTGCACAGTTGACTAGCTTCTGCCCCGAGGGGTCAAAGGTGAGGTATGTCGCAGGGTGTTTACGAGACCGAGCTCGAGATTGGTGGGAGTCAGTGGGTGACTCGTTAGGAGCCTCAGCGATCGAGGCTATGACTTGGTTGGATTTTGTGACCAGATTCAGGGCAGAGTTTGCACCAGCTGTCGAGCTTCAGCAGCTGGCCACGGAGTTTTTGGACATGAGGCAGACGACGGAGACTGTGGCGGAGATCACCGCCAAGTCCCGGGAGAGGGCTTTATTGTTGCCCCAGTATACGGGTGACGAGGATATGAGGAGGACCCGTTATCATGATATGCTACGGGCTGACATCCGAGAGCAGGTTAGCTTTTCAGCTTGCCCTACCCTGGAGTCCATGATTGCCAGGGCGAGGGAAAGAGAGATCGATTTAGAGCACATTCGGAAACGGAAAGTAGAGGCGGGGCAAGCGGTTGGGGCTTCAGGGAAAAAGCCCAGGGGATCAGATGGGAGGCCGAAAGGCCAAGGGGGACCGGGCCGCTGCGGGAAATGCGGCAGGACACATGAGGGAGCATGTAGGATGGGATTAGCAGGCTGCTACAAGTGCGGCAAGGCAGGGCACTTTAGCAGGGATTGTACTACTCCTGTTTCGGCTATTCGGACTTCAGAGTTGTTGTGTTTTCACTGCAACCAGAGGGACCACAAGAAGGCCAATTGCCCCTAGTTGACAGCATCTGCGCCAGTAAAGGCGCCAGCTCCAGCGACCTTGCGGATCACTGATGGCCGGCAAGGCAAGGCAGAGGCTCCGGTGGTGAGGAGTCGGGCATTTCAGTTGACTACCGAGGAGGCACGCGCCGCACCCGACATGGTGACGGATATGATTCTTTCCCTCTACTTTATTTTATGATGTTATGATATTGATATGTGCTCTGTGTGTATATGTATGCATTAGGATCGTTCCATGTGAACGACATCCCAGTTCAGGTGTTGTTCGACTCGGGTGCCTCCCGATCATTTGTTTCCCTTGCGCTTAGCAAGAAGTTTCCTGAGTCTTCAGGCATATTGGATTGCCCTTTAGAGGTAGAGATTGCTGATGATCGATCGGTGCGAGCATCGATGGTGTTTCGGGATTGCGTATTGCGTTTGTTTGAGGAGCGCTACTTGGTAGACTTGGTTCCCATTCCGTTGCGCGGGAACAAGGTGATTATAGGCATGGATTGGTTGAGCCCTAATGGGGCGGTGATAGACTGCGCACAACAACTAGTGCAAGTTAAGACCCCAGGTGGGGGAGAGTTAGTGATTCATGGCAAGAGGTCACATTGCGGACCCACTGTATGTTCAGCAGCGAGGGCTACACGCTATCTCCAGCAGGGATGCGCAGGATATGTCGCATATGTGATGGATACCCGGGAGGCAGGTAAGGCGACAGTGAGCGAGGTTCCGGTGGTTCGAGATTTCGCAGATGTTTTCCCAGAGGAGCTTTCTGGGATACCTCCGGAACGACAGGTGGAGTTCAGGATTGACCTCGTTCCTGGTGCGGCTCCGATAGCCAAGGCACCGTATCGGTTGGCTCCTCCCAAGATGCAGGAGTTGTCTACGCAGCTGCAGGAGCTGCTAGACAAGGGATTTATTCGTCCGAGCAGTTCACCCTGGGGAGCCCCGATCCTGTTTGTGAAGAAGAAGGATGGGTCGCACCGGATGTGCATAGACTACCGGGAGATGAATAAGGTGACGGTGAAGAACCGTTACCCACTCTAGAGGATTGATGATCTCTTTGACCAGCTTCAGGGAGCGTCTTGGTTTTCCAAGATCGATTTGCGTTCGGGATACCATCAGATGAGGGTCAGAGAGGAGGATGCGCAGAAGACCGCGTTTCGGACGTGCTATGGCCATTATGAGTTCGTGGTGATGCCGTTTGGGCTCACCAATGCTCCTACTGCGTTCACAGACCTCTTGAACCGTGTATGCAGACCGATGCTGGATCGGTCTGTGATAGTTTTCATTGACGACATCTTGGTTTATTCCAAGACACAGGAGGAGCATGAGGAGCATCTGAGAGAGGTTTTGGAGACCCTGAGGAGGGAGGGCTTGTATGCCAAGTTCTCCAAGTGCGAGTTTTGGTTACGCGAGGTGCAATTTCTCGGACACCTTGTCAACTAGAACGGGATTCTAGTTGACCCGGCCAAGGTCGAGGCCGTGATGAGATGGCAGGTTCCTAAGTCTCCATCCGAGATTCGGAGCTTCCTGGGATCAGCAGGCTACTATCGGAGATTCATTCAGGATTTCTCCAAGATAGCCGTACCCCTGACGCGGCTGACGAAGAAAGCCGTAGTCTTTTGGTGGGGACCCAAGCAGCAGACTGCGTTTGAGACGCTGAGACAGAGATTATGCGAGGCGCCAATCTTAGCCCTGCCAGAGGGCGTAGAGGATTTTGTGGTTTACTGTGACGCGTCCATTTCAGGGTTGGGTGCGGTACTGATGCAGAGGGGGCATGTCATTGCCTACGCTTCAAGGCAGCTCAAGCCCCACGAGGCGAACTACCCGACGCATGATTTGGAGTTGGGGGCGGTGGGTTTTGCCCTCAAGATTTGGCGGCATTACCTCTACGGGGTTCGATGTACCATCTACATGGACCACAAGAGTTTGAGGTACCTCATGGATCAGCCAAATCTGAACATGAGGCAGCGTCGGTGGTTGGACGTGGTGAAAGATTATGATTGTGAGATCCTTTACCACCCTGGGAAGGCCAATGTGGTGGCCGATGCGCTTAGCCGCAAAGGCGGCGCCGATCAGGGATATTTGCATGAGGATGACCGTAGTGACTCCCCTATTGGAGCAAATTCGGGAGGCTCAACAGGAGGCTATCAAGGAGGAGCATCGGAAGAGCGAGCGTGTGGTGGGTCAGGTTTCCTCCTTCGATTATGATAGCCGAGGAATTTTGACACTACACCGTAGGGTGTGGGTGCCGTATCATGGAGGCGTGCGCTAGATCTTGATGGAGGAGGCGCACAAATCCCGATTCTCTATTCATCCAGGGGCGACGAAGATGTATAGGGATCTTCGTCCAGAATATTGGTGGCCCTGCATGAAGCGGGATGTGGCATGGTACGTTGAGCGGTGCTTGACCTGCAGGAAGGTCAAGGCCGAACATCAGAGACCGCATGGCAAGATGCAGCCGTTGGACATCCCGTTGTGGAAATGGGAAGATATCACGATGGATTTTATCACGAAGCTTCCCAGGACTGCGCGTGGAGTAGATTCGATTTGGGTCATCGTGGATCGATTGACCAAGAGTGCTCACTTTATCCCGATTCAGGAGAGCATATCGGCCGAGAAATTGGCCGACATCTATATCAGGGAGATCGTAGCGCGACACGGGGTGCCAGTATCGGTTATCTCGGACAGGGATGTGCGTTTTACTTCCAGGTTTTGGAAGATATTTCATGACGAGTTGGACACTCGTCTGCATTTTAGCACCGCCTTTCACCCGCAGACGGATGGTCAGAGCGAACGGACCATCCAGACTTTGGAGGATATGTTGCGGGCATGCGTGCTAGATTTCAGGGGTAGCTGGGATACCTATCTTCCCTTGATAGAGTTCTCATACAACAACAGCTACCACACAAGTATTGACCGCCCTCCATTCAAGTTGTTGTATGGTCGGAGGTGCAGGACCACGATATGCTGGGGGGAGGTTAGCCAGAGAGTCATGGGGAGCACCGAGGTGGTACTCAAGACGACCGAGAGGATCCAGCAGGTTCGGAGCAGGCTTCAGACTGCTCAGAGTTGACAGAAAAGTTACGCCGACAAGCGTCGATCCGACTTGGAGTTCCAAGTCGGGGATATGGTTCTCCTGAAGGTGTCGCCTTGGAAAGGCGTCATTCGATTCAGGAAGCGGGGCAAGTTGGGCTCGAGATTCATCGGACCGTTCAGAGTTGTAGCCTGGGTGGGCAAGATAGCGTATAGGCTAGATCTGCCAGTCGAGCTCAGCCAGATCCACAACACTTTCCATGTTTCTCAGCTGTGAAAGTGCCTAGTAGACGATTCAGCAGTAGTGCCGTTACAGGATATACAGGTTGATGACAACCTGAATTACATTGAGCGCCCAGTCGCAATCCTCGACAGGAAGTCGAAGGATTTGAGGAACAAGCGAGTGGAACTCGTGAAGGTGAAATGGCAGCACCGAAAGGGATCGGAGTGGACTTGGGAGCCGGTGGAAGAGATGATGGAGCATTACCCCGAGCTGTTTCAGGATCGAGCAGCAGACTTTGAGGACGAAGTCTAAAATAAGTGGGGGAGATTTGTAGCACCTGGTTCCTGGTATGTAAGATTTATCTGAGTATTTTGTATTATTAGCCTTGGACTCGGCGAGTTGGAGGCCCGACTCGCCGAGTAGAGACGGGACTTGGGACGCGGTTAATTTGGCAATTCGACGAGTCCATATTATGGACTCGGCGAGTCCGCGCTGTCTGATGAAACCCTAATTTCCAAGGGTTTGCACCCTATTTAAACCGACTATTTGCGCCCCAACTCCGCCCCCTTCACCCTCAGAAGCTCTCCATACAGTATAACCCTTGTTCTTGTGAGTTTGAGGCTTTTTAGTGTGTTTCCTTGAAGATTTTGGGAAGGAAGAGGAGTAGATCTAGAGGAAGGGAAGGAAGCCAAGCATCTCCGTGTTCTCTCAGTAATTTCTTGGAGGTATAACTCGTTTTCCCTCTATTTCTATGCTTATTACTCCATTAAAGTCCTTTTTGAACCATGTCCCAAGCTTGGTTGTGCATTGTTGGTTGATTCAAGTTGTTAGCCTTTAGATCTAGACCCTATTCAGTCCCTGGAGCTTGGATCTACTGCCTTTATGGAGTCATATTGCACACAAGCCCTAGATCTACCCCTTTTGGTGCACTTTGAGCCTTGGAACCTTTATTGGTGATGATCTACACGTAAAGTTGGAAACTTTACGTGTAAACCAGGCCCTAGGAGCCCAGATCTATGAATGGCATGGACTGGATTCGAGCAAAATCGCGTATTTGGCTTTTGCATGAAGCAGACTCGGCTAGTCTCCGAGTTATCCCCTTTTCGTTGTGTCGAGTTGAGTAGTGAGTCCTGGGTGGACTCGGTGAGTTGGTAGCCGAACTCACCCATGAAGGAACTCAATGTGACAACCCCAAATCTATTCCCGTTACAAATCCCATCTTCACTAACGGAATGCATCACTATACGTTATTTTCTTTAATATTTGGAATCGTCAATAACCGAATATCTAGTTATTTGCATGTCTTGATATTATCATAAGTAAATATAACATGTATGTGTTAACCCCGTTTAACCTAATAGAGTTATATTACTTTTTCAACCACTTCACCCGGGTAAAAAGTTTTAACCCTGTTAAACTTTAAGCATCGGGTAGCCGTGTATCGGGTACGATACCCAAGGCATATGAAATGAGTGTAAACAACATTTGAACACTCTTTTACCTCACATTCACTCTCTCTCACTACTTTCTCTCTCTAGACCCAAACTCGACCCCAAATCCGCGAATTTCCGGCTTCCAAACGTAAGGACTCGTTCCCTATCTTAATCTAGACATACTTCACTGTATTTAGAGGCCAAAATCATAGAAATCAAGGACCAAAAAGGAGTTTACGGCCTAAGAAGCCCCTTAGGCCGTAAACCCCTAGAAACTTGCCAAAAACCTCATTTTCCCATCCTTTAATCTTATGGACTAATTAAGGCATATACCTAGGAGAGTTTGGACACTAAAACACAAGGAATTGAAGCTTAAAAAGGAGTTTACGGCCCAAGCTTGTGCTTAGGCCGTAAACACCCCAAAAACCCCAAAAATCCTTGTTTAAAGCCCCAAAAACTCATCTAAGGTGTTTGGTAATTTAGACTTGACACTAAGGAAGGTTTAAATGCATCAAACAACATCATTTGAAGACAAAAAGAGGAGTTTACGGCCAAGGCTAAGCTTGGGCCGTAAACACCCAAGTTTTTGTGTCAAACAAGTCCCAAAACTTCTCTAATGCATGTAAGGAATTTAGCTAAGGCCCTTGGATGTGTGTTGTACCATTAAACTTCCCATTTTGAGGCCAAATGAAGAGTTTACGGCCAAGGATATTCTTGGGCCGTAAACTCCCCAATTTTCATGCCAAATTGTCCCAAAACTCATTTTAAGACTTTCTAGAATTTACCTAAGGTGAATGAGAACATGTTGTACCATTTAAACAACCATTTTGATGGATTAAATGGAGTTTACGGCCTAAGAACAAGCCTTGGCCGTAAACTCCCCAAAATGTCACAAAAATAAGAGTTTAATCCCTCCATATTGGTCCAAGGCTCATGCCATTAAAGTAAGGAAGTGAAATAAGGCCTTAAACATGCAATTTGGAGGACCACATGAGTTTACGGCCAAGCCTAGGGGGCTTACGGCCGTAAACTCCCAAGGAGTGGCCTTTGGGCCGTAAACTCCAAGGGAGTGAACTCATGGACCCTCCCGTAAATCATTCTTGGCCTTGTACCACTCCCGGGAACCCCTTCTAGGCCCTAAAACCCCGAAAACGATGCTAGAATGTCCAAATACTATAATGAAAAGCATAAGATGACTAAATTCTTGTAAAATACATATTTCATATGACATTAGGGTCCTAAAAGGTGCTCAAGTCGTTATTTGGTACCAAACGCTCAACCAACACTTTTACCCGATTTACCCGATTCACCCGATTTACGCAATTTCAGGTGAGTTCATACCCCTTTAATGAACCTTTCAAATGTTTTAAATGTTTTAGGGGGGAGATACAAGTTGCTTATAGATGTTTATGGAAAGTTTTACAGAACGATTTTCCATGTTACGAGGATTAATCACATGTGATTCACTATTCTTAGTTCAAATCACATGTGATTTATCACTATGTCATATAAACAGATTTATACCTTTACAAGACTATTTTGGACAAGCAAGACAGATTTTAAATGTTCTTTTGGAAAATACTTTTATTAAATCAATTTACCTTTGTAACGTAACCACTCTGATATGTTTATATAAGTAAGACTTGGAGGACTTAGGACCGATATCTCGCCTTATTTCGTGTTCTTGTTTGATTGTGGGCTTAGGGTAGTAGTTATCCGTCCGACTGTCGTTGATTTCTTAGTTATATAACTTGTATATCAATATGGAACACGAATATTTCTCCTTTCACTAGATACTAAAGTCACTAACATGTTAAGAACCATCTACACTAAGTTAACCATAATAGGTATAGTTAATGTTGCTACTACTATTACTCGCTGAAGTCACTACTCTCTACATTATAATACTTACTATTACCAAACAATACACTAGTAAGAGAATACACTATGATCAATACTAAAAGATTACTACAACTATAATAAAAGAGAAAACACTAAACAAACAATAATACACTAACCCACTACGAGTTACTCTATTCGTTACCCACTACGCCCGGAGATTTCCGACTGGAAGACGACACTACATGTATAGATCTATACGGGGCAGACGCTATCATATCCCGACTGTTAATTTCAGTCCGCGCCGTGCAGGCCCAGGGATGCCACTACTTCACTACATTGTGCATGACTGGGAAGGTCATGGGATCCTCTATTATCCTCACTAATAGTAATATACAAGGAATACACTATAACTACTCTAAAATACTACACTAAACGCTAAATTACATCCCGAAGTAAGTAAGAATCGATCACTAAAGGAAGCTTGCACCTCTACCACTAAATACAGGCTTAACCTATTCTATCACATTACTATTTGGGAATTTCTAATATACTTTTACATTAAACTGTTTTCAAAAATAGAGAATGCCTACTTTTCATACATTTCACTTACAATGTATTTTCTGGAAAATATAGGATTTTCTAGGCTTTCTACTGCTTATGAATATAAATAGCACATTTTTCGCACTATTGCTTTTTATACAAAAACTCACACTAAACTCTTATGAACTCACCAGCTTTATGCTGATTTTCGTTTTCAAAATAACTTGTATCTTCAGGTCAAAGATAGACCGGTACAGACACAACATTTTTGGAGAAGGTGGAGCATACAAGACCCATCTCTTATTTTTGAATTACTTTTGGTGTTTGTTGAACAATATAAAACACTCTTGTAATTAAATTCACTATGTAAATGCAATGGTTGTATGTTTCTTGTTTTTACTATTATGCAATTGTGATGATACTGTACATGACGTCCCCCACCCCGAAACGTATTCCGCCGTTATCAGTTTTGGGGAGTGACACTCGGCGAGTCAACGCCCTGACTCAGCGAGTTCAAGACAATCTTCTTAGATCAAGAACAGACTCAGCGAGTTGTTCATACAACTCGGCGAGTCACAGCATAAATTGTTCATCGGATGAAGATGAACTCGGCGAGTTATTCATACAACTCGGCGAGTAGGATGAAGGACTTGGATATCAGTTTAGAAGGAGAACTCGTCGAGTCAACGCCCAACTTGACGAGTAGAGACCGGTTGCAGGTCAATTGATTGGATAAGGACTCGGCGAGTCGGGGAGCTAACTTGGTGAGTCGGGTCAACTGAAAGTTGACTCTGTGTCACACCCCCGAACCAGACGGCGGAAACGTCCGGGGGCTGTTGTGACTCAATTGAATACCATCACAATGAATATACATGAAACATAACATCATTCATCACCAACATTTGAATATTACAACTGATAGCGTTTACATTCAGTACATAGTCTCAAAACATTACATTCTCAAAAATAGATTGTTCGATACTAATTAAACAACAGCAAAACATCATAGAGTACAATTCTTCCTTCACTTTATCTGTTACCTGAGAATACAAGTATTTTGAAAAACGTCAACATATGAAATGTTGGTGAGTTCATAAGTAATGTTTGAAATATAGTGGTTTGTATTGTTTGAAAATCACCAGAAAATCCGATATTTTCTGAAAAGAACTTAGTATAAAAAGTGTGAAGATCCGTAAGTATGCTTGTTTGTTTCTATAAATGTAAGAGTACGATTTGTAAAACTCGGTATGTAGTTCGAAGGTGTATTAATTGAAAACCCTAGGAAAACCCGACGTTTTCCCATTACTTTGCATTAAATAATTTTATGTTTCGTTATTTCGTTACGACAGGTGTATTCGTTGAGCTCCGGAGACGTTGGATTGACAGTGGGTTGTGAATTGTTGTAACGTACGTTAATGAAAACGACCAGTTGACAACCGTACAAACGATCCCTTAGGCGTCGCTCGCACTTATTCACATAACCCAACCCCCCGGACTCATGTAGCCCCACGACCGAGGGGAAAAAGAAGGTGCGAAGCCCCCGATAATTCCCTACGTCGTTCAAGGCTATAGTGAATGCGAAGGGCCCTTAGCCCAACTCGCATTAGTGAATTCTCGACTTTGCTAGCAGTACCGAAGGACCCTTGGGGACCAGCAGCACGTTGCCATTGAAAGTCCTTTTACGCTGTGTTGGATCATGTAAGACCCAACAACTCGTAAGGTTGATGTCTTCGGGCCTAAAGATCAGGTCATTGGGCTAGCTAGGCCCAACAAACAAGATTTTACACTTTTGGGCCCAAAGATGGTGTATCAACGTCTGTGCACTCTCACGTGTGTATTGAATTCCCAAATTTTCCGTGTATGAATCGAGTTGTCGTCGTGTTAGTAGTTTCGGATTTGTTATTGATTCGAGACCGAATCAATTCGTTTGATAATGATTTTTGGTGTTGTTGTGTATTGTAATTCGTCGGTAGTCGCAGTGTCAATATTTGATCACAACGGATGTATTGAATTAACATTGAAATTTTTCTGTTTACAGCCCCTCTTTATTTTGTAAATTTACTTTTTCAACCCTTTGAATAAATTAATTTCCGGTTTAGTCCTTAAACCATTTTTCTTGGCATTCTAACACCAAAACTTATTTAAATTGATATTTTTCAGCACATTTTTAGTTGAAAACAGTTTTAGTCCCTCAAAATACAATTTTCTCGGCTGTAACCTCTCTTTTTCGAAATGTTTACACTTTTGGCCCAAATTGGAAATTTTTTGCAACTTTGGTCCTTTTTAATTATGAAAAGCATTTTTTAACCTTTGAAAAGGACTTGGAACACTAGTAGTCCACTGTTTTACGGAAAAACACAGTTTCAGTCCCTCAAATTGGAAAATTTCGCATATTGGGCCCTATTGGGCCGAAAAGTTCATTTTTAGCCCATTAAGTTTAGAAATTTACATTTTAAACATTCTAAAGTGTATATTTCTAGAAAAATTCCTTTATGAAACTGTTTTGGAACTTCTTAACCTCCAGAATTTGTATTATGACATTTTGGGCCCTTAAACTTCATATTCTTAGCATTTTAAGTCCAAAAATGTGATTTTTAGCCCAAGATGTTCATCTAAACCAACTTGGTTATTTTTCTAGTAATGACTTATGTATAATGATATGTTTTAGCACTTGTTTCATGCATCATAACACAAATCTCGATTTTTTTAGGTCCTTTTGACTAGTTTCAACACCATAAACACACAAAAGTATGTAACTAAACATAGAAATCATACAAGGCATACACATAATGATAGATCTACACATTTGCTTGTATTCCCCCCCCCCCCCAAAAAAAAAAACTTATAAAAACCGAAAATAAGGGGGTATGAAGCTCACCTTGGGTGTGGTTTCGGTTTTGGAGAAAGATGGAAGAAAAATGAAGTGATTTTCGGCCCTAGCACCTTTCCTTGGAAGTTCTCGAGTTTGGTGACTTCTAAGGTGCATGATCACAAGTTTGAATAGATTTAGAAGAGATTTTTGATGAAATGAAGTAGCTAGATTATGGATTAGTCATCAACTTACCTTAGATGATGATTTTGTGGGAAAAACCTCCTTGAGAAGCTCTTGATTCTCGAAATTTTTGAAGAAGGAGGGAGGAGATGTTCTTCAAGATTTAGAGAGAGTGGAATAGATTTTTGTGAGTGTGTGTGTGTTGTGTTTGGCCGAGAGCAAGAAGAAAGAGGAGAGAAAGGGTTGAGTTGACATTCCTTGATGCATGTTGGTCCATGCATGGAGATATGTGGGATATAAGTGAGGTAGCATGTATTAAGTCAACTCCTTTCTCATGGGCTTGCCTTGGGCCGAGATTTGGGAAGGAAGAAAAGGTTTTTGGGCTTTATTGCCCCTAATCCCATATAGGAGTTAAGTTGGATGATTTTTGGCCCCAAAAAAAATATAATATGATTTTTACACTTTGTTGGGCTAGTTTAGGTTAATAATGGTTCATAATATTTAATTTATTTCATTCTAGGCCCAATATGGCCCAAAATGTTGAAATAAATGATTGTGGGTCCAATTAGAGCCCATTTAAAGGTTCTAATCCCATGATAGTCAAATTGGAGGCTTATTGGCCCAATGAGTCCAATAAGGAAGTTCTAGTCCAAAATAGACCTAACAAGAACTTCTAGGGTTTCCAATTGCTTGTTGACTATTTGTAGTACTTGTATGGTGTATTTGTTTGAAAATTCGATGTCATAGAGTAAGCATCATACATGCTATTAAGTTTTTGATTCTACATTTTACTTGAGTGTAGAGATTACATGACACAAAATTTCTAATTGTGACACTCTGGCTTTGACTTTTAACTTGATTAAGGGTAAAATGGTCAATTTACCCGAGGGTCAGTTAGCAGTGTTTGATTGAGTGTTTTGTGGGAATTATAGCCGGAGGATTTCCGGAGCAGCAGCAGTCAGTCAATTCCCACGCAGACCAGCAGCTATTTCGAGGTGAGTTTCCTTCCAGTAGGAACAGGTCTAAGGCACCAAGGCCGACCCGTGTAGACGAGATGTTAGCACTAGAGTGTGGGCCGAGCCCGTATCTCTTGGTTTAGTTAATTATGATATATGTGTCGGTATGATAGAGTTGTCTATACTTGTTGTCTGTGTGATACTTGTATATTATGAGTTAGCGGTTGAGTGTGGGCAAGGCCCGTATCTCTCCGAGGGTGGAGTGTGGGCTAGGCCCGTATCTCCCAGATAGTAGAGTGTGGGCGAGGCCCGTATCTCCCGGCTAGCGAAGTGTGGGCAGGGCCCGTATCTTCACGAGTGTGGGCGAGGCCCGTATCTCCCGGCTAGCGAAGTATGGGCGGGGCCCGTATCTTTACGAGTGTGGGCGAGGCCCATAACTCCTAGCTGAATGTTGTATGTTATATGCTTGCATAGTATGAGGTATTATGGGGGAACTCACTAAGCTTTGTGCTTACAGTTTACAGTTTTGGTTTCAGGTACCTCTTCATCGAAGGGGAAGGAGCTAGCGCGGTAGCGACACATCATACACACACTGGTTTCCGCATTTACGAGATTTCTCTGGGAATTATACTCTGATATTTTGATTGGTTGTATGATTTGGCTTTTAGACATGGTTTACGTTGTGATGTGGTTTGATCAAACAATGTTTTAATTATTAATGTTTTTCTAAAGTAATGTTTTAAAAATGAAATTTTTGGACGTGAAAATTGGGTCGTTACAGTGTTTCTATTGTGTTGTGTTTCAAACTATTTTCTATAAAAACGTAAAATAGACAACAAACTGTGTATCATATGAAGAAAATAGTATTGTACTTTCAGAAAAAACTAATTTCTTAACTTTTTCTTATTAAACGATTCTACTTTGAATGACCATTCCTGAAAATAAATGGAAAATAGTTCAAAAAGTTTATGTATTTTCATTGTTTGACAAATGAAAATAGGAGTTCACTAAACAATAGAAGATGATCCATTATGCCTCTGTACACTTTGGTGACTGAAGATGTTGTGCTAAAAAAATATCTACCAATATCTTCAAAGAATCCTAAATTGCCCCTATTTGTCAATATCACAAAATCTTCGATCATTCTGGATCTGGAGAACCACCAGGAACCAGCTGCATCATGACAATGTAATAATGAGGGACCCAAATAGGGGTAAAAGGGGATTTTTTTACAGCAGATTTGTGTTGAAGTTAAACAAAAATCAAGAAGCATGACAATGAAACCTACAATTGCTAAGTTATTTCCATTGAGCAAAATATGATCAAGCTTTGTAATCCTACGTCCTTCCGGTGTTATTTCACTACAATACAAAAAAGGAGCAAAATAAACAAAAAAGGAGCAAAATAAAGATAAACACATGTGATGATAATAATCATAAACATTAATACATCAGAGGGGTTAGGACTAAGTCATAGGCTTATAAGTGTGATATCACTCAGTAGTAAGAGGCATATCAAAACAGAATGGTAGGAAAATACATCAGGTTTAACAGGTTTATTAACCAAGTCAATATGAATAAAGGTTTCCACATTTAATCTATCATAAAATAAAAGGGAAATCTCTGAAAAATAATATGAATATATATATATATAGCAAATTAGCAATAGCCGCATCAAACAGATTAAAAAAAAAATTCACTTTATAAGGATCAATGTTAATAGCAAATTTGAAGAAAAAAAAAACCATATTTTTCATCTACTACCAGCCTTACAATTAATTATAAATGTAAAAAATAAACAATTTACATAAAATTTTGGCAATATGAGTATTTACAATATGTTAAACTGTTTTATTCCAAAAGAAATTATTTTAATTAATCTTTTTTATGAAAGTATTAAATTATTGGATTTGAATTTCTTGGAAAATCAACCACCATAGCCAACACTGTTAAGAAACAATTAGTAATTTTCTTTAATTAAACAGGTAAAATAGAGTTGCATGTTGAAACAGAAAAGTGTAATCATCGGCTAATTTTTTCAAAATTAGATATCAAGCCATCTAGAAAGAAATTGTAAGTCTGTAACCATATAATTTTAAGGGGAAGATTACTGAATACATTGCTAATTAGTAGATAATCAAGGGGCTAAGTGATAATACCTTAAATAATGGTATTTAAAAACATTTTTCTCCATAGGTACTGAAATGGAATAATACAAAAGAATAAATTATCTTTTACCCACGAAGTTCTTAATTACTTTATACATTTTATTTAATCAAAATGGAATTTAATGATTCATATTAGTAAGTTAAACCTTATACCTACATAGCAGTGTAATGATTCATATTAGTAAGTTAAACCTTATACCTGCACCATACGATTAATTTTCATAAGACTTTCATGTTCTAACAGGACTTTCATCAAACAACTTATATGCATAATTCAAAATAAGAAAAAAAAAGTAATCTTCACAAAGAAAATATTACCATGGATCCCATGTTTTATAAAGAAATGTAGACCTTTCCAAACACCTGCAACAACAGAAATTGATACATAAATAAACAACAACAAACAACTTTGTATATTCTGACCTACAAAATTTAATTGAGAAAACATGAGTTAGATTATAATAGTTGTTACCTGAGAAATGCTTAGATGAACTGATTTCCATTCCAGATTTTTGTCTTCTACATTGCAATTGCCTAGTTCACCTTCGGTGTGAGAGGAAACCCTATGTATCCCCAAATGAATTTATTCTTACCAAATAAAACACAGTTGTTGATTCCGAATCGACAAAAAACAAACCTATATACACAATTGTAAGAACCCTTATTAAACAAAAATCAAAAAAATTGAATCAATTAACCTGTAGTTTCGGAAATCAGCGTCATGCCTTTGGGGATTCATCAACGACCGATGAAAGCAAAAGTTGAATCGTCTCCTCAGAAAACTACAGGCAGAGAAATAGAAAAAAGCCACATCAATGACGATGGAAAAAGGCAGACCAACGACATCAACTTTGTTGTAGAACCGATGTGAGAGTAGAAGAGATGTTGGATTTGTCTACTATGAACGACTACCTGCTTCCTTTTCTTTTCTCTTCTTTTGTTGTGTTTTATCTTTTTAGAAGATATAATTGCAACATTAATTTCCTTGACTTTTATCTATATTCAAATTTTGATATGTTTTTTAAGTGATTATTATAACTCAATCGAATATATGTCATTTTTGGGTTAATTATCAATTTATTGTCATAACGTCTTAACCACTTCTTTAAATCTAACTATTTTTATCATTAACAAAATCATAATTATAAAGACATTTACAACAAATACACAAACATTCTTCATCTTTCTTTTCCTTTTTTTTATGTTTATCATTTTTAGAATATAAAATTACAAAATGTTATTTATCTTTATTAGAATATAAAATTATAAAATATCCCCTAAACTATAGTAGTAATTCTTACCAAGACTTGCAATATCTTTGATTAACGATCATAATACAATTTACAATTTACAATTATTAATAGTATTTTTTTTAACCCATGGATTCCACGGTTTTAACCTAGTAGAATAATATTTTAAAGTTCGATCATTTTACAAACATCTAGTAGTGGTGTCATGATTATTATCTAGTAATAAATTAAATTATAATAAGTTCTTAGAAAAATATAGGGTTAACTATAGCCAACCAACTATTCTTTTCTTTGCAAAATTGAGGTAGAACACATAAACATACTCCCCTGCTTTCCGAGAGCCAAGCAATTAGCATGATTAACGATTTCGAATCGTTCCCATAAATAGCTAAGTAAATTTGATTCATGATGACTACTCTTAATCCCGTGAAATAACTAGCAATTTCGAATCACTACCCCTTTTTAAGCTTCACTCACCCACAAATTTCCTAAAACTCGAGTCGAATGTCTCCAAAAAAACGATAACCTTCTATGCCACTTGCTAAGAACACATAATATTGCAACTTTAAGTGATTCTTTGGCTGACATAAGGAATCTGCTACGAGACTTATCTTTCTTGGGTTTCCAGAAGGCATCTTCAACATTACCACTGCTAGTAGAAATGATTCTTCTAAGTATCTTCAAGACTTCCAACATTAGAGGCAACTTCCTAGTCCTGCTTCTTGAACTAACCCACGTTGACCAAAACTGTCCATCTTCAAAGCTTGATTCGTCAATGTTTTTCTCTGTAACTTCTGTCATTCTTTGATGGGGCTTTTAGGGGTAGTGATATTGAGGTTATGGATATGTCAAGGTATGATTTGAAGTTCTTGAGTAATGAACTGTGTTGTATGTTGTTGCTGGTACTGTTGGTGATGCTGAGAGTACAACCCACTGCTGCATACAATGGTGGCTGTGATTGTGGAGGTTGCCTTGTGTGCTTCATTAATCAACTTGGAAGAAAGTGAGAAATGAAGAAAAAAATTGAAGTGATGATTATGGGAAGTTGCAAAAATTATAGAGTCAAAGCTTTTGGTGGTAGGTTTGTTGAAAATGTCAATGCATGCCACGTGGCTTTGTAGACTTGGGTCACACTGAGAATTGACCGACCTTTATCATACGATAACCAATAAAACTGATAAAAAATATATTGTTGGTATAATTAACAGATAAAATGTAATTTTTGTGATCTAAACAACCAAACAAGATATGTCAAGAACTTTTTAAATTAAAATTCAAGAGTTGGTTGGTCTACAACGACAATAACCTAAAAATATAATGTTTATAAGTTTGTTATGAGTTAATTTAAGTTGATAAAAAAACTAATTTAACCATCTACAAGTTTCTATTAGTCCATATTATTACAACTTCATAGGTTGAAAATGAGAAAAATAAATTGTTTATAAGTTTGTTATGAGTTAATTTAAGTTGAACAAAAATTAATTTAATTATCTAAAAGTTCCTATTAATCACATTATTATAAAGCAGTTAGGGGGATTAATGAAACAACTTATAAGATTGGTATAGACAGGATCAATTGCAAGAAATTGAAACGAAATTGCATGATTATTCAAGGAATCTTACACATCACACGATAGGCTCTCTGAGAGACCTAAGCTCACCCAATATCACTTTTACAAGTTCAATGACAACATAATCGACTAACCAGCCTTAACACGACATCTAATGATCTCAAAAGACGATGACCAAAATATCACCCTGCCCACTCTAGTTTATTACTAACAACTAAGAAAGAAAGTTAAACATGTTAGGAAAAAATCCCATCCGTGTGGCCTCAGGATTATTTTGTAATGATTCTTACATGTTATGTACATTTAATTCGTGTATCATAATAATTGTCCTAGTGACATATCAGGTCCTTATACTTAAATATTTGTAGTATGATGGATATGACAATTGTCCATAACTTGAGAGATTCCAATATCTTACCTATAAGTTGCAACTCATGAATTAATGACCTTGTGCATATGAACAATCATGGGAAATGAAGAGCACTTCATTTTATGTTCTAACCATTATATAACACCATGATCATTTGTATCAAGGCATCAACTCAATCTAAAGGCAACATTACGGGAAGAAATGGGTCACTGAAATGGCATCATCTTCTTCTTCAAAGCTCATACATTTCCAAGTAAGTCAATCTATTTTCTTAATTGATCCTGATTATTTACATTGTGGTATTAGAGGTTTTGGCGTTTGATTCCTAACAATCGGTACTTCACTTTTACAATTGAATTTTCAAATTGGAAATATATATGAAATGGTAATGTTTGGCCTTTTCTTAAAAGCAGATGGGATCAAAATAGAAGTTCAATAAACGAATAACTTGTGGTTACTGTTTGATTTTATCGATTTGATACCTTCAAGATGAAGCGTTTTCATGCCACCATTAAAATATTTACAATTTGAATTTTTTAGATGTCGGAGATAGTTTTGAAATCTATATACAATATATTAGATATACGTTTGTGTGTGCGTACCATAATCAAAAGTCAAACGCAATCAAATTTATTTTCGTTGTTGCTGTCTTCTGTTTGTGCGAAAGGTTTTTATACCGGGCCTACTTCTCGCTTTTGTTTGTCTCTTCTAAACTTCACGTAAATTAATATTCGAGACTTTAGTTAAATTAATGTGGATACGTTTGTGTC
Source organism: Lactuca serriola (assembly GCF_051521515.1). Lineage (NCBI taxonomy): Eukaryota > Viridiplantae > Streptophyta > Magnoliopsida > Asterales > Asteraceae > Lactuca > Lactuca serriola. The sequence continues at coordinate 194,499,637 of NC_136412.1, read as the reverse complement.
TGTGATACCTTTTAAAGGATAATCACATGGCTAATAATTTTCTTTTATTGGTGTTCTTTAATTGGCCATACCAAATGACTTGTTTTAATTTGAGATGAGTTCGTTCATTCAAATCAAATTTTATTTTATTTGGGTGGAGTAAAAATAAAAACAAATAAAGTGGTATTCAAAGTTATTTTATGATGATCCATGAAACGTTAAATAATTACCATGAACTTATTAAATATGGTTTGAATAATTATGATGGGAAATTTTTAGTTTACGGTCTCATCATATTTAACAGTTCATCAGTTAAAATTCGCTTAAGTTGAGTTAATTATTTACCAACTAGAAACATGATTGAGGTTAATTGTGATATCCTACAATAATCGAAGTTAATTTTATTACTTTATAATGTTTCAGAATCTGTTAAACTTTTATTTTGACAGCTTATTTAAAGTAAAGACTGCAACTACTGTTATCAACGTTCATTTAAATGTTTCTATGGTCATTTATGACCACATATATGATGTCATTTCAACCTTAATATGACATCCATATAAAGTTTAATCTATAAGAAGCCTGAACTCTTCTATATTGATTGTATGATGTCATTTAAACGAAATAGATGCATTATATATTATTTATTTTAAATGACCACTAATTTACAGCTACAATTAGTTTTTCTTATGGAGAATACGATGTATGAATACATTTGTCATCTTATTTATTTACATCTTATTTGTCGTAAAAGATCTTGACATTTTATTTGTTTTTGTCTAATATGTCACTTTAAGAAATTACATTTATAATTGGCATCTAATTATATACCTTAGCTCTCAGGATTTGTTCATCAAATTAGCAAACTATTTATAGAATTCAAAGAATATTAATGTTGAATGATTAGTGGTAACGTCAATGTTATATTTAAGTAACTGGACCAAAGAAAAGTTGCTTAAGTTTGACGTTGGATAATGATTCATACAATGAAATTTTAGCATAATATGCATAAATATTGTATTTCTGCCTATATGTGAATGCAATATTTATGTAGCGTAGTGTAATATTTAGGAAGCCATAATACAATTGGTGGTCTAGCCAAAACGAAATTGTCAATTGAATGATGTGTCTGTGACCTATTATTGATGGTGTTAATAATAGGTGTAATGATATGTTTTAATCTTGTTATCCCATTAAATCAAGTTATTGTCTTCTTTGCATACATTTGCTTAAGCCATGACAAAGTTTTATGTAACACGAACACGACACGACACAATGTCGTGTTTTTTTTAACTAACACAAAAACGAACGAATTAAAAAACGACAAACACGACACGACACGACAAATATAACATATACTAAAAACTAGTTTATTTAATGAATACTTTATCAAATATAACACAACAAACACGATAAATAACTATTAAATCGTGTCAATTTCATGTCGAATTTTGAGTACGAACATGACACGACACGACATCATGTTTTTAACAGTTAACACGAGCATGAATTCAAATTTCAGTTTCGTCCCAATTTCGTTTCGTGTCGTGTATTTTTGTCGTTTCGTGTCATAAATTGTCACCCCTAGTTTTGATACAATAATGTAACTATTAGTTTCAATTCTCATATGATTGAAGGGATACCTCTATCAATTAAAACTCAACAACCACTTTTTACGTAATGATAAGTTGAACAAACATAATTACGAAGTGAAGAGGTCATCCATGTTGTGGTATTAAAGCTTAGGCCACTCATGACATAATAAGAGGGTACATATCATAAAATATGAAGTTCCACTATACTTTCACTACTCAATATTCAATAAACGTGTTAAATATGTAAATGAGAATAAGGAAAGATCCACAATAAGTTCAAGATTACTAAAAGCTGATCTATACCACTATTTGTGGATTTTCTCAGCGGACGTATGTGATCATAAATCATAAATAATTTTTTTTACATTTATCCATACTTGTTAAATTAAAATTCTGAATCTCCTAATGAAGCATAAATCTTGAGAAGTCAAAATCAGTAGGAGTGGTTCTTTGAGGGATTTTGACCTCCAATAATCGTCAACTATAATTCAAGTGCCAATTATGATTAGCACTTCATAAGGAGATTCATGTTTTCTTTATGAACAAGACCCCTCAAATGAAAAGGAAAATGAAATACCACAAAATGAGCCCACTTAATACATTGACACGAAAGCCATGAACGAAATGGCCGATAAGACATTTTCTTTGATGTAAGCGGCCCACAAATTTTAACGATTACATAACCTATTTAAATGAGGTTGATCTTCATAAGGAAGGATTGTAACCAAATTATGTATAGTGATATCATAACTTGTGATCAATCAAATAAGTGGAATGAAGCAATGATTAAAGAGATTTTTTTTTAATATAACAAAGCGGTATTTACCGATAACATAAAGGTTCAATGCATATCGATTGAAGGCAAACGGGCAACAAGCTGCGCCGCTAGCCCTTTCTGGTTGGCAAAACCAATTCTTTTGAAAACAATATTTGTGGATCTAGGAGATATGTCACTAGAATGCATGACCCCTTGGACTCTATTGAGGAGCTCCACATTCGTTATAAAAGAAAGATGTTTGGGAACTTGCCGAATTGCCAAAGGATTTCTACCTATAGGATGAAAGTAGGTCTTTAAGGCCAAAGTTGGATCCTAATGATTAACATCGGACAATAAAGCTTGATTTGTCTCTAAAGGGTACTCACAAAACAAGGGTATGTAGGTATTTATTACTAAGAAACGTTCTCACTCGTTTCTCAAAATGACTTCCTTATGATCGTAATGGCCCTTGTAGCTCATTTTGATTCAGAACTACATCAAATAGACGTCAAATAGTTATTCTTAATAATGACTAACACGAAAATGTATACATGACCAAACCGATAGGATTTATTTCTATTTGTCAGTAACATATAGTGTTTAAACTCAAGAAATCATCATATAGGCTAAAACTAGCTTTGTGTTAATGATATCTAAGGTTGGACAAAGTCATGAAAAGGAACAACTTCATTAAGAATGAAATAGATCAATGTATATACCTCGAGATTAGTGGGAGGAAATTTATCATACTTGTATAATATGTAGATGACATTCTCTTGGCGAGTAATGACATTTATATGTTGCATTAATCAAAACATTTTCTATTATGTCACATCGATATAAAAGATCCTACTGAAGCGTTGTATATTATAGGCATATGAATATATCGAATAGGATTATCCTAAAAGGATATATCGAGTGTGTATTAAGTTAGGATAACATGCAATAATGCTTCCCTTCAGTTGTTTCCGTAGTTAAAGGAAACATTTTCAGATCATTTCAATACCTAAAAATAAGGTTGTAGAAATCGTTCGACGTAGGCTAATTGGTGGACTGGGGTTAAGAGATTAATCGGGTTGGCGGAGATTAATCGGGGGATTAATCGGTGACCATTAATTATTAAAAAAATTAATAAATATATCATTAATCCTAAGAATATGACAATAAATACAACATTAATAAAGATAACATTATAAATTAAAAAAAAAACAAATATTAAAAATTTAATAAATATAACATTAGTAACATGAAACTATGATTACAAAAAATTCCTTTGATTCTTAATACATCACATCTAAATAACGAACTACTACATTGTGAATGTTAAGGGAGCAAGAACATTATTAGAAGCTTTCTTTCTTAGTCTCCCTCTTGGTTTCTTCGGCTGATTCATTTCAAGATTTGTTTCTCTATTCCTTTTTGCTTTGAATCCTTTTTTTCTTTGACTTTGAAGATTTTGATGAATGAGCAGCAATAGTAAAGAACTAGAACGCAATTCAGATTTCAATTCAAATGGTATGAAATTTAGATTCTTGATTTCAATGGAGCACATGCTATGTAAAGAACTAGAATGTAAGTCAGATGGTATGCAATTCAGATTCTTGATTTCAATGGTATGCAAAGAAAGCAAATCCAACAGATTAATTAAGTTTTTCTTTTGGTACCTGATATATGTTTGAATGATGTAACATCAATTCAGATGGTGTGCAATTCAGATTCGTGTAAATGTTGTTGGACCATCAAAGCATTTTATGACCAAAATCGCTAAAATTTCTCTTAAGAATTTAAACAAACACTTGGCATGCTAGTTATCAAACAACCATATCAACCATATCACTGAAATTTCTATTAAGCATTATATGACCAAAATCACTGAAATCGTGATTCCCAGTGATCAGACAACCATTTACACAAACATAGTAACAACATAAGTTTGCCTTCAATTGAGTTTACAGGTTTGTCTAAAATATGTTTTAACAGCGAATCGAGTGTATATGAAGAACAAACATTCGTATAGATTGAAGAACGCTAAGCTGATTTTGCCAATTTGAGTCGAGAGAGAATCGATTTTACCAACAAAAAATACCCTAGCAACTAATATGAGTATAGATTGAAGAACAAACCTTCATAGATGATAAGGACTGGGTCAAAGGGCTTTCAGAGTCGTGGATGACATCGGAGGAGAAGGGCAACAACTTTGAGTCGACAATGCGACAACAAGGTTGGAGGAGGATGACAAACTAGAGCAAAAGGCGATAGCGTGAACGGAGGAAGAAGATTCAACTTTTTGATGTTTTACTTCTTTTTTCCTTAAGTCGTGAGAGAATCGACTTTACCAATTTCCGCATTCGATCTAGCAGAAAATGACATCACAATGAGTTTGAATTGAATCGGTGGAGTTGTGAACCAATAGACCATCATGTGCAAATATGTATAGAACTGTTACAAGTTTGTCATCCCACATCGCTGGTGGGAAAATAAACAAAGGCACCCATATCTTATAAAAGGAGACTTAGGTTCCTTTAAAAATTCAAACCCAACTACTCGGTGTGCTAGCTGGTTCTTTCGAGCCTGGTTAGCTGGACCGATTTGGCCCAATTTTGAGTCCGAGTTGGACCGATTTAGTCCGATTTGGACCGAGTTGTACCGATTTTGACCGATATTGACTAAGGCCGATTATTTTACCCTCTAACCCTTATTTGTAGGCGGATGGAGACCACTAAGCATCTAGGCGCCGATTAATCGTTCCCCTAGGCCGATTTATACAACCATGCTAAAAATAAAGGTACAACAAGATCAAATGAAATTAATATCTTATGCTTAAGTAATTAGAAGTTTATGTTTGCCAAAGTTTATATTCGTCCCGAAATCGCTTATATTATTGGCCTGATGAGCCGTCATCAATCAAATCATGGTATTGATCCTTGAAATGTTGCCAAGAAAGTTTTGTGATGAGACTGATAATTACAAACTTGTTTATAAAAGAAGTTACAACTTGGAAATGATATGTTTTTTTACTCTACTTTGCAAAATACAAAGATGAATAGTCATTATTGGGATACATCTTTATGTTATTAGCCAGCGAATATCATGGAAGAGTCATAAGTAAAATTAATGACTATATCCACTATGATGGCAAAATATGTTGTCATATATAATGCAACTTGCCATCGAATCTTGTTGAGAAATTTAATCACAAGGCTCATTATTGTAAATTCCAGTTCTATTCTGTTAAAAGAGGTAAATTCCTATAACTTTGCCTTTATAAAAAATTTCACTCGAAATAGTTAAAGCAGAGTGGGAATTTATCTCGATACAAAATACTTGTTTTTTTAGAGCAAGTGGAGGAAAATTATATTTGTATCGTGCACATCAGTACTAATATTATGCTAGCGGATTCGATGATGAAAAGTCTAGCACCCAAAGTATTTCAACATGTCGTCAGTATGGGTTTAAGACTAGACCTATCATAATTTAATTCTAGCATAGTGCTTTAAAGGAACTTTTAATTTCAATTATCCAAGTACATGATTATTATTCCTCCATAATATGCAATATGTCTATATTAATAACTTGTGTACAATTATTTTCAATATAAACAAATATAATGCATCACCACTTAACTCTAAAGTCATTTGGTTTATATTAATTTTTTTATAATAAAATTGTACTGTTATTTTTAGTTATCATCATACAACGAATGAGAAGGAAAACGGACAACAAGTTGCGTCGTTAAGCCCTTTTGTATGGTAAAGCCAATTCTTTTGAAGACTACATCCATAGATCTAGGGGATATAACATTGCTATGCATGATCCGTTGTCTACTAAGAAGCTCCACCGCATCCGGCGCAAGGAAACCAAACGTATCAAATGCAAATGGTATGAATGCGTATGAAATACCATAGTATGATTGGTGGGGGTCTCGTATCTAAATGGATGTGCATGGCTGTACTTTTCTGTTGTTGATATTGATATAAAACATGATGAACTTATCTTAGCCAAATAATGAAACATGCATACAAATAGTCTCTTAGCCAAGTGGGAGAATACTGGAAAAAATCCCATTAGTGTGTCCATAGGACTATTTTGTAATGATTCTTACATGTTATGTACATTTAAATTGTGTACCATAATAATTGCCATAATGACAGGTCAGTCCCTGGACTTAAATATTTGTAGTATGATGGATATGACAATTTTCCATAACTTGAGGGACTATATTTGTGTGGTTCCAATCGCTTACCTATAAGTTGCAACTGATGAATTAATGCCTTTATGCATATGAACGATCATGGGAAATGAAGAGAACTTCAATTTATGTTCTAACCATTATATAACACCATGATCATTTGTATCAAGGATTACCTGATCTCTATTGCATTTGACTATATTCATGGGGTAGTTAGTTGACATTGGTGGGATCCCTTCAGCAACTGAGGGTACGGTGAGGTCGGGAACCTAAGAGAGCCTAGGATGTGCTTCAGTGAGTTTAGTTGCGCTGTTTAGTGAGTTTTGGTTGCATCAGCTTGAGAAGGTGAATTAGAGGATTCATGATGATTCTTGAGAAAAGTATGGTAAGGTATGGAAGGTAGTATTGGTCTCGTACTACTAAAAGCATAGTATCCATACTCGAATCGGGGAGAGTCTTAGAGAATCTAGGAAGCTTGTGGGTTGAGGATTCTTAGGTATGTTCAGATCATTTGCATAATGTTTTTCAGTTTGATGATGAGCACTTAGGAAGGAGGTTCTGATTCTGGTTCTAGCTCAGGTGTAGGTATTGAGCCGATTAGCGAGCAAATGCGGGAGTTCATCTCGTCGGAGATTACTCATGGTATTTTGGAGCAGACCCCTATAATCTTTGGTTTAGTCAAGGAGGGATTTTGGAGATTTTGGATGAGCCCTTAGGCACGTTCTGTGTTGGGGTTATGGCTATCATTAGAGCTCACACTCTTTCTTTCTGTTAGTTTCGTGCTTGTGGAGCTCCCACGTTCTCTAAGGAGAAGGAACTCATTGCCAGTAGGAGATAGTTAGTAGATATGACTAACGAGTTCAGCACAAGTTTATGCCCTAAGGTGGCGAATGGCATATTTGCTTCTTGGCTTTTGAAAGACAGGGCACGAGATTAGTGGGAAGAGGTAGGTGATGATGTTGTTGATGCGATGTCATGGGATGATTTTTCAACCAGGTTTCGAGCTTAGTTTGCACCGGTGATTGAGGTGCAATAGTTGCCACGAGTGTTTCAGGATCTCCACTAGACTACTAAGACTACTGAGACTGTGGCAGAGATCACTGCCAAGTTCCGGGAGGCGGCTTTATTGGTTCAGCAGTATATCGGGGTTTAAGACCCTGAATGATATGATTTCTAGAGCCCGAGAGTGGGAGATCGATTTGGAGCATCTAGGGAAGAGAGGGTTGGATCAGGTGCATGTAGTGGAGGGTCCCGGGAAGAGACCCAAGACTTCAGATCAGTGATTGAGGGGCCAACAGGGTCGGGGTCAGTACATATTGTGCGGGAAATTGCACAATGGGGTTTGTCGTTCTAGGGGTTTGGGTTGCTACTAGTGTGGCAGGGTTGGTCATGTCAGCAGGGATTATCCTCAGGGAGCAAGCCCGTTATGTTTTCACCGCAACCTAGTTGGCCACAAGTAGGCCAACTGTCCGATGTGGAGAGGGGAGCAATGAGTGCTCCTATTCTGGCTACTTTGAGGATCACTAATGGTGGTGAGGGTATGGTAGGAGCCCCAACAGAGAGGAGTCGGGCATTGCGGTATCAGTCAGGGGAGGCAGGGACTTCACTAGGTGATATTGCGGGATGTATCTTTTGCTCTCTCTTTGGTTCTTAGCTATGTTTATATTACTTGGGATTTTGTATCGGTTTGGGTAAGCGTTATCTTTGGTTTAGTTCTTTGTTATTGTTTGAGTTGTATCATCAAGGATTGTTATATGCCATTTTGCATGCCATGAATCATTAGTGGGTCAAAGGGGGTTGCATCTTGTTGAGCAGGTTTCAATGTGTCCAGTTGTTATTCTGGTTCTTGTTCGAGATCGGTTCAAGGGTATTATGTTGAAGGTCTATGGTCAGGTTCAGCAGGTTAGTTCTCTAGTATCGTTCGGGTTTAGTGGTTTTAGCAGTTGAGCTCGGCTGGCCACTGGGAGTTCCAAGGGAAGTGTTTTATTACTAAGGTTTTAGTCTTGTCACCAACATAAAGGACTTCAGGATATGGGGGCTGTATCATCAGAAGCATTTGGGGTTTTCGGATTTGTTGAGATTTCAGGGAGTGTTCATCTGGTATTCAAGGGTTGTGCGGCCTTTGGGTTTGGCTAGTAATGGAACACTAGCATTGGTAAGCACAGGTTGTCAGTGGTTCAATCATAAGGGGTAAAATGGAATGGGAATCCTTCAAATCTTGTGGGCTGGGAGAGCTTCTCCAAATCAAATTTGGGGAGAACCATTCAAATTTCTGAGAGCAGAATCAAGTGTGGAACTAGGATGAGTTTCACATCCCCTTCGGGGAGGAAGGCGGCCCAAGAGGCCATTTGGATTGAGAATTTATGAGTTGGGAGTTCAGGAAACTTCCCAACAGTTGGTTAGCGCCTTTTTGGTGATGGATAGTAGGCTCTTGGTGGACCCAAGTTAAGGTTCCAGGCACGACTCGAACCTAGCTTGGGGCGCTTGGTCGGGTGCGTGTCCAACTCTGGATATGTATGGATGGATTGATAGATGAGCGGTAAGACCATGGGCAGAGGCCATAGAAAAATATGAGTGTTGTAAGACTATGGGGTGGCCTAGAGAATTCACTAATTGGCAGTTAGTGTGGAGTGTTGTAAGACTGTAGGGTGGCCTGTAGCATTCACTAGTTGGCAGTTAGTGTGGGGGTGTTGTAAGAATGCAGGGTGACCCGTAGCATTCACCGGTCCTTTTGCAGCGGTAAGGATGTGGCAAACCCATGATTAGTCATGGATTTTGTTCCGATGGATTAGATCAAGATGGATCAGTTCGTAAGACCGTGGGAAGGCCACAACAAGCATAGAATCATGAAATGGTAGGTCATTAGAGGCCGGTTGTGATATAAGACTACAATTGGTTGTGTAGCATTCACTCTTAGCATTGGTTTTGGTGGCATCAGATTTATCGGATTGTTATGATCGGTTGGAGTCATAAGTGGCGAGATAGCTTGGGCAATTATTGCCAGATGAGGCTTTTATTCGGAAGTCGCGTGGAGCGACTACGTGTGTCTTCTAACTCAGCAACCAGGTGGGGATCCGATGATTCATTTAGTTGGTAGATAAGTTGGGATCAAGGGAGGTATCGACTGCTTTTGGAAAGAAGCTAGGGGGCATCCAGACAAGTCAAGGCGGTATTGTGATTTAGGACTCGTGTGTGGAGTCGCTTGATATTCAGAAAATATGGTAAGTCACTTGCAGCTTGGGTTGAATAATCTCAGAGTAAATCATTTGAACCTGTTGCGTCGCTCTCGTTTGAGTCTAACCGTTGAAGGGATGAGTCTTCTACTCGAAGGATTATCCGAGCCTTCTGTCAAGTATAAGTGTTATGCAGCAGTAATGGTCAGTGATTTTATTTCCATTTGAATCATCAAGTCAATCAAAGGTTGGAAGTATTTTGTTTAAGTCTGGACTTTAATTAGGGTTTGGCCCGATAGTGGTTTTACATGGCGGTCTGTCAGGGAGTCAGACCAATTCGAGGTTTCAGGTTTCGGGGAAGTAGAGGTGGTTTTTTGCATGGGAATAAGGATTCATTATTCTTAGGGTTGGAAAGTTCTGCTTGCGTTGGGTTCGGGTGCCTTAGGGAGGCCGTTGTATGCTCAAGTTTGATGTTGTGCCCCTTAGTCTGTCGGGCATGCCAGGGATGGTAAGGAACGATTTCGAGGACAAAATCGAATTTAAGAAGGGGAGCGTTGTAACACTCGGTTTCGAACCTCTTCATTATTAGGGGATGTGGCCTAATCATCAATTATCTTAAGGCTTAGGGCCATGGGGAAGAAAGGATTTGGCCCTTTTTAAATGCACGTATTATAGTCTAAGTGATCCGAGAATTCAATGAAATGAAGATGTTAACATCTTCATTTCGAGACTTTAGAGGTATAAAGTCCCTATCCCGTCTACTCATTATATAGATCTTATTTTGGGCATACTTATGGTCATTTTAGTCCTTCTTGGTTGGTCTTTGTAATCTATGGTTGTTTCAGAAGCTTAATCCAGTAGATCTGGACATATTAAGGGTCCCACATTCATAAAGGTACAAGATTTATGGAGTTTTTGAATTCATGCATGTGTTAAGACCTTTTTAATAAGGTCTTTTGAGCTCTATAGCCCATTAAGTCATGCGTGCTAGTAAAGTTGCTAACTTTACGTGTTAAGTCATCCATAGGAATCAGATCTGGGAGTTGGAAGGAAGGCCTGAAGTGGTTAAGTGCTTAATGAAGTAGAATGGGATTCAGGGGACTATGTTGGATGTAAACATCTGGTACACCGAGCCTACAGGCCCCAAAGAGTGTACGTTGGGCGTACTAGTTGAGTACACGGGGTGTACTCGGCCTGTTTGGAATTTCTGTAAGTGTTGACCATTTATCCGTTAACCATTGACCATAAGTTTGACCATGGTTGATTATTGGATATTTTTGGGACTTTTAGGATATTAGGCCCACTCAGGATAGGTCCATGATGGGTTGGGCACTTGGGCCTAATTTGGAATGTTGGGACTTTAGGCCTTGTGGTGTCATTTCAGGGTTTGGGCTTAGTTGTCTTGAGCCGTGTTGGGCTATCTAGATTTCATGGTTGGGCGATTGAGATTTTATTGGACTCTCTTGGGTTTAGGCCCATGAAAGGGATTGGGCCCAATTTGTATTTAGACCTTAGGTGCTTTTGTCAAATCTTGGGCTTTTAGACCCTCTAGTTTGGGCCTTGGCCTTGGGCCAAGTTTGAGGAAGGGTAAAATGGTCTTTTACACTGATTTGGACTCCTAGTGTGATTCATGACCCAGTTATTAATTGAAAGTTATTTATGTTTGACAGCGCGAGGATTTTAGCGGATCTGCAGTCAGAGATTTATTCGCGGATTCAGCTGTGGATGTGAGTTTCCTCACTATACTATGGGTCGAAGGCACCAATGCCTGTCCATTTGGTTTATGTATTATAGGAAGACCATGGATTGGCCCTTGGTGTTTATATCAAAGACCAGGAGGTGGCTCCTGGAAAATCTGTATGCAATACCAGAGTTTGGACTCCGGCGGTTAAGTAGATGTGAGTTTCCTCACTATACTATGGGTCGAAGGCACCAATGCCTGTCCATTTGGTTTATGTATTATAGGAATACCATGGATTGGCCCTTGGTGTTTATATCAAAGACCAGGAGGTGGCTCCTGGAAAATCTGTATGCAATACCAGAGTTTGGACTCCGGCGGTTAAGTAGATAAGTAATTATAGATTGTATGCTAGTTGTCTTTGTGATGCTTGCATGGAAGACCAGGAGGTGGCACATTGTACTTGTCTGTAAGACCCAAGGTTTTGGCACTCGGCCTAGCAAGGAAAGACCGTGATACGGCTCGTGGCATAATGACAAAACTATGGTTGGCACATAGCACCTCCAATCGCATGTTTCATATGTATGATATGTATGGCTCGTATGTTATGTGGTATTTGGAGGAACTCACTAAGCTTCGTACTTGTTAGGGTTTAAATGTTGTAATAGTCGAAGTGTCAGTTAGATTGTTACGAAGTTTATTTTGTCTTCGTAAGAAGGGTCTTCGGATGTAATGTTATTTGTACTAAGGCATTATAAAGAGTAGTCTTAATGTCTAGTCCTTAGTATTGTTATGCTTTTGTTCTCCTATAAATAGGGGTCTGTACTAAGTGAGTATAAGAACTTTTCACTCAGTCTTTTACAGATTATTCTTTGTACTCTGTAAAATCAAAAGCATAATATGAGCTGAACAAATATTATATTTACTCTTGTGTTCATCGTTATTCTTCTTTCTGAATTCATACTTGAATTGATCTTAAACTCGATTACAAATCTCATCAATTGGTATCAGAGCAGGAATCCTTTCTGTGATCTGATTTTCATACGTTCAAAAAGATTTTTGAATCTACTGTTTGATTCAAAAAGTTTCCGTTCTTTTTGAGTGTGAAAAATTCTTCTTGATCTCAGTCTAGGATTTGATTCTGCAAAAATATTTGTAAATCGAGTGTTCTTTGTGTGATTCTGATTTGAAATATACAATTTGATTTCAATATTCTCAAAGTTTTTGTATCATCTTGAAGCTTTTGTCCGTACAATAATGGCGTCATTCAATCTGAATTCGATGACATCATTTTCTCATTTGCTTGGATCATCCACAAAAATTCCGATGCTTATTCCAGAATATTATGATCAGTGGGCAGATCGGATGGAAGATTACTTGAACGGATTGGATGAAGAATTATGGAAATGCATCTCAGGAGAAATTAACCAACCTGCACAAGTTCAGCCAATCGGTATGTCTTCAAGCAGTTCGGAAGTCGATAATCAAACCAATCGTTTAAAACAACTGGAGAAGAAATGCATGAGGGAATTAAGAGGTGCGTTGCCTCCTGTTGTGTACAATTATGTCAGATCATGCACAACAGCTAAAGAAATCTGGAACAGTCTCAAAGACAAATTTCAAGGAAGTGAAAAGACGAAGATCACATCTGTGAAACAATGCCTGGTGGAACTCAAAGATTTCAAACAAAAAGAAAATGAGTCTATTGAAACATACTATGATCGGTTCAACGAGCTAATCTATCGTTGTAACTGTTATAGTATAATAAGGTCATCAATGGAGTACAATTTGATATTTGTAATGGGACTTCGAAAAGAGCGGAGGAGTGTGAGTATGATGGTGAAAAATCAACAGAGTTTTGATACTTCGACTTTGAATGACTTGTACAATCAATTAAAATCTCATGAAAATGAAGTTAATGAAATAGCTGAGGAAGCGATTGCAAGTCTTGGTGGACCATTGACACTTGTTTCGAAGGTTTCAGAAAGAGAGAATGAAAAATCGAAGTCTGATGAAGAAGAAGGTTTTCTGATGAATACTGATGATGAGGCTGTTGCATTTTACTCAAACAATCGAGTAAAGAAATTTTTCAAGAAACCTTTTAATCCAAAGATAAAGTCATCAGATTCGAAAGGTAGTTTTGAGAACAAAAATAAAGTGGATGAGAAGAAGAAAGAAGTGAAGACTGATTCGAAGAGTCAAATGGAGCAAATGAAGATGATGTTTAAAGGTGATACAGGGATTAATTGCCATTATTGCTATGGAGCAAATCATTTGGCAGTAGATTGCTTGTTGAGGAAGAAGGAGAAAAAGAAAAATAGAACAAAGGATGAAGCTTATTACACTGAGAAACTGGAGGAAGTAAAGTCGAAAACAAAGAATTTGTCATTGGTGGCTCATGGAGAAACTGAATCGGATGGCACATATCAAATATGGTCTTCGGGTTCAGATGATGAAGAGATGAAAAATCCATCATATGGAGCTATATATGCAAAGATGGAAGAGGATTCAGATGAAGAACAGACTTACGAAGTGTGTGGGCAATTCTTCGTTTCGAAGTCTACTGACAGGTCGCCCATGACTACCAAGGTACGTAACATTCTTGAATCTTTTAACATTCCAGTTTCTGCATATAATTCTGAGTTAGTATCTTTTTATGAAACTGTTACTTATTTTGATTCAATTGTTGTGTCTGCTAGCAATGAAGCGAAAAAGTTAAGTGATCAATTACTAGAGACAAGAAAAAAGTTGGATTCAAAAGTCACTAGGATTGATTACTTAGAATTGCAAGTTTCAAATATTATGGAGGATAGGGAAAGTTTAGCAAAGGAAATAAACTTGTTGTTAGCACAAAGAAATATTTTTTGTAATTCTGCGAAAAGATTGTATGGAAAATTAACTGAGTTACATCATTCGAGTGAGATAAGTAAGGAACAACATAGAAAATTACTACCATTTTTAGCTTATGATAGAGCTAAGGTAGATAGTATTTCATATGATTGTGAAAAAGAAATTTCTGATTTTAACAAAGTTCCAGATGATAGGTTTAGATATGGAATTGCTAAAGTCGAAGATTATCTTGATACTAATGATTTAGTAAAAATTGTAAATGAGACCTTATCTAAATCAGAATAACTTCGAATTTTGAAAAAGACTGAGAATTCTACATCTAATTGTGAAACTAATTTTGCTGATATTGAAGATAATTCTGATAATATTAGTGAAATTAGTGATTTAGAGGATGTAGATTGTTCTCAATTGTCTGTCATAAATGTAGCAAATTCTTTTAAAGGGAAAGAAAAGTGTGAAGATTTATTCTTAAAAATTGACACTGATGAACCCTCAACTTCGAAAGTTTGTGATATGGAGTTTGTGGAAATACATGATAGTCAAACCGATGATAGTGACAATGAGGAAGAAAATACAAATTCGAAGCCAATTCAAAGATCGAAAGAAATTGAAATTCCTCGAGTGGTTGTTGATCAAGTCTATTTGGATACACAAGAATTTGAGAAAATTCTTAGTGAAAAAGGTGCTCATTATCTTGAATCGAATACTGTTGTGTATCCAATCTTCAAATGCACTGATGATGTTGTGTTCCCAAATCAAGTCTTCATAACAACAGGTAATGTTGAAAATATAAAGCCTGAATTCAAAAAGATGATTGAGGAAGACAATATGCAAACTTCAAATAAAGGTTTCTTTTTGAATCAAAGCACAGTTGAAAACAATCTTACAAAGAATTCATATAAATTTCAACATCAAAAACCAAAAAGAGTATGGGTTGAAAAGTCAAAAGTTGAAAAGAAGAAAGTTAACTCAACTGAAAATGTGTTTACAAAGCACGAAGGTGTTAAAACAGTCAACAAAGCAATAACATTAAATTCAAAAGAATTTAAAGCTCAAGTTGAAAAATTTTCAAAGGAAAATAATATTTCGAAACGTCAAGCGAGAAAAACAATTTTTTGGCAAACTATTGAATCATTAAATATGAAATCAACAAATTTTTCAAGAGGAAGAAAAGTTTTTAGAGAAAAATTAAAGTCTCAAAGTTTTGAAAAGAAAAATGATTCATTTTCAAATAGAACAAAAACAACACTTCCAAGAAAAAGTTTTCAGAAAAAGGTTGAAACAAAGATTTCAAAATCACAAATCAATACATCTTATCATGAATCATATATTTCAAAACCAAAAGTGGATTATGTTCCAAGTTCAGCAAAATGTTATAATCCTTTGAAGAAACAAGCTGACAAAGTCTCATATGCGAAGGGAATAACAACGAAAAGAAATATTGATCATTGGTTGGAAGGAAAAGGAAAAATATATCAATCAAGTAAGTTTTCGAAAGAACAGATACATGAGGCGTATGACAAGTATGCTAATCCTTCAACGAATGGTAGTTCGTCATCCAAAGAGTCAAATATTTCAGTTAAAGTTTGGCAACCGGTCTCAAAAGCAAAAAGGGAAGAATCACAAACTCAAAAAGCGAAGGGTATAATCAGTGAAAATTTGAAAATAGTAAAAACTCATATATCTGACCCTTCGAATGAAAATGTTAAATTTTTTGACAGTTTCAAAACACAAGTTTGTGATTGGGTTAACGGTTGTACTTTACAATTGAAAAACAAATCTAATATGAATGGACCCAACAAGGCTTGGGTACCTAAATTTTTTCAATAATCGCAGGTACTTTGTGACGAGCAATATGATAACAAGTGGTATATTGATAGTGGTTGCTCACGTCACATGACTGGGAAGAAGGAAAACTTGCGTGATTTTCGAAGCCTAGAAAATGGAGGAGTAGTTAAGTTTGGCAATAATCACAAATGCAAAGTCAAGGGTTATGGAAAGATAACGAATGGAAATTTCACTGTCAACCGAGTTGCATTTGTTGAAGGTTTACAACACAATTTGATAAGTGTTTCACAACTTGTTGTGGGCACTGGAAATCAAGTTCTTTTTAATGAAGAAGGCAGTGTCATTTCGAATGTTGAGACAAAGGAAGTTTTACTTAAGTCAAAACGAAAAGGTGATATGTTTACATTGGATATTGTTCCTATTGTAGGCAAACCTGTTGTGTGTTTACTTTCGAAGGCTGCTGCCGATGTTAGCTGGTTATGGCACAGGAAACTATCACATCTCAATTTTCGAAACATCAACAAACTTGTTGGACAAGATTTGGTAAGAGGTTTACCCATTCTTAAATATGATAATGGCAATTTGTGTGCAGCTTGTGAAGTAGGAAAACAACACAAACAAGGTCATCCTATCACAATAGATTCGAAGATTGTTGAACCTCTCGAACTCTTGCATATTGATTTATGTGGTCCTTCAACAGTTGCTACTCTTAACAAGAAAAGGTACATTTTGGTAATTGTAGATGATTTTCAAGATTTACGTGGGTTTATTTTCTCATGTTAAAATCCGAAGTTCCACAAATGATGATTGATTTTATCAAGAAAATGGAGGTTTCATTGAAGAAGTCAGTTCGAAAAATTAAAAGTGATCATGGAACCGAATTCAAAAATTGTCTTTTTGATTCATTTCTGGTGGAGAAACGAATTTCGCATAATTTTTCATCTCCTTATACACCACAACAAAATGGTGTAGTTGAGAGAAGAAATCGATCATTATGCGAAGCTGCAAGAACAATGTTGGTCTATTCAAATTTACCTCAATATCTTTGGGCTGAAGCTGTTTCAACTGCTTGTTTTACTCAAAATTGATCATTCATTCATAGACGGTTTAATGTTACTCCTAATGAAATAATCAATAATCGAAAACCTAATGTCAAATTTTTTCATGTTTTTGGATGTAGGTGTTTCATAATGAATCTTAAGGATAATCTTTCGAAGTTTCAAAAAAAAGCTGATGAAGGAATTTTCTTGGGATATTCACACAATTCCGTTGCTTATAGAGTGTTAAATAAGCGAACTCACAAAGTGGAAGAAACTTTTAATTTGACATTTGATGATCATTACATTAAAAAGTCTAATCATCAATTTGCAAATTATCCTATTTTACAAAATTCTTCAAATATAGATGATTCAATTGAAATGGATGATGTTAATTATGAATCGATTTTTGGTATTTCAGATCAAGCAATTGATGCAGAAAGAAATGCACCCGATAATCAAACATCTGAAAATTTGAAGCATGACAATGATTCAATTTCGATTTTGAATCTAAACACAAATGAACAATCTGATGATCCAGTGGAGGGGGAGCACTTGGATTCAAATAGTTTTGTTCAGGGGGAGCGTTATAGTGAAAGTGATAACATGTCAACAAATGTTAATATTGAGGGGGGGCCAATTATTGAAGAAGAGCCGATCATTGAACCAGAGCAAAATATCGAAACGGAGTCAATCATCGAGGGGGAGCCCATAATTGAGAAGGATCCAATTCTTGAAGAAGAACATTTTGATGATGCTGAAGATTCAATTTCCATAAATGGATCAGAAATAGATGTTATGTTCGAAGATGCACCTTTGGATTTTGATCCTAATTATCCACCATTGGATAAATGGACAAGAAATCATCCAAAAGATCAAATTCTTGGCGATCCACAAGCAGGTATAATGACAAGGGCACAACTTCATGCACGAAATGAGGTATTGAATAATCATCAAGAGTTATGCATGTTTAATGTTTTTGTTTCCAAAATCGAACCAAAGACAGTTAAGGTTGCAATGGAACACTCTGATTGGGTTGTTGCTATGCAAGCTGAATTGTCTGAATTCGAAAGAAACAAGGTTTGGAGATTAATTCCAAAACCTGTTGATGTGTCAATTGTTGGACTCAAATGGATTTATAAAAACAAAACTGACAAAGATGGAAACATTATTCGAAATAAGGCTAGACTTGTTGTTAAAGGATATTCTCAACAAGAAGGAATTGATTACGAAGAAACATTTGCCCCTGTCGCAAGACTCGAGGCTGTTCGTATTTTTCTGGCTTTTGCAACTCATAAAGATTTCGATGTCTATCAAATGGATGTAAAATGTGCATTCTTAAACGGAGAACTTGAAGAAACGGTATATGTTGAACAACCACTAGGTTTTATAAACACAGAACATCCTGATCATGTTTATATTTTAGATAAAGCTGTATATGGGTTAAAACAAGCACCAAGAGCATGGTATGCAACTTTAACATCATTTTTGAAACAATCTAAATTTAAACAAGGATCAGTTGATCCCACTTTATTTCGAAAGAAAATTGAAAATCATCTGATGCTTGCTCAAATTTATGTTGATGATATAATTTTTGGCTCAACTGACCCTGCTTTATCTAAAGAATTCGAAGACCTGATGAAAAGAAAATTTGAAATGAGTATGATGGGCAAAATTAATAACTTTTTGGGTTTGAATATTCGTCAAAACAGGGAAAGCATCTTCATTAATCAGGAGAAATATACGAAGAATTTGTTAGAAAAGTTTGGAATGACGAATAGCACAAGGTTACGAATACCAATGGCAACGGGCATAAAGCTAACTCCTTCGTTAGATAAATCTGCTGTTGATATCACTCTGTATCGAAGCATGATTGGGTCTTTATTATATTTAACTGCAAGTAGACCTGATATTATGTTTTCTGTTTGTAATTGTGCAAGGTATCAATCGAATCCACGTGAACCACATCTAACCGCAGTGAAGAATATTTTTCGATATTTGAAAGGCACTACTTCGTTAGGTTTGTGGTATCCTTCGAAAAGCACAACTAGTGGATGTCAATTACTAGATGGAAAGTTGGTCAGTTGGTAATCGAAGAAACAAACATGTGTTTCAATATCTACCGCTGAAGCTGAATATGTTGCTGCAGCTGCGTGTACATCACAAATAATTTGGATTCAAAGTCAATTAAGAGATTATGCAATTAATATGAAAAATATTCCTTTATATTGTGATTCACAAAGTGCAATAAGAATTTGTCATAATCCTGTGCAGCATTCGAAGACTAAGCACATTGCTCTTCGATATCATTTCATCAAAGATCATGTTGAAGATGGAAATATTGAAGTTCATTTTGTGAAAACAACAGAACAATTGGCAGATATTTTTACAAAGGCATTGGATGAAAAATCATTTCTTCGTATCTTAGAAGGATTGGGTATGATTAATGGAAATTCACTTCTATGTGATAAAAGCGAAGAGTCATGGGTCTGACTCATTTGGTGCACGGACGGAAAGGGTGATTCAGTGTTTAGAGGTTACTGTTCATGGTCAACGCTTCGAACGCTTCGCATTCGGAAGTTTTATTCCTTGTTGAAATACATAATCAGAGGTTACTGTTCATGGTCAACGCTTCGAACGCTTCGCATTCGGAAGATTTATTCATTGTTGAAATACATAATCAGAGATTACTGTTCAAGTCAACGGTTCGAATGCTTCGTATTTGTACACATTTCAACTAAGGTTAGACTTTTAGTTTGTTTAATTTTTTTTATATGAAAAACCTGAAAAATCAAAAATATTTTCTTTTATTAAAAAAAAAAAAAAAGATTTTGTTTCGGGTTGTTTTTTTTAATTTTTTTTGAAAAATTTCAAAAAATACCAAAAATATTTTTTGTTCTCTTTGGTTTTAACATGTGTATTGTGAGTTTTGTCAAGTTTCAAATACGAAGGATTCATGTGTCTGGTTTCTATGGAAAGGTATGATTTCAACACACTTTGGATTAGTTAGGATGTCCCTAGAAGCATGTTGTTGCATGTTGTCTCAAGCCTCGTATGATTGTATGTATGGGAAATGAAAGCCTTGATGAAATTATTTCATGAAAATTTCTTCCCAACAAGGCTTGTATTTGCATAAATCAACAAGAGCTACCTTACTCTTCTCAAATGAGTTAAGAGTTTTCTGTTTTGTCCATTATAACAGAGGTACACTTCGATTCTTATCCAATCTTTTTAAACCAAAACAATTCTTACAATCCAAATTTTCGAAGCGATTTGTCCTTGAGGTCTTTGATCAAACCAATCAAAACCTAGACAAATCACAAGTCTGTGTTTATGATCTAACATCATGAGTCCGTGATGGAAGTGAAACCCAAAATATCATAAACCTTAAGGAATTGACGGGGAACAATGTTCCAGATCTTACGAAGCATTTGTTTCAGTACCTTTTTTACTCAAAATCATATTCATTTCTTTTGAGTGATCTTAATCAAACACTCGAAAACTACGATGTTTGTTCCCAACAAGATCCAACATAAATTTTTTTTATGAATATGATTTCTGTGTGAGTATATTTCAAAAATTCTAGTTGCTCTGAATATCATTCGCAACCAAGTTGTCACTGACTACATTGGTTACACAACTAATTTTGTTTACAATTTATCACCTTATGTTATGGTTTACATGTAACGAAATTTTCGAAGCCACCCATTTGCCTTATAAAAGAAACCCTTCGAAACTTTTCTACAAGTTATCGATTGTATTTCACGGGAAACCAAACAAGTTGTTAATTATCTCTCTTGATAATTTTCGAAGATATCTTTGCCTGGGATTAATCTGTTTTTGTGTCAAAATAAATTTTTGACATCACAAGATTTCAAAAAAAATTTCTTTGTTTCTCATCTAATTTCTTTTGGAACACAGCACACACGAAATCCTTAAGGTTTGAGTAACACCAACTTAAACTGACGATTTCGAAACTCTGGCATATGACTTCGCTTTTTAAACCTCAAAGTGAAAGAGCCTGACCTCTATTCCGAAGGCATCCGACGGTTACAATTCTTATGGGGAATATCAAACAGTCTTGTTTCTTGATGACGCATGGTTTATGATAAGCGTGTAAGGCGTGTTGACAGTTACGATTGTTACTTTTTGATGAGTACATTCCGTATTTCAAGGTGCCATGTCAGCAAGCATTTATTGTATCCCGCTTCAAATTCAAAAATCTAGGGTTACATATAAAAGGGCAAATCAGAAATCAATAACACTTTATGCGATCAAACCTTCTGTAACACAAAATTCTCTTTGCAATTCATCTTCTTCAAACGTTTATTGCTCTAATCATCAACAATGGCGACTACTTCATCACCAACCGCGGACGAAATAATCAGCGTTCCGATTTTAAAGATCCAGGGTTCCAACTACCAAGTAGAATCGGATTTGTCAAAATATCCGGAGGAACTTCAAATACTTGTGGTTGCTTTACAGAATTCAGTTCTGTCTAAAGCAATGTTTGATTCCTTTGCTGCTCCGATGTCTTGGCTATCAAAGGCGGGTTCTATTGCATCATACAACAAGGAGACAGGTTGTGTGGAGTTCACAATGGTCAATGATACGAGAATTAGGGTCTCCAAGCGTTTATTTTGCAAGATTTTGGGAATGCCAAATTCTGGTCCTTATGATGAACTTTCTTCTTCTCAAGTGGTGTTCATGTTCAATGAGATGGGCCATCAACCTCCTCTGACGCGTATCAGTGATTTCAAGAAGTCGGGGTTACCTACAATATGGAATTTTTTGTTTGGCATATTTCTTCGATGTCTTACTGGAAGAACTATGGGTCTTGATAAAGGAAGGATGGAGGTGTATGCAATGGTAGCTGGATTGTATTACGATCTGCAAGTGGATTACTCTGAACAATTATGGACAGAGTTCTTAACTAGCATTTCGAAGACGAGTGCCAAGCAGGGGATTTCTTGTGCACGTTATTGGAGTCTGATAGTACAATATGTCTATCAGAAGGAGAAAATCGAAGTTTCGGAATACGAAGAAAAAGCGGTTTTCACATGTATGGTAGTCCGAAGGAGGTGCATGATGATCCGGCTATCTTTTTTATTATTAATAATATTAAATAAATACATATTTATACATATAAAAATAATATATATCACCGTTATTTTATTGAAAACACAAATAAATATATTATTTTTTAGATTTTTTATTATTAATAATATTAAATAAATACATATTTATACATATAAAAAAATATTGATACATATGAATATAATAAATACATATGAAAAACGTATTTATATATTTTTATACCTTAAAAAATATTTTTTATATTCTTTTTACATTTAAACGTATTCATACATTGTTGAGAAAAAAAACTTATACATTGTTAATAAAAGAATTGGATGCTTGTAGAACATATGCATAATAAAAGTTTTTTATTGGATCTTTAACAACTCAACAATAAATAAGATGTGAAATGAAAAACAATTAAACAACAATTACAACAAAAAATAAAACAAGTAATAAAAAAAACTTAAATTGTATCTTAACAAAGCTTGTTTGCAAGACTTTAAGTTAATGAATGATGAACAACATAAATGTCAGGAATGCAACTTGTATTATTGATAATATGAAGGGTGTACAGAACATTTTTGAACAGAAAGACTCAACGTATTTCAAATACTTCAGCTTCCACTTCTACTGAAAAACAACCACCTCCCCCTAATGATCTTTTAGGTAGCCTTTCGGGCGAAAGAGAAAATGAAGACGACGTAACACTAAAGAAGTTGTGATTTGCCATGACATCTAGTGTCAGAAATTTTATACGAAAATCATTAGCATATATGGTGTCAAACCCTGATGATGATGACGACGTAAAAAATGTAGCTAGTTCCTTTTATGTGTTAATCTTTTTTTTTTGGTATGAACATTTTAAAATATTATTATTATTAAATATAACAAAGTAGAGAAATGATTATATGATAAATAGTAAATACTTAATCCTAATAATAAAATATAGGTTTATATGGGTTTTGATGAAAACAAAAATCTAGTGATAATGAAAATTAGGGTTGTATATAAGTCGGTTTTTAGTTTTCAGAACCCAATAGGATCGGTATCTGGTTAGTTCGGTTTCACGGGTTCTAAGGTCGGTTTGGGCGATTTTCGGTTTCTTGGCTTCAACACATATACTCACGCGTTCTGGGTTTAAACCCATGAGTTTTGGGTTTTAACCCATTTTCCATATATATATATATATATATATATATATATATATATATATATATATATATATATATATATATATATATATATATATATATATATATATATATATATATATGGGTCGGTTTCTCGGTAAAAACCAAAACCGGACCAGATTTTTCGGTTTTTAAAAAAATTAAAACCCTAACTGTCGGTTTCGGTTTCATTGGTTTTAGTCGGTTTCTTGGTTTGGGTTTGCTCACACCTAATGAAAATAAAGAAAAACGGGAAGAAAATAAATGAAATTAAAAATAAAACCGATTCAGTTGAATGATGTAATAAACACCAAACAATCCCAATCCCATGGAATCTCCCTCTCTCTAGCTAAATAGCTAAGAGCCTTATACATTCAACGTATTAATAGAAATGAAATTCTCTCTCTCTCTTTTATATATATATATATATATATATATATATATATATATATATATATATATATATATATATATATATATATATATATATATATATATATATATATATATATATAACAGAATTTAGCCACTTTTCCCAAACTGTCTATTTCATCAAAGGCAAAAATTATGTTGTTGGTGGAAAAAAAATAGCTAAGATGGATTTGAACTTCAATACACAAATCAATCCTCCTTAATAAATAAAGGTTTTTTTTGCCACGTGTCAATCTCTCATGAGTTTTGACACATGTCATTTTCTAGAATTTTTAAATTTTCTATTTTCCACTTGTCATTTTATTGTATTTTTTATTTTATTAAATTAAAATTCCATATTTAATGTGTAAGGTAATATATATGTAAAGTATTTATTAGAAAAAGTTTATATATGTAATGTATTTAATACATTAAAGTTTTATTAATTTTAATAATTCAAATTTTTCTCATTTTTCTTATAAATTCAAACTTTTCAAATTGTTAAATTTTATATTTATTTTTTTTAATTAAACTCATGCAATACATTGGTCTCACACCTAGTTGTAAATTAAACAACTACAAAGCTTAAATTCAATCGAACTTTCCATGGCGAGAAGGATTATGGAAAAATGAATAAAAAAAGTAAAAATACCAAATAATTACGTGAACAACGAAGAAGACAATTTTTTATTGCGATTTAAAAATGCATTTGTACAAACATGAATAAAAAATAAACTCCTAGTCAATTGGGATTTAGAGATGTAATTTTTTATTTCACAAGAAAAATGTATGTAAGGTAAAAGATTTTTTTTGGTTACCGTCACATGAAAAAAAATCTCCAAATCATGTAAATAATGATTGTGTGAAGAACAATGATTTAACAACGATAAATCTTTGCTAACATGTAAAATTTCTAACATTGTATTGGTGCCGTAATTGTTGGAGAATTGGAGTGGCGAAGACAAAACGTTTGAAGTGCCAGTCGACGATGATGAATCGAAAAAGTGGCATCTACGAAGGTGGTAGTCGTTGGACCGTATATTAAGAAAACGAAAAAAATGAATGAGATTATGTTGAAGATTCTTACTTATTAAATAGATTAATTTTAAATATATTTAATTGATTAATATTTTATGACTATTAGACATTTATCCATATTTTTAAAATAATTGAGTGAGAATGATTATACATTTACAAACGATTCTAACTCCATAAAAAAATTATGTTAAATGTTTAACTACTAGAAACACATAGAAGTTGTGGTATTGTTGTAATAGAATAAAATATAAGTTATCTTATTCGGATAAACATAACCCAATATTATAATCAATATTGCCCACCAAAATGACCACAAGAAACTATATAAACAGCCAAACAATCGCATAAGCCAAAATAAGGTATCATCCCATTCAAACGACGCATCCTAGGGTTTAAAGGAGGAGCAAAGCCCACACCCACTCACATGCGCTTAACATATTTTAACTAAAGCTTCCACGTCTTTAAAAACCTCCACCTCATGTCGTTGATTCTATTATGCATAACCTTTTTGGTAATATTGAAAATTTAGACGACTTAATACTAAAGCAACTGTCTATTGCATTGTCTAATGGTGTTTAGGCGATATATGATTTCATCCGGTGACAGTCGAGGGTGAGGTAAAAAGTTTTACATTATTTATAGTAACATTTTGTTTTGTTCTACACTAAATACTATTTTTAAATGTTATTTTTTAATATGAAGACAGAAAAAACATTTGTATCAATGTTTATGCATTACTTTAATTTGTTGTTTATGTTTTACTATAAGGAAACCAAACAAAATGGATACTATATTCAAATATCTCAAATTTGGTTTTGTTTGATTTATATTCAAGTGAAAAAAAAAAACATTTGTTTGGTTCAATTTATGGGGAACAGACATCACGACTTCAATTTTCGGTTGTGAATATGACTTCAATTTTAATAAATTTATAGTTAAACTATTATGAAACTGACATAAAAATGAATGATTACTAAGAAATCGTACACATCACACCATATGCTCTTTGATACAAACCAAAACTCTTGCAATATCACTTTTGTGAGTTCAATACCAACATAGTTGACTAATTGACATTAACAAAACATCTAACCTTTTTGAAAAACAATGACCAAAATACCACCTTGCCCATTCTAATTAACTACTAACAACTTACGAAAAAAAAAAAAAAAAAAAAAAAAAAAAAAAAAAACTCAATTTACTGTTAGTAATTAGATTTAGAAAATATACATTAAACCTTTTTTTTAATATATATATATATATATATATATATATATATATATATATATATATATATATATATATATATATATATATATATTGAAAACATAAAATAAAAAGTTAAAAAAATAAGGATAACTTATAAAAAATGGACCAAAACTATAAAACAACTAAAAGTTTAGTCAAATTTGTAAATTTGTAAATAAAGAATAAAATAAACAAAGCTATTCCAAAAGACATTTAAACTTGAAGCATATTTCATTAAGGATTGCGAGGTCGATGCTTGTAGAAAAAAGTTAATAAAATCAATAAGTCTTACCATTGTCAATTTTAGTATTCGTTACAACATAAATTTTGATATCCACTTAAAAGGCTAATAATTTGGATTGTTTTAGGTAGATCGGGTTTCTGATGTTGAAAGTATAAAGGCTAAACGATCCAAAAATTTGGGTTTCGGGTTGGATATGTTTTAGACATGCCTGAAAGTTTGATAGAAAACCATTGAAATACTAACACTTATGAAATGAAATGACATGAATATATTTATTTTAATAACAATTTTCTATATATTTTTGAAATCTAATAATTAACATGAAATTGAGTTATTATTTAATACAATTAGTAATTGAATTAATCTTTGATAAGCTTCCATTGAAGTTTAGATACGCCAGAAAGAGTAGAAAAGAATAATTGTTGACTATGACTTTTGTCTATTCTTATTAGCATGTTTGGCTTTATTCTTAGTTGTTGTAATAAACTATAGTTGGCAGGTTTAGCATAATGTCTTTCAGATTGGTTTAGATGTGGTGTTAATATCGGTTAAGTAACAATTAGTCGATTATATTGGTATATTGAACTCATAAGAATGATCTTGAAAGAGTTTAGGTGTCTCATAAAGAGCGTATGGTGTGTAATTTGTAGGGTTATTTCCGTAATCATTCAATTACGGTTTAAATTTTGAGTAATTGATCCTAATCTGTATCAATCTTATAAGTTGCTTCACTAGTCAATTTGCAATCCCCTAACGCCCTTGTAATAATACTTACTAATAGAAACTTACATATGTCACTTACATTAGTTGAATTAATTTTATTCAATTTTCATTAACTCTTAACATCATACAATACAATTTATTTTTCTTATTAAGTTATAATAATATAACTATAATAATGACACAACCATTAGATGTTTGCATAAGGATCAAAATTTTAAAAATTATATCAAATTAGATGCTACTGGTTTAAACCTATATTTTATTATTAAACATGGATATTCATATAAACAATATTTTCTCTTTGTTCAACTTAATGGTACTTATATTTAAAAACTTTTAACTTATACGTACAACAAAACAAAATCATTACAACTTAAAAAAGAGTAGTACATATAGGAACTACTAGCTACATTTTGTTAGTTTTATTTCAAAATTATATGCATTCTAACTTTTTTTACCTTGTTACTCCGTGGTTCTGAAAATGCTTTTTTTTTGTCAAAAAAATGCTTTTTTTTTTGTCTTGATTGCCTATTCCAAACCAAGTGGTTATTTTTGCTAAAAAAAAAATTGGTTATTTTCTTCAAATATATATTAAAAAGTTATTAGATTACTTAATTTCCCATTATTTAATCACTCTTAGTTACTTATCCAAATAAAATGGGTAATTTCCTTCTTTATTGAGAGTACATTCACACTTATCAAGTTCAAAATATTTTTATTGATAAACCAATAATAGAGTGCACTATATAAATGGATAAATAAATGGGATTGCCAAGAATATCTTTTCAAATTAATTAACCCATCGTGACAATCCCAAAACACGAAGGATAAGGGTGTGTACCTTTGTATCAATAGTCATCCAAGCACTCTCATTGTTGCTCACTGAAAAGCTACACAACATAGAGAGACCATATACACGTTTCAATTTACAGGATTATAGAATAATAATTTATGTAATTAATACATAGAATCAACAAGAGGCTAGACAAGAAGGTAAGTTTTTTTTATTTTAAAAAAATCATCTATATCCTGATCCAGACCAGCTATCCTAATGGGCATTAATATCAAAATTAAAGATTGTTACAATGGGAAAATTTGTTCATAGTTCTTGAATAATGATGTACCTTTGAAAAAAAAAAGTTCATAACAAGTAGAAATTCAAGTTAGTTTATATTTGATTTGAGATCAAGTGAACAATGTTCTAAAATAACGAAATCATAGAAAAAAAAAAAAAGAAACTGAAAGTAGCGCTGAGAAGCTGAATGTTTAGAACGATATATAGAAGACAGATAGAGACATTGTATCGATTACAACAATAGATCGACGATGTGGGAAAAGACTAAAAAGAAAATAAAGGAGAAATAGCTCACTTACCAGAGGTCTCTCATAACGTTTTGTTTTGAAGTTTAAGAGAAGCAGAAAAGAACATATCCTTACGTGTGCATATAAATGGGTATATATGGTTGAAATCACTTTTTTCTTTTGAGCGTATCACATTTCCAGATCCGTTTTTGAGTAAGGAATTGTTGGAATCAAGACACAGATACATAGATACATAGTTTTGGTAACTGTCATATGACTGTTAACTGTCAAACGACATAAATGTTGACCCACTTTTAGATACTGTATTACATTAATACTAATAAATATTATTAAATCGTTTGGCTGGATATTTAACAGGAATCTCGCCAGTCGCCACAAGAGAAAAGTACGTTTGTATTTTAAAAATCGAAGTTACAAAGATGGTCCTTGAGTATTCCCTCTTGTTATACTTCCTACACCAAAATGAAATTGGTTTTATAATCTAGTGCTTTCAAAAATATTATATTTAGACCATAAACTTTTTAAATTGACTCTATAAAATTACTTTTCATTATAGTTTTCTTTTATGACATTTAATACCCTCTATTAGCTTAAATGTCAAATAAATCCCTTCATTCTAGGTTAACTGTTAATTAAGCCCTAAAAACAATTTTATTTTATAAAAGACATAAATATAATTAGAATATTTTTAATTCCTTTACTAAAATGATGTTGATGCTGGCACAAGACCAATGATATTGGTAATGATGATGGTACTTGGTACATATTTCTTAAATACATGAGTTTTGTTAAGACATCTTATCTAACTTGGAGAAAATATAAACACCATTCTTAATTAGTATGCCTCATATACTGCTCCGTCTAGACTTGGTATATGGAGCTACTCCACCGCCTAGCAAAAACCCAATATATACTATCAAAAAAAAAAAAAAAACTTTTTCTTCTAGCAATAAAAGTCAAAATTATTCTAGAGGCATTTCAATTCAAAATTCTTATATCTTTTTAAATATAGGTTTTAGGAGGATGTTACGAGGAAAATTGTACTTGACACTACTAGAAAAAAGGCCTTTTACGACGCGCAAAATACGACGCTCATTGATCTATGTTACGCAAAGGAGAGTGACATTAGAAAAATGTCATCTCTTCAAAAAAATTTAGGATAGAAGACACACATTATTGCGCGCCCTTAAATTAGTGTCTAAAAAAAACACGGAGGGCACTTATAATAAAATGCGCGTCGTCTAAGGATGTCGCTTTATATTTTTTAATGGAACGCGCGTTCCATCCTTTAATAGTGGGGGAAAGGGGGAAATGAAATTCTGAAAAAATTAAAAACCCCGCCAAGCTCTCCTCTACCTTCTTTCAATCGTTCTTCTCTCTCTCTCTCAATCAAATACCAAAAATCGACTATTGTTGGAACTAGGGTTCCGGTTCTTAGTGAAATCGAAGGTTTTTTGGTCACCAGGCCATGAAATTGATCAAAGGGGTACAGTTTTTGGAACCATGACTATTGTTGGAACTAGGGTTTCAGTTCAAAAACCCTTCATCTACTTCCCTCGATCTTCAGTTCCTCAAGTACTTTCTTAGCCTCTCAATCAATAGAAGAGCTGTATTACAACTACAAATTTAGAGTGATTTCCATATCAAGTAGAACAATAGCTCCATTAAAGTCAAGGTCTCGAAACTCCATGGTCAATCACCATCGTTGGTTACTAACACCACCATTTGTATAAAAACCCTAGAACCACCAGGCCACCCTTTTCCTCCATCCATGTCCCTCCTTTCTGTCTATCTCTAACAGACCACTGCAACATCACATTCACTTCTCCTGGCATGCGACTGCGACTCCCAAAAGATTTAGTGTTATGCTCGATGCTTCTCAACAAAATCGATCGAGGTGTCGGTGCTCCTATCTCATAGAGATTTAGGGATTTCTTGGTTCAAGGTATCGAATCTCAGACATCAACGACTTTTTTTGATGACCCGGTCAGATAAAGACGTTTGATGAACTAAATTTGTGTATCTGATTCGGAAAGCTTAATCTAATCGGGTAAGATGGAAAAAATCGACTGACTGAGAAAGGAGGAAGAAAGGGAGAAGGGTTTCCAATTATACCCTTGCCCTACCAAAGGAAGAAATCAGCGACTCCATCGTTTCTTCTCCTACTTCAACGCCAATTTTCTTCTCCCGCAACAACCAATCGTCGACGATCCTCTTCTCATCTGTTCCAATTTTTTGAAGTCTCCTTCCCCTTCTCATCAGGTACGCTTCTTCCTTTTTCCTCTTCTCATCAGGTCCGATTTTTTGATAATATATAGGTTTTGATTTATGATTTTTCTGTTGAACATGTATGGTTCTTCATTGAATTCTGAAAATTTCTCAAAGAATTTAGGCCCTGTGTTCAATTTCATCATATTTCTTTTGTTTTAGACTTGTGCTCAATTTCAAGGAGGGAGAGAAACCTGCGATATTTGTTGCTCTTATTTTCTTGATTTGCACTTAGGAACCATTGGTGTTACCAGATAGCAGGTTACCATGTTCTGCTGTTAAACTTTTCACCATTCCTTTAAAATTACACATACTAGTTAAACTTTTCACCATTCCTTCCACGTTTTGAATTTATTCAACTTTACTTTTTCCCTAATATGTTTAAAAGACTAAAAT
Organism: Lactuca serriola; assembly: GCF_051521515.1. NCBI lineage: Eukaryota > Viridiplantae > Streptophyta > Magnoliopsida > Asterales > Asteraceae > Lactuca > Lactuca serriola. The sequence goes on along the minus strand of NC_136412.1, from coordinate 194,468,692 downwards.
GCCCCTTATTGATATTACAACCCCTTCATACATTGGCGAACCTGAACCTGAATCATTTGAAAATGTTTTTTACCATTTTACCATTACTTGACATACTCACACACAACGACCAAAAATAGAGGTTATTTTAATATTGTTAAACTATATGAGGTACTATTTTTGAGGTATTAGCATTTTAAATAACAATAATAATAATTGTTGTTGTTTCTATTTTTCATCATTTCCTTCTCCACAGTAATCTCAATGCAAGCTCAGATCATCAGAAGGGAATAGGAGGGCTTAGTGATGTTATGACTACTCTTTCTCCTGCTGTTCAGGATTTAAACAATAATGCATTTCCGTTTATGTAATTTTGTTAAACCAAATAAAAGGTTTTATCCTAATGAATTAAAGAATACTAAGAATAAATGACAGTATCCATAAGGTCGGGGTGTCACATATAAAATATCAGGATATGAAAGTCACATAACTTATTCTCTCTGCAATAAATGAAAAAGCACCAGTCAAATATATATATATATATATATATATATATATATATATATATATATATATATAAGAATCAGTATAGAATATTAATGCGGGAGTGTTTGTAGCTTTTTGGGTGTGCATATCTTGGACCATTTGGGCATTTCTACCACTTATTGTTGGATAAGTTGTTCAAGGGCAAAAAAGACACGACAACAGTTGCCAAAAAGGTATCCTAAGAACCTTTGATAATAAGGATAACAATGGAAATTTACAATCTTACAACTGAATTATATGACACCTAATTCGCGATTTGATCTATATATTTGTAGGTGTTGCTTGAACAAGTGACATCTTCTCCATGGAACAACTTGATTTTTATGCTTTACTATGGGCTTGTTATCGAGGGTAAGGTCTTTTTGGTTCCTTGTTTGAATAAATATGTTGACTATAATTATTTTAGTAGATAAACGATTATGAATTGGTTTAATGCTAATGGGGGTGTTTGGATGTATGATTTGAAAGTTATTATTTTGTTTTGAAAAATAACAAAATCATGAGTAATGATAGAAATAAGTTTTTCTATATAATCTGTAAATAAGTTTTCTTGCATTTAACCTTTTTAAAGTTGATATCATTTTTCAACTTTAAAGTCATATAATAATTTATGGTCATGTATATATATGCAGGAAGATCATGGATCCAAGTGAAATCTAAAATCAAGAAGGAATACCCCACAGTACAATACGCAGCATGGACGGTAAATCCATAATTTCAGTTTTTACTCATATTTTTCTAAATTTCTGTTGTACAAATCTTTTAAAGAAATAGCAATTTGTTTTTAAACTATATGAGGTACTATTTTTGAGGTATTATCATTCTTCCAAAGTATAATTGCTTGAATCTTAGCTATGTAAGTAAGCCTCCTGTTCCTGGATAGCTGCCACATCAAGTTGCTTGGAGATGTGGGGTTCCAGGTACAGTTTATGCCAATGGGTTCGTTTTTCATATTTGCAGTGCTTCCAGATACTTGCAAACTTATAGAAGAGTGGATATCTACACGTAAATTCAGCAAATATCCAATCAAGGTAGAATGTTTTTTTTTCTTTTAACTTATTTCTAATTATATAAGGATGTGTCTTTTTCACTTTGAGTTGTATATTAACTTGGATAGTTAAAAGTTTATTTTTTTGTGGACATCTTCAGGATAAAGACAAACTGATTAGCATCACTTGTTTTTCTCTTAAATTAACAACATGAAATTTGGTCAACTTCTCATATTTTTCTTATTCATGTTAACAGGGCTCAGAAGTAGCCAACATATCCACAACAACTTTCCCCCAAACGTTTGGGATTTCTTTTTCTTAATATGAAAATTGATGTTATATATTTATTTATTTATTTATTTGTTGGATAAATATTGTTCAGGATGAATATGCTCAGTGGATAGTGTCAAGCCAAATAAGCCTTCTTGAAGTCATAGAGGCTTTCCCTTCAACTAAACCTCCATTTGGTGTTTTCTTTGCATCTGTTGCCCCTCGCTTACAACCCAGATACTACTCAATTTCTTCCTCCCCTAAGTAAGTTTATTTCCATAATCTTGATTTTATTTATTAAAATAATAATTCAAGAATAAATGTCAAGATTTCATGGAGTAGAGCACATTATTGCAGGGCAGGACATCAAATGTAAGTTTCAATCTTAATTTCATCTCCAAATTGTTGATTTTTATGAAAGATGAATAAAATTTGACAAATATTATCAGGAAGAATGTTGAGATCCCAATTCTTCAATCTAGTGCAAGAGCAAAAGATTTCAAAATAAAATCATTTCTTGTGAAGTTTTTTGTGTATTATTACAGTTTGTTTGAAGTTATTCTTGCATTTACCCCATTTAGTAAATGATAATTTATTTACTTTTCTTTATACAGGCTAGGACATATTTTGATTCAAATGACACTGGATACACAACCATTGGAATTGTTGAGGAATTAAAGATGAGGACGAAAGTACCCTCCACATCACTGAGTTGCCAGTTAGAAGGTGAACACAGGAGTATAAGGAGTTTTTGGAGGTTGCTTCAACTGCTGGAAAAGATAAGAAACCTTTCATAGAGTTAGATTATTATACATAATTATAATATCCTTCCTTTTCATATTTATTTATCTCAAATTTGCATTATTTTTTAATAAATTTGACAGGGGAATGGTTTAAGTGAGATCACAAGGCACAGGTGTCGTACATATTGACTTTTGATCACATTCACTCTTTTGTTCATCAGTATACTTCCTACTTGATATCCTCATTGATGTATGCATTTTTCCCTTCAAATAATCAAAGCCTTTTTTTCTTTTAGTATTAATATGGAACATAAGCTTTTTGTTTCAGGTTCTTTCTGAAGCTAAGAAAATAATTGATTCATGTATGGCTGCAAAGGTAAGTTTTGTAACATCTTGTATTCAAGAAATAACAATGTACTTTCCACAAAAAAAATTATAAATTATATTCTTTGAAAAAATTGCTAGATTGGTAGGTTTAAAAGTAGAATGTCCTAATAAGAATTAATTTTAAATGTAGAATGAAAATGACAAGTGATTTTGTGTTGTGTTTACAGGGTTGATGAAAGCGAATAATTCTGGAATTAGAAGAGGAAAAGAAAGCTCAAGCTAAAAGAGATAAGATGCTACAAATGCAAGTGTTGCATTCTTCATTTAAATTGTTAGTATGAAACACAGTAGATTAGATGAATGAAAATTTATATATTGTAAGAAATAGAATTGTATGACATTAAATTTTATGCAATGGATTGTATTTTTTGTATATGGTATTTTATTTCTATTATGAGACATTAAATGCAAATTTCACTTAAAAATTAATAAATATATAAATATATATTTTTTAAACATTTAAATTTACGATACGCAAAAATGTGTGTCATCTTCATTTATGACATGGCCTTTCTTGATACGCATTGCGTGTCATTAACACGCGCGTCGTAAGGTTACGACACGCGAATGCGTGTCGTCTTCCTTTATGACAGGGCCTTCCTTGATACGCATTGCGTGTCATAAACGCGCGTCGTAAATGCGCGTCGTCTATAGACAACACGCAAAAGCACGTCGTCTCTCTTTATGACAGGGCCTTGCTTGACACGCATTTGCGCGTCGTCTGAGCGTTTTACGACGCGCAATGAGCATCGTAAAAGGCCTTTTTTCTAGTAGTGTGACGTATTTCGGCTGGTAAACCAGTCAATGGTAGCATGTTACAGGTCCGAAAACTTATGGAGTAACACATGTGTACTCAAACCATCTTCAAGCGAATAAAAATGTGTTGAGTACTTAGTTCCCAAGGTGTTAAATATTGATCATTTTAGATTCTACTGTGAAACTGATATCTAGTAAGATTTCTATTCTAAGTACAAACGAAATGTTTCATACAAACAAGCATGATATGCGAAAAAGCACTTGCTTATTATGTAACACTCCAAACCAGGTATACCATTGTTTACCCTCAAGTATTTCATTTTTGACAAAAAAAAAGGGTCCTTCCGTACGCTTTGTGTACATTTGGGTACGCTTAGCGTACACGTGTGTGTGCATCGGGTGGTTAAGCCTCGTACGTTGGGCGTACGATAATGTACGTGAGGCGTACGTGGCAGATGACTAAAACCCTAATTCCTTGACTTGCACCCTATTTAAACAACCTTATTTCATTTGGACCAAACCCTGATCAGCCTCCATAGTCGTATTTCGTCCTTAAACCTTATTTTTGCAAGAACTTGTGAGATTTGAGCTTAAAAGTGTTTTGGTGGCCATTTTTAGTTGGTTTAAAGAAAGAGAAGGTAGTGATCAAGCCTTGGATGTTATTGAGCTTCTAGATTTTGCATTTAGTTCATCTTGAAGAACTTCTGTAGGTAAAAAGTCTTAACATTGCCATCTCTTTTGTTAGTTTGAGTTAGGGTTTTGTTAAGAAGTCCATTTTTGGTTCTTGGACCCTTTCTTAGGAGTTGAGCAACTCTAGAGACTAGGATTGTTAATCTAAGCTCTTTGAGCATGCTTGATGCATAAAAAATGTCATCTTGAAGGTTGCATTGAGACCATACATGATTTTAGGGTCTTAAAAGTGGTCTTAATGAGAGAAATAAAGTATTGGGGACCCATGTGACATGCAAGGGCATAAAGTTGCCAACTTTATGCCCTAGGACATCTTAATAGACTCAGATCTGAAGATTAGACGTTGAGATCTAAAGCATTAACCACTAAATAGACTTTATGCATGGACTGTTTATACGTTAGGCATAAGATTGCGTACGCCCCGCGTACGGCCAAAGGGCTGAGTACGCTAGATGTACTGATGTGGTACACTGGGCGTACACACCACAAAAGAGTTGGGCTTTGTTTGGGCTTGCAAGCTTATTGGGCCCTATTAGCCTGGTCCTATTCAGAGTTATTGGACTTTGTTCTAGTTTGGGGCATTGGTGTCATGATTGGGCCTTATTAGGCCATGTAACCCATTGTAGTTTGGACTTTGATCTTAGGTCCATTAATGTAGGATAGACATTTGGGCTTTAATTGAGGGCCTTAGACTGAGATGTTGGGCCTTTTGGGCCATGTGGGCCTATATCGAATTGGATTTTAATGTTGGGCCCATTAGTTATGGAAAGGCCTTTGGGCTATTATAAAGGGACTTGGACTTAGGATCCTGGCCCATGTCTAGGTTATTTCATACTTCTAAAGAGGGTTATATGTATAGTTTTCAATGTGAGATTATGGGCTAGTAGTCGAGCAGCTTTTGTGTTCAGCAAACTAGGGTGAGTCTCCTCACCATACCAATGGGTAAAAGGCACCAAGGTCGTCCCATTATTGATATGAATTCTTAATAGTTGAATGTGCAGTGAATTGTTATTTGATGTGTTATGTTTTATGTGAAGACCATTACGGAAGCTTATGGCAATTGGTTAAGACCATGGATGAGCCCATAGCCCACGGGTCTAAGATTGTGGAGGTAGCCCATGGCATTCTGGATGAAGACCATAGAGGGAGTCCATGGCAATCCTATGTGTATGTTGCATGACATTATGTGGTTATTTGTTTGTGTATGTTGGGAAACTCACTAAGCGTTAGTTTACAATTTGTTGGTTGTTTCAGGTACTTTGGGATCTAAGGGCAAGGGCTCAGCTTGATGGCGCAGTGTGGACTCTCCATTATTTCCGCATTAGTTGTTTTGGATACTCTGATCTTTTGAACAATGTGTTTATGTAATTGAATTTTGAAAAACAAATATGAATGAGATTTCTGATTATTAGATGAAAATTTTTACTTGAATTTTTGGGTTGTTACATATTATTTTACATATTATTTTGAGGGGGCACACGAGAGGAATCATACACACAAAAACTCACAGATATAGTCGGTCATTATTGCAAATTATAATGTTCTTTTGGTGGACTCATGAGAATGATGGTTGGTTTGTAACGAAAAGCTAAATGATGTTTAAAGTGATATATGATTTGGACATTTTTTATTGATTATTTTACGTATTATATGATTGTGTTTGTTTAATTTAATGAAGAGTAATACCAAGCCTCAAGTGGTTTTGGAGTGGAAGGGGAGTATACAATAATGGTTATTGACCTTCTTGGACCAAACCTTGAAGACCTTTTCAACAGAAGTGACAGAAAGTTTAGCTTGAAGACAATTTTAATGGTTATAGATCAACTAGTAAGTTGTGAAAGTTAAGCATTGCAATTTAGTATAATATTTATTATATTTGATACTTTACATATATAAGTATAAGATTATGTACATTTTTAATTTTAAATTTTGAAAAAAACCATAAATTGACATGTGGATATTATTTATTTAAAAAAATATCATAAAATGACAAGTGTCAAAACTTATTAGAGGTTGACATGTGACAAAAAAAATTCATTTATTAGAGATGATTATATTTAGCCTCTAAACTTTATAAATTGACATTTGAATTTTTTTTTCTATAAAATTACTTTTCATTATAGTTTCCTTTTATGACATTTAATATCCTCTATTAGCTTAAATGTCAAATAAATCCCTTCATTCTAGGTTAATTATTAATTAAGCACTAAAATACAATTTTATTTTATAAAATACATAAATATAATTATAATAGTTTTAATTCCTTTACCAAAATAATGTTGATGTTTGCACAAGTACTAATGATATTGGTAACGATGATAGTACCTATTTCTTAAATATGATTATATAATATATGAAGAGCACATGAGTTTTGTTAAGACATACTCATATCTAACTTACAAAAAAGCTGATAGTTAAATTGAATAGTCGGTTGATAAATACACATACATAGAAACACCATTATTTGGTATGCCTCATATACAACCCAATCTAGACTTGGTATGTGGAGCTACTCCAACGCATAGTGAAAACCCAATATATACTATCAAACAAATACAAAATATTCAAAAAAAAATCTACTAGCAATAACAGTGAAAGGTATTATGGAGGCATTTCAATGCAAAATTGTTATATCTTTTAAATAGAGGTTTAGGGAGCATGTTACCAGGAAAATTGTACTTAACATATTTAAGGTCCGGAAATTAAATGATGTTTAAACATGATATATGTAAAACTCAAGTCCTGGTATGTTTCTTTATTGTATTATTGTTTAAAAAATCAATTTGGTCCTTGGGCAGTACACGGGGCGTACCACTTGGTACGTTTAGTGTACTCATGCGAAGGTGGGATGGGGCTCCAGTCGTGTACGCTGGGCGTCATATATGTACGCAGGGCATACATGAATAATGATAAAATCCTAATTTTGGGTGTTGTACCCTATATAAAGGCCTTAAGTCCTCATGGATGGAATACCCTCAACTACCAATCAAGCATGTGCACATATAACAGGTAATTACCTAACAGACAATCAGACCGAACTACCAGTCACTAAACATAGCATCATCATATCTATCAGGATATTGATCTAACAGATCATAACAACATATAACCATCCTATCTACCAGGATACCAATCTGACATATCATAACAGTAACAAATCTGGATAAAAATTCAAAGGGTCGGCCTTGGTGTCGTATACCCTCGGGTATAGTGAGGAGAACTAACCTCACAGTAGTGTTGAACTGGACTGAAAATCTCCGACCGTTGTCTTACCGAAAAATACCGAACTATCCAAGGATAACGAATGCTAAGTCAACAATTGGAATATCAATCTTGACCAAGGGTCCCACATAGGGTAATACTCCATTTTTCCTTTTCTTTAATTTGGGCCAAAGCCCAATACCAAATCCATGATCCAAAAGTCCACGTATACAAGGCCCATTATTGGCCCAATTTTCTAAATTGGGCCTAACTTCCTAATTGGGCCTCATCCAAATACCTATTCCTACAGTTGGCCCAAAACACATTCATTTAAAAAGTCCAACAAAGTCTTAAGTCAGACTAGCCCAAAGTCGGCCCAATCCCAAAGCCCAAATCACCAAAGGCCTAACAGAGGGCGTACTCCTCTGGTACACTAGGCGTACGCGACTCACGTGTTGACTGAAAAACGGTGATGATAACCAAGAACGTGGTGCGTACTCCTTCTTATGCGGGGCATACTCTCGCAGGTCTTAAAACTTCCATAAGATCTTAATGGTTCAAGCTCTTGAGTTCAAACTTCAGATCCACTACTCCAATGTGCTCTAGAACCATAAAGTCTCAAACTTTAAGACTTTGGTCGACTATAAAGGTCTTAATACATGGTCTTAATTCATTAAGACTTCCTACAAAGAACTAGGGACCAGACTCAAGGGACCTCATTTTTATGCCTTAGGACCCACCCTAAGGTCTGAAAGGACAGTTTGACTTGACCAAACAAAGCATGCATAATATTGGTACTCTTGAGACAAGAAGAATACCAAAAAGAAACCCAAATGAGATCTAGAACATTCAAGCATAAAGGTAGAAGCTTTATACCTTTTGAAGCTTCCCAAGATAGTTATTACCCCAGATCTACAAGCTTGATTCCTTCCTTGACTCCTTGATGCTCTTTCTTCTCATTCAATCACACCAACAACACACTTTAGGCTCTGAAACTCTCTCTTATGGGCTAGGGTTTTCTAAGAACGTTTCAAAGGCTTGGAGGCTGGAAAAGATGAGAGGAAATGGTCCATAAGATGCTTAAATACTCCATAAACCATAAAAGTTAGGGTTTTACCCCGGCACTCGTACGCCCAATGTACATATGTGTACGGCCAGCGTACTAGGGCACTCCCTAGTACGCTTAGCGTACTCACATGTACGCCCAACGTACTACTCAAGTTCCTAATATCACCATTTTGCCGCTAGGGCCTCCTTTTGCCACTTCCTTCCCAACCAAGGGCCAAAAATGACATAATTAAAATCCAAGGGATGAATTTGAAGCTACTTGAAAGATTGTATGTTACACATTACGTGTTTATATTTTATATAGATAAAGATACAGCCGAATGAAAAAGATATTAGAGATATAAGAAATCTTGAGTTAAATCAGAAACTCAACCCACAAGGTAAACATGGTCAATGTTTATCCTGACTTATTGATAAAATTGGTCCACCAACAACTTTAAATAATTACCATAATAATTCCAAAATTAATGATAACATAATCCATGTGTCTTCTCTTTTAATAAAAGACTCTTTCCTATGACACATGTCAATTTTCTACACTTCTTCTTTGCCACATGGCATGTAGTAGTTCATCCATGCTTTGTTTTCCCACTCATTTTGAATATTTTGTTTCATAAATGGTATCCCAAAAAATCAGCCAAAATATTCTAATTCTCATCGCATTCTTTGTACCTAAATAAAGTAAGAAATTATGAAAATCAAAATCAAAATCAACATTCAAACCCAAATCCATTAAATCTCGGCACACCCGTCTTCGAATACACATTATCTTCTCATTTAGCATCACAAAAATCCCTCAATATTTCCTATATATCTTAATATATCTAGAGTTTTATTAGCCCAAACGGTGTTGAAATGGAAGTGATAGAGTCCTATGGTAACCACTTTCCCTCTGTCAGTCGTATCCTTTTTTGAAAGTTTTAATTTTCATTTGGAAGAGTTTTGCATCAACAACAATGGCTTCCTTTTGTGTTCATCTCTCTAACATCGCACACCCTCGAAGGCAAGAATTTGTAGATACATCGGTGTCTTCCATCGTCTCTTTTTCTCCACCATGATTTCTTATTTTTTATTCTAACATGTGTGTTTGTTCAGTTGTGTAGATTCAAGAATAGGCAATTCAATGTTCTTCTGTTGTCTAATGTATGTTTTGAGTTTGATTTAATGGTTGGTCTGATGGTATTTTTTTGAAGGTATTTTTTATAGTTTTTTTAAGGTACTACATTTTTAGGTTCGAGCTACTCTCTCACCATCATGAATAAAGCCCATATCCTCTTTTAAAGAGCTTCTATTCTTGATTTTTTTATTTCTCAGACTGTTGGAAAACATCGAGCCCATAAGTAAAAGCAAAGGAGAATGGAAAAACATCGAGTGAAAAAGAACGATCAGATCCACATATACGATAATTAAAATTTGATTTTGTGATTAAATAAATCTTAAGTTTCCTTGCTTTGAATTGAGGATTTTGAGTTTACCATTGTGATTCCATCTGTGTTTATGTTATCGATTAGTAACCTAGCTTATCTATGTTTTGCTAAATTTCTAGGCCCGACCCAGGGCATGGGCGACTTAGGCAACGACACAAGGCAACAGATTCAGGAGGGGCATGTCGAAGTGCATATATAGTAATTCCATTATAGGCCTAATTCTATTGGAAAATGAAGGTATCTATGAGAACGAGAAGTGTATAGCATTAACCTAAATCTAGGCGGTGAAATGAAAAACAAACTGAGTCGACAAGGGAACATATTGAAGAAGACGGGAGACGTATGATTTTATGAGGTTAGCCAATAACAATGCATAGGTTGCAAGAGTCTTAATCGAAAAGTTCAGGGTCACTCAAGCCCTATTCGCATGTAAACATCGAGATGGAAGTCCTGTGTGTGCAGACGTTCTGAAGATGAAGTTGCACATTGACAGACTAGGAATGTTGGGTGTCATTTTCCCGAGGAAGTTGGTTGTTGACTTGGTTCTTCAATCACTTCCTGAGTCATATGGTCAGTTCATTAAGGACTACTATATGACAGACCACGACGTGACCCTTATCGATCTGACATATATTCTAATTGTTGCTGAAACAGCAATGCTTTGGCGCACTGGTCAAGCAACTTTGTCTGGAAGATCTACTTCCCAAATTTCCATGGACATAGGCAATGAGAACCGTGATAATCCAGAAATGATTTCTTATCCTAAGGGAGAGAAATTGGCCAAAGTCAAAAAGTTTGATTGTAAGAGACAGGCAAATTCTGAGATAGTTCCATTTGTCACTCCTAAAGAGTCCATTTGCTTCTATTGCCAATTGAAGGGGCATTGGAAGCAAAGCTTCCCACACTTCCTGAGAGATCTTAGAGATGGTAAAGTAAGTTGTGCCTTGAGTGACGTATACTAAAGTAGGTTTATAACGCCTCATGAAATGTGGAGTAGGAATGTTTCTTACTCTTGCACATTTGAAATTGGTAGTTGTGATGTTTTGGTTAAAACAAAGATCAACTAATATCAATTGTATGAAGTGTTTCTTGATAAGAACTCACACTAACTCTTGAATATTTGTTTGTCAAGGAATGGTTCCTTGACAGAGAATCTTATATGTCAAGAGGTCAGTGGGAGTCTTAGGTTGTCTTGAAAAGTTTCAGGAGACAATCAAGAATGAACCTTTTAGAAATCACTAGCACATGACCTGAGGTTTACAACCTATCGTGTTGAAATATTCTTGTTTCTGTGCCTATTCCAATTGAGTTGGCAATACTTATGAGTTCTATGGTTTTTCATTTGATTGCATAAGGAAAAACACCTTGATCCGTGAAAGTACATTGATCTGTATGGGTGAGCTGCTCAATAACTTGGAAGCGTTGGTAGGCCCTTGTGCAACCGGATGGCAAGAAATTAAGATCAAGAAAGTTCAGTCTATATGAGTTTGAATTTGTCATAAACGTTGTCTTATAATGGTGGTTTGAAATGAAAAAATTAACATGGATAGGAACACATACACCATAAAATATAAGTGGCATGGGGTTTTTCTTTATTTCATGAAAATGATTGTGAGGAAACACTTTCACGAGTAGATTTTAAAGGATTAGAGTAAGCAGTTATGGTAATTGCATTCTCAAATTCGAGTATGATTACGACATCCATTTTCATAGTTCAAATTGTGATAAATGGCAAATAGTTTGAACATTTCGGACTTATTGCCATAAGTTCTGAAAAGGTTTAGACACACACATAAGTTGTCTAATGAAAGGTGTATGAGCTTGAGAAGTCTAGATAAAGACTTATCGAAGCACCACGTATTAGAAATCTGAAATTTGGTAAGAAAGTCAATAGGTATTGATTTCTAAAAGTCCAGCTGATTTCTGGGTATATGTCAAAGCTAGTGGGAGCATAATTGTTATGTTGGTAAGAACATAATTGTTATGCTAGTGGGAACATGATTATTATGTAAGGTGTTGCAAGTTAGCAATGCTATTCATAGGAAACAAAGGTTACAAATTTGCAAAGTCCAAAGTTTGAAAAGTTGTTTTGCTATAATAAGTCTTAAGGGAGAAGATACTTATACTTCGTTTCGAATCTAAAAGTTTAGATTGAAATTTTAATGGATCTTAGTCATGGACATATATGAATGTCATTTTGAAATGATTCAACATGGGAAATTCTATATATGGAAATATTATAGCAGAATACTGATAAAGTATCATGTTTTTATGTAAGACATTATGTATCGAATCCCATATGCTTCAGATATAGGATTAATCACATATGTTATAATATTCATGTATTCTAATTTTTCCAAATAACTAGACCATTAAGAGGGAAAAAGGACTAGAACAAGTATGATTGAAGTTATTAAACAACTGTCAAGGACACTTTGTGGTTTAATCAAAAGATTGGTTGGGCAGTTGGAAGTACAGTAATGGATGGACCATATTGATATAATTTTGAATATATAGGATTATATTAAGAATGTATTGTCATATGGAAATTATGGAAATGTTTCCATAATGGGAGTTGGATATTAAAAATCTATGTGTAAGTTAGAAACTTTTAAGCAAGAAGGATGTTCAAGGAATGTACCTTGAATATGAGACTTCATTTCCTGGGAGTTGTCTAGTAACAATCTCCAATGGAATGCTTTGTAATATCATTGGCTAAGTCTTTGTGACTTTGGAGCCTCGACATTGCAAAAAGGATCATTGCATGGTAGTTTAGAATCTAACACATTCTAATGGTGGCAAAATTTTGGTATTCTTACACTTGTGACAAGGATTTGGAATTGTGAAATGACCATAGATAAACATAGTGTGCATGCTTGGAGCATGGGATGATTGTTGTTTTAATATAAGTATTGAGTTGATTAGTCAAAACATTAAACAATGAATAAGGTCTAATTAATATGGCGATTAAATAATAAGTGTTTTATTTATATTCAAAAATTTTGAGACCATATTGGATTAGATTATTCTTGTGTTTCACTTCGCATGTTTTACTACCTGAATAATAGGATTATTTAAAACATCAACAGTCGGTCATACTTTGGAAGTAAGTAGTGAATTAAGATTGCCATGAATGCAACGGTATATTGTCTAAGTGATTAGACATATCAAATGTTTGTTGCAGTGTTCATGAGTACTCTTGAAATAGGATTTGAGTATTGGATTAAATCCACACTCATTTGAATCACTTCATGGATTTTATCATGAGTGATTATGAGACGATAATGTCTTATATTCTTAAAATAGAGACATATCGTTGTTGTCTACGAGTCGGTTATACACTGATAACATGTAAACGCATCAGTAACTGGATGTTATAAAACGTATTGTTGTGTGTGATTTGATGAGTAAATTGTACAAGAATATGAGTCGAATTTTATCCGTTCCTTTTACCCTAAATGGGATAAAAGCGATATATGTGGGCCCCTCAATGATTTATGATGACACCCTAAGTGGTTGGCCAAGCCTGGACTAAGTTGATGTGTTCAATTGTAGTCTGGGTCAGTCGTCATAAATCGGAAGTCGGGAAACAAACCTTGGACAGAGAGAATGATTATGATCTATGTCTCATGTCCATACAATATCTTGTAGAATGAAGGGATATTTGATCCCTTGTCTAAAGGACGTGTTACTAATAATATCAGAGTTCGACAGTGGCTTTTGAAAGCTACGATTGCTAGTCAAATTCTGAAGTCATACTTGCAATAATAGTTATTAGACTTATCCAAGTGGGAGACTGTTGGATTAGGTGTCTAATCCCATAACTATATTTGGTATGTACTTGATTTTATTTGTAGCATGGTCCTTTTGGGTTGCCTTCACTCATGCAACTTGATAAGATGACTAATGGAGAGAGAGAGAGAGTAGGATTTATTATATGAATAATAAATTGGTACTCAAAATGATTTTATTAATATATTATAAGATTAATATATTATTTGGAAATCATATTATTAATTAGTAATTAATTTGATATTAATTTTGGGATTAAATGAACAGATTAATAATGGAGGGATTGGTTTTGTAAATCATTGATAGTTGCAAAAACTGGGTTGATGGACTCCTTAATTAGGAGTGGACAAAACCCTATAGGGAGGCCGTATAGATTTCGTCCAAGGCCTCATAAGGAGGTGTCCATGGGCTGCTTGGTGCCTAAGCAAGGTGTTAGGGTTTCCACTTGAAAACCCTAGTAGCCACAACTAGGGCTGTAAACGAACTGAACGTTCAGCGAATCGTTCGTGAACTGTTCGGCGGGAAGTTCGTTTATGTTCGTTTATTTAATAAATGAACGAACATGAACAAAAATTATCGTTCGTTTAGTTAAATGAACGAACATGAACAATGGTCTCGTTCGTTCATTTATGTTCGTGAACGTTCATTTATGATGTTTGTTTACGTTCGTTTAAGTTTATTTATATTCATCTATATTCAATTATTTTTTATTATATTGCTATATTATTTGTTCGTTTATGTTCGTTTAGCATGTTCACGAACATAAATGAACGGACATGAACAAATTAATTTGTTAAACGAACGAACATGAACAAGAAAATCTCGTCCGTTTATCCATTCGTGTTCGTTTGTTGTTCGGATAACTTAAACGAACGAACATGAACAAGACCTTGTTCGTGTTCGTTTAGTTCGTTTACAGCCCTAGCCACAACTATATAAAACCCTTTAACCTAAGAAATTTCGGCCCCTATGCTATTCTAAGATAACCCTGGCCGATTTCTTCATCTCTCCATCTCATCCTTTGCATTGGGTGTTTGTGACTCCATTAGAGGTGCAACACTTGGGGCATTAAGCTTTTAAGAGTCAAGGTGGTTCTTGTTATTGCTACATAACAAGTGAGGTAATGATCAAACTTGTATATGCTAGATCTAGGGTTATTGCTTCAGTGTTTATATTTGTATGCTCAATAGTGAAAAATTTAGATCCAAAACAATTAGGGTTGCATGATCACATATGAATGTAGATATGCTCAAAACCCATCAACTTTCATCTTACACATAGATATGAAGTATTTAATATTAATACAGGCTATATGTGCTTATTATCCGTGTTCCTGATATCTATACTAGATGAACGATTTATACATGTTTCACTTGATTTAAATTGTATATGTATTTTTATACCTATAAATATATTGGGTAAAGATGGGTAGATGAAAGATGATATAGATGATGATAGATGATATAGAGGTTGAGAGGTGTAAGATGATGAAAAGCCTTGACTTGAAAGTTGATCTAGTCATCTAGCAGAGTATAGATGACGACCACGGATTATTCTAGACAGTCCAGTGGAATGTTAGCAGGCTTGTAATCTATAGGTGTTTGTGAACGACGTGTTCACCATATGTACTCTAAAAACCCTGGCAGCTATGGACTTATAGATGAACACTGGCAACTATGGACTTAGTGCCCTATAGATGAACATTGACATCTATGGACTTAGTACCCTATATATGAACATTGACAACTATGGACTTAGTGTTTTATAGATGAACATCCGCAGCTATGGATTTAGTGCCCTAATGGATAACACTAGCATCTATGGATTTAGTGTCTATTAGATAAATCCTGGCAGCAATGGACTTTGTTCCTATTCCTTAGGACAAATCCTTAGGAATAAATATAGAAGAAACCTATTGACACGTATCAAGGAGGAATCCTTGAACTAGTACTGTTAGGGGTGAGCATGGTGCGGTTCGATGTGGTTATGAGCTAAAACATCACCACTAACCACAAATGTGGTTAATCCATTTTCAAAACCGCTTTGTGCGGTTATATTTGCGGTTCGGTTGGGTAGGTTATTTTTGCGGTGTGGTTTTTTTTTGTGTTACGGTTATTAACCGCATGAATTTGGTGCGGTTATTTTGTGTGCTGTTTAACCATATTTTAGAGCTCAAACGGTTTTAAGAGTTCAAACATATTACTTATAATAATAAAAAAAACATAAGGTATAAGACAATTAACTTAAATCATAAACAACTAATGTCTTAAAAACGTCAAATCAATCGTAATTAACAATAAATATCTTAAACTTGTCTAATTTCATAATTTTTCAAAGTTAAACATAACAAAAAACCAACACTTTTGTCTTTTAGTATTTTATCCATCTTTCATCCATGAAACTTGTCTTATTTAATAATTAATAATAAAAAATTATATGTAATATATGCGGTGCGGTGCGGTTTTTGAAAACTAATAACTGCACCGCATCGCAAATTTGCGGTTTTTGAAAAACATAAAACATTACCATCAGTTTTTATTGCGGTTGCGGTTTATGCGGATTTTATGGTTAATTTTAGTTGCGGTGCGGTTTTTGCTCACCCCTAATTATTAGCATAAATGGTCTTTAGGGAAGATCCTTAAGAATAAAAGAAGATAACGGGGAATGAGAAATTGAGTTAATTTTTTGATGAATAAACATATTGATTATAATATTGTGTGTTGAAAACCCTATGTACTCACCAGGTTTTCCAACCTAACTCACTCAGTTTATTTTATCATTGGTAGCGATATTAAAGATACATTATGCTAAGAGATTCAAGAAATATTAGACCACTAGTTTAATTACTGTAAGGCTTGTAATATTTCGTTATGCTTATATTTCTGTTTTGACGATGACATCCCAATGTTTTAATATAGATAAAAGGCATTTCTTTATAAATGCTTTGATAATATCATCATCATCATGTTTTTAGGGAACAAATTCTGAAATATTAATCTTTAAAATGGATACTCTGATTTTAAAAATAAGCATAAACAAATCGGTCTTTTCTGACCGTGAAAATGGAGATGTCACAATGTATATTTTGTGGGTTTTTGAAATAGTTAGTAATCAGAGGTAAAATATACTTTGGTCCATGATAATGGAAGCGTCTTATACATGTAATGATTTATGTGGATCGATGGTGTAATTATGAATTGATGTTCTAGCAAATCTCTCTCTCTCTCTCTCTCTCTCTCTCTCTCTCTCTCTCTCTCTCTCTCTCAACAAAAATGAAGATTTCTTCTGCCACCAAGTCGCCAACATTATCTACTTTGCTACTTCACAAGAGATAGCAACGAAATCACCTTCCAGCCGCTGCCACCATCTCTGCCGTCGAAAATCCGACATTGCTAGTGTCTTGATCGACGGTCCAATCTTCTTGCAAACACCCCTATCAAAGATGTCTACTGTTCGAAGGTTTGATATCTTTTACTATTTTGATGCCCCACCGTTGATCTGTTATTGCACCATGCCATAGGTTTTGTTGTTTATATGCTATAACAGTTTAGGATCAGAAATAGCAGCCTAATTTGACTTATGGTGCATATAAGTGTTTTATTTATATAATGTCCAATGATGATGATTAGGTGTTTCTTGACATGAAATGCTTTATTTATTTGCAAACCAACTGTTTGTTAATGTCTATGTAAATTTGCATTGCTTGATGGCTCATGGCTCAAGTAATTGATAGATAAATCCATTTTTAATGCAATTTTAGCATGAAAGTTAGTCTCTTATACCCTTTTATTAATTTAATGCAATTTTAGCTTTAATGAAATTGCAACAACATATTGTGTATCATTTATGGGCTTCTTTTGTGTAATTGCAACAAAAGTTTAATAACTATGGTTGGAGAGGAAGATAGTCGAGAACTCTCTTGTAATGGTTGACAAATGGAATTGTTGTCTTTTTCTGTAATTTGGTTGATCGATATGTTCTAATATGTTGTTATTATGGAGTTAATTTTCGTTTATGTTTTTTTATATGTTTTTTCAATTTCATACTTGCTTTGAATAAAATATTTGAGAAGTTGGTTTCGTGGCATTCTTCATTTCAGTTAGAGATAATTTGAAAATATAAATTGTTATAACCATGGTTTGTTTTATGCCTTATGAGGATCCAGTGGTGAAGGTTAAATGTTTAAGAGTCAAAGCTCCTTGGAAGCTATTTTCATTTGTTGTCTTTAGAGGGGTAGCTTCATCACATTTGTGTTATACGAATTGTTTTAGCTTTGGTACATTAAAAAGATCATTGTTTCATTAAAACAGCATGGCCTAACTTAAGTTTCCATAATTTATCTTTTTATTTGGTAATAACTTTAAAACTAATAATAAGCCATTTAAACTCACAACTATTTAATTTGTTATTTTTTTTCATTTCAATATATACTTTATATTAAAAAAAACATGGTTGCATTGAAATAAAATGCTATTGCATCAATAATTAACTAAAAATACTGTTTAAATATTATCAACATGAATGTAACTTGGTAGCCCCTATGTTTATCCAATACTTAAACTTGAAAAACCAAACAAGATACTATTTGTAACAACAATTATCAAGAAAACTGAGTTAATTTAAGCATTAAGAAATTCTGTGATTAAAAGGCTTCAACAGCTAGATACTCATAAGAAACAAGTCTATAAGCATTTATTTGTACAAATGGATAATGACATTTTCTATACTAATAGAAACAGATATTCTGGAACTAACACCTGCTACTTCCATTTCTCTCAAGATTGTGGATCCATAAATGGCTAAATAACTCCCAATCCCTTCCTGACTAATGATATAATAACAGTAATTAAGAAGAATTACCTAGAGGTTAAAACTTGGGAATCTTTTTTTTTTTTTTGTTTACATTTTTCCACCACCGGAACTGCTGCAAGCTTGATTTGGAACAACACCATTCCCGCCAAAATCACCATCTAAGCTCATTTGTTGGACTTCTTGAGGAGATAAGATCTTGATGCAACGTACACAGTTGACAAATTCTCTGAAAATGCATGCATATATCGGAAAATCCAAATTGTTATTGTTAATATATTAGACTAATAGTATATGAATATGATATATATTAAGTAGATTATATGATATAGTGGACTTACTCCCAAGGATCATCCCCAACAAGGAGAACATCATTCTCATGATCCACATAAACAAGTTTCCACCCAATTCTTTGTCTATCTTCTAGTTGACCTTCAATACCAAATCTTCTAGCAAGGTCTTGTTTTAGATCATAATACCCTGAATATGCGCTAATATCAATTGACCTTCCAACTGCTCCTCTCTTGTACACCTACACCAATCCAAATAACACTTTTATATTTTAACTCCCAACACTGTGTTTCACATGCCTAAAAAGCTAACATCAAACCTTGGTATACGTCCGCATTCTCTGGAAGGGTTGTGGAGGTGGGGCCCACACACCGCCATTTAACAACCCGCCATCATTTATAGTGGAATCAATGGAGTTGAAAGTGATATCAGGAACACCAAACGACTGAGAAACCATGGAAGAAGAAAGCTCAGGTTGAGTATCTTTCGCAGGGTTTTCATAGCTTGAAATCATACCACCTCCCCCTGAACTTATATTATTTTGAAAATCTTTCATTCCTTTTGTAATCAAAGGCTCAGGAATCATGGATGCCATTTCCACCCCAAATGGGATATCTGGTATCGAATCATTTTGAACTTCACCATCTTGAATCGTATCTCTAAATGGCAATGCCTGTGAAGAATTGAAAGATATTTGATTTTGTGAAAGGCAAACTGAAGTTGCTGATGAAGAACTGTCTAAATAATCCATTTGGGGTCCACCAAGATTGTGTAAATATGTCTGTGGAGCTAAAAATCCTTGGTTTTGAACCTTGGAAACCTCCACTGAAGGTTTCACATCTGGCTTTTGCTGAAATTTACCAAAATTGCCATTCCCTGATATCATTTCCAATCCACTTGTGTTCATTCCAGAACCACTGTTCATAATCGGCACCACCATGGAGTTGTTCGTTGAAGGCGATGTGGAACACGACGGAATGTCATCACTGATTCCGATTCCGGTTCCGGTTCCGGTTCCAGTCAATAAGCTGCTGCCATTTGTCGCGAGGTGATTCGTTGGCCCTGTGACTTTTGTTTGTTGAGAAAGATGAGAAAATCGAAAGTTGTGTTCGTTGTTGTTGTTATTGTTATTTCTCATTGTTTGTTGAGGTAGTGACGCGATTGGTGCTTGCGAGGGTATTTCGGTCATTTGGGTGGTTGGAATCGACCTCGGAAAGCTTTGATCTTGTTGTGCTAAAAGTGATTGTTGCTGTTGATGAAGCTTCTGTAGAAGTTGAATCTGATTTTCCGGCATCTTTTGGCTAATTTGTTGATCGGGAAACTGGTTGTTTTTCTGTTGACTTTGGTTGACCACCACCGCCGTTGCCGCCGCCATCTGTTGCTGTTGAAAGTTTTGTTGGTGAAGAACATTTTGAGACTGAATTTGGGTTTGATTGATTGGATTTTGTCTAGTGGTTTGTTGGGTGAGGTCTATGAACTGTGGTGGCTGCACCATCATGGTGGGGGCGGGTTGTGGTGGCTTTTGGTGGTTGAATTGTAGGTTGTTTTGAGTGAGTATTTGCGACTGTTGCAAACCTAACTGTCGCGAAAGATCTTGTCCATTATAGTTTTGGAGAACAGATCCTGTTAATGGGTTTAAGTAGTTGGGTTGGACTTGGATTTGGTTATTTTGTTGCATGTTCATCCATTGAACTAAGCTTAATCCAGGATCCTTCATGGACATATCTTCACCAATCCATGGCATTGTTCTTTTGTATATGTTGTCAAGATCCAATGATTCATCACCTGTCAACAAAACGAAAGGAATCAGATTCCTTCTAGAATGTTCCATTCCATTCCATTGGACAAACTAAACAAAAGGAAAATGTATGACATGGCAATTGTATTTGTACCTAACATCCCTTGTCGTGAGCGCTTCGGTTGATAAAATGGTGTTGTGGGGCAGATGAAAAACGGAGCGGTAACCGGTTCGATTTCCCAAACGGAGACCCGGTTTCGTCTTTCCCCTGCAGTCGCCTCATCCCAACCAACCTTCACTCAAAAATTAAAATAGTAAATTAATTATAAATTTATAGATTTATAAAATTAACCATTTTATTTAATAATTGAAAATAAGAATTACCTGTAAGTTACGCCATTGAGAATTTTTCCATCTAACACCATCAAGATCACTGATGCCTGTAATTGTTCCCATATATCTTCTTGTTCCGGACTCTTCTGTTTCAAACATCATCCGGAATCGCATTCCGAGAGAGATTTGATTACTGCAGACGGATTTGTAGTACTTGGCTAACGGAATCACAAATTCCGACGGACTTGCCCTGGTTTACAAGATCAATGAAATGATAAAGCTGGGAGGATGAGGGCATTTTCGTCTTTTGTTTTATTCACATGAGTGATGAATCACAAATACCAAAGTACTTTCTTTAATTTGTTCATCATAGCATTGAAAAATGGGTGAATCTTGTAAAAGACCTTATATTTTGTGTTTTTTCCGGATTAAACTTCAAATTTATTTTTTTTGCATGAAAAAGACCTTGTATTTTTTCATTTTTTTCCGGTCTGACCCTTTTAGTCATTTTTTTCCAAAAAAAAAGTTGTAAAACGTGAGGGGTTTTTCGAGAAAAACTAATTTATTTGGAAGCATTTAGAAGGTTGAAAAAAAAAAAAACGAAGTTGAGGGCTTTTTCGGAAAAAATGAAAAAATACAAGGTCTTTTAAGGCAAAAAATAAATTTGAGGTTTAATCCAGAAAAAACTCAAAATATAAGGTTTTTTATGAGATTAACCCTTGAAAATTTTACCAATGTCATTGAAATACAAATCAGTTTTCACTTCTATACCTTTAATACAAAGAAGTAAAAGTAGGATGATATAATGAATAAATAAATGAAAGTATGTTGCTATTTCTTGCAATTTTGACTTAAATTATTTTAAGTCAATTAATTACCTTGGATTATAAAAAACAGTGAAAGGACTATTGTTTGCAGCTGCATGAGCAGCAGCAGCCAAGATTCCAATATGCATACTATCACTTGACAAAACTGAGGATGATAAATTGGCTGGTTGTCTGTTAGCTCTTCTAATACCCAATAAAAGCTGTTGCTTTTCATCCCTGTTCATAAATATATTATTATATAACACATGAAAAATAAATAAAGTTTTGATATGGTAAATTGTTAATGCCATTATTACCTTATAAACAAGACCGAATCTCCTGCAAAAAGCCTCTTCCCACTAACAAAAAGACTCCAACCAGTTGTTAGCAAGTGTCGTTTCGGTTGCCCTGTATTTCAAAAAATTATTTCTTTCAAAAAAAAAATATATTTATTTATTTTTTAAAGTTTTTGATTTTAATATTTGCTTACCACGATAGATATGACGAAATGTCCATACATTGTCATGTAAATCCCTGGCCACAAGTTCTTGTGCAGGTGGTTGCATTGAAAAATCCTATTAAAAAAATAATTTCTTATTATTACATAAACCATAAAATGTTGTATATTTTTATAAAAAAATTACTCACAAGAGGTGGAAAGATTTTTTCAGCTGCTCTACGAGGAACAGAAAATCCTCCATGAGTACTTGTATCACTTGCTGTTAAAGTTTTACAAAAAAACTCAGTTTGTGGCTTGTGTGCTTTCATTAAAAGATCTGACCTCAATAACGCTTCTTTATCAAACTGCAAATAATTGTAAATATTAAATAATTATATATTTTATTTAATTTGTGACAAGGGAAAAACAAATGTTAAAGTCATTGAAGATCATACTGAAGGAACTGGCTGAAGGGTCATTTGAGCATATACTTCATCTGTTTCTGTATCAGCCTGAAAATTAAATTTTTTTTGGAGTTAATTATATAAATAAATAAAGTATTTTCTTTTTTTTTTTTTTGTTTCAAAAACAATTTGTATTTGACTTTACATGCAATGTGACATTATGAAGGATGCATAACAATTTTGACTGAAGATTTGGATAATTTGGAATTTGTGCATCCACATCTTTCTTCATAGATGCAGCAACCTGAAAACATGTATTATAAGTTATAACGAATTATTATTGATAAAAATTACATCTATTTTAGTAAATTAAATCGGGTTCATTACAAGAAATAACAATCTACTTTCATTGATTTGTTTAGTATAACTATAATCAAAATCGTTAATAATCTTGTACATAGAGGGCAATTAGGTAATTTGAGCTCGAAGATTTATTTTGAGAAGGAAATGACACGTGGGGTCCACAAGAAAGCATATCATATGGTATTTATTAAGTTTTTGCATCATAAAAAGACAAAAGAAATCAAAGCTTTAATTAGTTGAACTTGTGGTAATAAAGAGAAGTTGCAGAGAAGAAAGTTCCATCTCACCAACCATAACCATACCATGTGCATCTAGCAATCCACCATTAATTTCATTTATTCTTTTATACCCTTTTGTAATAATAGAATATATATATATATATATATATATATATATATATATATATATTTATTTATTTATTTATATGAGAATATAAGTTTCCTTTATCCTTTACAAAGGAAAAAAAAAATTACATTTACATATCCATCATTTTCCTATTCTTAACAGAGAAATTCAACGTCGATTTTTTTTTTCCAAAGTGTTGTCATTTTCTCGAATACTTTGTAAACATAATTATCCAAAATCACTTTATCCATAGTTCCATACATACAACATTTAATATGAAAATAAAAAAATAAAAAAATAAATAAACAAACTCTTACTTTCCTTAAACTTGACATGTTTTTTTTATGGGTGTAACTTAATATACTTTTACAAGGCAAGTTTGTTACTACCATTTTTGGAAGTAAATCGAGCTTGAAGAACAAAAAATATTGAAACATGATATATCATAAGTAAATAATAAATACCTTTTTAGAAGATGATATTGTAAACTTTTACCATTTTTATTATTCCTTAGTACAAACAAATATTCTTTTTTCCTGAAATAATATTAATTTTGATTTTTTGCAACGCCATTACCAACAACCCACTGTACAATGATTCCAGAACTGATATCGATCTCGTTTTCCTCTTTTTTCTTATGCATTTATTAGTTGTAAATACAACTGTTCTAACCAAAATGCTAGTGCTCTATCACTATCCTCTGAAACACAAATTTTATAGCAACTTATCCATTAATGTCTAATTTATGGCCTGTAAAGTTTCCAAGAAAGTACTGCTTGGAGTAGTTGTACGTCAAGCATCAATAGTTGTACATTTTCTAGATTTGTGAATGGGTACCAATGGAAGAATTTTCTTCTAAGAAAACTTTATCAAAATTGCTAACGTGAATGAAAATGATGGAAACCTAGGAATTTGTTCGAGTATTGGTTCATGTTAGTCTACATAGGCGTATGATAGCAAAAGCTTAGGAAAGCGAAAATGAAAATGAGAATTGAAACCTGTTCGCTGTGGCCTTGTGGGAAATAGACGACGTGGGTCCCAGCCGCCGGTAAATTGACCAGAGGTCCGGCGCAAGCTTGCCATAGCTCCGGATTTATCAACCGATTCTTCTCTCCAACTATTTCGAAAATACGAAAGTAAATAAAAGAAATTACGATTGAAAAGGAACTTTACTACTACATTTTTTAATCTATAAAGTTTCATAAAAAAATCCAATCGATCGGAGATTTAGAAAAATTTCGGAGAAAGGAATTGAAATCGCTATGAAGCTCCGATAAATTAGAAGAAAAATCATTCAAGTGAAACTAGAATTTCAAACAAACTTTATGTAATGGATAAGTATTTAAGATGAGAAAGAGGATATTGAGCTGACCTTCGCCTGGATTCGCCGTAGTTAAAGAGGATCCGGAACTGTTTGCCGGTGTTTTCATTGCTAGTTGAAATCAAATCGCCGGCTGACGTAGTCTTATAATTAATGTCCGGCGAGTTCCACCGCTAGAGATCCATCGGAGCTTAGGTTTACTATCAATCAAATCCGAAAGATGTTTGACTGACTATACAGGCTTGTTATTCCAGCTGCGAAAACTGCTCTTCGGAGAAAACGCCTAAAATCAGATGACCGGCGGTGGTAGCCGACGTAACACGCCGGAAACAGAAAAACCAATAGACAAACCTATATTAAAAAACACAAAGTTGCCGGAAAAGGTGGATGGGGGACAAGATGAAGACCGGAGACGCTTTAATAAAGGAGAGTTTGCCAAGTATTGCAGGGACCAAATGCTGCACCTTTGCCCCCTCCTCTATATCTCTCTCTTCGATCAATATCTATCTCTCTCTATAAAACTTTGGATGTATATATCTGAATCTCTCTCTAAAAGTTTTTGTATGAATATGTCTGATTCTCTCTTTCTCTCTCTTTCTTTCTCTTTCTTCTCTTCTGTGTCTGAAAGCAATCTTTCTCTCTCTGCTCAATGGGGAGACTCGCCAAAGAAAGGGAAAGGAGGGCTCTCAAGGTTGACCAGACGGGGTTATGTCTGTAATTTTATATTTCCTTTTTAAATATTTAATAAATTCATCTACTTCATTAACTACTTCATTAACACATTAACTACTAACACATTAACTACTAGGTTAATAATATAAGCAAAATCCAATAATAAAATTTTGCAGATTTTATTTTGGATGTTATAAAAAATCAAATACTAGAATAAAAATACAGGTATAAATGGGCTTCTAGCCTAGCGGTATCAGGTGGTGCCCTCCCTTCTTGAGGTCTAGGGTTCAAGTCTCGTCATGGACATAGGTGTTAGTTTAGGTGTAGATTATATATTTGTATTTGTCGATTCAAAAAAATATATATATAAAAATACAGGTACAACAAGAATTTCGGGATATGTATAAAATTAGCATTTACTTTCTATCCTCAAAGTAAATAATCAATAAATCGTTACAAATTTTAACAATTTTTCCATTTATATATATTTCAAACTTCTTTAAAAGATTTGACAATTTTTCCATTTATATATATTTCAGACGGGGTTATTTCTGTAATTTTATATTTCTTTTTTAAATATTTAATAAATTTGTCTACTTCATTAACACATTAACTACTAGGTTAATAATATAAGCAAAATCCAATAATAAATTTTTGCGGATTTTATTTTGGATGTTATAAAAAATCAAATACTAGTATAAAAATACAGGTATAAATGGGCTTCTAGTCTAGCGGTATCAGGTGGTGCCCTCCCTTCTTGAAGTCGAGGGTTCAAGTCCCGTCGTGGACATAGGTGGAATTAGGTGTTAGTTTAGGTGTAGATTATATATTTGTATTTGTCGATTCAAAAAATATATATATAAAAATACAGGTACAACAAGAATTTCGGGATATGTATAAATTAGCATTTACTTTCTATCCTCAAAGTAAATAATTAATAAATCGTTACAAATTTAACAATTTTTCCATTTATATATATTTCAAACTTCTTTAAAAGATTTGACAATTTTTCCATTTATATATATTTCAGACGGGGTTATTTCTGTAATTTTATATTTCTTTTTTAAATATTTAATAAATTTGTCTACTTCATTAACACATTAACTACTAGGTTAATAATATAAGCAAAATCCAATAATAAATTTTTGCGGATTTTATTTTGGATGTTATAAAAAATCAAATACTAGTATAAAAATACAAGTACAACAAGAATTTCGGGATATGTATAAAATTAGCATTTATTTTCTATCCTCAAAGTAAATAATTAATAAATCGTTACAAATTTGACAATTTTTGCATTTATATATATTTCAAACTTCTTTAAAAGATTTGACAATTTTTCCATTTATATATATTTCAGATGGGATTATTTTTATAATTTTATATTTCTTTTTTAAATATTTAATAAATTTGTCTACTTCATTAAGACATTAACTACTAGGTTAATAATATAAGCAAAATCCAATAATAAAATTTTGCGGATTTTATTTTGGATGTTATAAAAAATCAAATACAGGTACAACAAGAATTTCGGAGTATGTGTAAAATTAGCATTTATTTTCTATCCTCAAAGTAAATAATCAATAAATCGTTACAAATTTGACCATTTTTCCATTTATATATATTTCAAACTTCTTTAAAAGATTTAACTAAAGGTTTTATTATATTTAATTTATATAAAATCAAATAATATGTAACATGTTATTTGTTAGATAGTGGCATGGTTGCTTCTCGCACTTTCAAATTGTATGTTGAGGCGAAACTTGAAATAAAGCTCTAGCTTTGATAGTAAAATATATAATCGTATAAATAGCTAAACTTCTAAATAAAATTGATGTTGTTATGGTCGATGTGATGGGTTTTGGTCATAAGACATCCTATGTGCTCATACAAACCCTAATGCTTGGATCTAGGTTTCTCTATTGTACATGCAAGTTATCCAAGACTATAAACCCTAATTCTAGCATTCAAGTAATCATATTAACATGAGAATAGGTTTAAGATATTACATTGATTGTTATGTAGCAATAACAATCCCAAATCCTCCTTGAATTGACTTTGGAAGGCTTAGAGTCACAAGTGTCACTCCTCTAATGGATCACAAACACCATAAGCAAGAGGATGAAGAGGAGAGAGGATGGAGGCTGCCCAAAACGTGTTCTAACCCTAGACAAGAAGTTCCCCACGTTTTTGAGCCTTAAGGGTTCTATATATAGTGAGGCTATTAGGGTTATCTAACAAGGAAACCCTAATTTGGTTGCTTAAGCCCTAAGCAACTCATAGACTCCTTTAATCAAGCCCTTGGACGATTTCCTTATGGGCTTCCCATAAGAATTCGTCCACCTCTTGATTTAAGACAATCCATGGCCCAAATTGCAATTATCTTATAATTACAATTCCAGTCCCTTAAGTTTAATTAATCTCTTTTAGTCACAAAACTAATTACCAATTAATTATTGACTAATATTAATTAAACAATATGATTTTTCCTTTAATATATTATTCCCATAATATATTAATAAATCATATTTAATCCTTTATCTCCATAATTCATCCTATCAAGTTGCTTTGGTGAAGGCAACCCAAAAGGACCATGCACCATCGGGTCAAGTACATACCAAAATAGTTATGGACTTAGACACTAATCCAATAGTCTCCCACTTGGATAAGTCTAATAACTATTATGTGTATGACTTCAGATCCTGATCTGCAATCGTAGCTTTCCAAAGCCGCTGTCATCTCTGATCCTATCAGATACATGTGTCCTTAGATAAGGGATCATATATTCCTCCATTCTAGATATCATATGAGATATGATTTCAAATCATTCTCTTTGTACTATATCTCGATTCCCGATTTATGACGACTAACTAATTGAACAAATCAAATTAGCCCTATCTCGTCCGAGCATTTACGTTTGTCATCACTAAACCATCGAGGGGCCCAAAGATATCGCTTTTATCCTACTTTAGATAAAAGGAACGGATAAACTTTGATACAATGCTTGCTTGCACTCACTCACCGAATCACACACAACAATATGTTTTATAACACCAAGTTACTAGTGTGTTTACATATTATCAATGTGCAACCAATTTGCAAGATACAAGTCACACATCTCGGTTTCAAGAATATAAGATGTTATCGTCTCACCAATCACTCGTGATACAATTCATGGAGTGATCCAAATGAGCGTGGGTTTAATCCAATGCTCAAATCACATTCATAAGCACTCATGAACGTTGCAGCAACCATTTGCTTATGTCTAATACTCTTTTAGACAATCCACACACCAATTCACGACAGTCTTCATTCATATCTACTTCCAACATATGAACGACTGTGGCCCGTTCGAATAATTCGATTATTCTTAATAAATTCAATTATTCTGGAAGTCAAAACATGCAAATGTGAAACACAATAATAATACTAATCCCATATGGCCTCAACCCTTTGAGCATAAATAAAACACCTTTTATTTATCACCATATTGATTACTCATTATTTGTCGTTTCGGGTAATCAACTTCTTACTTGAATTATTACACTTGTCCCATGCTCTTAGCATGCACACAATGTTTACCTATGGTTCTTACTTTGTGAAATAGATCACATTGAACACATTTCCAATCATTCTCATTTCACAACTCCAAATCCTTTTTCATAAGTGTGAGAATATCAAATTCTTGTTACTTATAAAATATGCTAGATTCTAACATTCTATGCAATGGTCCTTTTGTAATGTCACTGCATCAAAGTCACAAAGACTATTGCCAATGATATTACAAAGTCCTCTATCGGAGATTGTTACAAGACAATTCCTTAGATATGATGTCTCTCACTCAAAGTACTTTCCTTTGAACATCCTTTTGCATAAAAGTTTCTAATCTAGTCATAGATTTTCAATATTCAATTCCCAATATGGATACAGTTCCATTTTTTTCATATGACAACTTATTCTTAATAGAATCTTATCTATTCGTAATGATATCGATATGGTCCATCCAATACGGAAACATTTCCATATTTTCCAATACTATACTTCCAACTATTCACAAGCGACCAATCCTCGTCGAACTTTGGATTGTCCTTCGATAGTTGTTTAATTATTTTAGTCAAAACCAATTCTAGTCCCTTTTCCCTCTAAATGCGCTCGACATTTGGAAAAATTTAGAATGGTCAAACATTAAAGCATTTGCAATCGATCCTATACCTGAAGCGTATGGGACACGACGCATAATGTTTTATTTGCTATGTTCTCAAAATTCGAATTGTGAAGAGGAATGCCGTAATCATAATCGAAATTTTAAGAACACACTATGTACCCTTGACTAAATTTATTAACATTTCTCAACCTAATCCTTTAGATTCAAAATGAAGCATAATATTCTCTCCCTTAATTATAGCAAAACAACCTTACAACCCTTACGACTTTGCAAGGTATAACTCTTGTTTTCTATAATTAATATTGCCAACTTGCAATACGTGCCTTAATAATCATACATTCATAACTTTTGTGCTCCCACTATCATGATGATTATTATAAACATAACACTTATGCTCCCACTAGCTTCGACATGTATTCAGAAACAGCTAAACTTTTAGAAAAACAATACTTATTGATTTCTTAAATTCATGTTTCTAATACTTAATGCTTTGATAATCTTTTATCAAGGCTTCTTGAACTTATACACCTTTGCCTTAGATAGTTCATATGTGTGTGTAAATAATTGCCAAACCTCACAATTCAAATTATGGAAAGGGATACCGTAACCATAATCAAATTCGAGAATGCAATTTTACAATCACTATCTTCTTAAAATCTTTCTTAGTGAAAGTATTTCCTCACAATCATTTCCATGAAGGAGGAAATCTTATGACACTTAGATTTAAAACGGTGTATTTGTTCCTATCCATGTGAATTTGTCAAAACCAAAGTTCACGACAAATTCAACCTCACATGGATCGAACTTTCTTAATCTCAATTTCTTGCCTTATGGTAGCACAGCTGCCCACCATGTCTTCCAAGTAGTTAAGCAGCTCACCCTTTCCTATCAATGTACCTTTCATTGATTAAGGTGCTTTGCCTTTTATGCGTTCAAAATGAGAGCTCATAGGACTCATATGCATAATTAACTCAAGTGGAACGACACAGAAACAAAATAATGTCAACACGATAGGTTGTAAACCTCAACTCGTGTGCTAGTGATGATCGGTAAGGTTTATTTGATTTGTTCTTGAAACCTTTCAAGACCATTAAGACTTCCACTGACTCCTTGACATATAAGATTCTCTTGTCAAAACATTTCTTGACAAACAAATATTCAACAGTTAGTGTAGCTTTAATCAAAACTCTTCATAAATTGGTCCTATTTGGTCTTTGTCTTATCCAAGACATCACAACTTTCCACATTTGATGAATGTTACAAACCTTCTTAATACTTTTCACTCAATGTCACAATCTTAACTTTAAGACTTGTTATTGGAACGAAGTATGATTGACTTCTTGATTTAACCATTTCTTCAATCCTTGATTCCTCTTCTTAAACATTGTGACATCCCTAAAATCTCGGCCAGAAAAGATCGATTTTCATTTATGCTTTTAAAATAATTTCAGAGTAAATCCTTTTGATTTGAAAGAGTTGCGGAATTTGTTCCCAAAAACAAAACATGATAAAACAATGTTTACCAAAGCATTTCATAAAAGAAATGTATTTTTCATTGTATAATCAAAACTCGGGGTGTCATGTTCCGATACAGACCAATAAGCATAAACGATAACATTACAAGTCATTCAACAAATATATATATATATATATATATATATATATATATATATATATATATATATATATATATATATATATACAGACTTGTAAACAAAACAACTTGATAGTTCATCCATCTTATGCCCTCGCGCCACTTCCTGTCATACAAATTAAAACTGAGTGGGTCAGGCTTGGGAGCCTGGCGAGCATATAGGGTTTTCAACCCACAATAAATAATTATATTTAATTTCCACCAACCAACAATAACCCAATTACCCATTCCCGCTATTCTCACTTTATGTCCCTAAAACAACTAACATAAGGGACCTAGTCTAAGAATATTTCATCGGGGCGACAACACATGTTTCGGGGGTTCCTCAGCAATATAAGTCAAATAAGGCAACCATGAGGGGGATGGAGTACAGCGAATGAACACCCAAGTTCATTAACACCTACATGTGGCGAACCTGCTAATGTTTCCACAAGACTATCTAGAAAAGTCCGTGGTCGTCATCTAAGCTCCGCTAGATGACTAAATCAAACAACAACGAGGCCTCTCATCTGTTTATTACACACTAACTAGCTACCCATGTTCTACCCAACATATTAGTAGATACAAATATACATTTTTATACATAGTTTAAAAACCTGTATAGCATGCTTTAATCAATACATATTCCACATAACAGATGAGGCACACACACACATAACACATATTTCATAGAGAATAAATCATATCTATGAGATAGAAGAAAGTAAATACACATTCACGCATATAAACAACAATATACTTAATACAATCAAACCATACTTGTATTATTATCGTGTTTATGAAAGGTAGTATACACTCACTTGATCAGAAGATGATCAGACAGCACTACGACTTGCAGAAGTAGTAAATCTCAGCAGATCTGGAAGATCTTCAAAAAAATCGAACTTCTCGCGGGCAGAGCTTCGGCTCGGGAACCGCACTTCTCGGGATCTTCGGGATCTCGGGACTTGCTTCGGGACTCAGGAATATTATCGGGGCTTCGGGATATTTCTGGCACGCAAATCGATGCAAAACGGGAGAGAGAAGAGAGAAAATAGCAAAAGAACTCGGCTGCCCTCGCTTCCTATTTATAGGAGGCTGGAGCCTCGGAGTACGCGGGGCGTACTGGTCCGAATTCGTCACTGCGTTCGTCATCCGAAGCCACTTGCTGCGAGTGTCGACATCTTCGGTGTACACGGGGCGTACTTCGGATCGGATCGTTGACTCCCCTTCGGATAATGCCGAATTTTCCAATTAAAATTAAATACAAATTATTTAATAAACTTCGGAAATTCATATCTTCTTCATACGAACTCCGTTTTCGACGTTCTTTATATCCACGCGAAGGTGAGACTACGCTCTATAACTTTCGTTTAGACTCCGTCGGCTAATTTTAACTTTATTTTTATTATTTATTTTTAATAGGTCGGGACAGAAAAACTTCGTTATGAATTCATAACTTCTTCGTTTGACGTCCGTTCTTGCCTAACTTTTATCGCTTCGATACCAACAACGAGTTCTTCGATCCTCGTTTAGATTGCTTCGACTCAAAGCCGCTCGATCTCAAATCGAGTATTTCGGGTTGCACACCGCTAAGCCGAAACTTCGATAAATCATAACTTCCTCATACGAAGTCAGATTTGGGCGTTCTATATATATTTGGAAACCTCGTTTCAACTACTACAACATTAACCAAAGATATCAAGTTTATTTTACACTTAAATTTTGACGCTTATTTTTATTCTTAATTAATCAAACCACATAATTAAGCAATTAAGCACAAAACACGTAATACTCAAATAATACAATCTTATTATTTCAAAATGGGTTACAAAGGTTAACCTAGACTATTACATTGCTGAAAATGGCAAGCCCGGAAACACAGGTGTTACAATTCTCTCCACCTTAGAATGATTCCGTCCCCGGAATCACACATCAACAAACAAATGCGGATAGCGACTCAACATGTCACTCTCCGTCTCCCAGGTGAGATTCGGCCCATTCGTGTGTTTCCATCGGACAAGCACTAACCCAACCATTTTGCGTCGCAACTTCTTAGTCTTTCGGTCAACAATTTCCTCTGGTTCTTCAATCAACCTTTTGTTCTTATCAATTCTCAATTCAGAAATTGGAATTATGTCGGGAACTTCTCCCGTGAACTTCCTCAAATAACACACATGAAAAGTGTTGTGGATTCCATTCAGTTCTTCTGGTAGTTCGAACTTGTAAGCTTGGTTCCCAATCCTCTGAAGAACTTTAAACGGTCCAATAAACCTTGGACTCAACTTTCCCCTTTTACCAAATCTTATAAGTCCCTTCCACGGCGAGACTTTAAGCAAAACCGAATCTCTAATTTCAAAATTCATCGGTCTTCGCTTCTTGTCAGCATAGCTCTTTTGACGATCTTGAGCTGCTAACATTTTTTCCCTAATTATTTTCAACTTTTCAGCAGTTTGATGAACCATCTCTGGTCCCATAAACTGCTTTTCCCCAGCCTCAAACCAACAAGACGGCGTGCGACACTTCTGTCCGTACAAAGCTTGATAAGGTGCCATCTTTATGCTCGAGTGGAAACTATTATTGTAGGAAAATTCTACCAAAGGTAAATGCTCATCCCAGTTACCTAGGAATTCCAGGGTACATGCTCTCAGCATATCTTCAAGTGTTTGTATTGTTCTTTCACTCTGACCATCAGTCTGCGGATGGTAAGCTATACTTAAACACAACTTGGTATCCAATTCCTCTTGTAGACTTTTCCAAAACCTCGAGGTGAAACGGCTATCACGATCCGATACAATCGTTAACGGAACACCGTGAAGCCTCACAATTTCCTTCACGTAAGAATTCGCAAGCTTCTCCATAGACCATTTCTCCTTGGCTGCTATCAAAATGCGCACTCTTAGTGAATCGATCAACGACCACCCAAATCATGTTGTGACCATTCTTTGTTCTGGGCAGTTTAGTGACAAAATCCATAGCAATGTCTTCCCATTTACCCATAGGCACAGGTAAAGGCTCTAAACTCCCGTACGGTTTCTGATGTTGTGTCTTGACTCTCGCACAAGTGACACACTCGGCCACATACTTTGCAACATCAAGCTTCATCGTCGGCCACCAGTAGTAGGGTTTCAGGTCCCTATACATTTTAGTGCTACCAGGATGAATCGAGTACATGGTCTTGTGAGCTTCTTCCATCAGAAGATCTTTGACTCCTCCTGTCTTAGGTATCCAAATCCAATCTTGGAACACCTTCAGTCCATGATTGTTTACACCGAACACCAACGTTTTGCCCAAACGTTCCTCCTTTCGGTCATTCTTTTCAGAAGCTTCGCTTTGAGCTTTCTTTATACTTTCCAAAATAGTCGAGACAACTTCAATTCTCAACGCTCTTGGCCCTTTCCTTTCAAGATTGACTTTCCGACTGAGAGCATCAACAACAACATTAGCTTTACCGGGGTGGTAAAGTATCTCGCAGTCGTAGTCCTTGACTAACTCTAGCCAGCGTCGTTGCCTCATATTCAATTCTTTCTGATTAAAGAGATATTGGAGACTCTTATGATCAGTGAAAAGTTTGCACTTCGTGCCATAGAGGTAATGCCTCCATATTTTCAGAGCGAAAACTACCGCTGCCAACTCCAAATCATGAGTTGGGTAATTCTTTTCATGCTCTTTCAGCTGTCGAGACGCATATGCTATCACCTTTTCTCTTTGGGTCAAAACACAACCCAATCCAACCCCAGACGCATCGCTATAAACAGCGAAGTCTTCAACTCCATCGGGTAAAGAAAGTATCGGTGCCTCGCATAGCTTCTTCTTTAGCTTCTCGAATGCTTCTTTATGCTTATCACTCCAAGCATAAGTAGCTCCTTTGTGGGTCAAAGCTGTTAATGGAGTAGCAATCGAAGAAAAGCCTTGGATAAACCTTCGGTAATATCCGGCTAATCCTAAAAAGCTTCGAATCTCCGTGGGACTCTTCGGTTGTTCCCGCTTCATCACAGCTTCAATCTTTGCTGGATCAACCATTATCCCTTCTTGGTTGACCACGTGACCCAAGAATTGGACTTCACGAATCCAAAAATCACATTTGGAGAACTTTGCATACAGCTTCTCCCGCTTCAAAACTTCTAACACTTCTCGCAAGTGTCCGCCATGCTCCTCCTGGCTTTTCGAGTAAATCAGAATGTCGTCTATGAACACTATCACGGATTTATCAAGGAACGGATTACAAACCCTATTCATCAAATCCATGAACGCTGCTGGAGCATTGGTTAGTCCAAACGACATAACCAAGAACTCGTAGTGTCCATATCTAGTTCTGAATGCAGTCTTCTCTATATCTTGCTCTCTTACTTTTAGCTGATGATATCCTGACCTAAGATCGATCTTCGAGAAATAGCTCGAACCTTGCAATTGATCAAACAGGTCATCAATCCTTGGCAACGGATATCTATTCTTTATTTTTGCCTTGTTCAGCTCTCTGTAATCAATGCACATTCTCATACTTCCATCTTTCTTCTTTACAAATAACACCGGAGCTCCCCAGGGCGATGAACTAGGTCTAATGAAACCTTTGTCCAATAACTCCTGAAGTTGCATCATCAGCTCCTTCATCTCCGTCGGTGCTAATCGGTAAGGTGCTTTTGCTATTGGCGTGGTTGCTGGTAGCAAGTCTATTCTGAACTCCACTTGTCTATCAGGTGGTAATCCAGGAAGATCTTCAGGAAATACTTCCGGATACTCACACACCACTGGAATACTCTGCATCACCTTCTTTTCCTTCTTAGCATCGATCACGAATGCTAAATATGATGTACATCCCTTGGTCAAACACTTTCTGGCTTTCATTAGAGAAATGATTCCAGAATTCACTCTGCGTTTGTCCCCATACACCATAAACGAATCTTTCCCAGACGGGTTTACTTTAACTATCTTCTTCTTGCATAAAATTTCGGCATCATTGGCGTTAAGCCAATCCATTCCCAAAACGATGTCGAAACCATTAAACTCGATAGACAATAATTCCTCGTGCAACTTATTCCCATTAAGGTCGATTAAGATGTTTTTCATACGATGACTAACAGGTACAAACTTACCACTAGCAACTTCGACTAGTAAAACATCATCTAGTCTATCAACAGGCAAAGCTAGCTTTCTACCAAACTCATGCGAAATAAAGGAGTAGTTGGCTCCAGAATCAAACAAAATTTGAGCAGGTAATTCATTAACAAGAAAGGTACCTGAAGCGACATCAGCTTCATCTTTCGCAGCCTCAAGTGTCATCTGGAAGGCTCCCGCCTTCGGCTTTGGTGGAATGTTGGGCTTAGCTGCCTCCTTCTTCTTCGGCCAGTCTTTCATAATATGCCCCTCTTCATTACAACCAAAACACATCCTTTTGTTGTTCGGACATTCATTGGCAAAATGTCCAACCATCCCACACTTGTAGCAGGTTACATCCTCGCTACATTTCCCAAAGTGCTTTTTCTTACACTTATCACACCACTTCGCTTCGCCTCCTTTTCCTCCACCAAACTTTTTCGAATCAGATTTCGAAAATTTGCTTTTCTTACCGGAACCAGATGTTCCCTCAAACTTTCTTTTCTCACCAACCTCAACCTTGTCGGTGGTTCTCCCCTTAATCATGTTCTCAACAGACTTGGCAGCCCAGATAGCTGCCTCCATTGAAGGTCGATGGTTTGCAAGTTAGAAAGTCCTTGTACTTGCATCCCATTCCATCGTCCCTTCCATCATGGTTGTTTTGCCTAACTATCGGTGGGTTGGCTTGACCAACAGACCCACTGAAGTTTCCACCTTCCGAGTGCCCTTCATTTAATTCAGGCTCCTCCACACGAATTGACAGTTCTTCACGATTCTGTTGAAGCAACCGTCTAGTTTCATCCATCTGACGATCCAACATTGTTTGAATCATCATTTGCACACCAGCCACGGTTATTGGCTCAGGTGCTGCTGCTACGACAGGTACTTGTTCAATCACTGGTGGTTGATTCCTGTTTTCATCAGCATTTCCATCTCCACTTCTGGTTCTCACCATTTTGATCTACACACCGAATAAGGTGAAATTAGATCCTCAATCATGATAGATATTCAAATCTTCCTTATCACTCCGAAACGTTTACATGCTAGTTCTAATATCGTAGACGTACGCTTAGAATCCTACACACATAAGGTTTCTAGATCCGGTCGGCAACAGACCATAGATCCGAACAAATAATATCATATATGGCAACATATAACATTTAGCACATAAAGCATTTTAGGCAAATTTCCTAAAATAAACCAGTGCTCGTGTCTAAAATATAACAGACACACATCTCAAAACTTCACTTAGCATTCTAAGTTTAAGTCTAGAAATCCTACAAATTCCTAGTTCGCTTAAACTAATGCTCTGATACCAACTGTGACATCCCCAAAATCTCGGCCAGAAAAGACCGATTTTCATTTATGCTTTTAAAATAATTTCAGAGTAAATCCTTTTGATTTGAAAGAGTTGCGGAATTTGTTCCCAAAAACAAAACATGATAAAACAATGTTTACCAAAGCATTTCATAAAAGAAATGTATTTTTCATTGTATAATCAAAACTCGGGGTGTCATGTTCCGATACAGACCAATAAGCATAAACGATAACATTACAAGTCATTCAACAAATATATATATATATATATATATATATATATATATACAGACTTGTAAACAAAACAACTTGATGGTTCATCCATCTTATGCCCTCGCGCCACTTCCTGTCATACAAATTAAAACTGAGTGGGTCAGGCTTGAGAGCCTGGTGAGCATATAGGGTTTTCAACCCACAATAAATAATTATATTTAATTTCCACCAACCAACAATAACCCAATTACCCATTCTCGTTATTCTCACTTTATGTCCCTAAAACAACTAACATAAGGGACCTAGTCTAAAAATATTTCATCGGGGCGACAACACATGCTTCGGGGGTTCCTCAGCAATATAAGTCAAATAAGGCAACCATGAGGGGGATGGAGTACAGCGAATGAACACCCAAGTTCATTAACACCTACAGGTGGCGAACTTGCTAATGTTTCCACAAGACTATCTAGAAAAGTCCGTGGTCGTCATCTAAGCTCCGCTAGATGACTAAATCAAACAACAACGAGGCCTCTCATCTGTTTATTACACACCAACTATCTACCCATGTTCTACCCAACATATTAGTAGATAAAAATATACATTTTTATACATAGTTTAAAAACCTGTATAGCATGCTTTAATCAATACATATTCCACATAACAGATGAGGCACACACACATAACACATATTTCATAGAGAATAAATCATATCTATGAGATAGAAGAAAGTGAATACACATTCACGCATATAAACAACAATATACTTAATACACTTAAACCATACTTGTATTATTATCGTGTTTATGAAAGGTAGTATACACTCACTTGATCAGAAGATGATCAGACAGCACTACGACTTGCAGAAGTAGTAAATCTCAGCAGATCTGGAAGATCTTCAAAAAAATCGAACTTCTCGCGGGCAGAGCTTCGGCTCGGGAACCGCACTTCTCGGGATCTTCGGGATCTCGGGACTTGCTTCGGGACTCAGGAATATTATCGGGGCTTCGGGATATTTCTGGCACGCAAATCGATGCAAAACGGGAGAGAGAAGAGAGAAAATAGCAAAAGAACTCGGCTGCCCTCGCTTCCTATTTATAGGAGGCTGGAGCCTCGGAGTACGCGGGGCGTACTGGTCCGAATTCGTCACTGCGTTCGTCATCCGAAGCCACTTGTTGCGAGTGTCGACATCTTCGGTGTACGCGGGGCGTACTTCGGATCGGATCGCTGACTCCCCTTCGGATAATGCCGGATTTTCCAATTAAAATTAAATACAAATTATTTAATAAACTTCGGAAATTCATATCTTCTTCATACGAACTCCGTTTTCGACGTTCTTTATATCGACGCGAAGGTGAGACTACGCTCTACAACTTTCGTTTAGACTCCGTCGGCTAATTTTAACTTTATTTTTATTATTTATTTTAATAGGCCGGGACAGAAAAACTTCGTTATGAATTCATAACTTCTTCGTTTGACGTCCGTTCTCGCCTAACTTTTTATCGCTTTGATACCAACAACGAGTTCTTCGATCCTCGTTTAGATTGCTTCGACTCAAAACCGCTCGATCTCAAATCGAGTATTTCGGGCTGCACACCGCTAAGCCGAAACTTCGATAAATCATAACTTCCTCATACGAAGTCAGATTTGGGCGTTCTATATATATTTGGAAACCTCGTTTCAACTACTACAACATTAACCAAAGATATCAAGTTTATTTTACACTTAAATTTTGACGCTTATTTTTATTCTTAATTAATCAAACCACATAATTAAGCAATTAAGCACAAAACACGTAATACTCAAATAATACAATCTTATTATTTCAAAATGGGTTACAAAGGTTAACCTAGACTATTACATTGCTAAAAATGGCAAGCCCGGAAACACAGGCGTTACAAACATACAATTGTACTAAGACTCGCTTAGAGGATCAATTGATATATGGTTCTTAATCATTAAGACCTATCATAAAGCATAAAAGGTACTCTCCCTTTTTCTTAGAATGGAGAAACTTTTATCTTTCTGCCTACTTGATTCTTCTTATTCGTTCTGCTATTGATCTAAACCCTTTAATCAATTCAGAATTACACTTAATCTTGTAAGTATAATCATATTTACTACACCTTTAGTAAATCATGACGAATATCTCTGTTACTCTTATGGTGGACTTGATCAACACGCAACTTTGTGTATTCGATCTTGAAGTCCTTTATTTGACAATTTGTCAATGAATTAGTCTAATTTCCAAATATGAAATTTCTCATTCATCGTGCAACCAAGTTGCATGATTCCAAATGTCTGTCCAATTGAAACTTGGGCGATGAGAAACTCTTCATATTTGGTAAATTCTCGACATTTCCATAAACAACATAATTAAGAATCAACTCCATTATTGCCAATAGAAACATTCAAACATCAATTCTTCATATACGCCATTGCAAGGATAAATAAATAATATAAAAATCAAAATTTATTTTATTGCGGAAAAAATTTTGTCCTTACAATGCAATCATTGAAAAACTATGCTAATACATCTTTCTTAGGAATCTAATTCTAACTCTCAGTAGTAGCTCAAGAATCTAATCTTCGAGAAATGCGATCGAAATCCATTCTTTCACGGTTAGATTTTGCTCACTTCTTCCCTTAAGCTTCCTTTCTTTTCTTCGATCCTACAAAACATCAATTGTAATCTTATCACATTATGTATTAAGAATCTAGAACAGAAGCTTAAAAGAGTTAGTCAATGGATTTTACCTAAAGCAAAGCCATACGTTTTGACTCTCCCATCTCTTAGATCTCTTAGGTAAATAGGGCAACTTCGTCTCCAATGCCCTTTCTCTTGGAAATAAAAGCAAATTGACTCTTTTGGAACATGACATGGAACTACTTCAGACATTGCCTTTCTCTTATGATCAAACCTTTCGATCATAGCATGTCTTTCGTTGCCATTGTCTATATCCATAGAGGTCTTGAAGGCAGATTCACCAATCAACTTTGCTTTTCTATTGCGCTAAACCATTACTGATTCAGCAGCAATAAGCATATAGGTGAGATCTATAAGGGTCACGTCGCGGTTCATCATATAGTACTCTCTTACGAACTCACTATATGAGTTAGGAAGTGACTGAAGAACACAATCAACATCCATTTCCTCACAGACAACGGATCCCAACATTCTTAACCTATCAACGTGTGACTTCATTCCTAGGACGTGTGCACACACCGACTTTCCTTCTTTATGTTTACTTGCCAAAAGGGCTTGAGTGATCTTGAACTTTTCAAGCCTTTGAACTTGTGGGTTAAGGAGAATAATTGGAGGAGGTGGAGGAAGTGAAGCATGATTTCTTGTTCCTCGATCGAATCGTGGAATATCATCTTCATGTGGAAAGCTTGTTCCACAGGATTTGGGAAGACCATAGTTGTCAAACTTTGACATCTACAAAACGGGAGAAAACGAATTCAAGTTAGTTGATTGATTGAGTCCTTAGTAAATCACCCAAATGAGATACTAAGGCTAGGACCCAACACAATATTCTACAACTTGGGAGAGGGATGCCGTAACCCAAATTGCAGAACATTTGAAGGTAAGTGAATGACGATTCACTAATTTCCACCATGAAAAACGAAAAAGAATTTTAAGTTTTAAATCTATGAAAACTCCTAGATCCTTTGAGATTCATTGAATTTTCAATGACATGTTTAAATCTCGATATGCCCCTCTTGTTTGTGACTGGGATGCCGAGGATCACAAAGCGGGTGTGAATAACCATGCAAACTTACATGGTGCCCTCACATGTTACAGTCATCTATTCGATGTGCCGGTAAACCACACACGCTGCACCGAACTATGACAAACATTGAGTCACCCTTTGCTACCTTTTCTTAGAACCATTTAGTGTGCCGGTAAACCACACACGCTCCACTAACGTCTTCGCAAGGGCACAAAGTGTAATTTCATGGAATTGCATCAATTCACTTTTGCCTAAGTAACTAAGATTGGGAATTTTATGAAAACATTTAGTTACTTTAATAATTCATTATACTTATAATGGAAGGTTTCGTCCTATCCTACCCGTTCGGCTAACGACCCTCCACTAGTCAAGAGTGTGGTGGGTAAGAGTGGATACCCATTCAATCGCCATTTTATAGGCAATTTCCTTAAACACCCCTTATAGACCGGCTTCGTGAATGAGGCCTACTAACGGTAAGACTGACTTTTACTCATACATATATATGATGTTAGACTTTTAATGTTATATATAGTATAGGGTGTATTTTACACTTTTAAAATACTAGGTGGTCAAATTTAACAATTATACTTTTAATTCAATTAAATTTTAAACCTAAAATTTTATGGATTTATTAAACCTCCTTTCATTATACACCTTAATTAATTAATAAAACAATAAGGGTGTGATTTGAACTTTTTCAAAACAATACTAGGGTTTTAGAATTTAACATTCCTAATTAAACTTTTAATCAACTTTTAAATTCCAAAACTTGAGGGCAAGTTTTGAAACATTTCAACACATTAGGGTTTAGAATTTAAATATACATCAAAATTAAACCATTTAATCAAAATTTAAATTCCAAAACTTGAGGGCAAGTTTTGAAACCTTTTTTCAAAACATTAGGGTTTTAACTATTTAAATTTCAAAACAACAAAACTTTTGGGTTCAAATTTAAACTATAAAACCTAAGGGGAAAATATGAAACTTTTCATAACAACAAGGATCAAATAACAAATAATCTAAATTAACATTTAATTAAATAATTATCCATATTTGATTTATTTAATGATTTCTTGCAAAACAATTTACCAATTAAGTCAAAATAATTAATCAATTATCACATAAGGAAACAATTATCTTATTAATTGATAAATATCTTCAATTAGATCAAGAATATAGTCAAATATATCATAATATCGGATTTATATTGATCTAATATGATAAGGTAACTATCCATAAGCAAAAACAACAAGAAATCGCAAAGATATCCCCATCTGACGAGTTGACTCGTCGAGTCAGGCTTGGATTCGTCAAGTCTGCATGGACTCGGCGAGTTCAGCTATGGACTCGGCAATTCCAGCCTCCAGAACACCAAAAATCGAATTTTTCAGACAAATCAAGCATCAATACAATAGAAACCAGTCTAGGCTCTGATACCACTGATGGGTTTTGGTCATAAGACATCCTATGTGCTCATACAAACCCTAATGCTTGGATCTAGGTTTCTCTATTGTACATGCAAGTTATCCAAGACTATAAACCCTAATTCTAGCATTCAAGTAATCATATTAACATGAGAATAGGTTTAAGATATTACATTGATTGTTATGTAGCAATAACAATCCCAAATCCTCCTTGAATTGACTTTGGAAGGCTTAGAGTCACAAGTGTCACTCCTCTAATG
The DNA here is from genome assembly GCF_051521515.1 of Lactuca serriola. Lineage (NCBI taxonomy): Eukaryota > Viridiplantae > Streptophyta > Magnoliopsida > Asterales > Asteraceae > Lactuca > Lactuca serriola. Next base: position 194,425,486 of record NC_136412.1, on the reverse strand, counting down.
GATCACAAACACCATAAGCAAGAGGATGAAGAGGAGAGAGGATGGAGGCTGCCCAAAACGTGTTCTAACCCTAGACAAGAAGTTCCCCACGTTTTTGAGCCTTAAGGGTTCTATATATAGTGAGGCTATTAGGGTTATCTAACAAGGAAACCCTAATTTGGTTGCTTAAGCCCTAAGCAACTCATAGACTCCTTTAATCAAGCCCTTGGACGATTTCCTTATGGGCTTCCCATAAGAATTCGTCCACCTCTTGATTTAAGACAATCCATGGCCCAAATTGCAATTATCTTATAATTACAATTCCAGTCCCTTAAGTTTAATTAATCTCTTTTAGTCACAAAACTAATTACCAATTAATTATTGACTAATATTAATTAAACAATATGATTTTTCCTTTAATATATTATTCCCATAATATATTAATAAATCATATTTAATCCTTTATCTCCATAATTCATCCTATCAAGTTGCTTTGGTGAAGGCAACCCAAAAGGACCATGCACCATCGGGTCAAGTACATACCAAAATAGTTATGGACTTAGACACTAATCCAACAGATGATATACTCAAAATCTTTTCGATCTTCGTTTGCAAATCAATGATTGCAAACCTACATTTGATCAAATAATCAGAATGATCGACCGACGGATCTCAATAAACATTAGTTTTGGTCATCCAAGATTTTTTTTGCAATAATGTACAACACAATCAATTTATTGGTCTTGTATTCAATTTTTGGTGTAGCAACTCTTTTTCGTCTTAAGTTCTTCATATGAACAAGGGGATGAGGGAGGAGGGATTGCCGAAAAAGGAGGGGGAGAGGTAGGTTTAGGGTTTCTTGTATGAGTCACCTAAAATACTTAGAGAATCCATAAGATAACCTTTTGTTAGAACTTTTTCATAAATTAACTGAAAGTGAACAAACTTAATTTGATTTCCACACTACGATAGTTTTTCAAGTTGCTTAATTATAGGAACCTTGTATAAGTTGTCCGACTTTAACGGATAGAAAACGTATTGAGAATGTATATTTGCATTAATAGACGGGATTTGTGGAAAGTCTTTCAATGCAATAACCAATTAAGGGGTTGTTAGATAAGGGTCTAACCAGGTCCGGTCAGACGTTTACATCTAACTCGGTCCGATCAAGGTGTTTGATGTGAGTATCTTGTGCCTCTGACCCAGACCAAGAGCTTTAACTTGGTCCTGAATTGAAAGAGTGTTGAACGAGTCTCTTGTGTGTGTTTCTCATTTTTTTTCCATGTTCTTTAATCGAATTAGGTCCAATAGGTTACAAATACAGTGATTATAGTTTGCTTTGGTAGCTGATTTGGTGAGGAGATATGTTTCAACTTTATACTCTTCTCTGCCCCTCTTTACCATTCCAATACGCACCATGTATGTTATGTTTTTAGCATTCTAATTCATTTCCAATTTTATTATCATTGATTTGTGTTTTTATGGTTAGAGTTGGCAAGTTCTTTCATGTTTCGCTCTATTTTGGAAACACGATCATCTATATAATTGATTCACAATGATGATACCAAAGTTTCATTCCAGAAAGAACATAATTTGAGATATGATGAAATTGGATTATCGATTTCTTGTAATCGATTGGATGATTGATAAAGTATAATTTTTTGGTGATTATTATGGATTGATGCTCCAATATTGTATTTAATGATCGATGAAAAAGTCTAATCAAAAACTTGTTAGATTAGATGTCTAAGCCAATAACTAGATTAGTATAATTTTGAACTATAAGCAAAATCCTTTTGGGTTGCTCTCAAACCTAGTAATCGACTAGAATGCCTTTTGGAGAGAATGAGAGAGAGAGAGAGAGAGAGAGAAAGAGATTGATTGATTTGTTAATTTATTATATGATTAATAAATTAATTAGAAATCAAAATAAATGATTTATTAATATATTATGAAAATAATATATTAATTAAAATTATTATTATCTAATTAAGAATTAATCAGAAATTAATTGGAATTAATTTTGGGATTAATTAGATTAATTAAAAGTAGAATGACTAAAGGTGAAAATGTTCAAAAGTTAAACATTGACCAATTCTAGAACCTCCAATAGAGGGGACGGTTTCTAGAGGTATTCTTGGGCTCTAAGGAAGTTTGGAATGCCTTAAAGAGGAAGAAATGAGGTAAGGGTTATTTAAAAGGAATTTGTCTTACATACAACCTTCCTAATACCTATATGAAATCATTTGGGGTTTAGAATTTTGAAATCATCTTATTCTAAGAGCTTAGATTCGAAATTCTTCCTTCTCCTCCTCTCTCCTCTATAGCTTCCAAATGTTAAGGTTTGGGTGCGAGCCATTAGATGAACGTGACTTCTGGTGCTGGCTTTCTAAAGACCAATCAAGAAGGAATATTTGTTATTTGCTATAATAAACAAAAGGTATGTTTTTCTAATAACCCTTTCATAATTTCGAAAATAGCAATGTATTTTTAGGGTTCTTGATATTCAGTTGTTTGTTGCAAATCATAGTGAGAACATAAATCCTTTAGGTTGCATGTGAACTTAGGGTTTAAGTTTTTCTGCCAAAATAAGATTTTTGTAACCTATAAAATCCATCAATGGTATAAGAGTCATTGTTCTCATTGATCTTGCACAAAGTTAAATAGGTCAAAATTATGGTTTATAGAAACTAAACCCTAAGGAGGCAATTTTCAAAAATTCTTAGGGTTCTTGAAACCTTAGCCTCCACCCTTATATTTTTGTTTTTAGCAAGGTTTTAGAAACCCTAGCCTCATTTGCCCATTTTCAAAATTGAGGTGTCCCTTGTAGGGTATAACTTGTTTCTTTATTTGTTATTTTAAAAGCCTTAAAATTCGAACAATTAAAACCTGATAAACCCTAGCCTATTTTCGAAAATTAGAAGGCTTGAGATTAGGATTAAATTTGAATTATTTTATTAATTGGTTAATTGTAACTAATTATTTAATCCATAATGAGTTACCTAATTTAATTAATTGTTTAATTAAAAGATAAAGATTAAATCAAAATTAGTTTATTTTAAATTAAATTAATTTTTATTTTAATTTCGAAAATTTAAATTTAAACTTATTATTTTAGAAAAGTCCTAAAATACACCTTATACTATATATAATTAAAATATTTATATATTATATGTATAAGACAAGTTAGTCAAATCGCTAGTACGCCTCATTCACAAAGTCATACTATAAGTGGAGTTTAAGGAAGTGACCTATAAAATAACCATCATTAGGTATCCACTCTTACCCACCGCTCTCTTGGGTGGTGGAGGGTCGTTAGCCGAACAGATTTGATAGAACATAATGTTGGGTGACAATAAAACAAGTTAACCACATCAGACAAATATCAAAACAGACTTCAGTGAACTTGCAGAAATAAAACTTTTGAAAATGTAAATCAAGTGAACACAATATTTAACGTGGTTCGGTGAAGGTCACCTACATCTACGGGCGAACGAGAGAGATAAAGAGAGAGAGAGAGAGGATTTTACTAACTTCCAAGAACAAATACAATCACACGTAAAGGTTACACCTCACTTGAGCTCTCAAAACAGAAGAATCTCTCTTGCTTACTAACTGCTCCAAAGGAGTGCTCTCAACCTCATAGTGATTACTCTCTTGAAATTTATGCACACATACAATGATGGAGATATGAGTCTATTTATACTTAAGGGATCGGACCTAAAACCCTAATGGGCCAAGCTCATTGGCCCATAGGCCCATGAATGGTGACAACCGATCATATTATTCCATGCAACATCTTCTGGAACATTCTTCCATGTCATACAACCCATGAGCATCGACATCATAATGATGGACCACCTTGACCATAGTAGAGCATCATGATGCATAGGTGGTGCATCATGAACACTAATGGCCCAACATCCATCATGGTGGCACAACATGTTGTATATCTTGATCAATACCAACTTCTAAGCATCCTTGAACGATATTGAGCATCATTGAGTACTTCATAACATAATTGGTTCATCATAGACCAAGATGGTCCATCTTGCGCCATCATGGCGCAACAGGAATATGGATGGCGCAAGAGGCATCGAGTGTGGAACAAGAGCATATAGGTTGGAGTAACATCTCTATCTTGGCACAACAATAACATACATGATGCAACAAGGCCATGCTTGGCACTACATCATACTCCATGGCGCAACAAGAGTACCCCATGGTGCAAGAGGGATACCCCATGGCGCAAGAGGGAGTATCTTGGCGCAAGAAGGAGTACCCTTGGCGCAACAACATCCTTTTTGCCCTAAGTCTTCATCATATGGCGCAACAAGGTCCCCTTGTTGCTCCATATCACTCCCAAGTGTTCCAAACCTCTTCCAGGTGCTCCAAACCCCCTTCTGTACGATCCATTCATTTGGCACTTGATCTATTTATTTGTCAGACGATCCATTCCTTTCTCAGATTATTCATTCCTTTGTCACGTGCTCCAAGAACGTCAAGTGCTCCATTGAGTTTTAATTTACCCTAAATGGTAAATTAAGGATTTAAATTTAAAGAAAATAGGAATAAGGGGCTAAAGGTGTCATTATGGGGAGAAGCTTGTATGAATCAGGGTTTATAACCCTTCATTCCTAAAAACCTAAACCTAAAAGTGGCACTCATCTTAGCCGCCACCCTACACCTTCACTCCCTCCAGCCGCCACTCTTGTCGCAGCTAAAGAACACTCGAGCGCCCATCGTCAAAGAGCTGTTAGGGAGGAGCTTCCAAGATCCGGGACCAACAACTGACAGCAGGCGACCTTTGGGGTGTTGTCGGATTCGCATCTCCACCGCCATTACACCATTTCAGTTGAAGACGGGTTGTCGCCGCCGCTACCCCCGGCCGATGGCGCCACCGCTGCTGATGTTCCACCGACGACAGCGACCACAAGAAGCCGCCACCCTTCTCCTTCTCCTTCTTCAGCCGACAACGACGAAGAGCCTGTTGGATTAGTGTCTAAGCCCGTAACCATATTTGTCAAGTACTTGACCCGATTGTGCATGGTCCTTTTGGGTTGCCTTCACCAGAGCAATTTGACTGGAGAAATAATAGAGAAAGAAGTTATTATGATTTATTAATATGTTATAGGAATAATATATTAAAGGAGAAATCATATTTGTTTAATTAATATTGGTCAATAATTAATTAAGAATTAATTTTGTGATCAAGTGTAATTAATTAAACTAGAGGGGCTGAATTGTAATTATGTGATAGTTACAAAATATGGTAATGGTTATCCTAAATATGGGTTGAACGAATTCAAGGAGATAAGGATCCTTGAAATCGTCCAAAGGATAAAGGATAAGGGTTTTCAAGGCTTATCTTATTGTTCCTTGGTGGGCAAACAACTAGATAAGGATAAGGACTGAAACCCTAATCCCTACACCTATATAAAGACCCCTTGGCAAATGAAATTCATCCATGCCTTGTCTAGGGTTCCTAGGGAAGAATTTCATACCTTATCTCTCTCTCTCTCTCTCTCTCTCTCTCTCTTGCCTCTCCATTTTCTCTTGGTGTTTGTGAGCCATTAGAGGTACTACACTTGTGGTACTTGCTTTCAAAGACAAGAAGATTCAAGATTTAAGTTGTTATTAGAGTATAACAACAAGAGGTATGTGTTTCATCTTTCCTTGTAGATTTCGAAATTCCTAGAAGCCTTTTAGGGTTCTTCAAGTGTTCATAATGTTGTATAAATAATAGTGATAACATAGATCCAATTCTAGGGTTGCATGTACACATAGGATTGTTTGTACAAAACCCATTAGTGGTATCAGAGCCTTAGGTTAAACCGTTTTCAATTAGTATTATAAAATTGTATGAACTTGACATATTAGGGTTTATAGCCAATAAACCCTAGGAGGCAAGAAATTTCGAGATTAGGGTTTCCTAACCCTAATTTGTGAAAATTTGAAAGGGTTTTGAAATCCTTTCCTTAAGCCTCAAGATTTCGAAATCTGGGGTTTGAAAACTCCATGATTTTCGAAATTAGCCTCCTCCCCAAGATAAGATCCTAAATTTTAGGGATTTGGATTATCCTATATCTTGTAATTATCCTTTAATGGTTATATATGGTAATTTAAGATTTTGAATTATCATATCCCATGATTTTTGAATTTTAGAGGGATTAAAAGGATTAGGATAAATTAATTGTTTAATTGGTAATTATCCTTTATGATTTAGATAATCCCTTATGATTTAATAATTTAAATTAATAGTTTAATTCAAGATAATTATTAAAACAAGAGTTTTAATATTTAAAACTTTAATTTAAATAGTATTAAATTTCGAAAATTTTAAAGTGAGATTAAAACCTAATTGTTTTGAAAAGTTTCAAAACTTTCCCTCAAGTTCTGGAATTTAAATTGTTTGATTAAAATGTTTAATTTTGAAAAAATCTAAATTCTAAAACCCTAATTTTGAAAAGTTCAAATTACACCTTTATGGTTTTATTAAATTAATTAAGTGTATAATTAAAAGAGAGTTAATAAATCCATAATGATATGGTTTATATTTAAATTAAAAGTGTAATTTATAAAATTAAACCACCTAGTATTTTAAAAGTGTAAAATACACCCTTATACTATATATATACATATATATATATATATATATATAACATTGAAAGTCTATTATTATATATGTATAACTAAAATGCTAGTCTTACCGTTAGTAGGCCTCATTCACGAAACCGATCTATAAGGGGGTATAAGGTTATGGCCTATAAAATGGCCGTTTAATGGGTGTCCACTCTCACCCAGCGCTTCCTTGATTGGTGGAGGGTCGTTAGCCGAACGGGTAGGATAGGGCAAACCCTTTCCATTAAAAGTATAATGAAGTATAAAGTAACTAAATGTTTTTCCAAAATTCCCAATCTTAGTTACTTTAGGCAAATGTGAATTGATGCAGTTCTACGAAATTACACTTTGTGCCCTTGCGAAGACGTTAGTGGAGCGCGTGTGGTTAACCGGCACACTAAATGGTTCTAAGTAAAGGTAGCAAAGGGTGACTCATTGTTTGTCATAGTTCGGTGGAGCGTGTGTGGTTAACCGGCACATCGAATAGGTGACTGTAACATTGGGGGCACCATGTAAGTTTGCATGGTTATTCACACCCTGTTTTGTGATTCTCGGCATCCCAGTCACAAATCGAGGGGCATATCGAGATTTAAACATGCCATTGAAAAGTTCAATGAATCTCAAAAGATCTATGAATTTTCAATAGATTTAAAACTTAAATTTCTTTTTCGTTTTTCATGGTGGAAATTAGTGAATCGTCATTCACTTACCTTCAAATGCTCTGCAATTTGGGTTACGACATCCTTCTCCCAAATTGTAGAGTATTGTGTTGGGTCCTAGCCTTAATATCTCATTTGGGTGATTTATTAAGGATTCAATCAATCAACTAACTTGAATTTTTCTCCCGTTTTGTAGATGTCAAAGTATGACAACTATGGTCTTCCCAAATCCCGTGGAACAAGCTTTTCACATAAAGATGATATTCCACGATTCGATTGGGGAACAAGAGATCATGCTTCACTTCCTCTACCTCCTCCTATTATTCTCCCTAACCCACAAGTTCAAAAGATTAAAAAGTTCAAACTCACTTAAGTCCTTTTGGCAAGTAAACATGAAGAAGGAAAGTCAGTGTGTGTACACGTCCTAGAGATGAAGTTACACATTGATAGGTTAAGAATGTTGGGATCTGTTGTCTATGAGGAGATGGCTATTGACTGGGTCCTTCAGTCACTTCCTGATTCATATAGTGAGTTCGTAAGAGAGTACTATATGATGAACCACGACGTAACCCTCATCGATATCACCTATATGCTTATTGTTGCTGAATCAGCAATGATTTGGCTTACTGAAAAAGCAAAGTTGATTGGTGAATCTGCCTTCCAGACCTCTATGGATATAGGCAATGGCAACGAAAGGCATGCCATGATCGAAAAGTTTGATCATAAGATAAAGGCAAAGTCAGAAGTAGTTCCGTGTGCTGTTCCAAAAGAGTCAATTTGCTTTTATTGCCAAGAGAAGGTGTGACAACCCGATATTTCAACTCTATGTAATGACCTAAAAAGTCAATTATTGTAACCACTTTTGTAATAATGAAATTAACTTCGAAAATAAAATGTCCAAAAAGTTTCTATTTAATGACCTACTCTGATAGATGTCTTTAAACCGTGATCATACGTAAAAAGAACGCCCAAATCCGACTTCGCATATTGAAGTTATGATTTTTCCAAGTTCGGCTTAGCAGCAGGCAGGTAAAAACTCGAATCGGAGATCGAGCGACTTTTGGCCGGAATGACCTAAACGAGAATCGAAGGTCTCGACAATGGTAATTCAGCGGTAAAAAGTCTGGCAAAAACCGACATCAGATAAAGAAGTTATGAATTTCTAAAGAAATTCCTTAAACACGACCCTTTTAAAAATAAATAATAAAAATAATTTCAAAATTTGCCGACAGAGTCTAAACGAAAGTTGTAGAGCGTAGTCTCACCTACGCGTAGATACAAAGACCATCAAAAACGGAATTCGTATGAAGAAGATATGAATTTTAGAAGTTTATTAATTAAATTAAATATAAATTTAATTATAATTGTTTGGTATTATCCGAAGGGAGTCAGCAGATAGGGCCGAAGTACGCCCTGCGTACCCACGTACGCCCCGCGTACTCAAGGCCTAGGCCTCGGATCGTCCATGTCCCGACCTATGCGAAGCTACCCTTTGTCCCATCCAAGATCCGAGGCAGTCGAGGACTCGGTCATGCATGACGTACGCGTACGCCCCGCGTACCGAGGCGGTTCCAGCCCCTATAAAAAGGGATGCGAGGGTTCCGAAGAAAGGGCTACATTTCTCTCCTCTCTTGTGCGTTCTTGCCTCGTTTTCCGTGCCCGTTCTAACCCGAAGCCCCGGTCATTTTGCTCAAGTCCCGAAGGTCGTTTTTACTCCCGAGATTCCCGAGAATCCCGAGGAAATCCGTTTCCCGAGACGAAATTCTGCCCGGTTTCCATCTCGCTTTCTTCAAACCTTCAGGTGAGTTCATACCCCTACAACCACATTTTTAAATGCTTTTTAAACACTTTTAAGGGGGGAATACAAGTAAACACATGACAAAAATCGTGTGAAACATCGATCTTTTGCTACACTTTTCATACTGTTGTTTTAACTATCTTATGAAGTCATCATCATGCAAAACACCTCACAACACAACTTTACCATCTTGGGATACCATATGTTTTATAAATAGAAATAATGTTTTATTTATACGTTTACATATAAATACATCATATCAAGGGTAACATTCTTTAATAAATCATTTTATGCATTCAAAGAACTTATGATTTATGCTTTGTCAAACATTGTGAAAAAGGATAAACTTTGCATACAAAACTACTACTTTAATACAGACTTAATTGAGAATCCGTGAGACGTGTATATCTTAAAATAATACCTTTTTGCTAAAAGGTACCGCTACAAGTCCTGTCTATAACCAGAGTCTCCCGTTCGGAGAACGTGTCAAATGTGTATAGATCTATACGGGAAGTCATGATCCCGCGCCCTGACTGTTAGCTACAGTCCGTCCTTTGGGGTGACAGTTTGTCATAACGCTACGACGCCTGAAGAACTTCGCTACTGGCATATTATGTTTAGTATGGTTATAAAACTCATCGGATATACAATTATTATAGTACTTCTGATTAATGAATGAGTAGCTTTTAAAACTATTCTTCATCTAGCAAACCGAAATCTTCTAATAGGTTTTATTATATAAATCTATGCTTCAACCTTCTAAAGCATGTCATTTGCTTTCGGTTTTTAGTCTGGGACATTAGGCTAACTATTACTTTAGGAAAATATGGGATTTTCCTGTATACAAAACAAACAACTAATAGGAAAATAAGGGATTTTCTTGATTTAACTATCTACATTATTCAATACAAATATTCTCATGCATTTCACACTTTTATAAGAAAATAAGGGATTTTCTTGGAAAACATACTCTCAATTTGGAATGGCATACAAATTTTATAAACCACTGATGAACTCACCAATTCAATTGTTGACACTTTCTCTTTGAAATAACTTGTATTCTCAGGGAACCGCTAAGCAGGTTTGGAAATCAACTTTTGGGGATTAACGCGCTGGCGTTAATTACTTCTTTTGAAAGATGTTTATGTATTTATTTTTTTGAACATAATACAATTATGTAAACATTTTTAAAACCTTTATATATGTATGGTGGTGTGTACTTTCCTTTCTATGAACTGTTATGATACTGAATATGACGTCCTTCGCCCCCGAACGTTTCCGGCGTTTTGGTTTGGGGGTGTGACAGAAGGGGCATTGGAGACAAAGCTGCCCTATTTACCTAAGAGATCTAAGAGATGGGAGAGTCAAAATGTATGGCTCTACTTTAGGTAAAATCCATTAACTAACTCTTTTAAGTCCCTATTCTAGATTCTTAATACATGATGTGATAAGATTACATTTCGATGTTTTGTAGGATCAAAGAAAAGAGAGGAAGCTTAAGGGAAGAAGTGAGCGGAATCTAATCTTGAAGAAATGGATTTCGATCGCATTACTTGAAGATTAGAATCTTAAGCTACTACTTGGAGTTAGAATAAGATTGCTAAGAAATATGTATTAACATAGTTTTTCAATTAAATTGCATTGTAAGGACAAATTTTTCCGCAATAAAATAAATTTTGATTTTATATTATTTATTTAACCTTGCAATGGCGTGTATGAAAAATTGATGTTTATAAGTTTCTATTATTAGCAATAATGGATTTGATTCTTAATTGTATTATTTGTGGAAAGGTCAAGAATTTACCAAATAGGGAAAGTTTCTCATCGTCCAAGTTTCAATTGGATAGAAACTTGCAATCATACAACTTGATTGCATGATGAATGAGAAATTTCATATTTGGAAATTTAGACAAATTCTTTGACAAAGTGTCAAGTGAAGGACTAGGAGATCGAGTACACAAAGTTGTGTGTTGATCAAATCCACCACAAGAGTAACAAAGATATTCGTCATGATTTACTAAGGTTAAGTAAATATGATTATACTTATGAGATTAAGTGTAATTCTGAATTGATTGAAAAAGTTTCAATCAATAGCAGAACGAATAAGAAGAATCAAGTAGGCAGAAAGATAAAAGTTTCTCTATTCTAAGAAGAAGGGAGAGTACCTTTTATTATGTCTTATGATAGGTCTTAATGATGAAGAACCATATCTCAATTAATCCTCTAAGCGAGTCTTAGTGCAATTGTATGTCTAAGAAGAGGAATCAAGAATTGAAGAAATAGTTAAGTCAAGAAGCCAATCATACTTCGTTCCAAAAACAAGTCTTAGAGTTAAGATTGTAACATTGAGTGACAAGTCTTAAGAAGGTTTATGACATTCATCAAATGTGGAAAGTTGTGATGTCTTGGATAAGACAAAGACCAACTAGGACCAATTTTGTGAAGTGTTTTGTCTTGATAAAAGCTACACTAACTCTTGAATATTTGTTTGTCGAGAAATGTTTATTGACAAGAGAATCTTATATGTCAAGGAGTCAGTGGGAGTCTTAATAGTCTTGAAAGGTTTCAAGAACAAATCAAGAATAAACCTTATCAATAATCACTAGCACACGACTTGAGGTTTACAACCTATCGTGTTGACACTATTTTGTTTTCTATGCCATTCCAATTGAGTTTTCTGTATACGTGAGTTCTACGAGTTCTCAATGGATTGTATAGGGGCAAGACACCTTGTTCAATGGAAAGTACATTGAAATGAAGGGGTGAGCTGCTCAATAACTTGGAAATAATGGTGGAACCCTTGATGGCAAGGAATTAAGAAGAACAAGTTCTATCCATAAGAGTTTGGATTTGTCACTAACATTATCTTGAGATTATGGTTATGATGAATTGACATGGATGGGAATGTATAAACCACAAAATCTAAGTGTCATAAGGTTTCTCTCATTCATGAAAATGGTTGTGAGGAAACGCTTTCACTAAGAGAGATTTTGAAGATAGCATTATGTGATTTGGGTTTCTCAAATTCAACTATGATTACGACATACCTCTTCATAGTTCGAATTGTGGGAAATGGCAAATGGGTCTGAACATTTTAGACTTGTTGTTATGAGTCCTAGAATCGTTTAGACATATACATATGATCTGTCCAAGGAAAAGTGTATGAGGTTGAGAAGCTTAGATAAAGTCTTATCGAAGCATCTAGTATTAGAAATATGAACTTAAGAAATTGTTTTCTAGAAGTTCAGATGATTTCTGAATACATGTCAAAGCTAGTGGGAGCATAAGTGTTATGCTAGTAAAAAAATAATCATCATGTAAGTGGGAGCACGATTATTATGGTAAGTATTGCAAGTAAGCAATATTAATTATAGAAAACAAGAGTTATACTTTGCAAAGTTGTAAGAGTTGAAAAGTTGTTTTTCTATAATTAAGGAGAGAATATTGTACTTCGTTCAAAATCTAAAGCTTAGATTGAGAAATTTTAATAAATTTAGTCAAAGGATGCATAGTGTCTTCTTAAATTTCGATTGTGATTACGGTATCCCTCTTCAAAGTTCGAATTGTAAGAACGTGACACATAAAATATTATGGCAGAAGATTGATAGAGTATCGTATCTTTATGTAAGACATTATGCATCGTATCCCATACGCTTCGGGTAAAGGATCGATTGTAAGTGCTATAATATTTGACCATTCTAAAAATTTTCCAAATGTCTAGCGCATTAAGAGGGAAAAAGGACAAGAATCGGTTTTGACTAAGATAATTAAACAACTGTCAAAGGACGATCCAAAAGTTCGCTGAGGATTGGTGGCTTGTGAGTAGTTGGAAGTATGGTATTGAATGGACCATATCGACATTATTATGAATAGATAAGATTCAATTAAGAATGAGTTGTCATATGGTAAATATGGAAATGTTTCCATAATTGGGAGTTGGAAATTAAGAATTTATGTCTAGATTAGAAAATTTTATGCAAAAGGATGTTCAAAGGAATCACATCTATAGAATTGTTCTGTAACAATTTTGATAGAGTACCTTGTGATTTCGTTGGCCGAGTCTTTGTGATTTTTGTGCTGTGACTTCACAAGAGGATCATTGCATAAAATATTAGAATTTGATATATTCTAAAAGGTGGCAAGAATTTGGTATTCTTACACTAATTATAAGGATTGGAGATTGTGAAATGAGTTGCATTTGAAAAGTTTGAATTGATCTATTTCACAAAGTAAGGACCATAGGTAAACATTGAGTGCATGCTAAGAGCATGGGAAAACTGTAGTAATAATTCAAGTAATAAGTTAATTAACCGAAACAACAAATAATGAGTAATCGATATGGTGATAAATAAAAGGTGTTTTATTTATACTCAAAGGTTTGGGATCATATAGGATTAGTATTATTCTTGTGTTTCACTTTGCATGTTTTGACTTCCAGAATAATTGAGTTCATTAAAAATAATCGAATTATTCGAATGGTCCACAGTCGTTCATATGTTGGAAGTAGGTATTAATGAAGACTGTCATGAATTGGTTTGTAGATTGTCTAAAGTGTATTAGACATAGCAAAGGTTTGCTGCAACGTTCATGAGTGCTTATGAATATGATTTTGAGCATTGGATTAAACCCACACTCACTTGGATCGCTTCATGGATTTTATCACGAGCGATTGGTGAGACGATAATATCTTGTATTCTTGAAACCGAGATGTGTGAGTTGTATCTTGCGAATCGGTTACATATTGATAATATGTAAACGCACCAGTAACTTGGTGTTATAAAACTTATTGTTGTGTGTGATTTGGTGAGTGAGTGCAAGCAAGCATTGAGTCGAAGTTTATCCGTTCCTTTTACCCAAAGTGGGATAAAAGCGATATATTTGGGCTCCTCGATGATTTAGTGATGACAAACGTAAATGCTCGGCCGGGCTAGGGCTAATTTGATTTGTTCAATTAGTCAGTCGTCGTAAATTGGAAATCGGGAAACAACACATAGACTGAGAGAAGATTTCAATCCATGTCTCACGTCTATACGATATCTAGAATGGAGGAATATATGATCCCTTATCTAAAGGACAGGTTACTGATAAGATCAGAGTTCGACAGCGTCTTTGAGAGCTACGATTGCTAATCGGGTAGTACTTACTATTATAGTTACTAGACTTATCCAAGTGGGAGACTGTTGGATTAGTGTCTAAGCCCATAACCATATTTGTCAAGTACTTGACCTGATTGTGCATGGTCCTTTTGGGTTGCCTTCACCAGAACAACTTGACTGGAGAAATAATAGAGAAAGAGGTTATTATGATTTATTAATATGTTATAAGAATAATATATTAAAGGAGAAATCATAGTTGTTTAATTAATATTGGTCAATAATTAATTAAGAATTAATTTTGTGATCAAGTGTAATTAATTAAACTATAGGGGCTGAATTGTAATTATGTGATAGTTACAAAATATGGTAATGGTTATCCTAAATATGGGTTGAACGAATTCAAGGAGATAAGGATCCTTGAAATCATCCAAAGGATAAAGGATAAGGGTTTTCAAGGCTTATCTTATTATTCCTTGGTGGGCAAGCAACTAGATAAGGATAAGGACTGAAACCATAATCCCTACACCTATATAAAGACCCCTTGGCTAATGAAATTCGTCCATACCTTGTCTAGGGTTCCTAGGGACGAATTTCATACCTTATATCTCTCTCTCTCTCTCTCTCTCTTGCCTCTCCATTTGCTCTTGGTGTTTGTGAGCCATTAGAGGTACTACACTTGTGGTACTTGCTTTCAAAGACAAGAAGATTCAAGATTTAAGTTGTTATTAGAATATAACAACAAGAGGTATGTGTTTCATCTTTCCTTGTGGATTTCGAAATTCCTAGAATCCTTTTAGGGTTCTTCAAGTGTTCATAATGTTGTATAACTAATAGTGATAACATAGATCCAATTCTAGGGTTGCATGTACACATATGAGTGTTTGTACAAAACCCATTAGAGCCTCACATTGATGCTGAATCTGTGAGCCGTCGAGATCGACTAGCATGGCCGCTGCTTTGCCATGAACACCGTTGCACACCCCAAAATCAGAACAATGGAAACGTTCGAGGTGGAGGACGTCATGTTTAGTATCACAAGACATGCATCATAGTAATAAAGTAATAAACAACCATTTCATTAGAAAGAAAGTGTTTACAAAGTATGTGATTCACATGACATAGAATACATAGCATATAACAAAAATACATGAAGCTATACTACTCCATCTTCTGAATCCCAGTGTGCGTACCTGTCTACTGGTCTTCTGAGAATAAAAGTTATTTTGAAAGCGTAGATCAGCATTTAAGCTGGTGAGTTCATAAGATTTTAGTGATGTAAGAAGTTGTAAGAAAGTTGTAATAAGTTGTAAGTTCTGTTTAGAAAAGTTCTCCCGTTCCTCCAGAAAATCCTATATTTCTTGCTTTGATGAAAGATAAGTAAAAATGACTCTACAATCCTTTCTATGAGTACTTAATGGATACAAGTTATATAAAACCCAGAGTAAACAAACAATCGATTGTGTGTATCTGCCCTAAGCCCACAACCAAACTAGGAACTGGAAATGAGGCGGAAGACACACGTCCCATTGTTTGTTAGATCATCGTTGTATATAACCCTGGCGTATTCACTTGGTACTCACGGAGTTAACTGTAATAGTTCCTTTATATTTGGTGAAAAGATTCTTTAAGAAAACCCTTATTTCTTATAATAAAAATGGTAACAACAGTTATTCCTTCTATAATCACTTAGTTTATACTCGCCATATAGAATCTAATATCGAGCAGATAGTTAATTGTGTGGATCTGCCCTAAGCCCACAACCAAACAAGGAATCGGGAATGAGGCGGAAAGCACACATCCAACTACCTATCGGATATTAATTATATATAACCTTGATGTATAAACTAAGGTATTATAGGATTAACCACCTAAGGTCCTTTAAGTTATACTGGTTTAATAAAATGGATTAAACCCTTTACTGGTATGTTTCTAGTTTTGTATACCAAAAGTTCTGATTTGAAAAGTATGTTTTGTACTAGAAAACTGTGCATTGAATTAGTGTCCTATGAGCTGGCCCATACCTGGTACCCCTTATGATTAGTTGGTGTATACAGATTATATATATAGCTAAGATCGAACAAATAGTAGGCTGGGTGAATCTGCTCTAAGCAGACAACCAAACAAGGAACAGGAAATGGAGCGGAAAGCACACATCCTACTACCTATCGGACCCGATTAATATATATCCTTGTATGCATACACTAAGGAATCATAAAGTTAGCAATATAGTTTGCATTAACTTTCAAGTGGAACTGTCACAAAAGTGAAAGTAATGGGAAAAATAAGTACACAGATGTCTTTTTAATTGACATCCTGACGTACTGATTACCTTAAAACATGTTTGTTTTATTTAGGTCATAATGTGATGGATAGTACCCATAGTATACGCTCTCCCTGCAAGAGATTCTGGGGACCAAACGCGACTTCAGCAAACCAGTTGCTGAGCCGTGAAGTAGACTCACATTAAAGTTATACGATCATATATACCCAATTTAACTATCACATTTTGTTTAGAACAATGAGTTAGTGATTCATTGGTATAATTAGATCTTGTAGTTGTTCTATGCTATAACATCTTAGTAAGTTCGTTCTGTTATAGTATCTTAGTATGTTCTTTTTGTTATAGTATCTTAGTATGTTATATTTGTTATCGCGTATTGTTTCTACCTCCCTGTTTCTCTTTATACTATACTCTAGTATCTAGTATGAACTGAACGCCTAAACTGTACCCCTTATAGTTTACTAGTATTTTATTTGAACTGTTACTAAAAAGACTCAGTTTTACTAAGTTATGCTGGTACTTTAAAAACAGAGTTTTGTTAAACTATAAAGTAACATAAATTTAAAAGAGTTTTTGAAATGTTTTGATTACTTATTAAAGACATAAGCAATCTTTTGAAAGATGTTCATAACAAACAATTACACAATTATCATTGTGTTCAACTTGTATTCCCCCCCCCCCCTTAAAAGCATTTAGAACAGTTTAAAATATTGATTACCGGGGTATGAACTCACCTTATGTGGGTGATTCAAATGAATATGCGCGTAAGGATGAGAAGTTCCACGAATGAAGTCCCGAGACTTAACGAGTCCTAAATGACATATAATGGCATATATTGACATAAATATAGTGTGTAGAAGCAACTAAATGCAAGGAAACACCTCACGGAACTAGGAAACACTTTGACCAAGTGTTGGAATCACATTTGATTCACTAAAAGGGAGTGTATGACCACTTTGAGGAGTGTGCGGCTATGGGTGTTTTGAGGGGTGTACGCGATCCATTCCTATACTCAATGCTTGAATGTACTGAGCTTTGAACCTTTAAACGGAATCCAAACAAGGCTAAACGATAGCAGAAATGAGTCTGACACTCAGTTGAGTTGACTGGCTGAGCTTTACAAGGCAAAAAATTAAAAAAATTTGGGTTGTCACAACCGCTGCCACGGTGCTGCTACCGGAGACACTGTGAGCAACTCAACTGATTGTCAGAGGTCGGTGAACTGACATGTTCGCCGCTGCATGGTCATAAGCAACCGAGAACCTTCGGGAACACGAAGGAAACTCATCACCGCCACCTGCTTCTGCCATGAGCCACCATCGGCCACCAAATGGTGGCTGTGTGTATTTTATTTGAATGTGTTATTTTTGGGTTAAGTATTGTAAGATGTAATTAGAGACTAGTATAATAAAGAAAAACTCATAACTACTACCGTGAGGTGGTGTCTGCCGCCACCAGCTACCGTGTTGGGTGGCGGTGTGCCTTGTTTGTGTTTTGATTCGTTTGGGATGCTTAGACGAATGGACTAGAACCATAACCACCACCTCGAGGTGGTGGACGCCGCCGTGAGCTGCCGTAGACCACCACTACCTGAGGTGGTAGTGGGTGGCGCCCGACTAATGAAACCCTAATGGGGCCAATGAATCCCTAGTTGACCTAAAAGCCCAATTATGTTACTAATGGGCTAGTATTGGGTTTGAAACCCTTTTTAGGGTTTGGAAAACCCTAATGGCATAAAACCCTAATTTTGGGGAAGTATCGGGACCCGCACTTGAATTATTCACTAAACTTAAAATATTAATTAATAATCTTTTGCAATTAACCTAAATCAGTATTGGACTTAATGGATTAAGTCCTTAATGGGTTACGTAGGAAAACTTAACCCTAATCATCATATGAAAACCCTAATTTCACTTGGGCCTTGAGTTGGGCCTTCATATTGGGCTTTGGTGATTGGGCTATTAATGGGCTATCCAAGAACATGTAAATGGATCAAAATAATTGGATGAGCTTTAGGATAAGGCCCATGTGAAGGACTTGGGCCCAATTTGGAAAATTGGGCCATATGTGGGAAATAACTGGGCCTTGATGATTATGTGATATTGGGCCATGGAAATACCAAGAGTTTGGACTAGAATAAATGGATGGGCCATAAGGTAAGACCACGTAGAGGTCTAGGCCCAATTTGGAAAATTGGGCCATATGTTAGGCTTTGGCCCATTACTTGACTTTTGAGCCTTTAGAGTGTGAGTTGGACCTTGGGCTTAGAGCCCAATTATTAATTGGATGTTGTTTGATGTTGACAGCTCGAGAATTTTTCAACCAACAAGTAGAGTTTTATTCGCAGGACTTCAGCAGTGTGAGGTGAGTTTTCCTCACTATACCTAAGGGTCTAAGGCACCAAGGCCGGCCCTTTTGGATTGCTATCCTGATATGTTATATGCTCGAGTATTGTATGATTTGTTAGATCAGTATCCTGGTAGATAGGATGTTATATGTTGTTATGATCCGTTAGATCAGTATCCTAGTAGATAGGATGTTATATGTTGCTATGATCCGTTAGATCAGTATCCTGGTAGATAGGATGTTACTATGTTGTTATGATCTGTTAGACCGGTTTGCCTGTCTATAGACTGTTATGTGATTAGTTGATATATGTGCACATGTTTGATTAGTGGTTGAGGCTTATCTGCTTTGTGCGAGAGTCAATAGACATGGGCATTCTGTGACATCCCCAAAATCTCAGCCAGAAAAGACCGATTTCATTTATGCTTTTTAAACATTTTCAGAGTAAATCCTTTTAACTTTAAAAGAGATGCCGAATTTGTTCCCAAAAACAAAACATGATAAAATAGATATTTATCAAAACATTTCATATAGAAATATGATTTCATTTCATAATCAAAAGTCGGGATGTCATGTTCTGATACAGATCATAAAGCATAAACGATAACATTACAAGTCATTCAACAAATATATACATATACAGACTTGTAAACAAAACAACTTGATGATTCGCCCATCTTAAGCTCTTGCGCCACTTCCTTTAATACAAATAAACTAAGTGGGTCAGGCTTGGGAGCCTGGTGAGCATATAGGTTTTAAACCCACAATAATTATATTTAATTTCAACAATCCACAGTAAACCCGATTACCCATTCCCGTTATCCTCACTTTACGTCCCTAAAATAACTTCTATTATAAGGAACCTAATCCAGGATTTTCATCGGGACGGACATTACTGCAGAGGGGCTTCCTCAACAATAAGTGCCCTAAAGGCAACCATGTGGGGGATAGAGTACACCGGTGAACACGTCGTTCACAACACCTACAGGTAATGAGCCTGCTAGTGTTCCACAGGACAGTGTAGAATAGTCCGTGGTCGTCATCCATACTCTGCTGAATGACTAGAATAACACCAATAACATCGAGGCCTTTCATCTGTTTATTTCACACCAATTATCTACCCATGTTCTACCCAACATATTAGTAGATAAAAATATACATTTTTATACATTGTTTAAAAACCTGTATAGCATGCTTTAATCAATACATATTCCACATAACAGATGAGGCATACACACATAACACGTATTTCATAGAGAATATATCAGATCTATGAGATAGAAGAGAGTGAATATACATTCACACATATAACCACAAAATATTTACACGTAGCACGTATTTTATATTAAATACTTCATAATATTGCGTTGGAATGAAAATAACTACACACTCACTTCATGTATTCTCAAATACATTCAACGATTACTTGTATAATATTGTGTATTGAAAAGGGACTATACACTCACCTGATCGGAAGACGATCGGGCAGCACTACGGCTTGCAGAAGTAGTAATCCTCAGCAGATCTGGAAGATCTCTATAAAAATCGAACTTCTCGCGGGCAGAGCTTCGGCTCAAGAATCGCACTTCTCAGGATCTTCGGGATCTCGGGACTTGCTTCGGGGCTCGAGAATATTACCGGGGCTTTGGGGTACAAACGGCACGCAAAACGAGGCAAAAACTAGAGAGAAGAAAGAGTTTGAACAAGAGAAAATGGCTGATTTTGAGTTCTATTTATAGGCTGAGGGTCTGGGATTACGCGGGGCGTAATCTCAAATTACGCAGGGCGTACTTTGACGTCACTGCATGCGTCGATCTGTGGCACTCGAGTATTGGTCAGGCAACTTGCATCCGCCTGAGTACGCGGGGCGTACTCAAATTACGCTGGGCGTAATTTGACTCGTCAAGCTTCTAAATTCCGTAACTTTCGCATACGAGCTCCGTTTTCGACGTTCTTTATATCCACGCGTAGGTGAGACTAGGCTCTACAACTTTCGTTTAGACTCCGTCGGCTAACTTTGACTTTATTTTTTATTATTTATTTTTAGAAGGCCCGGACAGGAAAACTTCGTTATAAAATCATAACTTCTTCGTCCGACGTCCGTTCTCGCCTATCTTTTCATCGTTTCGCTACTAACAACGAGATCTGCGATTCTCATTTAGATTGTTTCGGCTAAAAACCGCTCGATCTCAAATCAAGTATTCGGGCTGCATACTGCTAAGTCAAAACTTAGAAAAATCATAACTTCCTCATACGAAGTCAGATTTGGGCGTTCCTTTTATGCACGCTCTCGGTTTAACAAAATCTACGAATTTCGTTTTAAGGCTAAATATCGCTCTATCTTAAATTCATATTTTACGTCACTCGGCGTCGTGCCGGTTCTGTCGCGAAACTTCGACAGGTCATAACTTCTTCGTTATAACTCGGATTTTGGCATTCCTTATATCTCCGGAATCCTTGTTTCAACAACTACAACTTTATGCAAAGATATCGGGCTTATCTCACACTTTAATTTTGACGCTTATTTTATTCTTAATTCATTAAATTATAAAAATTAAGAAAATAAACACATAAATCACATAATTCAAATAATTCACAAATAATACATTTTATTATTTCAAATTGGGGTTACAAAGGTTAACCTAGACTATTACATTGCTAAAAATGGCAAGCCTAGAAACACGGGCGTTACACATTCCAACCCGATGGTTGTGGGCCATGAGTATTCCATCCCGAGGATGATTGGACTCGTAGTATGTAGGCATTCCGTTAGGGCATATTTTGTTGGTTTGGGCTAGGCATCCATCTGTATGAGTCTTATTAATGTTTGTTTATGTAATTAGAGGGTTTGCGGTTGGGTGAACCGAAAACAACATGTTTTTGGTTCATATGGTGTTTGCGGCCATGAACCCGTTTACGGGTCACTGTTCCTATAAATAGGTGTCAGTCTTGTAAGAGTCGTTATTGGCTGTATGTGTGTGTTCCTTTGTACCTGACGTTTCTGGTTATATATAAACATGTGCAATTTGGAACTTTCTTACTTCTACTCTTTCTTGTGCTTATTGATTCTAGCTTGTTCTTGTGTTTGATCACTAGTTGGATCCGGATTTGTGGACTTACAATTGGCTTGTGATGATGTTTGCCTGATGTATCAATCCGATCCACTTGATGGTGTGGAATCCCAATCAAGCGGATGATGCTCCATACGTATGAGATTCTCACACACACAATCTTCTTCTCTCTCACTCTCTCTCTAGAACCCCTTGATATACACATTTAGCCCCCCTTTTATATGAATCTACTGACACTATAAATATAGGCAACAGTGGCTGCAAACACGTTTACAGCCGCAAACACACCCAACCGTAAACACCACATGAATCGAAAACCCAATGTTGTTTTCGGTTCTAGACCAAAAGCTATTAAGGCCTAGAAAAGTAAAGTATAAACCATATTTTTAGACCCAACAAAAACAAAATCGACATTTTGTTGCGGCACCACGTCGTGGTGTTCATCTGCCACGACGTGGTGATCTTCGAATATGGGTCTTTTTCTGTTCTACCACGACGTTGCAATTATCTGCCACGATGTGGTGGACCCTCAGATCAGCTAAAATTGTTTTTTTGCTTAATTCATAAATTGGTTAGGATAATTACTTTAGATAATGTTTTTAATTGTATAAACTGAATAATTATCTTTGTAATTAGATATCCTTATCTTGAATTTTTGAATTATCCTTATGATTTAATTACATTTAATTATTTGATTAATTAAAAGACAAAGATTAAAAAAATAATTGGTTTACTTTAAATTAAATTAATTCCTTAATTTCGAAAATTAATTTAAACCTAGTATTTTGAAATAGTTTTTAAAATAAACCTTATATATATATATATATATATATATATATATATATTTAGAGAGAGAGAGAGAGAGAGAGGGAGAGAAAGAGAGAGTTAGGTTCAAATTAGCAAAAAATTACAAATTAGAAAAAAATTAAATAATTAATAAATTGTTTAAGGGTATAATAGTAATCTATACCATATTTAATTATAGAAAATATTCAAAACATTTAATATCCCTTTAAATTAGGATAATCAATTTTGAAACCCTGCAAAATCATCGAATGACATCACAATTGTTCAACATCATCGATACGTACTGCTTCTTCGTCTACTTCTTCGTCTTCCCTAGTCACAGTCGGTGCACATGATTTCATCGCCGTAATACATCCACAGTTGCCTCCGTACACCAACACCACAACCTTCAGACAACAAATAAGGTGATCTCTTGCAAAATTCTAGACATGATCATCTTCACAATCGGTCATTGTCAAAATTTTGGCATTGATGAGTTAATCGGTAATACACAAGATGCCTACTACCATAGAAATCACTCCCTTGTTCATTCAGTGAATCTCAAGCTTGAGTTTTATAGTGAATATTTGTAATGGGCTACTGAAATTTTGTCAGCAACCAATGGAATCATGGATCTTGTTCTTCATTTGAGGTAACAGACTAACATATTTCTTTTTCTTTACCTAGATGATATTGTTATAAACTCAATTCTATCCCGCTTTACATTAATTTAGACATCGAAACTTTCCAAAATCATTATTAATTTGGAATTTTGCGTTTACAAACAATAACATTCTGTCATGGCCTCCATGTGTTCGATAAAATGCCTCAATGAAAAATAGTTAATAATCTTTAATGTTTTTACTTCGCTTTGTTCCTTATTCTTTTCAGAACTATATAACTTAATTTAGATTGGGTTGGATGCCCTTTTCATTACAACAAGTTAATGCTAGCTGATTTGGATTAAGTTTGGAATTGCATTCGGTTTCTTCAATCCCATTTCACGCTCTTTTATTGTTGGTATGAAATTAGATTAGATAGATTTTTCATTTCTTGTTCCTACATGATTCAATATTGTTTGATTGAGTTTTGGAAAAGTGGATTTTGCTTGCAAATTGCAATGGATTTTGCATATGTGTGCTGTTTACTATTTTACTGGAATAAGAAAATAGTGGTATGCAATGGATATCGTTAGAATGTATTGTATGTATTGTGCCAGAATGTATTATACGTATTCTGCTAGAATATATATTATGTATTCTGCCAGAATGTATAAATTGATAGGAATTGCAAGTAACATGTTTTAACCATTATTAGTTTTTGTTGCATTTGTGATAGGAATGGTCGGAAGAATGGCTTGAGTACCTGATAAGAATGACTTGAATAATGAGTCAAAGATTGATGACACTCACAGTTTAAGAATGTTCTTATTTTTTAAGAATTACACTTGTATTTATTCATTAATTGTATATTCAAGAATGCTGATTTTTTATGATATTCTTTTAGAATATGTATAAATATATTAAAATGTATAAGGTTATTAGTATGTAAGAATATGTATCAATTTGTATTTAAGTTTGAATGTAAATGAAAATATTAAAATGTTGTTATTCTTCAACTGGGAGTTCAAGAATTATGTTATTCTACATTAATATTCTAAAAGAATAAAACTCTAAAAAAACATCATTCTAACAAAAAACATTTTGACGGAATAAAATCGGTTATGTTTAAAAATTATGTTTAGAATTAAAATGAATTAATTTAAAAAATTCAGGTTTTTAAAATTAGGAATATTAATTATCACTAACAATCCGAAAAGTTCCTTTTTTAAATATAGCTAATTGTCCAAAATACCCTTATGCTGAAAATTTTGTGATTATATTGTACATGTTACCCTATTGTAATATCATAGACTCTCAGATCATGATCATTGATTCTATTTCATCTGTGGTCCAGATCTGTGCATTCTGGTACACAATAGTTAGTAAAAACAAAATAACATAACCACACACACAGACACACACACACACACATATATATATATATATATATATATATATATATATAGAAGTAAGTTCAAATAAAAACACTACATAAGTATTACTTCAATAATACACATATACAATATTCATTGCAGAATAATAACATAAAAATAGTGTTTTTACGTTTTCACACTATGTAGTGCTTTTATTTGAACTTACTCTATATATATATATATATATATATATATATATATATATATATATATATATATACATCCTAAAAATAAAACTAAAATGTTTTGTTTCACATTATTTTTTGGAACTTTTTTTTTTCATTTTTTTTTTCACAAAATTTTTCCATTTTTTAAATATTTCAACTTTCAATAAATAATTAAGTAAATAATACTAACTTTGTTTCTGTTAATACTATAGTTCATGACTTTCTAAGAAATTCATTATAGTGCTTGGAATTTCTAACGCCAGTAATGAAACCCATGTATCGATTTTCTTCCGATTTATCCAAACTTTTATAAATAGGTGGATTAATGTAAACATCCCTGGGAGGAATCCTCACCGAGTATTATAGGCCACAGATTTGGCTTCACTCTTGAACTGTTATTTATTGAATATATATATATATATATATATATATATATATATATATATATATATATATATATATATATAGACTCAAAACAAACAAACTTGGAACTTGACTCGCTCTATTTTAACATAAAGGATTCAGGAGATAACTCATCAACAGACAGGCTTTTTATGAGTTCTAGACATTCACAGTGCAAAACATATTATGTCCCTCAAACTACACAAGTTTGTGTTTTTTTCTAATGATTTCACTAAGACCGGGAAACCACAAATATACTATAACAAATTGGTTTAACTAAGTTTTAGAGTTCTTATCAGATCATCTCATACAATACTAGCAAAATAGTCTTAACATAATACAACCAAAATTTTAATTTTTCTAGATTTTTTAAGTTAGACCATCTTTTCAAGTCTATATATTTTAAATTTTGAAATCTAGTATTTTATTAAGTACGTTTGATATCCTTTTTTCGACCCCCTACCATACTCTTATTTCATACAATGCCCCCATTGTGTGTATAAAACAATTAAAAGCACTTAAAAACTAAAAAAGGGAGAAAAGGGGACTGTCTTCCTTGGGGTAGTAGTGATGAGATCGACCTGATTGTTATAGGTTGACATCTCGATATGTCGTGTAATTACTGGAAACTAGACTTTTGCTGCTTTTGAAAATTGCCAGAAAAATGAACCAAGACAACAAACTTCTGACTGGTGGTGCTAAATATAGCAAAATTTGCAATGAAAAGTAATCACGATGTGGGTAAGTGTCGACCATGTCATGGCGTCGAGTCTGAGAAAATCTTAATCGTGATAAAAAATGGCACCATGATGTGGCAAAGGTGACACCACATCGTGGCGATGAGAATTGATGTTTTCGAAATTGCATCCAAATGTTGCTCCACGACGTGGAAATTGTATCACCATGTTGTGGGTACTGGCATTTCCAAAACTGTGAATAACTCCAAAAATGGTTCATGTGTATGTGATACTCCCATGTAAAAACGACATATAGCTCATAATAAACTCTATGAATCCACCGAATGCTTAAAAATCTCTCAAGAACTGAATGCACACCCCACGTGTGTGGTTCTCGATTATAATCTTCGAACATAGTGTAAATAACTCTTGTCAAGTCGGTATGTATGAAAATTATGGTGGAATGTGCTCCGGTCGAATGAGTCTCACATGTGAAAACACATATCATTTAAAGTTCCCAAATAAGTCACCCATCCATGTATGGTATCCAAATATTTCCCAACCCGAGCTTGAAATGGATCCACAAGGTGCCTACCCTTATGAGTACGACGCTGTTTTATTTTTTTTTTTGAAAAAAACCTCTTCAGACCTCTTATTGCTGCGCGGCGCAACACACGCGCAACACTTTTTATCTCCCAGTTGTTTGTTTTTCAGAAGTCTTCGGACTAAAAAACTCATGCGCGTGTTCTTCTTGTCGTAGCACTTGTTTTGCCTCTTCCTACCTCTTCCAACCTCTTATTCTTCTTTTTTTGTTGCTAAAATATTGATTATATATTGCTGAAATCTTATTTCACATTTTTTTGTTTTTTTGCTTATTCTTGTTGAATTTTTTTTTATATTGAATAATAATAATTTGTTGATGAAATATCATTATTTTATGCTAAAATATCTTTATTTTTTTTTTTGTTAAAATATCATTATTTTTTGCTGAAATATTATAAATTCTTGCCGAAATGTCATACATTATTAAATTTTCGGTATTAAAAAACTATTTTCGGATTATAAAATCAATTTATTTTAATTTTTTAATCTCTGCAGTAGCATGTATATTTAAAAAAAAAACACACTTCTTATTACAGTCTGCAGCCGTTTGGTCCACCTCTTCTACTGTAGAGGGTTGCAGAGGTGGTCCGCATACTTTATGGATTTTTTCTTCAAAAAAACAAACAACACCTACATCTCGAGGTGGTTTGTGGGTCGATGCTTCTGTCGGACTCCTCCTGTTTTGACGTGGTTGTAGGTTTGGCTTAGAATAAGTGTTAAAGTTTGAAGTGTGTCAAGATCCAAAACTCCATAAGAGCGTGCTAGTTGAGTTACAAAATGTCCCCTACAAATCGGACTTCCCACTTGTGAGCTCATAGATTTCCTGCCTAAGAATCGGTCCAAAACGTAGTGGATGTTGCAAAATATCCCAAGTACAAGATTTCTCCATTAATAAAATAGGTTCAATCTCATGACCTTGTCACCATGCCTATTGTGATTGGTACTAAACATGATAAGGCGACGAAGAAAAAAAGCATGAGAGACCGAATTTGGCTTTCTTGTGATGTCCCCGGATCATATAACTTATTAGCAATCGTAGTCCAAAACACATAATCATGAATCCCATCTAAAGTGGGGATCCTTGGTTCTCTTGGTGGCGCAAAATTCAACACATAATTCTCTATAGATGGGTTCTTCAATTTAATAAGTGTCGCCACCCATTGCACGTAACCGTACTCCTTCTCCAATGTTAGCCCTTATCAATTATTGATTGAGGCGTTGTATATTTTTCAACCATTCCTAGTCAATGATAGGTGTGATGGCAAAGTCTCTGTTGTAAAGCCATTTGAGTCGGTTGTTGTAGGTTCTCAAACATTCTTGTGTGGATCATTCGTTCTCATGGTCGCAAAAAATTAAACACAATTCTCTATAGATGAGTTCTTTAATTTCAAATAAGTGTCGTCACCCATTGCACGTAACCGGAATCCTTCCCCAATGTACACCTTTGTCAAGTATTGATTGAGGCGTTGTATATTGTTCAACCATTCCCATTCAATGATAGGCGAGATGGAAAAGTCTCTGTTGTAAAGCCATTTGAGTCAGTTGCTGTAGGTTCTCAAACGGTCTTGTGAAATGTCTCTTGGAAATTGTTAATAAATGGGTGCAACTTTTACACATTCGAGTTTCCTTGGGGTTGTTGATAGGGCCTTCTCCTTTGAGTAATATACTGTAAAATTAACAAACAAAACAATACCAAACACCCCATATATTAGTTTAACAAAAGAAAGAAGAAACTTGATTGCCCAGTTCCCACGACATGGCACATGAGCCACCACTGTCACACCCCCAAACCTGAACGGCGGAAACGTTCGGGGGCGGATGACGTCATGTCCAGTATCACAACAATTGTATAGTAAAGAAATTACACACCACCATATTACATTAGTTGAAAAGTTTACATGATTGTATCAATACATGTTCAAAAGTTTATTACACAAATCACGATTCAAAAATATGCAAGTAACGTCATCGCGTTAAGCTTCAAAAGATTGCTGACAACCTGCCTTAGTGATTCCCTGAGAACACAAGTTATTTCAAAGAAAAAGTGTCATCAATTAAGTTGGTGAGTTCATAAGTAGTGGTTTGAATAAATGTATGCCATTCGAAAGTTCGTGTATGTATTTCCAGAAAATCTCATATTTTCTTACAAGTTGTGTAGTAAATCGTTTCACGTGTGTAATGTATGTTTTGAAACAGGAAAATCCCTTATTTTCCTAAATGTATAAATGCAGTCTTTAAATGTTCAAGACTGTAAACTGTAAGCACTATACCATGCTCAAAATGTTGTTGTATAGTCTTATTATAAAAATAAAACTATGTGAAGATCGTTGAGGTATGTAAAAGTAAAACGAAATATTACTTTTCCCGTAAAGACATGATATTGCATTAATCATATATTCGGTGAGTTCTCATAACCATAGTATCATATTTGCCTGCATGCGACGGTCTTCAGGCGTCGAAACGTTATGACACTTGTCACCCCGCGGACTGCAGCTAACAGTCAGGGTGTGAGATCATTAGTCCCGTATAGATCTATACACACTTGCCACGCTCTCCAGACGGGAGATTCTGGTTATAAGACAAGACTTATTGTAATACCCCCATTGGGTATAGTGAAGATGTTGTCTCAAAAATTCTCAATTATGTTACGCATCATAAGTGTATGTTCGTTTTCGAAAAGTCTATCGTTTTTCAAAGTATTGCCAAAACCATAGTAGTAATGTATATATTCCCGTGAATATAAAATGTTGTAGTTGAAAAGCTCACTGTTGGTATGAAATCGTATGCGTATTTATAAGTAAAACACATTTTTATTTATAAACCATGTTGTATCCCAAAGTGGGTAAAGTAATGTAGGATGTTTACATGTTAACTAAATCAATCGGTAGTTGTAAAAACATCATGCGATGTATACTCAAAAGTTCGATGTTTCCATGCGACTAAGGTTACATTTTTACTTGTATTCTCCCCCGTATAGTACTAAAAGCCTTTTAAAAGCATTTAAAATGGTAGAAAAGGGGGTATGAACTTACTTGTTTGGTTTGAAGAGAGTGAGACGAGAATCGAGCAGAACTTCGACTGCGGAAAGCTACGTCTTCGGGTTTCTCGGGGATCTCGGTAGCGTAAAACTTCCGTCGGGGCTCGGGTATGGAATCGAGGGTGTCGGGATAGCTTATGGAGTTCAAGAGAGTGTGAAAGTGAGAGAGAAGTTGAGAATGTGTGCCAAAAATCCGGAGCTCATGCACTCTATTTATAGTGTTGGAGCATCCCCGTACGCTGGGCGTACTCCGGAGTCGTTAGCGCTTACGACTTGAGTCTATCTAGCTAGCTAGCCGATGGGACGGGGCTCTGCGTCTGAGTACGCTGGGCGTAACCCATTTTACGATGGGCGTAAATTGGTTTTCCAA
Organism: Lactuca serriola; assembly: GCF_051521515.1. Classification (NCBI taxonomy): domain Eukaryota; kingdom Viridiplantae; phylum Streptophyta; class Magnoliopsida; order Asterales; family Asteraceae; genus Lactuca; species Lactuca serriola. Next base: position 194,395,558 of record NC_136412.1, on the reverse strand, counting down.
ACTTCTAAATTCCGTAACTTTTGCGTATGAGCTCCGATTTTCGCATTCTTTATATCCACGCGTAGGTGACACTGTACTCTACAACTTTTATTTAGACTTTGTCGGCTAGTTTTGACTTTATTTTTACTAATATATTTTTAATAGGTAGGGACTGCTAAAGTCCGTTAATAATCCATAACTTCTCTATCCGATGTCCGTTTTCGTTTGTCTTTTTATCGTTGCGATGCTCTTGCCGAGATCTTCAACTTTCGTTTAGATTGTTTCGGCTAAAAATGTCTCGATCTCTATTTCGAGTTTTTAGTTGTGTACTGCTATTCTAAAACTTCTAAAAATCATAACTTCCTCATATGAAGTCAGATTTGGGCGTTCTTTTTATGCATATTTACAGCTTAACGATATCTACGACTTTTATTTAGAAGCCTAAGGCTGTAAAGTTTTTTATTGAAACTTCGTATTTTACGCTTAACAGCGTTTTACCGATATTGTTATGAGTCTGAAAATGGTCATAACTTCTTCGTTATAACTCAGATTTTGGTGTTCTTTATATTGTTGGAAACCACATTACGTTATCTATCACATGGTATTCTCAAACTGAGCTTTTTTGAATACTTTATTTTTGACGCTATTTTTATTAATTCACACAGGATTACAAAAGAAGTTGACTTTTAGTCAATATATTGATTTGAAATAATGGGGTGTTACATCATCCCCCCGTTAGAGGGAATTTTGTCCCGAAATTAATTTACAAGATAAGCGTTTATGGACTAGGGAAGAGATGCGGGTACTTCTGTTGCGTCTGATCTTCTTGCTCCTAAGTGAATTCAGGTCCTCGCTTAGCATTCCAGGGGACCTTCACTATCGGTATGAGACTTTGTTTTGTTTGTTTGATTTCCCTATCCATGGCCTCTACGGGTTCTTCTACAAAGTTAAGGTTTTCGTTAAGCTCGATTTCATCGAGTGGAATTACAAGTGTTTCATCGGATAAACACTTCTTGAGATTTGACACGTGAAATATTGGGTGTACTTTGGGGGAGCTCACTAAGCTTTGTGCTTACAGTATTTAGTTTTGGTTTCAGGTACTTCCACTAGAAAAAAGAAGGGCTCGGGATGATTGCATGGCACATACCACAGTATCAGCCTGGGAGTTTACTCTGATGTTTTGTTATGAGATTTTGATTTGAGACAGATACTATGATGTTTTATGATACATGATTTATGTTTTTACTATTGACTTGGATGGTTCATGATTTTAGAATGATTTGAAAACGAAATTTTTGGGTCATATTTTTGGGATGTTTCACTGATACACGATGCTTCGATAAGTCTCTATCTAGACTTCTCAAGCTCATACACTTCTCATTAGATAGCTTATGTGTGTGTCTAAACCTTTTCAAAACTTATATTAATAAGTCCCAAATGTTCAAACTAATTGTCATTTCTCACAATTCGAACTATGAAGAGGGATTCCGTAATCATACTCGAATTCAAGAACACAATCATCACACCTGCTAACTCTAATCCTTTTAAAATCCACTAGTGAAAGCGTTTCCTCACAATCATTTTCATGAACTAGAGAGAAACCTCTTACCACTTAGATTTATGGTGTATGTGTTCCTATCCATGTGAAATTGTCATTTCCAATCACTATCATAAGACAAGGTTTATGACAAACCCAAACTCATATGGACTGAACCTGCTTATTCTTAATTTCATGCCATCTGACGGTACAAGGGCCTACCATTGCTTCCAGGTTATCGAGCAACTCACCCATATAGATCAATGTACTTTCACTGATCAATGTGCTTTTCCTTTATTCAATCAAATGAGAACTCATAGAAATCACATGTATAGTCAACTTAACTGGAATAGGCATAGAAATAAGAATATGTCAACATAATAGGTTGTCAACCTCAGGTCGTGTGCTAGTGATTACTAAAAGGTTTATTCTTGATTAGTTCTTGAAACTATTCAAGACCACTTAAGACTCCCACTGACCTCTTGACATATAAGGTTCTCTGTTAAGGAATATTCCTTAACAAACAAATATTCAAGAGTTAGTGTGGGTTCTTATCAAAAAACACTTCATATAATTGGTCTTAGTTGGTCTTTATTTTAGCCAAAACATCACAACTACCAATTTCAAATGTGCAAGAGTAAAAAACATTTATACTCCACATTTCATTAGGTGTCATAAACCTAATTAGTATATGTCACTCAAGGTACAACATGGAGTAACTAGAGTATAACTCTAAAACTTGATTTTGGAACGAAGTATGATTTATCCTTTTGATTCAACCATTCCAACAATTCCTGGTACTCTTCTTAGTCATGTAAATGTACTAAGGTGTCCTTAGAGGATCAATTGGGACATGGTTCCATAATCATTAGGATGATCATAAAACACGATACTAAAGTACCCTCCTTCCTTTTAGATTGGAGAAACTTTTATCTTTCTGCTTGATGTGCACAAAAGTACCCACTAATTTTAATATTTATAACCTAACAAACTTAAACTAACTATTCACTTATAGGCAGTGTACCTAGTCGGATTACAGTATAGCTTGGGTAAGTCGAGTGTCGATCACAGGGAACGGTGTTACTAATTAATCTACTTACTATTAAATTAACCTAATTATTAACAAGTTTAAAAGGGGGTTTTATCTGATTTTACAAGATCAGACGAACTTAACTCAAATTCAATAAGTAAAAACACACTCTTGTCTAGTTTGAATCCACTTCTTCCTTATGGCTTAGCTAATGATTATGGACTATTGGGTTGGTTTTAATTGTATTAGTAATTTAGTTCTAATTTTACCAATAATTAATTAATTCATGTCAAACCATGTATGTTCACACACAATTAAACACAGAACTAATTATGAATATAAGATTTGTTATATAAACGCGATTATAGTCACAATACACGTTCTCTAGCACAACTAAATTTATTTATTCTAATTACTAACTAAGATTGGTCAATCCTAGCTCTAACAATTCAATGTTCACTAAATCATTAGGTAAACAAGTTCATGCAGTTAATAGTCACTAAGCTACACAAAACATGCAATCAAGCAATTAGAGAAACAAACACAAGCATGCTAGGTAATACAAATCAAACACAAGCAATTTTACCAACTAAATAAATCCATAAAAATTAAGCTATTCATAAGTTGGAAGCTTCATCTAGCTATTCAAGAGTAGCTAGATTCAGCTGCTCATCATAGCAACTAACACACTAACACAAATTAAAGTGATATGAAACATGTTCTTAATTAACAAGAATAAACTAAATTATGGACCTTCACTCTTTTTGGTGTTGAAAGCCTCTTCCCAGAACTTTTCTCTGCTTAAAATCGTCTTCTAGAACTCCTCTCTCCAGCCAAAAGTCTTCTTTATTCGTAATGGTCAAGGATTTATATAGTTGCTGATATCCATAAATTCACGTCATGAATAATAAGATATTCACGTCGTGAGTTTTAGATAACCGTGTCCGTCAAGGATTCCTTCACCCGCGTACATATCTTCTAGAACCAACTCTTCACGTCGTGAATCCTTTAAGTCTCACGTCGTGAGAACGCTTTTTCCAGATTTTCTTTTCTTTTAATCTTTTAATTCCCAAAGTTTCTTTCGTTAACGCTTTTAGTCCCTTTTCTTCAAAATGTCTTCTTTTTGGATGCAAATAACATTTAAGCTCATAAGTACCATTATTCTAAACAAATTACCAACTTATTAATAAAAATGTACTTAAATATTGCCTAAAAATAGGTATAAATATGGAAATATCAAAATACCCCACACTTAGACTTTGCTTGCCCTCAAGCAAATTTAAACTTAACCCTTAATTACTAACATCACATAGAACAATTCGACTCCAGCTCAGCCATTATGCCAAGACCTCAACGCATGCATTTGTGTCTAAATTTTTCCTAAAGTACCCCCATACTTTAAATACTCACAATCTTCATAAACACTTGCCCACTTTTTCCGAACAATGCTCATTTTATGCAACCCTCCGAATCCATCCGCATAAAACTTTCTTATCCTCAAGGTATTTTTAGTTGAGCAACCTAAGCATACATAATCTAGAATTACAATCTATGATACCACTATGGAGCTCTTTTGGAATTCTTCACTTCCTTGATAATTTTATCTTTGATTTCTTTGAATTCACCACCTTGTTTGATTTGATTTTTGGTATCTTCAACGTTTTGAATTTCTTGGAATTTTGATCTTTTGATCTTCACTTTAATTGCTCCAAAATTCTTCAAACTTTTCTCGTAATTCTCTCTTTTTTACATGTAACTCACTTTTTCACTCAAAACCTACATGCTTAAGCAGAGGCGCTCAACCTCAACCTTTATTGGTTAATGATAATAATTTTCCTGGATACATTTCAGGTTTAGGCTGCTAAACATATTTCATCCCTCAAACCAAGCGGGGTTATGTTTTTGTTCCATGATTTCACTAAAATAAGGGAGGCCACAAATGCACTATAACGTATATTGGTTCAACTAAATATTTGAACTTTTATCGGATCATCCCACATAACACTAGCAATTATTATTACTAGATTCAATTATTAAAAATTTCAATTTTCAAATTTTCAATTTTTACTGTCAAATTCTATCATTATCTAGCAATTTACTTTTTTCTACCCCTACCCCACACTTATTTCATACAATGCCCTCATTGTATGCATAAAATAAATTAAAATTAAAGAAAATGGAGAAAAAGAAACAGACTCCCCTGGGATAGTGGCATAAACATCTCCAAAAGTGTGGAAAACGTGCATCTTGAATATGGACTCAAAAAATAGAAACTTGGATCTGGAACTCGCAAAATAAGGAATGTACCGGCAAAACATGAAATCGAGCATTCAATCGTCTTCAAATGTGGTGTAAATCTCCAAAAGTAGAATGACCAATGTGGGAAAGCATACACCACATTGTATGGTGGTAAATGAGCCAAACTAATCTCGAGAAAAATGACAAGAAGAATAGTATCAACCCATGGAAGACTAAAATGTCTAGGGCCTTGAACTTGTAAAAATCTCATATTCACGACATGAGTGGAAGGCAATTCACGACGTGAAATCGTAATTACGCATATTCTGAGAACCTCCTGATAACCGACTCACGATGTGAATAAGAAAAAGTTCACGTCGTGAAAACTGGGCAAGCAGAAAATTTTTGCCAAATCTTCTTCTAATGTCTTAATTTAATCCAATGTCTTAATGTATTAATACTCTTCTAAATTCATCAGTTTTTGACTCTTTCGCTGACTCTCCACTCTCTTGACTCACCCCACACTTATTTTGAAAATATGGGTCTCGACTCTCGGCTTTAAACACTCCTGGCTAAAGACGTACGCATTTATACCTCGCTATCCTCTCAAGGCGCTCCTAGCAATTTCTGAGAAACAACCAACAACGAAGAATAAAAGTAACATAATATTCAAAGTAGTTCTTACAAACCCATAAAAATAAAAACATACTAAAAACAAACCAAACAAAATAAAAATAAACAACGATTAATCATCCTCCTCATCATCATGTGCTCCACTGGTTCCAGCTCCATCACCTCCGCGTCCGCCAAACTCCGACCATCGTGGGAAAATCAGGTAATGATACCGTAAATGAGGCGGGTGCTCCACCCCATGATGTCGGACAACATTCTCCATAGTGCCACCTATCCAATTGACACTCAACGATAACTGGTCAAAGTAACCAGCCATATCACTCCCAAAAGGCGTACCAACCATGGAAGCAGGTGGGTGTATTGGCTGCCCGCGGTCTCCCCTTCCTCTCACGTTCCTGCGCCTCGGTCTTGGCTCTGGCACAGGTTGGTCGGCTGGCTGATCATCATCATCGGCACCCTCACCATCTGACGGTACTATGCCCCAATGTGACCCAAAATTTCTGACCACCCGCATAGTTTCCAAATACCCCATGCCAAACTCATGCTCGTCCACACACGTCATGGATCTAGTAATATCAGGAACAACCAAATGATACGAGCGGGCCAAACATGTAACCAAGTGCCCCCCACAAATGGGGCTCCCAGGGCGCGAACTCGCGGCAGACCCAGCCAGAAACCGGGCTAGAAAATACAGGATGTTGCAACAGACACCAGGCTGTAAGATGCACCATAAGAAGAATAAGTTCTGTTTAGTCACTTTGTCTCCATGCCTCTTATGGTTGATGGAAAATGTGATGAACCGGTGGAGTAAGCGATGGATCGGGGACCGAATACTGCTCTCGGGAGACACTCCGGAATTAAACATTCCGGATGCAATATTATGCCAGAAAGAATACCCCGTGACACCCTCCGCATAACCTCTAGCATCCGCACTCAAAAACATGCCAAACTCTGGAGTCATAGCCTCCTGTCGATCATATAGTCCGACTCTCCAAGCAAATTCAACCAGGCTGCACTCCCGGTACTCACCCCCCAAACGAAATACCAACGCCTGTGTCCAATGTGGATCTTGAATAGTTTCCTGAAATGTCACCGTTGAGAAAAACTCAACACAAAATTCCTTGTAGACCCGCTCTTGTACCCAGAACAGATTATGCCAACCAGAACAGGTAAACGAATACCCATCTCCAATAAATATCTTTGTCAAAAACGGGCCCACCCGGTCTACGAGTCCTACTTCCCTCAACCGTGTCCAATTGATTGTTGGAGCAACTGCGATTTCTCTGTTGTAGAGCCACCCCAATCTGTTGTTCCAACGGGTCAAGACATCTCGGGACATTGTTGCAGGAAAATTGTAAAACGGGTGCAAACCCGCAACTCCAGCTGGAATCTCTCTTCTTGGAGCCATTCCTGCAAAAACAAGGAAAAAACACAGCCAAAACATTAATCCACAATTTAGACATAAAGGAAACAAAGAAAATTCTCAGTTCAGTATTCACGTCGTGAGTTCATAAGAATTCACGTCGTCAATTCGTAGACAGGTTCGAAAATTCGTCCTGATTTCTGTATGAATCGGCCATAATAGTGCTTGGGGTTTACTCCTATAGCATTTTCAACCATTAATCAACTACATTCCAAGGGTAATTTACGAATCTTAGAGCTATTTCATACAATTTAACATAAGAACAAACCCTAGCCCTAATTTCAACTATTAAAGATAAATGAAGGTTAATAATTAGAAATTGTTACCTTTGATTGAATTGGTATGTAAGCAAAAAGAAAACGTGTAGAATTGTCGGCTAAAATCACAGCAATGGGGACCAAGGGGACCAATTTTCCGCTTCCACTTCGTGAAGAATAAAGAAATGAGGGTTTACTGGTTTCTAGGGATTTATTCTGTGGTCCGATGTTTTCGAAAATTCACGTCGTGAATTATGAAAGATTCACGTCGTGAATAGCGTCTGGGCTAAAATTGGGCCATGTACTCACAGACTGATTTTGGGCTTGTTAGTCTAATGGGCTAAACTATATCACAGAGAATTTATCCCGGTTCATTCACTATTCACGTCGTGAATTGCTAAACTTCACGTCATGAATATGGTCTGGAAGGAAAAATTAATTTTGACTTTAAACTAAATTCTCAATTATTACTACTTCCATTTTAAGGTCCCTACATTCAGTGCTTAATTATGTTCTAATAGAGTTGGATGACATGATCTAAGTTTTTAAAACTAATATGCAAAAAGAAAAGAAAAAAATTTGCAAACCAAACTCGGGTTGCCTCCCGAGAAGCGCTTCTTTTTCTTGGAGTCTTGAGCTGGACTCTGTGCCTCCTACGTTGAGTCCTCGGAAGAATCCACCACTAGGATATTTTGTTCCTTGAATCGCCTCTTGTAAGCTTGAACTCGCCTTTTGTATGCCTTCTTTGAATTCTCTTTTTTAGCTTTGACCTCTTCTTCAAGCTTGCGTTTGGTCCCTTTAGTTTCTTCCTTGCACTCCATAGCATCCTCCTCCTCTTTCACCACCGGCTTTGTCACTCTTAAAGTGATCTCCTCTTCATCACTTGTCATCTCATCATCTTCTTTGCCCACCCAAGAAGGTGGACTCTTGTAAGCTATGACTTCAACAAAAAATGGAACAGATGCTCTTGGTTTTGTTCTTTTGACTTGATGAACTGTCTTGATCTCTTCTTCCATAAGCTTTTCCAGTTCTTCTAGTTCATTATCTTCATTGATTGTGAACACCTCTTCTTGAACATGTTCCTTTGGGAAGCCATCTTCTATCCCAAAAACTTCTTTTTCATCTCCAACTCTCAAGGTGAGCATAGACTCGCGAATATCAACCAAATCTCTAGCGGTGTTAAGCAATGGACGGCCAAGGATAATTGGAACATCGGGATCTTCCTTCATATCCAAAACTACAAAATCTATTGGAAAAAAAATTTCAATTTTCACCAAAATATCCTCCACTATGCCCCGGGGCTGTGTCACTGAATGATTCGCCATGTGAATAGTCATTCTTGTAGCCTTCATCTTCTAAATTTCTAACTTCTGATAAAATGAATAAGGCATCAAATTAATGCTAGCCCCAGAATCGGCTAAAGCATTAAACTTCATTTTGTTGCCAAATTCACACGGAAGAGTGAGGTGTCCAGGATCTCCCATCTTCTTCAGTGTCTCTCCTAACACAGCTTTTGAGCTTTGTTCACTTAGAACCACCATAGAATGCTTCTTTAATTGCTTGCGAGTGTCTATCAAATCTTGCAGTATTTTCTGATGCTCGGGAATTTTGGTTAAGGACTCGACAAAGGGAGTATTAATCGGGATCCCCTTCACATGCTTGACAAACTCTCTATGCTCTCTTTCCAGTGGACTAAGGGTAGCTTGGGAAGGAAAAGGCAAAGGCGGCTGATAAACTGAACCAATTATAGATTTTTTCTGTTCATGACGGGCCCACGTTGTGAATTCTGGAATTCAGTAGCTTCATGATTTTCGAGCTTGGTCTTCTTCAGCTTTGGATCGGGCTACTGTGGTTCTTCTTCCAATGCCTCCAGGATCTCAGAGATGGCTTCTTCTTCAGTTTCTATGGCCATTACATGAGATTGGGTCTTCGTTTCGGTATTTTTCGGGGATAACTTCTCATGAACTAGAGTGGCTAGTTGACCAACTTGAACTTCAAGGTTATGGATGGAGGCTTGCTGATTCTTTATTGAAGTTTGTTGTTCCATAATAGCAGAATCAGTGGCATCATGTCTCTTTTCCGAAGCTTCCATAAACTTCATCAACATAGTCTCTAGATTGGGTTTCTTCTCGGCTGGTGGTTGCTCCTTTTGATAAAAGCCTCGACCTGTCTGCCTATACTTCTCTTCTTTTTGCTTTTTATACTCTTCATATGGCAGCCACTCCTTCTTCGGTTTCCTCCAGTCCTCTTCAAACTTATTCCCACTCGAGTAGCACACTTGAGCTTTTCTGTTCCCAAACTCATCTAAATTGCAGTCCTTGGTCAAGTGTGGACCACTACATCTCTCGCAACCTACTCTTATGGCATGTATTGACCGGTCCATTTGTGTTATCCTTCGATCCAAATTATTCAGCATAGCCATCACAGCTGCTATTTCTTCAGTTTGGGCCCCTCCACCGCCTTTGCTTCCATCTTGCCTAGGGTTGTGGTATTCGCGAGAGTGCTTCGCGAATTCTTCAATTAGCTCCTTGACCTCCCTTGGATTTTTCTTTGTCAACGGTCCTTGAGAGTCAAGGAGTTGTCTCGTCATAACGTTGAACCCATCATAGAAGATTGACATCTCTTGTTGCACATTTAGATCATGCTGAGGGCAATTTCTGAGCAAGCCCTTGTACCGCTCCCATGCTTTGTATAATGACTCCCTCGGCTGTTGCAAAAAGTTGGCTATTGCCTTCTTGAGTTTGGCTATCTTGGATGGCGGGCAAAACTGGTCCAGGAATTGCTCACGCATTTGAGCCCAAGTGGTAATTGTACCCGGTGGAAGTGATTTTAACCAATCCTTAGCAGCCCCTTTGAAAGTGATGGGAAGCATCCTAAGCAAGACGGTGTTTCTGTTGACATTTGGGACATTGAAGTAATCCGCAATGTCGTTGACTTCATCTAGATGCTTAAAAGCATCCTCATGATCTTTCCCAAAGAATGGGATATCCTTCAGTGCAGTCAAGATGTGCCCCTTCAACTCGAATGTGGCAGTGGCAGGTATTGCGGGTTAGACTAAACCGGGACCCACATCTTCTCGGATCTGCTTCTTGTAAGGTCCCATGGATATCTCTTCAATTACTGCCATCTCGTTCCTTGGCTCATTCTCGGGTTCGCTCATATGTTCTTCAAATTCCGGCTCAGTGTCGTATTCAGATTCGGTTTGGACGGGTATATGATCCAAGTGCTCAAAATTGCTCTTTTGCCTAGAGGATGAACTTGACTCTCCTGTCTTCTTTCCCGACTTCCTTGAAAAAGCTGACTTTAATTCTTGTAGGGCATCTTTTTCTTGTGAATCGAAGACTCGGGATCTTCAAGTGGTGGCACCAAGGGTGTGTTTGAGCCTCTGGTCATGAACTCCTGCAACTCGCTAAACTAAAAACGTAAAACTGAACTAAAATAAGAAAATACTAAAAACTGAAATTGCAGCTTTCACGTCGTGAGTTTATTGAAACTCACATCGTGAATTCTGTGACAGAGACAAATCTTTTTTTTGTTATATGCTAATCAACTAAGCTAAGCTAATAAACAAAAATAAATAACCAATTAACCTTTTTGCAGATTTTATTCCACAAAAAGGGGTCGATTAATCTAATGCAACTAAATAAACTAATAAACGTGCCGTTCCCCTGCAACGGCGCCAAAAACTTGACGTGCACAAAAGTACCCACTAATTTTAATATTTATAACCAAACAAACTTAAACTAACTATGCACTTATAGGCAGTGTACCTAGTCAGATTACAGTATAGCTTGGGTAAGTCGGGTGTCGATCACAGGGAACGGTGTTACTAATTAATCTACTTACTATTAAATTAACCTAATTATTAACAAGTTTAAAAGGGGGTTTTATCTGATTTTACAAGATCAGACGAACTTAACTCAAATTCAATAAGTAAAAACACACTCTTGTCTAGTTTGAATCCACTTCTTCCTTATGGCTTAGCTAATGATTATGGACTATTGGGTTGGTTTTAATTGTATTAGTAATTTAGTTCTAATTTTACCAATAATTAATTAATTCATGTCAAACCATGTATGTTCACACACAATTAAACACAGAACTAATTATGAATATAAATATGCTATATAAGATTTGTTATATAAACGCGATTATAGTCACAATGCACGTTCTCTAGCACAGCTAAGTTTATTTATTCTAATTACTAACTAAGATTGGTCAATCCTAGCTCTAACAATTCAATGTTCACTAAATCATTAGGTAAACAAGTTCATGCAGTTAATAGTCACTAAGCTACACAGAACATGCAATCAAGCAATTAGAGAAACAAACACAAGCATGCTAGGTAATACAAATCAAACACAAGCAATTTTACCAACTAAATAAATCCATAAAAATTAAGCTATTCATAAGTTGGAAGCTTCATCTAGCTAAACAAGAGTAGCTAGATTCAGCTGCTCATCATAGCAACTAACACACTAACACAAATTAAAGTGATATGAAACATGTTCTTAATTAACAAGAATAAACTAAATTATGGACCTTCACTCTTTTTGGTGTTGAAAGCCTCTTCCCAGAACTTTTCTCTGCTCAAAATCGTCTCCTGGAACTCCTCTCTCCAGCCAAAAGTCTTCTTTATTCGTAATGGTCAAGGATTTATATAGTTGCTGATATCCATAAATTCACATCGTGAATAATAAGATATTCACGTCGTGAGTTTTAGATAACCGTGCCCGTCAAGGATTCCTTCACCCGCGTACATATCTTCTAGAACCAACTCTTCACGTCGTGAATCCTTTAAGTCTCACGTCGTGAGAACGCTTTTTCCAGATTTTCTTTTCTTTTAATCTTTTAATTCCCAAAGTTTCTTTCTTTAACGCTTTTAGTCCATTTTCTTCAAAATATCTTCTTTTTGGCTGCAAATAACATTTAAGCTCATAAGTACCATTATTCTAAACAAATTACCAACTTATTAATAAAAATGTACTTAAATATTGCATAAAAATAGGTATAAATATGGCAATATCACTGCCCAATTTGAGTCATCTTATTCATTCTACTTTATATTGAAACTTTTCTATGTATCAGAATTGCGCTTAAACTTGTAAGCATAACCATATTTTTCGAACCATCAGTAAATCATGACGAATAGACTTATCTTCCTTTATGGTGGATCTAACCAATGCCCATCAATATCTACTAGATCCTTTAGTCTTTTACTTGACTCACATACATATGTGAACAAGGAATCAATCACAATTTCCCAAGGATCAAGATTCTCATACATCATGCAATTCAAATCGTATGATTCCGAGTTCCTATCCAATTGAAACTTGGGTGATGAGAATCCTTCCTCACTTGGTAAATTATGACACTACCATAAATGATATAACCAAGAATCAAATCCATTTTCAACATTGCTAATAATAGAAATATATAAACACCAATTTTCCAAAAATGCCATTGCAAGGAAACATAAAGTAAATAAAACCAATTTTATTATAATGTGCGGAAAACTTGTCCTTACAATGCAAATACATATGAAAACTATGTTTCTAAATATTCCTAAGCAATCTATCATAACTCCTAAGCAGCAACTCAAAAATATGATCATTAAACCATGCGACTGAAATCCACTTCTTCATGATCAGACTCAACTTACTTTTCCTTTTAAGCTTCCTTCTTTCTTTTAGATTCTGCAAAACATCAAAATGTAACTTTACATCATGTAATAACAATCTACAAATAGAGCCATACAATTTGACGTTACCATCTCTTAGATCTCTCAGGTAGTCAGGGCAGCTTTGGTTCCAATTCCCCTTCAATTGGCAGTAGAAACAAATGGACTTTTTCGGATTGACACGTGGAACTATCTCAGATTCAGCCTTTCTCTTACCGTCAAACTTTTCGACTTCTCTCCCATAGGAGAAGAAATCATTTCAGGACTATCAATGTTGTTATTACCTATGTCCATGGAAACTTGGGAAGTAGATCTTTCAATCAGTTTTGTTTTACCAGTGCGCCAAATCATTGCTGATTCAGCAGCAATTAGCAAATACGTCAGATCGATTAGGGTCACGTCATGGTCTGTCATATAGTAGTCCTTCATGAACTGACCATATGACTCAGGAAGTGATTGAAGAATCAAGTCAATAGCTAGCTTCCTCGGGAAAACGACACCCAACATTCCCAGTGTGTCAATGTGCAACTTCATCTTCAGAACATGTGCACACACAGGACTTCCATCTCGATGCTTGCATGCCAATAGGGCTTGAGTGACCTTGAACTTTTCAAGTCGACGAAAATGTGGGTCAGGGAAAATCACTCGAGGAGGTGGAGGAAGAGAAGTATGATTTCCAGTTCCACCAATGCACGAAGAAGGGATTAATCTTTCACCTCGATTGACATGTGGAATATCATCTTCATGAGGAAAGCCTTTTCCAAAAGGATAGGAAAAACCATAGTTGTCAGAACTAGACATCTACAAGGGAGAAAATTCAAGTCAGTTGATTTAATCCTTAACATAACACCCAAATGTAATATTAAGGCTAGGAACCAACACAATAATTTAGAATTCGAAAGAGGGATGCCGTAATCCAATTGCAAATTATTTGAAGGTAGGTAAATGGCAATTTACCAATTCCAGTACGAAAACAAATTTCAACAAATTAGGTTTTAGATGAAACTCCTAGATCTTTTAAGATTCATTGAACTTTTCAATGGCATGTTTAATCTTGATTATGACCTTCAAGTTTGTGACTGGGATACCGAGGATCGCAAACAAGGTGTGAATAACCATACAAATTAGCTTGGTACTCTCGATGTCATTTATCATCTAATCAATGTGCCGGTTAACCACACATGCTCCATTGATCAACAATAATTTACAAGCAACCCATTTCCATCCTTCATTAGTCCTATATTAGTGTGTCGGTTAACCACGCACGCTCCACTAACGACCAATAAGGTGCAATGTGCAATTTAATGCGTTAGCATCAAATTCACATTTTTCCTAAAGTAACTAAGATTGAGAATTTATAAAAGCGTTTAGTTACTTTATAATTCATTATAATTTTAATGAGGATTTGGAGTTCTATCCTACCCATTCGGCTAACGACCCTCCACCAGTCAAGAGTGCGATGGGTAAGAGTGGATACCTAATAGCAGTCATTTTACAGGCCGCTTCCTTATACACCCCTTATAGACCAGCTTCGTGAATGACGCGTACTAACGGTAAGACTGACTTTCTTTTACTTATACATATATATAATTAAACTTTTAATCTTATATAGTATAATGGTGGATTTTATACATTTAAAATACTAAGTGGTTTGATCTTTTAATAAATTAATCTTTTAATTTAATTAAATTTAAACCTATCTATGGATTTATTAATAGTCTTTTAATTAAAACACTTAATTAATTAATTAATAAAATCCATGATGGTGTATTTTTAAACTATTAAAAATATTAGGGTTTTACCATTTAAATTTCCAAAAATTAAAACTTTTAATTTCAAATTCAAACTATAAACCAAAAGGGTGTAATTTGAAACTTTTCAAAATCTAGATTAAATCTTTGAACCAAAATAATCTTATATATCCAAAATTAACCAAATCCTTAAATTTTGATATGGATATGATGATAACAATAAAAAAATCGATTTTAGGCAACAAAAACGAATTATGGTAATCATCCAAATCAAAATCTGATCTGAAAATCAAATTTTAGGTAACTGTCGAGTCAACTCGTCGAGTTGGGCTCTGAACTCGTTGAGTTCACCTAACTCGTTGAGTTCAGCATGGACTCGTCAAGTTCATGCGTCAGACAGCCAAAAATTCAATTTTCAATCACTTTGGACAATCCATTCTTTCACCAATTCAATTGAAAAACATCCTAGGTTCTGATACCACTGTTAGGTTATGAGCATATCTACATTCCTATGTGATCATGCAACCCTAATTGCTTTGGATCTAAGTTTTTATCAATTGAACATACAAATATGAACACTAAAGCAATAACCCTAGATCTAGTATATACAATTTCAAAATTCACATATATATATTAGGGTTAGAAGATTACATGACTTGTTATATTGTAATAACAAGAAAAATCCTTGCTTGATCTTGACTTCTGAAAGCCTAGTGCCCCAAATGTTGCACCTCTAATGGAGTCACAAACACTCAATGCAAAGGATGAGTAGGAGAGATGATGAAGTCGGTCAGGGTTTGATCGTACAAGCTTAGATTTGAAAATCCTATGTTAAGGGGATTTATATAGTTGTGGCTGCTAGGGTTTTCAGGTGGAAACCCTAATACATTGCTTAGGCACCAAGCAGCCCATGGTCACTGCTTTTAGAATCCCTTGGACGAAATCTATTGGGCCTCTTAATGTGATTTCGTCCACTCCATACCAAAGGAGTCCAGCAGCCCAACTTTGCAACTATCATTGATTTGCAAAACAACCCCTCCATTATTAATCGGTTCCTTTAATCCCAAAATTAATATCAAATTAATTTCTGATTAATTACTAATTAATAATATGATTTCCAAATAATATATTAATCTTATAATATATTAATAAAATCATTCTGAGTACCAATTTATTATTCATATAATAAATCCTACTATCTCTCTCTCTCTCTCTCTCTCCACTAGTCATCCTATCAAGTTGCATGAGTGAAGGCAACCCAAAAGGACAATGCTACAAATCAAATCAAGTACATACCAAATATAGTTATGGGCTTAGACACCTAATACAACAATACCGACTCAACCCAACTCCTAAATGTTAAAACATTATCCATTAATAATATTTTCCCCAAAATGCCCTTGCTAAAACTTGGTCAACGGTCAGAAGTCAAGTCAACACCTAGTCGAGCTAATCCGACTGATTCGATCCAGCCGAGTACACTGGGCGTACTCCTCTATACACGGGGTGTACTTGATGGTTGACTAGACTACATGACGCTGACCGCGTACACGCAGTGTACCACTTGGTACGCCAAGTGTATGACCCCTGTTCAACCCTTTCCCCATTGAGATCTTAATACTCTAAATATTCACATCCAAAGTAAAATCCAAAGCCAAAATACCCTTAAGAGTCATAAAGCTTCCGACTTTATGACTTTGCATGCCCATTAAGTGCTTAATACACAAAATTTCAACATCTTAATTCCTTAAGACCTTATATAGCATGCATGGATCAAAACTAACCATCAAGGCCACATTTTTATGGCTTTAGATCCATCCTAAGGTCTGAAGGGATGACTTATTAGGTCAAGAACATGCCATGCTCAAGAATCGCCATATTTGGGACAAAAAGTGTCTTGAAGGAATAAATGTCTAGATCTACAAGATGGAGTGATCAAGTTATGAGCTTTATACCTCCTGGAGGTTGCTAACAAGAAGATAATCTCACATCCAAGAAGCTTCTAAGATCCAATCTATTCTCACCACATTCTTCTTCTTCAAGAATACCTCCAAAACACTCCAATGGGCTCAAAATGCACTATTCTCACTTAGGGTTTTCTTGGGGTCGTTTTTCACAGAGGGAGGTTGATGAAGTAATGAGAAATGAGGCTATAACGATGTTTATATATTGACCAAACCCTAAAAATTAGGGTTTGAACTTTCTTCACGTACGCCCTGTGTACGAGGTATATGCCCAGCGTACTAGGGCATGCCCTAGTACACCTAACGTACACAACGTACGCTCGACATACAAATCCTGGTCAAAATTACTATATTTACACTATGGGTTAATCTAACAACCTTCCTCAAACCCAAGGGTCAAAATGCAATATTATTCAAACATAGGGTTGATTGAAATTACCTTGACATCGGTATGTTACACTTATTATTCTAAGAGTTCATAGTCGTTTATAATTGTGGTAGCAATTATAAAGTAAGACTAATAGGAATTGGATTTGTTGAATTTCACCAGATGAAAATAGGCAAGTGGTTGTAACCAGGATTCGTAAGTACTTGTCGGAGAACTAGTATTGAACTGACCTACATCAACATCACCTCGTGGATCACTATCATGATTGATACTTGATTAAAAGGTACTATCTTTGTGTCCTTAACACTTGTGGTACATATTAGGACTTAAGTGTAGGGAGTGTTGTGCTTTGATATGGTTAAATGTTGGTCCTTAACCGATCAGTTATAAAATCCATTTTCAGGTATGGTGTAAACTATGCAAGAAGCTTATGTAGTCAACATGGGGTTTTTTCCTCTTATGTGTTGAAAGTTAGACATCTAAGATGCCTTACCTGAAGTTGAACACTATATAAGATTTATTGCAATTCGTGTCTCATGTTCAACATGATGTATGTGACAAAGGGATAACTGATAACTTACCTTATACACCAACGGTAGGTTTAAGCTTCTAAGAAATTGGGCGTTGAGAGAATGGTACAAAGCCATATGTTGTTGGAGGAAGTGAAATGTTGTTAGATGTTCACCACTGTCTATATCAGTCTAATATAAGTCTTGAGCAAATGGGAGATTGAAAGATCTAGTACGCTCAAGAATCATATTAAAGTGATATTACTAATTAACATATGATTCTAAAGGTCACACTAACAAGAACTTGATACATTTGATTATTTATAATAAATTGATTTTTATAAATATTCAATAAACTCTTATAATTTAATTGAAAATTATTTATTTCATGGAAATATTAATTTTCATTAGCAAGTAACATAATATATCATATGGTTTGATTTATTAAGTCATGTACAACATTTTGCACTATATAAATCCTTTTTTCTTTTACAAAAAAGTTAAAGTTTATATTTTATAAACTAGTTTATAAAATTTATAAAACTTTGACCTTCTTTTATAAAATCTCTAACTAGTTTGACTATTTAAGAGCTTTTGATTATTTTACGCAAAAGAAAGAAACATGGCTTACAACTTATTTTAATCTAGGGAACATGTCTTCAAAGCATGGGATTAAAATAATATAAAGTGGTATGGGTTGTCTTAAAGTGTTAAGAACTCTTGGGTAAAGGTTATGCTTTAAATAAAGGCTTTCATCTTTGATACATGAATAGCCAAAAAACGTAACATGCATAAGGCATGTTACTCTCTCCGTATTCTTCAATACTTTGAGTCTTACTTGCACTTGTTCTCTCTTGAAGCTCATATTGGTTATGAACTTTAAGCTTAATAATTTTAAGAGTTTTACATGACTAGTATCTTAAATCAAGTTGAGTTCTTGTTAGTGTCTCAAATGTTCCACATTCTCCATCAACGTCTAAGCCTCCCTTTGAGGATACAAAGTCTACAAAGGTTGTTAAACTCTTTTTCATCTTTGGTGTTTGTTTTCTTTCCAAACATTGCAAGAAGACCCATGGTTTGTTATAACTAGTTTATAACTATTCAAAAATACTCTAGTCTTTCCTTGCTAAAATCTTATTTTCTTTTAAACTAATTTATGATACTCTTAAACTATTTAAAGTGTCAGACTTATTCTTAATCATTTAAACACAACCACAACTATTGATTTTATCAATAAATATGACAAAGTAGTATATGTCGTCCATCGTGGTGGATTTGATGGGTCTACAGACATTAGTGTGTGAAAGATCCAATAATCCTTTGTCTCCATTACATGTCTATGTGAATGGAGACTAAGTTGTCTTAATAATATACAAGATTCACATACATCAGTCAATTCAAAGTAGAATGACACCAAGTTCGGTCTAATTGGAACTTGGTGATGCGAGTCTTACTTATATGTCCAAGGTGATTATGCCACAAGCACGATCATATCTAAACTATTAGAGGTATTAATACTCAAGTCATCACTGCTATTATTAGAAGCACAAACTACAATTTCATAAATGTGAATTGCAATAAGAAGTTTTAAACATAAAACAACCATCTTTATAAACTACAATTGTCACCTTTCTATTATCAAATGAAAATTGCTATTCATGTTTATACAACACATAAGATGAAATTTCGTTTCTAGATATCTTCGAAGAGTAATAATAAATAACTATATTTATCCTAACTTCACTACTAAGCATAAGCTCGAAATCCTCAATCAACAACACATGTGACACTTGTCCATTCCAATGATTAGGATTAGCTCTTGATTTCCTATAGATCCTACAATGCAATACAAATATGATTACCAAATCATGCATCAATGATCCACGGATTAGATGTAATTGGATTTTTAATAATCAAGTACTTTATGTAGAGTAAAAAATTTGACTTTACCGTCCCCAAGTACTTAGGGAAATCTTCATTTCTTATGATATTTGTCATTGCATTAATTGAAAATGGCCTCTTTTGAGTCATGGTTGCATGGAATAGAGGACACACAAATTACATTCATTCATAATGGGAAGTTCCTGATGAAACCATTCCTTTCTATTTAGGATTCGAACGTTTCCTCTTCATTTAAAGAACATTCAAAAAGGCGATAACTGGAATTGGATAAGAAATCTATTTCCTTTCCACTTTCCTCGGTTTGGAAAAATTTTATGAATCCCATCAATGTATTCTCTATACTATTCATATGATAAATCAAGTTGAAACTATCATAAGAACTAATGAAAGATCCACACATAATATCTATAGCAAGACTCTTCTCAAGGGTAACATTGAGATTCTCAAGTTTGCGTATATAGCTTTCATTAATTACATACAAAACTCCCTTTTTCAATTTGAATGCAATTAGGAACTTTTGGTAATTTTCAAATCACTCTTGTCTTGAACTTTGGTGAAACATTTTACTCAATTGAAAATTCATTTCATGTGTCCACACTCCACATGTTCACAAAATCCTTTTGGAACATCAAGGATATAGACATAATGATGCAAGAGAGATTTTTTGCAAATCTACATGTTGATGGGAATAACAACTTCTTCCAATTTGACTCATTGTTGATTTTAGAGATATGCTTATTATGGACGTCTTTCCAAATATCAAAATTAAGAAAGATCCCATAACAAATGAGCCATTCCCGATAGAGAACAAAGATAAGATATAATTAGAAAGTATGAAAGGAGGTGGGAGATGATTTCATTTAACCTAAGAGAAAAAGTTTAAAGAAGTCGATTTAATCCTTAATTATTAATCCAATTTTTAAATTAAGGCTAGGATCCAAAAATACGATTTGTAATATAAAGAGGGATGTTGTATTCATATCACAAAACTATTTTAGGTAGGTAAAGCATTTTTACCAATTTCAATCACAATGAAATTCCTAGATATTTTTAGATTCATTAAACTATCAATAGCATGTTAATCTCAGATTATGCTCTTCAATTTGTGACTGGGATGTCGAGGATCACAAACAAGATGTGAATAACCATGCAAACCCATGTGACATCCTCGAGGTCGTTTATGATCTCACATTGATTTTCCGGTTAACTACACACACTCCATCAACAACCTTAAATTTGAGTATGTGTCATCATTTCATATTTGTACTTCCACATTAGTGTGCCAGTTATCCTCACACGCTCCACTAACGGCTTGTAAAGAAATGATGTGCATTTTCATGGATTAGCATAAAATTCCACATTAGCAGAAAACCCTTCATCTCCTTCCCACCTTCACTCATAGGACTAACCTGCCTCTCTACTCTGCCACACTTTATTCCATTTGAAAAGGTTCTAGTACCTTTTATTGAAGAGCATAATATGAGATTTACCTTTTATAGAAGGTTCTAGTACTTTACACATTATAGTTTTAATGTGATTAATGTCATTTCAAATCCGTTTGGCTAACGATCATCCACCACACAAATAAGCGGTGGGTGAAAAGGACGCACATTCAACGATCATTTTATAGGTTGTTTCCTTATACCTATCTTATAGTGTTACTTCGTGAATGAGTCTCAATTTTGATTTGACTGACTTTTACTTATACATATAGTAATATACTATTATACATATGTATAAGGTATATTTTAAAACTTTTCAAAACATAAGGTTTACATTTAATTATCTGAATTAACATTTAATTAATTAATAGGGTAAATTACACGGATGGTCCCTGTAGTTTAGGGTAATCTGCTAGCTTGGTCCCTAACAACTTTTTTTTTTTAACTCGGACCGTCCCTAATTTATATTTTGTTGTACGCTTGGTCCCTGTCCATTATAAAAAGACTATTTTACCCTTAATAATTTAATATTCATTATTTTACCTTTTCATATTAATAATATATTAATAAAATTAAAAAAATACAGTAAAAAATCCCTAAAGCCCTAAGTAGCGTCTCCGACCCCTCCTTGGCTCCTTCACCCCTCGTCTTCCATCATCACCATTCACCAATAGCCTGATCAGCTACAACTCCGGCAACTCCAACAACATCACACATAGCAGGTGAGAAAACCCTTCATCTCCTTCCCACCTTCACTCATGGGACTAACCTGCCTCTCTACTCTGCCACACTTTATTCCATTTGAAAGCAGACGACGGCTGAAACTTCAATTGCCTTACTCACGTTTTCCTCCACTAACATCTATTTCCAGCACCAACAGAGAAGGAGGAGGTGATGCAGGCACTCGAAACTGACGAGACAATACAAACTTAAGCGTTGACCTCTTTCTTTGTCTCTCACTTGAAAGAATGTTACCGAATCAGAAGTGACAAATACAATAGATTTCATGTTTGATTTCAATTTCGGTGCCAAAATCGACCATACAACACCAGTTAGGTTTGATTTCAATTTTAATTTCCAGTTTAAGGTTTGATTGAGTTCTAGGTTTGGATTAATTTTGGCATTCAATTTTAAGTTTGATTTCAGTTTCAAGTTTGAATTCAGATTTGATTTCGAGTTTTGTATTTGATTTCAGTTTCAGATCCGTTTTTAGTTTTAGTTTTAGGTTTGCATCTTGGATCAATTTAAGGTTCAGGTTCCATTCGATCTTGTGTTTGATTTCAGTATCAGATTCGACTATAGCCGAAGACGACAGTTGTGGGGGGAGCTGGAAGTGCAGCCAGAGAGGACATCGTTAATGTGTGAGATTTTCGGACGAAAGGAGTGAGATTTTTCCGGCGACTGAAATCAAGGAGGGGAAGGGAGGGGAGGAGGCTACTGTTGTGTAGGTTCTTGAATCAGACCAACATATTTTTTTAATTAATACTTTTTCCACATTTAATTAATTAATAATTTAAAATAGGTAAAAGAAATCAGTAAGGGTAAATTAGACTTTGTATAATGGTCAGGGACCAAGTTTGTAACGAAAAAATAAATTAGGGATGATCCGAGTTAAAAACACTACTAGAAAAACAGCCTTTTACGACGCTCATTGCACGTCATAAAAGGCTCAGACGACGCGCAAATGCGTGTCAACGAAGGCCCTGTCATAAAGAGAGACGACGCGCATTTACGACGCTCATTTACGACGCTCAGTTACGACGCGCGTTTACGACACGCAATGCGTATCAAGGAAGGCCCTGTCATAAAGGAAGACGACACGTATTCGCGTGTCGTAACCTTACGACACGCATGTTAATGACACGCAGTGCGTATCAAGAAATCTCCTGTCAAGAAAGGCCATGTCATAAATGAAGATGACACACATTTTTGCGTATCATAATTTTAAATGTTTAAAAAAATATATTTTTTATAGATTTACAAATTTTCAAATTAAATTTGCATTTAATGTCTCATAATATAAAATAAAATATCATATACAAAAAATATAATCCATTTCATAAAATTTAATGTCATACAAAATATCATATACAAAAAATAAATTCCATTGCATAATATTTTATTACAAATTTGACATTTTTTTGTTTCCGTACTTTGACAATTTGTGCTGCTGCTGATTCCGGAGCCAATCCGCGACTCCATCACTTGAAATTACAAGCTGCCCACCAGCAGAAGATAGATGAAGATCATGAATAAATAAAAGTTGTTAATAAAAAGAGGAATAAATTGAGTTTAATTACTAAACTAACCTTCACTTGTTTGACATGAGGAACTGGAATAATGAACACCCCAACATCTCTATCTCCAATAGATCTTGAAAGGCATAACCCACCTCGCCAACATTTTAATGGACCAATCTATCATAAATATAAAAACATTGGTAAGTTAAGTAAAAACATTGGTAAGTTAAGTAAGATCGCATTTAAGTTGTAGCATATGCAAGAACAATTTGACACTGGTCAAATGTGCTATCTATTGAACTCCAGGATAACAAATTTTCTATAATGTAACAATAAATAAACCTATTCAATTAGTGAAATAATGGATCTGTGTTAAAGGAGATTAACTTTAGCAATATTTTCAAGTTCTTCAACAATATGATCAAGTTCCTGCACCAACATCATACGATATCACTACTTGGACATATTAACATACTTTGACTTTCTTTTCAGTCTTTCCAAGATTTTACTTATTAAGACATAATCTTTTTTATAAAAAATGAGAATAATATCATACGCTTGCTTGCTGAATCAGCTCCCTGCTCCAAAACTTTGAAGGATAAAAAAAAGACAAATCCCTCCTGATCCTTATCATTAAATGCAATACAAATGACAAGAAACAAGAATAAACCTGCAAAGATGCATCCACTGAAAAATCAGGGACAAATATTATAGCTGTGAATGATAAGTAACGTTTCAAGATTTGTGATGGTGAACCCATCCCTGCTCATTGTATACAAGATTTGTGCTGATGAACCCATCCCTTCAAGCATGAGGACAACCTGGTCAAAATAACCAAAGGTAGAGTCAGCAATATCATTATTATATAACTAAAAAGAAAAAAAAAATTAAGAAATAAGAACACCGTTCAGAAGGGGTTCTGTTTTTAACTTAAAACTAAATTGTTTTGAGTTGTTCAAGCTTCTAACTTCTAAACCTAGACTTAAGTACATAACAACACAAAAATCCATTTTTTCCTATGTAGAGAGAGAGAGAGAGTGTGTGTGTGTGTGTGAGAGAGAGAGAGAGAGAGAGAGAGAATACCGTCAAGAGAAAGTTGTATCCCAACTCAAGAATAGAACGAAGAAAGTCAATCCTAAGCCACATCATCTTCAAATAATCAAGGGTCATAATATAGGCTTCCTGTGAGAGATCATATCCTTCAGTAACAAGTGCAAAGCAATGAGAGTGTACATGTTTACATCTCATAAATGCTTTCTGATCAAGGTCAATAATCACCAAATGATTTAAAAGTTTATTGGTTTTGTAACAAATTCTAAAACTTTCCAAAAATAGATCCAAAATTGAGTTTTCTAGATCTGCCAATGCTTTATTTAGAGTTGTTAGAATAACCGTTTTGTTTTCCATGGAAGCTTCCTTTAAAACTGTTTCTAGATTTGTGTCACCACTGTCCTACAATATCAGTAAAAATCGATAAACCTTGGGGGGAAATGTATTTACCTGATTATTAAGTTCCATATGTTAATCATAATAAAAACCAATAATAATCACAACTATGATAATAATAATAATATATATAAAGAAAAGGGTAAAATAGTCATTTACATGGGCTTAACAGGTTAAAATAAACATGGTCCATTAGGGACTGAAAGTGTGACAATAATACTTTTTAAGGAAAAAAAAGTTAAAAGTAAAACTACTGGAGCATAACCACAAAAATCAACAAATATAGGGATGACAAATGTGATTTATCCATTTATTAAGTTTCTGTTCATGGGCTTAAGGGCCTGAAATAAACATGGAGTGTCACAAAAATAAATGATTATGCACAATTTCTAAAGCTAGGAACAAAGGCTACAATGGAAAGGAGAAGGAGGAAAGCTAAGAAGACACAAGAACTTATTTATTTATGGGGACAGATGATGCACTAGATTTATCAGGTTTTATTTGTTCCATCTGAACTGCCATTATGTTGACTGAACATTACAAGAGTACTTGACTGGTCATATTGACTTTATCAGCCAGGAGGCGAATTGTATCTGAGTTGTCAGATTTATGTCACGGAAATTAGCCTCACCAACAACGAAAATACATCAGCATTTTATCATATTAGAGGGTTTTGAATGTATTCATGACATAGCTGATGTTCAAGATAAAGATAACTACCCTAAAACATGGCTTTTCTAGTAGAGTTGAACCAGTCCCTTCATATTAAATAGGATTCACCACAAGAATTATGAGGATCACAACCTACATAAGAAAGCAGGTCAATAATTCAGAATACCTGCATATACAATTTTATCATTTATAGGTGTGGCGGGACATTGGATGAATTTCAATAACAGATAACAATTTTTTTCTAGTAGTAGCCTTTCAATAATCAGAAAAAAGTTCATTAAATCTAAACTAAAAGTGGAATTCTCACTAAAAGGTAGATTTTTACTTGTTGGAAAAGCACCTGATCTTATTATGAAACTTACATCTGGGGAGACGCTTTGTGTCCCATACTTGTCATCACTAGGCAGAGGTCATGACTTATTTTGTCCAGTGTTTTCTTTGGCTTTTGATGTATAACCTGAATGGGATTAAAACTGATTAAAATAAAATCTTTAAAACCAGAAAGACTAAATTTTTATACAATAAAAGAAACTTTACCATAAATGCTATAGCCTGCCGTATATGCTTCTGTTCATCCCAAGCAGAACCTGAATACTACAATCCTTTTGTTTAGCAAATAAGAATAGAAAATAGTGTTTGGCATGATGGAATTGAGGAAGGAATGGAATCGTTAATTCCATTCCAATGAAAGAAAATATCACTCCAGAGTTACCTCATTAGTTGCGTTAAAACACCAGTGGTCTAGTTCAGCCAATCCCGCTTTCACATACTCACCATTGCTAAACGAACATCACTCACATCTCAAAAGTAGACTGCATTTTATAAAAAAATAAAAAAAAAGCCCAAAGGCCCAGAATCATATTTTATATTCAAATCACAAAAGAATACACTTTACAAAAAATAAATATATACTTGTTAAAGAATACACACTTCAAGATTTATGTTTAATCCTACAACATTTGGATCTCAACCTATAAGTTATGCTGCTATGAGTAGCATTTTAGCTTAACAACAATTTTACCTGCAATAGATGCATGCTCAGAATTTCTGTGTAGGAAATGCTTCTGGAAGTCAAGTGGGGGTGGGGGTGGGGGTATGACTCAGCAGCTGTTCCAGATATTTTTAATCCAAATATTGCAACTCAACAACATCCACCTACTTCCATGATGAACAACTCAAAGAAAGAGGATACCAGACCCTTGGTATTCAATGTGGTTGGGCTGCAAGAAAGCGTTATTCAACATTAAATTTAAACTTACTGTTATGAAACATGAAAAAAGCACAATGAAAAAGGGAGATTTACCTTGAGATCAGATGAGAAATATTTAAAACTTATAAAATTTATCTGCAAGAAAGTGTAAACATAATGTACCATCACTCCATTAAATCATAAAAAAATATTAGAAAAAAACTAGTTATACTTAAATACCTCACATATTAGAGAATATAAAATTAGTTTGACTAGTTGGTTCTTGATTATAAGAAGTCATTCTTGTAGCCTAGTTGTATATACTAATAATTGGATACCTGTTGCCTACACTTGACAGTAGCTTCCCAAACAACAACAACTTGTTCAGAGAATGAAACTAAAAGCAACGGTAACAAAGAGACAATGTTATCATATTCTATCCATGAACCAACCACTTCCTTTGTCACTATCAGTGAGGTACATTATGTTTACACTTTCTTGTATAGATGAGAAGTTAAAAGGACTTGCAAGAAATTCAGATCCCCCTTCACCACATACGTTACTTCCATATAACTTGCCAAGAAAAAACTCATAATTTAAAATTTTGACAAAAACAAAAAAAAAGGAAATATGAAACTTGTTTATGTGAAAAAAATGTACTCATTTAACTTAAGAAGGTGTGCCCACAGGTATGACATTTCTTTTCCCAAATTCCTTGAAGGATCTAAAGTTCTAAACCAATAGTTGTAAGCTGAAATGGTGAAATCAAGTTTTTTTCAGAGACGAGAAGTAGATGCAGGAAAAAATGGAGGCATAAAGGAGAAATCGAATATACCAGGTGAAATCGTAGATGCAGGAAAAACTCATAAGCTGTTTTGCTTGATTGAGAAGATGAAGTCGATAGATGAATGAGAAATTACGTTTCCTCTTATTTGTTGAACAGCTGAAGAAATAGGGCAAGGTAGAAGCATCCTTTTCATACCTTAGTGCAATTAGACCTAGGGCTTGCAAACCTGAGGAGTCTTAGTAGATGGAGTAGGGTGGAGGGGAGGTGGACCAGTAAGCCTGAGGAGTCGATACTGTTGTCACGATGGTGATAGAAAGATCTTCGTTCTTATGTGATGAGTATGAGAGTGATTAATAGACAGGTGTGTAGTAACCGATGTCGTAGCCTGAGAAGTCGCAGCACCAGTACGATGGAGGAGTCTTAGTTTCCGAACGACGATGCAATCGAGAGTGAAGCAACTGGGTTGTAAGGTCTCCAATCAAAAAAGCCCTAGTTTTACCTATAACCATCGTGGTGTCTTCCTTCTTCAAAGCCACCCCCGCTGTCTTCTTCCTTCCCTAAAGCCACCATCTGGAACCTAAGAGAGAGAAAGAGAGAGAGAGAGAGAGAGAGAGAGAGAGAGAGAGAAATGGAGATAGATCTTTGAAAAAAGCCCTAGTCTTGATTTTGTGCTTTGGGACTCATTGACGCGCTTCTCCGTTCTCCTTTTGTCAAATCGGTCCCGCACCAGAGGTGCTTCCCCTTTCTCGATTGATTGTCATCATCGAGCCACCATGGCTGCTTGCGTTCCCATCTTCCTTGTTGGATAGATGAACCACGACCACCGGACCAAAATCCCGCTACCTTCGTCATTCTAATTCCTCTTTTTCGATTTATCTGTAGGGAATAAGAAACAAACGATAATCAAGATTTGCATTAATATTGAGACTTGAGAGTATAATACTGAATTAGGGCTTTTTTTGAAAATTTCAACATCGAGTGGGAGATATTGTGGTTCCAGTGGGTAGAAGTAAATGAGCCTTGATCGATGTCAACGAACGGGGAAGAATCGGAGGCGGCGGTCGGAGTGCAAGGGAAAGAATCAACCAACACTCGATGTAGGGAGGCGGAGGAAGACTGGAGATGATTTTTGTGGTCAAAGAACACACCCAGAGCTAAAGAGGGGAAACAAGGAAGGAAGGCGGGTTTTCTAATTTTTTTTTTATTTTCTTTTTCCCACTGCTAGTTGCTGAAGAGCGCGTTTGTAAAATTATAAAGCGACATTTCTAGACGACACGCCTTTAAAATTAAGTACCCTCCGTGTTTTTTTTTTTTTTTGTGAGACACTAATTCTAGGGCACGCAAGAATGCGTGTCCAAAATTCTTTAAATTTCTAAAGATCTGACATTATTTTTAGAGCACGCCCTTTTGCGTATCATTAATCAGTGCATGTCGTAAAAAGCGTGTCATTAAAGGTCTGTTTTCTAGTAGTGAAAAAGTTGTTAGGGACCAATCTAGCAGATTACCCTAAACCACAGGGACCATCTGTGTAATTTACCCTAATTAATATTTTAAACCAATTTTGAATTTACTATTTATCTTATAATTAGACCATTAATTAGATATATATTAAATTCCATTAAGGATAATTCCATTTATGTATCTTATAAATAAATATTTTTTTTCTTTATCTACTTCTTCAAAATTCGAATTAGGGTTCTAAAATTATTTAGCATTATTTGGTTCGGATTTTATCAAATAAAATAATAGATAATGACTAATAATTGACTTATTAATCGAATTAGGCAAATAGATCTAGAAAAAATGAATTTTTTAAAAGATGCGACGCGCTTAGGCGCGACGCATCATTCAATAGTTTTTTTTTTTTGTTTGTTTTTTTTGTTTAGGTATCATCTTTTATGCACTAGTTATTGAAAAGGACATGATTCTTATACCACTATTGAGATTTTTAGGTTACAATAATATTGTACATGCAAAATTTCACTTAACATTTACGGGTACATGCAACCTAAATGGATCTATGACTTTTCACAATTAATAGCAATATACTTATGAAACAAAAACTTCTATCCTAATATAATCGAAATTACTAGTAAGGAAACATATCTTTAATATAAGCAAATTTGTTAAACTCTTGAGATATTCAATGTCCATGGAAAGCAAGCACCAAAAGTATCAACACCTCTAATGCTTCACACCCAAAACCCTAGAATACTAGAAAAACAATAGATAGGAGAAGGGAAGAGATTTTCGTTCTCCACATTCTATGTATGAAAAGTCACGAAAATATGACAATGGTCTTATTTATAGTTTATGTAAATTGCAGATAAATCCAGATTTGAATAATTAAATACTAATAGATTTAATCTTCAATTCAAATTATTTCCTTATTTGCTACCAGGAGGCTTCTAGAAACCTAAAAAGGCTTGCAAAACTATCTATTTCTAGGTAGGTTCTAGAATTGTTTCTTTTGTTTAAAACAATTACAATTATCCTATTGTACCTTTAATTAATTCTAATGAATCTGAAATTAATTTCAGATTAATTCTGATTATTAATTAATTAATTCATACTATCTATAATTAATTCATAATTAATTATTAGCTATCTCTAATTAATTTATTAATCACATAATAAATTAATAAATCATTTTATCTATCTTCTAAAGTTATTTCAAGCTATTTCTAGCTTTTGAGGGCAACCTAAAAATAGCTTTACTTTTATTTCATAAAGTTATATCAATTTAGTCGTGACCTTGATCAATTTAGTTATGACATTGGACACTTATTATAACAATTTATATATGTCGTTACTCAGCCCAAATAATATAGTAAATATTATAGCCCATCGTTACTCTGCTCAACTAATAATAAATAATTATTATACTAAGCCGTCACTCTGTTCAATTAATAATAGATAATTATTACACTATGTAGTTACTCTACTCAAATAATGATTATTGCACCCTATCATTACTCTGCTTGTGTAATAAAAATAAATATTATACGGGGTGACACCCCCATCTATGGTTGCTAGATACAACCTTGACAGAAGAGTCACGCGACTATGAGAGTGATAACTATCTAATCATTACAACGTCCGACAAAGCGTTGTGAGGGGCATTCCAGCACATCATTAGCTCAATTATGAGGAACCCATTGTAACCTTGATATTCAAGCCTGAAGAAAACACTTAAATAAGTTAAAAAAAACTTATACATAGTACCACTTTTGGAATAAAAGTACACAAATTATATAAGTCGAGATAATACGATAAAACCTTACTTTTGGACTAAGAATTTATCACTAATTATATAAGTTAAAACAATACTTATATCACTATCTTCGGATAAATAATATACAAGTAAGATACGTTAAAAACAATTATAAAACAAATACTTAATACTTTTGGTATAAAACATTAAAAACTATGAATTCACCAACATTATGTTGACATTTTCAAAACAATATGTATTCCTAGGTAACCAAAAGATGGAAGCTTACACTCCCTGAATCCAAGGCGTGAAGATTGCAATCACCTATAGATCAATGTTGTGTCATTATTAAGTAGTATAGTGTTTAAAACACCATATTATTGTAACTCTGAATATTTTTGTAATCTTATTTTTCTGTAATAATGTATTCACTTTTTATGTTATATTTTTGTATTGTTCAATGTATATTCAATAAATATGATCCATGAAGACGACGCACAACCTGGTGTTTCGGCTGCCGACCGGGGGTGTGACACTCTTTATCTTCACTTGTATATTCTACTTCCACATTAGGCTTGGTGTATGCGAATACTTCCAAAATGATTGGCAACAAAGCTTGAGTTTTGTACGCTTCACATCTTCTTGTGGCTTTGGCTTCTCTGAAGTTTGTAATTCCTCTTCTATCATTCTTTCTAATTCTTCAAGCTCATTAGAATCTTCATCTCCCTCTAGTGCTTGTGCCACTTTGAGATCTTCATGCATCTCCCCATCTACACCATTCATGAAGAATACATCATTACTTGCGCATGATTTTTTTGACTCTTGATCAACTCTAAATGTTATTTCTTCATTCCCACTTGTAGTGTAAGCTTAGAGTTGTGGATCTCTGCTAATCCATGAACGGTGATTAGAAAAGTATC
This sequence comes from Lactuca serriola, assembly GCF_051521515.1. NCBI lineage: Eukaryota > Viridiplantae > Streptophyta > Magnoliopsida > Asterales > Asteraceae > Lactuca > Lactuca serriola. Next base: position 194,364,357 of record NC_136412.1, on the reverse strand, counting down.
CTTAAGATTATAGGAACATCTTTGTCTTCTTTTATATATAAAACCACAAAATTAATTAGAAACACAAATTTCCCAATTTTCACCAATAAATCTTCTATGATTCCACGAGGGTAAGTGATAGATCTATTTTCCATATGGATGGCCATTCTAGTGGTCTTCAACTCCGATAAATTAAGCTTTTGGTAGAAAAAATATGGCATTAAATTTATGCTAGCTCCCGAATCGGCTAGTGAATTCATTTTAGTAGAATTGCCAAATTCATAAGAAATTTTCAAACTTCCTGGATCCCTCATTTTAGTTGGGATGTCTTGCATGATCGTTGTTGAACCTTGCTCATTAAGAATTATCTTAGAAGCCTTCTCCAATTCTCTTCGATTACTTATTAAATATTTGATGAATTTCATGTATCTCGACATTTGGGCTATAGATTCAATGAAAAGCATGTTGATGGAAAAATATTTTATTTTCTTCATAAATTTCTTATGCTTCTACTCTAATTGGTCCATATTTAATCAACTTGGGTATGGAAGAGGTGGTTGATTTGGCTTGACAGGAGGATCTATTGAAAATTTCTCTAGTGGCCATGATGTGGCATCATGCCCACCACGTCGTGGTTGCTAGGTAGTTTGACATTTTTCTTTCTTTTCTTTTGTTTCATCAGGCTGTCGATCTTGATGCTTCTTGTTGGATTCTAATAGTACTAAAGGTTCAAAATGCTTTACTACTTCAGTAGATATAGCCAAAACATGAGCTCTTGGGTTTGTTTAGGTATTTCTTGGAAGTGTTCCCGATAATCTCTTATCTAGAAGCTTCAAGAGTTTCCGGACTCACTTATCTATGTTAAGAATTGAAGCTTGCTGATTTCTGAGCATGGCATGTTGTTCTCTAATGGCAACCTCTATGTCATTATTTTGTTTCTCTAAAGCCTCAGCAAAATGAAATAACATCGACTCAAAATCTGGTTTCTTTCTGTAAGTAGATTTCTCTTTTTGATAGAACCCATGCCCTTGTTGTCCATACTTTTATTCATTTTCTCCTTTTTACACTTCATAGGGCTTCCACTATTTCTTCGGCTTCCTCAAATCTTCATCAAACCGATCACCACTCGAGTAAGATACTTGCACTTTTTGTTCCCATTCTCATCCAAGTCACAATCTTTAGTCAAAAGTGGTATGCTACAATTATTGCAACCAACTTGAATTGCATCTATTGATTGACCCGTCTTAGTAATTTTTCGATCCATGGTGTATAGTTTTATGATTAAAGAAGCCACATTATCATTAACTCCTTCTCCACTTGACTTTCCTCTTGTGACATTGTCTTTCATATTATGATACTCTCACGAGTGCTTAGCAAATTCCTCAATCAACTCCTTGTTTGTGGCAAAATTCTTCTTTGTTAGAGGTCCATGCGAATCTAGAAGTTTCCTCGTGCACACATTAATTCCATTGTAAAATGTTAAAATCTCTTGTTTCACATTTAAATCGTGTTGAGGGAAATTTCGTAGCATCCCTTTATAGCACTCCCATGCTTCGTATAATGACTCTCCATTTTGTTTTTGAAAGTTTAGGATATTCCTTTTCAGCATGGAAATCTTCGAGGGTGGGCTAAATTGTCAAATAACTGCTCTCTAAGATTGGCCCATGTCGTGATCGTTCTCGGTGAAAACGATTTCAACCAATATATCACCGCTCCTTTGAGTGTAACTAGGAGGATTCGTAACATCACCGCATCTCGCGTGGCATTAGGGAAGTTGAAGTAGTCGACAATCTATAGCACTTCATCAATATGCTTGTAAGCATGCTCGTGGTCCTTCTCGGAAAATGGTATATCCTTAAGCATGTTGAGGATGTGTCCCTTAAGCTCGAAATTTTTTGTAGCCATAATTTTGGGTCGCACAAGACCATGTACGTTATCTTCTCACATCCTTCGATTGTACTCCTCCATGGTCATGGTCATAATGTATTCCATGTTGTCTTTTGGTTTGTTTTCCTCTCTTGGTTTGGTTTATCTTTTGGTTTTGGGATCACAACTAATTTCTTTCTTATCCAGTTTCTTGAAAGGTGATATAACGTCGGAAGAAAAGCCTTTGTTGATCTTTGGTTTGCTTGCTTCTCCTTTGGTATCAATTTTGTCTAAATCGAAACTTTTCTGGCTTCTTGTCCTTCTTTTGTTTGTGAAACTTGGATTCCGGATCGTTATAACTAGCAACTATCTTCGAGGATGATCCCCTGATCATGAAATACTAAAACAAAACAAGAAAACAGGCATAAAATGAACAAAAATGAAATAAAAAACTGAACTTCAGTTCCCACGTCGTGTCACACCCCCGAACCAGACGGCGGAAACGTCCGGGGGCTTGTGCGTGACTTCATCTTGAAATATCATTACAGTGAATATAATTAAAACATAACATCATCATCATCATCACACATGTAATATAACAGCATTCATTGTTTACATCGAGTATTGTGTTTGAATATTACATGCCAAAATAGTAAGAGTATGATGAAACAAAATATCACGCAATATCCATTAGTCTGTTTCGTTTATCCTGCTTCAACGGTTTCCTGAGAATACAAGTTATTTTGAAAATGCTTAACATAAAAATGTTGGAGAGTTCATAAGCATGTTTGTGAAAATGATTTGTATAACTTTGAAAAACCACCAGAAAATCCGATATTTTCTGAAAACTGTTTAGTGTGTTTGTGTTAGATCTTGTATTAATGCATGTATGTTATTGTTTATTTGACTAAAAAGGTAAAGAGAATGTAGAGATAATGTAAGAGCATGTAAAGAGAATGTTCCGAGACAACCCAATGTTGCCTAAAAAAAAGGTCTTCCGTAAACTTCATAACGTTAATTCCTCTAAGTGAGCCGTCATAACCATACTAAATAATGACAATTTCACCGGTCTTGGCGTCGTGGGATGCCGATTTTGACTTTGATTATAAGTTTTTCGTCACCCTAGACTGAGTTAGTCTAACTGTAGCGAACAGCTCAGGTGTGGGGTGTCATCCCCGTATAGATCTATACACAAATCCCTGTTCTCCCTCCAAGAGACTCTGGTTATAACTACAGGCTACGATCGTACACTTAATAGGTGCCAACCGACAAAACTCACTAGATCCTTAATCGAATTTACGCGAAGAAAAAGGTATAAACTCCTTCCAGGCCCAATGATCCATGTAAGTGAACCACTAAGGCATCGCTAAACATGTAAATCATTTCAGGACCCAATTGGAATGAGATTATATAACATGGCCCCGAAATATATATAAAAGGACAACTAAGGCCCATTTCATATGTAAAGTATTTACAGGCCCAAATAGCACACAAATAGTATCCAAGGTCCGCCGCACATGTTAATGGGTCAATGATGCCCAATAAACATATACAGGACCTCTCACAAATAAAAATGGGCCACTAAGGCCCAATAACCTAGAAAATGATCAAATTAAATCCATTTGTTGGTTTATCATTGGTTTTAGCTCAAGTATTCACTAAAACAGCATAAAAAGAAGAACACATATAAAACCCATTCCCAGGCCCAATTAACATGTAAGTGGACCACTAAGGCCCACTATACGTGTCTATTATTTCCGAGCTCAAAAGGAATGTGAATGTCTATCCTAAGCCCAATATACATGTAAAAGGACACTAAGGCCCACTAAACATGTATATTATTTCTAGGCCCAATAAGGATATGAATATCTATCTCGAGCCCAATATACATGTAAAAGGACACTAAGGCCCACTAAACATGTATATTATTTCTAGGCCCAATAATGATATGAATATCGTTTTTAACCCGTTTGTTATTGTTTTGTTTATTTTAGCTTGATTATTTACATAATTGATATCTAAAGCCCACTTTTTGTAAAAATGACATTCTTGGCCCAATAAGCCACCAAGTTTTCAATTAAGGCCCAATTATAGTAAAAAAAACACTTTAGCCTCCATGTTGTTCAAAACTTGTGTTGATGAATACTTTGTGGTAAAAATAACATTTTAAACCCATTTTTTGTCAAAATATCATTTTTGGCTTGATTTTTGTGGAAATACACATTTTTCTGGTTTTGGGCTTTTCCGACCTAGTTTTTGGAAAATTTGTAGAAAAATCATCGTACGTCGAAATTCGGATCCGTAAATTCTAGAATTTTGGAAATTTTGTCTACTTTGTTCACAATTTTTCTCATAATATTTAATAGCTTCTAACAAGTGTGAAATTGCCCACCTTCACAGGCAGGTCCGAAATTACTTCAAATTTGATAGGCAGTTTTGTAAAATTCGCCAAAAATTGTAGAAAAATCGTATGAAAACATGAGAGTATTCATTTTAAAGGTATAAATCTGAAATTTATCCATGTAAAACAGTTTTGAAAAATACTTCCATTAAGAGGGTAAAAACAGTCCGAGATTGGACCAAAACGTTTCTGTCAAGGGCTGTTTTGTGAGTTTAGTTTATAGATCCTTGAACACAACACTTATTTTTGCTATATCAAGTATAAAAATCCCAGATCTACATGTTTACATGTAATACTTGTGATAAAACATACTTTTCTCAAGATTCATATGAAGATCCTAGTGATAAACTTCAAGTTTCGTAACATATTTTTAGATTAGTGAAGTAATCAACACATAATCACCAAATGTTTCAAGAAAACACACATAATCATGCATACACACATAGATCTACACAATTCAACTTGTATTCTCCCCCAAAAACAAGTAAAAAACCAAAAACAAGGGGGTATGAACTCACCTTGAGGTTTGGTTCGATTTTGATGAAGAGATATGAGAAGATGATGTTGTTTTTGGCCTAGCTTACTTCCTTGAAAAGATCTTGAGATGTGGATGGTTCTAAGAACATAATCCACAAATATATGGATGTAAGAGGAGATCTTTGAAGAGATCAAGAAGTTATATCATAGATCTAAGTGGGAACTTACCAAATTTGATGATCTTGAATAAGAATTTCTTGAAGTATCCTCTAATTCTCGAAAATTTACAGGAGAGTGTAGGAGTGTTCTTGTGAGCTTTGCTTAAGAGATTTGTAAGTAAAATAAGTGTGTGGTGGTGATTTTTGGCTCTATGGCCGAATTTAAGAAGAATAGGAGGGGAAGAGATGAAGCTTGCCTAGATACATGGGAAAATTACATTGTTGTATGGTGGTTATGGTGCATGGGTGACCACCATGTAACATTGAGGTGGCACTTGCAAAATAAACCACCTTTTCTCCCTTTTTTTGTATGCATAATGTGGGTTGGGCCGAGATTTGGGCTAGTAAGAAAGAAATTGAGGAGATTTGAGCCTTTACTTGAATTATTCGAATTCATGAAGCCCAAAAATAAATTTTCGGCCCATTGGGGCAAATGAAATCCTTTATGGCCCAACAAGGCTCATTAGAGATAAGATGGATTATTTTAGGCCCACATGGCCCAAAATGCTAAAGTTTGATGAATGTGGTCTATTTGGAGCCCAATTAGGGTTTCTAGGCCCAAGATATTCATGTTGAAGGTTTATTGGTCCATTAGGCCCAATAAGATAATTCTAGTTCATATTAAACTTGAATCGGAATTTTTTTAGAGTTTCAAACTCTTTGTTGAATATGAGAGATGTATTTGAATGAGCATAGAGTATGATATTTGCTTAAAGTACCAGATATTATACCGGTTGAATGATTATACGAGAGTAGAATTTCCTAGCAAAATGCTAGTTGTGACACGTCGTGGCAAGGAGAGCGCCATGTCGTGGTTCCTGTAAACACAAGAAAAAAAAATAATGTTTTGCAGATTTAATCCCACAAGAAGGATCTTTTAGCTAATATCGATTAATTTTTTGTAAAATTAAGTCGTTCCCCGACAATGACACCAAAAATTTGATGTGTCTTTGTATGTGCACTAGTTTTAATATTTATAAATTCTAGCTAATTTAACCAGCTAAAACACAAATAGGCAGTGTACATAGTTGCATAATAGTATAGTAAAAGTAAGTAAGGTGTCGAACTCAGGGAATGAAAATTTCAACAAGGAAATAACTGCTACTAATTAAACTAAAGAAATAATTATGAATGGGGGGGGGGGGGGGGGATCTGATTTTTCAAGTTCAGAAAAACTTAGTTGCATAATAGTATAGTAAAAGTAAGTAAAGTGTCGAACTCAGGGAATGAAAATTTCAACAAGAAAATAACTGCTACTAATTAAACTAAAGAAATAATTATGAATTGGGGGGGGGGGGGTATCTGATTTTGCAAGTTCATAAAAACTTAAATATCAACTAACTTTTAAGTAAAATTACTTAAACTAAACCTGAATGAATTATTCTGTTCTTCGTGTAGATCTCTTCGAATCCTTTATCTTCAATCAAATTTTGGCCTTCTTAGGATTTCTAGGAAGGTTTTGGTTGCTCTTAGTCGCAGGTAACAATAGCTCTCTCTCAAAATTTGTCCTAATATCTGTATTTATAAGTTGCTAAAATTACATCCCCATGACGTGGCGTATGACTTGCCACGACGTGGGAGCCACTTTTTCTATGTAAGCTCCAACTCTTCCATGTTAATCAACAGAGAATCTTCTAGGCTAGACATGTCACCCTGTTGTAGCATGTATGTGACTACCATGTGGCAACCATTTTATGCCTGATTTTTCTTCTCTTGATGAATGCTTCCAAAATCCAAGTCTCCAGCTTATCCAATTTGCTTCCTTTCCTTTGAAATGTATTTTTTTTTGGCTACAAAATAGATTTTACATGTAATAAGTACCAAATATCTTAATTAATAACCAAAATGTAGCTAAATATACTTAAATATTTCTTAGAATATATGATTAATTTTAGCAATATCAATATTCATTTGTTTTGATATCTATGGAGTTCTAGTTCATAGATTAAACATAACATGCTCATCATATAGTTGTAACACCCAAAATTTTCAAATAATTTTTCACAATTTAAAAACACACTTTCATTCATAATTGTTATAAAAATATCATTGTATCACAACAATCCATAACATCACATCCCAAGATCATAGTATGTAAAAACTCCTCGTGTGTGTACTGATCAAGCCGACGCCTTCCCACGATCCTCACTGGTACCTGAAACACATAACACAATATTGTAAGCATAAATGCTTAGTGAGTTCCCCAAAATACCACACACAACACATATTAGCCACTCGAGGCTATAACTCTGTTTGACCCTCTGGTCAATGTGTCTTAGTGGGACCCTCCAGTCCCATAACTCTGTGGGCCCTCTGGCCCTAACTCTGTGGACCTTCCGGTCCTAACTTTGTAAACTCTGTAACATACATAGCATAAATCACATAGAAATCACATCATGCAAAAGCATACAAAATACCCTGTCACATAACTCTAATTACCACTCTAGGTAAAGTATAGTGAGAAGACTCACCTCGGGTAACTCGGTAATCTCGAACTCTATAAAACCTGGCCTAGCCTCCGCCTAATCATATGAAATAAATACTCTTAATCAATACATCTCTCAAGGCTAGACTTTTCCCTCTATTGGTACTCTCAGAAAGGTAAAAGACCATTTTACCCCTCTCATGGCTCAAAGACCCTAAAGTTGACTAAACCCTAAAAGTCAGCAAAAGTCAACTCTCCAGGTTACGTTGCGCGTACCAAACATGTACGTTGGGCGTACCCAGCGTCCTCACAGAAATGGGGTGCGCGACCCCTTATGTCGCGCGTACTGGGATTACGCCACGCGTAACTCCCAGTTTCAGACTCTAAGCTCTTGAGGTCTTAAACAGTTAAGACCCACGTCCAACTTCTAGATCTGACCATTTCTAAGCCTCTTAATCCATAAAGTTGGTGACTTTAAGCCTTTTCATGGCTAGACAAGTCACTAACACCCATAACATTCCATTTCCCAACTCTAGAACAATGTTTTAAAAACCGGTTTGAACTGGCCGGTCGAACCGGTTGGACCGGGAATCGGGAGAGGGAGCGGTTCAACTATCACCAGTTTTACATTGATTTCTGAACCGGATTGAACTGGCCGGTTTTTAGAAAAACTCGGTTGAACCGGTTAAACCTAATAAAAACACATGAAAAATAACCATTTACATAACAAACTTTGGTGATTTTTTTTTCAAATCTATTAAGTTTTCTTTAAATAAAAATATATCGTAAATTTTATAAATTTTTTTGATGTGTTTGTATTCATATAAAACTATATGTTGTTTCGGTATTATACTTTATTTTCTTTTTGATGTATATGTATTGATGTAAAACACTAAAACTTATGATTATGTGTTATTTTAATGTATTTGGATTTATCTACAACTTATTTTTATATGTATTTTTAATGTTTGAACTTGTAAAATCAAATTCACAATTTATATATGTATGTATGTGTAGGAAAATAGAAAAAAACATGAAAAATATAAAAACCGGTTCACCCGGCGGTCGAACCGGTTAAACCGGGAACTGGTCACCATACCGGTTCAACAAAAAAAACGGTTTTTAAAACATTGCTCTAGAAACCTCATAACTTAAGCATGACCTCATAACAACGACCAAGATGGAATTTTTATGGATCTACAACACAAATATCACTGAAATGGGACAAATCTAGGTCCATGGAGTACATTACACTCATAAAGTCTCCACCTTTGGGACTTTTAACCCTAGAAATGGTCCATGCAACATCAAACCAAATAAAGAGGAAAGTTTTGAACTTTATACCTCTAGATGAAGCTCCTTTCACTGAAGATCTCAGATCCAAACTTGCACTTCAAGCCCTAGCCTCCACAAGCTCCTCTCCTCCTTCTTCACTAACACACCACGACACTTTTAGCTCCAAAACACACACACTCAAGCTAAGGACGATGGAAGGTTCTCTTAGGGTTTCACTCTCTGATATGGAGGCTGAGACATGAGCCTTAGCATCCTTTAAATAGTGCACAAGCCAAAATTTAGGGTTTGCATCTGGACCCGTTACGTCCAGCGTACCTAGGCGAGTCCGCGTCCAAATTAAGCGCATGAGTATGCGCAGCGTACTCCCTAGTACACCCATCGTACTCATTTGCTACAAGAACTCTCTCAAGGGACCAATCTTGACAACTTGACAAAATGGAAGGGTTAAATAGCTTTACCTGAATTTCGGGATGTTACAATAGTTATCTTGACCTATAAGTGAATGAATTCAATCATATTCATTTGGGTGTGGCTATATGTTTCGAATCATTCACTCATTAAGCGTTGTTATTGATACCAAACTCTAAATAATTGAAGTAATGAGTCCCATATTGACATATTTGTGTTACATGTCATATCTAAAAATAACATTTATGCTATCATGTTTCATATCATCGTTTGATATATCTCAAGTTATGACACTATGTTCATTAAGAAACCAATAAATATTTTTAGGTTAGAGGAAATAAATCATTGGAATAATCTATGCAGGGTCGTCCTTACATTATTTATAACTAAGCTAGGGCTTAGGACCCCCAATTCTAAAGCCCCCTAACCCAAGATATTTCAGCAAATCTAGATTCTTCCTTCTCCTTTCGTAGTTACGCATGCCACAAGAATCATAAGCCAAAATTGAAAGACTCGATTCTTACAAGTAAGTGACTATTCTTCTTCCTTCTCATTCGTTGATTCTCGATTCTTGAAAATCAAGTATGAAAAATACCTTATGTTCTTCATTCTTCTTCTTCTTCTTCTTCTTCTCCATTCTCTGATTGATTGTGCTTTCTCTGAAAAATACCTTCGACTTCTTAGTCTGATTCTTTCTCAGTCCTCTATTTCTCCATTGTTGATTGTTCAAAAGACTCAAAACTTCAAGGTTGTCAAGAAGACAAGAACGGAAACGGTATGTGCATATGTTTCCACTTTCCAGTTTTGAGTAAATGAGTTTTCCATTATCTAATTATCTATTCAGGTTAATAGTCGATTTTAGATTTTTTTTTTTAAAAAAAATTATTCATCGTCCATTGATTATAGAATATAGAATCATGGTTGGAATGAATTTGAATTTTCCATTATCTTCTATTCTCAAGGATGTCAAGAACTTAGTGTGTCAACCAGATAAGGCATGTACTTCCGGTTTACTGTTTGTTCATTTGTAGTTGTCTTGGTGGTTGTTATTATTAATCAAATAATCAATAATCATGTCTAAGAGAAAATACGAATCAAGGGCTTTAAAAAAGGAAAAAGCAAAAGTAACAAGAAGTTTTTATAGAATCATAGAAATGGTTGTTTTTAAAATTTTTAACTAAAAACAAAAATGTTGTTAATGAACAAGAACAAACTAATCTTGATAATAATAATCATGAACAAAATAATATTAAAATTGATAATGAACAAACTAATATTGCAAATGATAACGAACAAACTGATAATAAAAATGATAACGAACAAATTAATATTGAAAATGATAACGAACAAAGTAATATTAAAAATGATAACGAGCCTTTAAACATATATGATACAGGTAGATAGAATAATATTAATACTAATTTAAGAGATTTAATCGTAGAAAAATGGTCTAAAATTTATAATATTAACACAAAAATTTATAATCTTTTTTGTTTATCACTGGCGGTCCCAAGTCCGGATAAAGGAGGAAGGTTTATAACATTAAGTATAGTAAATGTCAAACAGTTGCAAATTTTTGATTCGCTTAGGTTGTGTTTGGCGCGCTATAACTAGCTGATAAACTAGCTTATTTTTCGAGTTTTTTTAAGTTGTCATGTTTGGCAAACCAAAAAGTAGTTTATAAGCTAGCTATTTAAAAAGCTACTTAGGCTATATTTGACATGCCACAACTAGCTGATAAGTTAATTGATTTTTCGAGCTTTTTTATGTTGTCATGTTTGGTAAACCAAAAAGTAGCTTATAAGCTAGCTTTTTAAAAAGCTACTTAGACTAGTTTTTTAGAAGTTTTTTAAAATTTTCCAAATTTACCCCTTAATTAATTATAGAAACAAATGCATTTAAAATGCCCTTTTATGTTATTTTTATATATTTCAGCCAGCTTTATCAAACGTTATTTTTTGTCAGCTAACTTCTCAACTATCAGCTAACGTTTTATTTAACAGGTAGCTTTTCAGCTTGTACGCCAAACATAACCTTAGTGTAGCTTTTTAGGAGTTTTTTTTTTCTTTTTTTTTTTAAATTTCTAAATATACCCCTTAATTGATTATAGATACACATAGAATAAATTACACGAATGGTCCCTATGGTTTAGTGTAATTTGCATGTTTGGTCCCTAACTTATTTTTTAAACTATGAAGGTCCCCACTGTTTGTTTTGTTACGCGCTTGATCTCTGTCTTAACTAAAAAGACTATTTTTTCATTGATATTTTTAATTTATTTAAATAAACATACCCCAACCCTATTCCATAATCTTAGCTTACCTACTCCACCATTTTTTCCTATTTAAATAATAGTCTTTTTGGGTAAGATAGAGACCAAACGCGTAACAAAAACAAACAGTGGGGACCAAATGCGTAACAAAAAGAAATAGCAAGGACCTTCCGAGTTAAAAATAAGTTATGGACCAAACGCGCAAATTACCCAAAACCATAGAGACCATTCGTGTAATTTACTATTCTTTTAAATGCCTTTTATGACATTTTATATATTTCAACTAGCTTTTCAGCTTATCAAACGTTATTTTTTATCAGCTAGTTTTTATTTAACAATTAGATTTTCAGCTATTAGCTAGTTTTTCAGCCAGTATGCCAAACATAACTTTAGAACCACCAAATTAATGTCACAAAAAAACACATTAGTTTTACTTCATGAACGTGTAGATGGCCATGACAAACTATGGACATTGGAAAATGAATCATATCTTTTGCATGGAGAATGAAAACATTTTTTAGAAGTTTTTTTTAAGCATGCACTTAAATGTGAGCGACTTAATGCATTAAGCACTTTTTTTGAAAAAAAGAACACCGAACAAATTAAAAAATTGAATAACACTTTGGGTTCACAAATGGTCCTCTCTCTCTCTCTCTCTATATATATATATATATATATATATATATATATATATATATATAGAGAGAGAGAGAGAGAGAGAGAGATGTTTAAATGTTTTTGACAATTATTGTGTGCCTGTGTGCACCAATGAGAATTCAGAAAATAATAAATCATTTGAGGGTATTATAGTAATCTTGACATATTTAAATATGGTAGATAATTAATATATTTATCATCCCTTTAATATATGGGATATCAAAGTTAAATTCAAAAAACCCTACGCTTGAAAATTACAATTGTCGTTAATCCCTTCACCCATTTTCCATTCTCTTCGGCTTTCACCCAACACCGATCGACTCCGCCACCACCGTCGAACGCTGCCACCGATCAAGAATATAGGCATGCTTTCTTTCTTTACAGTTCATAGCACATGGAATTTGACTCTGGTTTTTCTATCTTCTAGTTATTTCTGTTGATTGTGATGATATAGCGATGAATCAATTTCATGTCGTGTGGATGAATCTGACCCCTTTTTTGAACGATTGAATGAGTTTGAATTTGACAAGTGATTTCAATTATATTTATTTAAAACTGCAGTTGGGAATGCGACTATACGAAGGAGAAGACAACATGTTCCAGTGGCGAAAGAAAGAAGAGAAGCGATGTTCAGAACCAAGCGATAATGTACGGAAGGAGTTATCAAACTCCATGGATGTTTCCATCAATGGCGACATGATGATTGCTAAGACTCTCACTAATTTTTTTCGAAGAAACTGAAGAAGCACACCACGTGTTCGATAAAATGCATAGTTGAAATCTAGGTATTTGTAACTAGAAAACAAAAGATTGTTTGTGTGATGTAGTAACTTGTGCTTAACCGTAGAAATTATTTACCTCAATCCTGAAAATAGATTTTACATCCAATTGCTTTTTGGTTTTGATTTTGGAACACAATCATCAGTTTTTTAACCAACATATATATATATATATATATATATATATATATATATATGTTTATGCATTCTATGTATTCTGCCAGAATTTATTCTATGTATTCTATCATATTCTGTATATTTTGTCAGAATATATAAAGTCATAGAAATTGCAAGTAACATGAAAGGATAAAAACCATGGTTAGATATCTGTTATTCATTTGATTGTTAATGAATTGAGAGGATAAAAATATGTTATTTTTTTTATTCATGTCTTCCGATTATGGTTTTGGTTAATTATTTAAATGTTGATAATAAATTCTGCTAGAATTTTACTGTTTTATTTTGATAAAATTTTAATATTTATATGTTTATAATGTATTCTAACAAAATTTGTGATTGAAATGGCTTTGAAGAATGGATTGAAGAACTGATGGGAAAGGTTTGAAGAATGAATTAAAGAATGATCACACTCAATGTTTAAGAATGTTGTTATTTTTTAAGAATTACACTTGTTATTCTTTTAGAATGTTGTTATTATTCAAAGATTCATAATTAATTATTTGGTATATTATTAGTTCAAGAATCTATTTTGTGTATTCTTTTCAGAATGTATTTAGTAGTTTATAATTGACATTATGTTATTCTGACAGAATATGTTAGAATTTAGTTATTTTTCAAACTCGGATTCCAGAACTTTGTTATTATTCAATAATATTCTAATAGAATAAAATTCTGAAAGAGCATCATTCTAACTAAAAAAATATTCTGACAGAATAAATCGGTTATGTTTACAAATTATGTTAGAATTGAAATTGAATTAATTAAAAAAATCATATTTTTAAAATTAGGAGAATTAATTACCCATAAATATCCAAAAATTTCCTTTTATAATTGTAGTTAATTTTCCAAAATACCCTTTTGCTAAAATTTGTGTGATTATATGATACATGCTATTCTATTGTGATATCATACACTCTCAAATTATGTCCATTGATGAATTCCATCCGTTGGTCCAGATTTGTGCATTCTGGCACACAATAGTTAGTAAAAACAAAATAAACTAAGCCTATATATATATATATATATATATATATATATATATATATATATATATATATATCCTACCTAATAAATAAAAAACTTTTTGCCACATGTCATCTTCTCCTTCATTTGGACACATGTCATGTTCAAGAATTTTTAAATTTTTGATTTTTCACTTGTCATTTTATTGTATTTTTCATTTTATATAATTAAAATTCCACATTTAATATGTAAGATATTTATTAGAAAATTTTTATATATGTAATGTATTTTATACATTAAAGACTCATTAATTTTAATAATTCAAAAAATTTCTTATTTTTCTTATAAATTCAAACTTTTCAAATTGTTAAAATTTTATATTTAATTATTTTTAAATAAACACATATAATAAATGGGTCTCACACGTAATATATATATATATATATATATATATATATATATATATATATATATATAGGTTCAGGTTCATTTGAGACCATTCTAATTTTGTGAGACCGTGAGACCAAATCTAAAAATAATTTTAAAATGCAAAATAAATGGAAAAATCCAAAAAAAAAAAATTTTAAATATTATTTTCGGAACTTGAATTACCTAAAAAAATAAAAAAAATAAAAAAAATCCGTTTTTTTTTGAAAAATACGTGAATTATTCTAATAGAATATTACACTGACATATTCTAAAAAATAATTTTAAAATGCAAAATAAATGGAAAAATCTAAAAATTCTTTTTTTAAATATTATTTTCGGAACTTGAATTAACTAAAATAAATAAAAATAAATTCCATTTTTTTTTGAAAAATACGTGAAATATTTTAATAGAATATTACACTGACATATTCTAAGAAATAATTTTAAAATGCAGAATAAATGGAAAAATCTAAAAATTCTTTTTTTAAATATTATTTTCGGAACTTGAATTAACTAAGAAAAATAAAAATAAATTCCATTTTTTTTGAAAAATACGTGAAATATTATAATAGAATATTACACTGTACATATTATAAAAAATAATTTTAAAATGCAAAATAAATGGAAAAATCCAAAAATTCTTTTTTTAAATATTATTTTCGGAACTTGAATTAAATAAAAAAAACATAAAATAAATAAATAAAATAAAAAAATGCGTCTCACGGTCTCACAAAATATAGGTGGTCTTCAAATTAACATAACCATATATATATATATATATATATATATATATATATATATATATATATATATATATATATATATATATATATATATATATATATATATATATATATATATATATATATATATATATATATATATACAGAGAGAGAGAGACCATTTGGCAACCCAAAGCGTTATTCGATTTTTTAATTTGTGCGGTGTTATTTTTTCAACTCCGTAATCTCATATTTTATCTTTTATCTTTTATATCATATCAGTAAATTTAATTTAGCCAAAGAACTTCAAAAGCATAACATGTGTCTATGTCATAGACCTAATTTCAGATGTGTAAGGAAAATTTATGAACTATAATGTATATTCATATATTTATATCACCATCCATGTGCATTTGATCATATGATGACAACTTGCGAATTTTTCGTGGACATATATATATATATATATATATATATATATATATATATATATATATATATATATATATATATATATATATATATATATATAATAATGATACACTTTATAGTTGTCATTTTAAAACACATCTAACAAAGTTATGTAGTATTTAAAATATTTCATATAGGTAATATAATTATATTTTTTTTAAATGCCATCTAGTAAATTTTTGGAAGTATATATCAACAAATATACATAACATTACTTTATTTTTTGAGATATTAATATTATATAATATATTAAAACAAAAGTCATTTATGTTTTCATATTTTGGCCAAACATATTTCTTATTTCATACTTTACCAACAATATCTATTTTTTTTTTTTAATATTTGGTGTAAACTATAGTTTTGTATCTTAATTGGTCACAAAACATTCTTATTTAGACTTTGACTATAAAAGTTTCTTTTGTTGTTGATAGATTTGACCCTTATATTTTTGTATGTTGCCACTTTCCATCCGTACTTTGTAGAATGTCCCTTTCACTCTTTTACTTTATAAAATATCACTTCTATCCTCTTGAATTTGAGCATCAACATTTTCCATCCTTTGAACTTTCATATATTTTGGCATGTTTGCAGGTTTTGTCCCTAGACTTTTGTATGCTAGGAAGTTTGGCCCCCTCACAAATATATAAGTCATCGTTTTATAAAAATTAATATAACCCCTCCTCCAAACTGTGCACCCAAAACAAAACCTAGTCTGCATCCCTCGCTCGTAATCGAAAGAAAGCTTGGGCCGAAGGGAAGGGGCTTCCAACGATGGCAAGCTTACGGGATAAGGGCATACTCGTATGAAAAATATCCCAACTAAACGCTAAGCATTGAACCTTACTTCAAAGACTTTTATACGACCAACCGCCTACTTAATTACACTTCCGGCATGGCATTAAGCAAGTTCCTTCTTCTGCGAATATGAGATAGACCGACGGGACTGTGGGAATAGCGAAAGCCCTGATTCAAAGATATTGGCCAGTCAAAAGGAAGAAGGTGAAAGACTACAAAAGTATTCCCCCTAAAGCTCTGCAAAGGCCTTTCGGAGATTGACCGTTTTTTCGAATTCGTATCCGTTGGCTAAGTACTTAGAAGCTTGGCCGCCAGTAGCCTCGCGGTGAGTGGACAATATCTAGTTTAATAATAAATACAACCAACCAATTTATAGTATCACACAATATTATGTATCATACATCAGTACAATCAACATAGACAATTAGTTCATACTCCTACTTGCAAGCTATCCTTCACTTTGATGTCATCATGTTTTAGTTTTCTATATACATCCCATTTACCAATAATTAATGCTAGCAATCGATCGGTGCTATGATAGACAAAGATCTCAAATTCAACTGTTATCGACGATCTAAAATAATATATACTATTTCGTGTGAAAAAACCCCAAAAACTTTGTTTCCATAGTAAAAAAAATTAAGGAGGCCTCTTCACGCCACACGTAAAAGTTAGCCGCATCAACACAACACAACACCCCTCCACCACCACCACTTCATTATTATGGGGGTAGGCTTCACACACACACACACACACACACACACACACACATATATATATATATATATATATATATATATATATATATATAGAGAGAGAGAGAGAGAGAGAGAGAGTCTTCCTCTCTCTCCCTTGTAACCTTTTTCAATGCTACTCACTAACCTCCATCACCACTATGTCCTCACTCATGTTTGGAGTGATGTTCACCGTGAGGTAGGGGTGGCAATCGTGTCGTGTCGTGTCGGGTTCGTGTCGTGTCGTGTCGAAACACTAAACGGGTTGAAAGTGCTTGACCCTAACCCGACCCATTTAATTAACGTGTCTTGTCGTGTCATCCCGTTTATTTTCGTGTCGAGTTCGTGTCGGGTTTCGGGTTAGGGCTATCCTTTGAAATATGTCGTGTCATGTGAGGTTAAAAGATTGAGCATGTTAAAAGAGTTGGAGTTGGGTAGGCGGAGAGGAAAAACTAATAGTTTGGAGGCAGAATAGATGAAGTCATAGCAAGTTCAGATGACAAAATTAAAAGAGTGGGAGTTGGGGAGGCGGATGAAAAGGTCGCGAGGATGTGAGAGTGGTGAAAGAGACTGGGTAGTTTGGGAGAGAATGGAAAAACTGAAATTAAGTCTTGATCTAGACGACTAAGTCATTTCAACATTACAAAACAACTCAATTCAAAGGTTTTCTTTTACTTATGGTTTTGGTTTTGTATCTTTCTAGTTTATTTAAATAATTCAAAAAAATTGCATATAAATAAACGGGTCATTTTCGAGTCATATTCGAGTTGAAATTCTCAACCCTAACCTTACCCGTTTAATTTCCGTGTCGTGTCGTGTCAACCCGTTTATTTAAACGGGTTGAAATATCTTACACAAACTCGTTTATTTCGTGTCGGGTTTCGTGTCGTGTCAATTTTTGCCACCTCTACCGTGAGGTGACAATGTCACTTCAGTCTTACGCCATTTGTTACACTACAATACCGACCGGCCTAATCACCAGGGGTATATAATGAAAAATTAAATTAATTAATGGAGGTGGCTAAACATTAACACCATCATTAAATATGTTGCTTGGTGCAGCACACAAGGTACAAATCATTACTTTATGTGTTGACGAGTTTAAGATTCACAAATAAATTTTGTATTAGACTATTTAAAAATATCTACAAATCCTAATCATTTAGAGTGTGAATATTTCAAGCTACCTTGATTGGTTAAATCATCAATGTACAATAGCTAGGAAACATAGACACAACACTCCAACATAATGAAACCTTCAATAACAAGCTTCCAAACATATTTGGCCCTAAGCAGTAATGACATGTTGTTTGGAAAAGAAGTTCGTCATATACATGAAAACGAACACGTTTTATTTTAAACAACCGAGTTTTCTAGGAACTATTTTTTCGTACTAAAATTATGTTTAAAAATAATAATGTTTAAGCATGTCACATGATAGAGTGTAAAGAAGATAATACAGATGTTCGTATGTTAAAATTGATTATTTTTTCATACAACCAACCATATTATATATATATATATATATATATATATATATATATATATATATATATATATATATATATATATATGTCTCGTTGAGATTAAAAATAAACGAAAGATCATGAGATTTAACCTCAGCCACATATTTCATATTTGTCACTCTAACCCTCCGACATACCGACACGACATACTTGTTATAATCATAAATGATTATATAGCACCGCCCATTCCTTTCTCCTCTGCCACCATCCCCACCACCACAACCGTGACCGCGACCATCACTACTACCACCTCTGACCACACCACTGTCACCTCCGTCACTTATATCATCACCATCTCTGTCACCACCACCTCTTCTGCCACCAACTGTCATAATTATATATGATTACTCAATCTGTGAACATATACATATATATATATATATATATATATATATATATATATATATATATATATATATATATGATTATATCTCTCTGTCACATAATTATTTATGATTAGGTATACTCCGCTGCTGCCGGTACACTGGAACGTTAGAGCGGCAAATAAAAAATATGTGACTGAGGTTGAATTTTGAAATCTCTACTTTTTTTAATCTCAAGTGAATCATCCCATATATATATATATATATATATATATATATATATATATATATATATATATATATATATATATATATGGTTAGGTTCATGTGAGACAAATGGATTTTCTGAGACAAAGGGACCAAAACTTGACCACTCATCTCAAATAATTAATGTCTAGGAATAAAGCATAAAAACACTATAAAAAGGCTGATGTGGGCGGTGACAATTTTGAAAATATGTCAAAGTTTATGATTAACTATGGACCTGGAAGGATAGTCCTGTCATTTTGCACTTAAATCATGTGAGAGCTGATTCTTTTCTTCCCAGTCGTGATTTGCTTCTTCTTTCTCCCCTAAACTTTTCTTGATCTGGATTTTTCTCAAGCGCGATTCCATAGAATATGAAATCGATCCAAATCTTCTCAATCTTCTTCCATAAAACCCTAGAAATCTGCCCTATCAACGAGAACTCGCAACAAAAAACCCAAGTTTTGGTTTTGTATCAATTCAACGAAAGTCCATAGTCGCATCCCTAATTAACTAGATTTATTTCTTCAATACATCGATTTATTCAGATCAAACATCGATTGTGGTTGTTTCAAACACAAAAACCTCTCAAAATGGGAAAATTACCTCTATTACAGGTATTCTGATTTTAGATTTTGATAAATTAGATTTTATCTTTTCTGAATATCTTAATAGTTTATATGAAATGACTCTTCGATTAATAGTTTGTTTAACTTGTTATGTTATTTTTTTGATTAACCACATAATCTAACACTACATTAGCAAACTAGGGTTTAACAGATTAATATTATGTTTTGATGAAATTATGGTTTTTAGTTTAATATGCTTTGTAATGGAATCTATTAGTTTTATGCTTGTGACTATAATACGTTTTGAGAATCTGAAGATTTGTTATTCTATTTTGACATAATCGAATTCATCTCTCTGTATTTCTAGTGTGACAATATCAAATTTAGATTCATATTCTAGATAATATAGATTCTAAATTGTCTTTTGTAATAGGCTTCAAGAAGTTGCTATTATGTTTATTCTAAATTGTGAATTAATTTTCTGAAAATGTTTATTGTAGCTATGGTTTGTATTTGTTCTAGGTTCACTATAGCTTAAGTTAGGAATAAACTTGTTTATTGTAGTTTCAGTTAATGTTTTTTGAAATTGTTTACTATAGCAATGATTAGTGTTTAATACACATTTAAAGCTAGTGAAATTGTTTGTTTAGGTTGGTAGTGGTTGTTAACCTAAGGTCTAAATAGGTCTATTCTTTTGTATTTTATGTAATATTAAATATTTTTTCTGAATTATACTAGATATTACTAATCGAATTAAAGGAATATAAACTTTATTTGGAGTCAGTACCATGTGGAGAGTTATGTTTTTTTGTTATTTTATCTCATAGATTCTACTTTGTGTACTGTTAATAATGTCTTGATCATATTAGATTTGTGTAAAATTAAATGTGAAAATAAAATAAGTTTCTCTAATTGTAATTTATTTATTAAACAATTTTCATGTTGTTAATTATTATCAGAATGTTAGAATATTCTAGTATAATGAATTGTTTGTTTATATCCTAGTTTTATTGTTTTAATAAAAGTATGGTTTATGTTTTGATACAGTTGAAATGAAGAAACTACTAAATCAAGGGAAAAAAGAGTTTTTGATCCTAAAAGAAAAAAGGGAGGATTCCGTATATGCCCTTATTAAACATATAAATATCATATATGCCCGGCCTAAATTTCAAATTTCGTATTTGCCCTCCTTAATGTTTTGTAATATCATATATACCTAAATCTATTTTTTTGATAATTTTTATTAATTTATATTTCATTTTCATAATCTTAAAGCATCATAATTCAAAAAAACTTTGAATGGACAATATTGCCCTTGGTACTTACTTCCTCAAATCACATTCTCCCCATCACAAAATCATGATCGAGTTGATCCCTTATACTTTCGATCGAAGCTTCTGATCGTTGTTTCCCTGGTGTCGCACACACTCATCACGCATCACAAGAATCTCTTTTGGTTGTTGTGATGATCGATTGACAGATAAGAAACTTGAATGAATTATCCCTTTCCTGTGGTTTCAACTAAGAGCCTACTCAAGACACATGATACCAACAAAAAACAACAACAGAGCTTGGAGATCGAGTTTCATTCAGTTAAGTTTTCTCTTTGCATTCAATTTTTCATTTTATTTTCTTTCTTTAATACTCATTTTCAATTTTCAATCTTATTGCTCAATTCCTTGATAGAATAGAAAAACAGGGGTTTTTTGGAAGCAACAAATGAACCCACGACTAAAATATTTCATCTACAAATACTGGAATTGCCCTCAGTTGTGGAATCAAAAAAAATCAACACAAACACGCGTTCGTTACCTGATGCCATCATAATTGTAAGCACCCAAAATTTCGATACACAAATGATAATTTCAAGACAAACCACATACCACAAAATCCTTACCATCGAGAAAGAATGAGTACAAGTATTTTACAGATATTTGAAGGAGAAGTAAGGAGTACAAGTATTTTACAGACATGTGAACACCCAATATTCTAAACATCTTCAGATAGTGAATCTTCTTCATTCATACCTTCATGCGCTGAAAATATTGCAGCTAGTGTGATCAACAACAACGAAATCAACAACAACGAAATTGGAGAGATAGAAAATTGGAATATGGTTCAATCAATCACCTGATGCTAGCGTGATGCATATGTGTGCGACAACAGAGCTGAATATGGAGGCTATGATCAGAAGGAATGATCAACAAGCGCAAAAACGTGAGTAGGGAAGCAGTGATGGTAAATTTCCTGTGAACATGTGTTGTATTGGAAATTAGAAATGAGGGCATTATTGTCCATTTACAATGTTTTTTTAGTTATAATGATTAAAAATTATGAAAAAAATATAAATCAATAAAAATTATCAAAAAAAATTAGATTTGGGTATATATGATATTAAAAAACATTAACAAGGGAAAATATGATAATTAGAGTTTAGGTCGGGTAAATACGATATTTAGATCTTTAGCAAGGGCATATACAAAATTCTTCCTAAAAAAATGTTGAACAATTTCTATCATTAGGAATAGATAAAGGCAAAAAAGTCACACTTCATGATACCTCATCTGATAGCTCGTCATATGATCAACATGCATCAACAGAATATGAACAAGTACATAATGTCGATATCCAGTTATGTATTGACAAGAATAGTACTTGTAATGTTTTAATTTTGTGTCATGTAATGTCAATAACATCTTTCTCATATTACATGAGTTTATATTTAAAGTTTATATGTATAACATTCTATTGAAATTAGATTTTTTTATACTCTTATATAAAAATGTTCAAGGATATTCTAAATTATATATAGAATATTATAAAAATGAGATGTATGCTATTCTAATAGAATAATGTTATATGTTATTTGTTATCATAAATTATAGGCTAACTGCAAACATGTATAAAATTATAATATTCTAAAAAAATATATGTTTTATTTACATATAGAATATTTTTACAAAATAATGTTATAATTTGATCGCTAACATGTATAGAACTATAATATTACAATTAGAATATTCTAATTTCTAGAAGCTGTTTTAAGTTGATTATTATGAATATTATGTTAGGGTAATATTATATGTTTTATGTTATAATACACATATATATAATATTCTAGTATTCTAATATTATATGTTGTTTGTTCTTATAAGTGTATAACTAGAATATTCTAATAAAATAATGTTCTATGTTTTCAATTGAATAAATTGATATATTAAATGAAAATAATGTGTACATATAGAATATTCTAGTAGAATAATGTTATATGTTATCTGTTTTCAAAACTTATATGATGGGATTAAAACAACTTTTAATCTATGAAGATCGATTAGATCTTGAACAAGTATATGAATGTAAAATAACAAGAACGCAATAATAAGAACAAAACAGCTTGAATCAAACGTGTCGAATGATTAAATAAAATCCTCAGAAGAGCTCGACTAAGAACATCAACTGTAGAGGATTAGAAGATTACAAGAACGATTAAAGAAAAATATTGTACTCTGTATGAATCGCTATATCGATAATCACAACAATCTTAACCTAAAATGCATGCAAGCATTAAACTTATATACAATGCATAAAAGGCTCACAGTTGGACAGGCCCAAACCGGAGAATACAAGGCTAAACTAACGAGCCCAAAAGACGCAACATCAAAACTATCTTCAGCCCAACAATCTCCCCCTTTGCGTCAATTTGGAGCAAGACCTTCACTTCTTACTTGGGCCGGCAGCTGAAGCTGGTACCTTTTTCTTCACGGTACTAAACAGACACTTGGTTATGGAGAGGATGGTCTGTCTAAACCGGATGTACCAATTGATCATATCATTGAAGTACTTGATATCATCAGCCGAATTCTCCTTACACCGCTTGATGATTGATAAGACGTGTTCCAAGCAAGCTGTGGTGTAAAGGTGCTTGTCAGCTAAAGCGAAGATACATTTCTGTCCTTCGGCTTTAGTGAACATCACTGAGTTTCGCCTCGGATCTATCTTACCCATTTGCATTTGATTTAGATCACTGGCCGATCCCACAGGTGCGACTTTCGGTTTCTTCTTAAAAACTGTGGTGACCTCCTGATCCATTTGGGAAACCTCCATGATGTAGCAAGCCAACATCCTTTTGACATGGTCTATGATAGGACTATATTCGGTTTCATCTGTCAGCAGGATATTGTACAAGACTATCCAGTCATGAGGATTCAGATTCGGCAGATCCGCCAGGGAGATGATGTGGGTAGTTCTTGCAGATCCTCGGATGAGCTTGAACTTAACGTTTGTGAATCTCCCCACGGCATAAGGCTTCAGCACCCGAACATTAACAATCTTCTGGGCGCTCCAGGTGAGGTATTGTGGGCGAGTGGCCTCCAGGTAGAAGTCAATGAGCTCCCTGTCAAGCTCATCGTTCGGATGCGGGACTTCAAAAATGTTAGAGAAGGCGTGGAAGATGAACGCCTTTCGAGTCAGTGGCATATCAAACTGCGAATCGATAGAATTGTTGCAGTCGAATGATATCACCGGCTCGAGCCATAGTATGCTTGGAGTCTCTATGGCCTCTTTTATCATACGATCCCTGGTCCAGGCAGGGAAGAGCAACTTTCGGCTCTCAAGGAGATCATGGGCTTCTTTTTGCTTTCGTTCGGCTTCTTCAGCCTCACGCGCCACACGACTGGCATCGTCATCAGCATTGCGACTGTTCTTTCTTTTTAACATGTCCGCAATGGTCTCCTTGTCTTCATCTTCAACTTCATCTTCATCTCCTCCCTCAGCTATGTTTTTGCCCTTGTTCTTCACACCCGAACCCGAGGCATGACCAGTTGGGGGTGGTTCGGTTGTGTGAGTAGCTTTGGAGGAAGGAGGTGGTTTCGATCCTTTCTTCTCATCTCCCCCTTGTTTCGGAATGGACACGAAACTCGGTAGGCCTTCAATTTTGCTTAAAAGGTCCATGGCCGGAGAGAGTTTTTCAGCGAGGGTGCGCCTCACTGAGTGGTTAAGGATGGGGTCGTGTGCTTCCAGGATGTTTGATAGAGCTGCGTGGACATCCGAAACACACGTCTTTATGACTTCCCTCTCGGATCGAAGAGCTTCCAATTGTTGCTGGGAGTTGGAAAGCTGCGTGCTCTTGACCTTAAGGGCGGTAGTCTTACTCGCCAAGACGTCCATCAGAGAGTTTTCTGCTGCAAGATCCTCTTGTAGCTTTGCCAGGCGGGCATCGATGGAGGCACGAAGTGCCGAGTTGTCGTCGCTAAGAGTTTGTCTGAGAGTAGCGAATGAAGACAGCTCCGTCGAGAAAAACTTGGCCAATTGTTGAACAACTGGTTCCAGAGTTGTCTTAGTGGCTTCGGCGCTCTCCTGCAAAGACTGCAGCAGGACAGAAGCGTCATTGAATAGTTTATCGACTTTTTCGGTCGCAGCCTCACAGGCTCGGGTGGAGGCATCGATAGCAGCAGTTGCTGAGGCCACGGAATCATGTTGAGCCCGGGAGAAGGCGTCAACGATCTTCTGAAGGGCAGCTTCAGACAAAGACGACTGCTGGTTGGAGGAGGAGGCGAGAAGTTGATCAACCTTCTCGTTAAGCTCGCGAAGATGCTTCTTTGTCACTGGAGCATCATCCTCCTCGTCACTCTGAACTTGAAACGGACTATAGTAGACCGAATCGAAGTTCATGTGATCACCACCAAGGTATTGATCACCGCCATCGGAGGCGTCTTCTGGAGATTGAGGTGGTGGTGAAGCTGGGGGTGTTATTGGTTTGGTTGGTTCAGGTTGAGTGGGTGGGGGGTTAGTTTCGGGTGGTGGTTGTGTATGGGTTTCGGTTTGTGGTGGTTTGGTTACAGGAGGGGTTTCGGTAACTGGTGGTGTTTCGGTTGATGTGGTGAAAATGGGTGGTGGTATAGGGAAAGAGGTTGGGGGAATAGTGGGGTTTATGGTGGGAATGGAAATAGGAATTGTTGGTGGAGGTGAAGGAATAGGAGATTGATGAAGTTCCATCTCCGGGGTTGGGGACCGAGGTGGTGTGTTGCCTCGTTGAGGAGATTCGTCTCCTTGTGATCCTTTAGAGTCTGAACTCCCACCTTCGGATTCGCTTGAAGAGGAGGGAATAAGGAGCTTTCGCTTCTGTTGGGTCTTCCTCCTTTTCGGTTGTGGGGATGAAGAAGCCTTCGGTTGTTTTCGCTTTTTGGGAGAAGGTCCCTTTGGAGCTTTGGACACTTGCTTCCCTTTCTCTGCCTTTTTGCCCCTGTCCACCGGTTTATCGGCATCATGAATCGATCGCAGCATGTCCGGTGTCAGTTCCCTCGGACCAGTTGGCCTAAACTCCTTGATCGTCCTGATCAGTCTGCCATCGGCGGGCACATCGGCATACATCGACTCCGGGATAGAGCCAATGAATGAAAATTTTGATGCATCGGATATGATGATCTTCTTGGTATGAAATGTACCAATAGAAGACATCGATGCTCCATCGGCTGTTGGAACATTGAACCTGTCCATTGCCCATCTTGTGATCAAGATCCAGAATCGGGCCAGCGACACTTCAGAGTGTCGGGATGAGGAAGAGAGGCTCTGAATCAGTTGTTGCCAAAGAACAAACCCATAGTCTAGGTTTATCCCGTTGTACACCCCATACATTATCGAAAGGAAAAGACGACTTGCACCGTCAGATCCTGAGCTCCTCTCTGACAGTCCCTTGAAGAGAACTGTAAATAACCCATTCCACTGGGGCGGTAGGCAGGACTTCTTAAACTTGGCGACGGAGGTGAGAACCTCTGTGTAGCCCATGTTGTAAAACATGCTGTACAACATCCCAACCGGAATCGTCTCCGGGTGAACTCGCGATGGGTCTGCAGCAAACCCTAACATAGTGCAGAAACGGGGGCGAGAAATCGAAGTCTTGTGCTCTGCCACTTCAAAGAATACCCGGTCGACGGTCTTGTCGTAGTAAGCCGTCGCATAGACCTGTGATAAGGTCACCATTGGCACCGTTTCGATCCGTGACAGTGCAGGAGCAAGCTGGGAGTACTTGAGGCATTCTATGACCGGCGACATATAGGAATCATACGCCAGTGGATTCAGATCAATGACTAGGCATTGTTGGGGTCGGATGGGAAGAATCTGAGAAGTTGCATGAACAGAGGAAGATTCAGCCATTGTTGCAGGTTTGGAGAAGAAGATGACCGGGAGAGTTTTTGGAAGTATTTTTGCTTTGGAAATTATGGAGGCAGTAAAGAGGTAAAAGGTGGTGTAGACGGCCTTTTATAGTGGGTGATAGGAGAGAGAAAAATCGTTTCAAATCTCTTATGGAAATACGAAACGGGTTTTTGAGTGACTGATTGGTGACAGTTGGGGCGTGCGATGATCACGTAGGAGAGAGAGTGTCAGTTTCCTAGGATTACGCCGCCCAATAAGCGCCGGTTCAGAGAGAGGAACCGTTTCCATTTCCACACGCGCCTTTAAGCCAGAGTGATGACTCTTCAATATCGCACACGCGTCCATAAGTGTCAGAAAAAGCGCGGCCGTTTCAAATTCACGCGCCCTCCTTTTTACCGTCGTTTGAATTTCTATCCATTTAACTCCCGCCGAGTCAACAACTTTTTGTCTTTTCCCCTTTTAAACGGCTGTTTTCAATTAATGACCCACGTGGCTAATTTTTGACCACTACTTCATGAGTAACCATCCAGTAATAATCCAGCCTGTAAAATAATTAGTAACGGAGTTTTTGAAAATCTAGGATTTTCGTGCAAAGAGTGTAAAAGAAAAAGAAATAAAACAACTCTTTTTAGGATAATCTGTGATGTCAATAACGACACGAAACTGATGATCCCGGGCACGAATCTCTTCCTTCAAGGTCAAGAGAGACCTCAAAGTGTTAGTGTGGAATCCCGTTGAATTACGATCAAACATTTATTAATAAATGTTGAAAGGCTTCTTTTAATTAGGCTTATTAAGGGTGGTTTCGCTTTGAGTCATCAATCCAATTCTTGATATAAGAACGAAAGTGAACAAAGTACTTGTGAGACCGGTGTAGTCTATTGAACAAGTAGGTTGGAGTTGATTTTGTAGTGGCGTGGATTAATAGGAAATCTCAGATAAAATTTAAAACTGGATCCCTTGGGAAGAAATGTTATGGTGAGTAACAATTTCATTGGAATCACGCAAAAGAAAAATTGAGATTCCTTGAAGGTACATTCGTCAATTCATTGATGTTGAATTTTGGGTTTCACTTAGCTCGTAGTGGCACGGAACTAAGATCATAAACACAGATGTTGTGTAACCATAAACCTCAGTGGTAGTTTCTGAGAGTCTCAAGGGTTACAGTGATGAAACGAATGTAATGGAGAAGTGTAATGGGGATGGTGAAGAAAACATAGTACCTCTGCTGCGAACATAAGGACCAAGCAGGAAACTCTTAACTCATGTGAGAAAAGAGTGAGGTAGCTCACGATTAGAATAAATGAGTTAGCCTTATTGGGAAGACAAG
The DNA here is from genome assembly GCF_051521515.1 of Lactuca serriola. Classification (NCBI taxonomy): domain Eukaryota; kingdom Viridiplantae; phylum Streptophyta; class Magnoliopsida; order Asterales; family Asteraceae; genus Lactuca; species Lactuca serriola. The sequence goes on along the minus strand of NC_136412.1, from coordinate 194,336,139 downwards.
GTTTGTGTATACCAGGTCATGAAGGCTATTATTCAAAATCTTATGAGGCTTGGGACACATACAGCAGCATGCTTCTAGGGACACTTAAGTAAGTCATCAAATATATCCCCATAAACGAATGAGCACTCAAAAAAAAATTAAATAAAATATTTTTGGAGTTTTTGAATAAAAAATAGAAATAACATTTAAAAAATAAGACTTAAAAAAAATTATAAAAGAGTTAAAAGAAAAAAACTTAAGAAAAAAAAAAACTTTGGAAATAGTTGAAAAACCGAACCCGAACGTTCGGTTGGTTTCGGTTGGGAAAAAGTTGAAAAACCGAACCCGAGCGTTCGGTTGGTTTCGGTTCTAGAAATTTTGAAAAACCGAACCCGAACCTTCGGTTGGTTTCGGTTCAGGAAAATTTTGAAAAACCGAAGAGTTTAGATGAGCAATTTGGAAAAACTTTTTACACAAAGAAAAACAAATTTTGTACAAATAATATACAACTCAAAAAAACTACCTTTGAATTAATGAGCGAGTCAGATGGTTGAACCGAACCCGAACGTTCGGTTGGTTTCGCTTCTTACGTTTGAGTGTGAGAGGTAGTGTGAGGTACTGACTCTGATTCCATCATACCTAGCCCTTGCAATATTTTATTGAATGATGCTTCGGGAAGAGCTTTGGTAAAGACGTCAGCCAGTTGATCAGTGGTTCTTACGAAGTGAACTTCGACATTTCCATCTTCCACATGATCTTTGATGAAGTGATACCTCAGTGCTATGTGTTTGGTTTTAGAATGTTGCACTGGGTTATGACAGATCCTAATTGCACTTTCAGAGTCACAATATAGTGGGATCTTCTTCATATTGAGTCCATAGTCCCGAAGTTGACTCTGGATCCAAATCACTTGTGATGTGCAGGATGCAGCGGCAATGTATTCCGCTTCGGCAGTAGACAGCGACACACATGTTTGTTTCTTGGATTGCCAGCTGACCAACTTCCCATCAAGAAATTGACAGCCACCAGTTGTGCTTTTACGGTCGAGTCCACATCCTCCAAGGTCAGCATCAGAATAGGCTTGAACGAAGAAGCCTGAGTTGGATGGATACCATAGACCTAAGGAGGTGGTTCGCTTGAGATAGCGTAGGATGTTCTTTACTGCCAGCATGTGAGGTTCGCGTGGGTTAGCCTGAAATCGAGCACAATAGCATACAGAAAACATGATATTAGGCCTGCTAGCAGTTAAATACATCAGTGAGCCTATCATTTGACGATAGAGCGTGATATCGACAGCCGGTTTATCTAGTGAAGGGGTAAGCTTGGTGCCGAATGCCATTGGGACTTTGACTTTTGAGTCTCCCATCATGCCAAACTTCGCTAGGAGAGTCTTTGTGTAAGCTTCCTGATTAATAAAGATGCCTTCGGGTCCCTGTCTTATGTTTAAACCAAGGAAAAAGTTAATAGGACCCATTGAGCTCATTTCAAACTTAGTCTCCATCAACTTTCTGAATTCAGCTGTTAAGCTGGGATTCGTGGAGCCAAAGATGATGTCATCGACATAAATTTGAACTATCATAAGGTGGTTACCTTCCTTTTTGCGAAAGAAGGTTGGGTCAACCGAACCTTGTTTAAATTTAGACATCTTTAAAAATTTTGTAAGCGTTTCATACCAGGCCCTCGGAGCTTGTTTGAGGCCGTACACAGCTTTATCCAGAATATAGCAATGATTTGGATACTTTTCATTCACGAACCCAGGAGGTTGCTCCACATACACAGTTTCTTCGAGTTCTCCATTGAGAAATGCACACTTTACATCCATTTGGAAAACCTCAAAGTTTTTGTGAGCAGCATAAGCCAGAAATATTCTAACAGATTCTAGCCTAGCTACTGGAGCGAAAGTCTCTTCATAGTCTATTCCTTCCTCCTGACAGTATCCCTTGACCACCAGACGAGCGTTGTTCCTTATGACATTACCTTCCTTGTCCATTTTGTTCCTAAAAACCCATTTAAGACCAACAACCGAAGCATCTGGAGGAGTTGGAATGAGGCGCCATACTTTGTTCCTTTCGAACTCATTCAGTTCGTCTTGCATTGCTTGAACCCAATCAGAGTGATCGAGGGCAGTGTTCACTGTCTTCGGTTCAACTTTTGATACGAATGAGTTAAACATACAAAACTCAACCTTTGAAAATAAGGATGTCTGTTTTGCCTTCAGTTGAGATCGGGTCAGAACCTTTTCAGATACATCACCAACTACTTGAGAGATAGGATGATCTCTGGTCCATTTGGTAAGAGGAGGGTAATTCGGATCAAAGGTTGGGTCTAGTTCAGCATTGATCATTTCTTCCGGCTCAGATTGGCTATCGTAATCAAGCGTCATATCATCATGCTCCCCCTCAATTGATGAGTCTTGAGAAACATGAGGTTCAGGGGTTTCTTGTGGTGCTGGACTTTCAGACGCTGAAGCACCTTCGTTTGGAGGGGCATCCTCGGTTGGAGAGGCACCTTCGGTTGGTGAAGGACCTTCGGTTGAGGATGTAGAGTTTGGCTCCCCCTGGACTTGTGAGCTTGGCTCCCCCTCGACTGAAGCATTGTTGGATGGAGATTCATCAGTGGGCGATTCTCCTTCATGCATTCTTCTTGCAGCATCTTCGACAATTTGCTTCATATGATCAACTTTGTTGTCAGCTGCACATGCTTCTGAGAGAGAAGCTTTTTCCGGTTCGTCAAAGAGTTCCATAAATTTCTCGTATAAATTGGCGATAGAGACTGTGACTTGGCCAGTTTGAGGAAAGATTTCCCCGGCAGTGTCATCTGTGGCCTGTAGCTTCTTGACATAGCTATCGTCGAAGGTCACATAGTATGTCTCTTCAATCCTTCTTGAACGCTTGTTTAGGACCCTGTACGCCTTGGATGTGAGTGAGTAACCCAGAAAGATTCCCTCGTCGGCTTTGACATCAAACTTGTTGCGGTGTTCTTTAGAGTTAAAGATGAAACACCTAGAGCCAAACACATGGAAAAATTTCACATTGGGCTTTCTGTTGTTTATTATCTCATATGGTGTGAGCGTGAATCGCTTCTTGAGATAGGACATGTTCTGTGTATAACAAGCAGCAGAAATAGCGTCAGCCCAAAAATAAAGAGGTAAGGAAGCAAAACTTAGCATAGTTCGGGCAGCTTCACACAAAGACCGGTTTCGCCTTTCGACTATTCCGTTCTGTTGTGGTGTGTAGGGAGCTGAGAAATTGTGACTAATTCCCTTTTCTGCAAGAAACTCTTCAAACTCCCTGTTCTTGAATTCGATACCATTGTCGCTCCTGATGTTGCGAACGACCTTCTTGAGCTGGACTTCAATTTGCTTGATAAACACTTTCAGCTTTTGAGTCGCTTCAGATTTGAGCTTTAGAAAGAACACCCATGTAAATCGTGAAAAGTCATCAATGATAACAAGAATATACTTGCTACCACCAATGCTTTCGATAGATGAAGGACCACACAAATCGATATGAAGCAATTCGAGTGGTTCAACAACTTTTGTGTTGATTACGGATGGGTGACTTTGACGACTCTGTTTTCCCATTTCGCATGCAGCACACAAATGCTCTCTGTCGAACTTGAGCAATGGAAGACCCCTAACATGACCTCCAGTGACAAGTCGGTTGATATCTTTGAAATTGAGATGAGAGAGTCTTCGGTGCCAAAACCAGCTTTCGTCGGATTGAGCTTTTGATAATAGACATATGGCTGGGTTTCCTTTGATGGGTTTCATGTTCAGAGGAAACATTTCACCCTTTCGTTCTGACTTTAGAATCACTTTCTTTGTCTTTTTCTCTATGATTTCAGAACCTTCATCATCGAATGAAACTTTGAGACCTGTACCTCCAACAAGCTGAGATACACTGATGAGGTTGTGTTGGAGTCCTTCCACATAAGCCACCTTCCTTATTGTAAAGTCACCATTCGTTATCATCCCGTATCCCTTTATGGTGCCGAAAGAGTTATTTCCAAACTTAACGTTGCCACCATTTGCAAGAGATCTGTATTCCCTGAGCTCCTCTTTCCTTCCTGTCATGTGACGCGAGCAGCCACTGTCGATGTACCATTCTTCGTCAAACTGCTCGTCACTTATAACCTACAAAAATTAAGCAGATTTAGGAACCCAAAGTTTCTTGGGTCCATGTGAGCTTTTCATGGGAACGGGAATAGTAAGAGAGATGTCAACTAGATATGTTCGTTTTATTAGAGTTGTTTCATCTTTCTTTTTAATGGTAAAGACTTTTATTTTGTTAGGATTGGATGTGTTCGTTTTGGACTCTGGTTTGGATTCATTGACCTTCTGCTTTCCCTTTTGTTCAGCTGATGAATGAGGCTTTTGAGAGCAAACGGAATTAGCTTTAGAGCATGATTGATATGAATTAGTGGAAGTAGAAGAATTAGAAGAACGAGAAGAGTTAGAATGAGATGTTTTGGATGGAGAGAACTTCCTGGCTGATGACTCTAGGTGACCCTTTTGCTTTTGATCATTGGAGGTGCTGACCTTCGAGTCTTGTTCTTTTTTGACTTCAGAGCCGAACCTCTGTGTTCGGTTGGAGTTGTTCTTGGAACCGAACCTTTGGTTTCGGTTGAAATCCTTTTCTGAACCGAACCTTTGCCTTCGGTTGGTATCTTCTTGTGAACCGAACCTTGACTTTCGGTTGGTATTTTCTTGTGAACCGAACATTGGCTTTCGGTTGGTATTTTCTTGTGAATCGAACCTTGGCTTTCTTACAGGATTGTTTTCATACTTCAGATTCTTGTCTTTGTGTGAATAGTATGCATTCTGGGAGTGCCAGAATTGTTTCCTTTCAGAAAGGTTCTTCCTGTATCTTTGGTTCCTTTTTATCTTCTTATCCCTCATCTGCTTAGGTTGATGATGAACGTTCGCTTTCGTTTTTGTTATCTCCTTGGCTGGTTCCTTTTGAACTTCAGGAGATTTACTTTGAGCCGAGGGAGCAGAGGGAATATCCAAAGAAGATTCAGTTTGTACTGAGGGAGTAGAAGGAATGTTTGAAGAAGATTCACTCTGAGCTGAGGAAGTGGAAGGAATGTCTTCTTTTGCTGATCTCCCATCCTCCTGAGGAATATCTTTCGTACCACTGGTGCTTGGCTCACTGAAATTATCGGGCTTATTCAATGGTTCAGGTATGTATCTCCCTTTTCGCATCCAGGAGGTTCTTTCAGATAGGCCAACTGTTTCGTTTCCATTATCTATTGGAGCTTCCCAGAAGTACTCATCACAGCCATCTGCATTGTCTTCGTTTACAATGTCTGTGAGCTCAGCTGTTTGATGTTCGGTTACTCCAGTCACTTTGTATACTTGATTCGGAGTGGTCCTGACCTTTTGATATACAACAACTTTTTCTATTAATTTCAGGGACTTTTGTTGGGACAATCTAGCGAATTCCACAGAATTTTCAGAAATAAGATTTTTGTGGTTTTCAGTTTCGCTTTTAACAAATTCTGAGCAGTCAACCGTATCTTCTACAGAAATTTCACTCATGTTTTCGTCCTCGTTAAGCTCAGATGCATTTTCAACATCGATTTTATTTTCTGAGCTTACGTTGGCGTTTAGAGAGTCAAATTTTTGCAAGGTTTCGGTTCTCAGTTTAAGTCTGTCATTTTCGTCCAAAAGATTTTTGAGCATGTCCTTGTGGTCTTTGGATTTAATGAAGGACTCAATTTTGTCCAGTCCATACATGTAGGTCGGATTGACATCATCAGACGATATCACACTCTCACAATAGTAGGCTTCGGCATCGATTTCATCCTCCTTAAATTCTAGGAAGGGCAAAATCATGCGATGGATCTTTTGGCCTATCTCACAATCCAAGTGAAGTTGAGTAATATTGGAATATAAACGTTTAGCTATTAAACAAAAAACATTTCGTTGTTTTAACAATTTCAAATTGTCTCTCTGTAAATAAATGTTTTCGTCTTTAACTTTAACTAATTCCGACTCTTTTAACTCAATCCACATTCGCCGCTCCTCACTCTTCGACGCCACCCTGCTTAATTGATCAGTCAGGTTAGAATTGGTGACTCGAGTTTGAGTTAAGCTATTATCTAAATGAGAAATTCTTGTATTAACATTTTTTAGTTCTTTCTCATATGAGGATGGAGGTACTTTAGAAGAAATAAAAATAGATTGTACCTTCTTTATCAGTTCATTGAGCTCATTGAACTGCTGGCTGAGTGGTTTGGCCGTAAAGCACATATCCTCCTGTACCTTCGGTCCATCGCTTCCTCCATCGGTATTGTATCCCTTCATTTGAGATACGTCAGTCACCATGAAGCATTTTCCACCACTGCTTTCCTCCTTAGCCACATAAGCCTTTCCATGAGTAGGCTTCCTCACTTCTTCATCTTCTGAGTCAGTAGACCAAACTTATGTGCTACCGAACTCATCGTCATTAACCGAACCCTGCACAATAAGAGCATTAATAGAAGGGTTAGCGGTAGACTTCTTCTTTCTCAACTCATCCAATCTCTTCTGCAGCATGGCTTCCTCATCATTTCCATCGTCCTTTTCAGCTATTTTCTTAAGAACACAGTCCTTAGCATAGTGGTTCTTGCCACCACAGTAGAAACAGCTTACTCCGGAACCCCCATCTGCCTTCGGTTCCTTCTTGAGCTCCTCAGCCTTCGGTTCATTGTTCACCTTTTCAGAGCTGTAACTCCCCTGCCAGTTTCGGTTTTTGTTGCTGGGGAATCTCTTCTTTATGAACCTCTTAGGATTGGATACCATCATGGCATAATCCTCAGTCGTGAGGTCATATTCCTCCAAGTTCAGCTCTTCATCCTCCATCACAACTTTACTTTTAGATAGGAGAGCCAACGAACCAAGAATAGAAACAACGTTCTTCTCTTGAACCACAATCTTCTCTTGGGACTTTAGAATACCCACCAGTTTCGCCAAAGAGTATGATTTAAACTGCTCATGGGCTTTGACTGTGGAAACCACTGCTCTCCATTCAGATCTCAGTCCATTCAAGAAAGTAACCTTTTGTTAGATGAGCTTCCTTTCAATGTCGTGTTTGATCATCTTGCTGAGAAGATGATTGAAGCGATCAAACGTCTGGGTCACCGTTTCTTCGGCCCCTTGCCTGAATTCTCCAAACTCAGATAGAAGCAAGGTTTGGATAGAATGTTCAAGATCTTCGTCTGTGGAATACAGTTCGCGAAGTCTATCCCATACTTCCTTTGCCGTAGTACATGAGCTGACCAGTCTGAATGTGTCGGACTGAAGGGCGAATCTGATCAATCTTAGAGCTTTAATATTGCACTGGAATTTGTCTTTTTCATCTTGTGCAATATCCTTCACGTCCTTAAGCAGATCGTTGTATTCTTTTTGCGTCTTAATGATTCTGGATGTTGCAGAGTGAGAAAACGGTCCATTAATGATGGCTTCCCAGATGAGATAACCATTGTCCTCCGATCCAATCACGTAATCTTCAAAATGATGCGCCCATACTTCATAGTCATGGGTGTACAAGATTGGAATCTTTGTCGTCGAACCGATGCTGTTGGAAATATTAATAGGGTTTGATTGCGTTGCGTCCATTATGATCGTAAAAACCTGTTCAAAGATCAGACTTGTAATAAAGCAGATTAGGGCAAAACAATAAATATTAAGATACGTCAATTAAGATGACGGCTCAATAAATATCGATGATTGCGGAAAACCCTAATGGAAATCTTTTTCACAGAAAAGATGTGTATCGATTACACAACCTCCTGCTCTGATACCAATTGATGGGATTAAAACAACTTTTAATCTATGAAGATCGATTAGATCTTGAACAAGTATATGAATGTAAAATAACAAGAACGCAATAATAAGAACAAAACAGCTTGAATCAAACGTGTCGAATGATTAAATAAAATCCTCAGAAGAGCTCGACTAAGAACATCAACTGTAGAGGATTAGAAGATTACAAGAACGATTAAAGAAAAATATTGTACTCTGTATGAATCGCTATATCGATAATCATAGCAATCTTAACCTAAAATGCATGCAAGCATTAAACTTATATACAATGCATAAAAGGCTCACGGTTGGACAGGCGCAAACCGGAGAATACAAGGCTAAACTAACGAGCCCAAAAGACGCATCATCAAAACTATCTTCAGCCCAACATTATATTTAGAATATTCTAACAAAATAATGTTGTAGGATATTATAAGTTACATGTAGAGTATTCTGATAGAATAATACTTTATTAAATTTTAGGTTTTTTTAATACTCATTGATATGTTATTATTCTAATTATTCTAAATGTTCCGTATTTAATATTAGTTTGTTAAGATGTAATATTTCGAAATTGTGTGTAATATTCTAATATTAAAGTCTATTATTATAATATTTTGTAATGCGTAATATGAAATTATACTATGTAAGAATTCTAATATTATAAATTTCTACTTGATATTTTGATATTATACACATATGATTTGACGATTCAGTTGTTGCTTTTTTTTATAGTAGATGTTATTTTGTTAGAACCTACTTGCTTTAATCCTTTCACTAAAGTAATGTGTAATATTATGATTGTATTTGACATACTGTAAGGTAATGTGAAATATTTTGAAATTATGTGTCATATTATTGTTTTAGACATTCTGGTTTTATTGGAAACAACTTGCTTCTAACGTTTTTGTTACATAATATGTAATATATGATTTTAGATAGTCTGTTTTTTTTTTGTTGAAAACGACTTGGTTTGAATATCTTTTGTGAGGTATTGTGATAGTACTTGATTAACAATTAAGTAAAGTGAAATATTATGAAATTATTTTTCATATTCTTAAAGCATGTGTCATATTTTTAAATTATGTTCATATTTTGATTTTAGAATATGTAATATTCCAAAATTAAAAGTTAATGTTACAAGATTATTGTTAGTTTAATGATTAATGTGTTGTTTATCAAGGTATAATTTTCATATTATAGTTGAATTCTAAATATCTTACATTAATTTTTTTTATTCAAATGAATCGAATAAAATAACAAGATCACAAGCCAACAAAGTGGATGAAACTAAAACAAAGAATCCCAATGATTAAAAAAACACCGATAATTTGAAAACCATAAAACTCGATCATTGGGTTGTCTTGTTAGATAAAAGGATGAATATGAATCTCCGAAGAGTCCTACAAAGTTATAGTCATATAACATTGGACCAAAAACCATAAAAAAATATATTACATGTCTGTGACATATAAAATCTATTACATATTCATTAATCTCGACACTTGTAGTTGAAAACTTATATCTTGAAATATTCAAGTTTCTTTCAAGTTGAGCTTCATCAGCTACAACTATCTGTAACCATAAATGAAATAATTGTTAGAATCGAGTATGGATACAATCAAAGATTTGAAAATGAAGTCTATAAGTGATCATACATCAAAATAATGTATTATGTAATGTAAGTGATTATACAAGACACAATGTAAACATTGACAAAAAAAAATACTCTGAATCTAATAATCTTTCTTGGTACATCCCTTTACTGCATATTAATAAGAATAATCGACATTCCTAATAAAGACATCACTATAATAATGATCACATTCTAAAAACATATCATGTATACCATACACCTGAATTTACATATGGTAAATTTAAGAGCATCTAGTCTATTCTTTAGCACAATCATTTTCTACAACTTAACAAGAGCATATCAAACAAAACTATGCTAAAAAGACATCTCCAATATTTTTATTTTTGACAAAAAAAACATGTTTTTAACAAAACTATGGTAAATATAATAAGAGTAGTAGTTAACATTACATTGTTTTACACCAATTGTGACTCATATTTTAAGAAGTATACTCCTATTCTTAAAGAAGAATTTAGTTGTGGGAAAAAGGAATGATACATCAGACTCTTTGTTCATTCAGGATTTTCATCAAACACATAGAATGTATGCATAGTTTAAGAGAAATTGCTCGAGAACAGTAACTGCTGTGTATATACATTAGTAGTTTTACAGAAAAATCGCTAAATGATCTTAATTTATGATCGATTGTTGATGAAGTTTATGAAAAATATCATAGATTGTAACTGTTGAAATTGATGTCAAATGAGAAAAACATCAAACCTTGAAACTCTGTAGAAAACGATATCAAATTGTTGATGAAGACAAGAATTTCTGAACATAAAGTGAAGTAATGATGAATTGTTTAAATCTTTGTCAAATCCATGTTGATTCGTGAATCATAAAGTTGCAGAAGAAGATATGAAGTTATCATTGATTCTGAAATCTTCATCTGCGATTGCTGAAATCTTCATGTAAAAGAACTGAATTTATGATCAATTTGCTAAAATCTTCATGTAAAAGAGTTGAATTATGATCGATTTGCTGAAATTTTCATCTTGATTGATTCCAAACTTATCATCAGATAAAATTGAGATTCTGTTACACCAGATTGTTACAAATTGATGATTGATTGTTAAAATCAATATCTATTTTATAATATGAAATGTGAATGGATCTAAATCTTGTTCTGTGAAAGACGTAATTCTCAATCTAGGGTTTCTATGAAACGAACAAGAATCTTATACGCTATACATATTGTCAGCATAATAAAAAAAGTTGAACAGAGAATAAACAACCCCTGATACTCTAATTAAGCCTCTTAATCAAAACTAATTAACATTAATCACGTTTTATTGAGAACCATCAGATCAATTTTAATCAAGACCTGAAAATTGGTCCCATTGTCTCACAAAATAATCATGATATCAAATGAACCTCTCTCTCTCTCTCTCTCTCTCTCTCTATATATATATATATATATATATATATATATATATATATATATATATATATGTTCAGGTTCATTTGAGACAATTCTAATTTTTTGAGACCGTGAGACCAAATCAAAAAATAATTTTAAAATGCAAAATAAATGAAAAAAATCCAAAAATTCTTTTTTTAAGTATTATTTTCGGAACTTGAATTAACTAAAAAATATATAAAAAAAATTAAAAAAATAAAAAAAAATCCCGTTTTTTTTTTTTTTGAAAAATACGTGAATATTCTAATAGAATATTACACTGTATATATTCTAAAAAATAATTTTAAAATGAAAAATAAATGGAAAAATCTAAAAATTCTTTTTTTAAATATTATTTTCGGAACTTGAATTAACTAAAAAAAATTAAAAAAAATCCTTTTTTTTGAAAAATACGTGAAATATTCTAATAGAATATTACACTGTATATATTCTAAAAAATAATTTTAAAATGCAAAATAAATGGAAAAATCTAAAAATTCTTTTTTTAAATATTATTTTCGGAACTTGAATTAACTAAAAAAAATAAAAAAAATCCTTTTTTTTTAAAATACGTGAAATATTCTAATAGAATATTAAACTGCACATATTCTAAAAAATAATTTTAAAATGCAAAATAAATGGAAAAATCCAAAATTTCTTTTTTTAAATATTATTTTCAGAACTTGAATTATCTAAAAAAAATAAAAATAAAAAAATAAAAAAATGCATCTCATGGTCTCACAAAATATAGGTGGTCTCAAATGAACCTAACCTTATATATATATATATATATATATATATATATATATATATATATATATATATATATATATATATATATATATATATATATATATATATATATATATATATATATAGGGAGTGGTTCAAATGAGAACCACAAAAGATTAAGAAACCCTAAGAACCTCATTTAATAACTAAATATATATTGTGAATATTATCAAGTTTGTTAAAATCCTGATTTTGGGCTTTTTGGTAAGAAAATGGCAAAATCGTAATTTTTTTAGTCTTATACTTCCGTGCATGCATTCATTTAAATTTTAACACAAAACTTTGTAGATGTATGTTGTAAAAGTCGAATAGTGTGTATTGTAATGACTCGCATTTGTATGTTATTTTACTAAGTCAATTTTGTATGCGAAGTGTAGTATGCGAAGTGTCAATGTATAGACGTAGTATATTTTTTGTATGTTCCCTATAATTAGGGACTTAGGCTTGAAGTAGAGGAACGAAGTCGAAACACAAATTTTCTCTTCAGCTTATTCTGTAATCAGTCTTAATAAAATGAGATCTGATTAATATTTACTCTGTGTGTTCATCATCTTTCATCATTCAAATCTATCATTTCTTTTCATAATTCTCGATAACAATTCTTATCAATTGGTATCAGAGCGGGTGTTCTTGATTTCATCAAGAATTGATCCTTGATGGCTATTTTGATTTGGTGATTCTTTTTGTTCATTGATCTTCGTGTTTAGAGAGTGTTTTTGTGTTCTAGAAGTCGAATTTTTCTTGATTTGATCCATAATTTGACTTTCTCTCTCTAGAATACTTGTTTGTGTTACTTTCTCTCTCTAGAAAACCCATTCAAAATCACTTTCTCTCTCTAGAAAATTTCAACTTCTTGTAATCATGGAGAAATGGATGATACGTAGTGAAGATGTTCAAAGTGAATGCTCATTTGAATATCTTCTTTATAGCTTAACTGTTGGATTGAAAAGTGAATATGATATTGTTGTAAATGGAGAAAAGAATGAAGTTGGAGAATTGATTAGTTGTCCAATTTTTCAAACCAAACATTTGTTTGATCGTTTGGTTACAACATATCAAAAGAGACGAAGAAATAGAAGAGATGGAGAAGTCATAAAAGGAATTTCTCGTGCTGAATGCAAATATGGAAGAAATAAACTTGAATTTTATGCAGATTATCGTGAAGCTCGGGATGGTGTTCTTGATGATGATGATGTTCAAGAAAAAGGAGTTCAAGTTGATTCTCAAGATGAAAAAGTTTTTTGCTCAATTGGAATTCAAACCGATGATATTTTGTGTTCTTGTGATTCGTTTGAAGGAATGATTCCTTATCGGAAGCCGGTGATCCAAGAAAATCACAAATATCAAACTCCAAAAGATTTGATTCAAACTCAAAATGTTAATGTTGTTGAAAGTGGGTTTGTTCATGGAGTCAAGTCTTCAAGATGCAAAAAGATGAGAAAGAAAAAGAAGAAGAAGATGAATCGGAAAAACAAGCGGGTTTACTCACAAAAATCGTCATATGTTGTGAAGTCGAAATCCGTGAAACAAATTTGGGTTCCAAAGCAACAATCTCCAAGTGTTGAATTGAATTTGAAGTCAAAACCCAAATGTGTTGGTGGTTCTTTTGAAGATGTTCTTGGATCGTTGAAGAACACGAAGAACGAGTTGTACATCTCGCATGGTGGGTGGTACAATGTTCGATTTGGAGATTTTCTCATTCCAACAAAAGAACCAAGATCTTCCAAATTTGAATGATGAAAGATGATGAACACACAGAGTAAATATTAATCAGATCTCATTTTATTAAGACTGATTACAGAATAAGCTGAAGAGAAAATTTGTGTTTCGACTTCGTTCCTCTACTTCAAGCCTAAGTCCCTATTTATAGGGAACATACAAAAAATATACTAAGTCTATACATTGACACTTCGCATACTACACTTCGCATACAAAATTGACTTAGTAAAATAACATACAAATGCGAGTCATTACAATACACACTATTCGACTTTTACAACATACATCTACATTCTCCCCCTTTGTAAACAGTCGATGCAATTCAACTCAAAAGCTTTTGAATTGCAGAGTGAATTGTTCTTCGCATTTCTCCATACCAGGAGATCACCTTCTTCAAGTCTTTCTTGTCTCATTCGTTATTTTTCTTGCAATTGTTCATACGTACAATGAAGTGCGTATATTGCGAAGAATTGTATCTTTCAATCTCTGAAGCTTTAAACAAGAATTTCTTCGGTTTTCCCTTAGTGTCTCTTCCCGAAAACACCATGCCAAAAGGTTTAAGGCATATCTCACCCACAACATACTTCGAAAAAGCAGATTGTGTCAAAGTATCTTCCCATGGAACTTTAACTTCTCTTTCTAGCACATTTGCTAACTCTTCATCAGTAAGTGCCAGACAATCGAAATAATTGTCGATAAAAGTCTTCACATGTGCGAATCCAACTTTAAACACATCTGTTTCTGAGCCTTTGAGTTTGTTTTCTTCCATATGCTTCAGAATAAGAGCTACTTGAACGAGATCGTTGCAGTTCATCAAAGGAAAATCAGCAACTGTGAAGTCGTATTGCTTGTTGTCAGCTCTGATGACAAAATATCGAAAATTTTGAAGCATGTCTTCAAACAGAACATCCTTCTTTATTGTAAGCACCTTCTTGATCTTCATCAGGGACCAAACTTCATCAGGATTCTTCCCAAGAACAACATGAAATCTGATTTTCATGTGAGTGTAGTCATCCGGATTATCGAATTTCTCACTGATCTTGTATTGAGCTGTGATGAACAACATTTCGTTAATTGGGAAGTCCAGCTGACAATGATCTGAGTTTGCAATATCGTAACTTCTTTTAAGCTTCTTCTCGAACTCATACATCTCCCTCCCTACAACTTTAGACTCTATAGTTTCGTAAGAGTAAAGTTTCGCAGGATCTCCTTTATTCATGGAGGGAGGATCACTTGCCCTTTGTCTCATGATGCTCTGAACTTGTCTCATTCTCTCCAATTCAGCCTCAGCATCAGCCTTTAACTCCTCCTTCGACTTTTCATACAAGATGCCTTTTCCTTTTCCTGATACATCTTTCTGAGGTTTTGAGCTTGAACCTCCTTCGTTTTCTCCAATAACAATTCCCTTGGAAATTGTTTTTGTAGTTATTGTTGTTGAAGAAATCGGTTTTGTAGGAATTGGAAGAGTAGCAATCAGTTGAGTCGAAATCACTTTGCCCACTGTTTTAGCCTCATCTTCTTTGCTTCGACTTTTCTCTCCCCCTTGCACCCCTGTGAAAACAGGTGGAGCACCCTTCGGAAGTAAAGAAGTGAAGTTTGTAAGCGGAGCAAGAGCCTTTTGAATAGCTTGTTCTAAAGTGTTAATCTTTAGAGACAAGAATTTAGGAGTGAGGATTTGCGAAGATGATGAATGCGAGACAGCTGATTTAAGCTCAGTGACCAATGTGATCAATTGATCAAACTTCTCCATTGTGGCAGCTTTCTAATCTTCAACAACAAGAATATTATTGAGTTTGTGGAGTTGAGAAGAAATTTCCACAATTTGCTTTTGAAGATCTTCTTGTCTTGTATGTACATCTTGAAGATCCTTCGCAAGTTCAGACTTCAATTCTTGAATTTTGAAGTTGACATCCTCACGAACTTTCTTGACGTCTTGTATAAAAAGAATGTGTCGTTCTTTTGTAGCAGCTTTAAGATCTTGAACTGCAGACGTAAAATTGGTCCCTGATTTTTTTCAAGAAATGACAAAATTGACCCAACTTCGCAAGTTTAAAGAACATAGAGAAATTGTCAAAACGAGTACCTGCAGTTTCGCATTTTTGACAGTTTATACCCAACTTCGCAAAATGGCAATAAAAGCTGAAAAAATGCAGAATTTTCAGTTTTGGTCCCTGCAGTTTGTGCGAATTTACGCTTTATGCCCGGTTTCGCAAATGGGCTAGAGTTTCGCATATTTGGCTGTTTTTGGCGCAACGGGTCCCTGCAAGTTTCAGAAAGTGACAATTTCTACCCGGATTTTGAAAAATCTTGCAACTTTCACTTAAAAAGTCAAATTTTTTCATAAATTGGAATTTTTTGTGGCTTTTTCGTGATTGTTTTTCCATGCAAGATTTTTGGTGATTCATTTTTGGTACACATCAAGGGGGAGTATTGTATTGTCTATTCCTCGGGCGCTTCTCATCCTTAGTGGGTTTTATAATCATTTTTTGATTATAAAAAGGGGGAGAATGATGGGTATTCGAAGCTTCTCGGGTTTGTCGAATATTCATTTGCGGATTTGAAGACCGGTGTTACTTCGAGGGGGAGTTTGGTCTTGATCGCGCTAGCTCGTTGGAGATTAAAGCCGGACATCCAATCCTAACTTTGAGGGGGAGAATGTTAGGGTGCAAAGTCATGCTTGGATGTAATGTTTTAGGCTTTCCTCTTTGTATGTGTAAATGGGTTGAGTCTTTCCTATAAATAGGAAGTGAGTGACTCCCATTATGTAAGGAATCATTTGGAGTGTTAGACTAGAGAGAGAAACTTGTACAAACCCATTTGTATATTCTTTCTAGATCTAATATGAGCTTACACAGATTTATTTACTCCTTGTGTTCTTGATTTTGTATGATGAATCACTAGATCTTTTCTAATTCCGCACATGCCATCATAATCAACACCACTTCAAACTTTTATAAAATACAACTTTATACAGTCCATTTATAATTTAATACATAAAATTCACAACTTAACAGAACTTATTTTACACTAATTCTCAAATTCATAGAAATCAAACCCAAACTTTACCACCACCAAATGCCGCCACCAACCACCTGTGCCAACATTGGAACAACTCTTTCTTCCAAATGAGATCTGCATATAAAGTCAGACAATGACATGTTAAATACTACATTCATAGTTTAATAAACTGGTTTATTCATCCATTTTGAATTTAATGCAAAATAATTATAAAAACTAAGGCATTCTTACATACTTATATAACATTAAAAATAAATATATTTACAAGAAATTAATACAAATTTTTTTACATAAATCATTCATATTTTATTACAAAAATTATTAAAAAAAATCACAGCAACATGTAGTCAATTCATCATTTAATATACTCAATTATCGTTTAATATATAAAATTTAAATATTAATATAAAAAATTAAAACTTTAAGACATAATAATATCATATTCTTAACTTAAAACATACATTTATACATTTAGATCTAATGGTTGGTGTTTTTCAAAATTTAATGTACATAATATTCACAATTTAAATTTTATATAATTTTGTTAAAATTAGAGAAAATCATATATATGTATAATGATTCTTTCTTCTCATATTTCAGAAGCAAATACAAAATTCATAAAAATTTCAAATCTTAATACAGTCAATTCACAGTTTAATACAATCATTTCACAGTTTAGTACATAAAATTCACAGCTTAATACAGTAATTCATAGTTTAATACACAAAAAATATATATGCACGACTATATTTTTTTTTAACTTAATACTAACAGTTATATGTTCATATCTAGAGGCATTTTTATCTATTAAATTGTGAATTTATTATACTAAGTTGTGAACAAATTTACAGCTTAACACAGCAAATTCACAGTTTAATACAATATATTCACAACTTATTTACAAGTATAATCTCATATTGCAATGTATAAAAAACTCATTTATATTTTAATACATACATAAGTTATCTCATACTTCATAAGCAAACATCAAAAGAAAAATATATACTTGAATCATAAAAAAGGATAACTTATCTAAAATCAACGAAGATGATGAGTGAGAAATATAAAATATCATTACTCTTCTACTATCGCCACCATTAACACTGCCAAGTACCAGTCTATCATACGTTGCCATCAACCATCGTCACCACAAAGCATCAATGTCAACACCAACAACATCATTCCCTAAAAAATCAGAAAAGGATTAAAAAACAAAATTCGCAGTTTAATTCATTATTTCAGACACTAATTCACAACTTAATTTAACATTTCAGACACTAATTCAAAACTTAATTCAATATTTCAGACACCAATTCACAAGTTAGTACATAAAAAAAATACATTCATAACTTAACTTACATATTCACAATTTAATGCATAAAAACACATATTTATAGTTTATACACTATGTTCACAACTATTTTATAGGTATAAAATTCAAATCTTGATAAAAAAAAATAGAAATCACAGTTTAATAAATCATTTCAGGACTCTTATTCATAATTTAATCAAATACCTTGTATGCTCTATAAAAAGATATTCAAATGATCGATTTAAAAAAAAAAAACTTAAAACTTATAAAAAATAATATATTCTCATATTAAAATTAATTAAAAAAAAAGTCATGTATTCACAACATAAAACTTATACTTTTTTATTATATAATAGTTAAAACTAACATTAACATAACTAAATAATTTATGAAACCTTAAAACATCACAATTTAATCACAAGAACAATAATACAAAAAACAATCATACACAAATCATTCATATTTTAACTCAAAGTTAATTAAAAGTTCAAAATTTAATATAATTAATTCATAGTTTAAACGACAAATTCACAACTTAAGCTTAGTACGGTTATTCATATTTCTAAACACACAAGTTACAATTTAATACTCAAAATCCATAGCTTAATAAAATCAATTCACAGTTTAAACATAAATTATACAGCTTAATGCAGTCAATTTACAGTTTAAAACCCAAATATCACAACTTAGTACACAAAATTTATAGCTTAATACAATAAATTCACAGTTTAATACACACATTATCCATTCACAACCATATTATCAACTTAAAACTCTTAGTACAATCAATTCACAGTTTAGTACACAAAATTCACGGCTTAATGTAACAAATTCATAGTTTAATACACATAATATATATTCATAGTCATATTCTCAAATTAAAACTTACATATACATAAAATTCACAACTTAATACAATAAAATCATAGTTTAATACACACAAATATGCATTCACAACCATATTATCAACTTATAACTCTTAATACAGTCAATTTACAGTTTAATACATAAAATTCACAGCTTAATACAATAAATTATAGTTTAATATAAAAAAATTCACAGCTTCATATAATCAATTTATTGTTTAAACAAGAAATTCACAACTTAATGCAGTCAATTCATAGTTTAAAACAAAAAAGTCATAGCTTAATAGATATCATCATATTTTAACACAAAATCCATACAAGTTTCACAACTTAATTTAGTCGATTCACAACTTAATATTGTTTATGCACAACTTAATACTGTCCATTCAAAGTCTAATCACAAAATTCATTATAGTTGAAGTTTAAGATCCAACAGATATCCACATAAGAGATGTGAAAAAAAATAATGTATTCACAACTTAAAACTTCAAGACCTCCACATTAAAACTTGACAAATTAGGAGTAAACTAACATATTTAATATAGATTTAAAGCACACCATGAAGATATGAAGCAAACCAACACATCAGAGAAAAACCGATGAAGAATTTACTCAAAATAACAACAAAAAACTTATTTTCACAAGCTATGGAAGAACAAAAATGAGTGAAAATACTAAAAATATGTGAACAAAAGTAATAAAATGAGTGTATATGTGATATCCTTCAGATCTGGAACAAAAAAACACATGAAGCTTGTCAATCTCGCAAGGAAACACCAATGACAGATAGAAACCACAAAACTATCACTTGAGAAAAGAGATTGTACTTGTTAAAACTCAGATTCGATTAGATCTAACCAGATCTGAACAGATCTAGATTAGGAACACTATCAGAAACAAGAGAAAAGCATCAGACTCTCATATCTAACCAGATATGAGCAAAAAGCGCCAAGGAAAGTCAACAAATTCACGAATCTGTCAACATACCACCAGACACGAAAAACGGTGGTGCTTGTTTGTCGGAGATCGCATAGATCTAGATATAAAGAAGAAAATAACAAACAAATTTCGCAGATCTAAGACATGAAGAAGACAAACCAGATCTGAAGAAATCAGATCTAAAATCATGAGCACGATGCACAAAAAAATGAACTGATATGAGATGTTCAGGTGGTGGTCTGACATCGGAGGTGCTAACGGTGGTTTAATGCCGACGATAGTTGTTGCTCTCCAGATCTGATACATTTTTTCCATTTAGAGAGAGAAGTGGAACCGAAGGAGGCCGGTGTTGTTGGTGGTTGTTTGGCTTCTTTAGCGGTAACAATTCATCGGAGTAGTGGTGGAGGAGAAGAAGTGACATTAGATCTAGATCTAAGCGTGGTGGTTCCAGATCTGAAGTTCCGGCGCCATATATAGGTGTTTTTGTAGGTAATCGAAGGCTGTGACAAATGAAGAGAAATAACGGCTGTGGAGTCGCCGTCGGTGATGGTGGCGGCAGTGGGGCCGCCTCCGGCGATGGTGTTCTTCAGAGGTTATTGAAGAAGATGAGAGAATTACTTTTTCTCTTAAACAACTATAAAAGTAATTCATCAGATATGATTTTAAGAATAAGTTTTTTAAAAGACCATTATAACCTTGTTGTGTTTTGTTATTTATCAAACTTTAAAAAATAAACCAAATAGCTAAAAATAGGAGGTTCTTAGGTTCTTAACCTTTAGTGGTTCTCATTTAAACCTTTACCTATATATATATATATATATATATATATATATATATATATATATATATATATATATATATATATATATATATATATATATATATATATAGTTAGGTTCAAATGTTTTCACTATCTATTGTGTGCATGTATGATTGATTCTGGACCAATCATTTTAGTTATTTTAAAAAAGTAATTAATGCATATTAAATGTTGAAGATGTAATTAATATCTATTATATCTTTAACATGTAATATGCATTAATTACTTTTCTTAAAATACATAGTGAAAACAAAATAACCTAACCTTATATATATATATATATATATATATATATATATATATATATATATATATATATATATATATATATAACTAGTGCATAAACCTAATTATGTATTGCTTAAAGGGTATGACATCCAACAACCTTAATTAACCGAATAAGATCTATTCATATTATAAAACCAAACAAACGAATACACTAGGTTTGGTCGATTTATATTCCTAACCAAAAGTTAAAGTACATATCTTATTGAAGACAGATATCGTAAATTTAAAAAGTAAAATAGCGGATGCGTAAGTTAACTTTTGAAAAGATAATGTAAATTCGTCATCAAAGCATAATATGACCAATAATTATTTTTTAAAGTTAGAATTAATGCCCCTATCCAAGAAAACATGTCTTCGTTAAATATGGGTCATTATGTCCCATGAAAGGCCAAATATATTCGGAGGAGTAGGCCCTCATTGGGACATTGTATTAAATTAATTTGTTTGTATTCCATTATTATTTAATAAGGATATAGCTAGATATATTCCATTTCACTTGTTAGTCAAAAATATGGTTGCTTTGATTCTCGTGGGGAATTTTCTGAAAGCAAAATCTCGGTGAATAGTTGTGCACGATATTTTTTACAATTCACGCAAAGATGTAAAATTATAAATTTGTTTCACGTGTAGAATTCTATAGAAGTAATTTAAATTTAAAATGTTACGAATTAACATAAACTTTACCATCATAGATGTAAGAATAATACAAAGATGCACGTTAAAAATGTACAAAAATAAGAAGGAAATCATGTTATCTTTGGATGTCTCACCGATTGATGTACCACGATGGTGCAAATTAAAATAGGTTATGCAAGTCATCAACGAAAAACAATAAAATGACACAAATTATCAATGTGACTCAGTCTATATGACCAACTTACGCATACATGAACCATATAACTCTTATGTTACTCGACTGATTATTTAAAAATGATTACATCGAAATCTTTAGCTACAAAATATTTATAACTATAAACTTTAGCAACTATAGGGTCAAACACATGTATTAGTAAACCCAGAATAACTAAATCAAGTAACTTATTAGTTCATTCATGTCGCTAAAATCGAATTCACGTTCTCACAAAATATTTCCGTAAGAAAATAATGAGCACAAAAATATAAATGTTTAATATTATCGAAACAAAAGTTGAAAATATAAAATAGTGTTCGATGGCCGACATAATTTTTTTTTGACGGCCCATTAACAGATGCTTTCTTGTTTGATTTGAAGATTAATGGCCAGTTGCCTAATTTCATAAGCTTAATTTCATTTTAGTCTCCAAAGTTTACTACAATGACAAATTTAACCCTACATTTTTAAAAATTGTACTTTCTTTTTGTTGATTTACATTCATGGATTTTCCTTGAACGTCATCAAAGATTCAAAGGTGAAATTTGTTTTCATTTTCAACCAATTTTCGCTAAGACGGATTTTCTCCATGCAAGAATCCACATCAGTAGGAGGCTATGGAAACTATACACCAGTTTTGTATGATAAACCTTACATGTCAAATCACTGTGAAGTGGTTGATTGAGTTTATTCGAGTTTATAAACTCAACTCAAATTTATTAAACTTGTTTCGTTCTATTTCAATTGCCTTTAGTTGTTGGTAATTTATATAATTAATTCCAACTGCTCAGTTAAGTCTTGAAAACTAGTTAATGGTTGTTTAAAATACCCTAAAGTTGATCATTATAGTTTCATCCGATAGATTAACTTGAATACAACAAGAAACATACTTTTCGTGTATGGTTTTCGAGTTCGTCAGAAAACATAATCTACTTTAATTGATATGACACCATTTTTGGTTTTGAAGGGACTCTAATGAAACCTTAGTAGACAATTTATGGTGAAAATGAAGAGCATCTCATTCTCTTTAGTGGAGCCACAAACCACAAGAGGATTATTGATTGAAAAGAAAGGAAGCCACACAAACAAACAGAAGGTGGAAAGGGGATATCACCATTATAATGAATTTGGCATTAGCATGGAAGATAAGCCAAACAAAGCATTAAATGCAAAACAGTACATTGCCAAACTCTATGTGCATGCATGTCTTCTTCAAAATATTGTAATTTTATGTAATAATTTATTTATGCATATTATTTCAAATTGAAATAAGGTCATTTATGTTATAAAGTTTTGGAAGAAAACAATGTAGGGATGTGTTGTGTGATGCAAAGATACACTGTGTCATGGCTTATA
Source organism: Lactuca serriola (assembly GCF_051521515.1). Classification (NCBI taxonomy): domain Eukaryota; kingdom Viridiplantae; phylum Streptophyta; class Magnoliopsida; order Asterales; family Asteraceae; genus Lactuca; species Lactuca serriola. The sequence goes on along the minus strand of NC_136412.1, from coordinate 194,313,376 downwards.
TATGTGTGTTTTAATGTTTGTTGTTTGTTGCATACATAGTTATGTTGGAGAAAGAGAGACCTATGCTTTAAACCTGGGCATACATTAAAAAAAATCTGGATATGCATTATCATGATAATATGTTTTTGTTAAAAAAAATTTAGTCTTAATAAACTAATTCTATTCAAGGACAACTCTAAGGGACTAAGTGTCGATCCTGCCCTGGTTAGGAAGCACATGAACATGCGTTGTTTTGGGAGGACATAATTTTAGTAAAAATAAATATGACTCAAACTAAACTATTATATTACGAGTCTTACAAAAATAATAAAAATATATGTTGGAAATTCATTAAATTTAATTTAAACTATCTTAAAAACAAAAGTCTATTCAATTAATTATGTATGAAGAGTGAAGACAACCCATTATGCATGCATACACATCCAATAATGCATTATGTTAGCGATCAAGACAACTCATGTTGTAAGTAGGGTATCCTATAACTTATATGCATTATAGCATGGTGGCGTGACTGGCATCTCAGATTTTCTGGATCTTTCGGAAAAATTATTTGAACTCTAATAATTAAACAAATAACTTAGTTGACTAACTCAGAGTTGGATTGGTAAAAGTGTTGAGAGAACATCCAACCGTAGATGGATAACCATAACGTCTAATCCAGAAGGTATATAGTTTGCGACAACAAAAAAAAGCTATTGACATGTGGAACATTATGAAAAACCCAACCATTGGTCTAAAATCATGTGTTCTAATTTCAAATTAGAGGTGAACTTATTCAATCATGTGGCATCTAAGGTGATAAATTTTATCCTCAAATTGTAAAATGAGGCATTGAACCCTAAAATTAGAATGAGTTTGTCAATAGCTTGAAGTAATTGATAATAGAACCATGCAATGGGTAAAAATAACTTGTTATTTCTATAAAATTTATTATCTTCAATTTTTGGATTATTGGATCTTAGAAAGTTGTTGAGGTTTGACTAAAGGAAGTCAAACTCACTTATGCTTGAATCGGGTAACTAGCATTAATGATAAAACAAATGATCAAGTTAAATGGAATAAACAAAGTTATAACATTATGACATTCTAGAAGTGTTTTATGATGAAATGAGAATTAGAATTGTATAATAGTTGGTAGAATATAGTATTTGACAACTAAGGACAATAATTGGAATGCTAGTTTAGCATTATTAAAGTATGCTTATGGACAAAATTAAAAACTTAAGTAGGAACTTGAAGATCAAGGTTAACTTAACTTTGACCACGGTCATGAGTACATAGATAATTTTGTCTATTTTGGATACATAGATAATTTTTTAAAGAATGAACCTTTATAAAGTTTCATCAAAATTGTAGAAATGGTACTTGTAGTTTGCTGATTTTTTAGGTAAGGCAAAATAAAAATTTATTAGCAAAAAAAGTCTATATTTGATGGTTTTGTTGTGGTTTTAGTCCTTATCTCGTTAAGTTTAACAGTTTAATTGTTGACTTTTTAAAAATGATAGTTTTACATCTAGGACAATTTCTGCAGTTTTATCTTTTTACCGAACTACAAGGATTATTTCTGCAATTTTCTTTTTGATTTTACTGAATTATTTTACATTAATTCCGTTTTAATTTTTTTCTTATTGTATTATTTTTATGGGATTATTATATATTAATAAATATTATTTTTAATATATTATATTTATATATTAATAACTATTACTTTATTATATTATTAATTTTTAATCTCTTTTTTATTGGATTAATTCTTTTTATTGGACTATTATATATTAATAAATATTATATTTAACATATAATATTGATCTATTAATAAAAACTATTTTATTGGATTATTAATTTCTTTGAATGAATTTTTTATTACGTTAATTCTTTTTGTTGGATTATTACTTCTAATTTATTATTTTTAGATATAATAAACATTATTTTATTAGATTAATGATTTATAATGTATAATATTAATTTTTTAATTTTTTTGGTTCCATCACAAAGTTGTCAGAATAAGCAAAAGTGCCGCCTCCCATCGTCGAAAATCAGCGGGACAACAACCAATCACCTTCATCGATGGTCTGACGAAACTGGACCAACTTGTTATACCCAATTCCCTCAGTAACCACCTATGACAACCTCTTAAATATCCATCAGAATCTTCTATATCCACCACTAAGCCAACCATATTCCGCTATAACCACCACTATTCGAACCACCAGGAGGTTTGATCCAAACACTCCTAGTCTGTTTCTTCATTTGTTTCCTTCTACCACCTTGCAACTTCGTATCATCTCACTGGAAATCGCCGATCATCGCCTATAGTCGGGCATTATTGATGAAAACTACACTGATCGATTATCCACATAATACGCAACAAACCCCAAAAAAACATATAGCCTTTAGCCGACCATTCATTACCGCCACCACCATCGATGATGATAATGTTAGATCGAGGGTTTTCAAACCATCATAGCCACCTCAGGTGGTGATAAGGTTGTAGAACTCGATATTCGGTACTCGTTCGTTCGACTGTCAAGTAGCGAGTACTCAGGAGTACTCGGATTTTGTAATTCATGTAGAAGTATTTTTAAGGAAATTATATATGTCAAAATCATAAATTAAAATCATAAGTTTATTGAAATATATAATAAAATTATATACATATGAATACACAACAACTACAATACATATGATGATCTCACTTTGTGAATAATTACTGAAAATTTACGATATATATATATATATATATATATATATATATATATATATATATATATATATATATATATATATATATAGTAACAAGGGTTGGAGACGGTCCGACAATGGTAGTGGTGACTGAGTGATGGTGATGGTAGTGTCCAAAATATATTATCTTTAAAATATCTAAAATAAATTAAGAGAGGTGAGATGGTTGAGATTTTTGGTATCTTTATTCAACATTGACTTGCATCTGCAAGAGGTGTGTAATCCTCTTTGTCAAGATGAAGATTTTGCTCCATTAGGAAGGCGCTAGGTCGACATCCTTGAATAACACAATCCGCTAAAATGTGTAACGTGTACTTTTGTTGGCTAAGAACCATATCGTCTAGATTTCTTATTGCTTCAACTCCAAGAAAAAACTTTAATGGACCCAAGTCTTTTATGCTAAAATGGTTGTGTAAATATGTCTTTATTTTGTTAATACGATCGATATCATTTCTGATAGGAATAACATCACCGACATATATAAGAGAATCCATGTAAGTACTTTGTGTTTTGAAGATGAAAAGAGAATGATTAGCTTTGGGTTGTCGGAAGCCAACGCTTAACAGTGCATCAATGAAGTTTTTATACAAATTACGAGAGGCTTGTCATAATCCATACAAGGATTTTTGTAGTTTTAAGACACGCTTATCACCATATTTAATAAAACATTGTGGAATTTTCATATAAACTTCTTCGTCTAAATCACAGTGTAGAAAGGCATTGTTGACGTCCAATTGATGAATTATCCATTTTTGATGAACAACAACAACTAATATTGTTCTCACTATCACAAGCTTAGCAACGAGTGCAAATGTCTCATGAAAATCCACCCCTTTGATCTGGGCGAAACCTTTAGCCACTAATCGTGCTTTATAACGTTCAATTTCTCCATTGGGCCTGTATTTTATTTTGTAATGTAACACTCGTTTTCCAAAATGGATCAGATTAGGGGATTAAGGAGTCAAAAGCATGGTTTTTATGGAAACCAGGTGTCACGATGTGACCAAAGGAAGGTCACAACATGACAAACCAAAGTGAAGAACGCACATCTAGAGAGAGATCACGACATGACATGTATGTGGTCACGATGTGAAGAAGGCTGCAACCCAAGCTCATGATATTTTAGGGTTTCCTTTGTATTTAAACCCCATTAACTCGAATTTAGGGTTCATTATCAACCTTCATCACCTTCAAACCTCAAAAAGCCTAACCCTAACCTCTTTTGGTGGTTCTTGACTCATCTTGGTGGTTTTAGGGGCTCTTTGAAGGAAGTGGAATGAGAATTGGTGCGAGGATCAAGCAAGCAATATATTCTCATCTTTGATTTCACCTTCTAGATCATTTGTAGGGATTAAGGCATCTTCATTTATGGTTTATTCTCTTAGATCTAAGGTGTCTTGGTCCCTTTTGGTTTATAGTTTTGATATTAGTAAATGGATGGAATAAAGTTGGAAACTTTATGATCCTCCTGATTCCCTAAAACATCATATCTTTTGGATCTAAGGATTGGTTGTGATAGTATCGGTGCGGTGCATAAGGCCCGCTTCGGCGTTTTCGAACGCTTTCTCTTGCTTCTCTTCCCAGTCAAAGGCCACTCCCTTTTGGGTCAAAGTCATAAGAGATTTCGTAATTCGAGAGAAGTTCTGAATGAACCTACGACAGTAGCCAGCGAGACCTAGAAATTGGCGAATTTCTGTAGGCGTCTTTTGTGCTGACCAGTTCTCAATGGCCTCGATTTTTGGAAAGGTCTACATAAATTCCCTCTTCACTGACATCGTGACCCAGGAATTCGACTCTTCGAATCCAAAACTCTCATTTAGAGAACTTCGTGTAGAGCTTCTCTGTTCGTAACGTTTCCAAGATCGGACATAGGTGCTTACAATGCTCTTCCTTACTACAAGGGTAGATAAGTATGTCATCTATGAAGACAATGACGAACTGATCCAAGTAAGGATGACATACCCCATTCATTAAGTCCATGAATACTACGGGTGCATTGGTCAATCCGACTGGCATCACTACAAACTCGTAGTGTCCGTAATGAGTTCGGAGGGCTGTCTTTGGGATATCCTCCTCTAGCACTCGTAACTGGTGATACCCGAATTTCAGCTCTATCTTCAAAAAGTAGTTCACCCCTTGAAGTTGGTCGAACAAATTGTCTATGCGAGGAAGAGGGCCACGATTCCTAACGGTAAGCTTGATGAGTTCTCTATAGTCGGTGCACATACGAAACGATCCGTCTTTCTTCTTGACGAACTAGACGGGAGCTCTCCAGGGTGAGAAACTTGGTCTAATAAAGCCCTTGCTAGGCCGTTCGTTAAGTTGACCGGACAGTTCTTGCATCTCTGGGGGTGATAAGCGATAGGACGATTTGGCTACGGGGGTAGCCTCTAGCACTAAGTCGATTCTGAACTCAACTTGATGTTGTGGAGGTAGTCCGAGGAGTTTTTCTGGGAAGATGTCGGGAAGTTCCAAAAAAAAATACGATTACTCATGAAGTAAGGAAAATGATAGGTACTGCTGTTCTATCTATATCTCTTGTCTTGATTGGCGGGAAAAGCACTTGATTGGATTCTAAGTTTATTCGCATGGCAGCACGGTCACTGGTAGCTTTGGGCAGTCTCCGTCCTGAAGTTCATCTATCAGACGTCATATTTGGTTAATCAATCAGTGCTTCGCGTATACGAGTCATATATAATTAAGATTAAAAAGGCAGTCGAATAAATGATTCTTCTCTAAGCTCACGTCTAAACAAGGAAAAGGAGTTTAAGTGGAATCACCAATTCTAAGCCTGTAGAACCTTGTTTATATACCACCCTTGCGTATATCTTCCTCAGCGATAGATTAACCGTATGGGTCTTCGGATTGAATTTGACGTACTGTACAAGTGGTATTCCGGGGTGGTTTCTTCGGGAAGGATATGAAACATAAGATATTCCACACATGAGTATCGCGGAGTTCTGGAATGATGGCTTCGCTAGAAAGGCGATTACGAGGAAAAAGAATTTTCGCACGAGACTAGCATTGTGAGGATCGAATAGACTCAAGTCACATGATAATTTCGGACTGTTCAGAATAAAAGGCGTTAGACTAATTTAGAAAGGTGCTACAAAACATAACGGTGCAACCTTGACTGACGGGATCTCGCAAAAGGTGCTACAAAACATCTACAAGACTACTGCTGCGAACATGGTATACCACAAAAAGCAAGTATATGTAGCACGAGAGTCCCTTGACTGACGGGATCTCGCAAAAGATAAGACTCGAGTTGCACTAGTTTTTAACAGTTTGAAAGTATACTTAATTACTGCCGATTGGAAGTGTACCTATATTATAGTAGGATCCTTTGATGCCTTTTGCTATTCTAAGGTCAAACTCCTCTTGTTCCACCGTCATTCTTCTATGTTGGGAAATCCCTCTGAAGTGTACCATCAATCCACATAAATGACATATACGACTAATTTCGACATTGGAGGTTGAAGTAATGTGATGGATATGTGCTCTATATAATCGGGTAGTGTGCCCATTTTTGTTGCATTTTCGGCAATGTAACACTCGACAGACACCCAAGTGATGGAAACTACACCTTGTGTGTTTGGGTAGGTTTTCGGCATAATGCCTTGCAGGGATAGGGGCAACTGGGATACTAGTCGGAACGGTAGTAGGAGTTACAGATGTTGTGGCTGCAAAGGCTGCCACTGGTTGCTGTCTCTTGGCCGATCTTTGGGATGATTTGCACTTCTTCTTATCCCAGAATATTCATTTCTTACTCTTTTGTTTCTGTGTTAAGGTGCCCTCGTGGGTTGGCGTTTGTTGGTTTCCTTGGTTGTTACTTTGGTCTGAAATGTGGATGTTATTTCTACTTTCGTTTAGGTTGTTAGAATGGAATTGTGCCATGACATCGGTCACAACAGCTGTCACGGCAGCTTGGAACGTAGCAGAATCTATATGAAGGATCGGGGTTTCGTCGTTTGGCTGACCATTTTTGGATGACGACATGATTCTGTTATACGAAAGAAAAAAGTTCGTGAGTGCTTATGGTCGACACTAGATGTATTCTACTCTTTTACGTAAATGTAAATTTTCCGTTTTGTTAAACTGGTCTCGATGGTTGGACCTACATCCCTATGATGCAGTACTGGTAAAGAGTTGAAGTAAGTTCATAGAATGGTCACAAGACGATTGGTATTTCGAACTAGACTATCATTGGTTGGTGGATAACCTGATCCAACCTTCGCTAAGAATTGGAAGTGATCCTTGAGCCAAACTACCACCGCTCAATAATTCGACGAAAGTGAGCTTTAGATAGAATTCTATTGATAGAAGAATGAAAGTATTTGAACAAGGATTGTCTCAGGAATTAGCCGACGGTCAATATCATTGATATTTAAGATGTAATAAGTACGTGAGAATTGACCTTGGGGTAGGTCTTACATCATATCCGAAGTAGAAAAAGTTTTGACAGCATAAAGGCCTAACTAAAAATTACTTATAGTATAGGGATAGATACATAGAACAGTGCTACTTGGAGCATAGATAGGAAGACCATTCCTTAAACCAAGGAAAGAAAGGTAGAGTATCTCCAACTGGTGACGGGTTATCCCTCGGGTGAACCCTTAGTTCAGCCAGCTGGCGCTCCATATCAAGCAGGTGCCTTTTGAACACCCTTTGGCGTACTCAGAGCTCTATGACTTCAGCTCGAGTTTCAGCTAGTGCTTGTAGCAGGGCCTCATGGTCTCTCCCATACCTCTCACGAGCATCTTCAAGATGGGTGGTATGGATGGTATGATGTAACATCCTGAGTTTAGGAGTGCAAGTTCAAGGTTCAAACTGAAAATGTGAATGGTCAACTCGGCGAGTAGGGTCGCGATTCTGGTTGTGTGTTAAGTGGCCAACTCGGCGAGTCGGTGGCTGGACTCGATGAGTTGGTGCTGTGCGGAGAAAACCCTAATTTCGGGGGATGAGCCCTATATAAAGGACATAATGCCCTCTCCCCAGCCTCTTTACTCTCCTTTGAAGTCTAGAAACCCTAATATTCGTTGTGAGTGAATTAGAGAGCATTTGGGCCTTGAAGGAGTGTTTGTGGAAGAGATCTTTGAAGGATAAGAGGCTTGGAGCAAGGGGCTTTGCAAGGATTTGGATTACTCTTCTGTTGGAGCTTTCTTTTAAGGTATTATTTCGTTGCTTGGGATGTTATTCATCTAGATTCATCATTTTGGAGTTTTTGGAAAGCATATATTGTGATATTTTGAGTTTGGAGGTTAGATCTGAGGTTGCTACCTCAGATCTGGAATGGAGAAGGCCTAGAGTGCATAAAAGTCCCTGTTCTTGAGTGATTGGTGAAGCCATCTTGTCCCAAACCCTAACCCTAGCGTGTTATATGCTTAGATCTCTTTGGATTCACGTAAAGTTTGCCACTTTACGTGATGGATGGTTTGTAGAAGGGTGGATCTATTGTTTGGATCATCTGCATGGCCTGGAAAGCCTCTGTATGGATTAAGACCTAGGGGGTACTCGGCGAGTCACAAGGGTGTACTCGGCGAGTTGCATGAAGATAGGCAGGAACTCAATGAGTTGGAAGAACAACTCGGCGAGTTGGTTGAAGATGGCCTTGGACTCGACGAGTCTGGTCGTGAGGTCCTAACCTCTTCTGGTTAAGCCGTGAATCGGTGAGTCAAGGGATGACTCGGTGAGTTGAGTGCGAGGGGACTCAGAGTTGTGGAACTCGGCAAGTATCGGGGTGACTCGGCGAGTTGAGTCGTGATTTGGGAGTTTCAGAGCAAGGGAACTCGACGAGTCAGCGGGGTGACTCGGCAAGTAGAGTCAGGTAGGAGAGTTGACGTTGACTTTGACCAAGAGTTGACCAGTTGACTTACAGGGGCATTTTGGAAATTTTTGGCATTTATTTTGAGTTCAGTGTTTTGGTGTTGGCTAGTGGTGGAAATCGTGTCAGTGGTCGGAGCAGCTTGGTCTTATCTTTTCAGTCAACAGTTGCAGGTGAGTTATTCTCACTATATCAGTAGGGTCTAAGGCACCAAGGCTGGCCCTGATGGGTTTTGAGCATTCTAACACTTCCTAAGTGTACATGCAACCCTAATAACCTTGGATCTATGTTTGTCTAATTATCATGCAAAGTTGATTTCCAAGGCTATGATCCTATCTAGCATACATGGGGAACAATTTTAACTTAAATAATAGATAGAATTACATACCTTGTTGTTGTGAATGTTCCTTGAAACCTTGTGATCCTAGCACCCCAAGTGTGATGCCTCAAATGCTTCACACAACACCAAATGCTATGGAGTAAACTTGGAGAGAAAGTATAACACACTAAAATCGGCCAAGCCCTCTTGTTTCACTAGTAGTAGTGCCGATTTTGGGAGAATACATGAGCTTTATATAGTGTTGACACATCTAGGGTTACACCATGTAAACCCTAATGTGTCATGACTCTTCATTTCTATGACCCATGGGTTTGTAACTCCCATGGAGCCTCCATGGAGCATCCAATGGGTTTAACCCAACTTGATTATCCATGGAGCCTCTTAGCCCACTATATAAGTTATGAATGATTTACATAATCAACCCATATATTTAATTAGTTATCTTTTGATCACTTAATTAATTCTAAAATTAATTCTTGATCAAACTAATTAAATAATATTATTAATATATTAGAGCTTATAATATATTAATAAACCATATGTGTTATTTCTCTCATTTAGTCTATCCAATTGCATGGTGCCATGCAACCGAAATGGACCATGCCGGGTCGGGTCAAGTACATACCAGAAATAGTTATGGACTTAGACACCTTATCTAACAGTCTCCCACTTGGATAAGTCTAATAACTATAACTGCAAGTATGACTTCAGGAACCGATCGGCAATCATAACTCTTTTCAAGGTTTCTCGGAACTGAGAAGATGATGGTACGCCATTTCAGATAAGGGATCATATAATCCTCTGTTCTAGATATCAGCAGGACAAACACATGGAACATAGTCTTGCTTATTGCCCATCAGTTTGTTTCCCGATTTCCGATTTGTTTGACAAAGAACTTAATTGAACACATCAACTTAGTTCTGACCGGGCCCGATACATAGGTCAAAACAAAATCATCGAGGGGCCCAGATATCAGCTTCTAATCCAAGAAGGAACATATAAACTTCGACTCATATGCTTGTTCTACTACTTGTTAAATTACACACAAACGCACGTTTTATAACATTGAGTTACCAATGCGGTATCGCACGTTCAATGTATAACTAACTAATAGTTAACAAGTCATATCTCTAGGTTTGAAGACTTATATGATATTACCGTCTCGCGATCACTCGAGATAAAATTCCATGAAGTGATACCAGCGAGCGTGGGTTGAATCCAATACTCAGAACTTATGAGCACTCATGAGTGTTGATGCCATGTCCAACATCTTAGACCTCTACAACCAACTCATGACAGTCTTACTTCATATCTACTTCCAACATATGACTGACTGTGTATAATTTGAATAATATGTAAAACAACATAACTATTCTGGAAGTCAAAACATGCAAAAGAAATATAGTAAACGATTGACAAAAGATAGTAACACTTTACTCATAAATAAACACAACTTTTATTCATCATCAAATGTCAATTACATTTTACAAATTTCAAAGTTATCTAACTACTAAGACTAATATCATCCTTCAGCCCTATGCTCCTAGCATGCTGGAGATGCTTAACCCTACCCAGTCCCTTCGTGAGGGGATCTGCCGGGTTCTCATCCGATGATACCCTCTTTGCCACGAGAAGTCCTTCTTCTATACGATGTCTGATGAAATGATATTTTTTGTCAATGTGTCTGGATCTCCCATGATCCCTTGGTTCCTTTGCTAAGGCAATTGCACTTTCACTGTCATAGAAAATCTCTATAGGCTTCGTTATAGCTGGTACAACTCCAAGGTCTCCAATGAAGTTCTTTAGCCACATAGCCTCTTTTGCCACTTCGCTTGCCGCTTTATACTCTGATTCGCAAGTTGAATCAGCCACTGTCTCCTGCTTGGAACTTTTCCAAGAGATTGCTCCTCCGTTTAAGGTAAAGACCCAGCCCGACTGAGAGCGGAAATTATCCCTATCAGTCTGGAAGCTAGCATCACTATACCCTACAACTCTCAAGTCATCACTCCCACCGAGGGTAAGGACCCAGTCCTTAGTCCTCCGTAGGTACTTGAGAATGTTCTTTACCGCTGTCCAGTGAGCCTTACCAGGATTCCCCTGATACCTGCTAACCATGCTTAAAGAAAAGGCTACATCAGGACGAGTACAAGTCATAGCATACATGATCGAGCCTCCTTCCGAAGCATAAGGTATCCGACTCATTTATGCTATCTCAACCTCAGTACTCGGGCTCTGAGTCTTACTCAGTCTAGTGTTACTCTGGATGGGTAACTCTCCTTTCTTGGAATCTTGCATGCTGAATCTCTTCAGCACCTTATCCAAGTATGTACTCTGACTAAGTCCAATTAGTCTTTTACTCCGGTTTCTCAAGATCCTTATCCCCAGAATATAGGCAGCTTCTCCTAGGTCCTTCATTGCAAAACACTTCCCAAGCCAGGACTTAACTTCCTGCAGAGTTGGGATGTCATTTCCTATGAGTAGTATGTCATCCACATACAGTACCAAAAAGCTAACTATACTCCCACTAGCTTTAACATATACACAAGATTCATCTTCACTCCTAGAAAAGCCAAATTCCTTGACTTTCTCATCAAAGCAAAGATTCCATCTGCGAGGTTCTTGCTTTAATCCATAGATGGATTTCTCAAGCTTACACACTCTATTAGGGTACTTAGTGCTGACAAATACCTCTGGTTGATTCATGTAAACATCCTCAGCCAACTTTCCATTAAGGAAATCGGTTTTCACATCCATTTGCCATATTTCATAGTCATGAAATGCAGCTATGGCTAGCAATACCCTAATAGACTTAATCTTGGCTACCGGAGAAAAGGTCTCATCATAATCCACTCCAGGAGTTTGAGAGAAGCCTTTTGCTACTAGTCGATCCTTATAAGTGTGTACATTACCATCCATGTCGGTCTTCTTCTTGAAGATCCATTTGCACCCTACAGTCTTACGACATGGTACATTCTCAACCAAGTCCCAGACCTGATTGTCATACATGGATTGTATCTCACTATCCATTGCCTCTTTCCATTTAGCAGACTCAGGGCCTGCCATGGCTTCCGCATAGCTGTTAGGTTCATCCAGACCTACTAGTGTCTCATCAATAATAAGTGTCTCACCTTCCGCAGTAATATGGAAACCATAGTAATGCTCAGGTACATTCCTAACCCTTGTGGAACGCCTCAGAGGTACAACTGGAGGTATAATTGGATCAACAGGAGGTTCCTCCTCAAGTTGACTGCTAGGGTTTGAGGTTCCTTCACCACTTGACTCTTGAAGTTCTTCAAGGTCAATTTGCCTCCCACTGTCTCCTTGGCTTATGAACTCTCTCTCTCTCTCTCGAAAGACAACCCTCCTTGCTACAATTACCACATTCTCACTAGGTCTGTAGAAGAGGTAACCAAAGGATTTTTGTGGGTAGCCGAAGAAAATACACTTCTCGCTTCGAGGTTCGAGCTTGTCATGAGTCTCACGTCTCACGAAAGCCTCGCAACCCTAAACTTTGATGTGGGCTAGACTAGGAACTTTTCCAGTCCACATCTCGTGAGGTGTTTTGGCAACCTTCTTTGTAGGGACCAGATTAAGGATATGAGTGGCAGTCTCTAAGGCATACCCCCAAAATGAGATTGGTAGCGTAGCTCGACTCATCATGGAACGAACCATGTCCAACAAGGTTCGATTACGCCTCTCAGCCACACCATTTAACTGTGGTGTCCTGGGAGGTGTCAATTGTGAGACAATCCCACATTCCCTAAGATAATCGAGGAACTCAGTACTAAGATACTCACCACCACGATCGGGTCGAAGCATCTTAATGTTCCTACCCAATTGATTCTCGACTTCCTATTTAAATTCCTTAAACTTTTCGAAAGTCTCTAACTTATGCTTGATTAAGTAGACATATCCATATCTACTGTAATCATCCGTGAAAATCACATAATAACGATTTGCATCCCTTGTGGCATGTTTGAAGGGTCCACACACATCCGTGTGAACAAGATCCAACAAACCTTCACCCCTCTCACATGAACCAGTGAAGGGTGCGTTAGTCATTTTTCCAAGTAAGCATGACTCGCAACTATCATCTGACCTTAGGTCAAATGACTCCAAGACTCCATCCTTTTGGAGTTGGCCTATGCGTTTCTTGCTTATATGTCCAAGACGACAATGCCATAATGATGCTTTATCCAAGTTATTATCATTAGTAGAATCAATACACATTACATTATTCTCTAAGTTATCTACAACAGACACAACTTCATACACACCATCACAAGGTAATGCTTTAAAATAAAACATATTATTATAAAAAGCATTTATTCCACCAGTTTCATTATCAAAAGAAAAGGTAAAACCTTGTTTATACAAAGCATGAAAGGAAATAACATTTCTTGCCATTTCTGGCGAATAACAACATTTATTCAAATCTAAAGTAAATCCACTACTAAGCAACAAAGTATAAACTCCAATCTTGGTGACAGGTGAAACTTTCCTATTCTCCATGATCAATTTTATCTTTCCATGCTCCACATTCTCACTTCTTCTTAGTCCCTGCATTTCAGAACAAATATGAATACCGCAACCGGTATCAAGGACCCAAGAGTTAGAATATAGTGAATTATTAGATGAGATAGTGTAAATACCTGCATGGTTGGGTTTAACTTTCCCATCCTTCAAATCTTGCTGGTACTTTGGACAGTTACGCTTCCAGTGCGCCTTTTCGTGGCAGTAGAAGCATTCAGCCTCTTTGGGATCAGAAGAAGGTGTAACGAAACCTTTCTTGGTTCCGCTTGAAGAGGAGCCATCAAGAGTCTTACCTTTGGTACCCTTCGATGGGTTCTTTCTCTTCTTCCCTCTACCTTTCCCGATTGCCAGGACAGCTACTGAGTTTGGAGTAGTAGTAGGAGAGGTCACAACCGACTTACCTTTAAGACCTGATTCTGCGGTCTTTAGGAGTCCCTAAAGTTTGCTAAGTGTAACTTCCTCCTTATTCATGTGTTATGTCATGCGAAATTGATCATAACATGAAGGTAAGGAGTGCAAAATAATATCTATTGCTAACTCCTCAGGGAAGTTCACATTCAACTTCATCAAACGATCCACATACCTTTGCATTTTCTGCATGTGGCTTGTGATGGGTTCACCATCTTTCATTCGGGTTGTGATCATAGAGGAGATGATTTCATATCGCTCTTGACGAGCACTCTGATGGTAGCGGTCCATCAAATCCTGGTGCATCTCAAAAGGATAGTAGTCCTCATAGGACTTTTGGAGCTCGGCTGTCATAGTGGCCATCATGATGCATGCCACTTTGGTAGCATCTCTTTCATGAACCTCATATTCAGCAAGCTCCTCAGGAGTAGCAGTTGGCTCAGGCACCTTGAGCTCCTTGTCAAGAACATATTCCTTGTTCTGGTAACGAGTGACCATCCTGATGTTTCAGATCCAATCAGTAAAGTTGGATCCATCAAAGATGACTCTCCCACAAAGGTTCATGAGAGAGAAGGAGCCAGTAGGGTTTGAGCCAGGAGTAGAATTATTGGAAGACATCTGAAGAGAAGAAAGATAAGTTTAGTTTAGATATTGGGACAGTCCTTAATAAAACACCCAAATGTAATATTAAGGCTAGGATCCAATCACAATATATTATAACCTAGAAGAGGGATGCCGTAATCCAAGTTATAACATATTTGAAAGGTAGGTGAATGACGATTCACCAATTTCCACCATGAAACGAAATATAAATTATTAGGTTTTATTTGGCTTTTAGAAATTCCTAGATTCTTTGAGATTCATTGAACTTTTCAACTACATGTTTCAATCTCGAGGGTGCCCTTCATGTCTTGTGACTGGGATACCGAGGATCACAAAACAAGGTGTGAAGTAACCATGCAAATTACTTACCCTTAATGTTTTTCACTCAATCGTAGTGCCGGTAAACCACACGTGCTCCTTCCGACCTCATGAAAAACCTTAAGTCACCCTTTGCCTTCCTTGTTAAGTCCAAGTTAGTGTGCCAATAAACCACACACGCTCCACCAACGACTTAAACAAGGTGCAAAGTGTAATTTGATGGATTAGCACCTTATTCATATTTTTCCTAAAGTAACTAAGATTGGGAATTTATAAAACATTTAGTTACTTTATAATAATCATTATACTTTTAATGAGAATTTATAAGTCCTTGTCTTACCTGTTCGGCTAACGACCCTCCACCGGTCAAGCAAGCGGTGGGTGAGAGTGGACACCCATTAAGTTGCCATTTTATAGGCAACAACCTTATACCCACCTTATAGACCGGCTTCGTGAATGAGGCGTACTAGCGGTAAGACGACTTTGTTCTTATACATATATATATATATATATATTATTAATAACTTTATAATATTATAAGTATAAGGGTAGAATTTTAACTTTTAAAAAACTAAGGGTTGGAACTAAAGTTTTCTAATCAAGACTTTACTTGTTCCAAAACTTGAGGGCAAGTTTTGTAAACTTTCAAAACTTTTCATTTCTTGTAACTTATGAGTTAATTAGAGTATTAAAAATGAAGACTCTTCATTTTTCTAACTCTTGTGTTCTTTTAATGGTTTTAATTCAAGGGTGACTCTTGGATTTCCATAACTTGAGGACAAGTTATGGACTCCATTAAAACACATTATGATCAAGAATTAAACTACCAAGTAGGTTACAAGTAATTCCTATGATCATCTAAATTCATAAGATCAAGAACATGAATATTCATATCAAAGTTTCAAGACAATATGAACACATATAATCATGAAAAATTGATATTTGCCATTGTAAATGGATTAGAACAAACATTACACCTTCTAAAACAAGTTTAATAACACTAAAACAGTTTAGGGTAATGTTTCTAGTCTATTTCAAGCAGCAAAGGTCGAAAATCTGCACTCTGTCGCTCCTACTCGCCGAGTCCATGAACCTACTCGGCGAGTAGGTTGAAGATACACATGAACTCGGCGAGTCCCCCCATGGACTCGGCGAGTTCATCAGGCAGACAGCAAGTTTTCAACTTTTTTCAACTTTTTAGCACAAATAACAAACAAACAAGCCTAGGCTTTGATACCCCTGATGGGTTTTGAGCATTCTAACACTTCCTAAGTGTACATGCAACCCTAATAACCTTGGATCTATGTTTGTCTAATTATCATGCAAAATTGATTTCCAAGGCTATGATCCTATCTAGCATACATGGGGAACAATTTTAACTTAAAAAATAGATAGAACTACATACCTTGTTGTTGTGAATGTTCCTTGAAACCTTGTGATCCTAGCACCCCAAGTGTGATGCCTCAAATGCTTCACACAACACCAAATGCTATGGAGTAAACTTGGAGAGAAAGTATAACACACTAAAATCGGCCAAGCCCTCTTGTTTCACTAGTAGTAGTGCCGATTTTGGGAGAATACATGAGCTTTATATAGTGTTGACACATCTAGGGTTACACCATGTAAACCCTAATGTGTCATGACTCTTCATTTCTATGACTCGTGGGTTTGTAACTCCCATGGAGCCTCCATGGAGCATCCAATGGGTTTAACCCAACTTGATTATCCATGGAGCCTCTTAGCCCACTATATAAGTTATGGATGATTTACATAATCAACCCATATATTTAATTAGTTATCTTTTGATCACTTAATTAATTCTAAAATTAATTCTTGATCAAACTAATTAAATAATATTATTAATATATTAGAGCTTATAATATATTCATAAACCATATGTGTTATTTTTCTCATTTAGTCTATCCAATTGCATGGTGCCATGCAACCGAAATGGACCATGCCGGGTCGGGTCAAGTACATACCATAAATAGTTATGGACTTAGACACCTTATCCAACAGGCCCTTTATCGGATTGTAATCCGGGTATCGTTGTTATGTTATTGGTTTGCTATGTTTGCATCCTGGTAGTTAGGATGATATATGTTAGAGACCTGGTTGAGGTCGGTATCCTGGTATATAGTATGATGCTATGCTAGTGACCGGTTAGGTCGGTATCCTGGTTGGGATGATGTTATGTTATGTGATCTGCTAGATCAGATTGATTGGACGTGAATTGTTATATGATTAAATGTTTATGTGCACGTGATTGTTGGACTGCGGTTGGCTTGAGGCGAGTCCTGCTTTGTGCTGTAGGCCAACAAACCCAGTGCAGACCGGTTATCACGAAGGCCCAACGAGCGGTCCGGATAGGCTGTAGGCCCCACGAGGGCGGACTAGGCGTGCCGAGGCTCGGAGAGTGGACCAGGCAGACTGAAGGCCCGGTGCGGGCGGACCAGTCATACTGTAGACTCAGAGAATGGACCAGGTGGATTGAAGGCCCGGTGTGGGCAGACCAATTACACTGCAGACTCGATGTATATGGCTAGACTCGGAGGGTGGACCAGGTGGACTGAAGGCCCGGTAGGGCGGACCAATCACACAGTAGACCCGAAGTGCTTGGCTATTCTGTGTTTTGTTATGATATGACATATTATGTGTATGGTATATGTGGTTGGTATCCTGGGGTATCTCACTAAACGTTCGGGCTTACAGTTGTGGTTTAAATGTTTCCAGGTTCTTCAGGAAACCGTGGCAAGGCAAAGGCGTGATCGTACCGCTCCTCATGACTATGTTTTATGATATGGTTCTGGGAAGACTCTGATAAATAATTATATTGAAAACCTTTTTGTAATAACTTTATGAAATTGGGTGGTTTTTGAAAAGTTTAAATTGGTTGAAATTTTTAGAGTGTTACAAGTTGGTATCAGAGCTTTGGTTTGAGTGAATTGGAGGAACATTCATGTGAATCCAGTCTCAAATCAAGGAGAGTTTTCAAAAGAGAATTTAAAATGGTTTTCAAAATGAAGAAAAGGAGGACGCGAAGGTACGATCAGCCGGAGCCAGTAAGTAACCCCAAAATACCATACATGATGTTTGTTTTTGAGCTATGATAGAACAACATGCTAGTACTAGGCTAGGGATCTTCAGGATTTCATGATAATGTTTCCTGATTTATGATGCCTGCTAGGCTAGGATTTCTTCCGTGTGAGATTTTCAGTGTTTGTCTAGGAGTGAGGGTTGAGTGCTTGTTATGTATGATCATCACTAGGGTGTTGTGGTGATACTTGATATAAATATGGGTAAGTGCGGAAGGGAGTATGGGCCCGTACTACTGAAAGCACAGGACCCATACGCGTATCAAGGAAGCCACAACCTCCAGGTTGGGGTTGGGAGTTGGTTCCCGGGGTTCAGGGAGAGCGCCTAATGTTTTGTGATATTTTCAGTATGGTGGTTACGAGGCATGCTGGGAGCAGATCCGGATCGGGATCGGGAGAAGGAGAGGGCAGTCAGGGTGGGTCAGTACCACCCGAGGTTATTGGTCAGATGAGCACGGACGAGTTGGATGCTAGGATTCGTGAGATCCTGCATGACGAGGTTGCTGCGATGTTCCGGGCTGAGTTGTCGGAATTGTTTGGGTCGATCAAGACCGCTATATTTGAGTATTTTGATGAGCGTTATGCAGCTCTTACAAAGACAGATGACGCGGCGGCTACAGCGGCTGTAGCAGCAGCAGGGGGAGGAGTCGGTCGAGGTTTTCAGTATCGGGACTTCGATAATACGAAGCCCCCTACCTTCGATGGGGTTCATGACCCGATTGTTGCTATGAGATGGTTGTCAGACGTGGAGGGGTGTTTCTTCACGTGTTCATGCCCTGCTGATCAGAGAGTGAGGTGTGCTCTGAACCTGTTGAGGCTCGGGGCGAAGGATTGGTGGAGGTTGACCATGGGATCGTATTCTGATGCGGAGCGAGTTGCGGTTTCTTGGGATCGGTTCAGGGAGATGTTCAGTACTCGTTATGTTACGCGAGTTGAGAGGGAGAGATTGGCTTAGGAGTTCCTGGAGCTGAAGTAGGATTCAGAGTCGGTGACGGAGATCACCAGGATGTTCACTGAGAGGGTGATGTTTTGCCCGGAGTTTGCTTCGGAGCAGGCACAGATGTCCCGATATCTGAGTATGCTCAAAAGGGATATTAGGCAGTTTGTGTCTACGCAGAGGTGCGAGACCTTATTAGAGTTGCAGGAGGCCGCCAGGCGGCGTGACTTGGAGATTGAGTTGCAGTTGTGAGAGCAGAGGCAGGCTCCGGTGCAGTCGCAGCCAGCGCCGAAGCGGTTCAAGACCGTTGTTTCTAGATTGGGAGATCAGAGCAGCCGCACTTGTGGGAAGTGTGGGAAGGGTCACACCAGAGTTTGTAGGTCTGGTGGTGCATGCCGCAAGTGTGGAAAGGAGGGGCACTATGCGAGGGATTGTCGGCAGACAGCCCCGGTTCAGGATTTGAGGATTTGTTATCACTGCCATCAGGTTGGACACTTGAGGGTCAACTGTCCACAGCTTGCGGCAGGACCGGTGCAGGCTCCAGCACCGGCCACGTTGAGGATTACGGGTGGACTTCAGGGTGGAGCGGAGCCCACAAGGACTCAGGGTCGTGCTTTTCAGCTTATAGAGGAGGAGGTCAGGGTAGTGCCGGATGCAGCTGCAAGTATGTTTCTTTCTTGATATCTTGTTATCTTGTGATTATTATGGAGTATTGTATATCTATTAGTCTCATTGTGTGATTTTTGGTATTGTATTCGTATTCCTTGAGGGTTTTTGTTATTGGAAATTTCGTTGGTTATCATCCATGGGGATTATTAGTGGGAAATCAGGCTTTTGGCCTGAATGTCGGGTAGCATCTGCAGTCTGAGGAGTGGTTAGATGAAGGTCGGGCTTCTTTCAAGTCCGAGATGATCAGTGTTGATAGGTGATTTGGTGAAGGTTGATCATTCTAGTGGGAATCAGTCCACGTGTAAGGGAATGTGTTGTGAAGGGTTGTTAAGGAAGTTCGGTTATGGCGACCGGTGGTGGATAGTCAGTGCTCTAAGTGGGGAGAATTGGAAAATTCTCAGGAGGATCGATAAGAGTTAGAGTTCGATTAGCTATTTGGGATCCAGCAGTGTTTCAGTCAACCAAGAGTGTGGCCTGGTATGAGTAAGTGACAGATCGATGGGGTGGAATACAGACCAATGATTTCGGATAGGGTGATTGGTGGTTGTAATGCCTAGGATCAGGCCGGCATTGAGTATGTAGGATGGAGTTAGAGTTCGGAGCCCCTAGAGGGCTAGAACAGTTTGCATGGGAGAGTTTTCCAAGAGGGATAATTCGGGATGACGAATGCTACTTGAGCGGTCCGGATAGACTGAAGGCCGGTGGGCGTACCAGTCAGGTCGAAGGCTCGAAGAACTGTCCAGACAGGCTGAAGGCCCTGGAGGGCGGTCCAGACATGCTGAGGGTTCTGAGAGTGGTCCAGATTGGCTGAAGGCCTGGTAAGGCGGTCTAATCATGCTGAAGACTCTGCATGTGTTGATAGATCTGTATAAGGAGATGGAATGAGTATGTTGCGATATGATAACATCAGAAGGTCTGGCCCCGGGTACTGATCATGGTTAGTGGAAGGTAGTGCATGGACTCGAGAGTCCTTGCAAGCAGATTCAGAGCGTGTGTGGTGCATGGGATAGCGGTCATGCTATAAGGGAATGGTGTAGCGATGGGTAAGCACTGTGGCACTTGTTGTAGTGACAAGGCGGCCAAGTAGATTTCCTTGGATAAGGAACGGGAAAGGTATGTAACTCCGAGAGGGAGTGTAAGTTCACGAAAGTGAAAGCAGTAGCACGGAGGTACATTTGAGGTGTTTCATTTATGGTTGTTGAGCACTGTGATGATACCAGTGGTATGCTAGCACATCCAGGTTGGATGTCTGCTGAGGTCGGAAGGAATTCCGAGGGTGTAGAGCCAAAGAGGCTCGGAAGGGATGCAAGGATGGAGCGTTGGGTTCCCGGTTTGGTTTTGATTAAGGGATTATGTATGTAGTGGTAATTTCTACTGGGGGATGTTTGGAGGTGTCGTCAGTGTGTCGGGTTTTCCCAACCCGAGGATGCTAGAGCCAGTTCAACATGTGTATGTGATTGCGGAGGAGAACTCATGGGAGTTGCTCTGAAGCTGAAGGATGTGTCATCCTGTCAGCATGGAAGGGGTAGAGTTGGACTCAGGATGGGAGCAGGTTAAGCCTCAACAGTGAATTCAGTGAAAGATATGTCTGGCAAGGAGAAATGATAGCAATGTGGTATGGGGTCGGGATCCCGGTGGTTCAGGGTTATTTCTAGCTCACATGAGTCAAGTGATTGTGTGATCTGGATCGGGTGAAGTGTCATGGGGTGGTACTTGGTTGTTAAGTGTGGTTATCAGAGGATGAGGCCGGTGGCCGGCTTGAAGCGGTGGTCAGGACGCCGCAGAGGAAGAGTCGAGTTTTGGGTTTCGGTGGTAGAGTTTTGAGGAACCCGGGTTGATTAACGCCAAGTGGTGCATTGCGATAGTAGTTTCTGGAGCTATGTTGCCGCAGGCTTCGAGGGCGAAGCCTAATTTAAGTGGGGGAGAATTGTAACATCCCGAGTTCAGGAGTGTAAGTTCAGGGTTCAAAGTGAAAATGTGAATGGTCAACTTGGCGAGTCCATGGTTGGACTCGACGAGTAGGGTCGCGATTCTGGTCGCGTGTTAAGTGGCCAACTCGGCGAGTTGGTGCTGTGCAGAGAAAACCCTAATTCCGGGGGATGAGCCCTATATAAAGGACATAATGCCCTCTCCCCAGCCTTTTTACTCTCCCTTGAAGACTAGAAACCCTAATATTCGTTGTGAGTGAATTAGAGAGCATTTGGGCCTTGAAGGAGTGTTTGTGGAAGAGATCTTTGAAGGCTAAGATGCTTGGAGCAAGGGGCTTTGCAAGGATTTGGATTACTCTTCTGTTGGAGATTTCTTTTGAGGTATTATTTCGTTGCTGGGGATGTTATTCATCTAGATTCATCATTTTGGAGTTTTTGGAAAGCATATCTTGTGACATTTTGAGTTTGGAGGTTAGATCTGAGGTTGCTACCTCAGATCTGGAATGGAGAAGGTCTAGAGTGCATAAAAGTCGCTGTTCTTGAGTGATTGGTGAAGCCATCTTGTCCCAAACCCTAACCCTAGCGTGTTATATGCTTAGATCTCTTTGGATTCACGTAAAGTTTGCCACTTTACGTGATGGATGGTTTGTAGAAGGGTGGATCTATTGTTTGGATCATCTGCATGGCCTGGAAATCCTCTGTATGGATTAAGACCTAGGGGTACTCGGCGAGTCACAAGGGTGTACTCGGCGAGTTGCATGAAGATAGGCAGGAACTCGACGAGTTGGAAGAACAACTCGGCGAGTTGGTTGAAGATGACCTTGGACTCGGCGAGCCATCCTGCATTGCCTTGATTGGGGAAATACAGGTCGTTATGGAGATGGAATCCAGCCATGTTATCTACGCGAGAATAGGGATAAAGAAATAATTAATAGACGTACTAATTAGATAATTATAAGATGATCTTTATTAGTTACTTCAATACTTGTATAGTGCATACTAGTTATATGTAATCAAAACAGGATAGACCTTCGAATAAGTAACCCTAACTCTAAACCCACAATCAAACAAGGAACAAGGAGTAAAGCAAAGATCACAGATTCTAAGTCTATGTCATCCTAGTTACATATAACCTTAGCATATCCACTTAACAACTATTGACCTGTTAATAAAGACCTTTTTAGTTCTCAGGTAAGAATTATTGTAACATAAAATACTCCTATAGTATTTTAGGTTTACGTTATGCTCTAATGTTATCATTGTAGTAGTGTTGGTAAGTTTTTAGACTTGTTGCCACATCACAACCATTCTCGGGCATATGCTAATCACTTCTCGGACCAGCATAGTTGATCAGGCTATGCCACTCCCAGAACTGACCATACATCCCCGAGTCTACTTGTGATGTTCAACAATCGTAATACTTTTGTTTTGTCCTAGTGACACTGATTTTAGTATGAATGCAGGTGTGTATACTTAGTTAAATATTTATTATTTAAAAGTATAAACTCTTGGTCAGAGTATTTTAATCCCGTTGTGTTTATAGTTTTTATATCTTGTTTGGGTTGATACACTCGATTTACTATAAACAATGCTCTGATACCAATCTGTCATACCCCAAAACCGGAATGGCGGAAACGTTCTGGGGTAGAGGACGTCATGTACAGTATCACATCATAGAATAATAGTAAACAAGCAACAACATCATCCATTGCATTAATAATATAATTTTATACAAGTGTTTTCTGCGAGGTTTATCAGACACTCAAAAATGTAAATCAAAATAAGAGATGAGTCTTGAAAGAACTCCATCTTCTCAAAACCTGGTCGACTGTACCTGTCTACCGATGACCTGAGAATACAAGTTATTTTGAAAGAGTTTGTCAGCATAAAAGTTGGTGAGTTCATAAGTATTTAGTGTCATTGTTTGTATGAAAATGTCTATAAGTGTTTGATGTATAAGTTTGTAAATGGTTGTAATACATGTTAGTATACGTTTGAAAAAAATGTTGGTAAATTTATAATGTAAATGTTTGTATAAGTAATTGTATCTCCTAGAAAATCATATATTTTCTACCAAAAGTAGCCTTCTACCAAGGCATCAAAGTTCTGTATGTGTGTTTGTTGTAAAAGTGCGTATTTTTCCCAAGTATGACTATCATTAACAAAATATAGTTTATACATTACCGTTTATGTGAAAAGATTACAAAATGAATGCAATGGGAAAATGATTTAGTACTCTAGTTCGTATGCGGAAACTACCTTGATATTACTTATCTTAAAGCCAATGAATTATAAGATAAGGTGAGATTTGTAACCATACTAATTGACGGCTGTAAAACACGACTATGAAAGACGTCGAAATAAAAGTGACATTTGTCACCCCTTGGCTTGGTCGGCCGAGGACTATAGCTAACAGTTGAGGTGCGGGATAGTTTGTCCTGTATAGATCTATACACACAATGCCCGCTCTCCCTCAAGGAGACTCTGGTTACCAACATGATAACGGTGGAATCCACGTCATGTAGAAGTAAATCTCATATTCTAAACGTTATGTTGGTGTATGTTCCTTCTATTTACTAGTAAATGTATATGTAATGTTTCTCATAATAGTAAGTTCTCTTAGTTTCTCATCATAGTATAATTGTATAGTTTCTCATAATAGTAAGTTCTCTTAGTTTCTCATCATAGTATAGTTTTATAGTTTCTCATAATAGTAAGTATTGACTCAAGAATGACCTGACTCTTTGTATGCTTCATTGAACTAGAAGTAATGAATATCATTATCCTAAACTATGCCTATTATAGTTTACTAGTATAGTTGTTTGTATGACTGAATGTATTGAACTGAGATAAAAGCTTTTATGTCTTATACATATATACATAATATATAACTAAGGATCAAATGACACTCGGACAAACAACCGAGTACTCTAAGTCCACAACCAAACAAGGAACAGGAAATAAAGTGAGTCATCAGTCCTAAGTCCTTTAAACCTTACTTATATAACTATGTATGCATTAGACATGATTTTGACAGTATATGTACAAGTTTAAAAGAAGTTTTTGTAAAACCTTTTGATGAGTTTAAAAACAAATATTGATGACTTGATGTCACTTTATAAAACGATTTAAAAGCAGTTTGGCATATAGAAACAAGTTTGATAAAGAGTTTAACGTGTAAAACAAGTTTGGTAAGCAGTTTGAAGTAGTTTGTTTGATAAAACAGCTGAAAGTATAGTAAATCTATTTTTTTTGTTAGTTATTAATCACATGTGATTGATGTAATAACTATAATGTTTCAACTTGTATCCCCCCATAAAAGCATTTAAAATCATTTAAAAGGTAGATTAAGGGGTATGAACTCACCTGTAGTGAGTGGTTTGGATGAAAGTGCTGGATAAGGTGCTAGGTGTCAAGTGAAGACTTGAACACACACACACTGATCCTATTTAACACATAAAGACACATATATGTATCTAATTAGTTATTATAACACTAATTAAGCAAGTAAAGATACCCTAGAACATGGAAAACACTTTGATTCAAGTGTTATAATATCATATGGTTGCATCTAAGGGTTGTATGGCTTTGTTATTGAGTTTACGGCCCAAGGACCAACTCTCCATGAGTTTACGGCCTAGGGTTTGCAGCCCTTATGGGTTTACGGTCATAAACCCATGGTGATTTGTGCCAAATCAATGTTTAAGGTCCTTAGCTCAAGGGGAAGGTGTTCTAGGCCAAGTTCCAAGACTTAGGAAGGAATGTAGGGCAACTTTGCACCCTCTATTAGAGTTTACGGCCTTAGGAGATTGCCTTGGCCGTAAAATCCCTTGGTTGGTTGATTCTTGGTGTTTTCAAGTCCCTAACTCATTATACTATCTTATAAACATGAAAGGGAGGTAAGGACTTACGATTTGAAGGCTATAGAGGAGTGTTTTTGGACCAAAACACACAAGTGTTCTTGGTGTTCTTGAAGATCTAGAACAAAAGATGGAATTTGTGGATGGATTCAAGGGTGAATCAAGAAGAAGTGATGTAACAACACATAAAGGGAAGGAATTACTTACATTTGGGAAGATTTGAAGAAAAATCTTGAAGATCCTTGGGAGAGAATCCGATTTCTCTAGCTTGGAAAGTGAGAAATGAGTGAAAAATGGCTAAGGGTCACTTATATACTAGGGGTTTACGACCACCTCTAGTTTACGGTTGTAAACTCCAAGGCCTTTGCCGTAAACCCCTCTTTTGATGGCTTAAGGCTTGTTTGACAGGTTACAAGTTCAACTGACACTCTCATTCACTTATTCCTTTGATGCATTAAGCTCAGAATGTCCACACGGACTCTAAACAGTGCTAAAAGTTAGCAGAAGTAAGTTTGATTAGATTAGAATGCAGGGTTTGTACAAATAGAAATTTCGGGTTGTCACAATTAAGGACTCAAACCATTAAGTCGTCTCAGACTGTGGTCACGACGTGACATTGAGAATGTCATGACGTGGCGATTGAAGTTTTTGTGATTATCATGTCCTGTTGTGCTCATGACGTGACCAAGGAGGATTTATGCCATGATGCTTGTTGAATGGATTGTCCATGACCGAGTTGGCTAAGTTGGAGTGAGAGATCCAAGTATTGTTGGTTTCAAGCACTGGGATTTTTTTTTCATGGCCTCTCACCACATGATGTCTTTGACTGCTTGAGAAAAATGTTTGGGCTCATCATGCGTTGATATGGCAATTAAAAAAGCTTTGTCTGTGTTAGAGACTTTTTTATCTGATATAAAATGAGACAAGGATGTAATGTCGAGGACGCTGAATTTACGTTGGGGAGAGAATGATCTAAGGAAGTTGGCAATTGCACTTCATAATTTTCAAATCGTTGAGGAAGATTTCAAACTTGTTCTGGTCGATGTTGTTGCGTTGGAATGGTAGCAGAACGAGAATAATTTTGTGAGCTTCTTTCAGTGGGATTTTGACCAAAGTCGTCTTCTTGGTTTTTGATTTCTGTGAGTGATGTGTGATCGGTATTAGGCTCCGATGGCTCATTATTTATTTTCGGGTAGGCGGTTGATCTTAATCAGCTGGTGTTAGCCAAAGATCAGGGCTGGAAGAACCATTATTGGTTTCAAGAGTGTAAGGGTGTGTGTCACGAAAAGGGTATTGACACTCTACAAATTTGACACCTCTTGAAACACCAATTTTCTTTTCTTTTAAATCATACACACGATAACCCTTTTTCCTCGGTGGATAGCCAAGAAAAACGCAAGGCCTCGCCCGTTCTTCAAAATTATCCTTTTCCCCTTTATTCTCTTTTATATAAACCAAGCACCCGAAGACTCTGACATGATCATAAGTTGGTTTTCGATCAAATAAAAGTTCACATTGTGTTTTGTTCTTCAGTACTTTGGATAGAAATTTGTTTATGCTATAGGTGATCATTAACACGCACTCTCCCCAAAACGTTATTTATTATGATATATGTGGTTGTTTATGATAAAGGGAATCAGATTTATCTCATGCCATCTATCTAATTTCCTCAGATTTATCTCATGATAAATTTAACACTGTTTCGTATCTCCTTCTCCATCATAGTTGTCATCCACCCCCGTATTAGGAAATCACAATGTTCCCATGTCTTTTGTTGGTTTGATTAAGGTTCCATTAATGAAGCCTGATTTATTCTTTGCTAAGAGAAAATCCTTCATCTCCCTTGCCCAGGAGACATAGTTGTTGTCCCTGAGAACGTCATTAACATGGATGGGTAGTCAGTAGGATGGATGTAGAAGGTGAGGCAAGGTCTGATGATGGATTTTTGTTAGAAGACTTGTTGTCATGTGTTTCTCCTATTGTCATGGTCGTTTAACAGGTAAGGTATCCTGCTCTGATACCATATAAAAATTGTATATAAGTTTTAAAGTATTCTCTCTTATTAAATGATTAACCTAAAAGGGGCTATATACAATACGTGAAAGAGTTGTAAACAAAATATGAGACAGCTAATATGAGAAAGCTAATAGAAGACATCTAATAAGGGACACATCTAATAGGAGATAGCTAGTTCTAAACAGAATATGAAACTGTGACAACCCGAAATTTTCATTCGGTCAAACCCTAAAAGTGAATCACTTCATATTATAAGTCAAGTTCACTTTTACTTGTTTTTGGAAAAAATAAAGTTCGTTTGATTATTTTAATATTATTTTTAAACGAACGGGTGAAAGAAAGTGCCGTCTCGGGTTTTGAATTTAAAAAAAAAAACCGCAAACACCTCGCGTCTTAGAAGTTCCCGGACAAACTATTTTGTTTGGGTCGAAAAATCATCCCAAAAATCCGTAAACTCATGCTTATCCATGAGTTTACTCCCCAAGTCTAGCCATTTGTGTTTACTCCCCAAATACCCAAAAGAGTAAACTCCAAAATATCCTTTCAAGTATCATCCTTGATTTTGTTTTAGATCTTCAAACTAGTAAGTGTTCTAACCATTTCAAGTTGGTTTAATACTTAATCTAGTGTTTGTGCATCTATTCATCCATTCATTTTTGTGTTTTGATTAGTTTTTCCAAAACACCAAGAACACACACTAGTGTTCTTGGACTTAAAGTTCATTTCAAGCTTCCACAATGTAAGTACTTCTATCCTAGAGTCATTTAAAGCTAGCTATACATGTTTATACCAAGGAAAAGTCCCAAGAACACCAAGTTAAAGGTGTTCACGGTTTTGGGAGGTCCCAAAACCGTAAACACCAAGTTTAAGGCCAAAATGGTGTGTTAAGGTGCCTAGATGCTTCACAATGCCTTAGGAACTTGTCTAGATTCATACTTGAAGAGTTTATCACACAAAAAGCACCAAAACTTTCCATTTTTATGTGTTTACGGTTTGGGGACGTCCCAAAACCGTAAACACCCCAAAAAGTGTGTAAATGTCCCATGGTTGTTCCTTATGCCTAGAATCTAACCTAGACTAGTGCCATGATTGAGCTAAGGACTTGAAAACCCCCAAATACCAAACTTGTGAGTTTAAGGTAGTAAACTCATGAGTTTAAGGTATTAAACTCATGAGTTTAAGGTAGTAAACTCATGGAGAAATGGTCCTTAGACCGTAAACTCCATTTAGGAGTGTTTTGATGCCACACAACACTCCTAAGGCTTAAACATGAAGTAGGAATGTTTGGAATAGATTAGAAGACTTCAAAACAGCAAATGGTCAAAAGGTTAGGAGTTTACGACCGTAAACTCAAGAGCTTACGACCGTAAACTCATGGGGTGTTGGTCTTTAGGGAGTAAACTCATTTTAGAAGAGTTCCTTGAACCTCGATCACACTAGGCTTTCCCTACAACCGTAGCACTTATAACACTTATACAAAGTGTTTGTCATGTCCTAGAGTGTATTGACTTGTTTATTAGTTGTTTAAAGACTAATTGTTTATATACATATGTCCTCATATGTAATTAGGATCTTTGTGCGTGTCTAAGTCTTCACTTGACACCAAGCACTTATCCGACACTTCCATCCGATCCACTCACAACATGTGAGTTCGTACCCCTTAATCAATGTTTTAAATGTTTTTAAATACTTTATGGGGGGATACAAGTAGAGTCATGCTACTTATTATATCAATCACATGTGATTAATAAGGAGCATTCAAATGATTGGCTACTCATTAGCCGTTTTACCAAACAGTTTCCTTCAAATGCTTTTCATAAACACTTATTATGTTTAAAACTCCTTATTAAACTGTACATTTTACTCTGTATGTTTCATTCAAACTCATTTACAATTGTGTTTCAAACAAATGCTTCTTTATACTTAAACTGTTTTATCAAACCCATGCCTTTAAACCGTTTTATAGATTGACATCAAGTCGATCTTTTCTTAGATAATAATTATGTTCAAAGGTTTTACAAAACTTATTTTATGCTTTTATATTATCAATTGCATGCCTATATATGTAAGATATATAAGAAATGTTTAAAAGACTTAGGAAGGCTATCCACCCTATTTCCTTTTCGCGCTTGAGATGTGGTCTGGTGGGACATCAGGTATCCGTCCGAAGGTTGTTTAAATACTAGTTATATATATATATATATATATATATCATATGTACATATATAGTCATAAAGGTCCTTCCAGTTCATCCAATGCCCTTGGGTAGCAAGGGTATACATCCATGTTCATGCGTATCAGTTACATTACTAGTAAGCTACCATATGGGTAGTTTAGGAAGATACTAGAACTATTACTAGAACGCGATATCATACAATGAGTCAGTTCATTCATGAGTCAATACTTGCTAGATAGAGAGAACACACATTACAGCTAGTACACACAGTACGTTACTATACATGCTAGATAGAGAGAGAACACATGTTACAGCTAGTACACGCAGAACATTACAATACCTTTACATAGATACATCTACATGAGTACATTTACATGAGTACGTTTACATACATACGCTTACGTGACTAGATTTACATAGATACATTTACATGAGTACACTTACACAAATTACTAGTACATTTTATATGTATAGATTCTGTTATATAATCCTCATTCTTATCTTTACCTTGTGATTCAATCACATAATCGATGAGATAGATTGGATTTAATATCCTAGTACCAAAGGATACGTTGCGGGATTAACCATTCCTAGAATCTCTGTTAGCAACAGAGGTAAATGCGCATCCACGGATGTCAACGGTTGATACCATTACAGGTATACTTTAAGGGACTAACTATTCCTATACCCAACTGTTAGCAACAGAGGTAAATGTACATCTACGGATGTCTTCAGTTAACATTGTTAGTTACCCTAGTATCAAAGGGTAATACTAAGGCTACATTCAGAACAATCGGGTCTTGGTAGAAGGCTACATTCAGAACAGTCGGGTCTTGGTAGAAGGCTACATTTAGAGCAATTAGGTATTGGTAGAAGGCTACGTTCAGAGCAGTTAGGTCTTGGTAACAGCTGCGGCTGCTACTGCGGCAGTAACAGCTGCCTGGAACATCACATGATTAAATTGGGGAGGAGGTGGTGGCGGAGGGTTGTTGTTGTTCTTTGAGCTGGGTCTCTTTCTTGGAGGCATCTTGATCTAAAAAGATCAGGTAAGAGAGGATGGTAAGTCCTCTGAATTGAATCAAGAGATATGGAACAGGGGATATCTCATTAAGACAGATAGAGAATTCTTTTAAGCGATAAAGTAGGAAAGAGTTATCAAAGCAGATAAACTATCGCTAAGGAATGATTGAGGAACAACGCTGGAATGAGAAGTTCTATAAAGGATTTGGCTCGAGAAATACTCCCATAGTATTTCATGATTCGCTTCAGCGACGGCTCGTTGTTTGGGTATTGGGTAAGTTTTAGGCATGCCGCATACCACAGTCACTCCTAAGCACATGTTGGCCGTGTCCACTACTAGAAAAATAGCCTTTTACGACGCACAATTAATGACACACACTGATAGTGGACGCGCATTTGTACGTGCCCTAAAAATTACTGTTAGTTTTCCAAAATTTGAAGGATAGAGGACACACATTTTTTCGGGCCCTAAAATTCGTGTCCAACAAAAAAAAATTAAAAAAACGGAGGGCACTTATTTAAAAATGGGTGTCGTGTAGAGATGTCGCTTTATATTTTTAATGAAACACGCGTTCCCTTCTTTTGCAATTGGGGGGAAAGGAAAATCCAAAAAGTTTGAAAGGCCGCCATGTTATCCTCTACCTTATTACCCGCGTTCTTTTCTATATCTCTATCTCCCACACTCTAATACCCAAAAAAACCCTAATATCATCGCCAATCCTCTTTTCTCCTACAATAAAATCGCAATATCACCAAATCTCCGATCTTCCACAAGAAAATTTCTCTGGACGATGTCTTTACCCACTTTCTTCCCTCACACTACTTCTCTTAGTTAAATATGAAAAAACCCTTAATTGGAGAACGACGACCACTTCTACTTTTTCATGCACCAGTCAGCAAAAATTGAGGATTCTCGCGCCTAGCAGTCGATATTCATGCCTAGCCGTCGATATTCACGCCTAGCAAAGGATTCTCCTTTCTCCCACACGGTAAAATTGTTCAATTTGGGAAACTGTTACGTGGCTTATCTTTGGTTTTGCTTTCTATCACCATTTTCACTAAGTGACCACCGTCGGATAATCAGCAACCATCTCTTCTCTCTTCATCACTTTCAGTTATTCTACATATTGTCATTGTTTCGCCTTTGAACATGTTCTTATCTTTTTAATTTTAACAGAGGAGGATGGCGGTGGTTCCTACACTGAGACAAGGTAACTTTTCTTGCGAAGCTATTTTTCGTTATCTTATTTTTGTTCTTTCTTTCCGGGACTTTGACTGGTTTACAACCATACATGGAATTTTTGATGGCAAGATTTTCGTTTTGTTACTGCACAGAATGTGTTCGACAAAATACCACATTGAAGATATAGAGCTAAGCTGATTCTTCTACAGAAGTCTATTGCCCTCAATCAGGTAACTTTTTTTTGACTCACAAGCAATCTCTCTCTAATGAAATTGAAAAGTTGGATAATCATGGTGGAATCTGTATGACAATTTATGGGTTGTGATTAGTGAAATGCATGGAAAAGGGCCAAGCAGGTTGTTACCAAAATCATCATCATCTGTAGGGCATCTTTTGGTCAAAGAGCATGTGGTTTGGTCGAGTCTCTTAACATTCCTGCTACAGAAATGGTTGCGGTTGTGTCAGGAAGAATCACAATTGCACTCAGTGGGAAACCAAACAAAGTAATCAATAAAGCCATGCTGCTAAGGTATGAAAAGTGTCCAAGGATTGCTTTTCGAACAGAATGAAATAACTCCTTACTTTGAATACCAATGAAATCTTATTAAATCCAATGATTATGTGATTTTCAGGTTTCAGATGAGGTTAAATATTTAAGAAAGGGTGCTGATTCTTCCATAATTTCTTTTTATTCGTCCACATAATTTTATGGTTAATTGACAAGTATTCCCTTCACTTAAAAATAGCATATTTTAATACTTTCAGGAAATTGGATCATTTCCATTTTTATCCCATGGAGTTGGCTAAAATTCACAATATAGACAATTTATATCTACTTTTTTTACTTTTTCCATTCATACAGTGGAGTTTTAAGCTTCAGTCCATAAATCCATTATTAAGATGAATTGTCTCTTCAAAATTAAGTTTATTCATCATGAAAAATTTCTTGGTTATCTAGGTGTTGAATTTCTCTATTGTTCCAGTCTGTGTCTGATTTCTTCCTGGGGGTTGGCTGCATATGGGAATTTTTAGCAATAGAGATCTCTGGTTTTTATTATTTCATGTCCCATTGGGCTGGGATTGACTCAATTCTTTTCGTGTGTGTATGTGTTACCACTAATTTTATACAGATGGCTTTCTTGGTATGGAATAAATTTGGAGTTCGTTGTTTGTATTCCTTGTGTGTGCAAGTGGTACAAGGCCATAAACAAATCATTAGGTTTCTCTTTCTTCAAAATCTCTTAATTTTTAATTCAGGGGCATAATTGTCAATTAACTTTAAAATTATGTGGATAAATAAAAAACAACCGTGGAAGAATCATCAGCCTTTAAGAAATAGTCGTGTTGAGCAAACAAGTCACTACTGTAAGCTTGAAGCTTTATCTTGGCTATTCCTGCTGCCTTGTTTGCATGTGATTATGATTGCCATTTTCCAAATTCTGCTATTGACAAGTCATACATGTTGTTGCAACACTGTTTTCACATGATAAACAGACTTAAGTAGCAAATCTATTTAACATTGTTAAAATTAGGGCAATATTTTAATGTTGGTGTAGCATTGTTCTCACACAAAAGCCAAACTTGTAACAGGAAAATTGGATACACATACTTCACACTCTGATAGATGAAAGAGGTCCATGGTCAGCAAATCCATTCCCTAAAAACATTGTTACACATTGGAAGCACCTATGAAATATCCAAGTCAACAAAATAAACACACATTCACATAGAGATATGCATAATGGGGTTAATTTTTAATAAATAGTTGTAGTAATGAATCTTTTTTGAGCAGGTTCATGAATTTCATAACACAAACAAAGGGAACATATGTATGTCAACAACAAGCCCAACAAGTGTGATAAAAGCATATCACGAGCAATTTCACAAAGATTTCCTCATTTTTCTGAATTGTCGTGCAAGGGAGATGGTGAGTGGTGGTCGTATGGGTTTGACGATACTAGGGAGAAGAAGTTCTGACCCTCGTAGCAAAGAATGTTGTTACATTTGAGAGCTCTCAGCGATGGCCCTAAACGACATGGTTTTAGAGGTATAACTTGGCATTTATTCTTATGGCTATGATTTGATAAGCATTTATTAGTAAACGGGAAAAATCATATTCTTAAATTAAGATTAGTTAATTTTAGTTATTAAAATCTCAACTTAATTGGCAAACTAAAATTATAAATGGACGTGAACATATAAAAACAAAATCTAACAATCACAAACCAAATTAGAAACAAACAATTTAATACTGAAACATCGAAGCAATTAAATATAGCTTTATATAAGTGTATATTCTATAGTAAGTTTAAATCATAATTCTTGAACTAAGAAATGAATATTCAAGTTTCTTTGAGAAAAAGATATAATTCTATGATATCTTTTTTTAATTATTAAGAAAAAAAATCTTGTTAAGAGGCCTTCCACTATTCCTACCAATGGGAGGCGTAGGTAGTAGTTAAGACAAAATTATCATTTTAAAGAAAAGCTTTGTCATCCTCCTTCAACTATTCCTACCAATGGGACTATTCCTTCTCTACCCGAAAAAAAAATCAGGGTTTGCAGCTCACATTACACAACAAATAAAACAATTTTTTCTTAAAGGAATTCAAAGGATTACAAATGGAAGTTTTTTGGAATCTGTAGAACTTGATGCTGAAATCAGTGAGCACAAGGCTTCCACCAGTGAGGATTTACCGGAGAGACAGAACCCAAAGGCTCCAAAAGAGGAAGTGAACAGAGGGATCTCCATGAGAGGAAAGATCATTCTTCTACTACTAGCTCAATTGAGTCAGAGGTATGTCTCCTTATATGAAAAGTTGTTAAATAAATAAATAACCAGAAGAGAGATTAGTGAGAACCCAATTTATTTTCTCAACAGCAACCGACGGCAACATAAAGGCATGGATATATGACAATATTGGTTCAAGAGTGGACTATGAGATTCCATTCCATTGTGTGTATAAATTTTGATTCCATCAGATTTTTTCAAACATACAATGGATTACAATTCCTTTAAATTCCAATTCCTTAATTTATTAATAATACAATGGCTCATAACTTTTACCTGCAGGCTTCTCCTTTTATACGATTTAACAAGGAAGGAATTCTATTGGCTGTTTCAACCAGTGAGAATGGAATCAAAATTCTAGCAAATCAAGATGGGGTTAGGTTACTAAGAACAATGGATAATCATGCTTTTGATGACTCCAGAGTCGCATCTGCATCTGCCATGAAGGTAAAAAGATTATACTCTTTTCCTTTTTTGCCCTTGGTTTTATAAATAATAACATATATACTAAACACTCTTATAGGGACTGACTGCAATGATGCCAACATTTGGTGCTGCTGCCAGTCCTTGAAAAATGTAAGCATCTTTCACCATTTCAGTTTTCCATATCTCAAAGGATTAAATCATTAAATGCACTTTTATGAAAAATTCTCCCATTTCATAAAACAAACATGTTTTTAGATGAAGTATGCAACCACACTTTATTCTAGAATTAAAATATCCAACATGATAAACAAGACCATTACTATAATTTTTTTGCTTAGTATTTAGATTTTTGTTTAGTAATTTCCAACAAAAATGTTTCCATGATGAATCTTTTGGTAGAGACAATCTATAAGAATTACTTCATTGAGCTAATTATGATGCAATCCTTTGTTTGTTTGTTTTCAGAGGTCAAGTATTGCTATCAACCAATTAAAATTCGTTCACCAATGTCGTAATTAAGGTATCAATATCATCACTCTTACTTATTTGTCTATATCATTTTCAAGAAAATGTTTATGTTGCGTATTATATATTCATATGTCCAGTTGTTCTTTCTATATAGCAAATGTTAACCTTGGTCTTTGCGTTTTTTGTTCATAGATTACAAGCACCAATTACTTTCAAACAACAGAAGATCTAGAGTTTAATTGGGTGATTGAAGGTGATGGATGTAAACTTGATTCTGGAACTCTCAGTCTACCAACATTAGAGTTTAATTGGGTGATTGAAGGTGATTTTGGTTCTTGAAACGAGACTCAAGATATCATATTTTGGCATGGCTAGAAGCTTTGGAGGAAACGAGACTCAAGCAAAAGTAAACACACAGAGAGTTGTTGGCACATAGTAAGCTAGATGATGCAATTGTATATAAATGAGTTCATTTTTTTATAACATTTACTCACTTTTGGAATAATTATTTGTATTTGACATATTAGTGAAATGAATTATCTTTGTTATTTATGGTATTTTATTTTGTATTATGAGATTTTTAATGTATTATTTAATTTGAAAATTAGTAAATCTATAAATAATATTTTTTTTAAACATTTAAAATTATGATACGCAAAAATGTGTGTCGTCTTCATCTATGACATGGCCTTTCTTGACAGGGGCTTTCTTGATACGCATTGCGTGTCATTAACACGCGCGGCGTAAGGTTACGACACGCGAATGCGTGTCGTCTTCCTTTATGACAGGGCCTTCCTTGATACGCATTGCATGTCGTAAAGGCGCGTCGTAAATGAGCGTCGTAAATGAGCTTCGTAAATGCGCGTTGTCTCTCTTTATGACAGGGCCTTCCTTGACGCGCATTTGCGCGTCGTCTGAGCCTTTTACGACGCGCAATGAGCGTCGTAAAAGGCTATTTTTCTAGTAGTGGTCTCGAATGAATATAGTTGGCCAGGCTATATTGATCCTAGACACGACTACATAACTGCCCAGGTTTAACCGCAGCGTACAACACCCATTTACTTATGTTTTGTTCTACTTTTAGTTACGGATTTCGACGGTCAGGTATACTTGTATACTTTTGAAAATACTTATATTTTAAGGTATACTTTTTAGTTCAGAGCACTTAGGCCCCTTAGTGTTTATAGTCTTATACCATGTAAGGTTTGGTATACTAGTTCACTATAAACAAGGGCTCTGATACTAATCTGTCACACCCCGAAACCTAAGGCAGAAATGTTCCGGGGCGGAGGACATCATGTATATCGCAACCAATGTACATAGTAAGCATAGTAAACACAAAAGAATACATTACATAGAGTTATTACATTTGTTGGAAATCAAAGTGTTACAAGTGTCATACATATAAATCATATGAACAAAAGAAGAGACGTGTCTTCTACGTACTCCGTCTTCGTCAAAAGGATCGCTGGTACCTGTCTAATGTGGACCTGAGAATACAAGCAGTTTGAAAATCAGCATAAAGCTGGTGAATTCATAAGAAGTTTGTTTTCTGAAAATGTACAAGTTTCCTTTGGATTTCCGAAAAGTTTGTTATCCAAGAAAATCCCATATTTTCTTTTAAGTATAGTTTAGTTATCCATTAATTACACGATCTAGTTAAGAACAGTTCAATTATCCCAGGAAAAACCATTATTTTCCTAAAAGTAAAGTTTAGTTAAAGTTCTGAATTTCCGTTAAATACAACTGTGTATAGTTTAATACGTAAAACTATATATTGAAAATCATGGGATTACTATCCCATACTAGATATAAGATAGCCTTAATACACAAAAACTATAGATTGAAAGTCATGGGATTACCGTCCCGTACTAGATATAAAACCATGGGAATACCATCCCGTACTAGATATAAGATAGTTTGATATACGTGAAACTATAGATAGATATAGATTGAAAACCATGGGACTACCATCCCGTACTAGATATAGATTGAAAACCATGGGATTACCATCCCGTACTAGATATAGATTCAAAACCATGGGATTACCATCCCGTACTAGATATAGATTCAAAACCATGGGATTACCATCCCGTACCAGATATAGATTTAAAACCATGGGACTACCATCCCGTACTAGATATAAGAACCATAGATAGAAAATAGATATAAAAATCAAATCTGTGAATAAACTTATATTAATACGTATTATGAGTCGGGTAACCATGCTGATACGACACCGAGATCTCCTTAACATTCGTCAGACGTCGGACGATTTCCAGAACTTGTCACCCCAGGCGTGCCCGCCTAACTGTAGCTAGCAGTTTAGGTGTGGGATTGTCAGTCCCGAATAGATCTATTCACAAATTCCACACTCTCCCTCCAGGAGACTCTGGTTACACTTCCGGGGAGGATTTACTGATAAAAATGATCAATCTCACAAGCTAGTATCAAATTATTCACGGTGTTCTCAGACGTTATCGAACATACTAATCGTTTTGAAACATAATACAACGAAAACAGTTAAATATAATGGAATTATCTGGCAATATACTCTAAATTAAACATAGATAAACTGAATCAGACATAGTTTATCTAATAACTTTACATAAATCTGTGCTCGTTAAATAAGAACTAAAGATCCCAAATTATTCCCATAATAATTCGATTGATTTGATTGTTTCCTTTACTGAAATCCATGTAGTTATAATCGATAAAACATCCCTTATGCTCAGCATAATACATAAGGGGTAAAGATATCTAAAAGTTAGCTAAATATTTATAGAAATACATCAATTTTAGGTTTTGAAAACATTTATAGTTTGCTTGTATTCCCCCCTGAAAACATTGAAAAACACGGAAAAAGGCGTAGGGGTATGAACTCACCAGTCGAAGAACGTGTCGTCTAGGATGCTAAGTGTCAGATCGGGGCTTGATAACGCGTGAGGTTCCTATGTAATATGAAATGATACACAATTGTATCTAATTAGACTTTGAATCACTAATTAGATAAGATTATACACTCAAATATGCGAAAACACTTCAAATCAAGTGTTTGGAGTGACCCGGGTGACATCTACGGATGTATAGGGCTTAGATAATGAGTTTGCTCTTCAAGAGTAAACTCCTTAGGGATTTTACGGCCCTAAGACTATGACCACATGATTTCACGGCCGTGAACTCATGGTTGATGGGTTTTAAGGTGCTAAATGGTCAAATATCACTTGGGGAAAGTTGCTAGGATTTAATCTAAGGCATAGGAAGGAGTTAAACCACCAAAGGAACCATCAAAGGGAGTTTACGGCCCTAAACTAGGAGTTTACGGTCGTAAGCTCCTATACCTTCCTTATATTAATGATTTGGTGGCCTTAGATCATTCACATGTGATTCAAACTAATTTTACAAGTCATAGAATGGATTTAGGGCATCATTTGACCAAAGTATAGGAGTTTACGGCCCAGGAACCTATCCTTGGGGGGTTTACGGTAGTAATCTCCTATAGGAGTGGTTTTAATTAAGTTTAAGGCCCCTAAATCGATTGTGGTTGCTTCTAGACTTTAATCCAAGGCTATTGGTGTGTTTAAGTGGCATTTAAACACTTGAAATTGAGTTTACTACCCATGATAATGAGTTTACGGACCAAGCATGCTCTTGGGCAGTAAACTCATGTTTACTCACCAAGAATTAAGTTCAATGTGTTCTAAGTCCAATTTGGTAAGCCCTTAAGTCATATCTAAGCTCCAAATGAGGTTTGGAAGGGTTTTATGGCTCAAAAACCCCTTTTATGTGAGTTCACGGCCTAGGGCTGTTCTAGGACCGTAAACTCATGCTAATGGTCCCTTTTCATAGATTAAACACAAATTTGAAGGCTAAGAATGCTAATCTATGATTTAGGGTAGTTACCTTGATGATTTGGAGTTTAATTTGATGATTTTGGACCTAAAGCTTGGATTTGAGGAGAGAGGTTAGAGAGAGAGTAGTGAGAGAGTGTAAAACTTCAAAATGAAGTCTTTTGGGCTTTAAATATGATTTAAGTTCGGGACTGTTAGGGTGCAAAGTCATGCTTGGATGTAATGTTTTAGGCTTTCCTCTTTGTATGTGTAAATGGGTTGAGTCTTTCCTATAAATAGGAAGTGAGTGACTCCCATTATGTAAGGAATCATTTGGAGTGTTAGACTAGAGAGAGAAACTTGTACAAACCCATTTGTATATTCTTTCTAGATCTAATATGAGCTTACACAAATTTATTAACTCCTTGTGTTCTTGATTTTGTATGATGAATCACTAGATCTTTCTAATTCCGCACATGCCATCAGAATCAACACAACTACAATTGGTATCAGAGCGGGTGTTCTTGAATCTCATCAAGAATTGATCCTTGATGGCTATTTTGATTTGGTGATTCTTCTTGTTCATTGATCTTCGTGTTTAGAGAGTGTTTTTGTGTTCTAGAAGTCGAATTTTTCTTTGATTTGATCCATAATTCGACTTTCTCTCTCTAGAATACTTGTTTGTATCACTTTATCTCTCTAGAAAACCCATTCAAAATCACTTTCTCTCTCTAGAATTCTTCAAGTTTTTGTGATCATGGTGGGTTTGCCATATGATTCTTGGATTGTGATCGTTAAAGATGTGAAATACAAAGTCAATGAAGATCAATTTTATGGGTTGTTGTTAAGCAAATTGATTTCATGGGGTAACTTGGTTTCTTATGGAGGTTTGAAGGATGATCATGGAAGCTTGGTATTTCAACCAATTTGTAAGATTGCATGGTTGAATAAAATTGCCTTGTCCATATTAGTTTGTAGTAGAAATCAAAAGGAAGGAGAAGAAAGAGATTTGTTCAATAAGAAATATGTTTCTCTTATTGAAGACCCAAATGATCTTCGTGCTCTTAAATTTCTTGAAGTTCTTGATAATGGAGTTCAATGTGATGTTCTTGATGTTCAATAAAAAGGAGTTCAAGTTGATTCTCAAGATGAAAAAGTTTTTTGCTCAATTGAAGTTCAAACCGATGATATTTTGTGTTCTTGTGATTCATTTGAAGGAATGATTCCTTATCGGAAGCCGGTGGTTCAAGAAATTCAAAAATATCAAACTCCAAAAGATTTGATTCAAACTCAAAATGTTCATGTTGTTGAAAGTGGGTTTTATAATCATTTTTTGATTATAAAAAGGGGGAGAATGATGGGTATTCGAAGCTTCTCGGGTTTGTTGAATATTCATTTGCGGATTTGAAGACCGGTGTTACTTCGAGGGGGAGTTTGGTCTTGATCGCGCTAGCTCGTTGGAGATTAAAGCCGGACATCCAATCCTAACTTTGAGGGGGAGAATGTTAGGGTGCAAAGTCATGCTTGGATGTAATGTTTTAGGCTTTCCTCTTTGTATGTGTAAATGGGTTGAGTCTTTCCTATAAATAGGAAGTGAGTGACTCCCATTATGTAAGGAATCATTTGGAGTGTTAGACTAGAGAGAGAAACTTGTACAAACCCATTTGTATATTCTTTCTAGATCTAATATGAGCTTACACAAATTTATTTACTCCTTGTGTTCTTGATTTTGTATGATGAATCACTAGATCTTTCTAATTCCGCACATGCCATCAGAATCAACACAACTACAGGGACACGGTGGAATTCTACCCGATACTGATGTTAGACGAGACTTTTGGTCACACCCGATTAAGTTACCGTAATTACGACTTAGATGAAACTAAACATTTTCTAAATGAAAATAGAAAATATTTTTAATGTTTTAAAATGTATCCCATCACTTATGAAACCTAAACAGAAGTCGCAATTTAATTAAATTAAAACAAATTTAACAGAGAAATTGGAACGTAACGACTTTATTAACGGAACCGGGGTACGACGACGAAACGAACTTCGGGTTGTCATAGAGCACTTAGGTCTTGGTAGAAGGCTACATTCAGAACAGTTAGGTCTTGGTAGAAGACTCCCTTTTATAGTAGTAGGAATCATAGGGATTTCTAGGGTTTTTCAAACGTTTACATTTGTTCTACAAAACATTTTCAATACTTACAGTTCATATACATTTTCAATACTTACAGTTCATATACATACAAATACTTACATACAAATTAAGACACTAAAATGCTTATGATCTCCCCAGCTTTAAAGCTGATACTCTCTTTCAAAATAACTTGTATCCTCAGGTCAACGATAGACAGGTACCGATGCAAGGTTTAGAGAAGATGGAGCTCGATCAAGACTCATCTTTCATTTTGTTTATACTTTAGTGTCTATTATAATTTGACAGAACACTTGTATTAAAATTATATTATTAATGCAATGGATGATGTTGTTGCTTGTTTACTACTTTTCATTGTTGTGATACTGTACGTGACGTCCTCCGCCCCAGAACGTTTCCGTCGTTCTTGGTTTTGGGGTGTGACAGATTGGTATCAGAGCATTGTTTATAGTGAATTAAGTATATCAACCCATAAAAGATATACTAACTATAAATACATAGGGATTAAAAATACTCTGACCAAGAGTTTATACGTTAAATAATAAAATATTTAAGTAAGTATACGTGCCTGCATTCATACTAAAATCAGTGTCACTAGGACAGTACAAAAGAATTACGATTGTTGGGCAACACAGGTGGACTTAGAGACATATAGTCAAAACTGGGAAGATATAGCCTGATCAACTATATTATCCGAGGGTTGACTAGCATGTGCCTAAGTGTAGTTGTGTGGTTGCAACAAGTCAAAAATCTTACGAACCCTACCACAATGAGAACAGTAGAACATAACATTAAACTTAAAATACTATAGGGGTATTTGGTGTTACTATAAGTACTTTATACTTGAGAACTAAAATTGGATCTTCATTACTAAGTTGATAGTTGCTAAGTGGATACGCTAAGGCTATATGTAATTAGGATGATATAGACCTAGAATATGTGAAAATTTTACTTTACCCCTATTCTGTGTGAATTTGGAGTTAAGGTCACTTATTCGAAGGCCTATCCTGTTTCGATTACATATAACTGGTATACGCTTCACAAATAGCGATGTAACTAATGAAGATTTTCTAAATAATTATCTAGATAGTTCATCTAATAATTATTTTCTTACCCCAATTATCGCGTAGATAACATGGCTGGACTCCATCCCCACGGCAACCAGTACCTTCCGAATGAGGTCATTGCTGGATGGTTTGAAGAAGAACCAGAGAATGATCATCCTATCCCTTTGAATGATCACCATGATGAAGACCGTTCGGACGATGCTAACTCCGAACCCGAGGTTGAGAACCTACCCCAGGCAGCTCCCGTTCCAATTCCTAACCCTCGTTCGGCTTTTCATGGCCTGACGCCTGAGTGGGTGGAATGCTTGGAAACATGGAGCCAAGGACAAGATCAGCCCATGCCATTTAATGGTGATCGAAGCTTTTATGACCTAAGCAATGGGGGTCAGCAGACAGAATCTTGCCAATCTTGGTCCGCAGAGTGGCCCGAAATGAGATTCAAGGCAGGACAGCCCTACATCAGATCACCGAAGTTGTCGCCGATACGAGAATGCATACCCTCTGCACCATTCGTCTAGAAGATGCTCGCGAGAGATCTGAGAGAAACCATGAAACCCTACTGCAAGCACTGGCTGAATCACGAGCCGAAGTCATAGAACTCCGCGTACGCCAGAGGGTGTACGAAAGACACCTACTTGATGTGGAACGTCAACTGGCTGAACTAAGAGTTCAACAGAGGGATGACCGTCGCCAGTAGTAGATGCTTTACTTTATTTTCCTCATTAAAAAGGAATCGTTTTTCTGTCTATGCCCGATGTGGCATTTTCTATAAAACTATCTTGTACTGTAAGTACTTTTGGTTAGGTCCTTATGCTGTCAAGAACTATCTTCTCTGGATATGATGTAAGACCTTTTTACAAGGTCATTTTTCCCGAACTTTTACGTCATTAATATCAAAGATATTGACAGTCGGCTAACTTATGTGTCATTTCCTTTATTCAAGTACTCTCATCATAATTTCATTCGAATATACCTGAAACATGCTTTAATCAAGTCATTGGACTATAGCAAGTTAGCTCTGGAGACATTTCTAAGTCTCTTTTAGTGGTTGGATCATGTTATTCACCAACCAACGATACCTTGGCTTGAACGACAAACGTCTTGAGACCATTCTACAAACTCACTTCCATTCCGTACTAGGACTGCATCATAGGGATGTAGGTCAAACCTTCACGATCATACCTCCAATCCGTACTAGGACTGCATCATAGGGATGTAGGTCAAACTTTCGAGAACATGCTCTTACTCTTTACTTGAACAAATCGAAGTACACCTAGGGTCAACCAGAATCGCTCACAAAATCCTTATCTTGCGTTTTACAGAATCATGTCGTCATCAGGAAGCAATCAGTCGGACAACGAAACCTCCGCTTTCCCTATGGACGCCGCTACTTTCCAAACCGTAGTTACAACTGTTGTAATGGTTGCCGTGACAGTAGTCCTTGCACACTGTAGCGCTATCAGCACAATCAATGCTGATGATGGGGTTGAAGTTTCCAATCATGGTATCCATCCAGGAAGTTGTCAAACGGTAACAGTCACAGGCTCGCAAAGCCGAAAATCAGAGAACAAGAAACGAAAGCGCCAAGCCCAGAAAGAACGCAAGAAATCCCAAAAACTTGACATGCAACAACAACAAGTGGAAACCCCTGCCATCCCCGTACCGAGCAGGCCATACGAGGGAAAACTCCCAAAGTGTGATAAGTGTAGTTTCCATCATCATGGGGCTTGCCATGAGATGCAATGTTGCAATTGCCTAAAAATAGGGCACCATGCTCGTAGCTGTGGAGCACCGACACGACTTATCACTCAAGTCCCTGTCATCGGGACCAACCCTACACACAAAAGTAGTGATAAAGCCGAACGCTTTAGGAAGCAATTTCCAAGGTGGAGTAATGAGGAAGGCACTCGTGTCCACATAACACTGGCTAAACACCTCACTTCCACCGCCAATGTTGGTGTTGTCCAGATATGTTACCAATATGGTGAAATTGGACACCTCAAGAAGGATTTCCCGATAGCGAAGAACTCGGGTGCTGATGGGAAGACTTTCAGGATCACAGTTGCAGGAGAAACTATGTCGGACCCTCGTTAATGTAATTAAGGCGTTTTGTTGTAACAGACTTATAAACTATCCAGAACTAGTGCAACTAGAGTCTTATCTTTTGCGAGATCCTATCGGTTTAGGGATGCTCGTGCTGCGTATACTTGTCTTTTGTAGTATACCTCATTCGCAGCAATGGTCTTGTTGTAAGTCTAAAGTATTGTAACTCTGTTGATGGTTGCACGGTTGTGTTTTGTCTGTAAACGTCTTATGTTCAAATCTAATGTCTTTAAGTTTCCGTATGATTCTGACATTAACATACGACTCGATTCAATTTGATCCTCACAAAATCAGCTTCATACGTACATCACTTTCTTCGAATCGCCTTTCCAGTGAAGCCGTCATATCATAACAACGAAGTACTCATGCGTGGAGTACCTCATAGTTCCTCTCTTTTCCAAAGAAATCCCCTAAGTACCACTCGTACAGTACGTCAAGTTCAAATCCAAAGCTCCATACGGTTGATCTGTC
The DNA here is from genome assembly GCF_051521515.1 of Lactuca serriola. Lineage (NCBI taxonomy): Eukaryota > Viridiplantae > Streptophyta > Magnoliopsida > Asterales > Asteraceae > Lactuca > Lactuca serriola. The sequence continues at coordinate 194,268,407 of NC_136412.1, read as the reverse complement.
GCTGAAGAATGTATACATAGGGGCGATATATAATCAAGGTTCTACAGGTTTAGAATTGATGATTCCGCTTTAACTTCTTTTCCTCGATAGGATGTGAGCTTAAAGAAGAATCAGTTATTCGACTATCTTTTCAATCTTAATTATATACGACTCGTATACCCGAGATGGCGATCGTTGAACCAAGTATGGATTCTAAAATGAACTTCAGGACGGAGAACTGACCAAGACTACGAGTAATCTCATCCTCATGTGAACAAACTTAGAACCCAGTAAGACTTCTGTAAACAGATTTCCCTTCAGTCTAAACACCTACGGAGATACAAGAACAATCCGGACAACTTAGCGAACTACACGGAAATAGAATTGGAAGACCAGGCTTCTCACCCTGGAGAACTTTGGTCATATTCTTCCAGAGATCGACGGATTGCATCATATGTACCTCGGCTATCGAGGACTCCGTCAAGATTTTCCATTAGAAATCGTTGTCTCTGCCTCGCATAGATGAAGCGGTTGATCAAACGCAAGGAAAGAATTACTTTCAGAAATGGACCTGTGATCCGAATATCACCAGTTTGAGTGTGAGGGAAGGATGTCTCGAAGACTACCTTCCGAACTCGATGCGGACACTTCGAGTCCGTAGTGATACCCCTTGGATAGGACCAATACGCCCGAAGCATTCATGAGTTTAATGAATAGAGTCCGTCTTTCTTACTTGGATCAGTTCGTCATTCTCCATGTAACGAATTACTTATCTACCCTCGTAGTAAGAAGGAACCCATTGAAACATTACCCTCGGAGGAATTTTCGCGAAGTTCTCTAAGCAAGAGTTTTGAAATTGAAAAGTCAGATTCCTAAGACACACCATTAGTGATGTGGTAATTTTGAGTACTATTTCAATTTATCAAAACCGTTGAGAATTTGTCGACACCAGAGACGCCGACAGGAATTCGCCAAATTCTAGGTCTTACAGACCTACTGTCATAGTTCATCCAGAACTCCTCGCAAATCAGAGAAACCTTTATGACTTTGACCCAGCAGGGGGTGGCCCTTGACTGGGAAGATAAACAAGAAAAAGAAACCTTGGAGATTCCAAGTGAGAGACCAAGTTCTTTAAGAAAACTCACTCTGGGAATCACTTAATGCGCTTTGTAAAGTGTGGAAAGCTAAATCCAAGATAGTTAGGACCTCCGAGATTCTTACCAGAATCGATCCTATATCTCACAGACTAAACCTACTCCACGAACTCAGTAACGTACATTTTACTCTTCGCGTCTCGATCTTGAAACCCTACCTTTCCGTTAGGACTCTCGTAAGCCCACTCGACGAGATCGAGATTAACGAGATCCTCGCCTTCGTATTAGAACCGTAGTGACCCTCGACCGAGTGGTCAAGCGAACGAAGCAGCGCCGCCTCCTTATAGTGAAGGTTCGTTGGGATACCAACCGAGGACCCGATTTCACTTAGGAGCGCGAGAACCAATCGATTAGGAAGTTTCCCACCTCTCAACTCGATCATTAATACCTACTTCCTTACCTAAATTCTAATTTCGGGACGAAATTCCCTTTAACAGGGGGATGATGTGACAACCCAGAATTTTCATTCGGTCAAACCCTAAAAGTCAATCACTTCATATTATAAGTCAAGTTCACTTTTACTTGTTTTTGGAAAAAATAAAGTTCGTTTGAGTATATTAATATTATTTTTAACCGAACGGGTGAAAGAAAGTGTCGTCTCGGGTTTTGAATTTAAAAAAAACCGCAAACATCTCGCGTCTTAGAAGTTCCCGGCTAAACTATTTTGTTTGGGTCGAAAAATCATCCCAAAAATCCGTAAACTCATGCTTATCCATGAGTTTACTCCCCAAGTCTAGCCATTTGTGTTTACTCCCCAAATACCCAAAAGAGTAAACTCCAAAATATCCTTTCAAGTATCATCCTTGATTTTGTTCTAGATCTTCAAACTAGTAAGTGTTCTAACCATTTCAAGTTGGTTTAATACTTAATCTAGTGTTTGTGCATCTATTCATCCATTCATTTTTGTGTTTTGATTAGTTTTTCCAAAACACCAAGAACACACACTAGTGTTCTTGGACTTAAAGTTCATTTCAAGCTTCCACAATGTAAGTACTTCTATCCTAGAGTCATTTAAAGCTAGCTATACATGTTTATACCAAGGAAAAGTACCAAGAACACCAAGTTAAAGGTGTTCACGGTTTTAGGAGGTCCCAAAACCGTAAACACCAAGTTTAGGGCCAAAATGGTGTGTTAAGGTGCCTAGATGCTTCACAATGCCTTAGGAACTTGTCTAGATTCATACTTGAAGAGTTTATCACACAAAAAGCACCAAAACTTTCCATTTTTATGTGTTTACGGTTTGGGGACGTCCCAAAACCGTAAACACCCCAAAAAGTGTGTAAATGTCCCATAAATGTCCCATGGTTGTTCCTTATGCCTAGAATCTAACCTAGACTAGTGCCATGATTGAGCTAAGGACTTGAAAACCCCCAAATACCAAACTTGTGAGTTTAAGGTAGTAAACTCATGGAGAAATGGTCCTTAGACCGTAAACTCCATTTAGGAGTGTTTTGATGCCACACAACACTCCTAAGGCTTAAACATGAAGTAGGAATGTTTGGAATAGCTTAGAAGACTTCAAAACAGCAAATGGTCAAAAGGTTAGGAGTTTACGGCCGTAAACTCAAGAGCTTACGACCGTAAACTCATGGGGTGTTGGTCTTTAGGGAGTAAACTCATTTTAGAAGTGTTCCTTGAACCCCGATCACACTAGCCTTTCCCTACAACACTTAGATGCACTCCTTAGCACTTATAACACTTATACAAAGTGTTTGTCATGTCCTAGAGTGTATTGACTTGTTTATTAGTTGTTTAAAGACTAATTGTTTATATACATATGTCCTCATATGTAATTAGGATCTTTGTGCGTGTCTAAGTCTTCACTTGACACCAAGCACTTATCCGACACTTCCATCCGATCCACTCGCAACAGGTGAGTTAATACCCCTTAATCAATGTTTTAAATGTTTTTAAATACTTTATGGGGGGGATACAAGTAGAATCATGCTACTTATTATATCAATCACATGTGATTAATAAGGAGCATTCAAATGATTGGCTACTCATTAGCCGTTTTACCAAACAGTTTCCTTCAAATGCTTTTCATAAACACTTATTATGTTTAAAACTCCTTATTAAACTGTACATTTTACTCTGTATGTTTCATTCAAACTCATTTACAATTGTGTTTCAAACAAATGCTTCTTTATACTTAAACTGTTTTATCAAACCCATGCCTTTAAACCGTTTTATAGATTGACATCAAGTCGATCTTTTCTTAGATAATAATTATGTTCAAAGGTTTTACAAAACTTATTTTATGCTTTTATATTATCAATTGCATGCCTATATATGTAAGATATATAAGAAATGTTTAAAAGACTTAGGAAGGCTATCCACCCTATTTCCTTTTCGCGCTTGAGATGTGGTCTGGTGGGACATCAGGTATCCGTCCGAAGGTTGTTTAAATACTAGTTATATATCATATGTACATATATAGTCATAAAGGTCCTTCCAGTTCATCCAATGCCCTTGGGTAGCAAGGGTATACATCCATGTTCATGCGTATCAGTTACATTACTAGTAAGCTACCATATGGGTAGTTTAGGAAGATACTAGAACTATTACTAGAACGCGATATCATACAATGAGTCAGTTCATTCATGAGTCAATACTTGCTAGATAAAGAGAACACACATTACAGCTAGTACACACAGTACGTTACTATACATGCTAGATAGAGAGAGAACACATGTTACAGCTAGTACACGCAGAACATTACAGTACCTTTACATAGATACACCTACATGAGTACATTTACATGAATACGTTTACATACATACGCTTACATGACTACATTTACATAGATACATTTACATGAGTACACTTACACAAATTACTAGTACATTTTATATGTATAGATTATGTTATATAATCCTCATTCTTATCTTTACCTTGTGATTCAATCACATAATCAGCGAGATAGATTGGATTTAATATCCTAGTACCAAAGGATACGTTGCGGGATTAACCATTCCTAGAATCTCTGTTAGCTACAGAGGTAAAAGCACATCCACGGATGTCAACAGTTGATACCATTACAGGTATACTTTAAGGGACTAACTATTCCTATACCCAGCTGTTAGCAACAGAGGTAAATGTACATCTACGGATGTCTTCAGTTAACATTGTTAGTTACCCTAGTATCAAAGGGTAATACTAAGGCTACATTCAGAACAGTCGGGTCTTGGTAGAAGGCTACATTCAGAACAGTCGGGTCTTGGTAGAAGGCTACATTCAGAACAGTCGGGTCTTGGTAGTAGGCTACATTCAGAGCAGTTAGGTCTTGGTAGAAGGCTACGTTCCGAGCAGTTAGGTCTTGGTAGAAGGCTACATTCAGAACAGTTAGGTCTTGGTAGAAGACTCCCTTTTATAGTAGTAGGAATCATAGGGATTTCTAGGGTTTTTCAAACGTTTACATTTGTTCTACAAAACATTTTCAATACTTACAGTTCATATACATTTTCAATACTTACAGTTCATATACATACAAATACTTACATACAAATTAAGACACTAAAATGCTTATGATCTCACCAGCTTTAAAGCTGATACTCTCTTTCAAAATAACTTGTATCCTCAGGTCAACGATAGACAGGTACCGATGCAAGGTTTAGAGAAGATGGAGCTCGATCAAGACTCATCTTTCATTTTGTTTATACTTTAGTGTCTTTTATAATTTGACAGAACACTTGTATTAAAATTATATTATTAATGCAATGGATGATGTTGTTGCTTGTTTACTACTTTTCATTGTTGTGATATTGTACATGACGTCCTCTGCCCCAGAACGTTTCCGCCGTTCTTGGTTTTGGGGTGTGACAGAAACTAAGATAACGAGTAAAATAGATGACGAAATCAGATAGTTGGCATGAGATAAATCTAATTCCCTTTAGTATCCAAGTTAAAGAATGACATTATAGAAGACTTATTTTCTTAGCATGAGCTTTAATGAAGATTAGAACTCTTGAAATCTTAGGGATTATCATGAAAGAGTCTTTAGTCATTACTTATGTATTATGACATTTTCATACTCGTGTAACTTCTACATGGTTTTGATGATCTTTATAACCCCCATTTTGGACATAATTGCATACTTGCATGTTAGTACCAATGATAAAATATGGGGTGTTACATGAAAAACACACCAAATTTATTGCTCATCATCTCATATCAACTTTCGCTTACCATTAAAAAATCGATTTCAGCAAAAACTATCACATTCTCAAAATCAACATCCCATTATCATCTTGACTCATCCCATCCTCTCTTCTAATTGTTTTTTAGTGCATATCAGATACGGTAAGAGGAGATGATGACGAAGCTTTTGACCAAATCTACATTGTCAAGTGTAGTAAGATCAGATCAGGATCCATGTTGTCAAGTGGTTTTCAGACAAACCCATGTCGTTAAGGCTTTTGGGTTGGGGTTGCCAAAGAAGGAGGCTAAACGGTAAGGAGGAGCGGTGGATATGTGTAACGACGGTAGTCTACTGGTTTCCCGACCAAGACTAACATAAATAAGAGGAGGTCGTGGTTCTAGGTGATGATGAGAGAAGAGAGAGTGAGAGAAAAAGAATGGGATTACAGTTTTGTTTCAGAAATCAAATTAGGTAGGGTGGGGGTCGGGATTATGGTGGACCCATTTTAGTTTAAAATTTTTAAATAATTAAGAAATAATAAATAAATTAAAAGATAAATAGTTAAGGACAATATAATCATTTAATATTTAAAAGGGACAAAAAATCATAACAAAAACCAAAACACAAGAGCAGCCTATTAAAAAAGATATTAACAAGCAATTTACCACAAACCACAAGGATGATTCATGTAATATATTATTACTTGTATAATTGAAATTATTTGTTGAAATTTAAATCCAACAATTGGCATGATCGTTTTATATCAAGTGCTTAGTCCCGTGTGTTTTAATTATTTTACTATTACTTTTGATTATTTGCAATATGATATTTGCATACTTCGTGTTTGTGAATTATGATTTTTTTTTCATTTGATTATACTGTTTTTCTTTCAATAATTGGTATCATAATTGTTATTGATGCTTGCTTACAAGTTTGATTGCTTATATTATTGTTGGTGCATAATTGATTGATTCTTTAAATCTCAATGTTTGGTTCAAATGATAGCAAACTGCAAATTACATAGATATCGAAATCCGAAATGGCCCCATTTCGGAATTGATGATCATTCCATGATATACATAAAACTTGAGTAATTAACATTAACTCTAAATAGTAAATAATCATGTAGTGATATTTGTGAACATCCCTAACATTATTGAGCATTTTCTAATAAACAATTGTGGATTTTCAACTTAGCTCCAATCCCCTTCGAGCCTATCAGAAAAAGTAGCAGAACTATCGAAATCAATTTGAACTTAACCTAAGATCTTCAAAACTCAGCCCGTTTGTAACCTCGTCATCAAATCGAAGTGGTCCAACTTAGTGATTTGAAGGTCCTTTCCGTTTGTTTACCTTTCACAAGTGATGTCAACTTTTCATCATCCAACAACCTAATATTCCCAAAAGCTATCCTTTTTACAAATAAAATGAATTATATTAATATTATTCCTAAATACTTTTAGTGTCAATCATACGAATACTTGACATGTGTTTTTATAGTTACGTATCAAACAAGTAAGACTACAAAACAATTGAGGCAAAATGGATCTTATTCTATTCCTGAAGAGAGACGTTGCTCACTTTAAAACTATAAACGAGATTTTTTTTTTGGAGTATTAATGTTCCTAGAATAGATTCAATTCATACACATGATGGGAGCATTTGGTGAGACAAACAATAATAATTGTTGTTTTATTTACATCATACACATTCATCATTCAATGTAGGACAAACAGAATATAACATTTGTTGTTTTGTCTTGAATAAAAAATTAGTCATAGTTTACAGAGATTATAGTAAATTTTTCTACACAGAAGAAAAGACAAATTAGATAGTGTTTGATATCAATGGAATTTATCTCATAAGAAAAAGTTTGCAACATTTTGTTACACATAACAAAACAAAAACAAAAAAAAATGTGTTAAGTTTAACATACAATAGATTGTGATGGTTATGAATGGAATAAAATTTGCAATTATTTCTCCCACCAAAAAAAGTGGGAGAAAAGTATAATTCCATTAATTTTTGTATTATAGTATCCTACTTTCACTTCTTTCTGTTACATCATTATACTTCTAATATTTTTCTACTTTGAAATCGGATCTGGGATGGCTTTAATTTCGCCTCCACCATTAGAAGATTCGTAAATTACCAACTGTTTCTGGGAATAAGCACAAGAAAGGGTATTTTCGTCATTTGTGCTAGTTGAACTATCCAATCAATTTGAACTTGACCTAAAATCTTCGGAATTGAGCATGTTTGCAACCTCATCATTAAATTAAATCATAATAATATAATAGAGAGTGACTAAAAGGCCTTGTTATAAGCATAGTGGTCCAAGTGATTTCTAGGCCCTTTCCGTTGGTTTGCCTTTGACAAGTGATGTCAAATTCAAGACATGTACTTTTTGGACCACATTCTTTAACCTTCATTGCTATTATATTCAAACTTTTCATTATCCAACAACTTAGTATTCCCAAAAGTTATCCATTTTACAAATAAAATGAATTATATTAATATAATTCCTAAAATACTTTTATTTTCGATGATACGCATACTTGACATGTGTTTCCATAGTTACGTATCAAACAAGACTATAAAACAATTGTCACAAAATGGATCTAATTCTATTCCTAAAGAGGCGTTACTCACTTTCAAACTATAAACCGAAATTGTTTAGAGGATTTGAGATTTCTAGAATAGATCCAATCATAGACAAAATGGAACTTATTCGATGGGATGAAACTTAACAAACTTTATACTGCTATTGTAAATGATGAGGATCACAAGTGCATTCACATATTTTGTATAGACAGAGAGACCAAGAACAAGTCAATGATACACTTATTTTAATACAAAAAAATAACAAATATTTTATTTGCATTATTCACATTCACCATTCGATGCATGTCAAACGTAGTACGAACATAAATGGCGTCATAGCTTGCAAGATTATACCAAATTTTTCCATAAGAAAAGACAACAAATTGTGCCTTATATTAATGAGATTTATATCATGGGACAAAGTTTGCAACATTTTGTTACACATGACAAAACAAAACAAATTGTATTGAGTTTATCGTACTATAGATTGTGATTGTTATCAATATTACAAACATTGCAAATTTTTCTCTTATCAATAGATTGTGTTTGTTATCAATATTACAAAAGACACGAACACCCTTCTCATCCTGATAATCGAAAATAACCCTAGAAAGCTTGTACGAGTCTATCCCATGAAACAAACACAACATTACAAAACCACCCAAGAACAACCAAACTATATACAAGACTAGTAACAACACACACAACTAAACCATCTTATAGTACTAAATTAGTAATTATATACTTGCCAATATTAGGGTTCTTTCCCATACACAATTCCCAAAACAACAATCACCATGGCATCCTCCTTTCCCAACCCTAAAAAAGAACCTGCTTTCGGAGCTCAAAGTTCACAAAAAAAAAAAAAAAAGTTGATAATTGTGTGGAATTTAATTCTAATATTCGTTTCTTTCTAATTACTAAAAGTCTAAAACCTACATACGTCTAAACATCAAGTCGAAATTGTGTATCCGATTTCGTGGTGCACTCCTTGCCTTCTTTACAAGCGGATATGGAAGCAAATCTGCTGATACTACACGTGAAGGACGTTTTCTTACATAATTCTCCTGTAATGGTTTTGGAATCTGAAATGAAAACTGTGATATTGTAACCCCTTGTTCCATGTACTCCGGATGTTTAAACAAAAACCTGTTTTATAGAAACAAATTAGGAACCGATTTAAGTTCCAACATGTGATGAAATATTAAGATAATTGTGTGCAGAATTTACTTTTCTATATCAGGTATTGAACGCAGTGTAACACCTGTTGGGGATGTATAATATCTGATTACCATAAAAAAAAATAGCAACCGAAGTTAGATTCTTAAATGTTTATCATATAGAGTAGGAAGAAAACTTTAAGGACACGTACACATCAGCAAACTTTGTGCTTCCTTCACCTCTGATTCTCAACTCCCTCTGCCACCCTGGCGGAGGCTGAGCAATGTTGGGCTTGTCAATAGCCCAAAGTCTGCTTCCATCTTGCTCAATATCAGCAGGATCATTACATGACACATCAGCACGCCACTCATGAGCATTTTCACACACGAAGGGCTTTTTGGTAATATGTTCCCGGATTTCTTGATATTTCTCAAGACTTGGGATAAGTCTCCATTTAAAACAGTTGGCACATTGAGCAGTGAAAGCACCTATGGACGGTAATACCCTTTGAAATGATTGAGGTTTATATGAAATTGGATCTGGGATTACTTCAATTTCGCCTCCATTAGAAGGTTCGTAAATTACTAACTGTTTTTGGGAATCAGCACAAGAAAGGGTATTTTCGTCATTTGTGCTGCTGCAGTCGGAGGATGACACGTCTATAACATTTTCTCTTGGGATAGTAGAACAAGGCTTCATTGAAGTAGATATGAAATTTTCCCTGTTGCATGAAGAATAATTATCAAAATATGCTTTTTGAATTTTGATACATTTGTTTCTGTGATTAATTTTCAAAAGATTTGAGCTTTAGTTTTGTTTATGTGATGAATTTGCTAATTGATGAATATTGAGAATGTTGTTCTTAGAGTACAAGGGTAAAATGGTCATTTAGTCTCAATCAAACAGGATTTATAGGGATAAAAGAAACTTTACTCATAACATCATCTCAAACTTGACTCTAGTTTTAATTCTTCTCCAAAATTATGATAAAACTACTTGTAAATATGATAAATCCAATTCATCTTTCAACTGTAAACCTAAAGAATCTAAAACTTCATATATAACTGATCCTTTAGGATGAAATTGATCTTCAACTGTAAACTTATAACTCTTTCCATTCAATTGAACAACACTATGTCCTGGAGATTTTATCACTTGATTCTTTTTCATCAATCTTCTAATCTCAATAACTCCATTCCAATTAAACACTGATGCATAAATATTTGCCATTTCCACATAAGGAGCTGCAGCCTGAGGCTCCATTTTAAAAAGATTACAAGCTGCCAGCTCACCAATCTCCACATTTTTATAAATTTTACAAGCACTAAGCAATGAAGACCAAATCCCAACATCCGGATTCATTGGCATCTTTTGAATCAAATCCAAAGCTTCATTTAACATTCCACTACGTCCTAAAAGATCAATCATACATGAATAATGATCTAATCCTGGATCGATTTTATACACTTTAGTCATAAGATCATAAATCTCCCACCCCTTTTTTACATATCCTCCATGATTACACGCTTGAAGAACAGCAAGAAACGTTATGTGGTTTGGCTTTATTCCCAATTCCAACATACGAGAAAAATGCATCAAAGATTCTTGAAATTCACCATTTAAAGCAAAACCAGAAATCATTGAAGTCCATGAAACAATGGTTCTTTCTTGCATTGTGGAAAAGATTTCATGGGCTTCTTTTATGCTTCCACATTTTGCGTACATGTCTATCAAAGCATTCAACACCATTAAATTAGTTTTCAGTTTGTTTAAATTTGCATAGTTTTCAACCCATCTTCCGATTTCAAGTGATCCAGTTTCTCCACAACCAGATATGATATTGAGTATTGTAACTAAATCGGGTTTTACACCAGTTGCTTCCATGGAGTGAAATAAGGTCAAAGATTCATCAAGATTGCCTTTTTCAGCATACCCACCAATCATAGCAGTCCATGAAACACAAGTTTTATCCTTTATGCTATCAAATATATGTCTTGCAGTATTAAGATCACCCAATTTGGAGTACATAGAAATTAGGGTGTTTTTTATTGATATGTTTGAGTCAAAACCCATTTTGATTCCATGGCAATGGATCAACTTACCATGAATAAGTGATTCATTTCTGTCTATTGAAGAAAGTAAGTTAAGATTTGTACTTAAGTCTGGCTTGAACCCTTCAAAAAGCATGTTTTTATAGAGACTAATCGCTTTTAAAGATTTCTTGAAATAAGCAAATCCTGATATTAAACAGTTCCATGAAATGATTGTAATGAAGCTTGAATCGATCCCATGGAAGACCTTTTCGGCTGAGGGTAAGTCTCTAAGTTTGGAATAAGAGGAAACCCAAGTGTTTGATACTGAAACATCTTCTTCTACCCCAATTTGAATCCCAAAAGAATGGATAGCCTTCATAAGCCAAACATCTTCTCGATTTCTAATCGATTGTGATATCCCAATCACTGTGACTGAATCTGGATGAATTCTTTCAACTCTCATTTGCTTAAAGAGTGGCATAACTTGATCAACAACACCCAATTGAGCAAACCCTAAAAGCAATACGTTCCAAGAAGCGATGTCCCTCTTGGGCATTTTATCAAACACTTGGTGGGCAATGTTTAAGTGGTTACATTTTATATACATGTCCATTGTTGCTGTTTGTACATATACATCAGAAGAAAACGGGGATTTTATGATTTGGGAATGAATGATTTTCGAGTAGCAGATGTTATTGAGTTTCCCGCATGCTTTTGCGATGATTGGGAAGGTTAAATGGTTGGGTTGTAGGCCCTTTTGCATCATTTGGTGGAAAAAGAAAAGGGCGTTTTGAAATTGAGCTTGGTTTACAGCTTCTCGAATGGCGTGGTTCCATTGACTAACCGTTGAGAGGCCTAAAATTTGGTGGGAGATCGAAGAAAGTGTCGTCTTTATCATAATATTGAAAATCAATTCTTTCTGCAAATTCAAATTTAGAAAGAATAAAACTAACAATCCATTCTGTTTTACATTATTTTAAAGATAGATGTTTATCCCGATACAAGACTTATCCCAAAGGAAAGTAACGATAAATACTTATATTAATAGTTTCCTTAGTAATTATTATATTATTATATAAATAAATATTAATAATCTGAAGTAGTTCGAACTAAATCCTTGGATGAAACTCTGAGGATTATAATAGATCTAAATCGGCGTCTCAAGAATGGAAATACCCTAAATGCAAAATCACTAACCCTATCTGATAATGCACAAAAAACTAGATCAAACATCCATTTTACAAATGCTCAAAAACCTATGATAGAATAAGAAAACAAGAATCACATAACGCCAAAACCCCACGAATGAAAGATCATACACTAAAATAAACAATGATCTTTACAAAAAAATATATGCCAACTAAGTCAAACGATTCACAAATTTGCATTTCTATAACAAAAAGAGGAGATCAAGAGTGAACTCACAAACGTCATTGAAATAAAAGGGAAAGGAAAAAGAATCTCGGGAGATATTTTGCATGAGTACACATGTATAGATCAAAATTTTCAACAATGTAAAAGTTAAAAGAATCCTACTTGAACCAACATTAAACTCTCATAAATACACAATCCAACACCAAAATGCTATTAAACATTCTAAATAGGCCCATAAATGAAGTCTAAACGTAGAAGAAGAAGAAGAAGAAGAAGAAGAAGAAGAAGATTCATAACATAAACGACATTGAACAGGAATTTCCTTATTCAGGTACTTTGATAGAAAAATTGGTACGGAAACAGCAAACTAGCCTGTATTAAAGCGAAACAAGTATTTGTTGTGTAGTAAAGAGATTACTTACAACGAAAGATCCGAGCAGAGGATTGAAGCCTTCGATAAATCAGACTATGAGGATGATGATGGATTAATTCGTATATATATATATATATATATATATATATATATATATATATATATATATATATATATATATATATATATATATATATAGAGAGAGAGAGAGAGAGAGAGAGAGAGAGAGAGAGAGAGACATGGAGATTGCATTGGGGTTTTGATATCGCTTCTCTCGGAAAAAGAGACGCAAGCAGAATTATGAACATAAGAAACCGGATTTACTAGGAGTTACGATTTTGTTCATATATGGATATGGATTATGGAATATATTTTATTCTTTATTTGTATAATAATATATTTTAATTTTATTCATAAAAGGCTCATATTTTTTTAAATAGTCTATATGAAATAACGTAAATTTCTTTTATTCAAAACAAAAACATAAATATGTTACTATAAAAAAATATATACCATCAACATTGATGTTATCAAATGTAAACATGTTGCAATTTCACATCACTCGCCGTTTTTTTATGTCATCAAATACATAATTCTTTGGTTCAAAAAAATTATAAAAAATAGTTTTTTCAGTAAGAATGACTCCAATTTCTTCAAAGACATGAATAAGTATGTAAATATAACTAGGTCTGGCAATCGTGTCGTGTTCGGGTTGGCGTGTCGCGGGTTGGCGGGTTGGCGTGTCAAAATATGTCAACCCAAACACAACCCATTTAAATATACAGGTCATGGGTTGGCGGGTTTGGAACATAAACCCATATATGACCCACCAACCCATTTATTTAAATGGGTTCACAAGTTGGCGGGTTCATGGGTCCGAATTTTACATATATTTAAGTGTTAAACATCCAAATGAAAATTAAAAACATTCATAGAAACATGTTACAAACTTAGCCTTATAGGTTACGGCTTATGACATTAGACCATTCACCATAAGTCATAATGTCAAAACAGTCAAATGGTTTATGAATAAATGATATATTTTTGTAATACTTATTAAATATTAATACTTGATACATAAATACATTTAAAAATAAAATAATTTTTTTTATTAAGAATATAAACGGGTTGGCGGGTCAACCCGTTTATTTTTTGAGAAACTCATATATGATCCGTTTAATAAACGGTTTGGCGGGTTGGTGGGTTGAAAAACTCAACCCAAACCCATTTATTTCGTGTCGTGTCGCGGGTCATGTCGCGTGTCGTGTCGAGAATTGCCAGCCCTAAATATAACAAATATCAACTAAGAACAACTTGAACTTTCATATACACCTCCTTGAACTACTTCCTCATATACACTTTAGCTTCCAAGTAAACTCCTCAGGTGTTTCTCTTACTTGTACTTCTCAGCTTATCCTCATACTCTTCTCATCAAATTTACTTTAAGACAAAACTTCAAAAATGGTCCCTATGGTTTTCAAAAATATCAAGTTTAGTCCCTAAGTTCAAAAAACCTCACAGATGGTCACTGTGGTTTCAAAACTTTTAATGTTTAGTCCTTCCGTCTAACACCGTCAGTTTTCTACGGTTAAGTGAGGGGTATTTTCGTCATTTCAATACCCAGGGACCATTTATGAGGTTTTCTATTTTTTTTTTTGAAAAAAAAAAGAAAAAAATGAAATTTAAAAGGGTCCCACCCTCTCTCTCTCTCTCTCTCTCTCTCTCTTTCTTTCTCTCTCTCTCTCTCTCAATGGCTTTTCCCCCAAAAATTATGTCAACAAAAATTAAATAAACATTGGAAATTTTCAATGGAATCAAAAACCAGATGAACGATTTGAATTAACAATCGTTCCCTCCATATTTTTCTGGTCTTTAAAGAAACTCAAACTCCACATCCAAATTGGCAATGTAGAAGGAACTGCAGGCTTGCATCTGATTTCTGAGGTCCGCAAACATCTCTGTCAAATCTCCAACTCTCAAGTTTGAGATCCAATGGTTGATCATGCATTTTTCCCTCTGATTTCTCCAATCTAAAATACGTAATTGTTCGGATCTGTTTGGACAACAAGCTTCAAGAATATCTCCAGCCTTTTATGGTTTGCGGATTTCATGAACAAAACCCACCACATCACCATTGTGTTTCACTCCTCTGATTTCGCCTTTAGTTTACACCATCTGGAAGATAAAAACCTCTACTTGTTATCAATTTGGTTGGATAAAATAACTGATAAAACTATAGTTTGGTACACCTATGGAGGCACCCCAACACCAGTTAGATCAAAAGTGAAGCTCACCTCCATCACAATATTTTAGTAACGAGAAGATAACTAGAAACAACAAGTGGGTAATTTTTGTCGATCCCATGGAGGGCACCACCAGTGATTGATTTAATTCGAAGAAGGAAATCGGAGGCGGAGGCGGCGATTGGTGACTCTCGTCGCCGAGAGTGGTGGTGAGAGGAAGGCTGCTCCGGTGGCTTCTTTTTTCAATTTCAATTTTTTCTTTTTTTTCAAAAAAAAATAGAAAACCTCATAAATGGTCCCTAGGTATTGAAATGACGAAAATGCCCCTCACTTAACGGTAGAAAACTAACGGTGTTAGACGGAAGGACTAAACATTAAAAGTTTTGAAACCACAAGGACCATCGGTGAGGTTTTTTGAACTTAGGGACTAAACTTGATATTTTCGAAAACCATAGGGACCATTTTTGAAGTTTTGTCTTACTTTAATCACAAACCTGCCTCTTCAAGTTTCAACCTTTCATATCTGTCCCTCGACAAATCTGCACCAAACAAGTAGCACCCATACTATTTTGGGTAATTAAGATGGTAAACATTATTTATAAAAGTATATATAAATAGTGAAATAATTTTATTTTATTATTAAAGTATTTAATGCACATGTTATAATCTAATGTTTTAAGGTGTCCTTAGAGCAGTGGTGGACGTAGACTGTTTTATTAGGGGTGTCCCTCGTCTTTCAAGCGAGTGCACCTAATAGAAAAAACAAAAAAAAAATTACATTGCGTGCCGGAAATTGAGCAGAGTGGCCCGGGACCCCAAATGTCCCACTAAGGTCTGCCACTGCCTTAGAGTTGATAAAACAAAAAGAAAAAAATGGTGTTAAAAAATGTTTCCACTTTCCATGCTAGGGTTATAGTTGCCAACTCTAGTGGCAATAACCCTTGTTAACCAAAGTTTGAAAGTACAAGAGGTCACATTAAAAATATTTAGCGGGGGAAAATGATTTGGGAAGGTAATTAATTTTTCAGTAAGTTTATATATGGGTAACTATTTTTGTTTTTCTACAAATATAGGTAACAAACTTATTAGAAATGTTCACATATGACCATTATGACCGGCTGTAACAGGTTACATCCTAGATGTGAACACTTTCAACAAGTTTGTTACCTAGATGTATATAAAAAAATAGTTACCCAAATATGAACAAAACGAAAAGTAAGAGTAAATTACACGAATGGTCCATGTGGTTTGGGGGAATTTGTATTTTTGGTCCCTAACTTATTTTTTTTTAACTTGGATGGTCTTTACTTTTTATTTTTGTTGCACGTTTGGTCTCTGACTTACCTAAAAAGACTAGTGTGCCCTTATTAATTTATTTTTTAATTAATTTTCTTATTTATGTATTTATTTTTTATATATTTAAAAAAATTAATAAACCTCACATATTTGTATCTCCTCATCCACTAAAGATGAAGAGACAATGTATATTATAGGGATGATCCGATCCGCAAGGACCATGAATGGGAATTGTTTGATCTTCTTTCTCTGGGGAAGAGACAAACTAGAATCAACTTGAATTCGGGACCACTATTTGAAATCTTAGTGAAACACTGGATTTGTTATCTCATGTTTGTTTTTCGTGAAAAAAGTATCAATTAAAGCGGAGGGTTTTTTTTAAACAACAAGGGGCTGTGTCAACTATTAAATCAAATGATATTGAGCACTAAAGATGAAGAGATACAAACATGTGAGGTCTATTAATTTTTTTTAATATATAAAAAATAAACACATAAATAAGAAAATTAATTAAAAAATAAATTAATAAGGGCACAATAGTCTCTCTAGGTAAGACAATGACCAAACGCGCAACAAAAATAAACAGTAGGGACCATCCGAGTTAAAAAAAAAAATAAGTTAGGGACCAAAAACACAAATTGCCCCAAACCACAGGGACCAATCGTGTAATTTACTATTACTTTTCATTTTGTTCATATTTGGGTAACTATTTTTTTATACACATCTAGGTAACTATTTTTTTATACACATCTAGGTAACGATCATATCATTTCACGTCCAAAAATTTCATTTAAATTAAGTAGTTTGAAAAACATTTGTAGTAAAACGTCATACGATCATATCATTTCAATAAACATATCTCGTGTCTAAACACCCAAAACATGAAAATAGTAATAATGTCAGAGTACAATCCTAGAATATCTCATAATGCGGAAAACCAAAGTGTGTGTACGATGTGCTGCTACCGCGTCGGCTCCTTCCCCTTCGCTGAAGAGGTACCTGAAACAAAAACTGAAAACTGTAAGCACGAAGCTTAGTGAGTTCCCCCATTGTACCACATACCATACAATCATATCACATACATACTGCCAGGCATTTCTGGGGTGCCCGACCTACCCTGTACGGCCATTCTGGGGTGCCGACCTACCCATACGGCCATTCTGGGGTGTCGTCCTTCCCGTGTCAAGCCATTCGGGGGTGCTGACCTACCCGTGTCGAGCCATTCTGGGGTGCTGACTACCCATCGGTCCTAACAACCGAACATTGGGGACTGGTCCCCTACTACCTCTATCGCATATAACATATCAAGCTAGCATGCAAACATATCATCACATATTGTCAGACGTATCTGGGGTGTCTGACTACCCTTCGGTCCTAACAACTGAACGCTACTACTATCATATACAACATATCATGCTAGCATATAACATATCAGGTAGTAGCAAACCTAGATGATATCACAAACACAATCATCTATCATACAAACCATACTGGTGGGCCGACATTGTGGCCGTAGACCCACCGCTACTCGAAGGTAACTCACCTCGTAGTAGCTGCCGAACTGTGCGGGAATCCTCCGACTGCTGCTGCTGCTGCTCCATAAATCCTCCGACTAAAATTCCCACAAAACACTTAGTCAGAAACTGACATCTACTCTTAGGGTAAAATAACCATTTTACCCCTTGACCAAGTCAAAGTCAAAGTCAACTTCTAGTTGACCTGACTCGCCGAGTTGGCTCGCCAACTCGCCGAGTCCCTATCCTTCCATTAGACCTCATACCCGTCTCTACTCTTCGAGTTAGGCGATGACTCGACGAGTTTTCCTTCTAAGTGAACACTGACTGAATCCTTATCCGACTCGCCGAGTTGCATGAACAACTCGTCGAGTTCATCATCAACTGATACTCATGTCCTGCCTTGACTCGCCGAGTTGTATGAACAACTCGTCGAGTTACTCTTCATCCTATGAACACGTTCTGTCCTCGACTCGCCGAGTTGATGAACAACTCGGCGAGTTCTATGAAGATTGCCTTGGACTCGCCGAGTCCGTTCATGCACTCGCCGAGTACCATGAATTTCCAGAACAATTTGCTTAGTCCAGAACGTTGGGTCACTCCCCGGGACTCCCTAAAACCCTTCCACACTCATCTGGTCCTTTTGACCCTCACTGATATGGGACCAAAACCCTTGGACTCGCCGAGTCGGTCACATCCCCTCCTAAAAACTTCGATTTCTGATGTACAACACTTGACCAAAGGATAGATCCAGGCCCCTATACTCGATCTAGCTCTAAAATCCTTCAGTCTCCTCTTGATCCTCTTATGCTCTTCCTTCTTCCTTGAGGTCAAAACTCACAAGAATCACTCAAAAGCCTTGGATTTTTCTCAAAAACGGCTAGGGTTTGCTATTAGAAGTGTTTGGGAGCATAAAGGGGGAATGAAGGTTGCATAAGGTCGTTTAAATAGGGTGCAAACCCCTAGATTAGGGTTTTTGTCCAAACAGCGGCTACTCGCCGAGTCCGGGACCCGACTCGCCGAGTCCGCAACTTAAACTCCGCGCCTCATCCCGCTTCTACTCGGCGAGTCAGTCCTTCGACTCGCCGAGTCCAAGGCTAAAATGCAAAAATAAATGAAGATTTAATAACATAATACGTACCAAGAACCAGGTGCTACAATGAAACTTTAGAGTTTTTAGTTTTTGTGACAATGATGTAGCTTTGCAAATTACTTCCAATCCCTCATTCCATAAGCATACAAAATACATAGAGATCGATTGTCATTTTGTAGTACAAAAGGTTCTTGATAAAAATATTAAACTCATTTTGATAAGATCTACATTGTAACTAGCTGACATGCTCACTAAACCCTTATCATCATCCAAGACTGCACCTTTTGTGTCTAAGATGGAAATAAAGAACATCTATTCTTCAACACCATCTTGAGGTAGAATAGTAGTGAATAATGACATATTTTTGTCATTTCATCTATATTTTTTCAATTAGTTAACTTGTTAGTCACTCTTAGTTAGTTGCACAACTTGCGTGAGCCTTGTTACATACATTATGGAACAACTTACGTGAGTCTTGTTGAATAATGGGAGGAAAGTACATTGCTATTTTGAGATATTCAACGAAAGTCAAAGTCGAACGGTCGACTCTTCGGTTACCACAGCGTGGTAGTGAGTGAGTCACTGTAACATCCATAAAATTCGAGTCGGTTTAAAACTTTTTAATTCATACAAAACCATTCAGTTATTACAATTTGTTTTCAAAACAATTTAGACATTAGAGTTCCCAAAAATCATAATCATCAATCAAGAAAGTGTACGGTCATGCCTTCACCTTTCCACAGTCATCCGATGAACCTGAAACAATAAACTGAAACTGTAAGCCCGAAAGCTTAGTCAGTTACCCCCAAAATACCAACCTCAGCAATATCATAACCATATCATATCAACAATACAGAACAACCATGCATCTCGAGTCTATAGTGTGACTACTCCGCCCGCACCGGGCCTTTAGTCCACTTGGTCCACTCCCTGAGTCTTTAATATGAATGGACCGCCCGCACCGGGACTTCAGTCTGTCTGGCTCACTCTCCGAGCCTCGACACGTTTGGACCGCCCTCTCGGGGCCTTCAGCCTATCCGGACTGCTGGTTGGGCCTTCGGCCTGACTATGTGCCCTCCTGGGTCTGTAGTCTACCTGGTCCGCCCTGGGTATGTTGGCCTACAACGCAAAGCAGGACCCGCCTCAACCCAACCCCAAACAAACAACCATGTGCACATATAACAGATAATCACATAACAGTCCATAGACAAACAAACCAATCTAACAGATCATATAGCATAACAACATCCTAACCAGGATACGGACCTAACCGGTCACTAACAATATACCATCCTAACTACCATGATGCAGATCTAACATATCAATAAGCATATCAAACAAAACCATAATACAATCCGAGAAAGGGTCGGCCTTGGTGCCTTAGAACCTGTTGATATAGTGAGGATACCTCACCTCGCAACACCGATCTGAACTAAAGAAACGAACTCCCGAACCGCTATCTCACTAGAAATCCCGAACTGTCACATAAGAAATACCAAGTCATTACACAACATAATAATCTTGGCAAAAGGGTCCACTCAATCCATCATATACATTCCCTTTTATTGGGCCAAGGCCCAATTCCAAGTCCATAACCTTGATAGTCTTTATGCAAGGCCTATTATTGGCCCAATTTACTAAATTGGGCCTAACTTCATTATTGGGCTTAACCCCATGATCTACTATCACTAAAACTGCCCCAACACAATCTACTCAGAAAGTCCAGCAAGGCCCAAACATTACTAGCCCAAAAAGTAACCCAAATCACCAAAAGTCCACAGAAGACGTACGTTGGGCGTACCCCAAGCCTACGCGGGGGGTACGCGAGTCTCGCATTGACTAGAAAATGGGCCGTTGACTTAGTACGTTGGGCATACAGAACCTTACGTTGGGTTTCACCAAAACCTTAATAAGTGCTTAATGGCTTAAGCACTTAAGCCCAAACTCCGCTTCCAGTGACCAAATGTGCCTAGGACTCATAAAGTCTCGAACTTTATCACTTTGGATGTCCAGAAAGCTCCTTAATCCATTAAGACCCTTCTACATCATGCATGGGACATCTTAAGCCATTGGGACCTTATTTTTATCACTTGAGACCTCTTCAAGGTCCAGAAAGGACATCTTATCTCGTACAAAATGCATCATGCACCATATTGGGGTTTTTGGGACAAGAAATGGTTCCATAATGCTAGAAAGGCTAAATCTATGACCTACAAGCATAAATTTTGAAGCTTTTTTTTTTACCTCATGGAGCTTCTAGGGCACAACACAACCTCAGATCTATAATCCAATCTCCTTCTTCAACTATTTGTTGCAATGGCTTCACCTTCAAGAGCTCAAAATACCCACCAACTCACTCTCACATACAAGAACTAGGGTTTGGGAACATTTCTGGAAGATAGAGGCTGAGAAGGAGGAGAGAAAATGATACATAAGGATTTTTATATAGCCCCAACCCGAGATATTAGGGTTTTCATCCTTTATGAGTACGCCTAACGTACTGGGGCGCGCCCGAGTACGCTCAGTGTACCCTTATGTATGCACAACGTACTCCTCCTGGTCCCAAAATTACAATTTAGCCCATAGGCTCTTCATGGCTTTACCCTTCCATCCCAAGGGACTTCAAATGACAAAACTTGGGATGTTACAACTCTCCCCCACTTAAATTCGATTTCGTCCTCGAAATCATTCCTTACCATCCCTGGAACCCGACACCCTGAAGGGCACCTCCGCAACCATAACCTCCAACGACTTTCGAAGGAGACTAAACCCGAAGGGGATATTTTCATTCGAAAGAAGACGATTCTACAATCACATGCGGCACACAATCCTTTACCACCTAAAACCTGTAATCTGGAAACCTGGATTCAGTCTGATCCCCTGGCCGACCACTCGAACTATCCATCGCTAGCTCTCCTTCCATAACTTCTAGCAGACTATTCCACCCTAAGAACCTGAAGTTCGTACCCGAAATAGAACCATGGGTCATATTCTGCTGAATCCCTGTCCCTACGAATCACCGTCAACCCGCACTGGGTATCTTGGCCTACTGCATAGAGTAGGACCGCCTCAGCCCAATCAAGAACAACATGTCATCTGATAGACCATCAGAGAAAGATGTCCACTTAATACTTATGAAAATTTACCATGCCAATCCTTGCCATCCACCACCTCCATAGAAAACAGTCTCGCAAACGGTTACCACCAACAACATACCTACCACTACTAGCCCACCAGTACGGCACTCATATCTATCCCATACCACCCTACGGGTGGGAATACCAATGCCGAGTCCAAAATATCATAGGGTCTGGTCATCCTCGGGATGGAATACCCTAGATTGGAATACCAACATGTCGAATCGATTCAATCATCAAGTTGAAACTCTTAGGGTTTGTTGGCCTACCACCTCAACCCTACTGCTCCTCTTGAGCCTCTGTGCCTACGACTTTTAGTCAGTCCGCATCGGGTATCTTGGCCTACTGCATAGAGCAACACTGCCTCAATCCTACCCACATATAATGTGTCTTCATAGACGATCAAGATAAAGATCTAACTCGAACGCACCCCTACACATGAAAAAAATAAAAAAAATCTCTATGCCCATGGCCTATGACTATAATACCCTTAAACGGTCCTCCACATAGGTCTGGATTGCCTCTGAGCCCATAGCACGAGTCTGGTATGCCCACTCTGACCCTTAGCTCATGAATGGAATGCTCCGAATATCTTATTGACACTGTTGTCGTCACCTCAGTTGTCCCAACGCTCCACCCTATAGATTCACACCTCCTCCACTGCCCAAAAGGGCCTAATCAAAGTCCTTACCAACACCAACAAGCATCATAGTACTAATACCTCACTCCATAATATCCACTTGTAGAACAAGTTGCTACACCATATCATGTATATACTCGGAACCTGATCATATAACTATCTAATCCCACACAATGTCTTCAGCATATTCCATCAACATGTTCAAAACTAGAGGACAAACTTATCGATTGCTATAGCATAGCAGCATGCTCAATACCCACACATAGATCTACAACGTATACATAGTCTTCAGCATGACGAGACTGCCTCACCAGACCTTCAGTCTATCTGGACCACTCTCTAAACCTTCAGGGTGTCTGGACTGCCTCTCCGGGCCTTCATCCTGTCTGGACCATTCTCTTAGCCTTCGACATGATTGGTACGCCCCTTCAGCCTTCAGTCTATCTGAACCGCTCTAAACTGTTGAGCATCTCCTTGGACCACCCCTTCTCGTGATCCTTCCCATGCACACTGTTCTCACTCACTTGGGGTTCTGAACTCCTGATCCATTATGTGGACTCTAACCCCAACCTAATCCCAGGCCTCGTGCTGATCGTCCATCCTTTCAGAAATCTGTGATCCGTTCCCTGATCTGCGTGCCTACCACTTACGCTAAATAACCCTCATACCCGCTGAATGCACTGTCGAACCCTGGCAGCTAACAGAACCCTCAATGGTTGATGCTCAATCTGAGAATTTCCAACTCTTCCCCACTTGGGACACTAACTACTACCTGTTGGCGGCAAAACCATAACACAACTCAACCGTTCCTACTAGGTAGCATCACCTTAACAATGGAACGATTAACACCCGGAGTGAGCAACTTCCGCAGAATAACCTACCCGACATGGATCAACCAAACCTCAAAGAAACCATATCCTAGCTGAACCCTTCTGCATCTCCGTTTCCCAGCTAATACTCTATCCTAACTCCCCATTCCCAATGCCCTTGGAGACTAACCATCTACAACCCCTCAATACTAAACTCCCCTGACCTTCCTATGTTCTAGTGATACATGAAGAATGAGGAGGAAATATTTCACAATATAATCATAAACAGCAAGAAAAAAGATAGAGACATACCAGCAACCGCATCTGGCATTATCCTGACCTCCTCTGCTGTAAGGTGGATATCATGTCCCTGAGCCCTCAGAGGCTCTGCTCTACCCCGACCCCCGCCATAAATCCTCAATGTAGCCGACGATGGAGCCTGCACCGGTCTTGCAACAAGCTGTGGACAGTTGGTCTTCACGTGACCAACCTGATGGCAGTGATAATAAATCCTCACGTCCTAAACCGAGGCCAACTGGTGGCAATCCCTCGCATAATGCCCCTCCTTTCCGCACTTGCGGCACACATCACCGGACTTACAAACTACGGTATGACCCTTCCCGCACTTCTCACAAGTGTGACCACCCTAACCTCCAACCCTAGAATCAGCGTGTAACGCCCGTGTTTCTGGGCTTGTCATTAATAGCAATGTAATAGTCTAGATTAACCTTTGTAACCCGTTTTGAAAAAATAAGAATGTATTATTTGAGTATTATGTGATTTATGTGTTTATTTTCTTAATTATTATAATTTAATGAATTAAGAATAAAATAAGCATCAAATTTAAAGTGTGAGATAAGCCCGATATCTTTGCATGAAGATGTGGTTGAAACAAGGATTCCGGAGATATAATGAATGTCAAAATCCGAGTTATAACGAAGAAGTTATGACCTGTCGAAGTTTCACGACAGAACCGGCAACGCTGATTGACGTAAAAAGTGAAATTTACGTTAGAGTGATATTTAGCCTTAGCAATCTAAACGAATGTTGTAGAGTTCGTTAAACCAAGAGCGTGCATAAAAAGAATGCCCAAATTTGACTTCGTATGAGGAAGTTATGATTTTTCTAAAGTTTCGACTTAGCAGTATGCAGCCCAAATACTCGATTTGAGATCGAGCGGTTTTTAGCCAAAACAATCTAAACGAGAATTGAAGATCTCGTCAATGGTAGTGCAACGGTAGAAAGACAGATGAAAACGGACGTCGGATGAAGAAATTATGAATTTATAACGGAGTTTTCCTGTCCCGGCCTACTAAAAATAAATAATAAAAAATAATGTCAAAATTAGCCGACGGACTCTAAATGAAAGTTGTAGAGCGTAGTCTCACCTACGTGTGCATATAAAGAACGTCGAAAACGAACTTCGTATGAGGAAGATATTAATTTCTGAAGTTTTTAAATAATTTATAATTATTATTTAATCTTTAATTTGGATGGATATCCGAAGGAGTCACCGATCTGATCTGAACTACGCCCAGCATAGTTGAGTACGTCCAGCGTACCCCGATGCATGCATCACCTCGCACTCAAGTGCTTTGATGACGAAAGCGATGACGAATCTGGAGTACACCCCGCGTACCGGAGCATTACGCCCAGCATAATGCGAGGCTTCGGCCTCTATAAAAGGGCATGCGTGTAACACCTGTGTTTCCGGGCTTGCCATTTGTAGCAATATAATAGTCTAGGTTAACCTTTGTAACCCGTTTTGAAATAATAAGATTGTATTATTTGAGTATTATGTGTTTTGTGCTTAATTGCTTAATTATGTGGTTTGACTAATTAAGAATAAAAATAAGCGTCAAAATTTAAGTGTAAAATAAACTTAATATCTTTGGTTAATGTTGTAGTAGTTGAAACGAGGTTTCCGAATATATATAGAACGCCCAAATCTGACTTCGTATGAGGAAGTTATGATTTATCGAAGTTCTGGCTTAGCGGCATGCAGCCTGAAATACTCGATTTGAGATCGAGCGGTTTTTAGCCGAAGCAATCTAAATGAGAATCGAAGATCTCATTGTTGGTATCGAAGCGATAAAAAGTTAGGCGAGAACGGACGTCAAACGAAGAAGTTATGAATTTATAACGAAAGTTTCTGTCGCGGCCTATTAAAAATAATTAATAAAAATAAAGTCAAAATTAGCCGACGGAGTCTAAACGAAAGTCGTAGAGCGTGGTCTCACCTTTCCGTGGATATAAAGAACGTCGAAAACGGAGTTCGTATGAAGAAGTTATGAATTTCCGAAGTTTATTAATCATTTTGTAATTAAATTTAAATCAAAATCGGAAGCCTTATCCGAAGACGAGTCACCGGTGTGATCCGGAGTACGCCCCGCGTACGAGGTTACGCTACCGCGTACTCAGCATAGTGTCGACACTTCGGATGACGCATGCAGTGACGATTTCGGAAGCAGTACGCCCCGCGTACTCCGAGGCTCCAGCCTCTATAAAAGGGATCCGAAGGCAGCCGAGAGTTTTGTTCATTTCTTCTCTTCTCTCTAGTCTTTTGCATCGTTTTGCGTGCCAAAAATACCCCGAAGCCCCGGTATCATACTCTAGCCCCGAGGCAAGTCCCGAGACCCCGAAGATCCCGAGAAGTGCGGTTCCCGAGTCGAAGCTCTGCCCGCGAGAAGTTCGATTTTCGAGGAGATCTTCCAGATCTGCTGAGGAATACTACTTCTATAAGCCGTAGTGCTGTCCGATCATCTTCTGATCAAGTGAGTGTATACTACCTTTCATAAACACAATAATAATACGAGTTTGGTTCGAGTGTATTAAGTATATTGTTGTTTATAAGTGTGAGTGTGTAGTTATTTTCTTTCTAATACAATAATACGAAGTATTTTATATAAAAATACGTGCTATGTGTATATATTTGGTTGTGTTATGTGTGAATGTGTATTCACTCTCTTCTATCTTATAGATCTGCTTATTTCTTTGTGAGATATGTGTTATGTGTGTGTGTGCCTCATCTGTTATGTGATATATGTGTTGATTAAAGCAGGCTATACAGGTTTTCTTTAAACTATGTATACAAATGTATATTTTTATCTACTAATATGTTGGGTAGAACATGGGTAGATAGTTGGTGTGTAATAAACAGATGAGAGGCCTCGTTGTTGTTTGATTGAGTCATCTAGCGGAGTTTAGATGACGACCACTGGCTATTCTAGACAGTCTTGTGGAAACATTAGCAGGTTCGCCACCTGTAGGTGTTAATGAACTTGGGTGTTCATTCGCTGTACTCCATCCCCCTCATGGTTGCCTTATTTGACTTATATTGCTGAGGTACCCCCGAAGCATGTGTTGTCGCCCCGATGAAATATTCTTAGACTAGGTCCCTTATGTTAGTTGTTTTAGGGACATTAAAGTGAGAATAACGGGAATGGGTAATTGGGTTATTGTTGGTTGGTGAAAATTAAATATGATATTTATTGTGGGTTGAAAACCCTATATGCTCACCAGGCTCCCAAGCCTGACCCACTCAGTTTTAAATTGTATTACAGGAAGTGGCGGAAGGGCATGAGATGGATGATCCATCAAGTTGTTTTGTTTACAAGTCTGCATATGTTTATATTTGTTATATGACTTGTAATGTATTCGTTTATGCTTATTGGTCTGTATCGGAACATGACACCCCGAGTTTTGATTATAATGAAAATACATTTCTTTTATGAAATGCTTCGGTAAACATTGTTTTATCATGTTTTGTTTTTGGGAACAAATTCCGCAACTCTTTCAAATCAAAAGGATTTACTCTGAAAATATTTAAAAGCATAAATGAAAATCGGTCTTTTCTGGCCGAGATTTTGGGGATGTCACAATGCGAGGGCAGCCAATTCTTTTGCTCAATTTCTCTTCTCTCTCTCTCTCTCTCTCTCCCGTTTTGCATTGTTTTGCGTGCAACTTATACCCCGAAGCCCCGGTATCATTCCCGAGCCCCGAAGAAAGTCCCGAAGCCCCGAAGATCCCGAGAAGTGCAATTCCCGAGCCGAAGCTCTGCCCGCGAGAAGTCCGGTTTTTGTGAAGATCTTCCAGATCTACCAAAGAATACTACTTCTACAAGTCGTAGTGCTGTCCAATCATCTTCTGATCAAGTGAGTGTGTAGTTACTTTCTTCTAACGCATAATTATGAAGTATTTTATATAAAATACGTGTTATGTGTATATTTTTTTTGATATGTGTGAATGTATATTCACTTTCTTCTATCTCATAGATATGATTTATTTTCTATGATATACGTGTTATGTGTATGTGTCTCATCTGTTGTTTGGAATATGTATTGAATGAGAATGCTATACAGGTTTTAAACTATGTATAAAAATATATATTTTTATCTACTAATATGTTGGGTAGAACATGGGTAGATAGTTGATGTGTGATAAACAGATGAGAGGCCTCGATGTTGTTGTTGTTGATCTAGTTATTCAGCGGAGTATGGATAACGACCACAGACTCTTTCTAGACAGTCCTGTGGAATGCTAGCAGGTTCGTAACCTATAGGTGTTATGAGCGATGTGTTCACCGGTGTACTCTATCCCCCTCATGGTTTCCTTTAGGACATCTATTGTTGTGGAAACCCCTTTGTAGTAATGTCTGTCCTGATGAAAATCCTAGATTCAGTCCATGGTAATAGATGTTGTTTTAGGGACGTAAAGTGAGGATAACGGGAAAGGGTAATCGGGTTATTGTTGGTTGGTGAAATTAAATATAATTATTTATTGTGGATTGAAAACCCTATATGCTCACCAGGCTCCCAAGCCTGACCCATTCAGATTATTTGTATTACAGGTAGTGGCGCGAGGGCATAAGATGGATGAATCATCAAGTTATTTTGTTTATTAGACCAGTTGTTATATGTAACTTTTGTATGGTCTATCTTTTGTTGTTTATGCTTTTGTGTCTGTATCGGAACATGACATCCCGATTTTTGATTATATAATGAAAATACATTTCTTTATGAAATGCTTTGGTAAATATTATTTTATCATATTTTGTCTTTGGGAACAAATTCCGCAACTCTTTTAAATCAAAAGGATTTACTCTGAATTTATTTTAAAAGCATAAATGAAACCGGTATTTTCTGGCCGTGATTTTGGGGATGTCACACAGCGGTCTTGGACCACTTTGGCGCCGGCTGCGACTGCACTGGGGCCTGCCTCTGCTCTCGCAATTGTAACTCAATCTCCAGCTCACGCCACCTAGTGGCCTCCTCTAAGTCCAAAAACATATCACATCATTGGGTAGCAACAAACTGTCTAATTTCAGTCTTGAGCATGCTCAGATAACGCGTCATCTGAGCCTGCTTGGAAGCAAACTCCAGGCAGAACATCGCCCTCTCAGTGAATGTACGGGTGATCTCCGTTACCGACTCTGTACCCTATCTCAACTCCAAGAACTCCTGAGCTAACCGTTCACGCTCGACTTGTGGAATGTAGTGGGAGCAAAACATCTCCCTAAACCGATCCTAAGAAACTGCAGCTCTCTGCTCATCCGAATAAGACCCCGTCATCAACCTCCACCAATCTTTCTCCCTGGTCCTCAACATGTTCAGGGCACACCTGACCTTCAGGTCGGTCGGGAAGGAACATGTGAAAAAGTACCCCTCGATGTCCGATAGCCACCTCATGGCTATGATAGGGTCCAGAATCCCATCAAAAGTTGGGGGCTTCGTATTGTCGAAGTCCCGATACTGGAAGCCCCAACCGGCTCCTCCCCCTGTCGCTGTTATAGCTGTTGTTGCTGTCGCGACAGCCGTCTCAGCTAGGGCTGCGTATCTATCATCAAAATACTCCATCATATCGGTCTTGATAGACCCAAATAGCTCCAGAATCTGACTCTGGACAATCTCAACCACCTCCTCCCGGATGATCTCCTTGACTCGATCCTCTGTGAACATTGGCCCCTACCTAGAGGAATGCTAAATTTCTCATAACTGAACTACCGGTCCCATACAACCCACCCATCAATGAAACTTCCACCAACCCTGTAGCACTAGAGTATGCTAGCCATACATAACGTTGGACCCCATAGACTTTCGAATATCCAATCCTACCCTAAGCCTCCAATCAGACAAGAATAGAACATAAGGCCAAATCAAACGTTCTCAGGCTATAAGATCTTAATTATGTATAACTGTGATGCATACACTAAATAACTATAGTAATGATGTCAATCTCATATATAGGAAACCCTAGTCTACCAGGCATCATGTAATCAGACAATTCTATCATATAATTTTTGAAGATCCCTAGCCTAGTACTATCATGCTGTTCTAACATATCACATAATCAAATAACGGTATGATATTTTGGGGTCTACTTACTGGCTCCGACTGATCGTACACTTTGCATCCTCCTTTCTTATTTTAAAAACTATTTTAAAAATCATTTTGAAAACGTTTTCCATAGTTTGAGAATGGATTCACACGACTGTTCCTCCAATTAACTCAAACCAAGGCTCTGATACCAACTTGTAACATCCATAAAATTCGAGCCAATCTAAAACTTTTTAATTCATACAAAACCATTCAGTTATTACAATTTGTTTTCAAAATAGTTTAGACATTAGAGTTCTCAGAAATCATAATCATCAATCGAGGAAGTGTACGGTCACGCCTTCGCCTTCCCACGGTCATCCGCTGAACCTGAAACAATAAACTGAAACTGTAATCCCAAAAGCTTAGCGAGTTACCCCCAAGATACCAACCTTAACAATACCATAACCATATCATATCAACAAATACAGAACAACCATGCATCTCGAGTCTATAGTGTGACTGGTCCGCCCGCACCGGGCCTTTAGTCCACCTGGTCCACTCCCTGAGTCTTCAGTATGACCGGATCACCCACACTGGGCCTTCAGTCTGTCTGGCCCACTCTCCGAGCCTCGACACGTCTGGACCGACCTATCGGGGATTTCAGCCTATCCAGACCGGTCGCTGGGCCTTCGGCCTGACTATGTGTCCTCCCGGGTCTACAGTCTACCCAGTCCGCCGTGGGTATGTTGGCCTACAGCACAAAGCAGGACCCGCCTCAACCCAACCCCAAACAAACAACCATGTGCACATATAACAGATAATCACATAATAGTCCATAGACAAACAAACCGATCTAACATATCATATAGCATAGCAACATCCTAACCAGGATACTGACCTAAACGGTCACTAACAATATACCATCCTAACTACCATGATGCAGATCTAACATATCAATAAGCATATCAAACAAAACCATAATACAATCCGAGAAAGGGTCGGCCTTGGTGCCTTAGAACCTGTTGATATAGTGAGGATACCTCACCTCGCAACACCGATCTGAACTAAAGAAACGAACTCCCGAACCGCTATCTCACTAGAAATCCCGAACTGTCACATAAGAAATACCAAGTCATTACACAACATAACAATCTTGGCAAAAGGGTCCACTCAATCCATCATGTCTATTCCCTTTTATTGAGCCAAGGCCCAATTCCAAGTCCATAACCTTGATAGTCTTTATGCAAGGCCTATTATTGGCCCAATTTACTAAATTGGGCCTAACTTCATTATTGGGCTTAACCCCATGATCTACTATCACTAAAACTACCCCAACACAATCTACTCAGAAAGTCCAACAAGGCCCAAACCTTACTAGCGCAAAAAGTAGCCCAAATCACCAAAAGTCCATAGAAGACATACATTGGGCGTACCCCAAGGCTACGTGGGGGGTACGCGAGTCTCGCATTGACTAGAAAACGGGCCATTAACTTAGTATGTTGGGCGTACATAACCTTACACTGGGCGTACGCATGGTTTCACCAAAACCATAGTAAGTGCTTAATGGCTTAAGCACTTAAGCCCAAACTCCGCTTCCAATGACCAAATGTGCCTAGGACTCATAAAGTCTCGAACTTTATCACATTGGACATCCAGAAAGCTCTTAATCCATTAAGACCCTTATACATCATGCATGGGACATCTTAAGCCATTGGGACCTCATTTTTATCACTTGAGACCTCTTCGAGGTCCAGAAATGACAACTTATTTTGTCCAAAATGCATCATGCACCATATTGGGGTTTTTGGGATACGAAATGGTTCCATAATGATAGAAAGGCTTGATTTATGACCTACAAGGATAAAGTTTGAAGCTTTTTACCTCTTGGAGCTTCTAGGACACAACACAAGCTCAGATCTACAAGCCAATACCCTTCTTCAACTATTTGTTGCAATGGCCTCACCTTCAAGAGCTCAAAATACCCACCAACTCACTCTCACATACAAGAACTAGGGTTTGGGAACATTTCTGGAAGATGGAGGCTGAGAAGGAGGAGAGAAAATGAGCCATAAGGGTTTTTATATAGCCCCCAACCTGAGATATTAGGGTTTTCATCCTTTATGAGTACGCCCAACATACACAAGTGTACGCCCAGCGTACTGGGGTGCGCCCAAGTACGCTCAACGTACCCTTATGTACGCGCAACGTACTCCTCCTGGTCCCAAAATTACAATTTATCCCTTAGACTCTTCATGGCTTTACCGTTCCATCCCTAGGGACTTCAAATCACAAAACTTGGGATGTTACAGTCACTGAGACACGTGTCGAGCATTGAAGGACACATGGTAGGAGGATGAAATATGTGGTAAGGCGGTAACCGCCTAAATCTGACTTCCAATGTAACATCCTTAAATACTAAGGTATATTTTCATTTTTAAAACAATAAAAACACTCATTTATCATTTACTCAAACACTTAAAAGTATTTTTTAATAAATACAATTTATCATAGTACAATCCCAAAATCACATAGTTGCAGAAAACCATGGGTGTATGCGCTGCGATCAAGCTGGGCCCTTCCCTATCGAACCGGAAGTACCTGAAACCCATAAACAACAACTGTAAGCACAAAGCTTAGTGATTCCCCCAAATACCACATACCAAGATTGATTTGCAAATGGGTTAGAGACGAGGATGTGCAAAAGACAACTTCCGGACTCGTTATGGTCATTACGAGTTTGTGGAGATGCCTTATGGGCTCACCAATGCTCCAGCCGCGTTCATGGATCTCATGAACTGCATGTACAAAATGATGTTGGATCGGTCTGTGATTGTATTTATTGATGATATCTTGGTTTATTCCAAGACTCAGGAGCAGCACGAAGAGCACTTAAGCGAAGTGCTAGAGAAGTTGAAGAGGGAGAGACTTTTCGCAAAGTTCTTCAAGTGTGAGTTCTGGTTACGCGGGGTGCAGTTTCTGGGGTACCTTGTCAACTAGAATTATATTCTGGTCGATCCAACCAAGGTCTCGGCCTTGATGTATTGGGAGGTTCCGAGGTCTCCATCTCAGATTTGGAGTTTCCTTGGTCTTGTTGGTTACCACCGGAGATTTATCTAAGATTTCTCCAAGATAGCTTTTCCTTTGACTTGAATGACGAAGAAGATGATTACATTTCACTGGGGGCCAGTGTAGCAGGCAACTTTTGAGACCTTGAGACAGAAGTTGTGCGAGGAATCGATTCTGACCCTGTCAGAGGGTGTTGGGGATTTGTGATCTATTGTGATGTGTTGATCACGAGTTTAGGGACATTATTGATGTAGATGGGTCGTGTGATCGCTTACGCTTCGAGGTAGCTGAAGCCTCATGAGGCGAATTACCTGACGTATGGTTTAGATTTGTGGGCTATGGTTTTCGCCCTAAAGATTTGGCGGCGTTACCTCTATGGGGTCTGTTGTACCATTTACACAGATCACAAGAGCCCGAGACATTTGATGGATCAGCTGAATCTGAATATGGGGCAACGGCGGTGGTTGGATGTAGTGAATGATTATGATTAAGATATCCTTTATCTTATAGGGAAGGCCAATATGGTGGTCTATGCTCTCAGCCGCAAGGTGGTC
This sequence comes from Lactuca serriola, assembly GCF_051521515.1. Classification (NCBI taxonomy): domain Eukaryota; kingdom Viridiplantae; phylum Streptophyta; class Magnoliopsida; order Asterales; family Asteraceae; genus Lactuca; species Lactuca serriola. The sequence continues at coordinate 194,234,919 of NC_136412.1, read as the reverse complement.
GCGGCTCCAATCAGAGACATATGTTTTAGGATGACCATGATTACTCCACTTTTGGATCAGATTTGGCTCAGGTCGAGGCCATAAAGAAAGACATCGGAGGAGTAAACGCATTGTGGTTCAGGTGGCTTCCTTCAATTATGATAGTCGTGGGTTGTTGACCCTGTATTGGTGGGTTTGGTTTTCGTATTGGGGTGGTGTGTGTCAGGTTCTGATGGAGGAGGCGTATAAGTCTAGTGTAACACCTCAAATTTCAAGACAAATTTTTCATTTTTAATTCTCCAAATATTACTCATAAATTTAAGTCATCATATAAATTGTAAGTTATTATCAAAACAATATCAAAGTATCCCAAAATCCTCAAATCTTCATAAGCCGACGAATGTGTACAATCATGCCTCCGCCTTCCGGGAGACTACATACAAACTTGAAACCTATTTAAATCAACACTGTAAGCACGAAGCTTAGTGAGTTCCCCAAAATACCACATACACAAAAATAAGACTCTTGTGGCGAAGGCGTGATCGTGCACCTCCTTATATTTTCATGATTTATTATGGGGATACTCTGATGTTTAAACCATTTTAAAGGCATACTGTAATAACTTAATGGCTTTAAGTGTTTTAAAAAGTTTTAAATTGGCTTGAATTTTAGGGGTGTTACAACGTCTACACACACAGACCTTCCATCTTGGTGTTTGCTTGCCAATAGGGCTTGTGTGACCTTGAACTTTTCCAGTCAACGAAAATGTGGGCCAGGGTGAATTACTAGAGGGGGTGCAAGAAGAGAAGTATGATTTCCAGTTCCACCAATGCACGAAGAAGGGATTGATCTTTCACCTTGATCGACACATGGAAGATCATCTTCAGAAGGAAATCCTTTTCTAAAGGATTTAGGAACACCATAGTTGTTAGAACTAGACATCTACAAAAGGGAGAAAATTCAAGTTAGTTGATTTTTTTTTTGAAAGAGCCAAAGCTCAGCAAACGACCCAATACAATTTTAAGTCCTTAATATAACACCCAAATGAAATATTAAGGCTAAGACCCAATACAATAATTCATAATTCGGAAGAGAGATGCCATAATCCAATTGTAAATTATTTGAAGGTAGGTAAATGAAGATTTACCAATTCCACCACGAAAACGAAATTTTAAACGATTAGGTTTTAAACGAAATTCCTAGATCTTTTGAGATTCATTGAAACTTTTCAATGGCATGTTTAATATCGATTATTCCCTTCAAGTTTGTGACTGGAATATCGAGGATCACAAACAAGGTGTGAATAACCATGCAAATTAGCTTGGTACTTTCGATGTCATTTATCACCTAATCAATGTGTTGGTTAACCACACACGCTCCATTGATCAACAATAATTTATGAGAAACCCATTGTCATCCTTCATTAGTCAACGTTAGTGTGTCGGTTAACCAAACACGCTCCACTAACTGACCAATAAGGTGCAATGTGAAATTTCATGGATTAGCATCAAATTCACATTTTCCTAAAGTAACTAAGATTGGAAATTTTATAAAAGCGTTTTGTTACTTTGAAATCCATTATACTTTTAATGAGAGTTTAGTGTCCTATCCTACTCGTTCGGCTAACGACCCTCCACTAGTCAAGAGTATGATGGGTAAGAATGGATACCCAATGGCGGCCATTTTACAGGCCGCTTCCTTAAACACCCCTTATAGACCAGCTTCATGAATGAGGCCTACTAACGGTAAGACTGACTTTTCTTATACACATACAATATTAGACTTTTAATTCTATATAGTATAAAGATGTATTTTAAACATCTAAAATACTAGGGTTTAATCTTTTAATAAATTAAACTTTTTAATTTAACTAAATTTAAACCATTTTATGGATTTATTAATTGTATTTTAATTAAACACTTAATTAATTTATTAATAAAATCCATGAGGATGTATCTTAAACTTTTTCAAAATACTAGAGTTTTAATTTTAATTTTAAATTTCAAAAATTGAACTATTTAATTTAAATTTAAAAATTAAAATAAAATAATTGATTTAGTAATTATCTATTAGTTAAATCAATTGAGGATTATCCATTAAATTAATCAAGATAATTTAACTTAATCCTAATCCCCTAATTTTCGAAAATGGGAGGGATAAAAAATATCTTATTTAAACAATTAACAAGATAATTCCTAAAAATATGAACCCTATTATTATCCCTAAATATTCGAAAATCACTAGACTTTTTTTGGAAAGGGAACTTCCCTAACGAGGGTTTCCGGGCCAGCTTTCGCGCACCGACTAATCCCCACTGCAAACATCCATTGCCTTATTTTCGAAAAGTCTAACGGTTGGGAAACCCTTAATTTTCGAAATTTAAGGCCAAAGGAAAGGGTTAAAACCCTAACCATAAAATTGAAAAACTAGGGTTATAAGACCCTAATTTGCGAAAATTGCAAGGCCAATATACAACCCTAATTTGCGAAAATTGTAAGGCCGAGGGTTTAGTTGCCATAAACCCGAATTTTGTCAAGTTCAACCAATTGCATCAAATACAATAGAAAATAATTCCTAGGCTTTGATACCACTGATGGGTTTTGAGCAAAACATATAATCTTATGTGTGCATGCAACCCTAAATGAATTGGATCTAGGTTTTCTCTAATTGAACATGAAACTTGAACACAAAAGAAGAAACCATAGGTTCTATGTATTATAATAAAATTCACACAATAGGGATTAAAATACATACCTTGATTGTTATATTGTAATAACAATCTAAAAACCTTACTTGAAAGACCTTTAGTAGCAAGCGCCACAAGCGTCGCGCCTCTAATGGCTCACAAACAAACCTAGCAACCAAGGATTACTATAGAGAAAGAGAAGGAAAGTGGAAAATTCTGCGCTCAGCCTTTCTTGGAGTGCATGGGACGAAATCCAACTGTATAAGGATTTATATAGGTGATAAGGAAGGTTTAGGATAAGGCAGGTGTATCTTAGATAACCCTAATCCCTTAACTTCCTCACTAAGGCTTCCAATGCACCCTTAGAGCCCAAGGAAACCCTATCAACATGTAGATTTCGTCCCCCCCTCTAAGGGAGGTTCTAGAATGCTCAATGCTCAACTATTGAACATTGTCATATTTAGTCCCTACAGGTTTCAGTTAATTCCTTTAATCCCAAAATTAACTTCAAGTTAATTTCTAATTAAATATTAATTAAACTATATGATTACTAATTAATATATTATTCCCATAATACATTAATTAAATCATTTATTTCAATTTAAAATTAATTTATCAACCATGTAATAAATTAATAAATTATTCTTCTCTCTCCAACAGTCAGCATATTCCATTGCCAGGTTTGAAGGCAACCCAAAAGGACATTTGTCACACCCCAAAACCGAGAACGGCGGAAACGTTCTGGGCGGAAGACGTCATGTAATGTATCACAACAATGCAAAGTAGTAAACAAGCAACTACATCATCCATTGCATTAATAGTATAATTTTAAATACATGTTTGTTCTTTCATATCATGACAACATAATAAATGTTCAAAATAAAAGACGAGTCTTGACCACTCCATCTTCACAAGACCTGGTCGTCGTACCTGTCTATTCGTGACCTGAGAATAAAAGTTATTTTGAAAGCAAGTATCAGCAATAAAGCTGGTGAATTCATAAGTATTTATGTGTCTTTGATTTGTAAAACTGTAAGGAAAAGACTTGTAAATGTTTGGAGAAAAGTTTGTATAAGTATGAAAATGTTTGTAAGTAATTGTAAACATTTGAAAACCCTAGAAAATCTCATATTTCCTACTAGTATAAAAAGTAGTCTTCTACCAAGACCCGACTGTTTTGAAAGTGAGCATCACTCTAAATGTGACGGTTTTCCCTGTTTAACTATTATTATAAAACCATAGTCTACCTCATCGTTTATGCGTATGAGTCACAATATAAAGGTAATAAGGAAAATAGTCTATCTATATCAAATATATCCTACCTCGTCGTTCATGTGAATGTGTCACAAAGTAAAGGAAGGAAAATAATATAATAACTAAAACTGTATACTTTTGTACTAGGATAATCATGGCGTGGAAACTTGCCGAATAGTACAACCGTAGACACCCGTCGATGATCATTTTCCCTACTGTAGCTAACAGCTTTGGGTGTGGAATGGTAAGTCCCGAAACGTTTGTAACAGATTCTATGTAATAGTATCTATTAAACGTATTAATGTAAACATATTTATGTAAACGTGTTCATGTAAGTGTATCTATGTAAACGTATTCATGTGAGCGTATCTATGTAAACGTATTCATGTAAGCGTATCTATGTAAACGTATTTATGTAAACGTATTCATGTAAACGTATCTATGTAAACGTGTCTCCTAATTGTATGTCTTGTAATTGTATGTAATCGTATCTCTTCATATAGTATGTAATGTATTAGTATAGACTCATGAATGAACTGACTCTTGTGTGATTCCTTGTACTTGGAATAATAAGTAGTATCTTCTAACTATACCTATTATAGTTACTATTAATGTACGTGTATAACCGAAAGTACGCCTTTGCTACCCAAAGGTACTGAACTGACTGATGGAACTTTTATGTCTATATATGTATACATGATATATAACTAATATTTAGATGACATTCGGACGAATAACTGATGCTCTAAGGCCACATCCCAACGAGGAAAAGGAAATAAAGCGAGCTAGCCGTCCTAAGTCCTTTAAACATTACTTATATAACTATGCATATATAGGCATGCATTTGACAATATAAAAGTATAAAAGAAGTTTTGTAAAACCTTTGAAAAGTTTAATAACTAAGAAATGATGACTTGATGTCAGTTTATAAAACGATTTGAAAGTAGTTTGTTTGATAAGACAGTTTTAAGTATAAGGAAAACCTTTGTTTGAAACACAAGTGTAACGGAGTTTGAAAGAAAACATACAATATGTAAAGCAGTTTGATAAAGAGTCTTAACATGTGAAAGTGTTTGAGAAAGTCGTTTGAAGTAATCTGTTTGGTAAAACAGCTAACAGTATAGTAAATCCATTTGTATGCTAGTTATTAATCACATGTGATTGATATAATAACTAGCATGATTCAACTTGTATTCCCCCATAAAGCATTTATAAACATTTAAAAACATTTAAAAGGTTGATTAAGGGGTATGAACTCACCTGCAGTGAGTGGATCGGATGGAAGTGTCGGACAAGTGCTTGTTGTCAAGTGAAGACTTAAACACACACAATTATCCTAATAACATATAAAGATATATGTATATATATATATATATATATATATATATATATATATATATATAATTAGTGATTTAAACACTAATTAGACAAGTATAAACATCCTAATGTGAGGAAAACACTTTGGTCAAAGTGTTAGGAGGCCATTGGGTTGCAACAAGGGAGTATAAGGCTTTGTAAGTGAGTTTATGGTCCATAGACCATACTTGTTGGAGTTTACGGCCCATGGGAGTTTACTCCTGGCTATAAACTCTCAAATGGGTCATCAAATGAGGCTTAAAGGTAAGGTTTCTTATGTGGTTAAGTGTTTCAAGGCTTAAACAAGATGCTAGGTGGGTTTAAGGTCCAAGAATGACCTTATATTGAGTTTACGGCCTGAGGACCACTTCCCCATGAGTTTACGGCCGTAAACTCATGGAATGAAGTACCATTTCGTTTCTTGAAGTCCCTAGTTCAATGGTGTATGGTTCTATAGTAAGTTCCAAGGCTTGGTAAGGTGTTAGGGTGCCATGTGCACCAATTATAGGGGTTTACGGCCCAAGAACATGTCTTGGCCATAAACTCATTGGATCATGTGTTTATTTATGATTTATAGCCTCTAAACATGTTAAACCTAGTGTACAATGAGATAGAATAAGAGTACTTACGATCTAGGAGCTTGAATGGTCGGTTTTGGTCAAGAACACTAGTGTGTGTTCTTGGTGAAACTTGAAGATCTACACAAATGGAATGATTTCACGGGTGAAATCATGTAAGATCACTAGTTCATGTAAGATGTCAACTAGTTAGGACAAGGAACTTACGAGATTTGAAGATCGGGATGATACTTGAGAGGATTTCAGCCAAGAGAAGGAAAGGAATGAACTAATGGCTAACTTATCACCATATAAGGGGGAGTTTACGGCCCACATGGAGGTTACGGCTGTAAAATCCATTGTGGTGGCCGTGAACTCCTTGTCAAAGGGTTTCAGACTTGTTCGTTGTGCTATAACTTTAGCAGATAAACCCCGACACTTATTCCTTAAGTGTACAAGGCTCAGAACGCTCAAATAAACTTCTAATTGTGCTAAAAGATAACAACATTGAATTTGACTGTACATGATAGAAATTTTCGGGTTGTCACAACATTGCTACTATCAATTCAAGTTTATACCAATTATAGTTATGGGCTTAGACACCTAATACAACAGGTTGACCCTTTTAGTCGCTTAAGTTTTTTCGTAGCTCTATGAGGGAAACAAGTTGTGGGAAACCTGTCCTTTTAGTCCCCTTTACTTGTTTTAGCCGATTTAGGGGACACATAGACAAAACTTGGGGGCCACCCATCTCTCTCTCCCTCTTTTTCTTTCTCTATCTTGATCACCAGAAAAAACCCAACAACAACCAAATTTGTTGCCCTAATCAGCCCATCCGCTCGTCTTCCTTCTATTTTGATGGTAGATTGATCCAATCACGACCAAACCACCGCCATGACTAGTTGAAGCAAGCCTCCGATCGCAAATAGGACCGTTAGCACTGTTCACCGGAAAAGAAGAATCGGTGAGAATCACCATTTTCCCTCTCGTCTTCATCTCTTTTCGACCTTCAAGCAGCTTCCAATCATTTTTCCTTACTCCTCTATCAATCTTAGGTAACCCCTTTTTTCTGTTAAGAGCTCATTCAAAAATCTCCAAGAATAGTCAACACTTGCCATGGTGGCCAGTGACATGAACAGTTCCGACGGGATGGTCCCGATGATGGGTTCGGTTCTAAATAGATATATAGCTCCTTATTCTGTTGTTTTTCTATTTTGGAGGTGTTTATGTCGAAAATTAAGAAGAGTAGTTCTACGAGGTCTCTATAGAAGAAGTGGAAGCACCGGTATATGCTCCGGCGAAGCAACAATGAAGGGAAGGATCGTGTAGTGTTGTTAACTCTAAAGCAAAAAAGGAATTCCGTTGAGGTTTCCAAAGTCATCGGCGGGTTGAAGGCTCAAATTCCTGTTCATGAGCTATTTTACGTGCGAATCTAAAATCGTCTTCATCGGAAAATTACAATTATTCAATTATGAGAGAGCGAGAGAGAGAGAGAGAGAGAGAGAGTGTGTGTGTGTGTGAGTGAGAGAGATAGAGAGAGTGAGCGAGAGAGATATTGTGGGACCTTTTATTTTTTTTAATTCATGTAGATATAAAAAAAAGTGAGCTGACATAAGGGGTAATCGGGTTACCCTTTCGTTTTCTCAAAAAGGACATATTGGACCCGACAAAATCACATTTGTTTCCTTAAAAAGCCACTTAAATAATTAAGTGACTAAAAGAGTAAAACCTATAAACTTCATAGAGCGTATGTTTCATTTTCCCATTATTAATCTTTGACACTTCTAAAAAGCTCCCACCAAAGACTCTTAACTTGTAGCAAACAATTATATTATGTAGACATTCTTAGAAAATAGAATTGTAATTTAAATCAAATCATGAAAGTTTCTAAAACAGATTTGTAACATTCATATTGTAATTAAAAAAAACCAACTTTCCTGGTAAGGAATGAATGTTAAAAAAACTTAATGAATCAACGCATCACATTCATTCCATTCCACAAAACAAACTATTCATTCCAATGGAATGAAAATTCTCGTTCCTTCTTCGATTTCTTCATACCATTTAAAGAGTACCATATAATTAATGTTGTGAACATTTAATATAAAATGCAAGAAAATTTGTGTCCACAACAGTATGATTATCTCCAAAAGTAAGGGTCTTTGATTCCACAAATATAGAATATTGACAAATAAACTAATAAAGGTGTATCTGCCATGCAGTCATATCAGAGTAACTAAATGTACTTCCATTAATTCTTAGTTTATTACAACATCCTACTTTCATTTATTTCTATTATAACATATTTATTTCTATTATAACATGTAATACATGAAGAATATTGTGAAAAGTTCTATATTTTGATATAGCCGATGTACATGGGATATATACACAAAGATGAAGGGTAAAGGAAACTAGAATACAAAAAAAGAATGCAATCAATCAGCTACAATCAAGGACTGCAATCAATCTAAATTCTAAAACTAAAATATAAGATTATAAAGATATCTCAATAGAACATAGTACTTTGAAAAGCATATCCAATTTTAGCAATGTCATCCAAATACAAAGCAATTTTCACTACTATAAGGGGGAATATTTTTCAAAATACAATGTACTAATAAGAAAAAGATTGAAAGTAATAGATTTTTTAAACCATAATACGTTACTAAGAAAGACAAATGAAAATATAAATAAATGAAAACGAAATGCGATAATACACAAATAAATGAAAATAGGTGTCATTTCTTGAATTTAGCCCTAAAAACCAGAGTTTGCATTACATATAGACCACTTCTAGAACAATACTTTTCTGTGTTTAGCCATCAGCTTTCATCATTAACAAAAATACAAGTATTGTAAAGCATCAATGTCCTCATCATACAAATGGAAGTCTATCATTTAAATAAGCACAATTCAATATTTCCTGACATAGAAAATCACAAGATATGTTAAACTTTTAAAGCTTTCAAATTTGAATGCAAAACTAATTAGCAAGGAAAAAAAGAAAAAAAAGTGTAAAAAGTTCATAATAATATCATGATACTTCACTGATATTAGCGTCTAATTTAGTCAACAATCACAACATTTCAAGAAAACGGGAATTAGTTTGTGTCAATTTCATGTTGATGGTTTTCAAGAAAATGGGAATTATTTTGTGTCTATAGATTGGTTCAAACTGATTAAGAGCAACTATCCTAAGATATTACATGTTAATTAAATCACATAAAACATGTCACCCCATTCACTTTTTTAAATAAATTCAAACAGAAGTTTCATTAATCAAGTAAGAGGTTGAAATACTTGAAGGATAACCAACTTTTTTAGAAGAACACATTTGATTCTGTTTGATAGTGAAAATACCCGTTAGGGTTTCTATGTACATTCCATCTGTATAAATAGTACAAGCAAGAATGTAGAAAATACAATAAGGATCCTATACTATACAATGTATAAAAATATAAACAAACACTCCCCCTCAGTTTGAGCAGGGGGTTCACTAATGCTTAAATTGTTACGAACGTCTAGAAACAACTATGTAGGAAGTCCTTTTGTAAAAATATCAGCAAACTGATGAGCAGATGGAACATGTAACACATGCACTTGACCAATGGCAACACGTTCCCTAACAAAATGTAAATCTATTTCCACATGTTTGGTTCTTTGGTGCTGAGCAAGATTAGAAGCCAAGTGCATGACACTGGCATTGTCACAAAAGACAATAGTAGAATGAGTCAACGGTCATGACAACTCAAGTAGAAGATTTCGAAGCCATGAAGCTTCAACAATTACATTGGCTACCCCCATGTACCCGACTTCAACATTGGATCGAGATAAAACGTATTGACGTTTAGAGGACCACGAAATGAGATTATCCCCAATATAAACACAAATCCAGATGTAGAACGACGAGTTTGAGGGCACCTAGCCTAATCATCATCGGAAGAAGCAACCAAACGATCAACATGATATGGACGAATATGAAGACCATGAGACATAGTTCCCTTAAGGTATCGAAGTATACGCTTGAGAGCAAGAAGATGAGGTTCACGAGGGTCATGCATATAAAGACATATTTGTTGAACCGCATAAGCAATATCTGGACGAGTTAAAGACAAATATTGGAGAGCACCAGCAAGACTTCGATACAGAGTGGGATCAAAAACCGGCTTACCAGAACCAGAAAGCTTAGGTTTGGTGTCCGTAGGAGTGCTACAGGGGTTGCAGGAAAACATATCTGCACGGGCAAGGATTTCTTTAACAAATGCAGTTTGGGAGAGAAAAAGACCTTGCGAAGACCTAGTGGCAGCAATGCCGAGGAAAAGTATAAAGGCCTAAGATCTGTCATGGCGAATTCAGAGGACAAACGAGATATAACACGATTGATAAGGGAGGAATTTGATGTGGTGAGAATAATATCACCAACATACAAAAGAAGGTATATGACCTCAGAGTTACGGTGATATGTGAAAAGAGAAGTGTCAGAGCGACTGCTGTGAAATCCAATGGATGAAAGATAGACTGCAAATCGTAGGTACCATGCGCGGGGGGCTTCTTTAAGCCCGTACAAGGCTTTACACAAGCGACAAACGTGTGTAGGGTATCGAGGATCAACAAATTCTGGAGGTTGTTCCATATACATTTCCTCTGCAAGGTCACCATGAAGAAAGGCATTCTTAACATCAAGTTGATGAATAGGCCGATAACAAGAGATAGCAATGCTTAAGACCGTATGAATGGTGGTAGGTTTAATAACAGGGATGAACATGTCGTCAAAGTCTAATCCAGGTTGTTGAGAGAAACCTTGGGTAATGAGGCGAGCCTTATAGCGATCCAACTTGTCATGACCATCGAATTTGTGACGATACAACCAACGATAACCAACAATATTGGCATAGGAGGGAGGAGTGACAAGATCCTAAGTGTGATTATAACAAAGTGCATCCATTTCGACATCCATGGAAAATTTCCAGTTTGGATCACACATAGCTTGAGGAGTAGAACACGGGATAGGAGAAATGTTAGTAGTAGCAGAAAGATTGAAGATATGTCGAGGCTTTAAGGATCCAGTTTGAGAACGCGTAGTCATGGAATGACGCGGAATATGATGAGATGTAGAGGTAGGAGACGTAGTGGTAGGAGAGTGAGGAGTGGATTCATGCACCATTGGAGATGGGTAAGAAGAAGAAGGAGTGGATGTGTCCACTGAAGAGGAAGATGTGGTCAGAGGATGTCACACCCCCAAACCAGAACGGCAAAATCGTTCGAGGGTGGATGACTTCATGTAGTATAGTAACAGTTGAAGGCATAGTAAAGAAAGTAAACACAACCATCATATATATAATTTAAGAGTTACATTGTTGGATGATACTTGTTTCAAAAACAAATTACAATATGATGACAAAATGAGTTTAAAACTGACGCTTTAGCATCACTTCTCCAAAAGCTAAAGTTTACTTGTATTACTAAATCCCTGAGAAATACAAGTAGATTTGAAAGAGTAGATCAACATTTAAGCTGGTGAGTTCATAAGTATTTAATGTCAATGTTTGTATAAATTTGAATGAATTTGTTTGTAGATGTTTGAAAACTCCTAGAAAATCTCATATTTCCTACTAATATAAAAGTAGTCTTCTACTAAGACCCGATTGTTTCGAATGTGGTTTCTAAAATTCCAATATTTTTCCATAAGTGTAAGGTAGTAAAAAAAAGTTCCAAAAATTATTATGCAATAGTGTTTTTCATGCCTAGAATAGTAGATTTATGTATGTAAAAGAATCGCTAAGGCATTAGATAACCCCATAAATCAACGTGTTTTTAATACTCCTTGTGAGTTTTATAACCATACTATTGACCCAGACTACCTGTAACAACGTTCTTCAGGCGTTGGAATGTTATGACGTTTGTCACCCCTTACCTGCCGGTCTAACTGTAGCTAACAGTTTAGGTGCGAGATTGTCAATCTCGTATAGATCTATACACAAGTATCACGCTCTCCCTACACGAAACTTAGTATCAAATGGATTTACGTATGAAAAGTTCATTTGTCCTTGTATATGAAAGTGTTTCCTTGATATAGTACTTATAGTATGTAAAATCTCTTGAATATCTAGTAAACTATACCTACTGTAGTTTTTCTCAAATGTATGATTCGTTGTATGATAAACCCTAGTGCAATATCAGCTTGGTATGTAGGTATAACATTTGTAATAACGCTATTGAACATTTACACACCAAAATATAAATAAAGTGTTTGATATTTGTATAGCAACATGTTTTACTCTTAAAGGACAAAATGTTATTGAATAGGTGTTGCATGCGAACATTTTCATATGATAGTTATGAATCACATATGATTTTTTATATAAAGATAAGTGTAGTAAAAGCTTAATGTTTTCCACACGAGAGTAACCATGTGTTTACTTGTATCCCCCCCTTGAAAGTGTATAAAAGCATTTATAAAGTATTTGAAAACATAGTTGTAGGGGTATGAACTCACTTGATAGACAGAAGAAGGTGAAACGAAAATTGAGCAGAACTTCGACTAGGGAAAGTTGAATTTCTCGGGATTCTCGGGAATCTCGGGAATCTCCGAAGTGAAAAACCTTCCTTCGGAACTTGGGTATGAAGACCGAGGCTTCGGGATGGCTTCGGGGGGTTTAAACGCAGAGCTTCGGCAAATGAGCAATGGAATCCAACACCTTCGGCCATTATTTATAGCCCTAATTTGGGCACCACATCGTGGTACACCTCACCACGTTGTGGTGAGGGATTCTATCCTCTTCCGTTGACGAGACGTTTGCTGATGCACCTGGCACCCATCAGTCACAATACCACGTCGTGGTGGGCCTGACAGCCTCGGATTTTGTGTCGAAAACTTGTAAAATTCGTAACTTTCGCGTACGAGCTCCATTTTTAACGTTCTTTATATCCATGCGTAGGTGAGATTATGCTCTACAACTCTCGTTTAGACTTCGTTGGTAAATTTTGAATTTATTTTTATTTATTTTTAACGAGCCGGGACACGAAAAGTCCGTTAAAAATCCATAACTTCTTCATGTTAGGTCCGTTCTCATCAGACTTTATACCGTTGTGCTACTATTGTTGAGATCTTCGATTCTCATTTAGGTTGTATCGGCTAAAAATCTCTCGATCTCTATTTCGAGTATTTTAGTTGTTTGCTGCTATATTCTGAACTTGGAAAAATTATAACTTTCTCATACAAAGTTAGATTTGGACGTTCTTTTATAACGCATACGGTCTAATGATATCTACAACTTTCATTTAGATACCTAAGGCTAAATATAATTGTATTGAAACTTCGTGTTTTACATTTATCAGTATTGTCGGTTTTTACTATGACTCTTAGATTGATCATAACTTCTTCGTTATAACTCGGTTTTTAGTGTTCTTTATATTTCTGAAACCCTTGATACGATGTTTATCATTTTATGTAACCCAATAGAGACTTTTGAACATTCAAATTTTGATGCAAATTTCATTACATTAAAAGAGATTACAAATCCTTGACTTTTTAGGTCGTTACACTGATTCGAAAATATCGGGTTGTCACAGAGGAGTACTACTATAAGATGGAGCAGAAGTCTGAATGATAGGGGGAACATCTTTGGAAATCAGATGATCATAGTCAGAATTAAGTAGAGAAGAATGAAAGTCTTTATAAGGAAAGTGATCCTCATCAAAGATGACGTGACGAGAGATGATGAGATATTGAGATGTGAGGTCAAGGCACTTATGACCTTTGCGATCTAGAGAAGGGCCAAGATAGACACAAGTCGTGGAGCGTGGTGAGAGTTTGTGAGGAGAATGTGACATCCCCATTTTTCACGGCCAGAAAAGACTAATTTTGTTTATGCTTTATAAAAATCAGGGTACTTCTTTTAGTAAAAATGTTGCGGAATTTATTCCCAGTAAAACATGATAAATATGTTATCAAAGCATTTCTGAAGAAATGTATTTTTATTCATTTTAGAACATTTGGGATGTCATCGTCAATACAGAAACATAAGCATAAACAGAACTTACATTCATTATCACTAGTGATCTATATCTCCTTAATCTCTCAGTGTAATGTGACTTCATATCAACACCTGTGATATAAATAAACTGAGTGGGTCAGGTTGGGAAACCTGGTGAGTACATAGGGTTTTCAACCCACAATAATATAATTATTATGTTTAATCGTCAAACAGTTAACCCAATTACCCATCTCCATTATCTTCTTTACTTTTAAGGGTCTACCCTAAGAATCAGCTACTCATCGTTAATTCATTCCTAAGGATCATCCTAATGAATCGGCACGAAATCCATCGTTGTCAGGGTTTACTCAACGGGCACTAAATCCATAGCTGCCAGGGTTTTCTCAACAGGCACTAAATCCATAGTTGTCAGGGCTATTTCATTTATCGACATTATCCACTCGCAATACATGTCAATGGGTTTTTAGAGTACACCGGTGAACACATCGTTCACAACACCTACAGGTTGCGAGCCTGCTAGTGTTCCACTGGACTGTCTAGAATAGTCCGTGGTTGTCATCCATACTCTGCTAAATTATGGGGCCATCATTTGGGAAAAAGGCTTCTCACATCGTCCACCTCTCACCCTCACCTCACGGTCTATTTCACCTCTCAACTCATCATCCAACTCATACTCCATCTATTACATCTACCCATGTTTTACCCCAACATTATCGTAGATATAAAATACATATACAGTTTAAATCATTTAAAACATGTATAAAATCGTTCATCTAGCATAGATAGCAATTATACAGATAATATTCACACATAGCACGTAGTTTATATAAAATACTTCATATCTATGTGTAAGATGAAAGGGACCATGCACTCACTTGATTAGGTGGTGATTTCGAACTCAGACAGCACTTCGTTATCTCAAAATAATTTTCCTCGACAAAACCTAGTATCAATACCACTAGGGTTTAGTTTTTAACGTTAACCGCGACTAATTAATATGCTAGTTATTATTACTATTATATAAGCGTTAAATAACACTCAATATAACTCATAATAATAACCCAAATAATTATTTTAAGGTCCTAATAATGTTACTATAATTAAATAAAAGCTATATTAAATATAGTATAGGCGTAGCTCACTTACAACGGGTTTTTATTAAAAACCGGGCTTCGCTGGAGCTGCGTTTCCGAGCCGAAAGCTTTTCTTCTCGGAGCCGTCGGGCGCTCCGGGGCTTTCTTCTCGTGCTAGGGAGGTTCCTTAGACTTGGAGGGTTTAGGGAGGCTAGAGAGAAGTTAGAGGGAGAAAGAAATGTTTATGGTGTGAAGAAATAATGAAGGGTTCACCCTTTATTTATAGGGATTTTATAGTAAAGTAGCCGCTAAGTTTCGTCCATATCTTCCGCATACGAGCTCCGTTTTCTACGTTTTTTATATCCACATGTTGGTATTTACTAGGAGTACAACTTTCATTTAGACCTCGTCCGCTAATTCTCCTTCTATCTCAGGTTTACAAAAACCGTTTCGTATTTATCGCGCTCGAAGAGTAGCGACTAAGCTTCGTCCATATCTTTCGCATACGAGCTCCGTTTTCGACTTTATTTATATCCACGCGTTGGTATTTACGAGTACTACAAGTTTCATTTAGACCCCGTTGGCTAATTCTCATTCTATCTCGGATTTATAAAACTATATCGAATTTATCGTGCTCGAAAAGTAGAGACTAAGCTTCGTCCATAACTTTCGCATACGAGCTCCGTTTTTTACTGTCTTTTTATCGTTTAACTCCTATTAATGATATCTTCATTTCTCGTTTAGATTATTTTGGCTGAAAATCGACCGATCTAAAATTCGAATTTTCGGGCTGTGCACTGCTATGCTAAATCTTAGAAAAATCATGACTTCCTCATACGAAGTCGGATTTGGGCGTTCTTTTTATGGACACTCTCGGTTTAACATTTTCGATGAATTTTGTTTAGATCATTAAGGCTAAAAGTCACTTTATCATAAATTTACTATTTACACTTCCCGGTGCCGTGCCGGTTCTGTCGTGAAACTTCGACGGGTCATAACTTCTTCGTTATAACTCGGATTTCGGCGCTCTTTATATGTACGGAAACCTTGTAAGATATAATACAACATGGTTAAGATTATTTATTCTAAATAATCTTTTGCCGAAAAGTCGTTTTCGACCCCTAATATCTCTAAATTGACTAGTCCGGATCTACGAGCATTATAGAGAAGTAGATGCGAGATTGAGATAACAGAGACACCCAAACACATGGAGATGTTCGTATGAAGGAAAGATTCCAAAGAGAACCTCAAATGGCGTTCGGAAGGATATGGTGGTCGTGGGAAGAATGTTAAGGGTGTGAACGGCTGTGACAAGTGCTTCGGCCTAGAATTTAGTGGGCAATGAAGCTTAGAATAGATATGTGCGAAGAATGTTGTTGATGGTATGTATGGCACGTTGTGCCCTTCCATTGTGTTGAGACGTATAAGGGCAAGAGAAACGAACACGTATGCCACGAGATTGAAAGTGATTCAAAAGATGTTGATTATTGTATTCACGACCATTATCACATTGAAAGCATTCAATTTCAGAATTAAATTGAGTTTTAACATAAGCTTGAAAATTGCAAAACATAGAATAAACATCAGATTTAGCATGTAAGGGAAAAACCCACAAAAAATGAGAGTAATCATCTAAAAATAAAATGTAATATTTGAAACCGCTAATAATCAAAGCCGAAGAAGTCCATAAATTAGAATGTATTAACTCAAACAGCTTAGAAGTCTTTGTTGAAGAAGACTGAAATGGAAGACGACAATGTTTTCCAAGTTGACATGCATGACAGATAGAAAACTTATTAGGAGAAGTTGTTATAAACTTGCAAGATAGTAAAAACTTTAAAATGGAGGGGTCGGGATGCCCTAAGCGACGATGCCAGACTGGGAGAGACATGGCAGCAAGGCTAGTAGCAAAGTGTTGCGAAGAGGATGGAGTGATGGGATAGAGATCTCCAGTACTGTCACAGCGCTGGAGCAAAGTACCTGAATCAAGAACCTTATCAGAAAAACCAAAAGGGTCAAAAGTAATAGAAACAAAGTTGTCAGTGGTAAATTTACGCACATACACAAGATTTTTAACAATTTTATCAGACAAAATGATATCTTTGTGAATAAATTTGTTATGAGAAAAAGGGGAAAAAGAGTGACCTGTGTGACTAACCGGAAGAAGAGAACCATTACCAACCATGATAGACTTAGGCAGTGTTTGTTTTTTGTCTGCAGATCTGCGAGACCTCTTCTGTCTGCGCCACGCAGACCACGCGCAGACGTTAGCCTTCGTAAACTGTTATTATTTTTTGAAGACTGCAGACCTAAAAATGTTTGCGCGCCCTCTTATTGGCGCAGATGTGGACCAGAGTCTTCTAACATCTTCTAGCCTAAAAAAACATATATATCTTTATTTTTTTAAAAAAAATTTAATTTAATTTTTGCAAATTTATTAATGATAAACAATTTGAAAAAAAATTACAAAACTTAAAAAAAAAGTTTGACGATACAAACATGATATTTTTAACAAATTTATAAATAAAAATCTATTACAATAACAGTCGTTGAAGTTGTTTATATAAATATGAAAAAAAATCATAATATACTCTTATATTTTTTTGCCAAAATTTGTAAAACATTATTTAATACAGTATCATCAATTTCTCGAGAAAATATTTATAGTACGTTTTTAATAGATTTTAATTGAAAAATCGAAGTTTATTTCCATCCATTTATGTATCAAATTCTTTGATCACTAATTATAATGTTTAGTTATAACTCTGCAATCAAAGTTGTTGGTTTTTATCAAATATGTATGTGAATTAATATCATTTTTATTTTTATTTTTTATATAATAATACATAAAAGTTGATCTAGATTCGTTATATATTTATAACAAAGTCATAAAAATATTTTAAAAAAATTACTTTGAAGTTTTAAAAAATCAGTTTATTTAGATTTCAGTTTATTTTAGTAGCCCGCAGATGTTAAAAAAACAAACATTCTTCTTTTTTCAGACAGCAGACGTTTGGTCCACCTTTTCTACTGCAGAGGTCTACAGATGTGGTCCGCAGACTGCATACGTTTTGCCTCAGAAAAAACAAGCAACACCTTAGAATTACATGGTATAAGGGATAGCAAATTACCTTGATTAAATGACATATGTGAGCTCGCGCCAGTATCCATGTAGTAATTGTTATCCGGTGGTGGTTGTACTGATATCGCTTGGAAGATGGAGCTAAGGTCAGTCATTTGCTGAGTTGGAGCCGAACCTTGACCGCCAAAGAAATTTTTTGACTGTTGTGGGGTGTAGCTGAAGGCAGCAGGCCTATTTTGTGCAAGGTGTGACTGGCCATAGGGCTGTTGCTGGACCGAGAAAGAAGAGTGGATCGACTGCTAGAACCGGGCTGATGATGGCTGCTGAATAGGAGTAGTGTGCATCATCAGAGTGTAGGCCGATGGTGCTCCAAAGGCTGCTGGAATAGATGGATTTGGGCCAACAGAAGAGTATTGCTGAAACTGTTGAGGACTGATCCCTGTAGTCGGTTGAAGTGCTGGAGCAAAATTCTGATTTGTTGCCTGTGAACCAAGTATACCTACAAAATGAGATTGTTGACCTGAACTGCAATTTGGTTAGTACTAACATACAAGCTACAATTACCCCTAGAAGCAACCCGATTGTTATTTCGATTTTTATTCCATTTATTTTTAGATTTTCCGGAATTTGTCGATGTCAAGTAAAGAACCGCATTGGAGGTAGTTGAGTTATCTAATGTGACATCAAGAGTTTCTTCACGAGCTTCATGTAATAACAACATGTTTTTAGCCTCTAAAAAAGATGCGAATGGCTTTGTGTTGGTAATAAGATCAACAATGTTGTGATATGAGGGCGGCAATTGGCGTAGTATTTGCATGACAAGCTCAATATTTGTGATCTTGGAGTCGACATCCAATAATGCATCAGCCAGATTCTTCAACGTGTGGCAGAATTCAGTTATTGAGGAGGTACCCTTCTTCGTATTTCTGAATTGATCTTGCAACTTAAGCATGCGAGACATTTTGTTGTTAAGGAAGAATTTGTCGAGCTCATCCCAAATATCTTTAGTTGTACAGTTGTCTCGTGATATGATTTGGAGCAGATTTGCATCAATTGTGGAGTAGAACCAGGACTTAACACGAGAATTAACGGATTCCCACTCTTCATCTTCGTTGCTTGTTGGTTTTGCATTTCCAGTAATGTGTCCCATGACTTTGGCAGCTTTGCAAATATCAGTAAAGATTTGTCTCCAAAGTTTGTATTTGGACCCATCCACAATTAGTTTGAAATTGAACTGATTGTATATGTTAGTGACCGTATAGACAAGAGTTTGAGCGGTTGGGATAGTAGATGAGGATGATCCAGGGGCAGACATAATTCCGAAAAATTTAAAAACAGTGAAATAAAAAGAACGAAAGAACAGTAGCTTGCTTACAGAGAGGAGAATAATTATAGTCGTATGAAGTGCTAATCCTGGAAGATGTGATTAAGCAGGATCTTGAAGATTCTGAATCAGTAGAAAGCGGCGATAGAAGGGGTCCATCTGTATATTCCATCTGTAGGGTTTCTGTGTATATTCCATGTGTATAAATAGTACAAGCAAGAATGTAGAAAATACAATAAGGACCCTATGCTATATAATTAATAAAAATATAAACTAACAGATTCTCGTAATGATGTCTCAATCGATGGAGGATTGGACAGAAGATTAAGTTGTGTTCTTAGGGAATTTATCAAGTGAGAGACTATTTCCATGTTACCATTTATCTGATATTGGTATAGTTACTATAACAATGTGTAAATAAAGTAACCATAAATAATTATTACATAAATGATCCTAAGGCCCTATTTTAGTTAAATATTATAATAATAAATTCAAACTTTGCGATTAAAATTACATGCCACCGTTTTCTCCATTCAAGTCTCAAGATGATAACATATTAGGTAAATAATAATGAAGATTGTGAAATCAAATCCTTAAGATTGCAATTTGCAAGAACATAAATCATTACAATATATTGGAAAATAACTAGGGATGAGCATTAGGACCGTCGGCATCGGAACCGGACCGAAACCGGACCGGAATTGGTAACAAGGTCCGGTTAACGGTTCTCCATTTTTATGAAAACCGGTCTCAGTTCTAAAAACCGAAACCGGTTTGACAATTTTTCCGTTTTTTAAAATGTGCATAACTCATTCATATGAAGTCAAAATTATTTGATTTTTTTTTCCAACATGTAATTTGGAGTTTGTAATTCATTTTTTACTCTATAAACATTTGTTGTGGTTAGATATTGAATCAAACATATGCCCCGAAAGAAAGAATATAGATGTTGCGTTTTCTCTATTTCAACATTCTTTTTAATCTGTCCCATTTTTTGAAACGTGTATAACTCATTCATATGACGTCGGAATTACTTAATTTTTTTTACCTGTATGTAATTTGATATTTGTACTTAATTTAGACTATAAAAACACATATTTTCGTTAGATATTGAATCAGTTATAGATCCCGGAAGATAACATACCAATGTTGCGTATTTTATGTTTCAACATTTTTTTTGGAACCTGTCCAGCTTTTAAAATACACATAACTCACACATATGAAGTCGGAATTACTTGATTCTTTTTTCATCATATAATTTAGTATTTGTACTTCAATTTAGAATGTAAAAAGTGATAATTTGGTTAAATATTGAATCATTTACAAGCTCTAGAAGATAACATATCATCTAAAATATTTCAACCGGTTATAGTTTGAAAAATAACTGAAAACCGGGACCGGAACCGGAACCGGAACCAATGGTCCGGTTCCCGGTTGTTAATATAGAAAAACCGGTTCCGGTTCCGAATCGGTCCGATTCTAAAGCTCATCCTTGAAAATAACTAAAGCATTCATCTGGTTACGCTTATAGCTAATCAACTAACTAATAACTAACAAATATGACAGAATCTAAGAGTAAGTTACAAAAATGCCCTTGAGCTCCAATAACCAGATAATATTAAGCTAGTTACAAAAATGGGTCTTAATCTGCTTTCCTTATATTTCGATATTATAATAAGCCACCCCAGTCAAAGTCTCAACAAAAACCTACTTGTTTTGTTGGGCGTATCATGATTCATGAGGTCGACAGGAAAAGATCCAGAGTAGAACCCATATCAATATTATAATCAGCAACAGTCCGCTCATCTTCTAACACCTCCTCAGCATACAAAAGTCCCATGAAATCAGTCGGAATGCCATTTTGGTTCTGAATCTTTGCCTTCACATTACCAATAGTGTCCGAGCTTTCCACCTCCAGCAGGTAACTCCTCCCTATCAAATTCTTAACAAAAATCTGCTTCTTGGGCGTATTAAGAAGCGCATGAGGCCGCAAGACAAGATTCAGAGTAGACCACATACGAATATTGTAATCAGCCAAAGTGCAACCATCTTTAAGCTGCACCCCATCATAATTAAGTATCTGCACATACGTCGGAAGGCCTAATCTCTCTTCAATCTTTGCCATCACATTATCAATGGGGTCCGAGCTTTCCACCTCCAGCGAGAAGGTATTCCCTATCCAAGTCTTGACAAAAATACGCATGCAAATGCATTCATTAGAATGTTGCCGCAGAAGATGAAACAATGTAGATTCTTGTTGGATGTTGTAATAAGCCAAAGTTTCGGCATCCTCAAGCTGCTTTCCAGAGAACATGAGACGTTGAAGATTCAGTGGAAGCCTTTTGTCCTGAATCTTGGCTTTCAAGTTGTCGATCGTGTCGAAGCCTTCAACTTTCAAAGGGATAGTCTCGCCGGTTAAAGTTTTGAGAGATACCTGCATCCCGCCGCTGTGAAGGGGAAGGAGGAGATGCACAAGAGACACCTTTTCCTGTATTTTAGTTTTGAAATCGTCAGTCGTATCAGAAGGTTCAACCTCTAGAGTGATTATTTTTCCAGTAAACATCTTGATGAAAATCTGCATTCCACCATGGAGACGAGGACGAGATTAAGGGTGGATTCCTTCTGGACATTATAGTCAGCAAGAGTTCTGCGTTCTTCCAACTGCTTGCCGGAGAAAATGAGCCTTTGCTGATCCGAAGGAATACCTTCCTTACACTGAATCTTGGCTTTGACGTTGTCATGTTTATCTTATTCTAAAGGAATTGTTATTATTTTTATGTCATGTTTATCTTTTTCTAGATAGGCTTCTGATCCAATACGATAGGCTAGTTTGTTATATTCTTGGTGGCTATTTATTTATCTTTTCTGATGTAACCAAAAGATGATTCGCATGAATGAAACAAAACTCATTCTCAGTATAAGCTGACTTTCTTTATGGTATCAGAGTGTCGGATCCATACATAACCAGAGTTCCAATGGCAGGAGACAAGGCGGAATCGTCTGGTGATGACAAGAAAAACGAGATAGATACAAGCTCTCCATATTATATTCATCCATCCGATTACCCCAAGCAGATGCAGGTAAACGATGCGTTGAACGATAGTAATTACGGAGAATGGAAGCAAGAGATGATGAATTTCTTGTTAGCAAATAACAAGATGGGGTTTGTGGATGGCACAATCAAGAAACCCGACGCAAAGTCTTCTTTGAACTTTGCTTGGACTCGAGCCGATGCGATGATAAAAGGGTGGATAACGACAGCTATGGAAAGAGAGATACGCACCAGCGTCAGATATGCTAACACGTCATCTGAGATTTGGCGTGATCTAGAAGAACGGTTCGAGAAAGAAGGAGCACCTCGAGCCTACGAATTGAAACAAACCCTCAACGCCTTGCGGCAAGGTGGTGCATCTGTTTCAACATATTACACCAAGTTGAAGACTGCTTGGGATGAACTCCAAACCGTTCTTCCTAACCCTCGTTGCACGTGTGAAGGGTGCCACTGTGGGATCGGCAAACAGCTCAACGAAGTGAAAGAGAAAGAGAGATCCTATGAATTTTTAATGGGGTTAGACGATGAATTTTTTGTGGTTCGAACCCAAATTTTAGCCATGAAACCGACACCATCGTTAAGAACTATCTACCATCTGGTAGCCGAAAGTGAACAACAACGAGCCATTACAAGCAACTCCAAAAGAACCAGAGTAGAAGCTACAACGTTTCAAGCAGATTACAATGGACAGAGAAGCTCCAGACATACTCCAGCAAAGACGAACCCGAAATCGGTCAACAAGGTGATCCAGAAAAACCCTAAGGCAGAAAACGAAAGAAAAGAAAAGTGCTCTCACTGTCAGCGTGAAGGGCACAGTAAAGAAGGATGTTTTAAACTGATAGGATATCCTGATTGGTGGCCCGGCAACAAAGAGAAAATGAAGCCCAAGGCAGCTTGTCTGGAACTAGAAACGAGCCTTGTACCCGGATTAACTGACGAACAATACCAGCTCTTTGTCGCTCACTTTCAAGAAAATGGAAACTTTACAGGCCATAAATCTCACCCACGAGCAAACATGGCAGGTAGAAATCAATCTTATAATGGTTGGGTTGTCGACTCAGGGGAAACCGAACACATGATGTGTAGAGATGATTTTTTGGAAAACAAAAACCCAAACCCTAAAGAGACACCTGTAGTCATCCTCAATGGCGACATGGTGCCTGTTACGGGGGAGCGAGAACACACTCTAAATGGGGGTGTTAAAATTAAAGGAGTTTTGCTTGTCCCTAATTTTGATTACAATCTTCTTTCAATAGGGAAGCTCACCGATGAATTGAATTGTGTGGTTTCTTTCTTCCCTGGTTTTGTTGTAATGCAGGAGTTGGGGATGAAGCGCTTGATTGGAGCGGGTGACCGTGTTGGAGGATTGTATCGGATGGGGTCAACGAAGCCAAGCAAAGCTCTTCTAATGACATTTGAGGTTTGGCATAAACGCCTAGGTCATCCATCCACCAAGAAGATTTCAAATTAAATTTTATTGATGTTTCTAAAGACAATAACAAATGTGATGCTTGTTTTAAAGCTAAACACACACGCCTCCCTTTTCCCATTAGTGAAATAAAAACTCTTTCATGTTTTGATTTGGTGCAATGTGATGTGTGGGGGAAATATAGAACCCCGTCTATGAGCAAAGTGTCTTACTTTCTTACCATTGTAGATGATTTCAGTAGGGCTGTATGGACCTTTTTAATTAAACACAAACATGAGGTAAGCACATGCCTCATGGATTTTCACAAAATGGTCAAAAAACTATTTGGTATTCCAATAAAGCGTGTAAGATGTGTGATAAGGGGGGGGGGAGTTTGTATCAAATGACATGCACGATTTTTATGCACAAGAAGGAATTATTTTAGAAACATCTTGCCCGCACACCCCGCAGCAAAACGGGGTGGTCGAACGCAAGCATCGACATTTACTTGAAACCGCACGTGCCTTACGCTTTCAAGCTAATTTGCCCACAACCTTTTGGGGGGAGTGTATATTGACAGCCACATATGTCATTAATAGAATGCCCACCAAAGTTTTACATGGTGCCACGCCTTATGAGGTACTGTTCCAGCGAAAACCCTCATACAAACACATGCGAGTGTTTGGGTGTTTGACTTATCATAGAAACACAGACACCGGGGTAGACAAATTTGAAAAACGGGGTAATCCCGGCATATTTGTTGGATATCCCCATGGCACTAAGGGATATAAAATATATGATTTGGAAAGTAAAAAGATAATAGTCTCTCGTGATGTACAGTTCTTAGAGAATGAATTTCCAATGAATTATGTTGGAACAAATAAACAATCAAAAATAAAGATTTTTTCACGTTGCATGGTGATATTCCCAACCCTTCCATGCATGACGATGAGAACAGATCACATGATGATGGGGCTGACGTAAGCCATGAGGCCCCTGTTGACTCTTCGACAACTTTAGAGGATGCTGGCGCCATCAACATGCATGATGACGTCACTGAAGTAGAGACACAACCAACACATTTAGAACCCCCTGATGAGCACCGTGCCACTCGAACAAGAAGTCAACCAACCCGGTTCCAAGATTTTGAAGTTGACCTTACCCCATCAATCAATCATCCACCACCCCCGTCCGATCGATTCGCATCTACGGTACATCCTCTAACTCATTATGTTTCATATCAAAAAATTTCACCTTCACATAAGGCCTTTCTAGCGGCTATTGTACTTCACAATGAGCCAAAAGTTTTAAACAGGCTGCTAGACAACCCGAATGGCGGCTTGCAATGCATCGTTAAATAAAAGCTTTAGAAGACAATGACACGTGGGAGCTCACCTTTCTTTCTGAAGGCAAACGTGCCATTGATTCCAAATGGGTCTTCAAGACTAAGTTCAAACCAAATGGTGAGATAGAAAGGTACAAAGCCCGTCTTGTTGCAAAGGGCTACACGCAAATGGAAGGAGTAGATTTTCACGATACCTTTGCTCCGGTGGCTAAACTTGTTACGATTCGAATTTTATTAACTGTTGCGGTAAAAAAGAATTGGATTATTCACCAACTCGATGTGAATAATGCATTCTTGCATGGTGACTTGGAAGAAGATGTATACATGAAGATTCCCCAAGGATTTGGCAAAGAAGGAAACACGCGAGTGTGTAAACTTAAAAAGTCAATGTATGGCTTAAAGCAAGCAAGTCGCAATTGGCATCACAAGTTTACCATAGCTATTCATGCACTTGGTTTCATACAATCTCATTCTGACCACACTCTTTTTATTTACAAAAATAACAATATTTTTGTGGTGTCTCTCATTTATGTAGATGATGTGGTCATTGTTGGTAATAATGCAGAAAAGATTGAGAGTACAAAAGCTAGTCTCCATACCCAATTTAGTATCAAAGATCTTGGTAGCTTAAAATATTTTTTGGCGATCGAGGTGTCACGCACGGAAGAAGGTTTAGTTCTCAGTCAACAAAAATACACCATGGATATCTTGGACGATTCGGGTATGCTGGGGTGCAGGCCAAGCCATTTTCCCATGGAGCAAAACCTTAAACTCGATAAAGGTCACAATGAAAACCGGGTTGATGCAAATATGTATAGGCGTCTCATTGGTCGTCTTTTGTATTTACAAGCCACTCACCTAGATATAACATATTCAGTTAACATTTTGAGTCAATTCGTATCCGATCCTAAACAGCCACACTGGGATGCAACTTTACGTGTTTTACGTTATTTGAAGACTACAATCAGACAAGGTATTTTGCTTCCAAACGATGGGTCTACTAATCTAGTAGCTTATAGTGACTCCGATTGGTTGGGATGTCCCTATTCGCGCCGTTCTCGAACAGGATACTTACTTCTCCTTGGAGGAGCTCCCGTTTCTTGGAAATCCAAGAAACAATCGGTGGTTTCAAGGTCTTCCGCTGAGGCTGAATATCGTGCAATGGCAACGACAGTGAGTGAGATCCTTTGGGTTCGTTGGCTACTCACTGGTTTAGGTGTTGTCATTAATTCGCCTACCACTCTCATGTGTGACAATGAATCCGCAAAACACATAGCAAACAATCCAGTTTTCCATGAACGCACGAAACACGTGGAAATGGATTGCTACTTTCTTCGGGAAAAGGGTGGAATCGAAAGAGATCCTGTTTGGGTTCACACCAAAGATCAACTGATGGACTTACTCACTAAACCACTTGGCGCGGAACGACTGCAATCTCTCATGGTCAAGTTGAACATTCGTAATCTTCATGCTTCAACTTGAGGGGGAGTAAAGGAATTGTTATTATTTTTGTCATGTTTATCTTATTCTAGATAGGCTTCTGATCGAATACGATAGGCTAGTTTGTTATATTCTTGGTGGCTATTTATTTATCTTTTCTGATGTAACCAAAAGATGATTCGAATGAATGAAACAAAACTCATTCTCGGTATAAGTTGACTTTCTTTATAATCTTCGTATTACTCCACCTTTTTCACCTTATTTGTTTATCTCAAACTCAAAGCAAGTATAAGATTTCCAATAATATTTTGAAACAATACAAAAAAAAATTTAATTTTATATTTCCTTTTAAAGGCTACATACTTTAAAACAAAAACTTAGGTTAGCCGACTTTTACATGTTGTAAGTTTTTGACAAGTTCCATGCTAGTATTTTCTATATAAATCATTTTGAATCGGATATTTAACAACAACAAACAAAATACAATAATATTTATCCATGTATATGTATATACTCAATGTATATCAGTATATGTATATAAAAAACATAACAGTTTTGCATTCATGTTATTGATCTTCGAGCTTATAATTACATTCATTAACCAGGCATAAACTGAAACCGTAACCCCAAAATACGTTGCTATTTTTCAAATACTGGTTCCAAAATCGAAAACCCGGCAAAAATCGGATCCGGAACCGGAACCGGTAGAACCGTTGGGCCGGTTCGGTTCTTGATTTTGGCCGAAGCCGGTTCCGGCCGGTTCGGTCCTTTTGTTCATGCCTACGTGTAACGGATTAGCTTGGACTCAATTTCGGTCTGTTATATATGTTAGTCGTGTCAAGGTATCGTCACTACCTATCCATTAAAAATCAACGCCATCTCATTTCCAGTGTCGAACCAATAACCTTTAGATTACAACTCCAAAATTTGGTTTATCTAATTAGACTCTCTCTACTATCTAAAATGACCCCCTAATCATTGAATTTTTTTTAGTAAATACTATCATTATAATGTAATGATAACTTTTTTACTTTATGATTTTTAATGTAATTATTAGTTAAACATGGAGTACCAAAGGGCCAATGACCTAGCGGTATGGAGTGACATTCTCATATGAGAGGTCAGGGGTTCAAGTCTCTATGGAGACATAGGTGGTTATTTAGGAGTAGATTAGTTAGTTTGCTGTTTAAAAAAAAAAAAATTAAACATGGAGTAATGATGAAACCTTTTTTATATACAAATTACAAATTTTACTTAAATCTATTTAATCACAAATTTTACTAAAATATATTTAATGAGATAATTTTTATGTTATCAAACATTTAAAATAAAATAGCTTTTATATATTTTATATATTTTTTATATACAATTTATAAAAATCATTTTTTATAAATATATTATAAAGTACTTATATATAATTTATGTACAAAAGTCACTATCAACTAAAAACATTCGAATGTTTGCAGAATGTGTATTTTTATGTTAATAATGTTTCGATTTTATATGAATAAAAATATGATGGTTTATTATTATTTTTTTTAAACTAAAATGATAATCTATATGCTCCTTTATTGTCGGACGAAATGAAATAAATTTTGGTATTAAATTAAATAAATTTTAGTATCAATAAGACACTCACCTTCAAAAAAAATTGAAAAAGTAAAAACGGTTTGTTCAGATAGTGACTATAATTGTAAAAATAAATGAAATGATAAAGTAAGCAATTACAATTCCTAATGTTTGAAAAGGCTGAAAACTCATAATAGTTAGGGTCCAACAAGTGAATATGGTGTTTATAATTAGTAGGACCCTAATTTTTATCTTTTTTTTTTCTATTGTCATTAAATTAAATAAAAATATATATTTTAACACATAAATAAATATTTTATATTAATTAAAAACACATTACATTAATTAAAAACACATAAATTAAATTCTGAATTATTTAAAAAAAACATAAAAATTAAATTACTAAAAAGCATAAAACATATCGAATAAAACCAAAATATTAAAACATTAGAATCTAATCTCCATATTTTTTGCAAACTTGTTGAATTTTTAGAAAGGTCGCCAGATTTTTCAGATCAAGATCCGATTGAGGCTTTGTGTTTATGATTTGAAACCGGTAAGTGTTATTTTTTGGCAACGAGTTTTCTCCGTTGATTCAAAAATAAATTTGTAGAAAAGTTAGAACTTTGTCTATTTTTTTCAGCAAGTACGTCTTTGTTACCTCGTTTTTCCGCTTTAAGACACCATCTTTTTCACTTTGTCCCTTCCTGGTGGTCGACGAATTTAGACTTTCGGTGGTCCCTCCCCCTTAGTGTCGTCAAAGTCATCATTGAGATTGAGGCCAAAACCCACATCCGACTCATAAGTTCTTGGCCTTTTGTTGGAGCCGGTGGTAGATCCCGAATGCATCATCTCTGGATAAATGACCTATTTTGGACCTTTACGACAAACTTTCACGCTTTTTGGTAGCCAAATGGTTTACCATTATTGGTAATTTTGTATTGGTAGCATGCGATTGATAAAATATTAAAATTGTTGCTACTACTTTGTATATTTTTAAGATTTTCAAATATGCCATTAAATTTAATGCAAGTCGCTCGTATGCCACACCATTTTGCATTGATTATGTTGTACATCCAGTCCGTTTCCCTTCCTAATAGAGCGTGAAAGTGGTCTAAAATATGATTCCAAAAACTTTGACACGATTGCGCGTTACCGACTTGCCCGATATGAAAATTCAAGCTTTCACTAAAGCTTCCTCCTCGTCTTCGGTCTATTGCGTAGTTTTTTTGGAGCTTTTCCTTTTTGTTGCCTTCTTCGAGATGGTTTTTGTGTTTCTTGGACCTGTTCGTCATTGTTTTTGTAGAGGTTTATAGGTTGGGATTGAGATAATGAGACTTGAGATGGTTATGAAGGTTGTGCTTGAAGTTAAGGTTGAGAAGATTGGAGTTGAAATTGTTGAGAAGGTTGTTGTTGAAATACTTGAAATTGGGGTTGATTGGATTGTTATGGTTGTTGTTGTTGTTGGTAATAGTTTGGGTGGTAGGAAAGATTGGTGAATAGAGGTTGTTGGTGGATTGGAGATGTTATCAATTGCATGTAACTAAGATTTTCATATGGATCATTTAGAGTGTTTGAGGTGTTTGTAATGGGTGGGGTATTTTGATTTGGATCCATATATTGGAGAAAAAGTGAGAAAATAGAAAAAAACTGTGTGTTTTCCTAGTGTGAAATGTATAGAAAATAGGTGGTATTTATAGTTGTAGTTTGTGTTTTTAAAATTGAAAATTAAATATATCTTTTTTATTTCAATATATACAAGAAAAAGGGGAAAACGGTCAAATATGTGACTGTTGTTGTTGCTTCTTTCTTATTCGTTGTCTTCATCTGTCTTTGTAGTCACTCCACACCCCAAGCCACCGGTCCATGGGGAAGTGTTCACGTGTCCTTTGGGCTGCCACATCGGAAATCACACGTCTCTTGCGCCACCATGCTGGATAGCCTAACAATTATTTGAATGCTTGAATTGAATAGTCCATATATTTAGGGAGGAAGGAGTCATAATAGGATGGAGGGGGAGATGGATGGGTGGGATGAGAACAAGAGAGAAAGAGAGGGGTGTTGTGGTTTGACTAACCCGCTAGAGGTTGAAACAAAAAATGGGGAAAATAGTTTGGCAGCATCTGGGTTGGGCAGGTTTGACTTCGTCTATCTTGGTTTCGATGGTTTCTGGATTGGGAGAGAAACGACTCCTTCCTCTAGGAGTGTTTTTTTAATGATAAATATATTTATTAGTTTATAGTGTATAGTGTATAGTATGAAAACATAACTTTAAAAAAGTGTTTAGATATACGATGTCAACACGTTATATAATCTTTTGTTTTTAATTTAAAACACAATATTTTGTTAACAATATGTTGGGGGCCTAAATAGGCAGAAAAATCATAAGGAAAACCACTAATTTAAGAATAAAATATGGATATCAAATATCACGTTATAGAGAAAAAAACAAAGAAGAGTATTTGCAATTATATACTCCCCCTCAAGATGGAGTGTGTAGATTACAAATGCCTAACTTGTCAAGTGGAAGCTTCACTTGTCGAGCACCAAAGGCCTTTGTGAATAAATTTACAGTTTGATATTTAGAATTAACATGTAATGGATCAACCTCCTTTGACTCGACTTATTCTCTAACAAAGTAGTAGTCTAGCTCAACGTGCTTTATATGTTCATGTAAAACCGGGTTATTGGCTGTGCATTTCACGGCTAGGTTGTCACAAAATAATTGAGTTGGATGGTTCTGACCAATATCCAAATCCTACAAAAGCCACCGTAACCAAAGAATCTCAATGACCATGGTTGTCATCGCCCGATACTCGACTTCTACTGAAGTTCTTGACACGACTGATTGCTTTTTGATTTTTAAGATACTAGTGACCCTCCTAGAAGGAGTAACTAACTAGTCCTTAATATTCTCGTATCTATACAACCAAGCCAATCTGAATTTGTGTGAGCAACAAGGTTTGTACCACCCTCATTTGGGAGTAAAATTCCTTTCCCTAGAGTAGATTTCAAGTACCTCAAAACTCTAAATGCTTTTTCCATATGATTTTGTCGTGGATCGACTACAAATTGACTTCGCACATTAACTGAATAACTAATGTCTGGTCTGGTGGCTTTTAGGTAAAGAAGTCGACCTACTAATCTTCGATATTTTCTAGCATCTTCACGCATCTCTTCATCATCTTTTTAAGTTTTGAATATTGTTCCATGGGAAAAGCACTTGGTCTAAACCCTATTATTCCACTATCCTACAGAATCGTCATCACATATTTTCTTTGACTAAGAACTAGTCCTTTCCTTGTGCGAGCAACTTTAATCCCCAAAAAATATTTAATTGTACCAAGATCCTTGATAATAAATTTCTAGTCAAGAAACGTCTTTGTCTCTTCAATTTTATTAGAGTTATCATCCATAATAATAATATCATCTACATATATAAGAGATGCGTAAAGGAATTTCTTGATTTGTATATGAAAAGGGAATGATCAACATGTGATTGTTTAAAATCCATCTTCGTTTAACCTTGATGTGAACTTTTGGTACAAATTCCTAAATGCCTACTTTAACCCATATAGCGACTTTCTTAGCTTACAAACCTTTGTCTCTTTACCCTTTTCAAAGCCTTGTAGAATTTTTCATATAAATTTCACCAATTAAATCATCATTCAGGAAAGCGTTATTGACATTTAACGGGTGTATCATCTAGTTCATCTTTACTGTAGCTGCAAAGATAGTTCGATCTGTAACAAGCTTTGTTATTGGGGTAAATGTGTCATGGTAGTCAACTCTTTTCATTTTGGCGATACCCTTGCCACTAATATGGATTTATACCTCTCTATCTCCCCATTCAGCTTATACTTTATCTTGTATACCCTCTTTAAATGTATGACATTTTTCCCTTAGGTAAGTCCTCAAGAGTCCAAGTGTCATTTGATTTAAGAGCATGTATCTCCTTCTTCATGGCTTCTCTCTAATTCTCATCTTGTACTGCTTGTTTGAAAGTCTTTGACTCATCATTTAAATTGATAGCTGCCAAGAAAGCTTTTTGAGAATGATATGTGCATAATTAACCATATATTTCATACTATCATAATACTTTTAACTATAATTATGCTTATTTTGGGACAAAACGTACTTATTATGTTTGAAATCTATTTTGTAGTAGCAAGGACATGCTTAGGATGAAAAGGAAGTAAACAAGGAGCTAGAAGCAGGAATGAATGAGCTAAAGCAAAAAGAAGACAAAGAAGGCCTGAATATTATAGAAGACCACGACGTGGTGATCATCTACCATGACGTGGCGAATGGAAGATTCTCGGTCAATGTGTTGACTTTGAGATGCAAGATATCTATGAAGACCACAACATGGTTCCTTGTAACCACCACACGGTTAAGAAATATAAGGAAACTATATATCCTATCATTAGGTCGAATGGAAGAGAGATCAAGCCAAATTTCTGAGAAGGATTACGACTAAAACCCTCTGAGAAGCTTGGGGAAGATCATGAATCCATTGGAGCTCAAATATTGAAGAGAATTAGAAGAATTCTACATAAATCTAGTCAGTTTGCTAAACATACTCATGTACAGTCTTATTTGTATGTATTTTGTGTATTTTTCTGCTGTTATGAGAGGCTAAAAACCTTATACTTCTATTTGGTAAAGATGAACCTAATACTTATGTGTTGATTTTGATTTATGGATGATATATGTTGATTTTACTTGTGTTTGATAATTAAAACCCTATCATGTTTTAGTTTTAGTTTGTATTGCTTATAAATCAAATTATGTGTGATAGTTGATCATTCTAATTGCATTAATTTGTCACCTAATTTTTTATGATCATTAAATAACTAGAGCTAGGTTTATGTAACACCCCAATTTCCAGGTATGAGATTTATTCCATTGCCCCAAAACATGGTGTGGTGAAGCCTCACCACGACGTGTTGAAGAGCTTTTGGGCCGCGTGTTTTTATGGACCATCACAGCGTGTTGGTGGGAAAACACGGAGTGTTTGCGGCAGGTTGAGAAAACCCTAATTTTCAGGGTTTTGCACCATATATAATCTCTTTAAGTCCTAAGGGTTGGTCTTTTATCAGCCTCCAACTCCCCATATCAACCCTTGAGAGCCCTAATCATCCTTCCCTCTCATTTGTGAGCCAGTATGGTGTTTTTGGAGTCAAAGAAGAAAGAATTTGGAAGAAGGAAGTAAGGATCCAGTAAGCAAGCCCCCATCTTTCAGTTTGACACTCTTTTGGACCTTTTATAAGTGTCCAATATCCGATTTTTATTCCTCTATGTTTCTAGATCTTGAGTTTTGTCACTTTAACTTTTTGTTCTTGAGTAAGGGAATGGTTGGATCTCATAAAGTCAACAACTTTATGAATCTTCAGGTCTAGGTGACCTTGTAGAGTCTTGGATCTGACCTATAGTCAAGTTTTGATGCCATGCATAGAGAGTAGGTCATAAATCCCCATTTTTTTTTACCTATTTTGGGTTCAAGACATGGATTGGACATTCATGTCTATAAAACACCGACCTTTAGGATGGTTTTGGTGCTAGAATCTCTTCTGGAAAGGATGGGTTTCAGACTTCAAGGATTTAATGCTTATTGGTTAAGCCTTTGAACCTTCAAGCCTTGTGGTTGGGTTTTGGGACCCTTGGAGTAGTTCCAAAGGATAAAGTTGGAAACTTTATCCTTCTTGATAGCATTTGGATCGAGATCTGAGCCCTGGAGTCCCTAGAAATGAAGAAAACAGTTGAATGTATTAAGCTGTTGGAACCCATGCAAACATGGCATGTTGGCTGGGGTTTTCCCGACCGTCTGAATGTTATCAAAACATGGCGTGTTTGCTAGTGGATAGGACGTGTTGGGTCAACATGGACTGTTGACCTAAAATGTTGACTTTGACTTTGGCCAAGTTTAACCTTGAGGGCATTTTGGGTATTTTTTGGGATTTTGATGGAATTGGTCACTTGGTGGTTGTAGGCATTTGAGTTGAGAGCTAAGATTCAGAGTCGAGCCTTATCAGTTTTGTGCTGCTTGTGAGGTGAGTTTTCCTCACTATACTTTCGGGTCGAAGGCAACAAGGTCAGCCTATTGGTTTGATAACCCGTTATTGTTGATATGCTGAGTATATAATAGATATGCATGCTAGTTTTGATATGCTAGTCTGGTAGACCTGTAGGACTACCTTTGATACTGTCTATTTATCTATATATGATGTTATATGTTATATGTCGACATATTGTGTGGGTTGGGTTGAGGTTGTACTACTTCGTGCTGTAGCCAACAAACCCTGGAGCAAGCTGGATATGGGTTGAGGGTCGGGGAGGGCATGCAGACTCATACTGAGGGCTCAGGAGCATTCTAGATACGAGCTGAGTGCCGAGAAGGGCATGCCAGACTCATACTGAGGCTTAGTGGTACTCATTCCAAGGATTGATCAGACCAGGGGAGCAAGCCAAACATAAGCTGTGGGCCAAGGGCAAGCCAAACTCATGTTGTGGGCTTAGGGATAATCCAATCAGTTAGTTGTGGACCCATTACACGCTGTTATTATATTTGTGTTATTTGTTTATGTATTGGTATTTTGGGGGACTCACTAAGCTTTGGGTTACAGTTTTGTATTATGTTTAAAGTACCTCAGAGGATCGCGGGAAGGCGAAGGCGTGATCATGCAGCTCCTCATGTTTTTGTTTCATGATTTTGGGACTACTCTGATATTGAACCTGTTTTGAAACTATTTGAAAACAATGATGATTTTTGGGTTGTTTTAAAAGTTTAAATTTTCATGAATTTTATGGATGTTACAGATGAATCATGTCTTAGATAAAGTAATCAAAGCTAGTAACTTTAATTGTGTTAGAGAGCATAATGTAACGTCCCAAAATTTAAGACTAAAAATTTCTTTTAATAAAGTATCACTTAAAGTAAAATCATCATTTCAAAACATAAACATAGTATTAGTTTTCAAAACACATGTTTATTATCAGAGTAAAACATCCCCAGGCTGACTATTCTATGGTGTGTGCCATGCGATCATCCCGAGCTCCATCATCCGCTACCGGAAGTACCTGAAACCAAAACTGAAAGCCATAAGCACGAAGCTTAGTGAGTTCCCCAGATACCACATACCATACAAACCATTCATAGCCAAGAATCCTACATAACTGACTTATCCATAACCAAGTAAGGTGCTATGTGCCAACCATAGTCTTGCCATTATGCCACGGGCCGCACGTGGTCTTCCTGGTCAAGCCTGGGCCGCTCCCTGGGTCTTACAGATAAGTGCCAAGGGCCACCCCCTGGTCTTACAGACGTGTGCCAAGGGCCACCCCTGGTCTTACAAACAAATACCAAGGGCCACCCCCTGGTCTTACAGACGTGTGCCAAGGGCCACCCCCTGGTCTTCTATGCAAGTATCACAAAGACAACCGTACATACTACTCTACTTAGCTAAACAGCATACAGTGTGCAAGAAGCCACCTCCTGGTCTTTCATATCTATAGCATACAATGTGCCAGGAGCCACCTCCCGGTCTTTCATACATATTGCCTAGGGCTAACCCCCGGGTCTTCCTACCATACCACATAACATACTGTGTGCCAGGAGCCGCCCCCTGGTCTTACATGCATATTCTAAATGGGCCGGCATTGGTGCCCTAGACCCATACATACAGCGAGGAGACTCACCTGATACTGCCGAACTGCTGTTGCTAAACCCTTTGACCGCTACCCGTCCACTGACTGAACTCCTGCTCTACTTGCTTCCCGAGCTAACAATATCAAAGCAACACTGAGTCTAACTGACCCCCGAAAGACAACCCAGTCAACTCAGGTCAAAGTCAAAGTCCTGGTCAAATTCAACCTTCCAGGTCAACCCTACTCGTCGAGTCACTCTACTGACTCGCCGAGTTCATAAGTCCAGAGTCCTTCCACTCGCGACTCTACTCACCGAGTCAGCCCCTGACTCACCGAGTCTACTGATTCCCGATTCCTATCCTATCCAACTCACTGAGTCCTGGCTCGACTCGCTGACTCGAGACTTAACTCGAAGGGTTTGGGACTCCGCGACCTGACTCGCCGAGTCTAAGAACAGACTCGCCGAGCACAAGGAAATCTTCATCCAACTCGCCGAGTTCATGCCTATCTTCATCCGACTCGACGAGCTGTTCATCCCGCTCGTCGAGTTCCTCCTCATCTTCATGGTACTCGCCGAGTCCACTCAAATGACTCGCCGAGTCCATTCAGATCTCCCAACATGCAGAGGGCTTTTGAGTCATGCAGGGACTCCAATTCATCGATCTATACTTCCAAAACTCCATCCCTACGTAAAGTTGCAAACTTTATGTATAACTAAAGAGATCTAGGCTCAAAACACATTAGGGTTTGGTTTAAGGACACAAGGGATTCACCAACTACTCATCTCCTGATGCTTTATGACATAATGGACTCACCCAACCATAGATCTGAAGTGGAAACAACATATCTAAGCCCCTAACCCGATTTGGGTCTCAAACAACCATAAAACCCCCAAATCTCATGACAAAATAGATCTAGATGCAAAGAAGGGAAAATGGAAGCTTAATACCTCCAAGATGAACACAAACTAAAGTAGATCTCGAGCACACACCTCTCCCTTGAAGCAACCTTCTTGATCTTCAAGTTTCCTCTCCAAAGTCTCCTTCCTCCAAAGTTATTTCTCTCAATAATGGAAGCTCACACGAATTGTAGGGTTTACAGATCCTCTAGAGTGATATGGGGGCTGAGGGAGGGACATAACACCCTTTATATAGGATACAACTCCCGGAATTAGGGTTTTCCTCGCACAGACCAGACTCGCCGAGTTACCTTGGCCGACTCGCCGAGTCGGTCACTTACTCCTCGGTCCGGATCCCACTCGGACTCGCCGAGTCGACCCCCTAAACTTAGGGTTTTCTTCCCTTTCTTGGTCTTCAAAACTTTGGGTGTTACAACTCTCCCCCACTTAAATTAAACTTCGTCCTCGAAGTTTGCCATAGCCCACCGCCTGCGATCTGCCTCCAATACCCAACACCAGCCGCCTACCTGCGCTGGTCTTCCATCTGGTCATTCTGACTAACATCTACCTCGTGGGTAAACCTCGGGTCAAACCTGACCCTGAACAACTTAGAAACAGAACTTACTCACCGATAATCCTTCTGGTACTCACCGAGTACTGCACTGAACCCGCAGAGGTTCTCCACTTCTTTCCTTGCGCAATTTCCTTGCCTTCCCAAGGCAAAGCCTCATAACCGACTTTTCCTCTGTCACTGTGAAGGTCCTATCCTTCACCAACTCCATCACCCCCGCTGTTCCCATAGCGGGTCATCACCGTCTGTCGCCACTGACACTGCTCTCTGACAAAACTTGGTGCCTAGCACCCCTCGACTCACTATCTGCATTCAACCATAGACTGCTTACCAGCACTGCTACTGGCTGGAAATTTCTGCTATTCCTTATCTGCCTTTCGGATGAACTGAGACCACCTTGGTCCCTACCAATCTACCAATAACTGGATTATCGGCTCCCACCTGTGGCTAGCCCCAACTCAACTCCTAGTCGCTTCCAGCGACTTTCGAAGAAACTTTACCAATAATCGCTCAATCCATTCTGCCACTAAATCATACACCTGACACATTCGCTCTAACGAGTAGGGACCGTTGAATGCTACGGGCATCCCCGTAGTCTTACAACACTTCTACGCTGCCAGCCAACCAAAGCTACGGGCCGCCCCGCAGTCTTGCTAAACCAGTGCTACGGGCCATACCGTAGCCTAACCGTACTCACATACGATTGCTGCGGGCCACACCGCAGTCTCACTAATCTAATGCTACGGGCCACACCGCAGTCTTACTAATCCGATGCTACGGGCCACACCGTAGTCTTACTAATCCGATGCTACGGGCCACACCGCAGTCTTGCTAATCCGATGCTACGGGCCACACCGCAGTCTTGCTAATCTGATGCTACGGGCCACACCGCAGTCTTACTAGTCTAATGCTACGGACCACACCGCAGTCTAACCATACTCTCATACGATTGCTACGGACCACACCGCAGTCTTAATATGCTTTCCTTACTATTATCCACTGGTGAATGCTACGGCCATCCGGTAGTCTGACAACACCTTTCCATCCCGACTAGCTGCTAGGGGATGCTACGACTAACCCATAGTTGATCATACCACACAATCGAGTACTCCCAGGTGGTACTCATGTCCCAAATGGAACTCCCATCCGATTCCTATGAAATCCGCGACTAGGAATTTCGAGAATGAGATCACACGGTTGGCAAGTTTTCCAAACTTCCAATTTACTCTATCCTCCAATCATACAGTCACCTGAGCCGTCTTTCTTACTAACAAGAGAGCGAACTTATCCCAGTTTCAAGACCCCTTCTACTCCCATAACCTGATTGTTTCTCCCCCACTTAGCTTCAGCTAAGTCTTTACTGCCTGCGAAAACCCGAAGATTTCCATTCCTTCCTTCCTTACACGATAGGCATGGTAACCACCATCGCCTTATCCCTGCTAGCGATCCGTCTCTAGCCCACTCCAACTGCCGCATGATTACTGAACACTAGATGAACACCGCCCGCATCTCTGATGCTAAATAAATCCTCTACGCTCTGACTACTGTCCTTACAGTCTGAATAACTGGGCACAGACTCCTTGGTGATAAGCCACTTTCCTTGATGCTTCCGAAAGCCATCCCGAACGCCCAAATTAGAACCATCAAATCCCGATGATGGTGGCTGACCACTTCCCGAATCATTTTCAACCGTACCCGAGATGATACTGAACATTTCGAACCCGGAGTGAAAGATGACCTACACTAGCTACTAATAGCTCCTGGTATGCAATTGGCATATGACAATTCCAAAATACAGTCCACATACAAGCAGAGAGACAAATCATGCATAAAATTGCCTGATTCCAGGGCAAAAACTTCCATAATTCATATAGGAATGAAAATAGCCATAGATACGTACCTGCAACATTCCTTCCTATAGTCCGGATCCTCCGCACCTGTCACTGCATGGCACTACCCTCTCGCCCATCTGTAATCCTCATAGTCACTGGGGCCGACGCACTCCCTGCTCCTCCCCTCATCATCGGGCAGTCGGTCCTCTTGTGGTCCACCTGATTGCAGTGAAAACATAATGGGCTTGCCCCCCGTGGGCAGTCCCTGCTGACGTGACCAACACTGCCACACTTGTAGCAGCCGGAACCCCTGGAACGACACACTCCCTCGTGCGGTTTCCCGCACGTGCTGCACTGACTTTGGCTCGGCTGAATCCTGGATCTGTAATCTGAAACCTTGGGCTTTTTGCTCAAACCCTCTGAACCCGAAACCGCCTCCGGTTTCCTCTTCTTCTCCATCTCGAGATCAATCTCCCTCTCTCGAGCCTTAGCAATCATATCTTCCAGCGTCTTACAGCCGGACCTGCTCACGAACTCCCTGATGTCGGCTCTCAACATCTCATGGTACCGAGCCTTCTTCATTTCCTCATCCGCGACATACTGCGGTACAAGAAGAGCCCTCTCCCTGAACTTGGCGGTGATCTCCGCCACAGTCTCAGTAGTCTGCGTCAAATCCTGAAACTCTCGTGCCAGCTGCTGCACCTCAATCATTGGCGAAAACTCCGCCCTGAACCTGGCCGAGAAATCGCTCCAAGTCATCGCGTCCAACGCGGCATCATCTCCCAGAGCATGACCAATCTCTTCCCACCAATCCCTCGCTCTGTCCTTCAGAAGACAGGAGGCGAGTCTAACCTTGTCCCCCTTGGGACACTTGCTGGTACGAAAAGCGTTGGCAACATCAGCCAATCATCTGCTGCTAGCAATGGGGTCCCTAGCCCCATGATAATCTGGTGCCCCGCAGGCTCTGAACTCTCGAAATGTCAAGGTACGCGCTCCCATCAATGCCATCATCTCAGTACGGAAGGCTCCCAACCTCTCATCCAAACTCTCCAGTATACCCTCCTTGACCGTGCCAAAGATCACAGGAGTCTGAACTAGAATACTGCGCGTAACCTCAGCTGATATCAACTCTCTCATTCGCTCCTCGAGCTGCTCGGCCCCTGAACCCGAGCCTGATCCCTCTCCGGCGCCTGATCCGCCCGCTGGTCTCTATCGCAATGTCACCATGCTGAAAATATACCACAACCACTATCAGAATACTCATCACTGATACGAGACCAAACATGCCCTACCAGGTTCCCGGTCTTGTCTCGGCCTTTCCCGAATCAAGTATGGATCCTCTGCTTTCAGTAGTACGGGCCCATACTACCTTCCACATCTATCCGTACTTTCCTCAGGAACTGCTTCGACTCCGCCAGGTCCCTTTCTACCATATCTGCTTCCAGCACTACCTCATCCTAGGCTGACCCTAGGGAAACCTCTGACTCAACTCAAACCAGTCCTTAGCTGCTGAAGGCTTCCTTGCGATGCCAATTAGCCATCACCTGGATACCATCACATGTGACGAGGCTCAGATAATCCTTCGAGTAAAAGACTCGTCCCTACAACGGTTAGACTCAAACGAGAGTTGTGCAATAGGGCCAAATCCAGCACTCTGAGATTATTCAACCCTGATCACATGTGACGTAACGTATCCACCTAATGGCTAACTCCCATCACTCAAAATCCCACAATGCACAAAGCAAGCAGCATTCGGACAAGGGGAAAATCTAACCACTACATACTCAAGCAATCATATCCACATAGCAAGAATCTGAACTAGCATGCAACACAAACTCATAAACTCAGGCATAACCTAAACAGGCTATCCTACTACCGTCTAATCAGCACTATCATGCAACTCAAGAGCACAAAATAACAGGCACGTAAGGCATCATCCCTAGATCCTTAGTCCTATTCTAGCATGCTGTTCTATCAACTGATAAGCATAACATCACTTGTATGGGTAATTTGGGGTACTTACTTGAGCTCGGTTGATTGCACGCACCATACCTCTTTTCTCTTTTCAAAGTTCTTTTCTTTCTGAATTCTTTTTGCTTTTCTAAAACTATTTTTCGTTCTCAAAATTCTTTTTACAAAACTGTCTTTTCATTTTTGAAAACTCTTTATCCGACCCCTCAGTTTGAGTTCAGACACACCCGAGAGTATGCCCGAATCCCTCAAACCAAGGCTCTGATACCAACTTGTAACGTCCCAAAATTTAAGACTAAAAATTTCTTTTAATAAAGTATCACTTAAAGTAAAATCATCATTTCAAAACATAAACAGAGTATTAGTTTCCAAAACACATGTTTATTATCAGAGTAAAACATCCCCAGGCTGACTATTCTATGGTGTGTGCCATGCGATCATCCCGAGCTCCATCATCCGCTACCGGAAGTACCTGAAACCAAAACTGAAAGCCGTAAGCACGAAGCTTAGTGAGTTCCCCAGATACCACATACCATACAAACCATTCAT
The DNA here is from genome assembly GCF_051521515.1 of Lactuca serriola. Classification (NCBI taxonomy): domain Eukaryota; kingdom Viridiplantae; phylum Streptophyta; class Magnoliopsida; order Asterales; family Asteraceae; genus Lactuca; species Lactuca serriola. The sequence continues at coordinate 194,193,326 of NC_136412.1, read as the reverse complement.
AGCCAAGAATCATACATAACTGACTTATCCATAATCAAGTAAGGTGCTATGTGCCAACCATAGTCTTGCCATTATGCCACGGGCCGCACGTGGTCTTCCTGGTCAAGCCTGGGCCGCTCCCTGGGTCTTACAGATAAGTGCCAAGGGCCACCCCCTGGTCTTACAGACGTGTGCCAAGGGCCACCCCTGGTCTTACAAACAAATACCAAGGGCCACCCCCTGGTCTTACAGACGTGTGCCAAGGGCCACCCCCTGGTCTTCTATGCAAGTATCACAAAGACAACCGTACATACTACTCTACTTAGCTAAACAGCATACAGTGTGCAAGAAGCCACCTCCTGGTCTTTCATATCTATAGCATACAATGTGCCAGGAGCCACCTCCCGGTCTTTCATACATATTGCCTAGGGCTAACCCCCGGGTCTTCCTACCATACCACATAACATACTGTGTGCCAGGAGCCGCCCCCTGGTCTTACATGCATATTCTAAATGGGCCGGCATTGGTGCCCTAGACCCATACATACAGCGAGGAGACTCACCTGATACTGCCGAACTGCTGTTGCTAAACCCTTTGACCGCTACCCGTCCACTGACTGAACTCCTGCTCTACTTGCTTCCCGAGCTAACAATATCAAAGCAACACTGAGTCTAACTGACCCCCGAAAGACAACCCAGTCAACTCAGGTCAAAGTCAAAGTCCTGGTCAAATTCAACCTTCCAGGTCAACCCTACTCGTCGAGTCACTCTACTGACTCGCCGAGTTCATAAGTCCAGAGTCCTTCCACTCGCGACTCTACTCACCGAGTCAGCCCCTGACTCACCGAGTCTACTGATTCCCGATTCCTATCCTATCCAACTCACTGAGTCCTGGCTCGACTCGCTGACTCGAGACTTAACTCGAAGGGTTTGGGACTCCGCGACCTGACTCGCCGAGTCTAAGAACAGACTCGCCGAGCACAAGGAAATCTTCATCCAACTCGCCGAGTTCATGCCTATCTTCATCCGACTCGACGAGCTGTTCATCCCGCTCGTCGAGTTCCTCCTCATCTTCATGGTACTCGCCGAGTCCACTCAAATGACTCGCCGAGTCCATTCAGATCTCCCAACATGCAGAGGGCTTTTGAGTCATGCAGGGACTCCAATTCATCGATCTATACTTCCAAAACTCCATCCCTACGTAAAGTTGCAAACTTTATGTATAACTAAAGAGATCTAGGCTCAAAACACATTAGGGTTTGGTTTAAGGACACAAGGGATTCACCAACTACTCATCTCCTGATGCTTTATGACATAATGGACTCACCCAACCATAGATCTGAAGTGGAAACAACATATCTAAGCCCCTAACCCGATTTGGGTCTCAAACAACCATAAAACCCCCAAATCTCATGACAAAATAGATCTAGATGCAAAGAAGGGAAAATGGAAGCTTAATACCTCCAAGATGAACACAAACTAAAGTAGATCTCGAGCACACACCTCTCCCTTGAAGCAACCTTCTTGATCTTCAAGTTTCCTCTCCAAAGTCTCCTTCCTCCAAAGCTATTTCTCTCAATAATGGAAGCTCACACGAATTGTAGGGTTTACAGGTCCTCTGGAGTGATATGGGGGCTGAGGGAGGGACATAACACCCTTTATATAGGATACAACTCCCGGAATTAGGGTTTTCCTCGCACAAACCAGACTCGCCGAGTTACCTTGGCCGAATCGCCGAGTCGGTCACTTACTCCTCGGTCCGGATCCCGCTCGGACTCGCCGAGTCCCTCCTTGGACTCGCCGAGTCGACCCCCTAAACTTAGGGTTTTCTTCCCTTTCTTGGTCTTCAAAACTTTGGGTGTTACACATAATTAATCTTAATTTGTGCTTGGTTACTTAACTTGATCATAGGAAAATAATTACTATCATTCATAGTCTAATTCGTGCATATTATCGATTTGGTGTTTAACTTGTGCTTCATCATTGCATAGTAATTCTAACATCCAAATTTTCATGGCCAAAAATTTCATTTTTAATTACGAGATTAACAACATAGTTTACCAAATATTGCCAATGTCATACCAATTTATAAAAATCATAACAACGTGTCTGAAAACCATATCATCAAAAGTAATAAAAATCAGAATACAATCCAAGAAATCTCCATGCGGAATCCATATGAGTGTGTGTGTGTGATGCACTGCTACACTACCGACTCCTTCCCCTTAGACGTAGAGTTACCTGAAACCAAAACTGAAATTGTAAGCACAAGGCTTAGTGAATTCCCCCATCATACCACATACCATACAAAACACATACTACCAAGCATATCTGGGTGCCTAACCTACCCCTTCAGTCCTCTCGACCGGTAACCTACCCTAGCGTACCTAGGTACTGGCGGTCATTACACCCCGACACGCCGAGTCCATCCTTGACCATTACTATATAGTCGATTTAAATGGGTCTTAACACATCAAAACCATAGATCTGGCCTCTTAGTATCCATTTTACACGTAAAGCCTCAAGCTTGGTGTACATGCATGGGATATTTGGCTCAAAAATCCATAAAAGATGGTCTACAAGATGCACGGGGTGTTTATGGCAAGAAAGTTGGCATCTTTATTCCATAAAGACCTCCAATGGCCCCAGATCTGAATCCATAACCCCATAATACACTTCACAACCCGAAAATGGCTTAGAAACCCTAAATATACCAAGATCCAACCCCTAAAGATGATTATTTACATGGAAGATCAAGATAAGAGCTTTTTTACCTTAAATGAGCTGAAAATGGGACGAAATCTCTGGATCTCCAAGCTCCAACTTGAACTCCCAAGCTCCTTTCCTCTTCACAAGCTTCACAAACCACCAAAATGTACAAAATGGCCTTAGAACACTTCAAACAAGGCTAGGGTTTCAAGATAATGCCTTCTAGGAGTATAAGGGACGATGGAGGCTGAGATGGGGGAATATAAGTTGTTTAAATAGGGTGCAAACCCTAAATATTAGGGTTTTGTCCAGACAGCTCCTACTCGTTGAGTTGTTCTTCCGACTCGTCGAGTAGGTCACTAAACCCCTGCGTCCAAAATCGATTCTAGTCGACGAGTTGGGCCTCCAACTCGCCGAGTCCCAGGCAAAAATGTGATAATTACATGAATAAAATGCATACCAGGAACCGGGTGCTAAAAATCTCCCCCACTTATTTTAGACTTCTTCCTCGAAGTCTGCTGCTGGATTCGGAAACAGCTCGGCGTAGTGCTCCCTTATTTCATCCTCCGGCTCCCACGTCCATTCCGAGCCCTTTCGGTGCTGCCATTGCACCTTCACCAGCTCGACCCTCTTGTTCCTCAGATCCTTCGACTTTTGGTCGAGGATCGCCACAGGCCGCTCGATGTAGTTCAGGCTGTCATCCACCTGGATATCCTCTAATGACACCACTGCCGAATTGTCCACCAGACACTTCCGCAACTGGGAGATGTGAAAAGTGCTATGAATCTGACTGAGTTCGACTAACAAATCCAACCTATATGCCACCTTTCCCACCTAGGATACAACCCTGAAGGGTCCAATATACCTGGGGCCTAGCTTGCCCTGCTTCCTGACTCGAATGATGCCCTTCCAAGGCGACACTTTTAGGAGCACCATATCCCCGACCTGGAACTCCAGGTCTGATCGACGCGTGTCAGCATAACTTTTCTGTCGACTCTGAGCAGTCTGAAGTCTACTCTGAACTTGTTAGATCCTCTTCGTCGTCTTGAGTACCACCTCGGTACTCCCCATGACCCTTTGACCAACTTCACCCCAACATATCGGGGTCCTACGCTTCCTCCCATACAACATCTCAAAAGGAGGTCGGTCGATACTCGCATGATAGTTGTTATTATAGAAGAACTCCTCCAAGGGAAGGTAAGTATCCCAACTACCTCCAAAATCTAAAACACACGCCCGAAGCATATCCTCTAGAGTTTGGATGGTCCGCTCGCTCTGACCATCCGTCTGCGGGTGAATGGCGGTGCTAAAGTGCAAACGAGTACCCAGCTCGTCATGAAACTTTTTCTAAAACCTGGAAGTGAACCGTACATCCCTGTCAGAAATCACTGAAACTGGCACCCTGTGCCGTGCCACTACCTCCCTGATATAGATGTCGGCCAACTTTTCGGCCAAAATTCTTTCCTGAATCGGAATGAAATAGGCGCTCTTGGTTAATCGATCAACGATGAACCAAATCGAATCTACCCCTCGCGCGGTCTTGGGAAGCTTTATGATAAAATCCATAGTAATATCCTCCCATTTCCACAGCGGGATATCCAACAGTTGGACCTTGCCATGAGGTCGCTGGTAGGGATGACATTTAGAACCGGAAAACCGGAACGGAACCGGAACCGGACCGTTAGAACCATAATATATATAACCGGTTCCGGTTCCGATTCCGGGTTTAAAAATTGGCTTTATCTGGGTTCCGGGTAATCCGGGTTTGGGTCCATCGGGTACGGGTAAACCGGGTCTAAAAACCAGAACCGGTGTTCGAAACCGGAACCAGTTTTTGTGAAACATTTAAAAGGTGCATATCTCATTCGTTTCAACTCCGATTGACATGTGGTTTTTCCAACATGTAGTTTAGAGTTTGTACATGACTTTAGACTATAAATTTTCCATTTTTAGTTTTATATTCATTGACTTACAGTCCCCCAAAGTCGAGATATCAAATCTGGAAGTTTTTAGTTTTTCAGTTTTTTTGTATTCGGTGAAAGTTTTAAAACATGCATATCTAATTCGTTTGAAGTCGGATTGACATGTGGTTTTTTCCAACATGTAGTTTACAGTTTGTACATGAGTTTAGACTATAATTTTGTCATTTTTGGTTTAACATTTAATGATTTACAGTCCTTTGATGTCGGGATATCAAAACTAAAAATTTTCAATTTTTCAGCTATTTGTTTTTGTACTTTGTATTATGTGAAAATCTTAACACACACATATCTCATTTATTTGAAGTCGGATTGACATGCAGTTTTTTCCAGAGTGTATTTTAAATTTTGTACATGATTTTAGACTATAATTTAGTTAATTTTGGTTTCACATTCAATGAGTTACAGTCCCCCAAATTCGAGATATCAATATGAAAATTTTCAAAGCTCAACCCACTAAGTAGTAAGTAATTACCAAAAAATTTTGGGTTTTCCGGGTCTAAACTCACATTATCCGGTTCCATCCTACCCACTTGATGTTTCCGGTTTTCTCGGTTCTAGACCCACTTTACCCAGAACCATACCCGGAGTCGAACCGGAACCGGTTCCTATATACCAGTCCGGTTTACGATTCTACAAAATCCCGTTAACCGGTTCTGGGTTTTCTGGGTCCTGGTCCATCCGGTCCGGGTTTGGACCCACTTTCATCCCTAGTCGCTGATGCTCAGCCTTGACCTTCCTGCAGGTCAGGCACCTCTCCATAAAGCAAGCTATGTCCCTCTTCATACAGGGCCACCAATAATCAAGATGAAGATCTATGTACATCTTCGTCGCCCCAGCATGGATAGAGAAACTAGATTTGTGTGCCTCCTCCATCAATACCTGATGCACACCTCCATGATATGGGACCCACACCCTACGGTGAAGAGTCAACAATCCCTGACTATCATAGTCGAAGGAGGAAACCTGACCCAAAATACGCTCGCTCTTTCGATGTTCCTCCTTCATGGCCTCTCGCTGGGCCTCTCGGATTTGATCCAACAGTGGAGTCACAGCTGTCATCCTCAGACAGACGTTCCTGATTGGTGCCGCCTTGCAGCTAAGCGCGTCAGCCACGACATTGGCCTTCCCCGGGTGGTAGAGGATCTCACAATCATAATCATTTACCACATCCATCCACCGACGTTGCCTCATATTTAGATTTGGCTGGTCCATGAGATACCTCAGGCTCTTATGGTCCATGTAAATAGTACAACGAACCCCATAGAGGTAATGGCGGCAAATCTTGAGGGCGAAAACAACGGCCCCCAGCTCTAAGTCGTGCGTCGGATAGCTCACCTCGCGAGGCTTCAGCTGCCTCAAAGCGTAAGTAATAACATGCCCTCTCTGCATCAATATCGCGCCCAAACCTGAGATGGACGCATCACAATATACTACAAAATCCTCCATGCCCTCCGGCAGGGCTAAGATTGGCGCCTCATACAATCTCTGTCGCAACGTCTCAAACGCGGCCTGCTGCTCAGGCCCCCAATGAAAACCATGACTTTCCTCGTCAGTCGGGTCAGGGGCACGACTATCTTGGAGAAATCCTGAATGAATCTCCGATAGTGGCCCGCAAGTCCTAGAAAGCTCTGAATCTCAGATGGAGACCTCGGAACCTCCCATCTCATCATGGCCTCCACCTTGGCTGAGTCAACCGAAATCCCGTTCTGGTTGAAAAGTTGCCCAAGAAACTGCACCTCGCGCAACAAGAACTCACATTTGGAGAACTTAGCATACAAGCTCTCCCTCCTCAACGTATCCAGAACCTCCTGCAAGTGCTCCTCATGCTGCTCTCGCATCTTGGAATAAACCAAGATGTCGTCAATGAAAACTATCAGATACCGATCCAACATCGGTCTACACACGCGGTTCATGAGATCCATGAACGCAGAAGGAGCATTGGTGAGCCCGAAAGGCATCACCATAAACTGATAGTGACCATAACGCGTATAAAAGACTGTCTTCTACACATCCTCCTCTCCGACCCTCATCTGATGATAACCTGAACTCAAATCAATCTTCGAGAACCAAGATGCTCCCTATAGCTGGTCAAAGAGGTCATCAATCCTCGGGAGTGGGTAACGGTTCTTCACCGTTACCTTATTCAGCTCCCGATAATCTATACACATCCGATGCGACCCGTCCTTCTTCTTCACAAATAAATCGGAGCTCCCTAGGGTGAACTGCCCGGTCTAATGAATCCCTTGCCTAACAGCTCCTACAACTTTGTGGACAACTCCTCCATATCAGGAGGAGCCAACAGATGCGGTGCCTTGGCTATTGGAGCCGCACTAGGGACTAGGTCGATCCTGAACTCTACCTACCTCTCTAGAGGTATCCCAGGCAACTCCTCGGAGAATCCATCTATGAACTCTCGCACCACTGACACATCGGCCGCCGTCGCCTTTCCCGCCTCCCGGGTATCCATGACATAGGCGACATATCCTACGCAACCCTGCTGAAGGTAGCGCCTAGCTCTTGCTGCTGGACATAAAGTTGGCCCTCGCTGTGGCCTCTCGCCCTGAACCACCAGTTCTCCCCCACTCGGGGTCTTGATCCGCACCAGCTGCTGCACGCAGTCGGTCACCGCCCCATTGGGGCTTAGCCAATCCATACCGATAATAACCTTGTTCCCCCACAAGGGTATGGGAACCAAGTCTACCAGGTAACTGTTGGGTTTTGAGCATTCTAAAACTCCTATGGTGTACATGCAACCCTATAAACCTTGGATCTATGTTTCCTGTATTATACATGCAAATAAGAACTTTCCAAGGCTTTAATCCTAACTAGCATATTATGAAGCTCTTATACTACAAAGTACTAGTTAGATGACATACATTTATGATGTAGCTTGATGTCTTCAAGCTTTAAGAGCTTAGCCCCAATAGTGTGGAAGCCTCAAGTGGAATAAAAAATCACCAAAACACCTTGTAAGACTTTGAGAATAAGAATACTTTGGTTCTCTCTAGTGAAATCGGCTAGCCCTCTTAGTGTACCCACACTAGGGCCAATTTCACCAACCAAGGACATCTTTATATAGTGTGGAGACTAGGGTTAAACCCATGACCTTTCATTTCATATGATCCATGGGTTAAACACTCCATGGACTATCCATGAAAGCTTAGCCCAACCTAAATGAACCTGGCCCATTCCATATATATATATATATATATATATATATATATATATATATATATATATATATATATATATATATATAAAGAGTCCATATTTAATTAGTTCATTTTGATCACTTAATTAATTCTAAATTAAGTCTTGATCAATACTAATTAAATAATATGATTCCATATTAATATATTAGAACTTATAATATATTAATATACTATTCTCAAAAGATTATCCATATAAATTGTGCCGGTGAAGTGCAACCCAAATGGACCATGCCGGGTCGGGTCAAGTACATACCAAATATAGTTATGGACTTAGACATTAATCCAACAGTCTCCCACTTGGATAAGTCTAAAACTATTATTGAGTATGACTTCAAAACCTAACTGGCAATCGTAGCTCTTAAAGCCGCTGTCGAACTCTGACCTTTGTAAATGACTTGTCCATTAGATAAGGGATCATATATTCCTCCATTCTAGATATCATACGGACTGAGACATGGATTATAATCATTCTCTCCTTCCATTTGTTGTTTCCCGATTTCCGATTCATGATGACTGACTGATTGAACAAATCAAATCAGTCCTGGCTTGGCCAAGCACTCACATGAGTCATCATTAAATCATCGAGGGGCCCACATATATCGCTTTTATCCCGAAGGTAAAAGGAATGGATAAACTTCGACTCATATGGCTTGTTCTGCTACTTGTTGAAGTATACACAAAGGCACGTTTTGTAACATCGAGTTACCAATGCGTTTTCGTGCAATCAATGTATTATCAACTCATAGTAACAAATCATATCTCTAGGTTTGAAGAATATAAGGTATTATCGTCTTATGATCACTTGTGATAAAATCCATGAAGTGATTCAAATGAGCGCGGGTTGAATCCAATACTCATAACTTATGAGCACTCATGAGTGTTGTAACACAATTTTTTCCACCAACTTGGACCTCTACAAGCCAACCCATGACAGTCTTGATTCATATCTACTTCCAACATATGAACGACTCTGAATGGTTTGAATAACTTAGTCATTCCGAAAGAATAACCTAGTTATTATGGAAGTCAAAACATGCAAAGTGAAACACAAGAATAAATGAATCTAATATGGTATCAAAACCTATGAGTATAAATAAAACACTTTCTATTTATCACCATACTGATTACTCATTATTCATTGTTTCGGTTTTATCAACTTCATACTTGAATTAAAACACTAGTTATCCCATGCTCCAAGCATGTACACTATGTTTCCTAAACACTAGTCATGTTACACACCAAGTATGCATACTATGTTTGTCTATGATCTTTACTTTGCGAAATAGACCAGTTGAACATAGCTCCAATGATTCTCATTTCACAGTCCCAATTCCTTACTGCAAATGCAAGAACTCAAATCTGTTAGATTCTAAACTTATATGCATTGATCCTCTTGTAATGATTATGTACAAATTCATAAAGACTTGGCAACAATCATTACAGAGTATTCCAAAGGAGATCAACTCCTTGGAAACATCCTTCTTGCATTAAGTTTCCTAATCTTACAGATTGAATACTTTCTAACTTTGAAACATTTCCATATTCCATTTTGACTATCACTTCTGAACAAGAGTTGCCTCCTTACAAATTATGTCAATATGGTCCTTCCAGAATTAATACTATACTTCCAACTGTCCTTGAGCAACCAATCTTTGGTAAGCCTTAGATTGTCCTCAATAATTGCTTAATCATTTTAGTCATATCCAATTCTAGACCTTTTCCCTTCTTAATGCCCCATGCATTTAGAAAATTTTAGAAATGATGAATATAGCACATGTAATCGATCCTATATCCGAAGCATATGGGACACGATTCATGATGTCTCACATAAAGACTAAACCAGTCTTTTGCTATAATATTTCCATTTCTATTTGCCAAGTTCTCATAATTCAAATTATGAAAAGGGATGTTGTAATCATAATCGAATTTTAGAACGCAAATAATGAACCCATATATAGACTTCCCTCATGTTGAGCCATTCCAACATGAAATTCATATATATTCTTGACTAAATACGATTAAGACCTCAATCTAAGCTTTTAGATTTGAGATGAAGTATAATTTCCTCTCCCTTAATTATAGCAAAACAACTTTTTCCCAATTGAGACCTTTTGTTTTTTATAATTAACATTGCTAACTTGCAACCTTTATCATAATTATCATGCTCCCACTAACATGATGATTATTAGCATAACACTTATGCTCCCACTCTCTTTGACATGTACTCAGAAACCAGCTGAACTTCTAGGAAAAACAATACTTTATTGACTTTCTTACCAAAGTTCAGATTTCTGATACTAGATTGCCTTGATCAAAATCATACACCTCTCTTAGATAGCTCACAGGTGTGTCTAAGCAATTTCAGAACTATGAAAAAGGATGCCGTAACCATAGTCTCAATTGTTTAGACCTTTTTCCATTTCTCATAAGTCAATGTTAGTGTGTCGGTTAACCACACACGCTCCACTAACGACTTTGAGAACTGCAAATATCACAATTGCTATCTACTTAAAATCTACTTAGTGAAAGAGTTTCCTTACCATCATTTTCATGAATTGAAGAGAAAACTTATGACACTTAGATTTTATGGTGTAAATGTTTCTATCCATGTGAATTTGTCAAAACCAAAATCACAAGACTAGGTTAGTGACAAATCCTAACTCATATGGATTGAAATTGTGCAATTTTAACTTCTTGCCACCTGGCAGCTCAAGCATTTGCCATTGCTTCCAAGTAGCTATGCAAACAATTAAGAACATGTATTATTCAAATGTATAGCCAATTTAACTGGAATGGGCACAGAAATGTCAACATGATACGTTATAAACCTCTAGTTGTGTGCTAGGGATGAAATACAAGTTTTATTATTGATTACATCTTGAAACCCTTTCAGGATCTTTTAGACTCCCACTGTCTCCTTGACCTATAAGACTTTCTTGCCAAATGTTCAAGAGATAGTGTGGATTCTAATCAAGACAAACACTTAACACAATTGGCGTTAGTTGGTCTTTGTTTTATCCAAAACACCACAACTTGCCAATTTCAAATGTACAAGAGCAGGACACTTTTACTCTTACATTTTACAAGTGTTTTAAACCTTTCTTTAGGATATGTCACTCAACTTATAGTCTTGGAGTATGACTCTAAGACTTGATTTGGAATGAAGTATGACTTATCTTCTTGATTTGACCACTTCAACAATTCATAGCTCCTCTTCTTAGCTATCAGAATACATTTAGATGATGAATTGTGAGAAGGTCTCTTAATCATTAAGATGATCATATAACATGATACTAAAGTACTCTCCCATCTATTCAGATTTGAGAAACTTTTATCCTTCTGCCTAATTTGATTCTTCTCATTCGTTCAGCCATACATCGAAAATTTTCCAATGTATCAGAATTACATTTAAGCCTATAAGTATAACCATATTTACTAAACTTTCGTAAATCATGACGAATAGTATTATCCATATTTTGTGGTGGACTTTGATAAGTGCACAAGTAAGTGGACTTGATCCCTTAGTCCTTCTCTTGAGTCACATATACATGTGAACATGGAACCAGTCTTAATTTTCCAAAGTTGAATATTCTCACACATCACACTCAACACCTTGTATGATTCCAAGATTCGGTCCAACTGAAACTTGGGTGATGAGAATATTTCCTTATTTGGTAAATTTAGACACTACCACCAATGAAAGAATCAAATTCATATTTCCAATATTGCTATAAACATACAAACATCAAGTATTCATGAATTTCATTGTAAGGAGATAAAATAAAGTAAAACAAACTTTTATTTATTTTAAAATGCGGAAAAACTTTTCCTTACAATGAAACTTGAAAATGAAAACTATGCAATTACATGTTTCCTAGAAATCTATCATAACTCCTAAGAAGTAGCTCAAGAATTCAATCTTCAACCAAGCAAAAGAAATCCATCTTTGTAAGTCCCTAATTTGCTTGTGTATCAATCAAATACGTTTGATGGTGCGGAATCCCAATCAAACAGATTATTTCAGATCAAATAGAAGAGAATGAGAAGAAGAAAAATATGAATCTTGTATGTATTGATATGAATTAAAGCTCCAGATACAAAAGATTCACCCACATACGCTCCTTATTCTCTCTGGCCGTAAACTCCTTCGGGTTCATCAATCTGTACTCCTCACCCTAACACCTCTATTTATACTAGGAATATGGGTCGGATAACACATGGGTCGTAAATGAGTTTACGGCCGTAAACCTTACGGTCGTAAACTCAGCTATAAACATGACCATAAACTCATAAATATTACAGAAAAATACAATTGCCCAGAAAAGTAAAGTATAAACCATATTTTGACCCAACAGTCTCCCCCTTGGTTTATAACTTTCTTTTCTTAATGACCCAACAAGCTCCCCCTAAAAAGTAGCTGGCTTTTCTTGTTAATCTTCAATGAGAGATTGGCTTCAGCATTAGTCTTTAATGAATGACTTCATCTTGAGCACTTGGGCTTTTCTTCAGAATTTGACAGTGAACGCACATTGGGTGAGGATGCTTGATGTACTGATTCTAGAAAGATGATGCTTTCAGCTTGAGAATCTTCAGAGAGAACTTCAGAGAGAAATAATCTTCTGGATCACTTCAGCAGGTTCATAGATAGCAGCAGACTGATTGAGGAGGCTTCAATGCAATCCGTCACATAATCTTCAATTTCAGCTTCACCTTGCTTCTGGGGTTGAAAGATTGAATTTGAAAGAATAATCTTCATTTCTTGCTCCTTTGAATGAGAATTCTTCGATGCTCACGGACGAGGCTTTGGCTCAGAAATCTTCAACACAAACTTCATGAGTCTTATCTATACCTGAAATCACTTTTCAAGACAAAACAAAACTAAAAGAAAACTTAGCACACAAATTAAAACAGAAACAAAAATATTTTTTTTGGATTTTTGATTTTTCTGAACAAGAAATAAAACAGAAATAACACTATTTTTGGATTTTTAATTTTTTTTATTGTTTTTAATTTTTAATTCTCCCCTAATATTTAAATTAGAAGAAACTATGACAAATTTAACAAAAATAAAAATGATATCTAACTTTAAAAGTGATTTGGGATCAAAGTTTTTAGACATCCTTTATCTACTTGTCGGTACCTTTCATATTCATATCTTTGTCTGGTCGATCGTCGGTATTGTTGTCCACTTAAACAAGAAAAATTGTGACTTATTTAGGACATACTATTTGATACAAGACAAAGTGAACTTAAGTTCCTAAAAATTATATCTGATCCTAATTTCTTAGATACTATATCATAAGGACCATTCATCTGACGATGACCAGGGATATTGTTGTCCACCTAAATTGAGCAGCGAGATCTATAGACAATCTGTATGTGTTCAATTTTAAGTGTACTGGAACGTGTTTCCCGCTTCCTGATATGCCCCAGCCATCCAGAACTTCCAGAGTACTCCTTACACCGGGTGAGCAGACAACCATTCAGAGAGAGAAGAGATTCAAAATTCTATTGCTAACTACTTCAGAGGGGTTGAGAAGAAGAAGGTTGCATATGCTGTGTACCAGGTCGGATTAGAAGTCGCGCAAAGGAGACAGCATATGGCTAACAGATAAGAAGTATTTCACACACACACACACACACACACACACACACACATATATATATATATATATATATATATATATATATATATATATATATATATATATAGCCTACAGAGAAATAGAGTTGCATATGTTGTGTACCAGGTTGGATTGGAAGTCACGCAAAGGAGACAACATATGACTAACAGAAGGAAAGAACGAAAATGATATTCTACAGACCTAATTTATCGGAATTTACCAGTCGCCCCATCCAACCGGAATTAAGGACAGAATCTGCACATCGAGGAAAAGTTAAACCACGGTTCCAAGTACGGGTTCATTTAATGTGACGAGTAGATTCCCATATATATCTCCCTACTCAACCTATCCAAGCGTCGTATTGTCAGGCTGAACGTATCTAACTAGGTCAATATTTGTCAAGTCTATAAATTTCCTAAGTTCAACTCTGCCTAGTCATGTCCATTTTAAAAATTTTCGAGCCTACCGACGCATCAAACCAGAGCATAGACCCTTCAACTTTGGGTACGTTACGCAGACTCAGGTTGTCTGTTATCACTAGATAATATCACTTCCCAAAACATCTCCCTCAAGCACATTCCGTTAACACCATATTTTTGATTTATTTTATTTTCTAATTTTTGTTTTGTTTTTATTTCTCCCCCTAAATTTGTGTATAGGAGAGAAACGAAAGTAAATGCGCAAATTTAAACTATCCTAAAAAAAAATTAGTCTTTAAAGCGAATCAGCTTAAGAAAAACTCAGGAGTATAGAGAAGAAAACTCAAACCGTAATTCACATATTGAATCTGCATTCAGAAGGTCCGAGAACAGCAAGCATAATCTCAAAACAGATCCGAAAATTCTTCATATCATTAAGCACTAACCCCGTGTGGTCCCTTCCTTTCTTCCCTTCCCGCAAAAGGACACATACTCTCAAGCAAAAGTCTGAATGTTATACAGTTGAGAGATGTCCCCAATCATATGCCAGGAGCAGCCACTAACAACAAACCGAAGTCTAATGATATGCCTCCATAGCTGCTCCGACACAGAGCGGGATCAGTTGGTCTTTGGAACCCAGTCCATTTTGAAACTGGGTCGACCTTTGTCATCAACGCACGATACTCTCTCCCATGACATATCATGTTTATCACAAACAAAAGATGTAGAAACGTTAGAAGCATTAGGAGATTTGCGAGAGTGACCCTTTAGAACCCATTTGTAATTGGGTTTAACCCATTTCTTTTTCGATCCTATGGGTGGCTCAGTACTTGATTTGGAACTTGAAGCCGACTGCCGAGATGACTTTGACCTAACTGGTCTTGGCTTCACAGGAGCATCTCTTGAACTGGGCTTGTTGGCTGACATTTCCTTCTTGCCCTTGGGATTCGGATGCTTGTCCTTTGGAGTTTGATTCTTGGCCTTGGAAGATTGATTCTTGGCCTTCTGCGTGTTCCAATCAGCATTGTCTGAACTTGACCTTGGGGGGTTTCTTTTGGAGTATCTCCCTCTTGGCGCGTTCTGCCACCCTTGTGCATAGTAGGGAACGTATGCGCGATTAGGACAATTTCTAGCAATGTGTCTAGGTGTTCCACAATGAAAACAAGTCTTTTTCTTCACTGTGAAGTTATTTCTTCCTGCCCTTGGTGGCGTATCCTTGCCTTGTCTCTTGTTGTTCCCACATGCACACTTGCCACAAGAACTCTGTTTCGTTGGAATTGGTGGCCTGTATTTCTCAACGGCAGGTGGATCAGAAGCAATTGAGTTCGAAGCAACAGATTTAGACTTCAAGGAGATGTTGGTTTGTTCAATGGTTTTCTCCTTGTTCTCATCTTCTGCTACTTTACCTGCACATGAAGTAGCAACATTAGTATCTTCAACATTAATAACTCCTCCTGACACAAATCCAGCTCGTTTGCCATATCAAAGATGTGCCTCCCTGTCAGTTTCGTCCTGTGTCATAGGGATGGATGTGTAGTTATGATTATAAGGAGGAGGTACACTATCATACCCTAGACCCTTGTTTTGATTTTCTTTGAGTTTTAATTGGGTTTCATATAAGGACTCGACTGTCTGACTTGACGCAGTATAATTTTTGAAACTGACATCAGTTTTTCCACACTTCATTTTTAAAGCGTCAAGTTCTTCAGTTACAGCAGCAAGTTGTCTCTTAACATAATCATAATTTTCACACTTGTTGCTGTACTCTTCCTGAAGTTTCCTAAAGTCCTTGGTTTTTGCTTCTAATTCAGCCTTCAGGGGTTTCTGTCGTTTCCTGAGTTGATGTCCTTCATATCTCAGGTCCTCAACTTCTCTTTTAAATAAATCGATTTGTTCCTGAAGAAATTTAATCGTGGCTTCACAAGCTAGAGTACATGTAACTTCAGTGACCGGAATGTTTTCAGAAGTCATTGTTTCTCTACACTTCAAAACATCAAGTTCTTGAATAACATCAGCAAGACTAAGATGATTGAGATCTTTTGTCTTCTTGATGATAGCCACGTTCATATCCCACGATTTCGGAAGTGAATTTAGCAGCTTTTTGTTGATCTCGGACTTAGTTAAGAAGATCTCGGCTATATTCATCTCAGTAGTGAGTGTAGTGAATCGCTGCAACTGAGTTTCGAGGGTTTCTCCAGGGATATAATCAAAAATGTTGAAATTTTCTCTTAACATATCCTGATGACTCTCTTTCATGTTTCATGTAATGCCCCATCTCTGGTATGTTGTTCCTGTGGCATTTATTTAAAAGTTTTATTGAGGGACTCGGCGAGTCTATGGCCTGACTCGTCGAGTAGGGTCGAGTTTTTGTGCACGTGTTAGTCGGCGACTCGGCGAGTCCATATTCGGGACTCGGCGAGTATGCCTGCCTGGAAGAAACCCTAAATCCCCGGGTTGCTCACTATTTAAGCAATGTTATGTGCCCCAAACTCGCCTCCTTCACCCTCAGAGAACTGTGAGAAAACCCTAATCCATCCCTTATTGTTTTAAGTGCTTTTGTGTGTGGATTTTGAAGGCTTGAAGAAGAAGAAGAAGAAGAAAGGAGCAAAAAGAAGAGGTGTAGAGCAAAGATCCAAGGGCAAAATCAGAGTTCATTGAGGTATTTCTCGGATTCCTTCTGTTTTATGCTTTAGACCTCCATTAGAACTCTTCTAGGGCTAGTTTGATGCATTTTCCAAGCCTTATAGTTGTATGGATGCCTTAATAGGTCGAGAGATCCCTAGATCTGTTCATTTAGGAGTTGTAGAGCCCGGATCTATTGCCTTTTTGAAGATGCTTTGCATAAGAACCCTAGATCTAGCCTTTATTATGCTTTTTGAGTCTTATTATCTTCTTGGTCGCTTATGGGCACGTAAAGATAGAATCTTTATGTGCTAATCGAGCTAAGGAAGCCCAGATCTATAAGTTTTAGGCGCTGGATTCAAGCAGAATCGAGTTTAGAGTAGCTGCATGGATGTGACTCGGCGAGTCGGAAGAACGACTCGGCGAGTCAAGTCGCGAGTCCTGTTTTTCCCTTTTTGAGTGATGTCGAGTGGAAGCCTGTGAGTAGTAGAGTGGACTCAGTGAGTTGGAGGGCAGAATCAGTAATGGAGGGACTCGACGAGTTGTTCATACAGGGGACAAGGTCCCAGTCAGTTCCGGACTTCGGTTCGATGCAGTTAGTTCCGGACTTCGGTCTGATGCAGTCAGTTCCGGACTTCGGTCCGATGCATTTAGTTCCGGACTCCGGTCCGATGCAGGGGACAAGGTCCCAGTCAGTTCCGGACTTCGGTCCGATGCAGCTAGTTCCAGACTTCGGTTTGATGCAGTGGACAAGGCCCAGTATGTGCTTTATATGTATTGTATGGTATGTGGTAGTTTGGGGGAGCTCACTAAGCTTTGTGCTTATAGTTTCAGTTTTGGTTTCAGGTACTTCCGTAAGTAAAGGGAAGAGCTCGGGATGATGGCATCGCACACACCATAGCTTCAGTTTTTGTCCTGGGAGTTGATTACGTTAGCTGATATGTTTGGATATAGTTGTGATACAGTTTTCTTTCTCTTAGTATTTTATCATGGTTTTTTTTTTAAACACGCGACGTATGATGTTGTTATGAGATACTTGGTTTCATATTTTGTTATGATAAAAATTGAAATTTTTGGGTCGTATTTTTGGGTTGTTTCAAGTTGGTATTAGAGCCTTGGTTTGAGGGATTCGGATACACCTCCGGGTGCATCTGAACTCAAACTAAGGGAAAGATAAAAAGATTTTCAAAAAGAAAAATGTTTTCGGATGAAATTTTGAAAAGCACTTAGAAAGAAAAGAATTTTTAAACAAGATAAGGGTGTGGTGCATGCGATCAGCCGAGCTCAAGTAAGTACTCCCAAATTACCAATACAAGTTTTATTATTATGATTAGTTGTTCCAGTTTCGGTAGAACAGCATGCTAGTATAGGACTAAGGATCTAGGAGGATGCCTTATGTGCCTGCTATATGTGTTACAGCTTTATGAGAATTGCATGCTAGTATTGAGTAGACAACAGTAGGATAGCCTGTTTAGGTTATGCCTGGTAGCGCGAGCTTAGCATTGTATGCTAGTACAGTTTCTTGTTATGAGAATAGTTTTGCATGAGTATGTTTCCTTTATCCGAATGCTGCTTGCTTTGTGCTTTGTGGGACTCTGAGTGGTGGGAGTTAGCCATTAGGTGAATACGTCACATCACATGTGAGCAGGGTTGAATAATCTCAGAGTGCTGGATTTGGCCCTATTGCGCAGCTCTTGTCTGAGTCCAACCATTGTAGGGCGAGTCTTTTACTCGAAGGATTATCCGAGCCTCATTGCATGTGATGGTATTCAGGTGGTGGCTAATTAGCATTACAAGGAGGCCTTCAGCAGCTGAGGACTGGTTTGAGTGGAGTCAGAGATTTCCCTAGGGCAAGCCTAGGATGAGAGTAGCAGAGATCAGTAGTAGTAGAAGTGACTTGGTGGAGTCAAGGAAGTTCTTGAGGAAAGTACGGATAGATGTGGAAGGTAGTATGGGCCCGTACTACTGAAAGTAGAGGATCCGTACTCGAATCAAGGAAGGTCGAGACAAGACCAGGAAGCTAGTAGTAGTATCAATGATTCCTTGAGATATTTCAGTTTTCTGATGTTGCTATGATGTGTTTCAGAATGGTGGTTTTGCGTCCGAGGACAGCAGCCGACAGTGGAGGTGCCGGGGAGGGATCAGGATCAGGCTCGAGGGACGAGCGCATGGATGAGCAGACCAGAGAGTTTCTTTCTTCAGAGATTACTCGTATCATTTTAGAGCAGACTCCTGTGATCTTCGGTTCGATCAAGGAGGGTATCCTAGAGCTGATGGATGAGAGATTGGGCGCCTTCCGTGCCGAGGTGGCGGCCATGATGGGGTCGCGTACACTTACATTCAGGGAGTTCAGGGCATGTGGAGCTCCATACTATCATGGGGCGCGGGACCCCATAGCGAGTACTAGATGGTTGGCGGATGTGGCCAACGCGTTCCGCACTAGCAGGTGTCCTGAGGGGGACAAGGTCAGATTGGCGTCCTGTCTTCTGAAGGACAGGGCACGGGATTGGTGGGAGGAGGTCGGACATACCATTGGAGATGATGCAACATTGGATGCCATGACCTGGGCTGATTTCTCTACCAGGTTCAGGGCGGAGTTTGCACCAGTTATTGAGGTGCAGCAGTTAGCCAGAGAGTTCCAGGACCTCACCCAGACTACAGAGACCGTGGCGGAGATCACCGCCAAGTTCAGGGAGAGGGCTCTTCTTGTTCCTGAATATGCGGCCGATGAGGAAATGAAAAAGGCCCGTTATCATGAGATGTTGCGGAGCGATATCCGTCAGTTTGTGAGTCGGTCCAGCTGTAAAACGCTGGATGACATGATTGCTAGGGCTTGGGAGAGGGAGATTGATCTTGAGATGGAGAAGAAGAGGAAACCGGAGGCAGTTTCGGGTACAGGCAGTTCGGGAAAAAAGCCCAAGGTTTCTGATCACAGATCCAGGAGTCAGCAGAGCCACGGTCGATGTGGCAAGTGTGGGAGATTGCACGAGGGGGTGTGCAAGGCAGGGAGTTCCGGTTGCTACAAGTGCAGTCGGACTGGGCATTTGAGCAGGGATTGTACGCCCCTGCTACTGCCGTTGCAGCATCAGATCTAATTTGCTTTCAGTGCAATCAGAGGGGACATAAAAAGTCCCAATGTCCGAGTTTAGTTGTAGTAGGGAAGGTGGCTGCACCTGCCCCTGCTACTTTGAGGATTACAGATGGCCGGCAGGGCCGAGCCGCGGCGCCAGTGGCGAAGAGTAGGGCGTTTCAGATGACAGCAGAGGAGGCGCGAGCGACTCCTGATGTGGTGACGGGTATGTATCTTCCCTTCATCTCTTTATTATTATTGATTGATTATTGCTTATGATTGTATGTTTTATATAGGGTCGTTCTCTGTGAAAGGCATTTCTGCTATGGTATTATTCGATTTGGGGGCTACCCGATCATTCGTATCGCTTGCGCTTAGCAAGAGATTTAGCAGAGCTCCAGGGGAGCTGGATTGTCCACTAGAGCTTGAGATAGCAGATGACAGGACCGTGAGGGTCGCCAGAGTGCATAGAGGGTGTTCTCTTCAGTTGTTTGACGAGAAGTTTTCGGTGGACCTGGTTCCTATTCCCCTGCGAGGGAATAAGGTTATTGTAGGCATGGATTGGCTAAGCCCCAATGGGGCGGTGATTGATTGTGAGCTTCAGCTAGTGAGGGTTCGCACTCCCAGTGGGGGAGAGTTAGTGATTCAAGGCGAGAGGCCACAACGCGGACCAACCTTTTGTTCCGCCGCAAGGGCGAGGCGCTATTTTCAGCAGGGTTGCGCTGGTTATGTAGCTTATGTCTTGGATGCCCGGGAAGCAGGGTTGCGCTGGTTATGTAGCTTATGTCTTGGATGCCCGGGAGAAGGGCAAGACGACAGTTGATGATGTTCCGATAGTGCGAGACTTCCCGGATGTATTTCCCGAGGATTTACCGGGGATACCTCCTGAGAGGCAAGTTGAGTTTAGGATCGACCTGATTCCTGGTGCGGCTCCGATAGCCAAGGCACCGTATCGCCTAGCTCCCCATGAGATGCAGGAGTTGTCTATGCAGCTGCAGGAGCTGCTAGACAAGGGTTTCATTCGGCCGAGCAGTTCGCCTTGGGGAGCGCCGATCCTGTTTGTGAGGAAGAAGGATGGGTCGCATCGTATGTGTATAGATTACCGGGAGCTGAATAAGGTAACGGTGAAGAACCGTTACCCACTTCCAAGGATAGATGATTTGTTTGACTAGCTTCAGGGAGTGTCTTGGTTCTCCAAGATCGATCTACGCTCCGGGTATCATCAGATGCGGGTTAGGGATGAGGATGTGCAGAAGACTGCTTTCAGGACCAGGTATGGTCATTATGAGTTTGTGGTGATGCCATTTGGGCTCACCAATGCCCCAGCCACGTTCATGGATCTCATGAATCGCGTGTGCAGGCCGATGCTGGATCGGTCAGTGATAGTATTCA
This sequence comes from Lactuca serriola, assembly GCF_051521515.1. NCBI lineage: Eukaryota > Viridiplantae > Streptophyta > Magnoliopsida > Asterales > Asteraceae > Lactuca > Lactuca serriola. The sequence continues at coordinate 194,172,318 of NC_136412.1, read as the reverse complement.
TAGATGATATCTTGGTATATTCCAAGACGCAGGAGCAGCACGAGGAGCACCTGAGGGAGGTGCTAGAAGTTTTGAGGAGGGAGAAACTCCTCGCAAAGTTCTCCAAGTGTGAGTTCTGGTTGCGCGAGGTGCAGTTCCTTGGTCACCTCGTCAACCAAAAGGGTATTTTGGTGGATCCGGCCAAGATAGAGGCCGTGATGCAGTGGGAGGTCCCGAAGTCTCCATCTGAGATTCGGAGCTTCCTAGCGTTGGCAGGGTATTACCGGAGGTTCATTCAGGATTTCTCCAAGATAGCAGTGCCGCTCACCCGACTGACCAAGAAGTCGGTGGTTTTTCGTTGGGGGCCTGAGCAGCAGGCAGCGTTCTAGACCCTCAGGCAGAGATTGTGCGAAGCTCCGATCCTTACCTTGCCAGAGGGAGTAGAGGACTTCGTAGTCTACTGTGATGCCTCAATCACAGGTATGGGAGCAGTGTTGATGCAGCGAGGCCATGTGATAGCTTACGCCTCGAGGCAGTTGAAGCCTCACGAGGCTAACTACCCTACCCATGATTTAGAGTTGGGGGCAGTTGTGTTTGCCCTCAAGATTTGGAGGCATTATCTTTATGGGGTCCGTTGTACTGTCTACACGAATCACAAGAGTTTGAGGTACCTTATGAATCAGCCGAGTCTGAACATGAGGCAGAGGAGGTGGTTGGATGTGCTGAAGGATTATGATTGTGAGATCCTTTACCATCCAGGGAAGGCCAACGTGGTGGCCGACGCCCTAAGCCGCAAAGTGTCGGTAGCCCCTATCAGAGATTTGTGTTTGAGGATGACAGTGATTACTCCGTTGTTGGAACGGATCAGGGAGGCTCAGGTTGAGGGCCTCAAGGAGGAGAGGCAAAAGTGTGAAAGGATAGTGGGCCGAGTAGCTTCGTTTGATTATGACAGTCGGGGATTGCTGACACTTCATGGGAGAGTGTGGGTACCGTACTGGGGTGGAGTACGGCAGGTGTTGATGGATGAGGCTCATAAGTCTCGATTTTCTATCCACCCAGGGGCGACGAAGATGTATAGAGATCTTCGACCCGATTATTGGTGGCCCTGCATGAAGCGGGATGTCGCTTGGTATGTTGAGAGATGCCTGACTTGCAGGAAGGTCAAGGCGGAGCACCAGAGGCCTCACGGCAAGATGCAGCCGTTAGATATTCCCGTGTGGAAATGGGAGGACATCACCATGGATTTTGTCACCAAGCTTCCCAGGACCGCACGAGGAGTAGATTCGATATGGGTAGTAGTGGATCGGTTGACGAAGAGTGCTCATTTTATCCCGATCCAGGAGAGTATATCGGCAGAAAAGTTAGCCGATATCTATGTGCGGGAGATCGTGGCACGTCATGGAGTGTCGGTATCGGTGGTGTCAGACCGAGATGTCCGTTTTACATCCAGATTCTGGAAGCGGTTTCACGACGAGATGGGTACTCATCTTCATTTCAGCACCGCTTTCCACCCTCAGACAGACGGGCAGAGCGAGAGGACGATTCAGACCCTCGAGGACATGCTCAGGGCATGTGTTCTAGACTTCGGTGGCAGTTGGGATACGTATCTTCCGTTAGCGGAATTTTCATATAACAACAGTTATCATGCGAGCATTGATCGACCTCCCTTTGAGATGCTTTATGGGAGGAAGTGTTGGACCCCGATTTGTTGGGGCGAGGTCGGTCAGCGAGTCGTTGGGAGCATAGAGGTGGTGCTCAAGACGACCGAGTTGATTCAGCAGGTCCGTAGTAGACTGCAGACTGCATAGAGTCGGAAGAAGAGCTACGCCGACAGGAGGCGTTCAGACTTGGAGTTCCGGGTGGGCGATATGGTCCTCCTGAAGGTCTCACCCTGGAAGTGTGTCATCAGGATTCGGAAGAGGGGCAAGCTAGGCCCCAGGTTCATTGGTCCTTTCAGGGTTTTGGCTCGAGTGGGTCGGGTTGCTTATCGGTTGGATCTTCCTGTAGAGCTTAGCCAGATCCACAACACTTTCCATGTGTCTCAGTTGAGGAAGTGTTTGGTGGATGAGTCAGCAGTTGTTCCCCTAGAGGATATTCAGGTTGATAGCAGCCTGAATTATATTGAGAGGCCGGTGGCGATTCTGGACCGGAAGACAAAGACCTTGAGGAACAAGGGAATTCAGTTAGTGAAGGTGCAGTGGCAGCACCGGAAGGGGTCTGAATTGACGTGGGAGGCTAAGGAAGAAATGAGAGAGCACTACCCGGAGTTATTTGCAGATTCAGCCGTAGCAGACTTCGAGGACGAAGTCTGAGACAAGTGGGGGAGAATTGTAACGCCCCATCTCTGGTATGTTGTTCTTGTGGCATTTATTTAAAAGTTTTATTGAGGGACTCGGCGAGTCTATCGCCTGACTCGTCGAGTAGGGTCGAGTTTTTGTGCACGTGTTAGTCGGCGACTTGGTGAGTCCATATTCGGGACTCGGTGAGTCTGCCTGCCTGGAAGAAACCCTAAATCCCCGGGTTGCTCACTATATAAGCAATGCTATGTGCCCCAAACTCGCCTCCTTCACCCTCAGAGAGCTGTGAGAAAACCCTAATCCATCCCTTATTGTTTTAAGTGCTTTTGTGTGTGGATTTTGAAGGCTTGAAGAAGAAGAAGAAGAAAGGAGCAAAGAGAAGAGGTGTAGAGCAAAGATCCAAGGGCAAAATCAGAGTTCATTGAGGTATTTCTCGGATTCCTTCTGTTTTATGCTTTAGACCTCCATTAGAACTCTTCTAGGGCTAGTTTGATGCATTTTCCAAACCTTATAGTTGTATGGATGCCTTAATAGGTCGAGAGATCCCTAGATCTGTTCATTTAGGAGTTGTAGAGCCCGGATCTATTGCCTTTTTGAAGATGCTTTGCGTAAGAACCCTAGATCTAGCCTTTATTATGCTTTTTGAGTCTTATTATCTTCTTGGTCGCTTATGGGCACGTAAAGATAGAATCTTTACGTGCTAATCGAGCTAAGGAAGCCCAGATCTATAAGTTTTAGGCGCTGGATTCAAGCAGAATCGAGTTTAGAGTAGCTGCATGGATGTGACTCGGCGAGTCGGAAGAACGACTCGGCGAGTCAAGTCGCGAGTCCTATTTTTCCCTTTTTGAGTGATGTCGAGTGGAAGCCTGTGAGTAGTAGAGTGGACTCAGTGAGTTGGAGGGCAGAATCAGTAATGGAGGGACTCGACGAGTTGTTCATACAACTCGGCGAGTCCAAGGCAATATTCTTAGCTCAAGAACAACTCGTCGAGTTGTTCATATGACTCGGCGAGTCAGATGCAGATTGTCTGAGTTCTTAGATCGAGAGGATACTCGTCGAGTCGATGCCATACTCGACGAGTAGCCACGAGTAGGGTTGAGAAGTGAGATTAGAGACTCGGCGAGTTGGCGGCCCAACTCGGCGAGTCAGGTCAACTGTGGGTTGACTTTGACCGAGAGAGTTGACTTTGACCAAGGGTAAAAGAGTCATTTTACCCCAGTGCAGTGTGTAGCATTTGATTGAGTGTGTTTATGGATTTGTAGCCGGGGAGATAATGGAGCAGCAGCAGTTAGCTTCCAGAGGCATTCATACAACAGCCAGTTCATGAGGTGAGTTTCCTTTCAGTAGGAACGGGTCTACGCCCTCAATGTCGGCCCGTGTAGTTAGCAGTAGTCCCAGACTTTAGTCCGATGCAGTAGTTAGAGTGCTTGATGTCTTTGTGATTCAAGCATGTTTGTGTTATGTGTTCCGGAATCTGTTCCGATGCAGTATGCAGTATATGTGTTTATATTAGTTGATATGTGTTATGTTATGCCATGATCAGCCAGTTCCGGACTTCGGTCCGATGCAGGGGGCAAGGTCCCAGTCAGCTCCGGACTTCGGTCCGATGCAGTCAGTTCCGGACTTCGGTCCGATGCAGTTAGTTCCGGACTCCGGTCCGATGCAGAGGACAAGGTCCCAGTCAGTTCCGGACTTCGGTCCGATGCAGCTAGTTCCAGACTTCGGTCTGATGCAGTGGGCAAGGCCCAGTATGTGCTTTATATGTATTGTATGGTATGTGGTAGTTTGGGGGAGCTCACTAAGCTTCGTGCTTACAGTTTCAGTTTTGGTTTCAGGTACTTCCGCAAGCAAAGGGAAGAGCTCGGGATGATGGCATCGCACACACCATAGCTTCAGTTTTTGTCCTGGGAGTTGATTCCGTTAGCTGATATGTTTGGATATAGTTGTGATACAGTTTTCTTTCTCTCAGTATTTTATCATGGTTTTTTTTGAAACATGCGACGTATGATGTTGTTATGAGATACTTGGTTTCATGTTTTGTTATGATAAAAATTGAAATTTTTGGGTCGTATTTTTGGGTTGTTTCATTTCAACTCCCTCGTTTACCTTAAAATCAATTAAAAGGCACAACTAAGACCCAAAATCAAACTTAAAAGTCAAACCCTTTGATTATAGACCTCAAAACTCAACCTTAAAAGTCAAAATTAAAAAAAAGTTAAACTCAAAAGTCATACTTGAAAAGTCAAACTTAAAAGTCAAATTTAAAAAGTTAAACTCAAAAGTCAAACTTAAAAGTCAAATTTAAAAAGTTAAACTTAAAAGTCAAACCGAAAAATTAAATTTGAAAGTTTAAAAGTTAAACGAAAAAGTCAAAGTTTAAAGTCAAAGGTCAAACTTGGAAGTCAAAGTCAAAATTTAAAATCAAAAATTAAAAAAAAAACTATTATTTTTTTTAATTATTATTAATTAATTAATTAATTTATATTTTTTTTTTATGAAAAAAGAATTTAAAAGTAAAGGAAATTTAATTTTTGGGTTAAAAGTGTTAAAAAGTGAAAGTTGGAATCGACAGGAATGGTTTATGAATTAAATTCAGAAGTAGCATTACATCCAGTAACCTAGAGGAGTTGGAAGGAGCGTTGGTTTATTACCTAGGAGACCTAGGTTCGAATCCCAGCACCCCCAATTTCCATTTTAGTTTTTTTAAGTGCGAATGCGAGGAAGCTGCTAGCGAGGACGCTTCTAGCCGCGAACTTCGGACACGCTGCTGACCGCAACCTCGGACCGGCAGTAAACTCCGAGGTCGCAAGCTCGAAACGTGAACTTCGGGCAGCAAACTCCGGACCGTGAACCTCGGAAACCCTAGCTGCTGGCCGCCACCCCCTCGTAGATTACGACCAAAAACAGTGATTTTTGCCCTTTTTTGCTCCAAAACTCGATCAAAAACCATTTTTTATGAAAAACACGAAGAACAAACCCCCCTTATTTTTGCGATATCTTTCCAAAAATGCAAAAATATTTCGAAAATAAGATCAAATAATGCTCCAAATCTAACAAAATTGACTGATACAACTTGGCTCTGATACCAATTGTAAGTCCCTAATTTGCCTGTGTATCAATCAAATCCGTTTGATGGTGTGGAATCCCAATCAAACAGATTATTTCAGATCAAATAGAAGAGAATGAGAAGAAGAAAAATATGAATCTTGTATGTATTGATATGACTTAAAGCTCTAGATACAAAAGATTCACCTACATACGCTCCTTATTCTCTTTGGCCGTAAACTCCTTCGAGTTCATCAATTTGTACTCCTCACCCTAAGACCTCTATTTAAACTAGGAATATGGGTCGGATAACACATGGGCTGTAAATGAGTTTACGGTCGTAAACTCAGCTATAAACATGACCATAAACTCATAAATATTACATAAAAATACAATTGCCCAGAAAAGTAAAGTATAAACCATATTTTGACCCAACAATCTTCGCGATCAAATTCAACATACTCTTTCTTTAAGTTTCCTTCCCTTTGCTTGATCCTGCTAAATATCAAAATGCAACCGAGTCACATTTTGTATTAAGAATCATCAACTGGGAACCTAACAGAGTTAGATAGTGGACTTTACCTGAAGTAGAGTCAAACTTATTGACTATACTAGCCTTATGATCTTTAAGGTAAATTTGGCAGCTTCGCAACCAATGCCCTTTCCTTTTGGCAATAGAACCATATGGATCCTTTGGGAATGGTACATGGGATAATCTCAGACTTAGCCTTTCTCTTTACCATTTGGTCAACCGATTTGACTATGGCCGGTCCCTTTCCATTGGGAAGAGAATGTTTTTTCTGGATTTCCAGTGTCACCATTTTCAATGTCCATAAAGTTTTGGGAAGTCGATCTTCTAATCAAATTTGCTTTAGTAGCCTTCCAAATCATTGCTGATTCAGCAGCACCAAGCAAATAGATAAGATCATTAAGGGTCTTGTCATAGTCTGTTTCATAGGAGTCCCAAAGGAACTCACTATGTGACTTAGAAAGTGATTGAACCACTAACTTTCTCAAGACTTTGACACCCAACTCTCCCGGCTTGTCAGTATGTGACTTCATCTCCAAGATGTGATCACACCTAGACCTTGGCTTGCCAATAAGGCTTGAGTGACTTTGAACTTGTGGGTTGGGGAGAATAATTGGAGGAGGTGGAGGAAGTGAAGTTCCAAGAGATTTGGGAAGATCATAGATGTCTGAACTAGACATCTTTTGGGAGATATTCAAGATAGTTGATTTAAAGTCCTTAATATGACACCCAATATGAAATATTAAGGCTAGGACCCAACACAATATTTTATAACTTGGAAGAGGGATGTCGTAATCCAAGCTATAAAATATTTGAAGGTAGGTGAATGAATATTCACCAATTTCCACCATGAAAACGAAATAATTTAGTTAGGTTTTAATTGGTTTTGAAACTCCTAGTTCTTTTGAGATTCATTGAACTTTTCAATGGCATGTTTCAATCTCGAGTGTGCCCTTCAGGTTTTGTGACTGGGATGCCGATGATCACAAAACAAGCTGTGAAGTAACCATGCAAATTACTTGGTACCCTTAAGTGTTTACCCCTCAATCGATGTGCCGGTTAACCACACACGCTCCATCGATACTATGATAAACATTAAATTACCCTTTGCCTACCTTGTTAAATACGAGTTAGTGTGCCAGTTAACCACACACGCTCCGCTAACCGACTTAAACAAATTGCAAAGTTTAATTTCATGGATTAGCACCTTATTCACATTTTCCTAAGTAACTAAGATTGGGTATTTATAAAATGTTTAGTTACTTAGTATTTATCATTAATACTTTTAATAAAGGGAGAATTATAGTCCTTGTCCTACCCGTTCGGCTAACGACCCTCCACCGGTCAAGGAAGCGGTGGGTCAGAGTGGACACCCATTAAACTGCCATTTTATAGGCAGTAACCTTATACCCCCCCCTTATAGACTGGCTTCGTGAATGAGGCCTACTAACGGTAAGACTAACTTGCTCTTATATATATATATATATATATATATATATATATATATATATATATATATATATATATATATATATATATTAACTAATAATATTATAAAGTATAAGGGTTGAATGTTAACTTTTAAAATTCTAAGGGCTAACTTGGAATTAAAGTATTCATAAGAGAAAACTTTTCAAATTCCAAAACTTGAGGGCAAGTTTTGTACCTTTCAAAACTTTTCTATTCCATAACTTATGTGTTTAAAGTAGTTTTAATTAAAAAACTCTTCAAGTTCCATAACTTGAGGACAAGTTATGGAAAACTTTAATCTAATTAAGAAAGTGACTCTTCATAATTCATAACTTATGGAAGCTTTATGAGTTTAACTAAGGTTACACATATTTTATTTAATGAAGAGACTCTTGAACCTCCACAACTTGAGGACAAGTTATGGAGTCATAAAACCATTTAATGAGAACAAGACTCTTCATTTTTGTAACCTATGACAATTTTTATAAGTTTTAAGAAACTTAAGTGTGACTTTTCATGTAACTTGAGGACAAGTTACACAAACACATTTTAGAATCAACTTTTAGATTAAAATGGATTGAAAACAACTATTCAATTAACTTTTCTATTAATCTAAGCAACTCATATGAACAAGATAATACACATCAAACTTTTTCATGTAATTAGCATAACTTTTAAACTAATACAAAACATGAATCTATTGACAATTATCTTTGAAATTGGATTAGCATGAACATTACCACATCAAAACAAGTTTATAAGTCCAAAAACATCTTAAGGTAATGTTCCTAGTCCAATTCCATCCAAAAAAGTCGAATATGTGCTGTCTGGGGGTCCAACTCGTCGAGTGCATGAACCAACTCGGTGAGTTGGATCGTTTTGAACATTTTTAAGGCATGGACTCGCCGAGTCCCCTGATGTACTCGCCGACTTCGTTGTCCAGAAAGCAAAAAACTTCAATTTTTTCAGCAGCTTTGCAAGTGTAACAAGAAAACAAACATGGCTCTGATACCACTATTGGGTTTTGAGCATTCTAACACTCCTATGGTGTACATGCAACCCTATAAACCTTGAATCTATGTTTTCTCTATTATACATGCAAATAAGAACTTTCCAAGGCTTTAATCCTAACTAGCATATTATGAAGCTCTTATACTACAAAGTACTAGTTAGATGACATACCTTTATGATGTAGGTTGATGTCTTCAAGCTTTAAGAGCTTAGCCCCAATAGTGTGGAAGCCTCAAGTGGAATCAAAAATCACCAAAACACCTTGGAAGACTTTGAGAATAAGAATACTTTGATTCTCTCTAGTGAAATTGGCTAGCCCTCTTAGTGTACCTACACTAGTGCCAATTTCACCAACCAAGGACATCTTTATATAGTGTGGAGACTAGGGTTAAACCCATGACCTTTCATTTCATATGATCCATGGGTTAAACACTCCATGGACTATCCATGAAAGCTTAGCCCAACCTAAATGAACCTGGCCCATTCCATATATATATATATATATATATATATATATATATATATATATATATATATATATAAGAATCCATATTTAATTAGTTCATTTTGATCACTTAATTAATTCTAAATTAAGTTTTGATCGATACTAATTAAATAATATGATTCCATATTAATATATTAGAGCTTATAATATATTAATATACTATTCTCAAAAGATTATCCATATAAATTGTGCCGGTGAAGTGCAACCCAAATGGACCATGCCGGGTCGGGTCAAGTACATACCAAATATAGTTATGGACTTAGACATTAATCCAATAGTAACGCTCCTCAAACAACCTCAAAACACAATCTCGGTAGACCTCTGATGCTCGCACTGATCGGTCGTCCGCAATCTCGACCTCTAGAAGGCAATCTAACATGCCCGAGGACTCAGAAAACCTCTTGCTGAGTGCAAGAGAGACAAACGATCGGGTAGCACCCGAATCAAACAACACCTGAACTGGGATACCGTTCATATGGAACAATCCTAAACAGAGAACACATTTAACATATCAAAATCATAGCGACATAGCATAAAAGGTTAAGGAGAAGAAATCATACTCGTCGCCACATCGGGTGCGGCACGTGCCTCCTTGGCTGTCAACTGGAAAGCCCAAATCCTCACCACTGGAGCCTCTGGCTTGACCTTCCGGCCATCCGTAACCCGTGTCATTGATGGAGTTGGCGAGACCACTGGCGTTGTTGCTACTGTCAACCTATAAGTCCCTCATTTGCCTATGTATCAATCAGATCCGTTTGATGGTGCGGAATCCCAATCAAACGGATGATGTCAGATCAAATAGAAGAGCAGGAGAAGAAGAATAATATGAATCTTGAATGTATTGATGATAAGAATTAAGTTCCTTTACACAAGATTCACACACACTAACACACACTAAAGTTCCTATCTTCTTCTCTCTTGGCCGTACACTCTACTCCTCACCCCTAACACCTATATATACACAAGGGAATATGGGCTTGGTGAACATGGGCCGTAAATGGGTTTACGGCTGTAAATGGGTTTACAGCCGTAAACCTGTTTACGGCCGTAAACACTGACCGTAAACCCCACCTGACTGTAAACTAGACTGTAAGCTCATAAAATATTACATAAAAATATAATTGCCCAGAAAAGCAAAGTGTAAACCATATTTTGACCCAATAATCTCCCCCTTGGTTTATAACTTCCTTTTCTTAATTGACCCAACAAGCTCCCCTTAAAAAGTAGCTGGCTTTTCTTGTCAATCTTCATCGAGAGCTTGGCTTCAACATTTATCTTCAATGAATGACTTCATCTTGAGCACTTTGGCAATTCTTCAAGATTTGGAATTGAACGCACATTGGGTGAGGATGCTTGATGTACTGATTCGTGAAAGATGACGCTTTCAGCTTGAGAATCTTCAGAGAGAACTTCAGAGAGAAATAATTTTCTAGATCACTTCAGCAGGTTTATAGATAGCAGCAGATTGATTGAGGAGGCTTCAATCCAATCCGTCACATAATCTTCAAGTGCAGCTTCACCTTGCTTCTGGAGTTGAAAAATTGAATGTTGAAAGAATAATCTTCATTTCTTGCTCATTCGAATGAGAATTCTTCGATGATCACGAATGAAGCATTGGCTTAGAAATCTTCAACACAAACTCCATGAGTCTTATCTATACCTGAAATCACTTTTCAAGACAAAACAAAACTAAAAGAAAACTTAAAACAGAAACAAAACAGAAATAACACTATTTTTGCATTTTTAATTTTCTGATTTTTCTTTGATTTTTGATTTTTGATTTTTTAAATTTAATTCTCCCTTAATATTTAAATTAGAAGAACACTATGAACAAACTTTAAAAAAAATAGCTAACTTTAAGAGTGATTTGGGATCAAAGTTTTTAGACAACCTTTATCCGTTTATCAGTACCTCTCCCTTCATGAATAGATATGGTCAATCGCTGGTATTGTGGTCCACTTAAACACGAGAGATAGTGACAAAATTAGGACATACTATAAGTGACAAGACAATGTGATCCTAAGTTCCTAGATAATATTCCTTAAGAACCATTCATCTGACGACGACCAAAGATATTGTTGTCCACCTAAATTGAGCAGCGAGATCTACAGACAATCTATATGTGTTCAATTTTAATTGTACTAGAACGTGTTTCCCGCTTCCTGATATGCTCCAGCCATCAAGGACTTCCAAAATACTCCTTACACCGGGTGAGCATACAATTATTAAGAGAGAAGATAGATTTAGAATGCATATGCTGTACATCCAGGTCGGATCTCTTCCAATCATGCAAAGGATGAAACATATGACTAACTGAAGTTTCAGAGGGATTGAGAAGAGAATGGTGCATATACTGTGTACCAGGTCGGATTGTGAGTCACGAAAAGGAGACAGTATATGGCTAACAGATAGAAAGAATTGCATAGAGAGAAGATGCAAAGAGATAGAATCACATATGTTATAGTCCAGGTCGGATCTCTCGATCACACAGAGGAGGCAACATATGACTAACAGACAGAAAGAAAGAAAATAACCTTCTACAAACCTAGTTTATCGGACTTCCCTAGTCACCCCATCCAACCGGAATTAAGGACAGAATCCGCACATCGAGGAAAATTGAATCTACAGTTCTAGATATGGGTTCATTAGTGTGACCGGTAGATTCTCATGTATATCTCCCTGCTCAACCTATCCGAGCGTCGTATTGTTAGGCAAACGGATCTAACTAGGTCAATGTTTGTTAAGTCCTTGAATTTCTTAAGTTTTAACTCCTCCTAGTCAAGTCCATTTAAAATCTTTCGTGCCTACCAGCGCATCGAACATAGAGCCTAGACAATTAAGATTCAGTCGCTTACACATATTCAGATTGCCTGTTATCACATGATTATATCACTTCCCGTCACAAGACCTACAAACAAAACTGTCAGCAATATTTTTAATTTTCTGAGTATTTTTTTTTATTGTTTTTGGATTTTTGGAATTTTTTTATTATTTTTGGATTTTTGATTATTTCTCCCCCTAAATGTGTGCATGGGTGAGAATAAAAATAAAAGAAAATGAAATGCACAAATTTAATCTATCCTAAGAAATTAAAAAATTAAAAATAAAAAATAAAATTAAAAATAAAAATAAAATAAAATTGAAAATAGAATTAAAGAATTAAGAAAAAAAATAAGATAAAAAAACTTAATCCTCAAAACGAATCATTTTCAGAAAAGCTACAAGCACATCGCAACGAGCTTTGTTAAATGGCTTTGTGAACAAGTCCGCCACATTATTATCAGTGTGGACCTGTTCCAGCCGGATTAGCGAACATTCATAATAGTCTCTGATGAAATGAATTTTAATATCGATGTGCTTGGTTTTAGAATGTTAGACTGGGTTTTTGGCAATTTGAATAGCAGCTTCATTATCACAATAAATGGGGGTTTCTAAATAATTCAAATCGTAGTCCAACAACTGATGTTGGATCCAGATAACTTGAGAGCAACAGCCCGATGCAGCAACGTATTCCGCCTCCACTGTGGAAGTTGAGACAGTGTGTTGCTTCTTGCATTGCCACGAAACTAGTCTGTCACCTAGGTATTGACATCCTTCTGAGGTTGATTTACTGTCAAGCTCACAACCTCCATAATTACTGTCAGCAAAGGCATAAAGATCAAATTCAGAATTCTTCGGATACCAAAGACCCAATTTTGGGCTCCCTTTGATATACCGAAAGATTCTTTTGACAACAATAAGATGTGAAAGTTTAGGATCAGCCTGATAACGTGCGCATTGACAAACTACAAACATGATGTCAGGTCGGCTTGCAGTAAGATACATCAGCGATCCGATCATCGATCGATAGTGAGTCTGATCTACGGATTCGTCTTCAGGATCTGGAGTCAGAAGAGGTCGTTCAGCCATTGGTGTTGAAGCAGATTTAGCATCGTGAAACTCGAACTTCTCAAGAATATCATCCACATACTTGGCTTGATGTAGCAGGATTCTGGTTGAATTATGTTTAACCTGAAGCCCCAAAAACATGGTCATTTCTCCCAACGAACTCATTTCGAACCGTTTCTTCATTACACCTTCGAATTCTTTGCAGAGCTGCGGACTGGTTGACCCAAAGATGATGTCGTTAACATAGATTTGCACAAGAATTTGATCATTTCTGACATGCTTGATAAACAAAGTCTGATCGATGGTGCCACGTGAATAGCCATGCTCGAGCAAATGCTTTGTTAGGGTTGCGTACCATGCTCGAGGAGCTTGATGTAACCCATACAATGCCTTGTCCAACTTGTAGACATGATTGGGAAATTTTGGGTCAACGAACCCAGGAGGTTGATCAACGTAGATTTCTTCCTTCACCTTACCATACAAGAAGGCAGTCTTGACCTCCATTTGATACATGGTAAAGTTCATGTAAGAAGCATATGCTAGAAAGATATGAATAGCCTCCAGGCGAGCTACTGGAGCATAAACTTCAGTGTAATCAAGACCCTCAACTTGCCGAAACCCGTGAACTACCAATCGAGCTTTATTTCGCACAATAACCCCTGAATCGTCCTGCTTATTGCGATAAACCCATCTTGTGTCAAGAGACTTCTTTCCTTTTGGTAACTCAACTAACTTCCAAACACCGAGTTTTTCAAATTGATGCAGTTCCTTATGCATTGCATCTACCCAGCTGGGCTCATTCAGAGCCATTTCAACATTCTTGGGCTCTATTTGAGAGATAAAGCAAGAGTAGAGACAAGTATTAACATCTCCACTCTGACTTCTTGTTTTAACACCGTCGCCCAACTGACCAATGATGTTATCGATCAGATGATCGCATTGAAGTCTTGAAGGTATCTCTTGGCTGATATCATTGAGAGAGACAGGAAGAGTGTGAATGTTGATACCACCTTCATTTGCTGATTGAGGCGCTCCAGAAGGCTCTGCCACAAACTAATTTGAGATAAATTCAGGAAAGAGTAGTTCCATAAAGGTTGAAGTGGTTGCGGAAGCGTTATTAGGCATGAACTCTCTCTCCATAGGTGTAGATGGTGTAGCTTCAGCATCAGGAGTATCCTTTTAGACTGGAGATTTAGGTCTATCAAGTTGCACAGATGACTCTCTCTCTGGTGAAGCAGACAACTCCCCCTCAGGAATAGCAAAGGACTCCCCCTTAGACATAGCAGAGGACTTCCCCTCAGACGAAACCGGAGACTTCCCCTTGAATGAAGAAGGGGATGCAGATGGAGGTCTGTAGACAACTTCTTCGTCTTCGTCTTCAGAAATCTTCTTCAAACCAGAAACAGATCCAGATGAGCCGCTCGAAGACATATTTATTGATTTGAATAGCGATCTGTAATCAAACAGCCAATCCGGACCCACTCTAGCGTCCGCCTCATTTTTTTCCAACCAACGCACGTCATACGATTCCATAATTTGTTTTGTCATCTTATTGTAGACTCTATAGGTAGTGCGAGCAGCATACCCTATGAAGTAATAGTCATCGGACTTTGCATTGAACTTTGGGTTGACATCTAAGTGAAGAAGAGTGCAAGGGCAGCCAAATACACAGAAATGACTGACTGATGGCTTGTGACCATAGAGAATCTCATACGGGGTCTTCATCTGAGCTTTGTTGATCAACACTCGATTATGAACATAACAGGCAGTGTTTATTGCCTCGGCCCAAAAGAAAACCGGTAGCTTTGAATCACACAGCATCGTCCTTGCGGCGTCCTTTAAAGTTCTGTTCCTTCTTTCAGCAACACCATTTTGTTGTGGTGTGTGAGCAGAACTGAATTGATGCAGGATACCCTTTTCTACGCAAAAGTGATCGAGTACAGAATTCTTTAACTCTGTTCCGTTGTCGATACGAAGCGCCTTCACTCGATTGTTAGTTTGGTTTTCAACTAATACAATGAACTTCTTTATCAAATCAGCAACTCTAGCTTTGTTGGATAGAAAGAAAACCCACGTAAACCAAGAGAAATCATCAATCACAACTAGACAATAAGAACTTTTGTTGATACTGAGGACATTTACTGGACCAAACAGATCCATATGTAGCAATTGAAGCAACTGGCTAATTGAGTTGACCTGTTTTGGCAAGTGTGGTTTTCTATGATGCTTTCCTTGTGCGCATGACACACATTTTTCAAACGTGATGAAGTCTTTGACAGGCAATCCACGGACCATCTCATTCTTCGCAAGACGATTCAAGTTCTTGGCATTAGCATGACCTAGTCTTCTGTTCCACAGCATTGCAATTTGTTCGGAGATCTTGGAGAAAAGGCGCGTAACTTGTTCTGGAAGATTGCTATTCATATCAATGATATAGGAATTTCCATCCCTTTTAGATTTTACAAGAATCCACTCTTCTAGGATGACAAAGCCTGGCTTGAGAATCATGCATTCCTTATTAGTGAAATGCGTAGAATAGCCCTTGTCACAGATCTGAGAAACACTTAACAAACTATGCTTTAGCTCGGGAGCAAAATTAATATTCTCGAAACTTAAAACCCCATTTGAGACAATTCCTCGTTGAGTGATTTTACCACCTTCTCCACCCGCAAAGGAGATATATCCCCCATTAAATTATTGAATGTTGTGCAGTTGGGCGATATCTCCTGTCATATGCCGGGAACAGCTGCTGTCAACGAACCAAGGTCTGACAACATTTCCCCGTAACTGTCCCGGAAAAATGTGTGGGTTTAATTAAATTTAGGAACCCAGGTCATTACTTTCTTGGGTGGCCCCGATGCCTTTTCAGATTGATAATTTTCGGAATTTTTAGAGGACACGGAAGATGAATTGGAGGCTAGTTTGGGCAGCCATTTATAATTGGGTTTTCTAATAGTCCCGGGTGTTTTTGAGGTTGAATGTCTATCAGTTTGCTTAAGGCATGTGGGTTTTCTACCAGATTTGGTTGAAGACTCACTACTGCCTCTTGATGAAACCGAACTTGGCTTGGCCACACTCAGTTTTATCAAACTGCCTGGGACTTTGTGATAAAAAAACCTTTTTATGCTTTTGAAAAATGGCTCGTTTTCTACTCCGATCATCTTTCCAATCATCATTCCGGGAACGATTTCTAGAGGACTTTCTAGTTAAAGACCTTCATCTGGATTCATTCTTTCCTCTTGGAAATTCGAAATGTACAAACATACGATTTTGACAATTTCTAGCTATATGACCACCATCACCACGGTTGAAACAAATTTGTTTGTTATGGTTATAACTTGTGCTACATTGATCAAATTTGTTTTCCATACTATCACCCTTTCTTCTCTCATAAGAACATGAAAAAGAATTAGGTTGTGAGGCAAGTGACGGTACATTAGATGGAGAAGTTTGTGAAACTAGTGGTTCTTCAAAATTATTATCACACACATTAGAATTGTCAACCAAATTGTTCAAACTAGACAATTTCAAACCATTCAAAACAGTATCAGAAGTAATAGAAACACCACCACAAAAAACATTGTCATTTGAAACATCAGAAAAAATATTGTATTTATTCAAAACTAAAACTTCAGGTTTAGACTCGATTTTATTTTCAGAAACATATCCTTCAACTTCGTGCTTTGACTGATTCAAGGATTGATCTGCAGGAGAAGTAAAAATGTTAGTTCTTTCAACATTAATAAATCCTCCTGAAATAAAACCAGACGGCTTGCCATAAACCATAAATGGTTCATTAGCAATCTCTTCTTTGGACAAAGGCTTGTGTTGATATGAATGATTGAAGGGAGGGGACACTTGATTATAACCTAGACCCTTTGATTGATTTTTCTTAAATTGCATGCAGTCGTCTATCATATTAGCAACTACCTCACTTGAAACATCATATTTTCTAAAATCAAAATCAGCTGTTTCAAATTTGCCCTTTAAAGATTCAATTTCAGCCACTAGTTCAGCGTTCTGTTTCACTACATAATCATAATTTTCACATTTATTACTGTAGTCTTCTTGAAGTCTCCTAAAGTCTTTTATTTTGGATTCCAATTGGGCTTTAAGTGGTTTTTGACCTTTTCTGAGTTGGTAACCTTCATATCTAAGGTCTTCTACTTCCCTTTTTAGTGAGTCATTAAGTTCATGGAGAATATTAAGGCTTTCTACTTCACTGCCTAATGTCTCAATTTTCTCATGCAGAGTTTTAACATAATCAATACAAGCTTGAGAGCATGATGGTAAACTTACCTCGGTTGTATTAGGTTCATGTGAAGAGGATACCATCAACGCAAACTACAGCTCCATCATCTTATCTTCAGCTGCCACAATCTCTGTCGGGGCATCATCACAAACTTGTGCCAGGTGGGCAGTTTCAGGTCTAGAAAAGTTCAGGGCCTGCATCTGATCCTCCCAATTAAATGACTGAGCGACCATAGCCTTCTCGTTGTTCATTTGAGTGCCACTTCGATTGTTTCTGACTGCAACAATTGTCCTATCATTATTTAATCTTTTATATAGCTGTGGACAATCACGAGCAAAATGCCCTGGCTCGTGGCAGTTGAAACATCGCAGCTTTCCCTTGCTTAACCCAACCTTCTTGTCAGCACTCATCCCCCAGTTGTTCTTTCTAGTCTTTTTGGCAAACTCTTTCGCCCTCAAGACTGCCATGGCAATTTGCCATGTAATATCCATCTCCTCAATGTCTTCAGGGTGAATCTGATCAAGATCGGCAAATGATAGTTGGGGTGGAAGATCCCCGTCTACGAGTGCATTGTAGCAATTGACAATCCCTGAAGCAAGTGCAAGATTCTCATCACCCTCCTTTCCCTTTGAAGAAGAAGCCCCAGTTGAGGATGAAGCAGCTTGAGAAGCTACGAACGATTGATTCTACAAGAAAGGCATGGTCGGTGCAGAGGAAGCTGATTGAGTGGGAAAAGTATGAATCTGAGCTTGCGAAGTATTAAATGATGAACCTGCAGAAGGAAGAGAAAGAAAAGGATGAAAGCGCATTGTTAGAAGAGATGCCAAGGTTCGCAGCTGAATATGAGTTCACATGGTTGATCTCCCGCTGCTTGTCATCAATATCACACGCCTTGATGACTGCCATCACTTCAGTGAGAGAGAGAGAGAGACGACTGAGATCCTTAGTCTTTTTGATGACAACTACATTCATGTCCCAAGATTTTGCGAGAGCATTTAGTAGCTTCTTGTTTATCTCTAACTTTTTATAGAAAATCCCAGCCACAGTCATTTCTGTATGAGAGATGTGAACCGATGCAGCTGTGTTTCAAGAGTCTCTCCAGGAACATAATTGAACATATTGAATCGTTGTCACAACATGTCTTGGCGACTCTCTTGCATGTCTTCGTTCCCTTCATAAACCTCAATTAGGGCTTCCCACAAAGCCTTAGCAGACGTATACTTTCTGAAACCTTGAACAATATCTGGTGATAGGGCCATGGTCAAGATGGCCAACGCCTTCTCCTGCTCTTCCACACTCTCAAAGTCTTCATCAGTGTAATTTTCTATCTTTTTGTCAACCACTTGACCTGCAACTGTAGTGGTTATTCTGACTGGATCCTTGATGATGCATTTCCAGATCTTGAAGTCTTTCATTTTTATGTATTTCTCTATTCTGTACTTCCACTCAGGAAAACCATCAGCATACATTAACCTTGGAATTCGTGTAGTGGTGCCCATGACAGCATCAAGTTCTTGAAAATGATTTTGACTTTGAGATTCCATTTTTATTATTTAATAAATGTGAAATAAAAAGCAAATTAATTAAAATTTAAATTGAGTTCTTGGTCACAGTTAAAATCCGATTTACTGTCAAAAAGAGTTTACTGCCCAAAATTAGTTTGTGGCCGTAAACTCTAAGTTTGCGGTTGAAAAGAGAATGTGGTTGAAAAGAGAATACGGTCCAAGGTTCACGGTGCAAGAATACTTAGTCTTCGATTCCGGGTTTACGGTTCAAGAATGCAATTCACGTTTGAAGAACTATGATGAGATTGCGGCCGTAAATAGAGATTACGGCCGTAAGCTCGAGCCGTAAACAACGTTTTTGCAGTTTCTTGATGAAACCAAAAACCCTCTTGCAGAAAAACATGAACTTAATCTCTAGCCAACAAAAACTTGCTTCAAAAACGATTGTAGAATGCCTTTGACGTTGGTTTTGCTCTGATACCAATTGTAAATCCCTAATTTTCCTATGTATCAATCAGATTCGTTTGATGGTGCGAAATCCCAATCAAACGGATGATGTCAGATCAAATAGAAGAGAAGGAGAAGAAGAATAATATGAATCTTGAATGTATTGATGATATGAATTAAGTTCCTTTACACAAGATTCAAACACACTAACACACACTAAAGTTCCTCTCTTCTTCTCTCTTGGCCGTCCACTCCTTGTGTTTCATCAATCTCTACACCTCACCCCTAACACCTACATATACACAAGGGAATATGGGCTTGGTGAACATGGTTCGTAAATGGGTTTACGACCGTAAACCTGTTTACGGCCGTAAACACTGACCGTAAACCCACCTGACCGTAAACTAGACTGTAAGCACATAAAATATTACATAAAAATATAATTGCCCAGAAAAGCAAAGTATAAACCATATTTTGACCCAACACAACCTGGGGCAGTTGGCCTTCTTATGGCCTCGCTACTTGCAGTGGAAACACAGCAACTCAGATGTGTTCACGACCCTAGGGTTTACGGCCAATGTGTTCACGGCCACATGAGTTTACGGTCGTAAACTCATGATGATTAGTGCCAAATGGTGTTTTAAGGTCTTACAAATCACAAGGAAATGTTCTAGCCTCAAGTCCAAGCCTTAGGAAGAGTTTAAGGCTCATATGCACCTCTAACTAGGGTTTACGGCCAAGGGAGATGCTCTTGGTCATAAACACCTCTTGTTCTTGGGAAATGGACGATTTCAAGGTGTTTAACATGTGTTTCAACTAGATATCGAGTATAGGGAAGTAATACTTACGATATAGAAGCTAAAAAGGTTGATTTTGGACCAAAACACTAGTGTGTGTTCTTGGTGTTTCTTGAAGATCTAACCTAAAAGATGATTGTTAATGGATGGAATCAACGGGTGATGCTAGTTAAGAAGATGTTGTAACTAATCAAGGGATAAAACACTTACATTTTTGAAGTAAAATGAAGATCCTTGATGATAGTTGAGAGCAAAACCCAATTTCTTGAGTTAGGAGTGGTAAAAGTGTTGAAAAATGGCCAAGTATCATATATATATATATATATATATATATATATATAGCCAATAGTTTACGGCCACCATGAGTGTACGACCATAAAATCATGTGCCCTGGCCGTAAACTCCTTATAAAGGGGTTTATGGCTTGTTTGTTGGTGTTGAACTTCATTTGACACATCCTAACACTTAATCCTTTGATGTACTAGGCTTAGAATGCTCAAACAGACTCTAAACAGTACTAAAAGTTAGCAAAAACAAGTCTGACTTTGAATGAATTGAATGGTTGTAAAAGATAGAAATTTTGGGTTGTCACATCATCCCCCCATTAAAGAGAATTTTGTCCTGAAATTAGAGCTTAAGCAATTAAGTAGTTACAAATAACTAAGCGAAAAGTTGAGGATATTTCAATTTCATTTGATCCTCGCGCTCCCAAGTGAATTCAGGTCCTCGCTTGGCATTCTAGCGAACCTTCACTCTCGGGATACAGCTTTGCTTCATTTGCTTGACCTCTTGGTCCATGATCTCTACTGGTTCCTCCACGAAGTTGAGGCTCTGGTTGATCTCGATCTCGTCGAGTGGGATTACAAGAGTCTCATCGGATAGACACTTTTTCAAGTTCAAGACGTGGAAAGTAGAATGTGCGTTACTAAGTTCGCGGGATAGGATGAGTTTGTAAGCTACAAGGCCGATTCTAGCGAGAATCTCGAAAGGCCCTATGTATCTTGGATTTAGCTTTCCACGCTTTCCGAAGCGTATCAAGCCTTTCCAGGGGGAGACCTTCAAAAGAACACGGTCGCCAACCTGGAATTCCAAAGGTTTCCTTCGCTTGTCTGCGTAGCTTTTCTGTTGGTCTCTAGAGGCTTTCAACCGTTCACGAATCTGAACGATCTTTTCTGTCGTTTCCCAAATGATCTCTGAACCTGTGAGAGTGCTGTCAGGAATTCGTCCTTTAGCTTATTGTGTGTCATCCACCTCAGCCCAACACAGAGGGGATCTGCACTTCCGGCCATAGAGGGCTTCGAATAGAGCAGCCTTTATGCTCATGTGATAACTATTGTTGTAGGAAAACTTGACAAGGGGTAAATGAGTATCCCATGCCTTCCCGAAGTTGATCACACAGGCTCGCAACATATCTTCCAAGGTTTGGATAGTTCTCTCACTTTGTCTGTCGGTCTGTGGATGGTAGGCTGTACTCATGTCCAGCCTCGTTCCTAGGGAACTTTGTAGCGACTGCCAGAACCTTGAAGTGAATCTACTATCTCCATCAGAGATAATGGATATAGGAACACCATGTAGTCGTACAATATCCCTAATGTATGTTTGGGTTAGTTTCTCCATCTTGTCAGTTTCTTTGATGGGCAGGAAGTGTGCAGACTTTGTTAACCTGTCAATGATCACCCAAATGGTATCGAGACCACCCGTTGTCTTGGGAAACGGTATTTGACCTTGACCTTGGCACAAGTAAGGCATTTACTCACGAAGGTAGCAATCTCTGCTTTCATGTTAGCCCACCAGTATAACTTTTTAAGATCCAGATACATCTTATCTGAACCTGGGTGGACGGAATATTGGGTGTTGTGCGCTTCGGTCATGACCAAGTCTATGAAGCCACCATGTTTTGGTGTCCAGATCCGGTCCATGAGATACAAGGCTCTACCACCCTTGACTTCCAAGTTCTTATCCATCCCTCTTAGGGATTCACCCACCACATTTTCAGGTTTCAAGGCTTCGAGTTGAGCCTCTTTAATTTGTGTGGACAGATGTGAATGGATAGTCATTGTCATTGATTTGACTATACGACCAGTATATTCTTTCCGACTTAGGGCATCTGCTACTACGTTGGCTTTACCCGGATGATAACGAATTTCACACTCGTAGTCATTAAGTAGATCGACCCACCGTCGTTGCCTCATATTGAGTTCCTTCTGGTTGAATATGTGTTGAAGGCTCTTGTGGTCTGTAAAGATAGTGCTTTTCGTACCATACAGGTAGTGTCTCCAGATCTTTAGAGCAAACACAACTGCTCCTTGCTCAAGATCATGTGTGGTGTAGTTTACTTCGTGCGTCTTCAGCTGTCTTGAGGCATAGGCGATAACCTTACCTCGTTGCATCAGAACACAGTCGAGCCTTGGTTGGATGCATCACAATAAACCATGAAGTCTTCTATCCCTTCTAGGAGGGATAGTATCGGTGTGGTGCATAAGGCTCGCTTCAGCGTTTGGAATGCTTTCTCTTGCTTCTCTTCCCAGTCAAAGGCCACACCCTTCTGGGTCAATGTCGTAAGAGGTTTCACAATCCGTGAGAAGTTTTGTATGAACCTGCAATAGTAGCCAGCGAGGTCTAGAAATTGATGAATTTCAATAGGCATCTCTGGTTCTAACCAGTTCTCAATGGCTTTGATTTTGGAAAGGTCCACGTGGATTCCTTCTTCTCTAACCACGTGACCTAAGAATTCGACTCTGCGGATCCAAAATTCACATTTAGAGAACTTCACGTAGAGCGTCTCTGATCGTAGTGTTTCTAGGATCTGTCGTAGATGCTTACTATTCTCTTCCTCACTACGAGAGTAGATAAGTATGTCATCAATGAATACAATGACGAACTGATCCAAGTAAGGACGACATACCCTATTCATTAAGTCCATGAATACTACGGGTGCATTGGTCAATCTGAATGGCATCACTACGAACTTGTAGTGTCCATAACTAGTTCGAAAGGTTGTCTTCAGAACATCCTCCTCTAGCACTCGTAACTGGTGATACCCAGATCTCAGATCAATCTTTGAAAAGTAATTCGACCTTTGCAGTTGGTTGAACAAATCATCTATGCAAGGTAGAGGGTAACGATTCTTAACCGTAAGCTTGTTGAGTTCTCTATAGTCGATGCACATACAGAACGATCCATCTTTCTTCTTCACGAATAAGACCAGTGCTCCCCCGTGGTGGGAAACTTGGTCTAATAAAGCCCTTGCCAAGTAGTTCGTTAAGTTGATCGGATAGTTCCTACATCTCTGCTGGTGCTAGACGATAGGGAGATTTGGCTACTAGGGTAGCTCCTGGAACTAAGTCGATTCTGAACTCGACTTGGCGTTGCGGTGGTAATCCTGGTAGTTCTTCTGGAAAGATGTCGGGAAAGTCGCGTACTACTGGAATGTTCTTCAGGTCTTTTGATTCTTGGCTCGTATCATCATTGTGAGCAAGGATTGCACAATATTCCTTACGCAAGTACTTCTGGGCTTGAATACTTGAGATGATACGAAGGCTCGTGCCGGGTTTGTCGCCGTAGATAATAAGGTTTCACTAGACGGAAGATTAAGGCGGACAACTTTTTCATAACACATGATGTCAGCACGCTGAAGACTCAACCAATCCATGCCGATAATGACGTCAAAACTTTTAATTGAGACGGGCATGAGGTTGATTGGAAAGGTATGGCTATCTAGAGTTAGAGTACATCCTATGTCTATACTGCTAGTGCTCTCAGTTTTCCCGTTAGCCATTTCTATAGTGAATGGTTCTTTAAGTTTGCGTGGTTGTTGTTTAAGTAAGTGAGCAAATTTCTGATTCACGAAACTCCTCTCCGCTCCACTATCAAATAGTATACTTGCAGTAGAGTTATAAAGGAGAAACGTACCAGTGACCACTGTGGGGTCGGCTACCGCTTCCTCGTGGCCTATAGCCAAAACTCTTCCAACACCGCCCGCAATCCCTGCCTTCGGGCAGTTTCTCTTGCAGTGGCCCACCTCGCCACAACCGTAGCAAGCTTGGCCCACACCAGCGCCGGGGACTTGGTTGATTGGCCTTGTCGGAGCCTTGCAGAAACGGACAGTGTGTCGTTTCCTGTTGCAGTTAGAGCATTGCATTTCCTGGCAGGGTCCGTTATGGTGGAAGTTGCACTTGTCGCACTTGGGAAAGCTCCCAACATACTGCTTTGTTGGCGCAGTTGCAGTAGGTGTTATCGCAGCATGAACAACCACGACCCGCTGCTTTTTAGCAGAGTTCTGCGCTGCTTTTCCCTTCTTGTTACCCCAGTGTTTCCACTTGTTATCAACGGTCTTGGGAGGTACTGGGATGGCTAGGGTTGTTGTTGTCGACGGGGTACGGACTCCGTGATCCACAAGCCGCTGTGCCAGTCATTTGGCACTGTCGAAGGTAGAGGGGTTCGAAGCTAGGACATTCCCCTGGAATGGAGGCATCAGCCCCCATATGTACCTCTCAATCTTCTTTCCCTCAGTAGGGGCCATTCCCGGACATAGTGCCACCAGATCGCTGAATTTGGCGGTGTAGCCCACTACGTCGGAGCCCTTCCTGGTTAGGCTCCAAAGTTCTTGTTCAAGTTTCTGAACTTCACCCCTCGGGCAGTATTCCTCGATCATGAGCTCCTTTAGAGCTTCCCAGCCCATAGCGTTAGCCACTATAAGAGTTAGTGACTTGACATGGCTATTCCACCATGTAAGGGCTCTTTCTGAGAAGTTGCAAACGACAAATTTTACTTTGCTTCCTTCTGGGCAGAAGCAGATCTCAAAGATCAACTCCGTCTTCTTGAACCACTGCGAGAGGGAAATGATCCCACCGGTCCCGTTGAAGGACCTGGGTTTGCAGTTGCTGAAGTCTTTATATGAGCACTCCCTAGCACGCACTGGAGCCTCGCCTTGTGCAGACTGAGCAGCTGCACTACCACCACTAGTGCCGCTATTGCTGAATTGTGCTAAGGCTGCTGCAACAGCCGCAGATACTGCAGCTTGGAGGGCTGCAGGATCATATTGTGGAGGAGGCGGTGGTGGTGGTTGAGTTGAAGTTATTGGAGGATTGCATCTCGATGATCGATGCGGATGCATCTTTTAACTGAAAGTTTATAAAGATCAAGATAATAGTAAGAATCATTTGTAAGTATAATGAGAGTGATTCATGGACTAAATCACCATAGCCCAACAATTGAATGAGTGCATGATTGAAATAGAGATATAACTGTAAGCGTAGAAGAACACAAGGGTAAAGATTTTCTAATAGATTAGATAACTATCAATATTACTAGTATTAACGATGTAACAAGTTCGGGAAAAATGACCTAACAGTAGGTCTTACATCAAACCATGTAGGGAAAATGTTGACAGCTTAGAAGTCTAGTTATAGTATTTGAAAGACAGGAATATTTTATAGAAAAGTGCTTATTAGAGCACAAATAAGAAAGGCTTATTCCTTAAACCAAAAGAAAAGACGAGCCATACATCTTCTACCGGCGACGGGTACTCCTTGGGCGAACCCTAAGATCTGACAGTTGACGTACTACGTCTTGAAGATGTCGTTCATGAGCTCTCTGACGCACTCGAAGTTCTATGACTTCAGCTTGGGATGTAGCTAGTTGTTTCTGAAGAGCCTCATTGGCTCTCCTAGTCCCTTCCATAGCCTCTTTAATAAGGCAAATGTGGGCGTGTTAACGCCCGAATTGTTGTCAATTTCCATGACTCGGTCGATGGCTGCCAGACCTTGCTCATCATTCCCGGCAATCCTGCGGATCATAATGGGTAGGACTCGGTTAGCTGAGCTTCCTTCGCTTAGATTTTAAAAGCTTCGGTCTCCATTGAAGAGTAAAGGTTAACCCTGTTCATGACCTTATCGGTTCAAGTTTGTCGCCCACAAGGGTGTGCGGCCTTGAAATGCTGGTCGGGGGTTGTGGTTTGGGATTGGAGCCTCTTAAGGTAGGTTGTTGACTTCTGGTTCGGAGTCAGAACCTTCAGAGAAGTTTTCTGCGAGGTTATCATCCAAAGGGATTGGATGATCCTCTTCTGGCTCTGCCTCGAGCCATCCAACATTGCCTTGGTTTGGGAAGTACGGGTCGCCAGGAGGATGGAATCCAACCATGATATCTATGCGATAAAAAGGGTATAAGAATCTTATATAAATAGATGTACTACTTAAGATAATTATAAGATGATCCTTACCATTTACTTCAATACTTGCATAGTGCATACCAGTTATATGAAATCAAAACAGGATAGACCTTCGAATAAGTGAACCTAACTCCAAATCCACAACCAAAAAAGGAATAGGAAGTAAAGCAAAGATCACAGATTCTAAGTCTATGACACCTTAGTCACATATAACCTTAGCGTATCCACTTAGCAACTATTGACCTACTATTAAAGACCTTTTTAGTTCTCAAATAAGTAATTATAGTAACACAAAATACTCCTATAGTATTTTAGGTTCATGTTTTGTTTTAATGTTCTCATTGTAGTAGGGTTGGTATGTTTTTAGACTTGTTGCAACCTCACAACCATTCTTGGGCATATGTTAATCACTTCTCATACCAACATAGTTGATCAGGCTATGTCATTCCCAGAACTGACCATACATCCCCCATTCTACTTGTGATGTTCAACAATCGTAATACTTTTGTTTTGTCCTAGTGACACTGATTTTAGTATGAATGCAGGTATGTATACTTAGTTAAATATTTTATTATTTAAGAGTATAAACTCTTGGTCGGAGTATCTTAATCTCGTTTTGTTTATAGTTTGTATATCTTTTATGGGTTGATATACTCAATTCATTATAAACAATGCTCTGATACCAATCTGTCACACCCCAAGATCGGAACGGCGGAAACGTTCTGGGGTGGAGGACGGCTCGTACAGTATCACAACAATGCATAATAGTAAACAAGCAACAACATCATCCATTGCATTAATAATATAATTCAATACAAGTGTGTTTTGTGTATTGTTTATAAGACACCAAAAATGAATAATAAAAAATAAAGACAAGTCTGAAAGTTCTCCGTCTTCTCAAAACCTGCCATCGGTACCTATCTATTGATGACTTGAGAATACAAGTTATTTTGAAAGAGTTTATCAACATTAAAGCTGGTGAGTTCATAAGTATTTAATGTCATTTGTTTGTATAAGTTTGTAGCAAATGTTTGTAACAGTATAACGTAAATGTTTGTACTTCCTAGAAAATCCTATATTTTCTACTGAAATGTAGTCTTCTACCACGACCCGATTGTTCTGTATGTTTGTTCCTTTGTAAAAGTATGAGTTTTTCCCAGCTATAACTATCCTTATCAAAATATAGTTTACATTATTGTTTATGTGAGAAGATCACAAAGTAAATGCAATAGGGAAATAATGTAGTAATGTAGTATTGTATATAATAACTATTGTTGTACTAAGTACCTTAAATCAACTATTAATTAAGGTAAAATGTGATATGTTGTAACCATACTCGATTGACTAGTGGAAACACGGGACTGAAATACGTCGAAAAGTTATGACATTCGTCACCAGTAGACCTGCAGGTACCACTGTAGCTAGCAGCAAGGTGTATGATGGTCAGTCCGGTATAGATCTATACACAAATTCACGCTCTCCCTCCAGGAGATTCTAGTTACAAAATGAGACACAACAGTGATGCCATGCCCCGAAGTAGTGGTTCACATTTATGTTATAGTATTCTTGTATATGTATAGTATGCTTTGTCTGTATAGTGTATAGTGTGTTCTCTTTGTATAGTGTATAGTATGTTCTCTTTGTATAGTGTATAATATGTTCTCTTAGTTTCTCATCATAGTATGTTCTTTCTGTTTCTCATAATAGTAAGTTTGTAATGACTCGTGTATGAACTGACTCATGTATGTTTCATTGTACTAGAAATAGTGAATAGTAATCTCCTACACTATACCTATTATAGTTTACTAGTAATGTTGTTTGAATGACTGAGTGTGATTATACACCTTTGCTACCCAAAGGTGTTGAACTTGAGGTAAAAGCTTTTATATCTATATACATTTACACAATATATAACTAAGGTTTAAACGACATTCAGATTAACTATAACATCCCAAAATTCAAGGCCAAAAATTTCATTTTTAAGTAGGTTATTACATAAAACCCAAGTGTTAATAATCCAAAATATAACATTATGAAACCATATCAGAGTATAATCCCAAGGATCTCGTGTGTGGAAAATATAGTGTGATGCGCTACGACCAAGCCGGCTCCTTTCCTTTGTAACAAAGTACCTGAAACCAAAATTGTAAACCGTAAGCACGAAGCTTAGTGAGTTCCCCCATCATACCACATACCACATAATACCATCGGTATCTTTCAACCGGTAACTGCCATCAGTATCTTTCAACCGGTAGCCGGGGACTATTTCACCCTACCACTATCACATAATAATGTATCCTGATCATACTGATCGCCTACTAACATTATAAACATACTGATCAAATACTAACATCATAACATACTCATAACATACTGATCACATACTAACATCATAACATAATGAGAACATACTAACATCATAACATATTGATCACATAATAACATCATATCATACTGATCACATACTAACATCGTATCATACTAATCACATACTAACATCGTATCATACTAATCATATACTAACATTACAGCATAAATTGACAGATAAACATTGCATGGGTTCTATATACCCCTTCGGTATCTTCCAACCGGTAACTGCCATCGGTATCTTTCAACCGGTATCCGCCATCAGTATCTTTCAACCGGTATCCGCCATTAGTATCTTTCAACTGGTAACTGCCATCGGTATCTTTCAACCGGTATCTGCCATCGGTATCTTTCAACCGGTAGCCGGGGACTATTTAACCCTACCACTATCACATAATAACGTAGCCTGATCATACTGATCTCCTACTAACATTATAAACATACTGATCAAATACTAACATCATAACATACTGATAACATACTAACATCATAACATACTGATCACATACTAACATCATAACATATTGATCACATACTAACATCATAACATACTGATCACATAATAACATCGTATCATACTGATCACATACTAACATCGTATCATACTGATCACATACTAACATCGTATCATACTGATCACATACTAACATTATATCATAAATTGACAGATAAACATTGCATGGGTTATGTATACCCCTTCGGTATCTTCCAACCGGTAACTGCCATCGGTATCTTTCAACCGGTATCCGCCATCAGTATCTTTCAACCGGTAACTGCCATCATTATCTTTCAACCGGTATCCGTCATCGGTATCTTTCAATTGGTAACTGCCATCGGTATCTTTCAACCGGTATCCGTCATCGGTGTCTTTCAACCGGTAACCAAGGACTATTTTACCCCTACCACTATCATACAATAACAGGATATAACCATACACATAAGCATATCTCGCAAGCATATCACATAAGCATACCAAGATAATTATCACAAAGACAATTATCTACCAACTACCCCTGTTGGTGGGCCGGCTTTGTGGCCTTAGACCCACCCCTACTGGAAGGTAACTCACCTCTCACTGCTGAAGTCCCGAAGACTGAATCCCTCGCTGCTGAAGTCTCGCAGACTCAACCCCAGTTGTTGGATGACAGATTCCGAACTGTCAATACCAAAATAACACCCAATTAATAATTGGATTCCTCTACATAACCATGAGTACATACTTTGGATAATTACTACATTACCCCAAGCTTGGCTTTATACAAGCCCAAGGCCCAATCCATAGGCCTAAGGTCATTAAGAATCAAAGGCCAACACATGGCCTAATTTTCCAAATTGGGCCTAAGCCTATACATGGTCTCCTTCTAAGGCCCAACAATACACCCATGTGAAATTAGGGTTTCACATAAAATGACGATTAGGGTTAAGTGTTTCTCACTTAACCCATTAAGGAATTAATCCATTAAGTCCAATATTCTTCTAAATAAGTCATATGGTGTGATTGGGCTTAATCACACAATTCCATTATTCCAATAGCCCAAAAGTGGGTCCCAATAACTCCAAGCCCATAAATCCAATATTAGGGTTTTCTAAACCCTAATTAGGGTTTCCAACCCCATCATAGTCCATTAGGACCAATTGATATGTCTTTTGATCAATTAAGGATAACTAGACTCATTAAGGTTTCACTAGGCCTCTTAGTCATCTGTTTGGGCTTTTGGGTCCATTAAGCTCCATTGGGCCCCTTAGGGTTCATTAAGCCCACTAAGCCTCATTGGGCCCATTAGGGTTTCTTAGCCCAATGACCAAACATCCCAACGAGTCAAAACACCATCAAAGCACATCGCCACCCGACACAGCGGCCGGTGGTGGCAGGAGGCGGCAGCCACCACCCTAAGGTGGTTTTTTTAGTTTCTTTCCATTATTAAATTTTTAATTTACACTTTACAATGCTAAAACTCAAAATAAACACATACACTAAACAACATAAAACACACACAGCCACCCTATGGTGGCCGACATTGGCAGAAGGTGGTAGCCACCACCTCATGGTGGCGGCAGTGGCGGCTCTTGCGAATTCCGACCAAACAACCCATACAACACCTTCTCATTGCAGCAATACACACACTTACACGCACCAACACACACAAATCCTTTTTCTTGGACAAAAACACCAGCGCCGAAAACAATACGAGATGGTGGCAACAACATCGAAGTTAGCGGCGGTAGGCAGCTGGTCGACAATGGAAAGGGTCAACAGCAACGGCGAACAACGACTCTATGGCGGCATATGGGCTTACCAACGAACTTCCGGTCACTCAAGACCCTCGCAGTAGCAAAACCTCACTCGATCGTCGGTCTTGGCGGCCATCTCGGTGAACGCGTCAATTCCGGTAGCAGGGATGTGACGGAGGCAACCCCCGACGAAGCAGCAGCAATTGAAGTCGTCCCAAAGGTTGCGGCGGCTAGGGACCCTTGCTCCAACTTGGTCTCTAACAGGTCTCTCGGTCAGGAGGATGGGCTCGACTGTTGGATTCAGTGGTCCTAGTCGTCGGCGGCTGATCGGAGGTGGCATGTTGGCGCCGTCGATGGGGAGACATAAGGGTGAAGTGGCGGCTGATGTTCTACTTTAGGGTTAGGGTTCGCATGGTGGAATAAGGTGACATGTTTAATACTCGTATCCCATACAAACTTTGCGTCCAAATGATGCCTTTGGTCCCTCCTTCCCATTTTCTTTTGAAGATTAGGATACAATTTACCATTTAAACCCTGCCCCTTGAAATCCTTAGCAAAATAAGTCCGGATTTTACTAAACAACCCCCAACTTCTAAAATCTTTAAAAAACTAATCCGAAATTTACCTTTTAAACCCCCAACTTTCAATTATGACATATTCAGCCTTTCCATCTCATTTCCTTTTCAATTAAACCCAAATAATTACCACAGAGCACCTGACTTCATTAATATTTATAAACTGAGTCCGTAACTTACACTTTTAACCCCCGACTTCTAAAATGTGGCATTTAACTCCTCGAACCCAACGCTCGACATATATATGTGTTTATTTTAGGCTACCATTCGTCCATTAATTTATTTATTTAACTAATAAATAAATGGGTGTTACAACTCTCCCCCACTTAAATTAGATTTCGTCCTCGAAATCACTCCTTACTATATCTTATATGCCAAACCACTTCTAGTAACATGATCTCCGCCTTAGGCACACCTTAACCTTCCCAGGGTAGCTGTGACCAATCTTTGCAAATCCCTAACATCCTCATATGAACGAATTCCTCGCAATAGGATCACATCTACTTCGTCTGAATCTACTATCTCCAGATGGTATGATTCCCTGACAGACCACTCATACTGAATCATCATCGGCGAATCTAGTCTGTTTATCCCTCGACTGGCTACTCAACTACTGATAACCTGAGGCTCCCACTAGAAAATGGAAATCACAGAACCAATTATCCTTGTAGACCACTAATACTTGGCCAAGGCTCAGATACTCCCGCTGTGAGTGACCTGTCACTCCCCAAATCATCTAACTAGTCCGTCCATACTCGCAACCTGAAACACAAGTTCTAACACTGCCCAATGCTGAAACTGCTTGAACACTGAGGCAGCATGCTGCTACATCGCTGCTTCCTAAAATCTATCGAGACCTTTATGGTCTCAATTCATCCATCAGTCATCTGCAATTTTGGGTTTCTGTCCGGTTGCGGAGCCAAATGACTCCCACTTAGTCATCTCACCCGACTCCTGAACGATATCCTTCTCTAGAACTAGTTGCCACTAGTTATCCTGCCACTGTGACTCTAACAACTTATGATCTATCCTATCGGTTCCATGCGTCGAATCCTGACGTCACCAAACCCAAGGCTAAAAGTGATGGCTCCATGACCAACGGTAGCCTTATATCATACACAAACCTAAGCAATACATTGTTTCCCTGATCTCATAAATGAAGTGACGTTCCAACTGTCGTATCGTTGGCTCAACCAGATCTAATCCATTAGGTAATCCCAAAATCCAAACCGTGGATTTCCATATCCTCACTGCTGCACCCGAACTGGTGTATACTATTGTTCCTTTCGCATCCTAACAACGCACTCATGCTATCTACCAACCTAGTGAATGCTACAGCTACACCCGCAGACTTACAATACTCCCCATGCTAACTGACCATTAGTGAATGCTATGGCTACCCCTGTAGTCTTACAACACTTTCCAAACTATCTGACTGCTAGTGAATACTATAGCTACCCCCATAGTCTTACAACACTTTCCAAACTATCTGACTGCTGGTGAATGCTACGGCTATCCCCGTAGTCTTAAACACTTTCCAAACTGGGTCGAACACACACTCGACCTAACACACAACTGAGAATCGGTGCCTCGCACAACTGCTGTCTGAGAGTCTCGAAGGTTGTCTATTGCTCAGGCCCCCAACTAAGGACCACCGATCTCTTGGTCAGCCGGGTCAAAAGAACTGTAATCTCGGAGAAGTCCCGCATAATTCTCCAGTAATAACCCGCTAAACCCAGGAAACTCCGAATCTCAGGTGGAGACCTTAGAATCTCCTACTACATCTCGGCCTCTATCTTGGCCGGATCGACTAGAATACCCTTCGGGTTGACAAGGTGCCCAAGAGATTGCACCCCGCGCAATCAGAACTCACATTTGGAGAACTTCATAAAAAGTCTCTCCCCCACTTTGATTCAACTAAGTCTTTACGGCACGCGAGAATTGAAGGATTCCCAATCCTTCTCGTTTTCGAGTATCCCACCGATTACAACATGTGCTTACCAATGCTAGCGATTAATCACAGGTTAAACCTTAAGATCGCCCATACTCGGAAATCTTGATGAGTACTCTTGAAATCTAGTCCAGTCTAACACCTCGGTCCATCTCCCATGCTGACAACTAGAGGCTCTAATCCTGACCCAATATTCTCTGAATAATACTCCAACACAGATCCCGACAAAGATCCGGGATGAGAACGGTACACGCAGAATCCACCCCGTAAAATACATCCCTCTATAGGTTCATCAAGGACTTTTCGGCATGCAAGATGGCATATATGATCCTTGATAACCTGGAGAAAACCGACCCGAGGTCCGACTTATCCAAACTCACCCACCACTCCAAAGCGATATGTATTCCCAACATCCATCTAGTAGCAGTAGAAGACGACATACCCGCAACATCTGGAGGAATGCTAATCACCTTCTGCTGACATGATCAACCTCGCTACCCTGCAGTAGCCTAAACCCTCAGAGCGACAAACTCCCTTGTGCACTGTCTTGTACGTGTTGCACTAATTCAGGCCCTGCTGGCCATTCACATGAGGATCAAAAGTCATGGATCTCTTCCCGGTACCCTCTACTATACGCACTTGGCACGACCCTCTCTTCCCAGGGTGCTCCAAATCGATCTCGCATCTTCAACTCTTAGAAATCATATCCTTCAGGGTCTGACACCCTGCCACACTCACTAGCTCACTTACCGATAGCTAAGCTGCAACAACTGGAACATCCTCTGTCCCCAAACCAGGTGACGAACTCCTCCCAGAAGCTTCTCAGATTCACCAAGACTCTCACCGATTCGAGTATGGATCCTGTGCTTTCAGTAGTACGGGCCCAATACTCCCTTCCACACCTATCCATACTTTCCTTAGCAATCCTCCCGAATCCTCTAAGTTACTTCCTCAAACTGGTACACCCAGTATCACTAAACCTCACTACTAACCCACTGAAACATATCATAGGCTCTCCTAGGTTCCCGAACTCACCCAGTCCTCAGCTGCTGAAAGATTCCCAGTAATGTCAACTAGCTATTTCATGAATATAGCTAGCTCACATTACTAAGAGTCCCACAAAGCACAGAGCAAGCAACATTCAGAAAATGGAAAATCTAACCATCATATTCCAATCAAACCATTTTATCCTCTACTCAGGAGTCTGTACATGCAATTCAAAGGTTCATACAATCAGGCATAACCTAAACAGGCTATCCTATCACTGACTAATCAGTACTAGCATGAAAGTCTACAAGAACATACAATAGGCATATAAGGCATCCTGCTAGATCCTCATCCCTAATCTAGCATGCAGTTCTCATAATCATATCATAACATAACATCTATGGGTATCTTGGGAAAAACTTACTTGATCTCGGCTGATTGCTCGCATCACACACCTTGTCCTTTTTAAAATTCTTTTCTCTTTCAATTTCTTTTGAAACTTCTTTGTATAAAATGATTTTACTTTTGAAAATTTTCATACCAAGTCCTTAGTTTGAGTTCAGACACACCCGTGTGTGAGCTCGAAACCCTCAAACCAAGGCTCTGATACCAACTTGTAACATCCCAAAATTCAAGGCCAAAAATTTCATTTTTAAGTAGGTTATTACATAAAACCCAAGTTTTAATAATCCAAAATATAACATTATGAAACAATATCATAGTATAATCCCAAGGATCTCGTGTGCAAAAAACATAGTGTGATGCGCTGCGACCAAGCCGACTCCTTTCCTTTGTAACAAAGTACCTGAAACCAAAATTGTAAACCGTAAGCACGAAGATTAGTGAGTTCCCCCATCATACCTCATACCACATAATACCATCGGTATCTTTCAACCGGTAACAGCCATCGGTGTCTTTCAACCGGTATCTGCCATTGGTATCTTTCAACCGGTAGCCGGGGACTATTTCACCCCTACCAATATCACATAATAATGTATCCTGATCATACTGGTCGCATACTAACATTATAAACATATTGATCAAATACTAACATCATAACATACTGATAACACACTAACATCATAACATACTGATCACATACTAACATCATAGCATACTGATCACATACTAACATCATAACATATTGATCACATAATAACATCATATCATATTGATCACATACTAACATCGTATCATACTGATCACATACTAACATTATATCATAAATTGACAGATAAACATTGCATGGGTTATGTATACCCCTTCGGTATCTTCCAACCGGTAACTGCCATCGGTATCTTTCAAGCGGTATCCGCCATCAGTATCTTTCAACTGGTAACTGCCATTGTTATCTTTCAACCGTTATCCGTCATCGGTATCTTTCAATCGGTAACTGCCATAGGTATCTTTCAACTGGTATCCGTCATTGGTATCTTTAAACCGGTAACCAGGGACTATTTCACACCTACCACTATCATACAATAACATGATATAACCATACAGCCAGGCATATTTGGGGTACTGACCTACCCTCTGGTCCTAACGACCGAGTCAGGGAAAACTATTCCCTGCTACTACCATGAACACACATAGCATATCACATAAGCATATCTCGCAAGCATATCACATAAGCATACCAAGATAATTATCACAAAGACAATTATCTACCAACTACCTCTGTTGGTGGGCCGACATTGTGGCCTTAGACCCACCCCTACTGGAAGGTAACTCACCTCACACTAATGAAGTCCCGAAGACTGAATCCCTCGCTGCTGAAGTCCTGCAGACTCAACCCCAGCTGCTGGATGACAGATTCTCGAACTGTCAATACCAAAATAACACCCAATTAATAATTGGGTTCCACTACATAACCATGAGTACATACTTAGGATAATTACTACATTACTCTAAGCTTGGATTTATACAAGCCCAAGGCCCAAGGTCAATTAAGAATCAAAGCCCAATACATGGCCCAATTTTCCAAATTGGGCCTAAGTCTATACATGGTCTCCTTCTAAGGCCCAACAATACACCCATGTGAAATTAGGGTTTCACATAAAATTACAATTAGGGTTAAGTGTTTCTCACTTAACCCATTAAGGACTTAATCCATTAAGTCCATCATTCTTCTAAATAAGTCATATGGTGTGATTGGGCTTAATCACACAATTCCATTATTCCAATGGCCCAAAAGTGGGTCTGAATAAGTCCAAGCCCATAAATCCAATATTAGGGTTTCCTAAACCCTAATTAGGGTTTCCAACGCCATCTTAGTCCATTAGGCCCAACCGATATGTCTTTTGATCAATTAAGGATAACTAGACTCATTAAGGTTTCACTAGGCCCCTTAGTCATCTGTTTGGGCTTTTAGGTCCATTAAGCTTCATTGGGCCCCTGAGGGTCCATTAAGCCCACTAAGCCTCATTAGGCCCATTAGGGTTTCTTAGCCCCTTGACCAAACATCCCAACGAGTCAAAACACCATCAAAGCACATCGCCACCCGAAACGGTGGCCGGTGGCGGCAGCCACCACCCTAAGGTGGTGGTTTTTTGTTTCTTTCAATTATTCAATTTGTAATTTACACTTTACAATGCTGAAACTCAAAATAAATACATCACTAAACAACATAAAATACACACAGCCACCCTATGGTGGCCGGCAGTGGCAGAAGGTGGCAGCCACCACCTCATGGTGGCGGCAGTGGCGACTCTTGCGATTTCCGGTCAAACAACCAATACAACACCTTCTCACAGCAGCAATACACACACTTACACGCACCAACACACACAAATCCTTTTTATTGGACAAAAACACCCAACACCCACCTGCGTGTTTGATTCTGGATGGCGTTCAGATAGATAGATTAGCGGTAAGGCATTGGGCGTCAATTATGGCAAGGTGGAAGTGTTGTAAGACTACGGGGTGGCCTGTAGCATTCACTAGTTAACAGTTAGTGCGGAAGTGTTGTAAGACTGCAGGGTGGCCTGTAGCATTCACATGTCCCTGTTCAGCGGTGAGATTATGGAAAATATGTGAGTTGCTCACGGATTTCTTAAGATGGTTTAGGCTAAGGAAGGCCTATTCGCAAGGCTGTGGGAGGGCCGCAACGTGTTTGGTGTCAGTAATTGGTAGGTCGTGGGAGACCGGATATGAGGTAAGACTACTGTTAGTCCTATAGTGTTCATCTTAGCAATGGGTTTAGTATCGAGATGGTTCGGGTAATTATTGTCGGTCGAATTTTCCTTTCGGAGGTTGTGTGGGGCGACTGTGAAGGTGTTCTTTGGCTCAGCAACCAGGCAAGAACCCGATAATCCAGATAGTTGGCAGATAAGTTAGGACCAGGGAGGTCTTTGTTACTTTTGGAAAGCAGATAGGAGGCAGTGTGATGCTTCGGGTTGAAGTAGTTATTTGAGGACTCATGTGTGTGGAGTAGCTTGTTGATTGAAAGTGCTAAGTCACTTTAAATGATCTCAAAGTAATTGATGTGACCCTACTGCGCAGCTCTCGTTTCAGTCTAACCGTTGTAGGATGAATCTTCTACTCGAACGATAATTTGAGCCTTCTGTCAAGTATAATTATTCTGTAGCGGCTTATGGTCAGTGGCTTTGTTTTTGTAGGTTGCGTCAAGATAATCAGGGTTGGAAGTATTATGTTGGTCTGTTATTTGATGAGGTTTTGGCATGGTAATATTTCAGCGTGGGCGGTTCGTCGGGGAGACAGACCATTATATATTTAGATCTTGGAAAATGTAGAAGTGGTTTTGTAGAAGCTAAAGGTTCATTTTCTTTGGGATTGAAGTTTCGGTTGTCTTGGGATGGTTGTCTTATACGCATAATCTTTGGTTGTGTTCCTCATCTTGTTGTTTAATTGGGTACTAGTAAGGAGCCATTTCGAAGACGAAATCTAATTTAAGTGGGGAGAGTTGTAACACTGGGTTTTGGATTTTCTTTGTTGCTTAAGGCTGCGGCCCAGTCATCAGTTTTCATAAGGTTTAGGGCCTTAGAAAAGGAAGGATTTGGTCTAATTCGGATATGGGTGTCATAGTATAAGTGATCCAAGTGTTCGGTTGTGTCTTCGGAGGCCAAGAGTATAATCTTAATTGGATATCTCAATATTTTATGGATATTGGGTTTTGTTCAGGAGGTTTTAAGGTCTGGTTGTGTTATTGGAAGCGTAGGGCCTCTTGCCACCTTTTTGTGGGTATAAGGTTCGTTGGAAATGGACCTAGGATGAGGGAGTTATAACATTTTGAAGTTATTAGCAGAGTTGGCTCCTTGATGGAAAAGCTTGCGTCCCGGTCCCATACTTGCAAGGTGGCATGCGCGTGTTTGGATGGGTACACTCAGCGTATAAGGTTAACTGGTCACAAGTGGTTTGCGAGTATGTTGGGTGTACTAAGGGGTACGCAGGGCGTACTCCCTTTAGAGAAAAACCTTAATTTTGGGGTTCCTACCCTATGTAAAGAACATTATACCACCCCTTTGGTCATTTTAAGTCAGCCACAACCTCTTTTCACGTTTATGAAACCCTAGAGTGCCTTAGGTGAAGCTTTGATCTTGAAAGAAGATTCTGTGTGGTTTATACAAGAGATGAAGAAGGTGAAAGACTCAACCTCTAGAGAAGAGCCTAGAGATCCAATGTTAGTATCTCCATTTCGAGACTTTAGAGGTATAAAGTCTCTATCTTGGCTATTCATTTTATAGATTTACTTTGGGTTGGTTTTTGGCCATTTTAGTCTCTTTTTCTAGGTCTTGGTGAGCTAGGGTTGTTTCAGGAGCTCAATCTAGTAGATCTAGACATTTTAAGGGTCCCTTATTCATAAAGGTGCAAGATTTGTGGATTTTTTTAGTTCACGCATGAGTTAAGACCATCCATTAAGCTCTTTTGAGATCTAGAGCCCCATTAAGCCATGTATACTAGTAAAGTTGCCAACTTTACTTGAAAAGTCATCCATAGGAATCAGACTGGAGAGTTTGGAGTAAGGTTGAGGTTATTAAGTGTTTAATGGAGAAGTTTGGGGTCCAGGGAAGTACGCAGGGCGTGCCCACCTAGTATACTGCACGTACTGGCCCCAAAGGGTGTACGCTTGGCATACCAGATAAGTACGTAGGGTGTACTCGGC
Organism: Lactuca serriola; assembly: GCF_051521515.1. Lineage (NCBI taxonomy): Eukaryota > Viridiplantae > Streptophyta > Magnoliopsida > Asterales > Asteraceae > Lactuca > Lactuca serriola. The sequence continues at coordinate 194,133,190 of NC_136412.1, read as the reverse complement.
CTGGTTAACCTGTCTTGTTTTGTTGACTTTTTGGGCTTTGGACCATGGACCTGGAGTTAGTTAGGGTTGACCATTCATTATTTCAGGCCTTTTGGATATCAGGCCTTCTCGGTATAGGTCCATGATGGATTTGGGCCTAATTGGGGTAATTGGGCCTTATTGAGCCTTGTGGTGTCATTATGAGTTTGGATTATCATTTGGGTTTGTATTGTTTGAGGTTTAGTTAGGCTAGCTATGAATATGTGTTTTGGCTCAGAAAAAGTAAATGGGCTTTAAGGAAAGGCTTATGTAAGGTTTGGGCCCAATTTGGAAAATTGGGCCATTAGTGGGCTTGTATGGATCTTGTGGTTTTGGGATTGTTTGGTTTTGGGCTTGGGCCTTAATTGTGAGTCTTGTTGGGCTAGGGGTAAAATGGTCATTTTACCCCAAGTTTGGGCCTTAATTGTGAGTCTTGTTGGACCTGAACCAGGGGCACCTTTATATTCCTCAAGACCATCACCTTCCTATCCAAAATCGCTATCACTCTCCCAATATAGTTCAGGCGTGCATTGACTTGAGTGTCTTCTAAAAGTACCACTATCGTCTCATCGGCTACACACTTCCTCAATTGAGACATGTGGAAGGTATTATGAATCTGACTCAACTCTACAAGTAGCTCCAACCGATAAGCTACTTTACCTACTCGAGTGAACACCCTAAAAGGACCAATGTATCTAGGGCCCAGCTTGCCCCATTTCTTGAATCGGATCACCCCTTTCCATGGGGATACCTTCAGGAGAACAAAATCTCCGAGCCAAAACTCTAGCTCGGATTTTCGCCGGTCTACGTAACTCTTCTGGCGACTTTGGGCCGTCAGTAACCTCTACCTTACCTGTTGAATCTGCTCAGTCATCTTAAGCACTATCTCAATGCCACTCATCACTCTCTACCCCACCTATCCCCTACAGATGGGAGTCCAACACCTCCTCCCATATAAGAGCTCAAAAGGAGGCATAACAATACTGGAATGATGGTTGTTGTTATACGAAAACTCAGCCAAGGGAAAATAAGTGTCCCAACTTCCACCGAAGTCCATAACACATGCACGCAGCATGTCCTCAAGCATCTAAATTGTCAGCTCACTCTGCACGTCTGTCTGTGGGTGGTATCTGGTACTGAAGTGCAACCGGGTACACAAATCCTCATGAAACTTCTTCCAGAACCTGGAAGTAAAGCGCACATCTCGATCTAACACTATCGATGTTAGCACTCCATGTCGTGCTACCACCTCTCTCACATAAATCTCGACCAATTTCTCTGCAGAAGAGTTCTCACTGATAGCCAAAAAGTGAGCACTCTTCGTCAACCGGTCCATAATCACCCATATCGCGTCGACACCTCGTGCGGTTCTCGGTAATTTGGTGATAAAATCCATGGAAATCTGTTCCCACTTCCACTGGGGAATCTCTAGAGGCTGCAATGGGCCATGTGGACGCTGGTGCTCCGCCTTAACCTGACGACAGGTCAAGCATCTCTCAGCTAACCATGCCACATCTCTTTTCATACAGGGCCACCAATAATCTCTCTTCAAATCCAAATACATCTTGTTGGCCCCTGGATGGATTGAGAATCTTAACAGATGAGCCTCCTCCATCAAAATACGTCGAGCTCCGCCTATATAAGGTACCCATATCTGCCCACGAAAAGTCATAAGCCCCTGACTATCCGTCTCAAACTCGGAAACCTGTCCAATCACCCGCTCATTATTGCGGTTCTCCAGTTCACGGCCTCCACCTAAGCCTCTCGAATGGTATCTAATACTAGAGTCATCATTGTTATCCTCATGCACACATCTCGGATCGGAGCACTCACTGCTCTACGACTTAAGGGATCGGCTACCACATTAGCCTTGCCCAGATGATACAAGATGTCACAATTGTAGTCTTTCACTACTTCCAACGTCCTCCTCTGTCTCATATTCAGGTTGAGTTGATCCATGAGGTACTTCAGGATCTTCTGGTCCGTGTATATGGTACACCGGACACCATAAAGGTAGTTGCGCCAAATCTTGAGGGCGAACACCACCGCCCCCAACTCCAAATCGTGGGTAGGATACCTCGTCTCGTGAGGCTTCAATTGCCTCGATACATATGCTATCACGTGTCCCCTCTACATCAAAATGGCTCCCATCCCTTATATAGATGCATCACAGTAAACTACGAAGTCCTCCACTCCCTTGGGAAAGGCTAACACTGGAGCTTCGCACAATCTATGGCGAAGAGTCTCGAATGAGGCCTGTTGCTCGGGCCCCTAGACAAAAGTAACACCCTTCTAGGTCAATCTAGTTAGAGGAACAACAATCTTGGAGAAATCTCTGATAAATCTCTAGTAATAGTCGGCCAAACCTAGAAAACTCTTGATCTCAGATGGGGATCTCGGCACATCCCATCGCATAACTGCCTCAATCTTGGCCGGGTCGACCAAAATCTTATTCTGATTAATGAGGTGCCCCAGGAACTAGACCTCTCGTAACCATAAATCACACTTGGAGAATTTGGCTTAAAGCCTCTCCATCCTCAATACTCCAAGAATCTCCTAAAGATGCTCCTCATGCTACTCTTTGGACCTCGAGTATACCAAAATATCATCGATGAACACGATCACCGACCGATCCAACATGGGCCTGCACACCCGGTTCATGTGATCCATGAACGCTGCCGGTGCATTGGTAAGTTCGAAAGGCATCACCACAAACTTGTAGTGCCCATAATGAGTCCAAAGGCTGTCTTCTGGATATCCTCCTCACAAAATCTCATCTGATGATATCCAGATCTCAAATTAATCTTGGAAAACCAAGATGCCTCCTGCAACTGATCAAATAAATCATCGATCCTCGATAGCGGATAACGATTCTTGACCGTCAGCTTGTTCAACTCCCGGTAATCGATGCACATCCGATGTGAACCATCCTTTTTCTTGACAAAAAGGATCGGTGCTCCCCACGGTGAGCTACTCAATCTGATAAAACCCTTCCCCAGCAGCTCCTGGAGTTGTAAGGATAACTCCTGCATCTTAGGTGGCGCAAGGCGATAAGGTACCTTGGAAATAGGTGTCACACCCGTAACAAAATCAATCCGGAACTTCACTTGCATCTCGGGAGTCACACCCGACAATTCCTCGGGGAAAACGTCTGGAAACTCGCACACTATCAGAACCTCGAAGATAGAACTCAGCCTCTCTGTAGCAACCCGCGTATCCATCACATACGCCAAAAAGCCCATACAACCTTGCTGTAGACTCTGTTTGCCCTGGCAGCAGAGTAGAAAGCTGATCCAGATCTGGTACCCTCACCATACACCGTAAGCACTCCCCCACTAGGGTCTCATATGGTCACCATCTGATGCTCATAGTCGATCACAACTCCAAACTGAATAAACCAATCCATGCCCACTATGACACAGACATCACCCATCGCTATCAGCACCAAATCTATCAGGAACTCGACACCAAAAATCTCTAGTACACATCCTCAGAATACATCAGTGGCAAAAACTGCATGCTCGTTGGCTATAGAAACCCTAAGAGGTCGACTCAACACCTTTCGTCTGATACTGATGTGACGACTAAAAGCTAATGACACGAAGGATCGACTCGCACCCGAGTCAAATAACACCAAAGCAGGTACAAAACTCACAAGAAAACTACCTATATACAACACAGTATAAGCATAAAAAATCTCAAAATACCAGAAATAAGAAAATACATACCAGCCACGACATCAGGTACTGCGCAGACCTCCTCCGTTGTCAGCTGAAAAGCTCTCCCACAAGCTCTCGGTGTCTCGACCTTTTCTAGCCGACTATCAGTAGAACGTAAAGCAGCAGGAGTGTAACAGCCCGGAATTCCAGGTATTGTTATATTTATGATTTTGGGTGTTTTAAGAGGGGACTCGGCGAGTTGGAGCTCAGACTCGCCGAGTAGGATCACGGATCTGGTCGCGGGATCGCGACTGGACTCGACGAGTCGGGGCACAGACTCGGCGAGTCCGCGCTGTTTAGCGAAACCCTAACCGTCCAGGTTTGGGACGTATATAAGGGGCCTTATGGCCGTCATTGTTCACCCTAGTCCTGTGAGTGAAACCCTAATTCGATTGTGAGCATCTGGAGCAAGGTAGAAGACCATTATTGATCTTGGAAGTGTTATTTTGCAAGGAGGAGGAGGCTTGGTTAAGGGAACAACAAGAGAAGCCACATTCTGAGGATTGGGGACACAGAGCAACGTTGTTCAGGTATTATTTTCGAGTTGCATTCTTCTATGTTGATGTGTATATGGATTTAGGGTTTATTGAACCCTTTTGTGGCTAGATTGAGTGTTTCCTTAGTCCCCCAAGCGATTGGAACCCTATATTGGGACCCTTGGAAGTCCAGAATGTCCCATTCCTGAGTATTTCGGGAATCAATGGAGGTTTTGGATTGGAATCCTTATGCCTTAGGTCAAAATGTAAATTATGAGTCATGGGGTGCATTATGAGCACCGAAATGAGGACCTTACGTGATGAACCAGTCTAGGAAGGCCAGACCAATGAATTGTCGGAGCAAATCTGACCTTAGAAAGCAGTTTGAGCGGTTGCGTGGCATGGACTCGCCGAGTCCGATGAACAGACTCGGCGAGTAGCTTGAAGATTAACTAGGACTCGTCGAGTTGTTCTTCAGACTCGGCGAGTTGAGTCGGGGTGGCCCCGCGATTCTTCTAGGAGGAACTCGTCGAGTCAAGGGGGATACTCGACGAGTAGAAAGGGAATCTTAGAGAATTGGTGAGGACGTCTAGACTCGCCGAGTCGCCCTAGCACTCGCCGAGTCCGGTCAAGTTGACCGTTGACCGTTGACCAGGGTTGACCTATGGTTGACTTCTTAGGGATAGTCAAACTTAGAAGATAAAAGTGTTAATAAGAGATGTATGATGTTATAGGGAGATTGTAGCTCGGCGGATCGAGCACGAGTGACTTCGGGATTTGCTAGCCTTCAATATTCACTAGGTGAGTCTTCTCACTATACCGTACCCGGAAGGGTTTGACTGTGTGACCGGAAGGTCGGATATGATATGTGATATATGTGCTATATGTGATAAGTTAATTGTTATGCGTGCTATGTATGCTTATGTGGGCCGGAAGGCAATATGTTATGGGCCGGAAGGCGATTATGTTATGGGTCGGAAGGCGTTGTGTTGTGGACCGTAAGGTTGGCGTGGGTAGGACCGGAAGGTTTACCCAGCAGGGACGGAAGTCCCCTGAGAAAGGCGTATGTGCGTAAGTTGTATTTTGGGGAACTCACTAAGCATTTATGCTTACAGTTGTTATGTATGTGTTTCAGGTACTAGCGAGGACCGTGGGAAGGCGCCGGCGTGATCTGTACACACTGATAGATGTTTTGTGATCTTAGGATTCATATGATTTGTATTTTGACATGACACTTGGAATGTTTATGCCTTGTTTGAATGAAAATACTTTATTTTGAAATGAAAAATTTGTTTGAAAATTTACGTTGTTACAAGGAGCGGAACCTTAGGCTACTCCCTGAATAAACTGAGGGCACTCGGCCTTCCGATGGCCGGTCTGGTTATAGTGAAACCAAACTGCAAACCGCTTGGGTCAATCCTTCGCCATGTGCCCCTCTTTGCCACATTTGTAGCAAATCCTTGCCCATCATGATCCCTCATGACTCTTGCCGCACTTGCCACAAGTGCGGCCCTTCTTTCCCCCAGCTATCGTATCAACAAGCTATGCCCGCTTCGTAGCCGACTACGACTATATAAACCTCCTGTCTCTACCTCGTGACTTCGCCTCCTCTCTGGTCTGCAACTCTAGCTCAATCTCCCTCCTCCTGGAATTGCTATGAAGCTTAGCCAATTTCCGGTATGACAAGTTTGCCATGAACTCCCGTATATCCCTCCTCAGTATGCTCAGATATCGGCTCACACGCGCCTGCTCAGTAGACACGTGCTCAGGGCAAAACAACACCCTCTCATGGAACATCCTTGTGATCTCAGACACAGTTTCTATCTTCTGCTCGAGAGACAGAAACTCCTGGGCTAACTGTTCCCTCTCAACCGGGAGAACATACTCGTCTTCGAACAACTGTGTAAATATCTCCCCATGTCACTGCAACATGATTTGCAGGAGTAAAGTTGTCTGTCACAAACTTCTGCTAGTCCTTCGCTCCCAAGCGAAGCTAGTTCAGTGCAAACCGAACTCTAGGTGCTCGGGGCATAAACACGTGTAAAAACACCCCTCAATGTCGGAAACCCATCTCATAGCAGCAATCGGATCCTGTGTTCCCTCAAACTCTGGTGTCTTCGTGTTGCTGAACTCCTGGAACAACAACGAGTCACCTCCTTGTGGCCTAGCAGCAGCTACGACTGCGGTAGCTGTAGAAACAGCAGCCTCAGTAACAATAGCAAATCGCTCATCGAATGTCTCAATCAGTGTGGTATTAAAATACCCAAACATCTCCGGTATCGCCTCTCGAATAGCTGCGGCCACCTCCTCATGAATGATCCTGCGGATCTCCTCGTCACTGATACTACTGCTCTCTAGTTTATTACGCATACCCACCACGATGTCTCTGAAACACAACACAAAAATCACCAGAGACTCGTTCGAGCATACTCACACTCGATTTCCTGTCCCTACATGCTCTTTAGTAACCTAAGGATTCTTGATTGGGTCGCATACAGATTCGGTGTTTTCAGTAGTACGGGCCCAATACTACCTTCCACACCAATCTATAGTCGCCCCAAGTCCTCCTCCTAGGATCCTAATTCACATGTAATCTATCTATCGCGAATATTAACTACTCTCTCAGTAGGCTCCTCATATGCTCATCTAGGTATCTCTCCTAGATTATCCCTCGTCTCAAACTCTTTCTAAGAGATTCCTGCTAGATACTCCTACTCGGCTCATTCTCAGGGAAAATAACAGATAGCAACAACTCCTAGGCTGAGGCATCACAAATCAGACAAATCTAGCCCTATAATATGAAATACCTAGCCTATCCTCTAGCATGCATCCCTAACATCTCATAAATATCTCGTAATATAAACAATTAAGGGTATTTTGGGAAATCATCTTTGGGGCTCTGGCTGATTGTACACACTGCTCCATCTCCTTTTTCTCTTAAAAACTCTTACTCATTTTAGAAAAATCATTTCTCTTTGAAAATCTTTCTCAAACCCTCAGTTTCAATTCAGACATACTCGAGGGTACATTGGAATCCCTCAAACCAAGGCTCTGATACCAAATTGGGGTCTAGGGCAGTACGTTGGGCGTACCCACCTGGTACACTGCGCGTACTGGCCCCAAAGGGTGTACGCTTGGTATGCTAGATGAGTACATAGGGCGTACTCGGCCTGGTTGACCCTTCTTGTTTTGTTGACTTTTTGGGCTTTGGACCATGGACCTGGAGTTGGCTAGGGTTGACCATTCATTATTTCAGGCCTTTTGGGTATTGCGCCTTCTCGGTATAGGTCCATGGTGGATTTGGCCTAATTAGGGTAATTGGGCCTTATTGAGCCTTTTGGTGTCATTTTGAGTTTCGATTATCATTTGGGCTTGTATTGTTTGAGGTTTAGTTGGGCTAGCTATGAATATGTGTTTTGGTTCAGAAAAATTAAATGGGCTTTATGGAAAGGCCGATGTAAGGGTCGGGCCCAATTTGGGAAATTGGGCCATTAGTGGGCTAGTGTGGATCTTATGGTTTTGGGCCTGGGCCTTAATTGTGAGTCTTGTTGGGATAGGGGTAAAATGGTCATTTTACCCAAAGTTTGGATTATGGATCATGGTTTGGAACCCAATTGCTAATTGGGTGATATTTTGGTATTATTATCTTAGGAAGTTTTCAGGGCAACAGCTAAGGATTTCTTGCAGTGAACTTCAGCATTCGATGTGAGTCACATTTCATAGAATTCGTGGGTCGAAGGCACCAAGGCCGACCCACTAGTTGTGATATGGCATGATGATTGTCTTTGTGATAATTATCGGTTGTGCGTGTATTATTTGATCATTTAGTGAACTGTGTGATATCATATATGTAACACCGTAAATTTTCAAACAAAATTTTCATTTTAAAATCACATAAATCTCATCAACACATTTAACAAAAATCCCCAAAATGTCAAATTATCAAAAACACATATTCAAAATTGTTTGAATAAAATACAGGATCCTCAAAAACATAACTCCATATCGTGTGTACAATCAAGCCGGCGCCTTCCCGTGATCCTGAGAAGTACCTGAAACACATAACACGGTAAGCACGAAGCTTAGTGAGTTCCCCAAAATACCACACACATCTCATTAGCCTCTCATGGCTATATCTCGAATAAGACCCTCCGATCAATGTGTCTTAGTGGAACCCTCCGGTCCACAAACTCGGATGGACCCTCTGGTCCTAACTCAGTAAAGCTCAGAATAATACACAACATAAATCACAAAGACATAATGCAACATATCTCAATACTCAATAAAACATACAAGACCCTCCGGTCACACAAAATTACCACTCAAGGTAAGTATAGTGAGAAGACTCACCTTGTAAGTAAGCAAAAAAATCGTGTACCCCTCACACGGTCTAATCCCTGCCTACATGTCATAAGTATCTCTAATTAACACTTTAATCACAACTCTAAATAAACCAAGCTATTTTCTCTCTCTAACTCTTGGGATGGGTAAAAGACAATTTTACCCCTCCATGGTCTCCATAATCCCTGTCTTGACCAAACCCTAAAGTCAACATATGTCAACACTCGAGTCAACAGTCCATGTTGGCCCAAATCATTGAGTGCATCTATGTGACTCATCGAGTTCCCTCGTTCCTTCAGCAATGTCACAAACATCCAACTTAACTCGTCGAGTTGTCTCATCAACTCGTCGAGTTACTCATGTACAGACTCATCGGGGAAAACCCTAGCCGACTCGTCAAGTTAGCTCTCCGACTCGTCGAGTCCTTTCAGTCTATTTTCTCATTCAGGCATTTTAAGTCAGAGTTACAACCCAAAACTCCAGATCTAGCCTCCCAAGGCTGAAATACCAAGCAAAGCTGCAAGCTATACATCCATGCATGGCACTTAGGGCTTGAAATGCCAAAACAAGTTCCATTTAAGGTCCTAAGCATAAAAGCTCTCATCTAGCTTGATAAATCTTGGAGTTTTGGGCTTAAGGGACCTCATAAGGTCCAGATATGAAGTCTCAATTTCTTGGCAAGCTCAAAATACTCAAAGTCTCGAGGAAAGATAGAAAAAGTCCTAAAAATTCTTAAAACTTCCTATCGTTTCTACCCAATCAGGCCAAATTCTCTCACGTCACGAGCTACCTTACTCTTCTCAAAGTAGTTGAGAGTTTACTGCTTTGTCACTCTTTAACAGCAGAGGTACTTTCGGTTCTTTCACCACCTAATCAATATTCTTCATCTACTTTCGGTTCACAAACGTAACCCTTGAGACTCTCGGTTTTACCACTGAGGTTTATGGTTACCCAAAATCTGTGTTGATGATCTTAGCTACATATACCACATGCTGAGTGAGACCCACAATCCAATACCAATAAGGAATTAACGGTGAATTATCATATTCTAGATTTAACTTGTTACCGGTTGAATCTTTTTTTTATGCGAGATCTTTATGAAATTGTCCAACGCCAAGGCGTTTCTTCCCAAAAGGTCCAGTTTTGTTTTATTTTTAAGATTTCAATTCCTAACCACTTATACACATATCTCACCTACTTGTTCAACAAACCACATTGGTCTCACAAGTACTTCGCCTGACCTTCGGTCTTACATTAATTATCGAGGTTCGGTTGGAGATAAGCCACTCTTAGAGCCGATAGTTGAAAAGAAGCCTTTCGATGTTTATTAACACACACTCGGTCGTAATTTTTCGGGGAACCATGCAAGCACTTCAAGTCTCTCTTGACTTTGAAGGAAGAGATTCGTGCTCAGAATCAACAGCTTTATGTCGGTTTAAGACATCACTCACATCCTATACACGTTTGATTTATTTCTTTATCTTTGTCACTCTTGCACGAAATTTTTTAAAAAAATTTCCACAATACTAATGATCGTTTTCAAGTGCATTTTGATTGACCTATGTGTTGTGCAAGCAGAAAATTCAGTTGACGAGGCATTGCGTGGATACGAATTTGAACCACTTTAACAGATAAGGAAGAAAATGGGCGCGTGAATTAAACGGCTCCTAGCCACACGCGCGATGACGTTTATCTGGGGAAACCAAGCTGTCAAATCCCGCTTTTTCAAATGACGGTTCAGAGATCGTGTAATCATAACAGAAGATTCTTTCTCTCTCATGGAAAAGGTATATAAAGGGTTTCTCACACCCATTATCCTTTCTTACCTTCTTCACCATCTCTCGAATATAACATGCGATTCTCAACTATTCATCTTCTTTCATTAAACAATGGCGGATTCATCTTCTCACCATGACCAATCTGCTTCATGTTCCCTACTTGTGATCAAGCCCAACCAAAACTTGATCATTGATATGAATCCGTTTTTGTACGACCACTACATGCTCCAGGTTGTTGAATGCCTTAAGTATTCCCCACTGGTTTTAGCACTATCTCAGGTGGAATCTGTTCCGATGTCTCTGTTATCGAAGGTTTACTCAAATGCTTCATATGATAAGAACAAGGATAGGATTTACTTTCAGATCTTTGATCGCAAAACTTCGATTTCAAAAGTTTGATTCTGTTCATTTTTAGAGCTTGCAGTCGATGCCCCTGTAATCTCTCCTGATTTTATTACGACAACTCAGCTTTTTGCCATGTTCTATGAGATGGGCTATACTGAGGTTCTTGTTTCTTTTACGAAGTTCAAGAAATTGTGTCTACCACCCCAATGGAAAGGGTTATTAACTCTACTTACAAGGGTTTGGGTGAAAGAGTAGCAGGGTCAGATGGTTCCAACAGGTGCTTCATGACCATTCTGTATGGTCTTTACAATGGCCTCAATCTAGACTATGGGTCATTGCTTTGGTCTCAAGTGGTGCAAAGCCTCAATTCTTCGACCAAGCATTTAGAGATTTCTTGTGGAAGATTCTGGACTATTGTTACGCAAAGAGCCATATCTTCACTAAACATTTCGGTGATGAAGGATGTTTTGTTATACTCTGTGGCCATCTTTCACACTAAGAAGGTGATTATCGCCGATTAATCCATATACAATCATGTTGGCTCCATCCCTGAGACAATGTCTCGCTGTGTTCCACTCAACAACACAGTTATGGAAGCTTATCGCAAACTCAGTCCTATTGGTCCTCACCAATTAACGCCTGAGATGAAGGCAGCTTTGGAAGCCGTGGAAAAACCTTCTAAACGTGGTAATAAGAAGGAAGAAAGGCCTTCTGATCCAGGAATGGGTGCATCTTCAAAAGTTGACAAATCAACGAAGGGTGATAAGGAGGGATCCAAAAAGCGGAAATCAGTGAAAGTGGGATCTTCAGCTCATCCTAAGAAAATTAAAAAGATGGCAAGAATGTCCACATCAGCTGATGATGAAGAAGAAGCTCATCTTGAGGACTCACCGAGTGGAAACACACCTCCTAGATCTCCAACTCCAACTGATGACATCCATACCAAGGTACCCACTCCACCAGATTCACCACCGAGGGTCACTATTTCCGTTTCGGTTGCTCCTATTCCTCCATCTACTATTTCAGAATCGGTTGCTCCAATACCTTCAATTTCTACAACACAACCGATTTCTTCACCGATTCCACCACCACCTGTTAACACTACTCCTATAATCACTACAACACCTATTATTACCTCAACCACAACTGATCCACCGGTGAATGTCAATGTATATGATACGGGGGCATTTACTGGTACTAAACCTCCTGTTACTACTAAACCTATTGCACCTACTGCTTCAGATGACTCTAATCCGATTCTTGGAGGTGCTGATTTTGAGTATGACTCCACTTACTATAGTCCTTATCGGCTCCCGACTGAAGTTGATGATGCTGCCCCTGTTACTAAGGACCAACTTGATAGTGCTCATGAGAAGCTTGACAAGCTGCTTGAGTGTTATCAGAAGCCTGTTGACGTTATCCTGAAAGCCTTCATGGATACATCCTTGGAGCAATAAACCCAATCCATGGATAAGTGCTCAGCTGATGTGGATGATTCTACTTCCCAGTGTAAACAAGCTACTAAGGATTTTAAGGATCTTATTCAAGAATCTAAACTTTTCTTAGAGTCGCTTCAGGATCATGCCAACTCTAATGCTACCACGGTTAATGCTTCGGTTGACTCTCTAACCCACTCACTTCAAGGAGAGCAAGCAAAATTTGAAGCAGTTCGCGCGATCTTCAAACCGAGAATACATCTCATATTTCCTCTATTGACTCTCGGTTAGAGAAACTCGTGGCTGATTTAGCCATTGAACAACAACTGAGAGATGAACTCGCTAGACAGACTGCTACTATGGCAGCTCAGAAGGTCCAGCTGGAAAAAGCAGAAAAAGAGATTGAATTGTTGAAGGTTGAACGTGTTGTTCTTAGAAGCTGTTCTGGTGATGTCCTGGGTATACTGAACAATGTCATTCATGCTCATGATCTTGCTTTGACGCTGACTATCAGGAATCATCTTACTACCAAACTTCTTCCGGCGATTGCCCTGCTTCGTGAAATGAAGGGTGTTTCGAAGCCGATCGCGCTTCGCAACAAGGGGGAGAGGGTGTGCAAGTTAATGTAGAAAAGTCGTCTAGTCAACCTCCTGTTCAACCGAAAGTTGTGATCAAACCTGAACCGAAGGGTAACGAAGCTTCGGGTTCTAATGTTATTGAAAAGAAGGGTCCATCCAATGATGATAGTGATGAAGACCAGAAAACAATAACCGACATACTCAAAGGAAAGAAAAGAGATCAGGAGTTAAATGAAACTCAGAGGATTGTGAAGGAAGAAAAGGAGAAGGAAAGGAAGAGGAAAGAAGAGCATGATGCTCTTGGATGTAAAATGGCCTTTTTCCCATATTGACTAGGGGAAAGATGATAAAAGTGGCGATTGAATTCCCAAATGTTTTCTGGTTGGAACAAGTGGCTTCATTTGTTATTGAAAACACGAGGGATTCTCAATTCGATATGCCTATGATGAGGAAGGCGTTTGTTTTTCACTGCTTTGATTCTACTGCTGAAGCCCCTTCGCCTCATCCTCAGATTGATCAAGAACTTATAGATTTTTATCTGTAGTTCGGTCAACCTCAGTACTTGACGTGGAGTGCACAGAAGATCACGTTAGTCAAAGTGCTTAAGCCTACACCTGCAGGGAAGTTTGTCAATGTTCGTTTCAGAATTACTCGAGGTTCGGACAACTCGGTCTCTATAATTTCCCTTGCAGATCTCCCAAACTTGAATCCTCATGATTGGATTTTATTATACAACATTTTTCTTACAAATGCAAAGGAGTATGAACCAATCCTGAATCATTTAAAGAGGATGTTGGGGTCGTATATTTATAAAGTGGCTAAGATGGACCAAGAGATTGCCACTGTCATGAACAATAAACCGATTGTGAAGCCAACTCCGAAACCGGGAGATGTGAATAAAATGACAATGAGTCAAATTGATCATATGCATCTAACGGTCATGTTCACAAGAGCCGAACATAGCAGGTTTTTATTTGCTCTTGTGGATAAGCATCTGTTCTCAACCGATTGCTTGGAGCACATCATCAACATTATTCATCGGTGCAAGAAGAACAGTGAGTCTGATAAGAAGAACTTCATAGACATGCTTCGGTGGTATATTACATTTCGTCACGCTCTTCTAGCCATTATATCGAAGCTGTTCAAAACTGTTAAGAAGTCTTCAGTTGCTCAACTGAACTGAGCTTTCGGTTCCATGGACGCAAAGGGGGAGATTGTAGGATAAATATGTTGCGTCATGGGCTTTGTTTGTATTTACCAGATTGGGCCTGTCCATCCGTGTTTTGTTAGGGTTATGTAGTATATATAGTGCATGCATGTATGCATTAGATACGTTCTTGATTCTATTACTTTGATTATCGTTCTGTAACCCTAAAACACCTCTACAGTCGAATTTCTTCATCGAGCTCTTATGGGGTGTTGATGTTTAATCATTCAACATTGTTTGAGCCATTCCTGTGTCTTGTTCTTATTGCTTTATTCACTGTTTATAACATATCGATCCTACTAGAATTTTAATTCCAACAATTGGTATCAGAGTAGGAGACTGTGTAACAAATACGCATTCCTTCTCTTTGAAGAATACTATAGGGTTTCCGCTTTTATCAAATATATAGCAGCCATTGTTTTCTTATTGACGGAAACTAGTGTTTTTGATAAAACCCTATTCTTAAGTTTACAGGTCAGACTCTAACAGTTTCTAGGAAGGCTCATCATGTCTTAAGACGACATACAATCTAATCCCATCAACATCTCCAACAACATTGGATCAACTACAAGAGTACCCATTATTTACACGCAGGATTATGAAGTATGGGCGCATCATTTTGAAGATTATGTGGTTGGATCTGATGACAACAGGTATCTCATCTGGGAAGTTATCACGTTGGGTCCATTTTTTCACTCTGGAACGAATACAACTGTGAAAACCCAAAAGGAGTATAAGAAACTGATAGCAGACGAGGATAAGATTCCTCAGAACGAAAAAGATAAACTGAGGTGCAATGTCAAGGCGTTAAGAATGATCAGATTCGCTTTACAAGTTAACACCTTTCGGTTAGTGAGTTCATGCACTACAGCTAAGGAGATATGGGACAGGTTGAAAGAACTATATTCAATCGAAGAGGATCTAGAGCACTCTATTCAAACTCTGGTTCTCTCTGAGTTCGGAGCGTTTGTACAAAAACCTGAAGAAACCTTGCTTCAGATGTTTGATCGCTATAATCATCTGCTCAGCAAGATGACAAAGCATGGTATTGAAAGGAAGGGTGTTGAACAGAAAGTCACCTTCCTGAACGGTTTAAGACCCGAGTGGATGGCGGTTGTCTCAACTGTAAAAGCACATGAACAATTCAAAGCTTATTCCCTAGCGAAACTTATGGGATTTCTAAAGTCCCATGAAAGCATAGTATCAAAAGAAGCGAAGTTGATCTCTGGTGTCGTCTCACTTGCTCTTGTCTCGAAGAACAAAAATGTGATTGAAGAGGAAGAGGAAGATGACATGTCAGATGGTTTGGGTGAAAGAGTAGCAGGGTCAGATGGTTCCAACAGGTGCTTCATGACCATTCTGTATGGTCTTTACAATGGCCTCAATCTAGACTATGGGTCATTGCTTTGGTCTCAAGTGGTGCAAAGCCTCAATTCTTCGACCAAGCATTCAGAGATTTCTTGTGGAAGATTCTGGACTATTGTTACGCAAAGAGCCATATCTTCACTAAACATTTCGGTGATGAAGGATGTTTTGTTATACTCTGTGGCCACCTTTCACACTAAGAAGGTGATTATCGCCGATTAATCCATATACAATCATGTTGGCTCCATCCCTGAGACAATGTCTCGCTGTGTTCCACTCAACAACACAGTTATGGAAGCTTATCGCAAACTCAGTCCTATTGGTCCTCAAAAATTAACGCCTGAGATGAAGGCAGCTTTGGAAGCCGTGGAAAAACCTTCTAAACGTGGTAATAAGAAGGAAGAAAGGCCTTTTGATCCAGGAATGGGTGCATCTTCAAAAGTTGACAAATCAACAAAGGGTGATAAGGAGGGATCCAAAAAGCGGAAATCAGTGAAAGTGGGATCTTCAGCTCATCCTAAGAAAATTAAAAAGATGGCAAAAATGTCTACATCAGCTGATGATGAAGAAGAAGCTCATCTTGAGGACTCACCGAGTGGAAACACACCTCCTAGATCTCCAACTCCAATTGACGACATCCATACCAAGGTACCCACTCCACCAGATTCACCACCGAGGGTCACTATTTCCGTTTCGGTTGCTCCTATTCCTCCATCTACTGTTTCAGAATCGGTTGCTCCAATACCTCCAATTTCTACAACACAACCGATTTCTTCACCGATTCCACCACCACCTGTTAACACTACTCCTATAATCACTACAACACCTATTATTACCTCAACCATAACCAATCCACCGGTGAATGTCAATGTATATGATACGGGGGCATTTACTGGTACTAAACCTCCTGTTACTACTAAACCTATTACACCTACTGCTTCAGATGACTGTAATCCGATTCTTGGAGGTGCTGATTTTGAGTATGACTCCACTTACTATAGTCCTTATTGGCTCCCGACTGAAGATGATGATGCTGCCCCTGTTACTAAGGACCAACTTGATAGTGCTCATGAGAAGCTTGACAAGCTGCTTGAGTGTTATCAAAAGCCTGTTGACGTTATCCTGAAAGCCTTCATGGATACATCCTTGGAGCAATAAACCCAATCCATGGATAAGTGCTCAGCTGCTGTAGATGATTCTACTTCCCAGTGTAAACAAGCTACTAAGGATTTTAAGGATCTTATTCAAGAATCTAAACTTTTCTTAGAGTCGCTTCAGGATCATGCCAACTCTAATGCTACCACGGTTAATGCTTCGGTTGACTCTCTAACCCACTCACTTCAAGGAGAGTAAGCAAAATTTGAAGCAGTTCGCGCTGATCTTCAAACTGAGAATACATCTCATATTTCCTCTATTGACTCTCGGTTAGAGAAACTCATGGCTGATTTAGCCATTGAACGACAACTGAGAGATGAACTCGCTAGACAGACTACTACTATGGCGGCTCAGAAGGTCCAGCTGGAAAAAGCAGAAAAAGAGATTGAATTGTTGAAGGTTGAATGTGCTGATTTTAGAAGCTGTTCTGGTGATGTCCTGGGTATACTGAACAATGTCATTCATGCTAATGATCTTGCTTTGATGCTGACTATCAGGAATCATCTTACTACCAAACTTCTTCCGGCGATTGCCCTGCTTCGTGAAATGAAGGGTGTTTCGAAGCCGATGGTCGCTTCGCAACAAGGGGGAGAGGGTGTGCAAGTTAATGTAGAAAAGTCGTCTGGTCAACCTCCTGTTCAACCGAAAGTTGTGATCAAACTTGAACCGAAGGGTAATGAAGCTTCGGGTTCTAATGTTAATGAAAAGAAGGGTCCATCCAATGATGATAGTAATGAAGACCATAAAACAATAACCGACATACTCAAAGGAAAGCAAAGAGATCAGGAGTTAAATGAAACTCAGAGGATTGTGAAGGAAGAAGAGGAGAAGGAAAGGAAGAGGAAAAAAGAGCATGATGCTCTTGGATGTAAAATGGCCCTTTTCCCATATTGACTAGGGAAAAGATGATAAAAGAGGCGATTGAATTCCCAAGTGTTTTCTGGTTGGAACCAGTGGCTTCATATGTTATTGAAAACACGAGGGATTCTCAATTCGATAAGCCTATGACGAGGAAGCCGTTTGTTTTTCACTGCTTTGATTCTACTGCTGAAGCCCCTTCGCCTCATCCTCAAATTGATCGAGAACTTATAGATTTTTATTTGCAGTTCGGTCAACCTCGGTACTTGACGTGGAGTGCACAGAAGATCACGTTAGTCAAAGTGCTGAAGCCTACGCATGCAGGGAAGTTTGTCAATGTTCGTTTCAGAATTACTCGAGGTTCGGACAACTCGGTCTCTATAATTTCCCTTGCAGATCTCCTAAACTTGAATCCTCATGATTGGATTTTGTTATACAACATTTTGCTTACATATGCAAAGGAGTATGAACCGATCCTGAATCATTTAAAGAGGATGTTAGGGTCGTATATTTACAAAGTGGCTAAGATGGACCAAGAGATTGCCACTGTCATGAACAAGAAACCGATTGTGAAGCCAACTCCGAAACCGGGAGATGTGAATAAAATGACAATGAGTCAAATTGATCCTATGCATCTAACGGTCATGTTCACAAGAGCCGAACATAGCAGGCTTTTATTTGCTCTTGTGGATAAGCATCTGTTCTCAACCGATTGCTTGGAGCACATCATCAACATTATTCATCGGTGCAAGAAGAACAGTGAGTCTGATAAGAAGAACTTCATAGACATGCTTCGGTGGTATATTACATTTCGTCACGCTCTTCTAGCCATTATATCGAAGCTGTTCAAAACTGTTAAGAAGTCTTCAGTTTCTCAACTGAACTGAGCTTTCGGTTCCATGGACGCAAAGGGGGAGATTGTAGGATAAATATGTTGCGTCATGGGCTTTGTTTGTATTTACCGGATTGGGCCTGTCCATCCGTGTTTTGTTAGGGTTATGTAGTATATATAGTGCATGCATGTATGCATTAGATACGTTCTTGATTCTATTACTTTGATTATCGTTCTGTAACCCTAAAACACCTCTACAGTCGAAGTTCTTCATCGATCTCTTCTGGGGTGTTGATGTTTAATCATTCCACATTGTTTGAGCCATTCCTGTGTCTTGTTCTTATTGCTTTATTCACTGTTTAGAACATATCGATCCTACTAGAATTTTAATTCCAACAATTGATATCAGAGCAGGAGACTGTGTAACAAATACACATTCCTTCTGTTTGAAGAATACTATAGGGTTTCCGCTTTTATCAAATATATAGGAGCCGTCGTTTTCTTATCGACGGAAACTAGTGTTTTTGATAAAACCCTATTCTCAAGTTTACAGGTCAGACTCTAAGAGTTTCAAGGAAGGCTTATCATGTCTCAAGACGACATACAATCTAATCCCATCAACATCTCCAACAACATTGGATCCACTACAAGAGTACCCATTTTTTACACGTAGGATTATGAAGTATGGGCGCATCACTTTGAAGATTATGTGGTTGAATCTGATGACAACGGGTATCTCATCTGGGAAGTAATCACGTTGGGTCCATTTGTTCACTCTGGAACGATACAACTGTGAAAACCCAAAAGGAGTATAACAAACTGATAGCAAACGAGGATAAGATTCCTCAGGATGAAAAAGATAAACTGATGTGCAATGTCAAGGCATTAAGAATGATCAGATTCGCTTTACAAGCTAACACCTTCCGGTTAGTGAGGTTATGCACTACAACTAAGGAGATATGGGATAGGTTGAAAGAACTATATTCAACCGACGAGGATATAGAGCACTCTATTCAAACTCTGCTTCTCTATGAGTTTGGAGCGTTTGTACAAAAACCTGAAGAAACCTTGCTTCAGATGTTTGATCGCTACAATCATCTGCTCAGCAAGATGACAAAGCATGGTATTGAAAGGAAGGGTATTGAACAGAAAGTCACCTTCCTGAACGGTTTAAGACCCGAGTGGATGGCGGTTGTCTCAACTGTAAAAACGCATGAACAATTCAAAGCTTATTCCCTAACGAAACTTATGGGAATTCTAAAGTCACATGAAAGCACAGTATCAAAAGAAGCGAAGTTGATCTCTGGTGTCGGCTCACTTGCTCTTGTCTCGAAGAACAAAAATGTGATTGAAGAGGAAGAGGAAGATGACATGTCAGAGTGTGATCTTACGAGTGACGAGTATGCGATGACGGTGTCGAATCCAAAGAAGTTTGTTCGGAAGAAATTCCCTGTTGGTAAGAACCAAAACTGGCAAGGATGCTATAGTTCAGAAAAGGTAAAGGAAGAGTCTAAGAATACATCTCAGAAGGAGAATGAAAAGGAGAGCAAACTGATAGGCGACTCAGGGTATGATTGCAATTAGTGTCGATACTTGTTGTGTTTATAAAAGAAGTTTTTTTAATATAAAATTAAAAAAACTGATTTATCCCTAATAAAAATAATCAACCCTAGAAAACCAAACAAAAGAAAAACTTCAAGAATAGTGCCTAATACTGACTACTGCCTACCGTAGATGTTCCATCAATTTTAACAGAAACAGAAGTAGTGTCAATGGTGAAAGTGACGGCGGAAAAGAAATGAGAAGTGGATCAATTGCGTTCTTGTCCACAACTCTGCCTTCATATACTTCGCCTGTAAATCTCAAAACTCTCCGATCATCGGCTGTTGTCGTAGCTACGCCGCTCGGCCACCGTCTATCTTTACTACGCAACTTCCGGGTTCCGCAAACTGGTAGTAAAGTCAACAAAATTAGCCCTGGTCACAATCTATTCAGCTTTACCACTACACGTACGCTCACTCGCGTCTCAGCATCATCCATGGCGTCTTCTTTTAGCCCTGAGAAAGCTAGGGTTCCTCCTGCTATCGATACGCCAATTCCTCCAATCTCCAAGGTTTCGTATTTCAAAACCTCTGTGCATGCATAGTGCTTAGATGCAATTGGGGATATCCATGTACAATTCGGCATTTAACTGTACAAATTACTTGTTTTGTATGACTGATTGTATGATATCGGGATTGCAGTTCAAGATTGGACTATGTCAATTGTCTGTTACTGCAGACAAGGAGAGGAACATTACCCATGCCCGTGTAGCAATCGAGGAGGCAGCTGAAAAGGGTGCCAAGCTTGTTCTTCTACCTGTAATTTTCTATTACGAACTTTTACTCTTCTGTATATCTTCCTTCCTCGTTAGTTAAATGCAAACTATGAACTCGATTTTGAAAGCTCTAGAACTTTAACAATTGTCATCTCTCAGGAAATATGGAATAGTCCATATTCAAATGATAGCTTCCCTGTGTATGCTGAAGACATTGATGCTGGGAAAGACTCATCTCCTTCAACAGCAATGTTGTCTGAAGCTGCTCGTTCTTTGAAGATCACAATAGTTGGTGGATCCATTCCAGAAAGATGTGGTGACAAGCTTTACAATACCTGTTGTGTTTTCGATACTGATGGAAACCTGATAGCTAAACACAGAAAGGTATTCTTCTAATTATGGTCTTTAAGCATTGGGAACTTTAATATTATATCATGCTGTTTTCATTTACTTCATATTAAGGTAATGCATTTTGAAAAATTCAACCCAATTATAAGAAATGAAAGTAGGGTGCTTTTAGAAACAAATCAATAGAAGTATGTTGCAATTTCTTGCATATAACCCCTAATTTTACTATCATTATCATCATGAATTCATAGAGATAAAGTTGTGATAATTAGTGTGATATGACTACATGACAGATACACCTTTTTGATATCAATATTCCTGGAAAAATTACATTTGAGGAATCAAAGACTCTTACTGCTGGAGAAACTCCTACTGTTGTTGACACAGGTTTGTTTTTAATTTAATGCAAAATGTTTAAATAATTTTTAATTAATGATTCTAATTAAATTATAATATTATATGCAGATGTTGGACGCATAGGTATAGGCATCTGCTATGACATTCGATTTCAGGAACTAGCCATGCTATATGCAGCTAGAGGTTTATTATACAACTCACACTTTTCTACTATTTTTTTTTTTTTTTTTTTCATTTGAGATTTTTGGCTATTGTATTTAAATAATTAAATTTAATTCCTAACTTTTAACAATTTCCGTTTTTTACAAATTAAATTAATTGTTAAGCTACTTTTTATTGTAATGAATGTTGCATATCAGGTGCTCACCTACTTTGTTATCCTGGGGCATTCAACATGACTACTGGTCCATTGCACTGGGAGTTATTACAAAGGGCAAGGTATATTTTTTATATATATTTTTATATTTTTATATTTATGAATTATATAATTGAAAGTTTTAACAGTAAGATATGCTACTAATTTAATTTATATATATGATATGCAGGGCTGTGGATAATCAGGTATGATATACTAATTACCTTTTTAAACATTTTCATCAAAAAAAAAAAAAAACAGAAGTTGTAATTTTAATGGCAAAAAAATTGGACTTTTAGTAGTTTTCTATCTTTTGAACTAAGATTTGTCATTTGATACATTATAACTGTTAGAAAAAAATGATTAATCTTCGTTGAAAACATAATTGTAATATCGGATAATGTGTTGCATTTATTTATTTAATTTTATATAAAAATAAAAATTAATTAGTATTGATTTCGTGACAACAGTTATATGTAGCAACTTGCTCTCCTGCTCGAGATGCTGAGTCTGGTGGCTATGTGGCATGGGGCCATTCCACCCTTGTGGGACCCGTAAGTTTCTCAACCTCATTACTCTCTTATATTCGATTTATTTATTTATTAGTTAAATGCAAGAAATTGTTTTCTACTTTTAAAATTTTGACCAATTATAGCAATGTCATTCAAATATAAAACAAATAGTAGGATACTATAATACACCAATAAATGAGAGTATGTTGTTATTTCTTGTTGTGATATTTGATAGTTTGGAGAGGTATTGGCTACTACAGAACATGATGAGGCAACAATTATATCAGAGATTGATTATTCACTTATGGACCTAAGGAGGTGAGTTTTGACTATGAAGTTGTTTTAAAAATCATTACGTGTTCTTAATTATTATCTTGCAAAACTTTAATTAAGTTATTTCTAAAACCTTAATTGAAAAAGTTTTTAAAACCGTTTACGCTATGTTTGGCAGACTAACTGAAACTAAACTGCTAGCTGATAAAAAATGACGTTTGATTCAATATTTTAAGACAAAAACGTAATACATTTGGGATGTACTCAAGTTAGGATATTTAAATAAATGGTATATTTAATAGAATTTTGGAAAAACTCCATTTGTTGAAATGCTAGTTTGAGTAGTTTTCTAAAAAACTTGCGTAGAAGCTAGTTTTTAGCTTTCCAAACATAAGAATTTGAAAAAACCGAAAAATATAAAATGGCAAGTTATAACATGGTATTAATTAATAAATAAAATGTATAGGACAAATCTCCCGCTACAGAAGCAACGTCGTGGTGACCTCTACAACTTGGTTGATGTTCAAAGGTTTAATTCTCAGTAATTTTGGCTTTTTTTTTGGTCATTTTATTTTAGCGACGTATGTTTGTGTAACATTTTATTGCTGAATTTATAATCCCATTGTTGGGTGTTGTGACTTTTTGCATCACAATTTTACTGATTACTCGTTTGTACATTGTGGAAGTTATGTCCTTTTTAATAGCCTTCTCTCTTTGTCCCATTTAACACTTGTTTCAATATCAATATAATACGTGCCATAAATATGTATTTTTTGTTTTCCTTATCAACATTAGTCTTAGTCGAATGACTTAAAATGTTTATAGGCTTAATTAATGACTTAACAACCAATAACTCAAAATTTGCTTTTTAGGTTAATGAACTTTTAGTTGTATCCAATAAACAAACTAGCTTTTATTTTGGTTTTAAAATACTAGCTGTTACAATTTGTATCGGTTAAATGACAACAAACACTATCATTTCGCTATGTTTAACTAATAGTCTGTTATGGTCATTTTTTCAAACCACAACTTCAACTATATGGATTTTTACCGACTAAAATGACAAGGTCACAAAACAATATGACTTTGTTAATGGTTATTGGTTGTGGTTTGAAAAAATAATTACAAGATGTTTTTAGTTAGATATAGCAAGGGAAATGACGGTGTTCGTTAACATTTTAATTGATAAAAATCGTAATTGTTGGTATTTTAAAACTAAAATAAATAGTTAATTTTTTTATTGGATACAATTAAAAGTTTAATGACCTAAAAAACAAATTTTATATTCGTGGTTGCTACTGCTTGCCACTTTAAGCCATTTTCCCTTAAATTAAATTAAAACTTTATAGGGTTAATGTCATTTTAGCCTATAAACTTTTCGTGTTTGTTTTATAACGTCTATTTTTTTGTGTATTTTAAGGGCTTAAAGTTCATTTTCACCTATCATTGAGGCCACTTAACTTGCTATAACATGTTTTAAGATTCCACTTCACCTATTCCAACCTCCTCCCTCACCTGGTAACCTCTCCCCTTCCGAACTCTCATTCGAGTACTTGACATTTACCATGCCTAATCCATTTGCACCATCGATCGTCGCCGATCACCACCAACTCCAATGTTTGTCGTTCTCTGTTAACCAACTTGCAGAAACACCGATCGCTGCTGCTAGTTGATTATCACAACCTTACCTTCCAATCTCCATCCATCCTCTCCACCTCCGGTACCTCTTTCCCCAAATTATTTGGTAGTTTCAAATTTTATATATGGGTTTGTATCTATTAATCAGGTCAAATACCCTTACATTCTTCAATATGTATCAATAGTTTGTTGTAGAAAAGGGTTTTTCAATGTGATCATTATTTATCGAATTGGGTCCATTACTTTCTCCAAATAACTGTGCAATTCGTATTCTTTCGAACGCTAATATCGAATTCTTGAATGTGATTGATAATCATAGATTAGCCCGTTTTCTTATCTTTTTCCCGCTTTATTAGACAACATTAATGATGAGTTTTTAGCTTCTGCCGTCATTAGATGGTTGTACATCAGCATTTCGTAGAAACCTTGCGTTGCCTCTTTTACAACACCCATACAACTCCAAATGTAAACATTCTCGACATTTATGGTCGACAAAAGCTCGAATTGTTAGTTCAAGCTCATAATTCAATCATTGGTTCGAACCAAATTACCAAAAATTCCTTTTTCTGAAATCCCTTTCTCTAAGTTACATAAGCATTTCGTCAATAGATATGAATCTACACCTCACAATTTGCCTCAAGATCGAGTTTTTAGGGCTCATAAGTCTGAAATCGCAATCACTATCACTGAATCTCAAGTAATAGTCGAATTGACGAGTCGGACATTAAAGAGTAATGACGTTTTTAACCCAAAAAAAATAAATCAAGTTCCCAAAACTACAAAAAAGAAAAAAAAAACTTAAGGACATTTTGAAACAAACATGGAAATTTTGTAGGGCTAAAATGACGTTTTATCAAACATTATAAGATGTGAAACAATTAGTAACAGTAAATCAAGAGAAATTAAAATGTTTAAGAAAGATGAAAAGAAGCCTCAACAGTCTTGCTTTTGAGAGGTTCAATAATTGTATTCTATTAAACGAACATAAGTTATTACAAAAATAATTCTAAGACCTAGTTAAGTGTCTTGGACAAAACACTCTATGATACCAATTTGGTACGTTTTTTTCTTTTTAAAACACGATTTAACACACAAAAACATCATTTAAGTAAACAACATAACATCCCGTTTGTTCCAAAATCATAAATCATAAGATTAAATCAGAGTTAATTAGAAAACTAGTGGGAGTCTCAACAGTAAAATAATAACGATGCAAATGTATAGTCACGTTGCGTCCTTCCCTTTCAAACCAGAACAACCTGAAAAACCTTTAACGGAACACGTAATTTTAAAGCTTAGTGAGTTCCCTAGTATACCACATATTCCATCACACATACAATGTATACAACAATCAACCCATGGCTATCACAACTAACATTTTGGCTAGAAAATTCTATTCTCATGTAATCATTCAAGTATTGTAAAACATGTACTCTAAGTGAATATCACTCAATGCTCATTCAAATACATCTCTCATGTTCAACTAAGGGTTGGAAACCCTAGAAACCCCGGTTCAAGTTTGCTATGGACTAGGATTTTCTTATTGGGCCTAATGGGCCAATAAGCCTTCAATTCGAATATTTTGGGCCTAGAATCCGTCATTGGACTCTAAATGACCCACATTCATAAAACTTAACACTTTGGGCCATGTGGACCTAAAATGGTCCATGTTAATCCTAATGGGCCAAGTTGGGCCATAATAACTCCAATAGCCCTAATGGGCCATAAACCCGATTTCTTTGGTTCTAATGGGTCGTGAACCACCTAATGGACTTGTATTGGGCCGTGAGCCATCCTAGGAGCCCAATGGGCCGAAAATATTATTGGGCCTATGAAATTCAAAGAAAGCCAAGAATCTGAGCCCAAAACCATTTTTCCTTCATTCCACTAGGCCCATTCTCGGCCCAAGGTAAACAAAAAAAAAAAGAAAAGAAAATAAGAGGACTAATGAGCATGAGACACATCATTATTGCATGGAGGATCTCCATGCAACATCACTTTACTCTCTCTCTCTCTCTCTCTCTCTCTTCTCCCATCTTCTTCTCAGCCGAATCACCCTCCTCACCATCTCACCTCTTTCAAAAATCTTCCAAAGAACTCTCTCTAGAAGAACCTCCTTCCTACTCCAAATTTTCAAAGATTTAGAGTTGTTTCAAGAAGATTTTCACCAAAAATCATCAATCCTTGGTAAGTCACTACACATCCAAGTTATATAACTTCATTCTTATGTTAGATCACCCCTCCTAAACATTTGATTGTGATCACACTCTTAGAAACCTCATAAGTTCGAGATCTACTCAAGGAAAACTTGCTAGAGCCGAAACCTCTCTCTTTTCTTCACCAAACCGAGAACAAACAAGCAAGGTGAGTTCATACCCCCTTGTTTTCGATTTTCATATGTTTTCGGGGGAGAATACAAGTACTATGTGATATATCTAAGTATTGTGCATGTTATGTGTGTGTTTATTGTGAAAATATGGTTAAATATTCTAGATCTCGAAAAAAATAGTAAAAATGGTTGATTTTGTTAACTAAGATACTCAAAACAACACTCTTTAAGGGTGAAAATGTTAAACATGCATGCTTGTTGAATAAAACTACAATAAACCATGTTTAAGGATCATATATGTCAAACAAACAAAAATGTGGGACTTTTTATGACACACACGGTTTTCATGAGGACAAAAAGAGTCATTATATTTCAAAAATGAACTTTTATGTTATTTTGATATTAAAGGGACCATAAATGAAAAGTTTCGCATAATGGGCCTTTAAATGTGCTTTACGACTTTCTTGGGCCCAAAGTGAAAAATATTGAATTTGGTGGACCAAAAATGTCTTTATATGTAAACTTGAGCCTAAAATGAAAAACTCACGATTTAAGGGTTAAAACTGACATTTATTTCTAAATTGGGCCAAAAATGTAAAATTTACGGAAATTGGGCTGAAAATGTAAATTTTATAAAATAAGGGCTGAAATTGTAATTTTTACAAAGTAAGGGCTGGAAATGTTACTTATTATGGAAAAGGGCTGAAAATGTCAATAAATGTATTTTTGGACCGAAATTGTAAATTATTTTACAATTGGGCCGAAAACACAAAGTTTCATAAATTAGTCGGCTAAAGTGTTATTTTTATCAAAAAGGACCAAAAATGTCATTTTAGGTGAAATAAGTCCTTAAATGTAGGGCTGACAATTCTCGACACGACACGAAATAAATGGGTTTGGGTTGAGTTTTTCAACCTGCCAACCCGCTAACCCGCCAACCCGCCAACCCGTTTATTAAACGGGTCATATATGGGTTTCTCAAAAAATAAATGGGTTGACCCGCCAACACGTTTATATTCTTAATAAAAAAATATTTTATTTTTTAAATGTATTTATGTATCAAGTATTAATATTTAATAAGTATTATATAATATATATACCATTTATTCATAGACCATTTGACTGTTTTGACATTATGACTCGTGCGCGGATGGTCTAAGATCATAAGTCGTAATCTATAAGATTAAGTCTGTAAAATGTTTCTATGAATGTTTTTAATTTTCATTTTGATGTTTAAGACTTAAATATCTAAAATTCAGACCCACGAACCTAAATCTGACCCACGAACCCGCCAACTAGTGAACCCGTATAAATAAATGGGTTGGTGGGTCATATATGGGTTTATGTTCCAAACCCGCCAACCCGTGGCCCGCCAACCTGTGACCTGTATATTTAAATGGGTCGTGTTTGGGTTGACATATTTTGACCCGCCACACGCCAACCCGAACACGACACGATTGTCAGGCCTACTTAAATGTTTTATTTAAGTCATAAAGGACCTAAATAGTCAATTTTGTTGAAAATAAGCCCAAATTGTGAAGTTATAACTTAATGGACAAAAAGTTTCCACTATAACGCAAAAATTAAGCATTTTATGTCTTTTTGATAAATGTTTAAACTGAAATAAAGATGACGTAACGAACAGAAACAAAATACAATGATTACATGTTTATTAGGCCTAATAACCACTATACATGCTTATTGGGCCTTCGTGGTCAAATTTCATGTTTGTTGAGCCCAATTCATTCTTTACATGTCTACTGGGCCTTAGTGACCCAATTACATGCTTAATGGGCTGAAATCATCTTTTACATGTTTATTGGGCTTTGGTGGCCCATTTACATGCTGATTTGGGCCTGGACTATTCATTATATGCTTAATGGGCCTTAAAGTGTTCATTTGCATACTTAACAAGCCTGTAAATAACTTATATGCATAATGGACCACAGTTGTCTCATTTCCATGTTGGTTGGGCTTTGTTTGTTCATATAAATTCTAAATTGGTATGTGCAAGAATCTAAATTCATATACATCTTATATCGTGAAATTCAAATAATTATACAATAACAATTGGGATCTAGTGAGACATGTCGGTTGACACCACCGAGTGTATGATTGTAGCCTGTAGTTATGACCAAAGTCTCATGGAGGGAGAGCGAGAGATTGTGTATAGATCTATACGTGGGTGACTCCCCCACACCTGAGTTGTTCGCTACAGTTAGACTAGGCTAGTCTAGGGTGACAACCTCATTCTTTATCAAACCGACGTTTGGAAAATGCCATGACAGGCGAAATAGTCATAATGAAGCATGGTTATAACGACTTACATAAAGATCAATATCAACATAACATTACGGAAATCAGAGTATCAATCACGTCCATACAAGTCAAACATGTATCAATACATGGTCTTAGGGTTTAAGACCACAATACGTTTATAATCGGAAAATATCGGATTTTCTGGGGAAACACTATTATTCAATTACCTTCTACTTACAACAAAAATAATACAAAGAATTATATGGATTTCGTATTCATATATATTTTACAACAAAATTCACACATGCATTTATACTCGACTATTATATCATTTTACAGACTATATACAGAAAATATCAGATTTTCTGGGTTATACAAACAATACAAAATATTTCATTCAATCATGCTTATGAACTCACCAATGTTATATATGTTGACCGTTTTCAAAATAACTTGTATTCTTAGGTAACCGTTAAGCAGAGGAAACTTTCAAGTGTAGGGATTTATGTTGTGTAATGTCAATCATCGTACAATTAATATTTTGGAATATGTAACCTAAGACAATGTACTTGATGTGAACAATACTAATTTCTATTATGTAATGTTTGGTGATGATTGTGTTATGTTTCATTATATTCATTGTGATGGTATTTCAATTTATAGTCACACGAGCCCCCGGACGATTCTGTCGTCTAGTTCGGGGGTGTGACAATGACCACATTGTGTATATAAACCATAGGCTCCTAGACATCATACAACCACGGGCTCCCAACCTATGGACTCCCAGTCCTCATACAAACTATCGTCTCTCACCATCATGCAACCACAAACCATTAACCATCATACAAGCAAAAACACATATTTTTCTAATATTGACGAACCACCTTATTGTAACGCCCGTAGATCCGGGCTAGTCAATTTTGAGACGATAAGCATCAAAAAATTACTTTTGGATGGAAGATTATTTAGAAGGATTAATCTTAACTAAGTTGTATTATATGTTACAAGGATTTCGTACATATAAAGAACGCCGAAATCCGAGTTATAACGAAGAAGTTATGACCTGTCGAAGTTTCGCGAAAGAACCGGCACGACACAGCGCAATGTAAATAGTGAATTTACGTTAGAGCGATATTTGGCCTTAGCAATCTAAATAAAAGTCATAGAATATGTTAAATCGATAGCACGCATAAAAAGAACGTCTAAATCTGACTTCGGATGAGGAAGTTATGATTTTTCGAAGTTTCAGCATTAGCAGTATGCAGCCCGAAACTCGAGATTGAGGTCGAGTGATATTTAGCCAAAACATTCTAAATGAGAATTGAAGATCTCATCAATAGTATTCCAACGATAAAAAGACAGACGAAAACGGAGTTCAAATGAAGGAGTTATGAATTTCGAACGGAGTTTTCCTGTCCCAGCCTACTAAAAATAATATATAAGTAATATATTTATAATATATTAAAAATGAAGTCAAATTAGCCAACAGAGTCTAAACGAGAGTTGTAGAGCATAATCTCACCTTCGCGTCGATATAAAGAACGTCGAAAACGGAGTTCGTATGCGAAAGTTATGAATTTCTGAAGTTTGGGATGCGAACCCCAAAGCCGTGTCAGAGACCACGACGTGGCATGTCTTCTGACACCTCCGGGAGTCCCCCAGACGCAACCTGCGATGACACATGCAGTGACGATCAAGCCCACGACGTGGAAAAAGGTGCCACGACGTGGCAAGGGCAGATTTTGCCCAATAAATAGATTTGAAGGGCCAACCGTTTAGGGTTGCTATTTTCTCTCCTCTCTCTCTCCCGTTTTACCTTGATTTACGTGCAAGAAATATCCCGAAGCCCCGGTATCATCCCGAGACCCGAAGCGAGTCCTGAAGCCCGAAGATCCCGAGAAGAAAAGAGTTTTCGAGCCGAAGCTCTGCCCGCGAGGAGTCCGGTTTTTGTGAAGATCTTCCAGATCTACCGAAGAATACTACTTCTACAAGCCGTAGTGCTGTCTGATCATCTTCTGATCAAGTGAGTGTATAGTCCCTTTCATAAACACGATTTTAATACAACTATTGTTTGAATGTATTAAGTATATGTTTGGTGTGAGTGTGTAGTTACTTTCTTCTAACACATAGATATGAAGTATCTCTAGAAAATACGTGCTATATGTTATATGTATATTATCTCGTTATTTGGAATGGGTAAGTGTGTGTGGTTGCTTTCTATTAACACACATATATAGATTATACTCTATAAAATACGTGCTATGTGAATATATACTATTTCTCATGTGATATGAGTGTCGAAAGAATTTGTTATACATGTTTTATGTTGTATATAAACAAATATATTTTATCTACAAATATGTGGGTAGAACATGGGTAGATAGTGATGTGTGATGAAATAAAAATGTTGAGAGGCCTCGATGTCATTGTGATCCAGTCATCTAGCGGAATTTAGATGACAACCATGGACTCTTTCTAGACAGTCCCGTGGAACACCAACATGCTCATAACCTGTAGGTGTTAATGAACTTGGGTGTTCATTCGCTGTATTCCATCCTCCTCATGGTTGCCTTATTTGACGTATATTGCTGAGGAACCCCCGAAGCATGTGTTGTCGCCCCGATGAAATATTCTTACACTAGGTCCCTTGTGTTAGTTGTCTTAGGGACGTAAAGTGAGAATAACGGGAATGGGTAATTGGGTTATTATTGGTTGATGAAATTAAATTAATTATTTATTGTGGGTTGAAAACCCTATATGCTCACCAGGCTCCCAAGCCTGACCCACTTAGTTTTCTTTGCATTACAGGTAATGGCACAAGAGTATAAGTTGGTGGACTTGACGAGAGGTTTTGGATTATAGATCAGTAGTTATAAATAACTGTTGTAAGGTCTATTTTGTTCTGTTTATGCTTTTGGTCTGTATTGAACATGACATCCCGAGATTTTGTTATATAATGAAAATACATTTCTTTAAAGAAATGCTTTGATAAACTCTTATCATATTTTGTTTTGGGAACAAATTCCGCAACCATTTTCTTTAAACGATCACTCTGATTTATAAAACAAAGCATAAACAAATCGGTCTTTCCTGGCCGTGAAATTGGGGATGTCACAGTATAAATGGGTAGTTGTACATAGTCGGAGGAAAAATAGATAGTCAAAAAAATGTTCCAACATCAAGGCTCCAATCAAACAAGAACATACAATAAGGCCAAAACAAGAGTTCTAAGGCTATCCAATGTTAAACCACATACAACCCATATGACATCCTCTCAACAATCTTGTAATATTAACAAACCTTTAAACACACAACTTGATAGATGTCCTAACACAATCTGTTGGGAATAAATCCGAGATGATGAATGCAGAATATCAAGAACAATCAAGAATCAATCACCATCACATGCAAGTAATCTGATAAATGTTTTGTGTATATTGATTATGATATGAACGTACAAAGAAAACCTTAATCAAGAAAAAGCCTTACATCTAAATCTAACATAATGATTATTTATAGGGAACATCAAATATTTACCATAAATATAAAACCAATGCCTTAATATAAAATCAATGTCTTAGAAGAGCTTGATGAAAAACTTCTACTATAACGGCACCGTAGGGAATCATAAAACGATTAACCCTAAAAAAGCTTCCCTAAATAACCAAACATGGCAGATCAGTTTCAATATCTCAAATACAAAACAATCTCCCTCTATATGTTGAAACCGATGAAGATCACAGTTTTTGATCTTCTTGACATTTCTCCCCCCTAAATTGTGAGACTCATCAGCACATGGGGTCTTCAAAGCAAGAGAAACAAATATCGTCTTCCAAATACGAACTCCCCCTTGAATAATCATCACTCCCCCTTAAATCTTCAACAAATACCATGGAGAGAATCTAGAAAGTTAAGAAGAATCACCAACAATCTTCAAAACCCATCAGATTAGATGAAATAAATCCTTGTAGAATAAATCCAATTCTCAAAAATTAAAACCGAAAAAATAAAAAAAATTATTTTGTATTTTTTGGTTTAAATATTAGACAAAAAGAATAGAATAAGAAGCAATTATTTAGAAAGGATTAAAAAGAATACGACTAAAGAAAACGATTAGAATTGAAAATATTTTGGAAAAAAGGGGTAAAAATGGTTAAAATCCATTTAATTTGTAAAGAACTTTGAGAGCGGCAGTAGAAACTGTCAAGTGGTGAAAGATTGAGGGCTGTAAATGAAATTCGAAGCTTCTTCTTTACTGGAACGGGCAAAACACGATTGTTGACTTAAAAAAGTCAAAATCAAATAATCTTCGATCTGATCTTCAATTCAGATTAAAAACCGATTTAAGATTACGATTCCGACTGAAACCCCGATTCCCGTTTCTGATTATGACGATTTTGATTTCCGATAATTCCATTTTCCATTTCGACTTTGTTGTGCAAATCCGAATTCGGTTTTTATGATCTGAAAAACGAGTATGATAATGAGATTTCCGATTTTGGTTTCTGAACCCAGATACTCATGAAATTTCGATCAATGAATTTCGATTTCAAACTTCTGATTGTAATACTCCAAGCCGATGACTTCCGATTACGAAATGATTGCAGTTTCTGAGCAGACTGAAGCTCCGAATATTGATTGTAGTTTTCGTATACGAACACCAAATTCCGATCACCTATGAACTTCCGAATCGATTTCAATATTGAGACTGAAACTCCGATTGCGAATCGGTTGCAACATCCGAGCCTTGAACTCCGAATGCCAGAACTGCGAAAGCATACACTATGAGCGATCGCAACCTCCGAGCCTAGAACTGCGAACGACAGAACTACGAACGATTGCGAACGCTCGGAGACGAACAATGAACTCCGAACGCTTCGCAGTGAGATTAAAACCCCGATTTCAGCTTTGAAGCTCCGAACCTTCGTTTACAGGTGACGCTGATACACACAGGTTCGTTGTGACACCATCAATTGTATGTTAACTCCGAAAGTAACCCTTAAAGATTGAAGGAAATGGCAGATTTCGCCCAAATTCTGAAAACAACCTCTTTTTGTCAATAACTCAGAATCTAACCCCTATTTTTCCATAAAACCGAATCTGACCCTCCTGTTAGAGTGAACTGACAGCTTGCACCCCTTTTGCTGAAAAATGTCAGATGGCAGCCTTCTTTTTGAAGAAAATGTCATTTTTCACTCACTTTTTCAACTTTTCACCTTTTTGTCATTACCAACAATTAAAAATCAATAAAAATTGGTTTCTTCAACATAATTTTGACTGATTTTTCATTGGATTTCACCAGATTTGGTCCCCATTTGTGTGTGTGTTTTTTTTGATAAAGGTCAATACTCTTATGACACTTTTGATACCCATTTAAGATTCAAAATTGAAGTTGGTTTCCTACACACCCATTTATTTGAAGAGAATCGATCATCTTTTGAAAATAATACCTGTTTTTTAGTTGGAAAACAAAAATTTCCACAAATTTCATTAAACCATCCAAATTCTATTTTCTCTTTTCTCCAACTTTTAACATATTCATCTAAAGAAAAATTGAATTTTCTTTGAACATTCTTGACTTCGGCTTTCTGGACCTTTTAACATGCATTAGGTACTTGTACCTTAGGCATCCAAACCTTCTTAATTTTACTCTTGTTCTTCTTCTTTCTTTTCTGATTTCTAGGCTTCAGAAAAGAATTTTGGATCTAAACAAGCTCTTCATCTTTCTGAATCCAAACATTAGAAACCTTTAGTACATAAACTTTTGGAGTTTGATAAATATGAACATCTTGAAGTATTGGCTTTTTGTAAGGAATCATTCCTTCAAAAACATCATCATAACATAAAAAGTCATCTATTTGAGTTCAATTGAACATAACTTCTTCACAATTACGACTTCTGGATTTTTGCAATGAGATTCGTCTTCAGAACATCTAGATTCGAAATGTAACTCTTCTGAAAAACATGAACCACTTGACTCCCCCTCAACAAGAACATTTGGAGTCATATTTTCTTCATAAACATGAGGAACATTATGAACTTCACCAAGAACATCTTCCCTTTTCTTTTCATCTCCAAAATCTGTTGTTTATTTTCTCGATCTAAATGTCCATAGATAATATGAAATTGTTCTACTATTCTCTCATTCTTTTGTAATTCACGTTCATTAACACGTGAGTATTCAGTTACTTTCTCATCAACAAAAAAAATTATATAACCCAATAACACCCCTCAACGTAAAATCACCA
The DNA here is from genome assembly GCF_051521515.1 of Lactuca serriola. Classification (NCBI taxonomy): domain Eukaryota; kingdom Viridiplantae; phylum Streptophyta; class Magnoliopsida; order Asterales; family Asteraceae; genus Lactuca; species Lactuca serriola. Next base: position 194,098,446 of record NC_136412.1, on the reverse strand, counting down.
AGAACATGAAACAAAGTCACTTTATCAACACCATAGATTGGTTTAGTAACCTTTAATCCAAGTTCTAAAATGGAGTTACAGAATAAAAGATCCATTAGATCTTAAACAAGTGACATAACTTGAAGAGAGAGAAAGTAGATTTGATAAGAATTCTAGAGAGAGAAAACAGATCTAAGATGATTTTTTAGAGAGATAAAGTAGATCAGAACACAAAAATTCGAATAAACATGAAAATTTACTTCTAATTCTCTTCCAGAATACGATTCAAGAACAAATCAGATGAAATAATGAGTAGAAGATAACAGATCTGAACAAGATTTTGCAATAAAACGAGGTATTAGACTTTTTCTTTTCATAAAACTTACAAAACTTGAAGAACAAGGTGAGATTCATGATAAAATATCACCATAAACAAGATCGATTCTTGAAATAATCGATGAGATCTACAAGAACCCGCTCTGATACCACTTGTTGGGAATAAATCCGAGATGGCGAATGTGCAATATCAAGACAATCAAGAATTAATCACCATCATATGCAAGTAATCTGGTAAAGGTTTTGTGTATATTGATTATGATATGAACGTACAAAGAAAACCCTAATCAGGAAAAAGCCTTACATCAAAATCTAACCTAATGATTATTTATAGGGAACATAAAATATTTACCATAAATATAAAACCAACGACTTAATATAAAACCAATGCCTTAGAAGAGCTCGATGAAGAACTTCTACTGTAAAGGCACCGTAGGGAATCATAAAACGATTAACCGTAAAAGGCTTCCCTAAATAACCAAACATGCCAAATCAGTTCCAATGTCTCAAATACTCAACACAAACCACTATAGTCTATCACATAATCCAAATCACCTTATGAATGGTTAGTCATATGTAGTCGCATAAAAGATAGATAGTTGAATAGATGTTCCTGCCTTAAGGCCCCATTCAAACAAAAACATACCATAAGACCAGAACAAGAGTTCTTAGACTATCTAATCTTAACAACACACAACCCTTAAGTTATTTACTCAGTGATCTAACAATAGCATACAAATATTGTACCACACATCGGATATGAAATGTCACATATAGTATGGTGTGAAAACTCACCTGAATCCAAAAGCTATAGAGTCATAAGCAACTCCTTGGAACAACATACACGAATGATCCGGAACCAAACAGAGGCATGGCTTTAGTATATGGCCCAAATACATTAAAGTTTGACCAAACATCAAGATATGTCAAAAGTCAACGGGTCAACTGGTCAAATTCAATCATCAACAGGTCAAATGCTGTGACCCATCTCTTGGTCACGTCACAACCACTAAACGAAAAAATGGTCACGAATCCAACTCCAGACTCGCATCGTCACCCCTTAGTCGTGTCATGCTTTTCGATTAGAAGTCTCTTCCTTATTAAGCACTTAATCCTTTAAGACCAAAGCTCCAACTTTCTAGAATACTTCAGAATATGGTTTAATGGATAAAATTTCCAACTTTATCCGTTTGCATGTCTCTAACAAGCTTTTCTCAAAACCCTGGATCTAAAGAGGCTAAAATGTACATATTTTGATGCATGGCTTAAAAGGAAAGGCAAACATGTAATAAAACACCAAAATGGGTCCTAAATAAAACACTACTAAGTCTTTGGGACCTGGAATTTCCAAACTCCAAAGAAATATGACTAAAATGGACTAAATAATGTTACAAAACCTAGATCTAGGAAAATATAACAATAAAGCTCGGATCTTGAATACTTACAAAGCACAAGGAGATGATAATGAAGCTTTTACCATATGGATCTAACTTTTAGTACACCATGCTTCTTGCTTCCTCCTCAAAGGGTAACCCAAAACCACAAAACACCAACAAAGAGTCAAGGAAGCTAAAATGACGACCTTAGAACTTAGTGTTCTTATATATGGCTCAAGACCTGAGATTTGGGTTTGGGCTCTTTTCATCTTCGCGTCGTGACCCACAATTAGTTACATTGCTACTTATGACGTGAAACATTCCACAACATTCCATTTCAGACATTGCAAGCTAGGTTTTCTCCCAAACAATTATTTCTCAATTTCCTTGAATTCACCAAATAAGCATTTTCGAAAAACGGGCGTTACATAAACGAGGAATAGAGAGTTCCCTTTCGAGTATCTCCTTCAATTATCTTTCTTTTGTGCGTGTTTCTTCTAGCGACATCCTCTAATTACTAGGGCTACGTAAAACAAAACTAAAGAACATGGTTTTTTCTTGAATCTAATTGCATGTGGTATTAAATTAGAAGAATAGAGGTTATGGAGATTGATGGGATTAAAAATCTTTAATCAATGAAGATCGATTAGATCTTGAACAAGTATATAAATATAAAACAGTAAGAACTCAATAAAAAGAACAAGACAAGATTGAATCAAATGAGTCGAATGATTAAACAAAATCCTCAGAAGAGCTCGATTAAGAACATCAACTGTAGAGGATTGGTAGGTTACAAGAACGATTAAAGAAAACTTGAAATTACTATCGTTAAGCTCTCTTTCGTTATTCTCTAAATCGTTAATCCTAATATGCATGCAAGCATTAACTTATATACAATACATAAAAGGCTCTCGGTTGGACAGGCCCAAACCGGAGTGTACATGGCTAAACTATCAAGCCCAAAAGACGCAACATCAAAACAAACTTCAGCCCAACATTCTCCCCCTTTGTGTCAATTTGGAGCGAGACCTTCACTTTTTACTTGGGCCAGCAGCTGAAGCAGGTACCTTCTTCTTCACGGTGCTAAACAGACACTTGGTTATGGAGAGAATGGTGTGTCTAAACCGGATGTACCAATTGATCATATCATTGAAGTACTTGATGTCATCAGCCGAATTCTCTTTACACCGCTTGATAATCGATAAAACGTGCTCCAAGCAAGTTGTGGTGTAAAGGTGTTTGTCAGCTAAAGCGAAGAGACATTTCTGTCCTTCGGCTCTAGTGAACATAACCGAGTTACGCCTCGGATCAATCTTGCCCATTTTCATTTGGTTGAGATCACTGGCCGATCCCACAGGAGCTATCTTCGGTTTCTTCTTGAAGACTGTGGCGACCTCCTGATCCATTAGGGCAACCTCCATGATGTAGCAGGCTAACATCCTTTTGACATGGTCTATGATGGGACCATATTCGGCTTCATCAGTCAAAAGAATATTGTACAGTACAATCCAATCATGAGGATTTAGATTCGGCAGATCCGCCAGGGAGATGAGATGAGCAGTTCTTGCTGATCCTCGAATGAGCTTGAACTTAACGTTTGTGAATCTCCCCATGGCATAAGGCTTCAGCACCCGAACATTTACAATCTTCTAGGCGCTCCAGGTAAGGTATTGAGGGCGAGCGGCCTCCAGATAGAAGTCAATGAGCTCCCTGTCAAGCTCATCGTTCGGATGTGGGACTTCAAAAATGTTAGAGAAGGCGTGGAAGATGAACGTCTTTCGAGTCAACGGCATATCAAACTGCGAATCGACAGTGTTGTTGCAGTCGAATGATATAACCGGCTCGAGCCATAATATGCTTGGAGTTTCTATGGCCTCTTTAATCATACGTTCCCTGGTCCAGGTAGGGAAGAGCGTCTTTCGGCTCTTAAGGAGATCGTGGGCTTCCTTTTGCTTGCGTTCGGCTTCTTCAGCCTCTCGCGCCACACGACTGGCATCATCGTCAGCATTGCGACTGTTCTTTCGTTTTAACATGTCGGCAATGGTCTCCCTGTCTTCATCTTCATCTTCATCTTCCTCAGCTATGTTTTTGCCCTTGGTCTTCACACCCGAACCCGAAGCATGACCAGTCTGAGGTGGTTCGGTTGTGTGAGTAGCTTTGGAGGAAGGAGGTGGTTTCGATCCGGTTTGCTCATCTCCCCCTTGTTTCGGAATGGACACGAAACTCGGTAGGCCTTCGATTTTGCTGAGAAGGTCCATGGCCGGAGAGAGCTTTTCAGCGAGGGTACGCCTCACCGAATGATTTAGGATGGGGTCGTGTGCTTCCAGGATGTTGGATAGTGCTGCGTGGACATCCGAAACACACGTTCTGATCACCTCCCTTTCGGATCGAAGAGCTTCCAGTTGTTGTTGGGAGTTGGAAAGTTGCGTGCTCTTGATCTTGAGGGCAGTTGTTTTACTCGCCAAGACGTCCATCAGAGAATTCTCAGCTGCAAGATCCTCTTGTAGCTTAGCCAGGCGGGCATCGATGGAGGCACGAAGTGCCGAGTTGTCGTCGCTTATATTCTGGCGGAGTGTAGCGAACGAAGACAGCTCCATTGAGACGAACTTGGCCAATTGTTGAACAATCGGTTCCAAAGTTGTCTTCGTGGCGTCGGCGCTTTCTTGCAAGGATTTCAACAGGACAGTAGCGTCGGAGAATAGTTTATCGACTTTTTCGGTCGCAGCCTTACAGGCTCTGGTGGAGGCATCAATCGCAACAGTTGCTGAGGCCACCGAATCATGTTGAGCCATGGAGAAGGCATCAACGATTTTCTGAAGGGCAGCTTCAGAGAGAGAGGACTGCTGGTTGGATGAGGAGGCGAGAAGTAGATCAACCTTCTCGTGAAGCTCTTTGAGATGCTTCTTTGTCACTGGAGCATCATCCTCCTCATCACTCTGAACTTGAAACGGACTATAGTAGACCGAATCAAAGTTCATGTGATCACCACCAAGGTAAGGGTTGTCGCCATCGGAGGCATTCTCTGGAGATGGAGGTGGTGGTGAAGCTGGGGGTGTTGTGGTTTGGGTATTTGGAGGTGGATTGTGGGGTGGGGTAGTTTCGGGTGGTGGTTGAGTTTGGGTTTCGGTTTGTGGTGGTTCGGTGATGGGAGTGGTTTCGGTAACTGGTGGTGTTTCGGTTACAGTGGTAAAGATAGGTGGAGGTATAGGGAAAGAGGTTGGGGGAATAGTGGGGTTTATGGTGGGAATGGAAATAGGAATAGTTGGTGGAGGTGAAGGAACTGGGGATTGATGAAGTTCCATCTCTGGGGTTGGGGACCGAGGTGGTGTGTTGCCTCGTTGAGGAGATTCGTCTCCTTGAGAGCCTTCGGAATCCGAACTCTCACCCTCAGAGTTACTAGAAGAAGAGGGAATTACAAGCTTTCGCTTCTGTTGCGTCTTCCTCCTCTTCGGCTGTGGGGACTGGGCAGCCTTCGTTTGTTTCCTCTTTTTGGGAGAAGGGCCCTTTGGTGCTTTGGCCGCTTGCTTCCCTTTTTCACCCTTTTTGCCCCTGTTGGTCGGTTTGTCAGCATCATGAATTGACCTGAGCATATCCGGTGTCAGTTCCCTGGGACCAGTCGGCCTAAACTCCTTGATCGTCCAGATTAGTCTGCTGTCGGATGGCACGCCGCCATACATTGTCTCCGGGATGGAGCCAATGAAAGAAAATTTCGATGCATCTGAGACGATGATCTTCTTGGTATGGAACGTACCAATAGAAGACATCGATGCACCATCAGCAGTAGGAACATCAAACTTGTCCATGGCCCATCGAGTAATCAGAATCCAGAACCGTGCCAACGACACCTCAGAGTGTCGGGATGATGAAGAAAGGCTCTGGATAAGCTGTTGCCATAGGACCCACCCATAATCCAGGTTAATCCCGTTGTAGACCCCGTACATTATCGATAGGAAGAGACGACTTGCACCGTCAGATCCTGAGCTCCTCTCCGACAAGCCCTTGAAAAGGACTGTAAATAGGCCATTCCACTGTGGCGGCAGGCAAGACTTCTTAAACTTGGCGACAGAGGTGAGAACCTCTGTGTATCCCATGTTGTAAAACATGTTAAACAACATCCCAACCGGAATCGTCTCCGGATGAACTCGTGAAGGGTCAACCGCCAACCCTAGCATGGTGCAGAACCGTTGGCGTGAAACGGAGGTCTTGTGTTCTGCAAGCTCGAAAAACACCCGGTCGACGGCCTTGTCGTAGTAAGCAGTCGCGTAAACCTGCGATAGAGCCACCATTGGCACAGTTTCAATTCTTGAGAGAGCGGTGGCTATTTGAGAGTACTTCAAACACTCGATGACCGGCGACATGTAGGAATCGTACGCCAGTGGGTTGAGATCAATCACCAGACATTGCTGTGGGCGGATGGGGAGTATCTGTGAAGTAGCATGGACGAAAGAAGACTCATCCATTGTTGAAGAATTGGAGAAGATGATGAACAGTGAACTGTTTGGGAGTTTTTGCTTTTGAGAAATTTCGGAGGCAGTAAAGAGGTTTTATAGTGAGGGATTGGAAAGAGAAAAATCGTTTCATATCTTCTATGCGATGATCACGTAGGAGAGAGATTGTCAGAATCCTAGGATCACGCTACCCAACAAGCGCCGTTTCAGAAGAAAATCGCTTCAAATCCGCACGCGCCAGTAACTGCCAGAGAGATGACGCTTGGATTTCGCACACGCGTCCATAAGTGTCAGTAAAAGCGCGGCCGTTTCGAATTCACACGCGCCTCCTTTATACCGTTGTTTGAATTTTAATCCCTTTAACTCCCGCCGAGTCAGCAACCTTTCGTCTTATCCCCTTTTAAACGACATCTTTTTGAATTAAACGCCCACGTGGATTGTTTCTGACCACAACTCCATAATTAACCACAGAGTAAGAATCCAGCCTGTAAATAATTAATAACGGAATTTTGGAAAATCAAGGATTTTCGTGCAAAGAGTGTAAAGGAAAAAGAAATAAAGCAACTCTTTTAAGGATATTCTGTGATGTCAATAATGACACGAAACTGATGATCCCGGGCATGAATCTCTTCCTTCAAGGTCAAGAGAGACCTCAAAGTGTTAGTGTGGAATCCCGTTGAATTACGATCAAACATTTATTAAGAAATGTTGAAAGGCTTCTTTTAATTAGGTTAAATAAGGGTGGCTTCGCTTTGATTCATCAATTCTATTCTTGATATAAGAAAGAAAGTGAACAAAGTACTTGTGAGACCGGTGTAGCCTGTTGAACAAGTAGGTAGGAAATTAATTTGTATTGGCTTGGATTAATATAAAATCTCAGATAAAAATTTAAAATTGGATCCCTTGGGAAGAAATGTTATGGTGTGTAACAATTTCATAGGAATCACGCAAAAGAAAATTTGAGATTTCATGAGGGTACATTCGTCAATTCTGTGGTGAAAACTTGAGCAAATTAATTGGTCATCGTCAATTCATTAGGTGTTGAATTTAGGGTTTCACTCAGCTCGTAGTGACACGAAACTAAGATCATAAACACAGATGTTGTGTAACCATAAACCTCAGTGGTAATTTTTGAGAGTCTCAAGGGTTACGTTGATGAAACGAATGTAATGGAGAAGAGTTATGGAGATGGTGTAAGTGAACAAAGTACCTCTGCTGCGAAAATAAGGACCAAGCAGGAAACCTTTAACTCATGGGAGAAAAGGTTGAGGTAGCTCACGATTAGAATAAATGTGTTAGCCTTATTGGGAAGACAAGGTTTGTGTATACCAGGTCATGAAGGCTATTATTCAAAATCTTATGAGGCTTGGGACACATACAGCAGCATGCTTCTAGGGACACTTAAGTAATTCATCAAATATATTCTCATAAACAAACTAACACACAAGAGAATAAAAAAAATAAAAAAATAAGACTTAAAAAAGAACTTTGGAAAGAATATGAAAAACCGAACCCGAACGTTCGGTTGGTTTCGGTTGGAAAAAGTTGAAAAACCGAACCCGAGCGTTCGGTTGGTTTCAGTTCTAGAAAATTTTGAAAAACCGAACCCGAACCTTTGGTTGGTTTCGGTTCAACACAATTTTGAAAAACCGAACCCGAACCTTCGTTAGGTTTCGGTTTTGAAAAATTTTGAGAAACCAAGGAATTTAAACATGCAAGAGAAAAATATTTTTAACACAAAGAAAAACAAAATTGTACAAGAAATATACAACAGAGAAAAACTACCTTTGAAGTAATGAGCGAGTCAGATGGTTGAACCGAACCCGAACGTTCGGTTGGTTTCGCTTCTTACGTTTGAGGTTGAGAGGTAGTGTGAGGTACTGACTCTGATTCCATCATACCTAGCCCTTGCAATATTTTATTGAATGATGCTTCAGGAAGAGCTTTGGTAAAGACGTCAGCCAGTTGATCAGTGGTTCTTACGAAGTGAACTTCGACGTTTCCATCTTCCACGTGATCTTTGATGAAGTGATACCTCAGTGCTATGTGTTTGGTTTTAGAGTGTTGCACTGGGTTATGGCAGATCCTAATTGCACTTTTAGAGTCACAATATAGTGGGATCTTCTTCATATTGAGTCCATAGTCTCGAAGTTGACTCTGGATCCAAATCACTTGTGATGTGCAGGATGCAGCGGCAATGTATTCCGCTTCGGCAGTAGACAACGACACACACGTTTGTTTCTTGGATTGCCAGCTGACCAACTTCCCATCAAGGAATTGACAGCCACCAGTTGTGCTTTTACGGTCGAGTCCACATCCTCCAAGGTCAGCATCAGAATAGGCTTGAACGAAGAAGCCTGAGTTGGATGGATACCATAGACCTAAGGAGGTGGTTCGCTTGAGATAGCGTAAGATGTTCTTTACTGCAAGCATGTGAGGTTCGCGTGGATTTGCCTGAAATCGAGCACAGTAACACACAGAAAACATGATATCAGGCCTGCTAGCAGTTAGATACATCAGTGAGCCTATCATTTGACGATAGAGCGTGATATCGACAGCCGGTTTGTCTAGAGAAGGGGTAAGCTTGGTGCCGAATGCCATTGGGACTTTGACTTTTGAGTCTCCCATCATACCAAACTTCGCAAGGAGAGTCTTCGTGTATGCTTCCTGATTTATAAAGATGCCTTCGGGTCCCTGTCTTATGTTTAAACCAAGGAAAAAGTTAATAGGACCCATTGAGCTCATTTCAAACTTAGTCTCCATCAACTTTCTGAATTCAGCTGTTAAGCTTGGATTCGTGGAGCCAAAGATGATGTCATCGACATAAATTTGAACTATCATAAGGTGGTTACCTTCCTTTTTGCGAAAGAAGGTTGGGTCAACCGAACCTTGTTTAAATTTAGACATCTTTAAAAATTTTGTAAGCGTTTCATACCAGGCCCTCGGAGCTTGTTTGAGACCGTACACAGCTTTATCCAGAATATAGCAATGGTTTGGATACTTTTCGTTTACGAACCCAGGAGGTTGCTCCACATACACAGTTTCTTCGAGTTCTCCATTGAGAAATGCACACTTGACGTCCATTTGGAAAACTTCAAAGTTTTTGTGAGCAGCATAAGCCAGAAATATTCTAACAGATTCTAGCCTAGCTACTGGAGCGAAAGTCTCTTCATAGTCTATCCCTTCCTCCTGACAGTATCCCTTAACCACCAGACGAGCCTTGTTCCTTATTACATTACCTTCCTTGTCCATTTTGTTCCTAAAAACCCATTTGAGACCAACAACCGAAGCATCTGGAGGAGTTGGAATGAGGCGCCAGACTTTGTTCCTTTCAAATTCGTTCAGTTCGTCTTGCATTGCTTGAACCCAATTAGAGTGATCGAGGGCAGTGTTAACTGTCTTCGGTTCAACTTTTGATACGAATGAGTTAAACATACAAAACTCAACCTTTGAAAATAAGGATGTCTGTTTTGCCTTCAGTTGTGATCGGGTCAGAACCTTTTCAGATACATCACCAACTACTTGAGAGATAGGATGATCTCTGGTCCATTTGGTAAGAGGAGGGTAATTCGGATCAAAGGTTGGATCTAGTTCAACATTGATCATTTCTTCTGGCTCAGATTGGCTATCGTAATCAAGCATCATATCATCATGCTCCCCCTCGATTGATGTGCTTTGAGAACTTTGAGGTTCAGGGGTTTCTTGTGGTGCTGAGCTTTCAGGCATTAAAGCACCTTCGGTTGGAGAGGTACCTTCGGTTGGAGAAACAGCTTCGGTTGGAGTAGTAGAATTAAGCTCCCCCTGGACTTGTGAGCTTGGCTCCCCCTCGACATGAGAACTTGGCTCCCCCTCGACATGAGAACTTGGCTCCCCCTCGACTGAAGCACTGTTGGATGGAGAGTCATCAGTAGTCGATCCTCCTTCATGCATTCTTCTTGCAGCGTCTTCGACAATCTTCTTCATGTGATCAACTTTGTTGTCTGCTGCACCTACTTCTGAGAGAGAAGCTTTCTCTGGTTCGTCAAAGAGTTCCAGAAATTTATCATATAAGTTAGCGATCGAGACTGTGACTTGGCCAGTTTGAGGAAAGATTTCCCCAGCGGTGTCTTCTTTGGCCTGTAGCTTCTTGATATAGCTATCGTCAAAGGTCACGTAGTATGTCTCTTCAATTCTTCTCGAACGCTTGTTTAGGACCCTGTACGCCTTGGATGTGAGCGAGTAACCCAGAAAAATTCCCTCTTCGGCTTTGACATCAAACTTGTTGCGGTGTTCTTTAGAGTTAAAGATGAAACACCTTGAGCCGAACACGTGGAAAAATTTCACATTGGGCTTTCTGTTGTTTAATATCTCATATGGTGTGAGTGTGAATCGCTTGTTGAGATAGGACCTATTCTGTGTAAAACAAGCAGCATAAATAGCGTCAGCCCAAAAATAAAGAGGTAAGGAAGCGAAACTTAGCATAGTTCGGGCAGCTTCACACAAAGATCGGTTTCGTCTTTCGACTATTCTGTTCTGTTGTGGTGTGTAGGGAGCTGAGAAATTGTGACTAATTCCCTTTTCTGCAAGAAACTCTTCAAACTCCCGGTTCTTGAATTCAAGACCATTGTCGCTCCTGATATTGCGAACGACCTTCTTGAGCTGGACTTCAATTTGCTTGATAAACACTTTCAGCTTTTGAGTTGCTTCAGATTTGAGCTTTAGAAAGAATACCCATGTAAATCGTGAAAAGTCATCAACGATAACAAGAATATACTTGCTACCACCGATGCTTTCGATAGATGAAGGACCACACAAATCGATATGAAGTAATTCGAGTGGTTCGACAACTTTTGTGTTGATTACAGATGGGTGACTTTGACGACTCTGTTTCCCCATTTCACATGCAGCACACAAATGCTCTCTGTCGAACTTGAGCAATGGAAGACCCCTAACATGACCTCCAGTGACAAGTCGGTTGATATCTTTAAAGTTGAGATGAGAGAGTCTTCGGTGCCACAACCAGCTTTCGTCGGATTGAGCTTTTGATAACAGGCATATGGCTGGGTTTCCTTTGATAGGTTTCATGTTCAGAGGAAACATTTCACCCTTTCGCTCTGACTTGAGAATCACTTTCTTTGTCTTTTTCTTTATGATTTCAGAACCTTCATCATCGAATGAGACTTTGAGACCTGTACCTCCAACAAGCTGAGATACACTGATGAGGTTGTGTTGGAGTCCTTCCACATAAGCCACCTTCCTTATAGTGAAGTCTCCATTTGTTATCATTCCGTATCCCTTTATGGTGCCGAACGAATTATTTCCAAACTTGACATTGCCACCATTTGCAAGAGATCTGTATTCCCTGAGCTCCTCTTTCCTCCCTGTCATGTGACGTGAGCAGCCACTATCGATGTACCATTCTTCGTCGAACTGCTCGTCACTTATAACCTGCAAAAATTAAGCAGATTTAGGAACCCAAAGTTTCTTGGGTCCATGTGAGCTTTTCATGGGAACGGGAACAGTAAGAGAGACGTCAACTAGATATGTTCGTTTTATTAGAGTTGTTTCATCTTTCTTTTTAATGGTAAAAACTTTTATCTTATTAGGATTGGGTGCGTTCGGTTTGGACTCTGGTTTGGATTCATTGACCTTCTGCTTGTCCTTTTGTTCAGCTGACGGATGAGAACGGACAGAATTTGCTTTAGAGAAAGATGGCGATGAGTTGGTAGAAGAATTAGAAGAAGCAGAAGAAGTGGGTTCAGATGGAGATGGCTTCTTGACTGGAGATTCTAGGTGACCCTTTTGCTTTTGATCATTGGAGGGACTGACCTTAGAGTTTTGTTCTCTTTTGACTTCAGAACCGAACCTTTGCTTTCGGTTGGAATTGTCTTGTGAACTGAACCTTTGCTTTCGGTTGAAGTCCGTATTGGAACCGAACCTTTGACTTCGGTTGGTATTATCTTGTGAACCGAACCTTGGCTTTCGGTTGTTGTGAGATTCAGGCTTTCCTACAGGATTGTTTTCATACTTCAGATTCTTGTCTTGGTGTGAGAAGTATGCATTCTGAGATTGCCAGAATCGTTTCCTTTCCGAAAGGTTCTTCCTGTATCGTTGGTTCCTTTCTATCTTCTTATTCCTCATCTGCTTTGGTTGATGATGAACATTCGCTTTCGTTTTTGGTTTCTCCTTGGCTGGTTCCTTTTGAACTGTAGGAGTTTTGCTTTGAGCCGAGGGAGAAGAGGGAATGTTTGAAGAAGTTCCACTTTGAGCTGAGGGAGTGGAGGGAATGTCTGAATTTGCTGAACAATCATCCTCCTGAGGAATATCTTTCGTACCACTGGTGCTTGGCTCACTGAAATTATCAGGCTTATTCAAGGGTTCATGTATATATCTCCCTTTTCTCATCCAGGAGGTTCTTTCAGATAGGCCAACGGTTTCGTTTCCATTATCTATTGGAGCTTCCCAGAAGTACTCATCACAACCATCAGCATTGTCTTCGTTTACAATATCTGTGAGCTCAGCTGTTTGATGTTCGGTTACTCCAGTCACCTTGTATACTTGATTCAGAGTGGTCCTGACCTTTTGATACACAACTGCTTTCTCTGCTAATTTCGAGGACTTTTGTTGGGACAAACGAGCGAATTCCACTGAATTTTCAGAAATAAGATTCTTGTGGTTTTCAGGTTCGCTTTTAACAAATTCTGAGCAGTCAACCGTGTCCTCTACAAAAATTTCACTCATGTTTTCGTCCTCGTTAAGCTCAGATGCATTTTCAACATCAATTTTGTTTTTTGAGCTAACGTTGGCGTTTAAAGAGTCAAATTTTTGTATGGTTTCGGTTCTCAGTTTAAGTCTATCATTTTCATCCAAAAGATTTTTAAGCATGTCCTTGAGGTCCTTGGATTTAATGAAGGACTCAATTTTGTCCAGTCCATACATGTAGGTCGGATTGACATCATCAGACGATATCACACTCTCACAATTATAGGCTTCGGCATCAATTTCATCCTCCTTAAACTCTAGGAAGGGCAAAATCATGCGATGGATCTTTTGGCCTATTTCACAATCTAAGTGAAGCTGAGTAATATTGGAATATAAACGTTTAGCAATTAAACAAAAAACATTGCGCTGTTTTAACAATTTTAAATTGTCTCTTTGCAAATAAATGTTTTCGTCTTTAACTTTAACTAATTCCGACTCCTTTAACTCGATCCACATTCTCCGCTCCTCACTCTTCGATGCCACCCTGCTTAATTGATCAGTTAGGTTAGAATTGGTGACACAAGTTTGGGTTAAGCTACTATCTAGATGAGAAATTCTTGTATTAACGTTTTTTTAGTTCTTTCTCATATGAGGATGGTGGTACTTTAGATGAAATAAAAACCGATTTTACCTTCTTTATCAGTTCGTCGAGCTCATTGAACTGCTGACTGAGGGGTTTGGCCGTAAAGCACATGTCTTCCTGCACCTTCGGTCCATTGCTTCCACCATCGGTGTTGTATCCCCTCATATGTGATACGTCAGACACCATGAAGCATTTTCCTCCACTGCTTTCCTTCTTAGCCACATAAGCCATTCCATGGGTAGGCTTCCTCACTTCATCGTCCTCTGAGTCGGTAGACCAAACTTCCGTGCTACCGAACTCGTCATCATTAACCGAACCCTGCACAATAAGAGCATTAATAGAAGGGTTAGCGGTAGACTTCTTCTTTCTCAACTCATCCAGTCTCTTCTGTAACACAGCTTCCTCATCATTTCCATCATCCTTTTCGGCCATTTTCTTAAGAACACAGTCCTTAGCATAGTGGTTTTTACCACCACAGTAGTAACAGTTTACTCTGGAATCGCCTTCCACCTTCGGTTCCTTCTTGGACTCCTCAGCTTTCGGTTCATTATTCACCTTTTCAGAATTGTAACTCCCCTGCCAGTTTCGGTTTTTGTTGCTGGGGAATCTCTTCTTTATGAACCTCTTGGGATTGGACACCATCATGGCATAATCCTCAGACGTGAGGTCATATTCCTCCAAGTTGAGGTCTTCATCCTCCATCACAGCTTTATTTTTAGATAGGAGGGCCAACGAACCAAGACTTGAAACGACGTTCTTTTCTTGCAGCACAATATTCTCCTGGGACTTGAGAATACCCACCAGTTTCGCCAAAGAGTATGATTTAAACTGCTCATGGGCTTTGACTGTGGAAACCACTGCTCTCCATTCAGACCTTAATCCATTCAAGAAAGTAACCTTTTGTTCGATAAGCTTCCTTTCAATATCGTGTTTGATCATCTTGCTGAGAAGATGATTGAAGAGATCGAATGTCTGGGTCACCGATTCTTCGGCCCCTTGCCTGAATTCTCCAAACTCAGATAGAAGCAAGGTTTGGATAGAATGTTCAAGATCCTCGTCTGTAGAATACAGTTCACGAAGTCTATCCCATACTTCCTTTGCCATCGTACATGAGCTAACCAATCTGAATGTGTCAGACTGAAGGGCGAATCTGATCAACCTTAACGCCTTAATATTACACTGGAATTTGTCCTTTTCATCTTGTGCAATATCCTTCACATCCTTCAGCAGATCGTTGTACTCGTTTTGCGTCTTAATGATTCTGGACGTTACTGAATGAGAAAACGGTCCATTGATGATAGCTTCCCATATGAGGTACCCATTATCCTCCGATCCAATCACGTAGTCTTCAAAGTGATGCGCCCATACTTCATAGTCATGGGTGTATAAGATTGGAATCTTTGTCGTCGAACTGATGCTGTTGGAAATATTAATAGGGTTTGATTGCGTCTCGTCCATTATGATCGTAAAAACCTGTTCAAAGACCAGACTTGTAATAACTCAGATTAGGGAAAAACAATAAATATCAAGATACGTCAATAATGAGATGACGGCTCAATAAATATTATTAATTGCGGAAAAACCCTAATGGAAATCTTTTTCAAAGTAAAGATGTGTATCGATTACACAGCCTCCTTCTCTGATACCAATTGATGGGATTAAAAATCTTTAATCAATGAAGATCGATTAGATCTTGAACAAGTATATAAATATAAAACAGTAAGAACTCAATAGAAAGAACAAGACAAGATTGAATCAAATGAGTCGAATGATTAAACAAAATCCTCAGAAGAGCTCGATTAAGAACATCAACTGTAGAGGATTGGTAGGTTACAAGAACGATTAAAGAAACCTTGAAATTACTATCGTTAAGCTCTCTTTCGTTATTCTCTAAATCGTTAATCCTAATATGCATGCAAGCATTAACTTATATACAATACATAAAAGGCTCTCGGTTGGACAGGCCCAAACCGGAGTGTACATGGCTAAACTATCGAGCCCAAAAGACGCAACATCAAAACAAACTTCAGCCCAACAGAGATGTTAATGTAAAGGTGGTTGCATTTGATGTTGATGGCGTGGGAGATATAATGATGATGGTTATGGCTTTATCAATCTTATAAAATTGGTATTTCAATGGAAAAGCTGATGAATCAATAGTTTCTCTTTTGGAGAAGAGTCGAAGACGATGAACAATGTTTAGGTAAAAAACTGATAAAAGATACACTCTATCCTTTATTAGGTCTACCTTTTGATCCCCTCTCTAAACCTCCAAAAATTATGAATTAGATTGATTGTGATCCTAAAAAAAAGAATAGAAACCAAGTATCCCTTTAAGTATTGCATCTTTCATACGTAATTTTCTCCTTTTTTTAAACGATCTTAAATCAATAACTTTTAAATGAAGAAAATTGTTCAATAAACCTGCCCACAATTCTCTTTCAGTGGATTACCTAGTATACTCCTAACAATGTTAATTTAATCGAATGATGAACACTTGTTGAAACTGTGTTCCTTTTACAACTAAGAATGTTGAGAATCCTAATATTTAAATAGAAGCAACTCGAATAATGCTTAACAACTTTCATTCCATTCTTGATGAAGCCATGGTGTGATAAGAAGAAAAGACAATGAATCAAATTCAATACATGTTTTCAAGGCAAGAAGGGAAGATTAAAGAAGATGTAAATAAGATAATGGAAGGAAGTTCAACTTGAAATGAGTTTGAAACTAGTGAAAGATAGTTTGGTAACTCGTACCATAACATGGAAATAGAACAATATATGGGAACCAATTATTATGAAGACGAAGATGAAGTGACTAAAATAGGTTTCCTTTACAAATACTTCAACATATGTCACCCTCCTAGTTATGAAAGAACTCTTGATCTTGTTGTTGTGTACAATTGGATCATCGATTTAGAAATAGATTGTTATGCATGTCAATATAGAGATAAACAAAGAGTAAAAAAATTTATGAGCAATTTCAATAAGCAAAATTTAAAATGGTGGTTGGAACTCAAGACAATCACTAACACATGAATCTTGAAGGAACTCAAAGAAATATTTTTTTTTGCCACCGAAGATATTAGGAAATTAGAGAAACACTTCCTTGACTTAAAGAAAGAGAACATGAGTGTAAATGAATAGAGTGTAAATGACTAGAGTGAAAAGGTTCACAATCTTTTAATCTTTTGAAAAAAAACTTGCACCAGATAGGGCTACATAACTAAGTTAATTCGTTGGAGGTTTTTTATAGAGATAGAAGTTTAATTTGGAGAAGAAACCACACTATATATGGAATCAAGAAATATGAGGAAAATGGAAAATACATTGGAGAAAAGAGGCAAGGAGAAACATGTGGGAAAAGGAAAAAAGATGCAAAAGTTAAAGTGAGACTCGAGGAAGAACTAATTTTGACCACAAGAGGAAGAAGTTCAATGAAGTAAGCAAGAGTTCGGAGGGAAAATCAAATGTTCGTTAAGAAGTTACATGATTTAAATATGGAGATTAAGGCAATTTCACTAACCTTTTGTATCAATACACCATATCAAACACCACAAAAAGTTACCTTTGTCATAAAGAGTGAAACATTTTATATGATATTCTAAGTAAGAAGAAAGTAGAGTCAAGAAAAACTAACCCCTGCATGCAAAAGGAAGAGCTTCTCAAATGACGAGTGATGAAACTTGTGAGACTGATGATGATGCCTCATGTATATTCTTAGTAAATTCCATGATTGTAACACTTTTATTTGATTCTAGAGCAAAATATTCGTTTATTTACCTGATTTCGGTAGAACACTTAATGTACCATTGAAAACAATATAGCTAGGAATTATTATTGAAATAGCCAATGACAAAGAAGCTAGTGCTAGTAAAGAGTGTTATAATATTGTAATAGAATCTAATAATGTGGAAGTTTAGTGCTAATTTAGTTCCTATTCAACTTGGTGGTTTCAGCGTAATCTTGGGAATGGATTGAATAAGCATGTATGAGGCAAAAATATTGTATGGAAAGAAGATGGTTCAAGTGAAGTCTCGTGATGGTGAACCTCACATCATATACCAGGATAAGAGAAGAATTTCAGAAATTATAATCAATGTTATCAAAAAAGAAAATCAATTACCAAAGATGCCATTCATATTTGGCGTACATTGTATATTCTCCAGAAGAGAGGAAAGTAATAGAAGACATTAAAGTAGCAAACTAATTTCCAGAAGTATTTTCTAATGATATACACAAAATACCACTGGAGAGAAAAATTGAAATTATAATCAATTTGATGCCTTGAACAACAAAAATAACAAAAACTCTATATAGGCCGGCACCAACCAAAATGAAAGAACTGATGACACAATTTCAAGATTTGTTAGAAAAGGGATTTGTATGACATAGTACATTACTTTGGGAGCTCTTATTTTATTTTTGAAAAATATGTTGGGTTTTAGTTCAAAAAAGTTTCATAAAATTGAAAATATGGCAATCAGAAGACTTGATTTTTGAATAAAATAAACAAATTAAAACCCACCAAGGATCATCTTGCTAGAAATGGAAAGATAAAAACATAACCATAGAATAGATGAAGAAATAACAACCTTTGTTGTTCTTTGGGTCCTTGAGGGTAGGCTTGGAAGTTGATGGAGAAGGTGGAACCTTTGAGACACCAACAGTACTTCAACTTGACTTCAGGATGCCAGTCTTGGTGATGCAACTCTTAATCTTGAAGATAAAACCAAAGTTATATCTTCAAGAGAGAAAGTAAGTAAGAACTCTTTTGCACTTTATAAGAACCAATTCTTGAGAGGAAAGAGAGGGAGTTATGGTTTAGCATGCAAGAGTGAAGTTCCAAAGGAAAGCCTCATGTCTCTATGCATAAAGTGAAGTCTTTAACCATTAGTTCCTTGAACTTTTAAGCAACCATATCTCTATGTCTTCTTGCATGCTTCCTTAGGCTTAAGGATTTTGAATAAACAATTGAAGAAGCCATTCCTTGTCCCCCATACTATCTATGGCTCCAAGGCATAAAAAAATAAGCAAGACTTGTTATTTTTATAAACTAGCTTTATAAAATATATCTCTTAACATTTAGGTAAAAGACAAAATGACTTATCTAGTCCAAAATGTTGTGCATGACTTATTAATTCATACTATATGAAATAATGTGTTACTTGTCATTATAAAATTATTATTTCCATGAAATAATATTTTACAAATAATTATCAGAGTTTATTGAATATTTATTAAAATCGATTTCTAATAAATAATCAATTGTATCAAGTTGTTGTTAGTGTGACCCTTAGGATCATATGTTAATTAGCAATATCATTTTAATTTAACTCTTTAGAATAACAGATCTTTCAAAATAAATATGGAATAATGAGAATTTGCATTGATTACCAAGAGCTTAACAACGTGACCATTAAGAATTGATACCCCCTTTCATGAATTGATGACCTCTTTGCTCAACTTCAAGGGACATATTTCTTTTCCAAGGCTGATCTAAGATCTGGTTACCATCAACTAACGATAAGATATGAAGACGTGGGGAAAACATAATTTAGAACAAGATATGGCATTTTAAATTCCATGTTATGCCATTTTCTCTAACCAATGTGTTGAGATATTCACGGACCTCATGAATAGAGTAATCAAACCGTATTTGGATAGGTTTGTAGTAGTATTCTTTGATGACATAATTATGTACTCAAGGACCATAAAAGATCATAAGGAACACTTAAAGGTTTTATTGGAGACTTGGAAGAAGGAGAAGTTTTAGGAAAAATATTCCGCATGTGAATTTTGGATACATGAAGTTTAGTTTTTGGGTCATGTAGTAACGAAAGAGGGTATAAAAGGTTGACCCAATAAATATTAAAGTAGTTAGGAAGTAGGAGTATCCTAACAACCCATATGAAATCCGATGTTTCTTACGGTTGATATGATACTACTGAGTATTTATTGAAACTTTTTTCAAAGATTGTTAGTTCGATGTCTACTTTAACGAAAAAAGTATAAAGTATATTTAGATTGAAGCACAAGAGAAAGCATTTGAAGAATTGAAAAAGAGAATGCAAGAAGCGTCCATCATGACCTTACTGGATGATAGAAGACTTTGCAGTCTGCAATAATGCTTCAAGTTTAGAATTGGGTTATTTACTTACTTAAAGAGGCAATGTGATTGCATATGTCGCACAACAGTTAAAACTACATGGATTAACACTATTCCACACATAATATGGATCTTTGCAACAATCATTAACACATTATGGATTTGGAGACACTACTTGTGTCACACCCCAAAACCAAGAACGACAGAAACACTCTGGGGCGGAGGACGTCATGTAAAGTATCACAACAGTGTAAAGTAGTAAACAAGCAACCATCATCCATTGCATTAATAGTAAGATTTTAGTACATGTGTGTTCTTTCATAGTATAAGACATGAAAATAAGTAATCAAAATAAAAGACGAGACTTGACTGCTCCGTCTTCACAAAACCTGGTCATCGTACCTGTCTACTGGTGACCTGAGAATACAAGTTATTTTGAAAGCGTAGATCAACCTTTAAGCTGATGAATTCATAAGTATTTTAATGTCATTGATTTGAAAAACTGTAAAAAAAAGACTTGTAAATGTTTGATGAACAATTTTGTATAAGTATGAAAACCCTAGAAAATCCCATATTTCCTACTAGTATAAAAAGTAGTTTTCTACCAAGACTCGACTGTTTTGAAGGTTTGAACCTCCGCATAAATGAAGGTTTTTCCCTTGTACAACTATTATTATTAAAATCTAGTCTACCTCATCGATTATGTGAATGTGTCACTAAATAAAGGTAATAAGGAAAATAATATAATTATTGAAATCGTATCCTTTTGCATTAGGATAAACACGGCATGGTAACTCGCTGAACAGTACAACCGTAGACATCTGTCGATGTGCATTTTCCCACTTTAGCTAATAGTCGGGTGTAGAATGGTCAGTCCCGTATAGTAAGTATAAATATCTATCTATAAAGTATGTAATAGTATCTCTTCATATAGTATGTATTAGTATCTGTTCATAGTATGTATTAGTATCTCTTCATAGTATGTATTAGTATCTCTTCATAGTATTGTATTAGTATAGACTGATGAATGAACTGACTCTTGTGTGATTCGTTGTACTAGGAATAGTAAGTAGTATCTCCTAACTATACCTATTATAGTTACTTGTAATGTATGTGTACAACTGAAAGTATGCCTTTGCTACCCAAAGGTACTGAATTGACTGATAGAACTTTTATGTCTATATATGTATACATAATATATAACTAATATTTAGACGACATTCAGACAAATAACTGATACCCTAAGGCCACATCCAAAGAAGGAAAAGGAATTAAAGCGAGCTAGCAGTCCTAAGTCCTTTAAACATTACTTTTATAAATATACATATATAGGCATGCATTTGACATTATAAAAGTATAAAAGAAGTTTTGTAAAACATTTGAACAGTTTAGTAATAAGAATTGATGACTTGATGTCAGTTTATAGAATGATTCAAAGGCAGTTTTTTTGATATAACCAATATAAAGTATAAGAATCTTTTGTTTGAAACACAATTGTAACAGAGTTTGAAAGGAAGGATATAGTGTGTAAGACAGTTGATAAATAGTTTAACATGTAAAAACGTTTGAGAAAGTCATTTGAAGTAGTATGCTTGGTAAAACAACTAAAAGTGTAGTAAACCCATAGTTTGATAGTTATTAATCACATGTGATTGATATAATAACTATCATGATTCAACTTGTATTCCCCCCCATAAAAGCAATTAAAAACATTTAAAAGGTTAATTAAGGGGTATGAAGTCACCTGTTAGTGAGTGATGCGATGGTAGGATCAGTTTAGGAGGTTGAGTATGAATTCTGGTCTTGAGCACCAACAAATCCTATTAACCATATTATGACATATGTACGTATACTATTAGTGTCTGTAACAGCTAATTATTGAATTGGGACCACCTTAGGGACTAGTAAACACTTATATTGCAGTGTTACAATCATATATGATCGTGTACAAGGGGTTTATGGCTATACAAGGGAGTGTATGGTCAAAATAGACCATATTGGTGTGTGTGCGGCTAGGATGTGTGTGCGGCCGCACACTCCCTATGAAGTGTGTCAAAACGTATTTCAAGGCCTTAGAACTCATCCCGGAAGGTTTCTCACTTCATGCTCTAGCCTTATATGGAGTTTATTTCCATTTTAGGATCTAAAAGGGTGTGTGCGGCCACTATGAAGGTGTGCAACCGCACACCCTTCATGAAGATGATAAACTCGAGATTTTCAAGCATATCATCAAGTGTTCTTAACATATGACCCGGTATAACAAGTATATACACATTATAGAGGCTTAAAATAGGTGATTAGGGTCCAAAACTTACTGTGTGTTCTTGGTGTTCTTGAAGATCTATCACCAAAAACGTGTTTTCAGGGATCTAAGTGGGGAAGAAGGCTAGTTATGTTCAAGAATCAATAAATCATAGGAAGGATTACTTATTTTTATGAAGATCAAGATGAAGACTTGGATGATACTTGAGAGAAAAAATGCTCTAGCTTTGAAGGAGTGGGAAAAAATGTTCAAAATGACTAAGTGTGGTATATGTAGGTGAGAGTGTGTGGCTGGGATGGGTGTGCGGCCGCACACACTTGTGTGTGGCCGTACACACAAGTTTGCGGCCGCACACTCCATGTTTTGGAGTGTTTGGCCCGATCTTGCTTGATATGCATCATGTTATCCCATTTCTAGGTTCCTACCTTAATTGTACTAGGTTTAGAACATTCCATTAGGATCCAAACAGTGTTAAAAGCTAGCACAACGAGTTTAACTTGGATTCAATTGGTCTCTTGTACAAGAAAGGAATTTCGGGTTGTCACATCATCCCCCCGTTAGAGGGAATTTCGTCCCGAAATTAGAGTTTAGGTAAAGAAGTAGTTATGAATAACCAAGCAAAGGGATGAGGATAATTCAGTTTCGATTGATCCTCATACTCCCAAGTGAATTTAGGTCCTCGCTTGGCGTACCAGTGAACCTTGACTAATGGGTCGCGACTTTGCTTTGTCTGCTTGACCTCTCGGTCCTTAGTGACTACGGTTCTTCCACGAAGTTGAGGCTCTTGTTGATTTCGATCTCGTCGAGTGAGATTACAAGAGTCATGACGGAAAGGCACTTTTTCAAGTTTCGAGGAGTGGGAAGGTAGAATGTACGTTACTGAGTCGCGGGGTAGGTTGAGTCATGGATGCTTCTATGCTCTTTCTTACTACGTGAGTAGATAAGTAGGTCATTTATAAGGACAATGACGAACCGATCCAAGTAAAGACGACATACCCTATTCATTTAGCCAATGAATACTGCAACACATTTGTCTTATCCGAGGGGTATCACTACGGACTCGCAGTGTCCGCATCGAGTTCGGAAGGTCGTCCTCGGGACATCCTTCTCAAATACTCGTAACTGGTGATATTCGGATCTCATGTCCATCTCCGAAAGGTAAATCATTCCTTACGGTAGGTCAAACGATCCACTTATGCGAGGCAGAGGGTAATGATTTCTAATGGAAATCATGTCGAGGTCTCTGTAGTCGGTGCGCATACTAAACAATCCGTCTTTCTTCTTGACGAACTAGACCGGAATTCCCCAGGGTGAGGAGCTTGGTCTTAATAAGCCATTGCTGAGCCGTTCGTGAAGTTGCCCGGACGGTTCTTGCATCCCCGTAGGTGTTAGACTATAGGGTGATTTGTTTACAGGAGTATCCTTTGACTGGATTCTAAGTTTATTCGCATGACGGCACGATCACTCGTAGTCTTGAGCAGTCTCCGTCCTGAAGTTCATATTAGAAGTCATACATGGTTCATCAATCACAGTCTCATGTATATGAGTCGTATATATTTAAGACTGAAAAGGTAGTCGATAAATGATTCTCCTTTAAGCTCACATCCAGACAAGGAAAAGAAGTTAAAGCGGAATCATCAATTCTAAACCTATAGAACCTTGATTATATACCACCCTTCTGTATACATTCTTTGAAGATAGATCAACCGTAAGGGTCTTTGTATTGAACTTGACGTACTATAAGAGTGGTATTTTAGGGAGGTTGGCTGAGGAATCTTCGGGAGGGATATGTAACACAAGGTACTCTATGCATGAGTACCTCGGAGTTCTGGAATGACGACTTTGATAGAAAGGCGATTACGGAGAAAGGGATGTACGCACGAAAATGGTATTGTGAGGATTGAATTGACTCAAGTTTTATGATAATATCAGACTCACTTGGAAAATAAAGGCGTTACAGACAAAACATAACAGTACAACCTTTAACAGAGTTTCAGTACTTTAGATTAACTACAAGACTACTGCTGCGAACAAGGTATACTACAAAAAGCAAGTATACACAGCACGAGGTTCCTTGAGTGACGGAATCTCGCAAAAGATAAGACTAGAGTTGCACTAGTTTTTTAATAGTTGAAAGTATACTTAAATACTGCCGATTGGAAGTGTTCCTATATTAAAGTAGGGTCCTTTGTTGCCTTTTGCCATTATGAGGTCAGACTCCTCCTGTTCCTCCGTCACTCTTCTCTGTTGCGCAACCCTTTTTGAAATGTCCCATTACGCCACATAGATGGCATATCCGAGAAATTTCAACATTGGTGGTTGAAGTTATGTGTTGGATCCAAGTCCTGCAGAAGCGGGTAGTGTGTCCGTTCTTGTTGCAGTTCTTGCAGTGTAACAGACGACAACTACCTAGGTGATGGAAGTTGTACTTATTGCACTTCGGTAGGTTTCCAGCATACTGTCTGGCTGGGTTAGGGATATCCGGGATGCTAGTAGGGATGGTAGTAGGAGTTACAGACATTGTGGCCGCGAAGGCTGCTACCGGTGATTTTTTCTTGTTCGACCCTCGGGGTGATTTGCCTTTAAATCTATCCCAGAATTTTCGTTTATTACTCTTGGGTTTGAGATTCGAGCCTTCGAGGTGTCAGGGTAGTTTGATACTCGTTGATGTACTTGGTTGTTACTTTGATTGGAATTATTGATAACCATCCTGCTAACATTTGCATTGTTAGCGTTTAGGTGAGTCATGACAGCTGTCACGACAGCTGAGACTGCAGCTTGAAAGGTAGCTGCATCAATCTGAAGAGTTGGTGTTTGGTTGATGGGTTGTTTACTTTTCTTCGATGACATGATTTTGTTACATGATAAGAAAATGTATGCGTGAGTGATTATGGTTGAACCTAGATGTATTTTGATCATTCATGAAAGGAGTAGAAGTAAGTTCTCGAGGGTTTGACCTACATCCCTATGATGTAGTCCTAGTAAAGGGTAGAAGTAAATTCATAGAATGTTTACAAGAGGATTGCTATCCAACCTTCGACATGAATTGGAAGTGATCCCTGAGTTAAATTACCATAGCCTGATAACTTGACTAGAGTGAGTTTTAGACAGAATTCTAAAGATAGTATGATGAAAGTATTTGAACAAAGTTTGACACAGAAATTAGCCGAATGTCGATATCCTTGATATTTATGACGTAATAAGTTTGGGAAAATTGACCTTGTAGAAGGTCTTACATCATATCCGGAGTAGGAAAGTTTTGGCAGCATAAAGGCCTAACTAAAAGTACTTACGATACAGGGGTAGTTACATAGAAAAGTGCTACATAGGGCATAGACAGAAAAACAATTCCTTAAAACGAGGAAGGAAAGTAAAGCATTTCCTACTGGTGCCGATCATCCCTCTGGTGAACCCTTAGTTCGGCCAGTTGACGCTCCATATCAAGCACGTGTCTTTCGTACACCCTCTGGCGTACTCGGAGCTCTATGACTTCGGCTCGTGTTTCAGCTAGTGCTTGTAGCAGGGCCTTATGTTCTCTCTCAGATCTCTCATGAGCATTTTCAAGGCAATTGGTGCGGATGGTATGCATTCCTGCATTGGCATCAACCTCTGCGATACGCTGGAGAGCTGTCCTGCCCTGAATTTCATTTCATGCAACTCTATGGACCAGGATTGGCAGAACTCTGTTTGCCGAGCCTCCTTCACTTAGGTTGTAGAAGTTTCGGTCTCCATTAAGCGGCATAGGTTGATCTTGCTCTTCGCTCCATGTTTCCAGGCATTCCACCCAAGGAGGTGTCGGGCCATGAAAACCCGGACGAGGGTTAGGATTTGGAATGGGAGCTACCGGGGTAGGTTCTCAACCTCGGGCTCGGAGTTAGCACCATCCAAAAAGCCTTCAGCATGGTGATCATCCAAAGGGATTGGATGATAATTTTCTGGCTCTTCTTTAAACCATCCAACATTGTCTTCATTCGGGAAGTATGGGTCGCCGTGGGGATGGGGTCCAGCCATGTTATCTACGCGAGAAATGGGGATAAAGAAATAATTACTAGATGTACTAACTAGATAATTATATGATAATCTTCATCGGTTACTTCAATACTTGTAAAGTGCATACCAGTTATATGTAATCAAAATAGGATATGTCTTCGAATAAGTGACCTTAACTCTAAGTTCACAAGGAACAGAGGGTAAAGCAAAATTTCACAGATTCTAAGTCTATGTCATCCTAGTTACATATAACTTTAGTGTATCCACTTAGCAACTATTGATCTCCAAATGAAGATCTTTTTAGTTCTCAACTAAGTAATTATAGTAACACATGATACTCCTAATGTCTTCATTATAGTAGTGTTGGTAAGTTTTTAGACTTGTTGCCACATCACAACCATTCTTGGGCATATGCTAATCACTCCTCGGACCAGCATAGTTGATCAGGCTATGCCATTACCAGGACTAACCATACATCCCCGGGCTTACTTGTGATATTCAACAATCGTAATACTTTTGTTTTTGTCATTATGACACTGATTTTAATATGAATGCAAGTGTGTATACTTAGTTAAATATTTTATTATTTAAAAGTATAAACTCTTGGTCAGAGTATTTTTAATCCCATTTTATTTATAGTCTATATATCTTTTATGGGTTGATATACTCATTTCACTATAAACAAAACTCAGATACCAATCTGTCACACCCCAAAACCAAGAACGGCAGAAACGTTCTGGGGCGGAGGACGTCATGTAAAGTATCAGAACAGTGTAAAGTAGTAAACAAGCAACCAACATCCATTGCATTAATAGTAAGATTTTAGTACATGTGTGTTCTTTCATAGTATACGACACGAAAATAAGTAATTAAAATAAAAGACGAGTCTTGACTGCTCCATTTTCACAAAACCTGGTCATCGTACCTGTCTACCGGTGACCTGAGAATACAAGTTATTTTGAAAGCATAGATCAGCATTTAAGCTGGTGAATTCATAAGTATTTTAATGTCATTGATTTGAAAAACTGTAAAGAAAAGACTTGTAAATGTTTGATGAACAATTTTGTATAAGTATGAAAACCCTAGAAAATCCCATATTTCCTACTAGTATAAAAAGTAGTCTTCTACCAAGACTCAACTGTTTTGAAGGTTTGAACTTCTACATAAATGAAGGTTTTTCCCTTTTACAACTATTATTATTAAAATCTAGTCTACCTCATCGATTATGTGAATGTGTCACAAAATAAAGGTAATAAGGAAAATAATATAATTATTGAAATCATATCCTTTTGAACTAGGATAAACACGACGTGGTAACTCGCCGAACAGCACAACCGTAGACATCTGTCGATGTGCATTTTCCCACTGTAGCTAACAGCCGGGTGTAGAATGGTCAGTCCTGTATAGTAAGTATAAATATCTATCTATATAGTATGTAATAGTATCTCTTCCTATAATATGTATTAGTATCTCTTCATAGTATGTATTAGTATCTCTTCATAGTATTGTATTAGTATAGACTCATGAATGAACTGACTCTTGTGTGATTCCTTGTACTAGGAATAGTAACTAGTATCTCCTAGCTATACCTATTATAGTTACTTGTAATGTATGTGTACAACTGAAAGTATGCCTTTGCTACCCAAAAGTACTTAATTGACTGATAGAACTTTTATGTCTATATATGTATACATAATATATAACTAATATTTAGACGACATTCGGATAAATAATCGATACCATAAGGCCACATCCAAACAACGAAAAGGAATTAAAGCGAGCTCGCAGTCCTAAGTCCTTTAAACATTACTTATATAACTATACATATATAGGCATGCATTTGACATTATAAAAGTATAAAAGAAGTTTTGTAAAACATTTGAACAATTTAATAATAGGAATTGATGACTTGATTTCAGTTTATTGAATGATTTAAAGGCAATTTGCTTGATATAACCAGTTTAAAGTATAAGAATCTTTTGTTTGAAACACAATTGTAACAGAGTTTGAAAGGAAGGATACAGTGTGTAAGACAGTTGATAAATATTTTAACATGTAAAAACGTTTGAGAAAGTCATTTAAAGTAGTATGCTTGGTAAAACAGCTAAAAGTGTAGTAAACCCATAGTTTGATAGTTATTAATCACATGTGATTGATATAATAACTATCATGATTCAACTTGTATTCCCCCCCATAAAAGCAATTAAAAACATTTAAAAAGTTAATTAAGGGGTATGAACTCACCTATTAGTGAGTGATGCGATGGTAGGATCAGTTTAGGAGGTTGAGTGTCAATTGTGGACTTGAGCACCAACAAATCCTATTAACCATATTATGACATATGTACGTATACTATTAGTGTCTGTAACAGCTAATTATTGAATTGGGACCACCTTAGGGACTAGTAAACACTTATATTGCAGTGTTACAATCATATATGATCGTGTACAAGGGGTGTATGGCTATACAAGGGAATGTATGGTCAAAATACACCATATTGGTGTGTGTGCGGATAGGATGTGTGTGCGGCCGCATACTCCCTATGAAGTGTGTCAAAACGTATTTCAAGGCCTTAGAACTCATCCAGTAAGATTTCTCACTTCATGCTCTAGCCTTATATGGAGTTTATTGCCATTTTGGGACCTAAAAAGGGTGTGTGCGGCCACTATGAAGGTGTGCGGCCGCACACCCTTCATGAAGATGATAAACTCGAGATTTTCAAGCATATCATCAAGTGTTCTTAACATACGACTCAGTATAACAAGTATATACACGTTATAGAGGCTTGAAATAGGTGATTAGGGTCTAAAACTTAGTGTGTGTTCTTGGTTTTCTTGAAGATCTAACACCAAAAACGTGTTTTCATGGATCTAAGTGGGGAAGAAGGCTAGTTAAGTTCAAGAATCAACAAATCATAGGAAGGATTACTTACTTTTATGAAGATCAAGATGAAGACTTGGATGATACTTGAGAGAAAAACGTTCTCTAGCTTTGAAGGAGTGGGAAAAAATGTTCAAAATGACTAAGTGTGGTATATGTAGGTGAGAGTGTGTGGCTGGGATGGGTGTGCGGCAGTACACTCAAGTGTGCGGCCGCACATTCCATGTTTTGGAGTGTTTGGCTTGATCTTGCTTGATATGCATCATGTTATCCCATTTCTAGGTTCCTACCTTAATTGTACTAGGTTTAGAACACTCCATTAGGCTCCACACAGTGTTAAAAGCTAGCAAAACGAGTTTAACTTGGATTCAATTGGTCTCTTGTACAAGAAAGGAATTTCGGGTTATCACAACTTGTATGGGACACAATATAAAGTCTTTACAAATTTTTTTTATAGTATCTACTTTCCCAAAAAGATGTAAATATACATCAAAGGAGATGAATTGGAATCTTCAAGGATACTATTGTGAGATTTTATATCATCTAAACATTGAGGATAATTATTGTATCATTTGTCATTAATACATTAAAGAAATCACAATTTGAGGCTAGTTATGAGAAATATATAAAGAATTAAAAGTTAGGACTATCCATTGTATTTGAACTAAAATAAGAAGGATTAATAGCTTTTTAAGGAAGAAATTTGGTACCAATGTTTGGTGCAGCTCGCTATTAATATTGGAAGTAACTTATATGTCAAAATACTTAGTTCACCTTGTAAGCACCAAGATGCATATATATATGAAGTCTTTTAGTTGGGGGATGACTATGAAAGTTGATACTGCCAAATACATTAGAGTGTGTTTGACATGTTTATTAGTTATGACATAACACTAGAGACCATATGGATATTTAGAACAACTGGAAGCACCTTAATGGAAGTGGGATAAAATCACCATGGATTTTGTCACAGAGTTGTCAAAGTGAAGAAAAGTGTATGTCATAATTTGGGTATTGTTGACTAGTTGATCAAAAGTTCACTCTTTTTTAGCAATACAAGAAACTTGATCAATGGATAAGTTCATGAAATTTTATGTTAATGTAGTGGTAAAAAGACACAGAGTGCCATTATCAATAGTTTTAGATCTTGATAGTCGATTTACATGTAAATTTTGTAGAAAATTGCAAGAAATTGGAACTAAGTTGTGTTTAAGGACCATACACTATCCTCAAACTGACAGTCAAATTGTGTCACACCCCAAACCGGAACGACGGAAACGTTCAGTGGCGGAGGACGTCATACTCAACATCACAACACATGCATCATAGTAATCAAAGTAACAACAACCATTGCATTAATATTAAAGTGTTTACAATGTATTCGATTCACAAAAGATTGCCACCAAAAGTAAATAACAAAACAAAGACATGAAGCTACTATGCTCCATCTTCCGAATCCCATGTGCATAAACCTGTCTACTAGTTTCCTGAGGATACAAGTTATTTTGAAAGAGTAGATCAACATTTAAGTTGGTGAGTTCATAAGTATTTTATTTATAAAAAGTATAGTTTGAGTTCTTTAGAAAAGTTCGTATGTTCCTCCAGAAAATCCTATATTCTCTGATGTGATGAATGATAAGTAAAACTGACTCTTGCAATTACTTCTATGAGTACTTAATGAATACAAGTTATATACAATCCATATCAAACAGACAATGAATTGTGTGGATCTGCCCTAAGCCCACAACCAAACAAGGAACAAGAAATGAGGCGGAAGACACACATTCCATTGTTTGTTAGATCCTCATTGTATATAACCCTGATGTATTCACCAGGTGCTTACGGAGTTAACTGTAATTGTTCTTTGACATTTGATGAAAATATTCTTTAAGAAAATCATATATTTTCTTTAGTAAAATGATAACCACAATAGTTCCTTCTATAATCACTTAGTTCATACTAGTTATATATAATCTAATATTGAACGGACAGTTAAATGCGTGAATCTACCCTAAGCCCATAACCAAACAAGGAACATGAAATGAGGTGGAAGTCACACATTCCACTGCCTATCGGATATTAATTAAATATAACTCTGATGTATAAACTAAGGTATTATAGAATTAACCATTTAAGGTCCTTTATGTTATACTAGTTTAATAAGAAATATTAAACCTTTTATAAATGAGTTTCTAGTTTCACTAACTCTATTATGAAATATTGTTTTCAGGAAGTTCTATCGAAAACTGTTTACCTTAAAAGAACGATGTTTACCAAGAAAATCCTATATTTTGTATAAAACTGATTGGTTGTCTAAGTTGTTCCAAGATTGAAAACACAAGTACTACTACCGTACTTACTGTAATGTTATCTAGTTTTGTTGATAAGTTAGACTATCTGAAGACTTCGTTGTTCTGAAATCCTGATACGATGATACTACCATCCTATGATTACCTAATGCATACGACTTACATATAACCGGGATCGAACAGACAGTTGAATGGATGAATCTGCCCTAAGCCCACAACCAAACACGGAACATGAAATGAGGCGGAAATCACATATTCCACTGTCTACCGGACTTCAGTTTTGTCTAACCCTGTGGTATGTACTAAGTAAGCACATAGTTAATATCCCTTGAGACAGATCATGAAAAGTATATTACTATGCAAATACATCGTTTTTATCTATTTGTGAGTTTTATGACCATACTAATTTGACTAGTGTAAAACACGACGTATTGTAGGCGTCGAAAAATATGACATTTGTCACCCGCAGACCTGCCGGTCCGGCTGTAGCTAACAGCGAGGTGCAGGATTGTCAATCCCATATAGATATATACACAAACTCACGCTCTCCCTCGAGGAGACTCTGGTCATAAGGGTAGACTTCTGCTGGTACTTATGTGGGTACTCGAAGACGTATTTCACAAGCTAGATTAATGACTTTACAAGTAATGGTGTGGAAAAACCCTTTTTGTTAATTAACAGATAAGTTTGTAAAAAGATTTCCTTTGATTTCATAAACTAATCAATATTCCATAAGCGTATTTCCCTGTTTTAACAAGTTTCATGTTCTAAGTACAATTTAAAGGCAAGAAAGACATATTAAGCAATTTATATTTTTTTCAAC
This sequence comes from Lactuca serriola, assembly GCF_051521515.1. NCBI lineage: Eukaryota > Viridiplantae > Streptophyta > Magnoliopsida > Asterales > Asteraceae > Lactuca > Lactuca serriola. The sequence goes on along the minus strand of NC_136412.1, from coordinate 194,066,607 downwards.
ACAAGATTTCTTGTGTTATACTTGTATTCACCCCCTAAAAACATTAAAAAGTTGGAAAAGATATGGGGTATGAACTCACCTTATGTGGGTGATCCAATTGAAGATTCGATATAGAATGACAAGTTCCACGAGTGAAGTCCCGAAGCACAAACGAGTCCTAAATGACATATAATGATATATATATATATATATATATATATATATATATATATATATATAGGCATGAAATTAGTGAATCTAACTACAAAGGCGATTGGGAAACAAGATAGGATGCAAGAATAACTCACCAAAGGAGTGTTAGAAGAAAGTTGGAAGGATGAAATGGTTTTTACGGCCTTATGGGGTGTTCACAGTCCAAGAACACATGAGTGTGCACGGCCCAAATTGAAGGGTTCACGACCCTATGAGTAGTTCATGGCCCAAGAACATGAAGAACACTTGAAGATTTTTGGTGTTTAGGAAGTGTTTAAAGACCCTTTGTTGTATTCCAAGAAGATACAAAAGAAAAGGGGAGGTTTAAGGGAAAAAAGGGGTTTCTTGATTATGATACTTGAGAGAGAATGGGACGATTGCGTCCAATAGAAGAAGAAGTGAAGGAAAAGTGAACCAAACTCATATATATAGGGTCTAGATCACAGTTCGAGGGTTCATGGTCCGAAGTTCATGGCTTGGTGTTCACGGCTTCGGAGGCTCATGACTGTGAGGGTTTTGTGGTCCATGCGAGGGTTCTCGATTCCTAAGGCTTTTCTCTCCAAACTAAAACACACTTAGTTTCAAGGATTCAATACTTATAATCCAATAATCCATCCATTTTAAGATACTGGAAGGAATAAGTTTGACCAAAGTTGACTTTTATAATAATAAAATTTTTAGGTGGTGACAAATTGGACATACCATTTAAACCCAAGAAGATATGTTACAAGCATGTGCTGTGGAATTTCATACAATAATAGTTTGCATTCAAATATTAAAATGGCTCCAATTGAAGAATTTATGGAAGCAAGTGTTTGTCCCCATCGTGTTGGTTACAAGTGGGAGAAAAAGCTCTTTTAGGACCAATTTTAATTCAAGAGACATCAAAAAGGTGAAAATAATTAGATGAGGCCCAAGATAGACAAAAAAGTCATGCATAATTGAAGAACAGACCCATGACTTTTGAAGTGGGAGAACAAGCGATGTAGAAAACATCAACTTAGAGAGGACTATTTCATTTTTATAAAATAGGGAAATTGAATCCAAGATGTATCAAACCATTCACCATCTTGGAAAGAATCATGGAACGAGCTTATAAACTTAATTTACCATCTGTGTTAGATGGGATCCATAATGTTTTTCATGTTTGTTACAGAGAAAGTGGATGGGATAAAAAATAGATTTGGTACCATTACGAGAGATTTGGAATGATGAAAGAAGTGGTTCATAGAAAACCGAAGGAGACTTATAGATAAGACGACAAGAAGTTAAGAAAGAAAACGATTGATTTGGTTTTGTTTAAATGAAGCATTCAATAGGATCAAAACTTACATGGGAGATGGAAGACGAAATAAAGAAGCGATATCCTCTTATGTTGTTGGAATCCATGATTATAGTGATAGAATCATCCCAAAGGGATGTAATTATAACATCCTTAAATTAGGGATAATGTAAACATTTATTAAATAAATAAATTAAATACATACAATAAATAAATAAAAGTAAAAAATAAACTAATTTATAATATATATATATATATATATATATATATATTATAAATTAGTTTATTTTTTTACTTTTATTATTTACTGTATGTATTTAATTTATTTATTTAATAAATGTTTACATTATCCCATATATATATATATATATATATATATATATATATATATATATATATATATATATTTGAATTTAAGGATATGGAAAAGTTATTTTAGACTTTAAATTAAAAATATGGAAATAAGGATTAAAAATATCTTGTAGTCCAAACTGTTGTTGACTAGCTTTGACTGAATTTAAGGACTAGTATTTTAGGATATGTGACTGAATTAAAAGCTAAAAGTGTTTGACCAAGTAACTAGGTCAATTAGTGATTTGAATGAAAGAATAGTAACAAAGGGACTAAAATTGACAAGTAGCCTAAACTTTTGAAAAAACACCCCCATCTCTCCCTATTTAGAGAGAAATGGGGTTGGAGAGATTAGGAGATTTTATCATTTTGATTTATGGTCTAGAAAAGGCAATTTAAGTGAGATTTGAGGAGCTCTTAGAAGAATTAAGCTTAGATATTCTCTTAAGAATATTAGAGGGATAATCCTTAGCCATCCCTAAAATTAAAATAGACCTAGGATTTAGAAATCTCTCTAAATCTTAACTTTATTGTAGTTACAAGGATCTATTATGATTCTAATTTCATTTATAGATTCTAACTTTCAAAATTCAAGTAAATCTTCTATGTTATGTTTTGTACGGAGCTTGGAAAGGTTTTGAAGCTTTGAAGCTCCATTAATGATGAATTCCATTAGTGATATGATTTGATGAAAATAATAGTTGATTTAGATTCATTTTATATTCTAAAACCATGTCCAAGTATTAAATTCATCAAATCATTATGAGGTTTGCCAATGAGTTTATATATGGCTTTCAATGTTGACATTGAGCTTCAATTATGATTTGGATCTTTAAACATGATCTCTACTTAGTTTTAAATCATTTCGACTTATGAAATTATAATAAGTTGAAGCATAAAGTCAAACATAAGTTCAAAATATAGATTCAAGTTATGAATAATTAAATGATAGAATAACCAACTATGAATTCTGGTATAATTGAGTCGTTTAGGGATCCATTAAGATTTTTTCATGATTGTCTAATAAAAATTAAGTTCATGAAATCATCCTTGGTGAATTTGAAAGTTAAGAGAGTTCCATGAATTGTTGAGAGTGTTTGGTGCTTCTATAAGCTTTCCCTTTAATATATTCAAGTAGCAAGCTCTTAACACATTAAGTCATTAGACTTAATTCACCCTTTAGAAGCAATTATGCAAGTTATAGAAGGTTTGGATGCCTAAGGGACAAAGTACAAACCAAAATGAGAAAATGGCATGTTTCTCTGCATACTGTGTTGAGCTTGGGAGGGCCCAACCCAAGGAAAAGTAGGTACGGGAAGTTTTCACTATGTTAAGGTGAAAATCTCTAACTTTGAGTTTTCTTATTCTCTAGACCTCTTGTTGCATCCATATCTCTTATATATGCATGAAATTAGTGTCCATACTATTATTATTGTAATACCATTATGAAAGGGTATTCTGGTCATCTTTGTCCTTATTATGGGATTCAATCGTTGGTGTTTAGACGGTAATTTTCTTAGAAGTGTAAGAAAACATAAAAACCAATCAAAGAGTACGTGTCCCATAATACTATATGTAACACACTGTTTCGAATCGTTCCTAATTCAGGGCCGTGACCCAAAGATTAGTTGTCATAAGGCTGTGGTTCTTGGGGAAAGAGAGATTTTTACCATTTTGGCTATGGAAAATGTAGCTTAGGTGATCCGGGAGTTCGTGTAACAACCCGAATTCCGAGGTATTATTTATTCTTATAATTTTTGGTGATTTGTGAGGAGACTCAGTGAGTTGGAGCTCAAACTCGCAGAGTATGATCGCGGTTTGGGCATGGGTTCGCGTCCGGACTCGGCGAGTCCAAAAGGTGGACTCGGCGAGTCCATGCTGTTTAATGAAACCCTAATTTCCAGGGTATGAGACCTATTTAAAGGGGCTTATAGCCGTCATTTGCGACCACCAACCCCAAAGAGAACCCTAAAGAGTCTTTAAGCGTTTTGTGAGAGAGAAGAGGAAGATCCTTGACTATTTGTGGGTGTTTTTGCATATAGAAGAGGATCAAGACAAGAGGAGACCAAAGAGGGTGTTAATCCAGTGATTCCTAAGCTCAGAGACTTCATTTGAGGTAACCATTCGTTCCTTTCTCAGTCCTTGGTGTAAATCTTAGAGTTAGGGTTTCTTTGTGGAATGATCCATGGAGTAATTGGCCTCTTCTTGTGTTGGGGCTTTAGATCTGGACCCAAAGAGGTCCAAAGACTCTTTTCCCTCAAGCTTTATGAGTATTAATGGAGGCCATGAGCTTAGAATAGCATTCTAGAGACCATATCATCAAATAAGGCCTTTGGACCTTTTCATGAGCACCAAGATTGTAACTTTATGTGATGTATGTGCTTGGAAGGACTGGATCTATGAGTTGTTGGAACGGATCTGACCTCAGGAGTGAGTTTGAGTTTATGCATGGCATAGACTCACCGAGTCCGAAGAATAGAGTCAGCAAGTAGCATGAAGATTGTCCATAACCGCTCAGTGAGTGGTCTTGCCGAGTTAAGGGGTTGACTCAGTGAGTCAGGGAGAGTCAGAGAGGGTTGGCGGGTGGACTGAGTCAAGCTGGAACTCGCCGAGTTATTCTTGAGACTCGGCGAGTTGAGTCGTGGTGGCCCCGCGATTCATGCCAGGTGGAACTCGTCGAGTTAGGGAAGTACTCGACGTGTCAAGAGAGGATCCTAGGGAGTCAATGAACACGTATAGACTCGCCGAGTCGCTCTAGTGCACTCGCCGAGTCCGGTCAAGTTGACCGTTGACCGTTGACCAGTGTTGACTTAATAGGGGTAGTCAACCTTAGTTGTGAAAGTGTTAATTAGAGATATATTGTGTTATAGGAGGATTATAGCTCGGGGGATCGAGCGCGAGTGATTTCCGGGATTTGCGAGTTATCGAGATACGCGAGGTGAGTCTTCTCACTATACTTTACCTTGAGTAGGTAATCAGAGTTATGTGACAGAGTATTTGTATGCTATATGTATGTTATGTGCTGTACTGCATTATTTCTATGTGATTTATGTTATGCATGTTTATAGAGTTGGAACCGGAAGGTTCACAGAGTTAGAACCAGAGGGTTCACAGAGTAGGGTCCAGGGACCCACAGAGTTATAGCCTCGAGTGGCTAATATGTGTTATGTGCGGTATTTTGGGGAACTCACTAAGCTTTGTGGTTACAGTGTTGGTGTTATTTGTTTCAGGTACTAGTGATGACCGTGGGAAGGCGCCGGCTTGATCAGTACACACACACGAGATTTTATGTTATTAGATCTTGGGATTTTTATATAGCATGGATTGAGTTTCAAACATTAATTTTTTTATGAATGTTAAATGAATTGTGTTTTTATGAAATGCAAAAAATTGTTTTGAAATTTACGGTGTTACAAGTTGGTATCAGAGCTTTGGTTTGAGGGATTCGAGTACACCTTCGGGCGTATTTGAACTCAAACTGAGGATTTGAGAAGTATTTTCAAAAAGAGTAAAAGATTTTTGGAAGAATGCAGAGCTGAGTTGTGTGTACGATCAGTCCGCGCCCGAACGGTGATTTCCCAAAATACCCTCATGTTATGTGATATTGATATTGATATGATGTATTCTCATCCTAGAGTAGGCTAGGTACTCCTATTACGACTAGAGTGGCCTGATTTGTGATGCCTTAGCCTAGGGAGAGGTGAACTGCTATGAGATACTTGAGAGTGAGTAGGTAGCAGCGAGGGGCTTATGAGAGATCTGTTAGAGAGTGGATTATGCATGATAGAGTACTTGGAATTTGGGATCCGAAGAGGAGGACTTGGGGTGTATTCTGATACGGTGCGGACAATAGTATTGGGCCCGTACTACTGAAAGCATCGAAGCGGTATACAGCCCAAGTAGGAATCTTTGGAATACCAAGGATCAAGGAGGAATGAGTTGTCGAGTATGAGTATGCTCTAATGGATTCTAATTTATCGTATGTTGTATTTCAGAGGTAGATCATGGTGAGGACACGTATTATGCTTGAGAGCAATGGGGCCAGTGATGAGGAGATCCGCCGGATCATCCATGAGGAGGTGGCTGCGGCCATCAGGGCAGAGATACCAGAGATGTTCGGGTCTATTAAGACCACATTGATTGAGACCTTCGACGAGCGTTATGCCACTCTTTCTGAGGCTGCTGTTGCAGCGGCCACCGCAGCTATTGCTGCCGCGAGGCCGCAGGGTGGTGATGCGTTGCTGTTCCGAGAGTTCAGCAACACAAAACCGCCAGAGTTTGATGGGACCCAGGACCCGGTGGTGGCTATGAGATGGATTTTTGACATAGAGGGGTGTTTCTTCACTTGCTCATCTCCTGAGCATTTGAGAGTACGGTTCGCGCTGAACCAGCTTCGCTTGGGAGCGAAGGACTGGTGGAAGTTTGTGACGGCGCACTTTACGCCTGCTGAGCTTGCGGCAATGACCTGGGAGAGGTTCACTGCCTTGTTCCGAGATGAGTACGTTCCCCAGGTGGAGAGGGAGCGTTTGGCCCAGGAGTTTCTGACCCTCAAGCAGGGTACTGAGTCTGTTACAGTGATTACCAGGATGTTCCATGAGAGGGCGATGTTCTGCCCTGAGCACGTGTCCACTGAGAAAGCACGTATGAGCCGATATTTGAGTATCTTGAGGCGAGACATTCGGGAGTTCGTGGCGAACTCCTCGTACCAGACATTTGCCGAGCTTCAGGAAAATTCCCGGAAGAGGGAGATTTAGCTAGAGACTCAGGCCAGGGAGGAGGAGGAGTCTCAGGGGAGGGATATGCGACCGACGCAGTCTTAGCCGGCAGCCAAGCGGGCCAAGCCCGCTGATCCCAAATCAAGGAGCCAGAAGGGCCGCACTTGTGGGAAGTGCGGCAAGGGTCATGATGGAGTCTGTAGAGTGGGATCTTGCTACAAATGTGGCAAGGAGGGGCATATGGCCAAGGATTGCCCGAAGGGGTTTGCGGTGTGTTTCCACTGCAACCAGACCGGACACCGGAAGGCAGAGTGTCCGCAATTGCGAGGATCATCTCAGGGATCTGCCCCTGCCGCCATCAGAGCTACCGAGAGTCGGCCAGTGAAGGCCGAGGCGCCGAGGGCACGAGGGAGAGCTTTTCAGTTGACCGCAGAGGAGGTACGCGCAGCGCCCGATGCCGTGGCTGGTATGTATTCTTTCGTGTATTTATTTTGATGTTGAGATATTATGTGTCACACCCCAAAACCAAGCACGGCGGAAACGTTCTGGGGCGGAGGTCGTCATGTAGAGTATCACAACACAGTAAAAGTAAACAAGCAAACAACATCATCAATTGCATTAAATATATAATTTTAATACAAGCGTGTTCTATACAGTTATAGACACCAAAAATATAAAGTAAATCAAAATAATAAGATGAGTCTTGGATGCGCTCCATCTTCTCAAAAGCTGGCCTCGGTACCTATCTACTGATGACCTGAGAATACAAGTTATTTTGAAAGAGTTTATCAGCATTAAGCTGGTGAGTTCATAAGTATTTTAGTGTCGGTGTTTGTTATCAGAACGTTTGAACATGTCTCAAGTATAAGTTTGTAAAATGTATGTAAATGTTTGTAAAAGTTTGAATCTCTCAGAAAAACCTATATTTTCTATTAAAGTAGCCTTCTACCAAGGCTTAACTGTTTTGTATGCTCGTTTGTTGTAAAAGTATGTAATTTCCCAAGTGTAACTATCATTTAACAAAATATAGTTTGTACATTAATGTTTAAGTGAAATATTCACTAAATATATGTAATGGGTAAATTATTGTAGTACTATAGTGTTGTTTTATAGGAACTATTGCTGTACTAACTACCTTAAACCGAATTTATATTAAGGTATCATGTGATTAATTGCACCATACTATCGACTGGTAACAACGACATACGAATGGTCGTAATAACGGAATGACGTTTGGCACCCGCAGAACTGCAGGTCCGGCTGTAGTTAGCAGCAAGGTGTAGGATAGTCAATCCGGTATAGATCTATACGCAAACTCACACTCTCCCTTCAAGAGAATTTTGGCTACAACTCGGGCCATGACATTTAATGCATGCTCCGATACAGTAGATCACAATTGTTAAAGTATTCATGTATATGTAATGTAATGTTACTTGTTCTAGTATCGTTGTAAATGTTCTCGTCCTAATATAGTTGTATACGTTCACTTTCTAGTATAGTTGTATATGTTCTCGTCCTAGTATAGTTGTATATGTTCTCTTTCTAGTATAGTTGTATATGTTCTCGTCCTAGTATAGTTGTATATGTTCTCTTTCTAGTATAGTTGTACATGTTCTCATAGTAATAAGTATTGACACATGAATGAACTGACTCATTGATCTAGAAATTGTAGTAGTATGATCCTGTGTTACCCCGATGGTAACTTACTAATGATGTGACTAATACGCATGAATATGGAAGTACTTTTATCTCTATATATGTACATTTGATATATAATTAATATTGAAACGACCTTCGGACGGCTACCCGAAATCCCACCAGACCACATCCAAATCGAGAAAAAGGAAATAGGGCGGATGGCCTTCCTAAGCCCTTTAAACATTGCTTATACATCTATACATATATGGGCATGCAATTTATAAGAAATATAACAAAGTTTAAATAAAAGTATTTGATAAGTAAAAGAGTTTGTAAAGCAGTTTGAAGTAAAACAGTTTGATGAACAGTTTGAACAGTAATAAAATCATTGGTTTTGTAGTTATTAATCACATGTGATTGATGTAATAACTATAAATATTTAACTTGTATCCCCCCATAAAAGCATTTAAAACATTAAAAGTATTTCAAAGGTTAATTAAAGGGGTATGAACTCACTTGTGGTGAGTGGATTGGATTGAAGTGTCAGATACTGTGCTAGGAGGCAAACAGAGACTTATTCACACGCACGAGCCTAGTTATCATATAATGAGCATACATATAACTAATTAGCCAAATAATAACTAATAAAATTTGTTGGGACACTCAGGAACATGTAAACACTTTGTATAAGTATTATAGGTCCTAATGGTTGCTTCTAGGTTGTTGTGGGACAAGGCTAAAGGGGTTTAATGTTCCAAAAGGCCTTAATTATGTGTTTAACATTCAATAAACTCTACACAAGGAGTTTACGGTCGTAAACCCTTGAGTTTACGGCCGTGAACTCTCAACTTGGTGGTACATGGTGTTTTGAAGTGCTATTTGATTTCTAGAATAAGTTCTACTTGGTGGCTTAGTTCTTTGGGTAGTTTAGGGCATAGAAACACTCCCTTGAGGAGTTTACGGCCCAAAGGCCAATTCCCTTAGAGTTTACGGCTGTAAACTCTCATGGGATGGGTATTTTTATTCTTTCAAGTCCCAAGCACAAGTAGGATAATTTCTAGGTATTTGTTTAAGGCTAATGAGGACCCTAGGCACACTTTGGTGCCCTTGTTTGGTGTTTACGGCCTATGAGTATTACCTTGGCCGTAAACTCCCTTTAAGGGGGTGCTTTTGATGTTTTAAAGTCCACAATTTAGCTAGGAATAAATGGGGGTTAATGTCTAAAGCTTTAGGGGTGGTTAGGGCACATTTTGGCCCTTGAATTTGGAGTTCACGGTCCAAGAAGTTCTTGGGCCGTGAACACCCAAAGATTGGTGTTTTTGATTGTTTTCTAGCCTCAAATATACTTATATACAATCCTAAGCTAGTTACTTAACAAGGAAATGGGACTAGGAAGCATTTATGCCTCATTTTGGAGTTTACTCCCCAAGAACATTCTTGGGCGGTAAACTCCCGAATCTCACATATTTGACATGTAATCTATGTTATTAAGCATATAATAAGAATTATGAAATAACTAGAGAAGTGTACTCACGATTTGGGATGAAAACCCGAAGATCCGTGAGAGAGAAAATGGCTTTTCTCTAGTTGGAAATGTGAATAATGAATGAATTTGGTTCAGAAATCTATTTATAGTCCTGAGATATTTTTGACAGAAAATATTTTTTTTCCTGAAATGATTTCTAATATAACAGAGTGTTGGAATAACAGTGTTGCACAAAACCATAGTGCATCCACTCTCCTGATATTTACTGAAGTGTAAACCCTAGATTACTCCAACTTATATGAAAAGTCTGAAAATTGACTATGACTGTTATAACTTCTATTGAAGTGATATTGTTTGTACAGAGTGGAAATTTCGGGTTGTCACATCATCCCCCCGATAGAAGGAATTTCGTCCCGAAATTAGAATTTAAGCAATTAAGAAGTTACAAATAACTAAGCGAAAAGATGAGGGTATTTCAGTTTCATCTGATCCTCGCGTTCCCAAGTGAATTCCGGTCCTCGTTTGGCGTTCCAGCAAACCTTCACGATCGGGATACGGCTTTGCTTCGTCTGCTTGACCTCACGGTCCATGATCTCTACTGGTTCTTCCACGAAGTTGAGGCTCTCGTTGATCTTGATCTCGTCGAGTGGGATTACAAGAGTCTCGTCGGACAGACACTTTTTCAAGTTAGATACGTGGAATGTAGAATGTACGTTACAAAGTGTGTCGGGTAGGTCGGGTTTGTAAGCTACGGGGCCGACTCTTGCGAGAATCTCGAAAGGCCCTATGTACCTCGGATTAAGCTTCCCATGCTTACCGAAGCGTATTAAGCGTTTCCAGGGTGAGACTTTGAGAAGGACTCGGTCTCCCACCTGAAATTCCAATGGTTTTCTTTGTTTATCAGCGTAGCTCTTCTGTCGGTCTCTAGAGGCTTTCAATCGTTCACGGATCTGAACGATTTTCTCTGTCGTTTCCCGAATGATCTCCGGACCGGTGAGAGTACTGTCGGAAGCTTTCCCCCTAGCTAATTGGGTATCACCCACCTCAGCCCAGCATAGGGGGGATCTGCACTTTCGGCCGTAGAGGGCTTCAAATGGAGCAGCCTTGATGCTCGTGTGATAACTGTTATTATAGGAAAACTCGACAAGGGGTAAATGAGTATCCCATGCCTTTCCAAAGTCACACAGGCTCTCAGCATATCTTCTAGTGTTTGGATGGTCCTCTCACTTTGTCCGTCGGTCTATGGATGGTAGGCTGTGCTAATGTCCAGCCTTGTTCCTAGGGAATGTTGTAGTGATTTCCAGAATCTTGAGGTGAACCTACTATCTCTATCGGAGATAATGGACATAGGTACACCATATAGCCGTACGATTTCCTTAATGTATGTTCTCGTAAGTTTCTCCATCTTGTCAGTTTCTTTGATAGGCAGGAAGTGTGCAGACTTGGTCAATCTATCGACGATGATCCATATGGTATCAAGTCCACCCGTTGTCTTGGGCAACTTGGTTATGAAATCCATAGTGATCCGCTGCCACTTCCATTCTGGAATCTCTGGTTGTTGCAGTAAACCAGAGGGCTTCTGGTACTCGACCTTAACCTTTGCGCAAGTAAGGCATTTACTTACGAAGGTAGCAATCTCTGCTTTCATATTAGGCCACCAGTATAGCTTTTAAGATCCAGATACATCTTATCTGAACCTGGGTGGACGGAATACCGAGTGTTGTGCGCCTCGGTCATGACCAAGTCTTGGAAACCACCATGATTCGGTGTCCAGATCCGGTTCATGAAAAATAAGGCTCCGTCACCCTTGGCTTCTAAATTCTTGTCCATTCCTCTAAGGGATTCACTCGTCACATTTTCAGGTTTCAGGGCTTCCAGTTAGGCTTCCTGAATTTGCTTAGACAAGTGTCAATGGATGGTTATTGACAATGACTTGAATCTGCGACCAGAATATTCCTTCCGACTTAGGGCGTTTTCTACTATGTTGGCTTTACCCGGATGATAACGAATATCGCATTCGTAGTCACTGAGTAGCTCGACCCACCGTCGTTGCCTCATGTTGAGCTCCTTCTGATCGAAAATGTGTTGTAAACTCTTGTGGTATGTAAAGATAGTGCTTTTCGTTCCATACAAGTAATGTCTCCAGATCTTCAGAGCAAACACCACTCCTCCTAGTTCAAGACCATGGGTCGTGTAGTTAACTTCGTGTGTCTTCAACTGTCTCGAGGCATAGGCGATGACTTTACCTCGATGCATCAGAACTCACCCGAGCCCTTGATTCGATGCATCGCAATAGACTACGAAGTCTTCTATCCCTTCGGGGAGGGATAGTATTGGCGCGGTGCACAAGGCTCGCTTGAGCGTTTGGAATGCTCTCTCTTGTTTCTCTTCCCAGTCAAAGGCCACGCCTTTCTGGGTCAGGGTTGTAAGAGGTTTCGCTATTCGGGAGAAGTTCTGTATGAACCTGCGGTAGTAGCCAGCGAGACCTAAAAATTTACAAATTTTTGTAGGCGTCTTTGGTGCTGACCAGTTCTCAATGGCTTTAATTTTGGATGGGTCCACGTGGATTCCCTCTTCGCTTACCACGTGTCCTAAGAATTCGACCCTTCGGATCCAAAATTCACATTTAGAGAACTTCACATATAGTTTCTCTGTTCGTAAGGTTCCTAGAACTTGTCGCAGGTGATCGCCATGCTCTTCCTTACTTCGGGAGTAGATCAGGATGTCGTCAATGAAAACGATGACGAACTGATCCAAGTAAGGTCGACATACTCTATTCATCAGATCCATGAAGACTGCGGGCGCATTGGTCAGTCCGAATGGCATCACCACGAACTCGTAGTGTCCGTAACGAGTTCGGAAGGCTGTCTTCGGCACATCCTCCTCTAGTACTCGTAACTGGTGATATCCGGATCTCAGATCAATTTTGGAAAAATACTTCGCCCCTTGCAGTTGGTCAAATAGATCGTCTATGCGAGGCAGAGGGTAACGATTCTTGACCGTCATTTTGTTGAGTTCTCTGTAGTCGATACACATACGAAATGATCCGTCTTTCTTCTTAACGAACAAGACCGGTGCTCCCCAAGGTGAGAAACTTGGTCTTATAAAGCCCTTGCTGAGCAGTTCGTTAAGTTGACCAGAGAGTTCCTGCATCTCAGCTGGTGCTAAACAGTAGGGCGACTTGGCTACTGGGGTAGCTCCTGGGACTAAGTCGATTCTGAACTCGACCTTTCGTTGCGGAGGTAATCCAGGTAGCTCTTCTGGGAACATGTCGGGGAAGTCGCTCACTACTGGGATGTTCTTTAGTTCTTTCGTCTCGAGGCTCGTATCGACGACGTGAGCAAGGAATGCATGGTATTATTTACGCAGATACTTCTGTGCTTGAATACTTGATATAATACGAAGACTCGCACCGGGTTTGTCGCCGTATACTATAAGAGTTTCATTAGACGGGAGGTTTAGACGGACTGCTTTCTCGAATCACATGATGTCGGCACGATGAAGACTTAACCACTCCATGCCAATGATAACGTCGAAACTTTTTATTGAGACCGGCATAAGGTCGATTGGGAATGAATGGTTATCTAGAGATAGGGTACAACCTAAGTATATGCTATTCGTACTTTCAGTTTCTCCATTAGCCATTTCTACTGTGAATTGTTCCTTAAGTGTGTGTGGTTGTTGCTTAAGCATGCGAGCAAATTTATGGTTCACGAAGCTTCACTCCGCTCCACTATCGAATAGAATGCATGCATAGGAGTTATCGAGGAGGAACGTACCAGTCACCACTATCGGGTCAGCAACTGCTTCCCCATGGCCTATTGCTAGTACCCTCCCTACTCCTCCAGCATTCTTCGCCTTGGGGCAGTCCCTCTTATAGTGGCCTGTTTTGCCACATCCATAGCAGGTCGGGCTCACGCCAGAGCCGGGGACTTGGGTGATTGACCTCGCCGGGAATTTACAGAAACGGACAGTGTGTTTTTTCCTGTTGCAGTTAGAGCACTGCATTTCACGGCAGGGGCCGTTGTGGTGGAAGTTGCATTTGTTGCACTTAGGCAAACTCCCAGCATACTGCCTCACCGGAGCAATATCAGCAGCAGGGGTTATCGCGACATGTATAGCCACAACTTGCTGCTTTTTAGCAGCTCGCTGTTTCTTCTTATCTTCCCAGAATTTCCGCTTAGTTTCAGCGGGTTTGGAGGGTTCCGGGATGGCTAGGGTGGTTGTTGCTGCAGAGGTTTTGACTCCATGGTCAATGAGTCGCTGTGCCAGTCGCTTGGCACTGTCGAAGGTAGCAGGGTTTGATGATAGGACATTCCCCTGATACGGAGGCACTAGCCCCCATATGTATCTTTCGATCTTTTTCCCTTCAGTGGGAACCATATTGGGGCAGAGGGCCACCAGTTCGCTGAATCTGGCGGTATAAGCAACCACGTTGGTGCCCTTCATGGTCAGGCTCCAAAGCTCCTGTTCCAATTTTTGGATTTCGCCCCTTGGGTAGTATTCCTCAATCATGAGGTCTTTCATCGTTTCCCAGCCCATGTCGTTGGCTACGACGAGGGTTAGAGCTTTAACGTGGCCGTTCCACCACGTCAAGGCCTTTCCTTCAAAGGTGCATGCGGCATATTTGACTTTGCTCACAGCAGGGCATGAACAAATTTCGAAGACTGATTTAGTCTTCTCGAACCATTGCGAGAGGGCAATGACTCCGCCGGTCCCATGAAAGGACTTCGGCTTACAGTTGGTGAACTCCTTGTTGGAGCACTCTCTCAAGCGCACAGGGGTTTCAACCGGAATTGATTCAACAGGGGTTCCACCTCTGCTGGCATCAGAAGAGTGATACTGAGCCATGGCAGTTGCCACTGCTGCAGCTATGGTAGCATTCAGGGCTGCAGTATCGATGACCGGAGGCGGAGGAGGCGGTGGTGCAGGGTTTCGCCTTGTTGACCTTTGCGGAGGCATCTTTCAACTATAAGTTTATAAAGATAAGCAAAGTGGTAAGAATCAATTTGTAAGTAGGGTGAGAGTGACACATGGACTGACTAACCATAGCCCAACCATTGAATGAGTGTTTGAGATCACAACAAAGAATATTAGTAGGAAAACACAAGTGTACAGATTTTTCCCACAGATTAGATAGACGTCAATATTACTGGTAATACCGATGTAACAAGTTCATGGAAAAATCAACCTATCAGTAGGTCTAACATCATATCATAAGGACAAGTTTGACAGTTCTTGGATTCCTAATTAGAGTACTGGAAGTTAGGAATATTTTACAGACAAGTGCTATTTAGAGCACAGATGCTAAAGGCTATTCCTTAACCAAAAGACAGAGATGTACTAGACATCTTCTAACGGCGATGGGAATTCCTCGGGCGAGCCCTGAGGTCTGACACTTGACGAAACACTTCTTGAAGGTGTCGCTCCTGAGCCCTCTGGCGGGGTCGAAGTTCCAAGACTTCAGCTCGGGAGGCAGCCAGCTGTTGCTGCAGGGTTTCATTCGTTCTCCGGGTCCGTTCCATGTCTTCTTCAAGACGGCGGATGCGGACTGTGTTGACACCAGAGTTGGCATCAATCTCCATGACCCGGTCGATGGCTGCTCGACCCTGCTCAACATTACGAGCTATTCTACGGATAATGACGGGCAGAGCTCGATTCGCAGAGCCACCATCGCTAACGTGGTAAAAGGTTCGGTCCCCAAAGTAAGGTAAGGGTTGACCCTGTTCATCACTCTAGCAATTCAAGTTGGTTGCCCACAAGGGTGTAGGACCTGGAAAAGCTGGTTGGGGGTTGTTGTTCGGGGCTTGACCTACTGGTAGGTTGTTGACTTCAGGCTCGGAGTCGGATCCATCAGAAAAGCCTTCTGCGAGGTGATCATCCAAAGGGATTGGATGCTCATCTTCGGGCTCTTCTTCGATCCACCCGACATTGCCTTCATTTGGAAAGTACGGGTTGCCGTGATGGAATCCAACCATTTCAATCTACGCGAGAAGAGAGGTATAAGAATATAGTATATATGTAGCTGGTAGTACAAAATACACCTATAGTATTTTAAGTTTAGGTTCTACTGATCTTCTTGTGGTATTGTTGGTAAGTTTTTAGACTTGTTAACATATCACAAACATTCTATGGCATATGGTAATCACTCCTCGGACCAGCATAGTTGATCAGGCTATGCCATTTGCAAGGCTGACCATACATCCCCGAGTTCACTTGTGATATTTAACAATCGTAATACTTTTGTTCTTGTCATTGTGACACTGATTTTAGTATGAATGCAGACCAGTATACTTAATTAAATATTTTAATATTTAAAGTATAGACTCTTGGTCAGAGTGCTTTAATCCCTAATGGGTTTATAGTTTAGTATATCTTTTATGGGTTGATATACCTGATTCACTATAAACAATGCTCTGATACCAATCTGTCACACCCCAAAACCAAGAACTGTGGAAACGTTTTGGGGCGGAGGACGTCATGTAGAGTATCACAACACAGTAAAAGTAAACAAGCACACAACATCATCCATTGCATTAAATATATAATTTTAATACAAGCGTGTTCTGTACAGTTATAAACACCAAAAATATAATGTAAATCAAAATAATAAGATGAGTCTTGGATGCGCTCCATCTTCTCAAAAGCTAGCCTCGGTACCTGTCTACTGATGACCTGAGAATACAAGTTATTTTGAAAGAGTTTATCAGCATTAAGCTGGTGAGTTCATTAGTATTTTAGTGTCGGTGTTTGTTATCAAAACGTTTGAACATGTCTCAAGTATAAGTTTGTAAAATGTATGTAAATGTTTGTAAGTGTTTGTAAAAGTTTGAATCTCTCAGAAAAACCTATATTTTCTATTAAAGTAGCCTTCTACCAAGGCTTAACTGTTTTGTATGCTCGTTTGTTGTAAAAGTGTTTAATTTCCCAAGTGTAACTATCATTTAACAAAATATAGTTTGTACATTAATGTTTAAGTGAAATAATCACTAAATATATGTAATGGGTAAATTATTGTAGTACTGTAGTGTTGTTTTATAGGAACTATTGCTATACTAACTACCTTAAACCGGATTTATATTAAGGTATCATGTGATTAATTGTACCATACTATCGACTGGTAACAACGACATACGAATGGTCGTAATAACAGAATGACGTTTGGCACCCGCAGACCTGCAGGTCCGGCTGTAGCTAGTAGCAAGGTGTAGGATAGTCAATCCAATATAGATCTATACGCAAACTCACACTCTCCCTTCAAGAGAATTCTAGCTACAACTCGGGCCATGACATTTAAGGCATGCTCCGATACTGTGTATCATAATTGTTAACGTATTCATGTATATGTAATGTAATGTTACTTGTTCTAGTATCGTTGTAAATGTTCTCGTCCTAGTATAGTTGTATATGTTCTCTTTCTAGTATAGTTGTATATGTTCTCGTCCTAGTATAGTTGTATATGTTCTCTTTCTAGTATAGTTGTATATGTTCTCGTCCTAGTATAGTTGTATATGTTCTCTTTCTAGTGTAGTTGTATATGTTCTCATAGTAATAAGTATTGACTCGTGAATGAACTGACTCATTGATCTAGAAATTGTAGTAGTATGATCTTGTGTTACCCGATGGTAACTTACTAATGATGTGACTAATACGCGTGAATATGGAAGTACTTTTATCTCTATATATGTACATTTGATATATAATTAATATTGAAACGACCTTCGGACGGCTACCCGAAATCCCACCAGACCACATCCAAATCGAGAAAAAGGAAATAGGGCGGATGACCTTCCTAAGCCCTTTAAACATTGCTGATACATCTATACATATATGGGCATGGAATTTATAAGAAATATAACAAAGTTTAAATAAAAGTATTTGATAAGTAAAAGAGTTTGTAAAGCAATTTGAAGTAAAACAGTTTGATGAACAGTTTGAACAGTAATAAAATCATTGGTTTTGTAGTTATTAATCACATGTGATTGATGTAATAACTATAAGTATTTAACTTGTATCCCCCCATAAAAGCATTTAAAACATTAAAAGTATTTCAAAGGTTAATTAAAGGGGTATGAACTCACTTGTGGTGAGTGGATTGGATTGAAGTGTCAGATACTGTGCTAGGAGGCAAACAGAGACTTATTCACATGCACGACCCTAGTTATCATATAATGAGCATACATATAACTAATTAGCCAAATAATAACTAATAAAATTTGTTGGGACACTCAGGAACATGTAAACACTTTGTATAAGTATTATAGGTCCTAATGGTTGCTTCTAGGTTGTTGTGGGACAAGGCTAAAGGGGTTTAATGTTCCAAAAGGCCTTAATTATGTGTTTAACATTCAATAAACTCTACACAAGGAGTTTACGGTCGTAAACCCTTGAGTTTACGGCCGTGAACTCTCAACTTGGTGGTACATGGTGTTTTGAAGTGCTATTTGATTTCTAGAATAAGTTCTACTTGGTGGCTTAGTTCTTTGGGTAGTTTAGGGCATAGAAACACTCCCTTGAGGAGTTTACGGCCCAAAGGCCAATTCCCTTAGAGTTTACGGCCGTAAACTCTCATGGGATGGGTATTTTTATTCTTTCAAGTCCCAAGCACAAGTAGGATAATTTCTAGGTATTTGTTTAAGGCTAATGAGGACCCTAGGCACACTTTGGTGCCCTTGTTTGGTGTTTACGGACTATTAGTATTACCTTGCCCGTAAACTCCCTTTAAGGGGGTGCTTTTGATGTTTTAAAGTCCACAATTTAGCTAGGAATAAATGGGGGTTAATGTCTAAAGCTTTAGGGGTGGTTAGGGCACATTTTGGCCCTTGAATTTGGAGTTCACGGTCCAAGAAGTTCTTGGGCCGTGAACACCCTAATCTTGGTGTTTTTGATTGTTTTCTAGCCTCAAATATACTTATATACAATCCTAAGCTAGTTACTTCACAAGGAAATGGGACTAGGAAGCATTTATGCCTCATTTCGGCGTTTACTCCCCAAGAACATTCTTGGGCGGTAAACTCCCGAATCTCACATATTTGACATGTAATCTATGTTATTAAGCATATAATAAGCATTATGAAACAAATAGAGAAGTGTACTCACGATTTGGGATGAAAACCCGAAGATCCGTGAGAGAGAAAATGGCTTTTCTCTAGTTGGAAATGTGAATAATGAATGAATTTGGTTCAGAAATCTATTTATAGTCCTGAGATATTTTTGACAGAAAATATTTTTATTCCTGAAATGATTTCCAATATAACAGAGTGTTGGAATAACAGTGTTGCACAAAACCATAGTGCATCCACTCTCATGATATTTACTGAAGTGTAAACCCTGGATTACTCCAACTTATACGAAAAGTCTGAAAATTGACTATGACTGTTATAACTTCTATTGAAGTGATATTGTTTGTACAGAGTGGAAATTTCGGGTTGTCACATTATGCTTATATTATGTTATGCGTAGGTACTTTTCTTGTGAATTCTGTACCTGCCTTGGTGTTATTTGACTCGGGTGCGAGTTGGTCTTTTGTATCTTTGGCTTTTAGTCAGCATATCAGTGTTAGTCGTGAGGCGTTGAGTCGGCCTCTGAGAGTTTCCATAGCTGATGAGAGGGTGATATATGCCACGGAGGTTCTCCAAGGGTGCGTATTCGAGATATTCGGTGTTGAGTTCCCGATTGATTTGGTTCCAATTGCGATGGTGATGTCTGTGTCATTGTGGGCATGGACTGGTTGAGCAGATTCAGTGCGGTTATCGACTGCGAACGACAGCTGGTGACCATACGAGACCCTAGTGGGGGAGTTCTTACGGTGTACGGCGAGGGTACACGTTCTGGATCAGCGTTTTGTTCGGCCGCTAGGGTGAGGCAGTGTCTACAGCAGGGCTGTAAGGGTTTTGTGGTGTATGTGATGGATACGCGGGTGGATTCTGAGAGACTGAGGTCAGTTGAGGAGGTTCCGATAGTGCGTGAGTTCCCGGATGTATTTCCTGAGGAGTTGCCAGGTGTGCCACCTGTGAGGCAAGTGGAGTTCAGTATCGATTTGGTTCCGGGGGCTGCGCCTATCGCTAAGGTGCCTTATCGCCTTGCACCTCCAGAGAAGCAAGAGTTATCCTTGCAGCTTCAGGAGCTGCTGGGGAAGGGGTTTTTTCGGCCGAGCAGCTCGCCGTGGGGAGAACCTATCCTGTTTGTCAAGAAGAAGGATGGTTCACACCGGATGTGCATTGATTACCGGGAGTTGAACAAGCTGACGGTCAAGAACCGTTACCCGTTGTCGAGGATCGACGATTTGTTCGATCAGTTACAGGGAGCATCTTGGTTCTCCAAGATCGATTTGAGGTCTGGATATCATCAGGTGAGGGTACGAGATGAGGACGTCCAGAAGACAACGTTCAGGACGCATTATGGGCATTACGAGTTTGTGGTGATGCCTTTTGGGCTCACCAATGCCCCGACAGTGTTCATGTATCTCATGAACCGAGTGTGCAGGCCAATGCTGGATCGGTCGGTGATTGTATTCATCGACGACATTTTGGTATATTCGAGATCTAGAGAGCAGCATGAGGAGCATTTGAGGGAGATTCTCGGAGTTCTGAGATCGGAGAGGATTTATGCCAAATTCTCCAAGTGTGATTTCTGGTTGCGAGACGTCCAGTTCCTGGGTCATCTCGTTAACCAGAAAGGGATATTGGTCGACCCGGCCAAAATTGAGACGGTGATGAGTTGGGAGGTGCCGAGGTCACCCTCCGAGATCAGGATTTTCCTAGGGTTGGCAGGTTATTATCGGAGATTTATCAAGGACTTCTCCAAGATCGCGGTGCCACTCACCAGGTTGACCCGAAAGGGTATCGCTTTTTTATGGGGCCTCGAGCAACAAGCCTCCTTTGAGACGCTTCGCCAAAGGTTATGCGAAGCCCCGGTGTTAGCCCTCCCGGAAGGGATGGAGGAGTTTGTGGTATACTGTGATGCATTGATTTTGGGGTTGGGGGCGGTGCTGATGCAGAGAGGGCATGTGATAGCATATGCATCGAGGCAGCTGAAGCCTCATGAGACGAGATATGCCACCCATGATCTAGAGTTGGGGGCAATGGTGTTCGCCCTCAAGATTTGGCGTCACTACCTGTATGGGGTTCGGTGTACGATATACATGGACCATAAGAGTTTGAAGTATTTGATGGATCAGCCCAACCTAAATATGCGACAGAGAAGGTGGTTGGATGTGGTCAAGGATTATGATTGTGAGATCCTGTACCACCCAGGCAAGGATAATGTTGTCGCCGATGCACTGAGCCTCAGGGCGGAGAGCACCCCGCTGCGGGATGTATGTTTGAGATTGACCGTGATAACTCTAGTGTTGGACGCCATTCGTGGGGCACAGGCCGAGGCTGTGCAACCTGAGATGCAGAAGAAAGAGCAAGTTGTTGGTTTGATTTCAGAGTTCGTTACCGATGGTCGGGGGCTTATGACATTCCAGGGGCGTATCTGGGTGCCGTTTGTGGGAGGAACGTGTACCATTTTGATGGAAGAGGCTCATCGATCGAAATTTTCGATCCATCCTGGGGCCACTAAGATGTATTTGGACCTGAGGAAAGAGTATTGGTGGCCCTGTATGAAGAGGGATGTTGCATGGTTTGTTGAGAGGTGCTTGACCTGCCGTAGGGTTAAGGGCGAGCACCAGAGACCGCATGGTAAGTTGCAGCCGTTGGAGGTTCCCGAATGGAAGTGGGAACAGATCACCATGGACTTTATCACCAAATTGCCAAGGACTGCCAGGGGAGTTGATGCAATTTGGTTGATTGTGGACAGGTTGACGAAGAGCGCTCACTTCCTTGCTATTAGTAAGAGCTCCTCCGCAGAGAAGCTAGCAGAGATGTATGTGAGGGAAATGGTATCTCGGCATGGGGTGCCGATCTCGATTGTCTCAGACTGGGATGTACGTTTCACTTCCAGATTCTGGAAGAAGTTTCATGAGGAGTTGGGTACTAGGCTGCATTTTAGTACCGCATATCACCCCCAAACAGACGGACAGAGTGAGCGAACGATTCAGATGCTCGAGGACATGCTTCGGGCATGTGTGTTGGATTTCGGGGGAAGTTGGGATACGTACTTACCCTTGGCAGAGTTTTCCTACAACAACAGCCATCATTCGAGCATTGGTATGCCGCCCTTTGAGTTGTTGTATGGGAGGAGGTGTCGGACCCCCATTTGTTGGGGAGAGGTTGGACAGCGTGTGATGGGCAGTATAGAGATTGTGCTTCAGATGACAGAGCAGATCTAGCAGGTCAGATAGAGGTTGTTGACCGCTTAGAGTCGTCAGAAGAGTTATGCAGACAGAAGCCGGTCCGAGCTTGAGTTTCAAGTCGGCGACCTTGTACTCATGAAGGTCTCTCCTTAAAAAGGAGTGATTCGATTCAGGAAGAGGGGAAAGTTGGGGCCCCGATATATTGGTCCATTCCGAGTGATCGCGAGGGTAGGCCGGGTAGCCTATCGTTTGGATTTGCCAGCAGAGTTGGGGCAGATTCACGACACTTTCCATGTGTCGCAACTGCGGAAATGTATAGCTGATGAGTCGGCAGTGGCTCCATTAGAGGATATTCAGGTGGATGCGAGCCTGAATTATGCTGAGAGACCAGTGGAAATCAGAGATCGGAAAATCAAGGTTCTGAGGAACAACGAGGTACCTTTGGTTTTGGTTCAGTGGCAGCATCCGAAGGGGTCCGAGATGACTTGGGAGCCGGAGCATGAGATGCGTGAGCAGCATCCGGAGTTATTTGCAGAGCGAGACTTCGAGGGCGAAGTCTAGTTCTAGTGGGGGAGAATTGTAATAGCCCGGATTCCCAGGTATTATTTATTCTTATAATTTTTGGTTATTTGTGAGGAGACTCGGCGAGTTGGAGCTCACACTCGCCGAGTATGATCGCGGTTTGGGCACGGGTTCGCATCCGGACTCGGCGAGTCCACGCTATTTAATGAAACCCTAATTTCCAGGGTATGAGACCTATTTAAAGGGGCTTATGGCCATCATTTGAGGCCACCAACCCCAGAGAGAACCCTAAAGAGTCTTTAAGCGTTTTGTGAGAGAGAAGAGGAAGATCCTTGACTATTTGTGGGTGTTTTTGCATATAGAAGAGGATCAAGGCAAGAAGAGACCAAAGAGGGTGTTAATCCAGTGATTCCTGAGCTCAGAGACTTCATTTGAGGTAACCATTCGTTCCTTTCTCAGTCCTTGGTGTAAATCTTAGAGTTAGGGTTTCTTTGTGGAATGATCCATGGAGTAATTGGCCTCTTCTTGTGTTGGTGCTTTAGATCTGGACCCAAAGAGGTCCAGAGACTCTTTTCCCTCAAGCTTTATGAGTGTTAATGGAGGCCATGAGCTTAGAATAGCATTCTAGAGACCATATCATCAAATAAGGCCTTTGGACCTTTTCATGAGCACCAAGATTGTAACTTTATGTGATGTATGTGCTTGGAAGGACTGGATCTATGAGTTGTTGGAACGGATCTGACCTCAGGAGTGAGTTTGAGTTTATGCATGGCATAGACTCACCGAGTCCGAAGAATAGAGTCGGCGAGTAGCATGAAGATTGTCCATAACCGCTCAGTGAGTGGTCTTGCCGAGTTAAGGGGTTGACTCAGTGAGTCAGGGAGAGTCAGAGAGGGTTGGCAGGTGGACTGAGTCAAGCTGGAACTCGCCGAGTTATTCTTGAGACTCGGCGAGTTGAGTTGTGGTGGCCCCGCGATTCATGCCAGGTGGAACTCGTCGAGTTAGGGAAGTACTCGACGTGTCAAGAGAGGATCCTAAGGAGTCAATGAACACGTATAGACTCGCCGAGTCGCTCTAGTGCACTCGCCGAGTCCAGTCAAGTTGACCGTTGACCGTTGACCAGAGTTGACCAGTGTTGACTTAATAGGGGTAGTCAACCTTAGTTGTGAAAGTGTTAATTAGAGATATATTGTGTTATAGGAGGATTATAGCTCGGGGGATCGAGCGCGAGTGATTTCCGGGATTTGCGAGTTATCGAGATACGCGAGGTGAGTCTTCTCACAAAACTTTACCTTGAGTAGGTAATCAGAGTTATGTGACAAAGTATTTGTATGCTATATGTATGTTATGTGTTGTACTGCATTATTTCTATGTGATTTATGCTGTGCATGTTTATAGAGTTGGAACCGGAAGGTTCACAGAGTTAAAACCAGAGGGTTCACAGAGTAGGGTCCACAGACCCAAAGAGTTATAGCCTCGAGTGGCTAATATGTGTTATGTGTGGTATTTTGGGGAACTCACTAAGCTTTGTGCTTACAGTGTTGGTGTTATTTGTTTCAGGTACTAGTGTTGACCGTGGGAAGGCGCCGACTTGATCAGTACACACACACGGGATTTTATGTTATTAGATCTTGGGATTTTTATATAGCATGGATTGAGTTTCAAAGATTAATGTTTTTATAAAAGTTAAATGAATTGTGTTTTTATGAAATGCGAAAAATTGTTTTGAAATTTACGGTGTTACAGTTCGGTTTGTGTTTTGGAACCCAAGTGTATAACCGTAAAGTGACAGTTTGGGCCTTTTATGAATTTTAGATTTAAGTTCAGAAAGTTTTAAGGCAAAGGAGAGTTGATAGGTTTGTAGAGCTTCTCATTTCCTTTCTGTGGATATAAGGATCGTTAAAATCAGACTTAGCACGAAGAAGTTATGGCCTTAAGAAGTTTGGTGGTTTTAGGGCTAAGCCTAGTACGCTGGGCGTACATAGGAGTACGTTGGGAGTACTAGGCAGAAGGACCGCGGGTGCCGATTAGAGTATGATGGGTGTACTAGGAGTACGCATGGCGTATTCCAATTAGATGAAAACCCTAATTTAGGGTCTTGAACCCTATTTAATGGCCTTAACACAAATCCAAACCCTCTTACCTTCAGCCTCCATCCCATTAAACCCTAAAATCAAATCCCTAGCCTTCATTTGAGCATTCTTGAGATTTTTGGTGTGATCTTGGTGTGCCTTGGAGAAGAAGGAGATCTTTTTGGAAGCATTGCCTGGCTTGGAACTTGTGGATCCAAGCTCTAATCATCTTCATCAACTTCCAGGAGGTATAAAGCATCTAACTTGATGGGTTTGGTTGATTCATGTTAAATTTGGTGTTCATACTATGGGTTTAGAAGGATAAAAAAGGGTTTTGGGTCCAATTAAGGAATGCAAAGGAGGAATGTTGGCAACTTTATGGTTTAGGACCTTATCTCGAGGATAGATATGAGTTTGGACACTTGGTCTTAAGCATTAAGTGCTTAATGAGAGTTTTTTTTCCCTCTGACGAGTACACTGGGCGTACGTAGGAGTACGCTCAGCGTAATGCATGGATCCGGCTTCACGACTTGTACATTGCACATCGGAGACCAATATGCGGGCCGTATGCCTGAGAAACTCATTTTGGGCCTTTTAGGAGTTGGGCCATGAGATGTTGGACTAGTTATGGGAGGGGTAAAATGGTCTTTTACCATTTAGGAAGAAATAATAGTGCTTGGGCCTTGGATTTTGGGAATTTATCTTAATTATTGATTAGGGATAAGTTGATTATATTTAGTGTTGTAACATCCGGATTCCTAGGTACCCTATGTTAAGTATTTATATTGAATTTGTGAGAGGGACTAGGCGAGTAGGCGCTCAGACTCACCAAGTGGGATTGTGCATCTTTTGGTCTGATTTAATGAGGGACTCGTCGAGTCCATGCTATTTAATGAAACCCTAATTTCTCGGATTTGGAACATATTTAAGGACCCTTATAGCCACCATTTGCGGCTACCAGACCCTAGAGAGAAACCCTAAGAGAGCTAGAGCGTTTGAGAGGAAGGAGAGGCCTTTTTGATCCTTATGTTGATATTCTTGCAAGAATAAGGTGATCAAGGCTAAGAGGGAGCTGAAGAGGGTGCTATTCTGTAGATTTCAGAGACAAGGACTTCATATTTGAGGTATAGATTCGATCCTTCTTCAGTTTTGGTGTTAACCTTTCGAGTTAGGGTTTTTCCTTGACCCTTTAGAGGCTTGATTTGATGAGCATTTGGTCCCTTCTCGTATCAAGGCTTTGGATCTGGATCCAAAGAGGTACAGAGACCTTAAGCCTTTGAGATTTATGATTCATATTAGGAGATATGAGCTTAGGATGTCATATTTGAGGTTATTTCTTCAAATAGAGTCTATTGGCCTTTGCATGAGCATCAAGTTCTAAACTTTACGTGATTAATGAGCTTAGGAAGGTTAGATTTATTGATTAGAAGAATAGATCTGACCTCAGAAGGTTGTTTGAGGTTAAGCATGGAATGAACTCGCCGAGTCCATAAGCAGACTCGACGAGTCGGAGCGGGTTGTCCCGTGACTCAGATCAGTTGATGACCCGCCGAGTTGGGGAAGTGACTCGATGAGTTAGAAGGGATTTGGAGGAGTTGAGTTCACTTATGGACTCGCCGAGTCGATGCAAGATTCGACGAGTCGGGTCAAGGGTTGACCGTTGACCAACATTGACCAGGGTTGCCTTGTGTTGACTTAAGAGTATTAGTCACACTAAGTCAGGAAGGTGTTAATTAGAGATGTGTTTTTGTTATAGGAGGACGATAGGGCGGGGGATCGAGAACGAGTGATTATCCGACATTAGCGAGGTGAGTCTTCTCACTATACCTTACCCGAGGGGGGTAATTATGTGTGACCGGAAGGTCTTATGTGTATGACGATTATGTGATGCATGTTATATATGTGATATGCCATGATATGGACCGGAAGGTCGACAGAGTTATGGGATGGAAATCCCCTGAGACACATGGATCGGAAGATCCTATAGAGTTATGGCCTAGAAAGGCGTATGTGCTGTATGTGGTATTTTGGGGAACTCACTAAGCATTTATGCTTACCGTTTATATGATATCTATTTCAGGTACCAGTGATGATCGTGGGAAGGCGCCGACATGATCAGTACACACTTGCAGTTGATATGTTTTGAGATCTTGGGATACGGACTTATGATTTGTAATTGTGAGAATATTGGGAACATGATTTTTGGATAAGTGAATATGAAATGTTTTTTTTTATGATAAATTGTTTGAAATTTCACAGTGTTACAAATTGGTATCAGAGCCTTGGTTTGAGGGTTTCGGATTCACCTTCGGGCGTATTTGAACTCAAACCGAGGATTTGAGAGAGATTTTCATAAAATAAACATTTTTTTCTAAAGAGTAAAGGAATTTGAAAGATATGCAAGGAAGCAGTGTGTACGATCAGCCAGCGCCCGAACGGTGATTTCTCAAATTACCCTTACATTATGTGTTATGAGATATGTTGTAATGTGTGATGCATGGTAGAGTAGGATAGGTATTCATATTAGGACTAGAGTGGCCTGATTTGTGATGCCTTAGACTAGGAAGATTTTTGCTGCCGTGAGATGTTTTAGAGTGAGTAGGTAGCAGTGAGGTGCTATGAGAGTCTACCTACTTGTGACTTGGGATCCTTGGAGGATGACTTGGGATGAATACTGGTGCGGTGTGGAAGGTAGTATTGGGCCCGTACTACTGGAAACACTGGACCAGTGTGCAGTCCAAGTAGAAATCCTTAGGGTACTAGGAATCAAGTAGGGTTGGGTTATCGAGTGCGAGTACACTCGAGCGAGTCCTTGATATTTTATGTTGTATTTTAGAGACATCATGGTTGGGACACGCCACAGACCTGGGACTAGCAAGAGAGGAGTGAGTGATGAGGAGCTCTGCCAGATGATTCATGATGAGGTGGCTGCTGCTACCAGGGCTGAGATACCAGAGATGTTCGGGTCTATCAAGACCATGCTGATTGATACCTTTGATGAGCGGTATGCTGCTCTTACTGATGTTGCTATTGCTACAGCCACTGCAGCTGTGGCTGCTGCCAGGCCGCAGGGGGTGACTCGTTGCTGTACCGGGAGTTCAGCAACACGAAGCCACCCGAGTTTGATGGGATGCAGGATCCAATTGCTGCGATGAGATGGATATCTGACATTGGGGGATGCTTCTACATTTTTTCGTGTCCAGGGCATCTGAGGGTTCAGTTTGCACTGAACCAGCTTCACTTGGGAGCGAAGGACTAGTGGAAGTTTGTGACGGTGCATCTTACTTCTGCAGAGATTTCAGTAGTGACCTGGGAGAGGTTCACTGCGATGTTTCAAGACGAGTACGTTATCCCTGTGGAAAGGGAATGTTTGGCCCAGGAGTTCTTGACCCTCAAGCAGGGGACTGAGTCTGTGATAGTGATTACGAGGATGTTCCATGAGCAGGCATTGTTTTTCCCTAAGCACGTGTCGACCGAGCAGGAATGTATGAGCCGATACCTGAGCATTCTGAGGAGAGACATTCGGGAGTTCGTGGCGAACTCATCATACCGGACATTTGCTGAGCTCCAGGCAAATGCCCGGAACAGGGAGATTGAGCTAGAGATTCAGGCCAGGGAGGAGGCCGAGTCTCAGACTAGGGATAGGCGGCCGGCACAGTCTCAGCCGACAGCCAAGCAAGGAAAGCCCGCCGATTCAAGATCTGGGGGCCAGAAGGGCCGCACTTGCAAGAAGTGCGGCAAGGGGCATGATGGGGTTTGTCGGTCTAGTGCTTGCTACAAGTGTGGCAAGGAGGGGTATAACGCCAAGGATTTCCCCAAGGAGTTTATGGTTTGCTTTCATTGAAACCAGACCGGACACTAGAAGGTTGAGTGTCCACATTTGAGGGGGACAACATAGGGGACGCCGCAGGGGTCTGCCCCTGCTGCTATACAAGCTATTGAGGGTAGGCTTGTGAAGGCTGAGGCGCCGAAGGCGCGAGGGAGAGCTTTTCAGATGACAGCGGAGGTGGTCCGTGCAGCACCCGACGTCGTGTCTGGTATGTATTCTGTTCTTATTTATTTATGCTGTAATGAGATGTTGTGTTAATATTATGTTATGCGTAGGTACTTTCCTTGTGAATTTTGTACCTGCATTGGTGTTATTTGACTCGGGTGCGAGTTGGTCATTTGTATCATTAGCATTCAGTAGGCACATCAGTATCCAACGAGAGGTGATGAGTCGACCTCTACGTGTTTCGATAGCTGATGAGCAAGCAGTGTATGCCACAGATGTGATTCGGGGGTGTGTGCTTGAGATCTTCGGCGTTGGGTTTCCGATAGATCTGGTTCCGATTACGATGGGGGACGTATGTGTTATTGTGGGCATGGATTGGTTGAGCCGATTTAGGGCGGTGATAGACTGCGAGCAGCAGCTGGTGGCAATCTGAGATCCTAGTGAGGGAGTGCCGACAGTTTATTGTGAGGGAACTCGTTGTGGGTCAGCATTCTGTTCGGCTACCAGAGCGAGGCAAAGTTTACAGTAGTGCTGCAAGGGGTTCGTAGCCTATGTGATGGATACACGGGAGACCGCTGGGAGGTCAAGTTTAGTTGATGATGTCCCGATAGTGTGTGAGTTCCTGGATGTATTTCCCGAGGAGTTTTCGGGTGTGCCTCCTGAGAGGCAGGTGGAGTTTCGCATCGATTTGATTCCCGGAGCTGCGCCTATCGCTAAGGCACCTTATCACCTTGCACTGCTAGAGATGTTGGAGCTATCCTCTCAGCTTCAGGAGCTGTTGGGGAAAGGGTTCATTCGGCCAAGTAGCTCACCTTGGGGAGCACCAATCCTTTTTGTCAAGAAGAAGGATGGTTCACACCGGATGTGCATTGATTACCGGGAGTTGAACAAGTTAACGGTCAAGAACCGTTATCCGTTGCCAAGGATTGATGATTTATTTGATCAGTTGTAGGGGGCATCTTGGTTCTCCAAGATAGACTTGAGGTCTGGATATCATCATATGAGGGTGCGTGATGAGGATATCCAGAAGACGACGTTCAAAACGCGTTATGGGCACTATGAGTTCGTGGTGATGCCTTTCGGGTTCACCAATGCGCCAGCAGTGTTCATGGATCTCATGAACCGGGTGTGCATGCCGATGCTGGATCGATCTGTGATTATGTTCATTGATGATATTCTGGTGTATTCTAGATCCCGAGAGCAGCATGAGGAGCATTTGAGGGAGGTCCTCGGGGTGTTGAGATCGGAGAGGCTTTATGCCAAATTCTCCAAGTGTGATTTCTGGTTATGGGAGGTCCAGTTCCTGGGGAATCTCGTTAATCAGAATGGGATTTTGTTCGATCCGGCCTAGATTGAGGCGGTGATGAGCTGGGAGGTGCCGAAGTCTGCCTCCGAGATCAGGAGTTTTCTGGGATTGGTGGGTTATCATCAGAGGTTTATCAAGGATTTCTCCAAGATAGCAGTGCCTCTTACCAGGTTGACCCAAAAGGGAGTTGTTTTCTCATGGGGTCCAGAGCAGCAGACTTCGTTTGAGACTCTTCGCCAGAGATTGTGCGAAGCTCCAGTGTTATCCCTTCCAGAGGGATTGGAGGATTTTGTGGTATACTGTGATGCGTCAATTTCAGGGTTGGGCGCGGTGCTTATGTAGAGGGGGCATGTGATAGCATATGCATTGAGGCAGCTGAAGCCTCATGAGGCGAGGTATCCTACTCACGATTTGGAGCTGGGGGCGGTGGTGTTCGCTCTCAAGATCTAGCGTCACTACTTGTATGGGGTTTAGTGTACCATTTACACGGACCACAAGAGTTTGAAGTATTTGATGAATCAGCCCAACCTAAATATGCGCCATAGGAGATGGTTAGATGTGGTGAAGGATTATGATTGTGAGATCATGTACCACCTGGGTAAGGCGAATGTGGTGGCCGATGCTTTGAGTCGTAAGGCAGAAAGTGCCCCGATCCGAGATATGTGTATGAGGATGACGGTGATTACCCCAGTGTTAGATACCATCCGAGAGGCCCAGGCAGAGGCTGTGAGACCAAAGAACAACAAGAAGGAGCGTGTGATTGCACAGGTATCTGAGTTTGTGACCGATGGTCGAGGGCTTATGACTTTTCATGGCCGGATTTGGGTGCCGTTTATAGGTGGGGCACGTGTTGTTTTGATGGAGGAGGCGTATAAAGCGATATTTTCGATCCATCCAGGGGCCACCAAGATGTATTTGGACCTGAAAAAGGATTATTGGTTGCCTTGTATGAAGAGAGATGTTGCATGGGTTGTAGAGAGGTGCTTGACCTGTCGCCGGGTTAAGGCCGAGCACCAGCGTCCGCATGGCAAGTTGCAACCACTGGAGGTTCCCCAATGGAAATGGGAACAAATTTCTATGGATTTTATCACCAAGTTGTCAAGAACCCCAAGAGGCGTCAATGCAATTTGGGTGATTGTGGATAGGCTGACGAAGAGCGCTCACTTCCTTGCTATTAGTGACAGTTCTTCTGCAGAGAAGTTGGCAGAGATATACGTGAGGGAGGTAGTGTCACAACATGGGGTTCCAATCTCGATTGTGTCTGACCGAGATGTGCGTTTCACTTCCAGGTTTTGGAAGAAGTTTCATGAGGATTTGGGTACGAGATTGCATTTCAGCACTGCTTACCATCCTCAAACTGACGGGCAGAGTGAGCGGACGATTCAGACGCTCGAGGATCTACTTCGGGCATGTGTGTTAGATTTTGGAGGGAGCTGGGACACGTATTTGCCATTGGCCGAGTTTTCGTATAATAACAGCCACCATTCGAGTATTGGTACGCCTCCTTTTGAGTTGTTATATTGAAGGAGGTGTCGGACTCCCATCTGCTGGGGAGAGGTAGGGTAGCGTGTGATGGGTAGCACAAAGATAGTACTTCAGACCACTGAGTGGATTCAGCAAGTCCGACAGAGGTTGTTGACAGCCCAGAGCCGTCAGAAGAGTTATACGGATAGGCAACGGTCAGAGCTTGAGTTTTAGGTAGGTGATTTCGTTCTCCTAAAGGTATCACCTTGGAAAGGTGTGATTCGATTTAGGAAGAGAGGCAAGTTGGGGCCTCGGTATATTGGTCCTTTCAGGGTAAACGCTAGGGTGGGCAGGGTAGCGTATCGTTTGGAGCTACTTGCGGAGCTAAGTCAGATTCATGATACCTTCCACGTGTCTCAGTTGAGGAAGTGTATTGCCGATGAGTCGGCAGTGGTTCCTTTAGAGGACATTCAGGTGGATGCTAGCCTAAACTATGTTGAGAGGCCGATCGCGATTCGGGATAGGAGAATCATGGTTCTGAGGAACAAGGAGGTGTCGTTGGTTCAGGTCCAGTGGCAACCTCGGAAGGGGTCCGAGCTGACTTAGGAGACGGAGTTAGAGATGCGTGAGTA
This sequence comes from Lactuca serriola, assembly GCF_051521515.1. NCBI lineage: Eukaryota > Viridiplantae > Streptophyta > Magnoliopsida > Asterales > Asteraceae > Lactuca > Lactuca serriola. Next base: position 194,034,715 of record NC_136412.1, on the reverse strand, counting down.
GTATCCTGAGTTGTTTGTCGAGCAGGACTTCGAGGGCGAAGCCTGATTCTAGTGGGCGAGAATTGTAACATCCGGATTCCCAGGTACCCTATGTTAAGTATTTATATTGAATTTGTCAGAGGGACTCGGCGAGTAGGCGCTCAGACTCACCGAGTGGGATCGTGCATCTTTTGGTCTGATTTAATGAGGGACTCGGCGTGTCCACGCTGTTTAATGAAACCCTAATTTCTCAGATTTGAGACCTATTTAAGGACCCTTATAGCCACCGAGGGTGCTATTTTGTAGATTTTAGAGATAAGGACTTCATATTTGAGGTACAGATTCGATCCTTCTTTAGTTTTAGTGTTAACCTTTGGAGTTAGGGTTTTTCCTTGACCCTTTAGAGGCTTGATTTGATGAGCATTTGGTACCTTCTCGTATCAAGGCTTTGGATCTGGATCCAAAGAGGTCCAGAGACCTTAAGCCTTTGAGATTTATGATTGATATTGGGAGATATGAGCTTAGGATGTAATATTTGAGGTTATTTCTTCAAATAGAGTCTATTGGCCTTTGCATGAGCATCAACTTCTGAACTTTACGTGATTAATGAGCTTAGGAAGGTTAGATTTATTGATTAGAAGAATAGATCTGACCTCAGAAGGTTGTTTGAGGTTAAGCATGGAATGAACTTGCCGAGTCCATGAGCAGACTCGACGAGTCGGAGCGGGTTGTCCCATGACTCAGATCAGTTGATGACCCGCCGAGTTGGGGAAGTGACTCAGTGAGTTAGAAGGGATTTGGAGGAGTTGAGTTCACTTATGGACTCGCCGAGTCGATGCAAGACTCGACGAGTCGGGTCAAGGGTTGACCGTTGACCAACATTGACCATGGTTGCCTTGTGTTGACTTAAGAGTATTAGTCACACTAAGTCAGGAAGGTGTTAATTAGAGATGTGTTTTTGTTATAGGAGGACGATAGGGCAGGGGATCAAGAATGAGTGATTATCCGACATTAGTGAGGTGAGTCTTCTCACTATACCTTACCCGAGGGGGGTAATTAGGTGTGACCGGAAGGTCTTATGTGTATGACGATTATGTGATGCATGTTATATATGTGATATGCCATGATATGAATATGATATGGACCGGAAGGTCGACAGAGTTATGGGATGGAAATCTCTTGAGACACATGGATCGGAAGATCCTATAGAGTTATGGCCTGGAAAGGCGTATGTGTTGTATGTGGTATTTTGGGGAACTCACTAAGCATTTATGCTTACCGTTTGTATGATATGTGTTTCAGGTACCAGTTATGATCGTAGGAAGGCGCCGACATGATTAGTACACACTTGCAGTTGATATGTTTTGAGATCTTGGGATGCGGACTTATGATTTGTAATTATGAAAATATTGGGAACATGATTTTTGGATAAGTGAATATGAAATGTTTTTTTTATGAAAAATTGTTTGAAATTTCACCGTGTTACAAGTGTGAGGGTTCCGGTAGCGGCATCTCGTGTGTTCAGTTATCTTGGATTGTGGTGAGTCTCCTCACTTTACCCGTGCGTCAAAGGTACCAATGCAGACCTACTACGATACGTTATGCTAGTTGTCTTTGTGGCTCTTGCATGATATGTGATGGGTTATGAGCATTCTAACACCCCTAAGTGTACATGCAACCCTAGAAAACCTTGGATCTATGTTTGTCTAAAATACATGCAAAATATGATTTCCAAGGTTCATAATCCTATCTAGCACACATGGGGAACTTTTATCATAAATGATGGCTAGAATTACATACCTTGTAGTTGATTTGATTCCTTGAAAAACCTTGAGAGCCTAGCACCCCAAGTGTGATGCCTCAAATGTTTCACAAAACACCAAGTGCTTTGGAATAACTTTGAGAGAATGTAGAACACTTCAAAAAACCGGCCTAGCCCTCTTCTTTTCTTAGTTTCGCCGATTTTAGAGGATATCATGTTATTTATATAGTGTGTTACACTTAGGGTTACACCATGTAAACCCTAATGTAACATGGCTCTTCATTTCCATGACCCATGGGTTTAAACCTCCATGGAGCATACATGGAGCATCCTATGGGTCTTAGCCCAACTTGATAATCCATGGAGCCTTTAGTCCACTATACAAGTTATGGATGATTTACATAATCAACCCATTTATTTAATTAGTCATCTTTTAATCACTTAATTAATTCTAAATTTATTCTTGATCAATACTAATTAAATAATATTATTAATATATTAGAACTTATAATATATTAATAAACCATAAGTGTTATTTCTCTCATTTTAGTTTATCCAAATGCATGATGCCATGCAACCCAAATGGTCCATGCCGGGTCGGGTCAAGTACATACCAAATATAGTTATGGACATAGACACCTTATCCAACAATATGTTGGGCTAGGCCCATTTGTATGTTGGGATAGGCCTATTATATGATAGGCTAGGCCCATTTGTATGGTGGGTTGGGCCCATGGATCAGGAAGGTCTAAGCCCATTGTATATTATGTAGGGTGCTAGCTGTATCTGTAACTCTTGCATTTGTATGTCGGGCTAGGTCCATTGTTTTGGCAGGGTTGGGTCCGTTATGGTTGGAGGTCCCAATTTGCGGGCTAGGCTCATTGATATGTATGATATGTGCTATTTTGGGGAGGTCACTAAGCTTTGTGCTTATGGTTTTATGTTTATGGTTTCAGGTACTTCCAGTTCGAAAGGGAAGGGCCCGACTTGATCGCAACGCATCTACCAATGTTTCCACAACTTCATGATTTTGAGATTGTACTCTGATGATTGTTTTTATTATAAAATACTTTTGAATAATTTGAAAAAGGATAATTAATGTTTCTAGTTTAATTAAAAATGAAAATTTAACTTATAATTCTTTGGGTCGTTACACTATATTTGTTGATGTTTTGGAATTATATATAATATTTGTACTCTTATTTGCTATATGGCCTTTATGAAATGATTATTAATTTCACGAAACACATTTGTAGATGTTTTAAATGAAAAAATGATAGACTTGATTAAATATTTATTTAAACATCCAACAGCGCATCATCGTAGGGATTCCTAGAATACCCTTGTATGTTGATATGTTATATGATATGAATATTTGCATGCTAGGGATAATTTTAGGAATTGCATGATAGATTGGCTTGATATGTGATGCTTTGTAGCCTAGGGAGTATTGGATGCTATGATTGGGAATATGTATTGGTATCAGTTATTGATAAGTGTATGCTTTAAAAATTATACACGGTTAGGATCATATAGCCCGAGAATGATTGATTTGGCCTTATTTCTTGTTCCTCGTTTGGTTGTGGTCCTAGGGTAGAGTATTTTATTCGATAGTCTATTTAATCATGTATTGTGTATAATTTGCATGCATAAGGGAACCAATAGTGAGAGTGGAAATTCCTAGCATGGGTGGTAGTAAGCGAGCTTTGAATGTTCTTTGTTTGGTCTTGTTAGGCGTATCAAACCCAACAAATAATATGGGTATAACTGACTCCAAATACACTGCTTTAACACACTAAAAAGTAGTATAAGGCAAGCAGGGTCGAACCACAGAGACACGAGATAAAAGTCTATACCTCTTTTCACAAGGTACTTTGATCACAAAAGGGGGTTTTGTTTGCAAAAGTAAAATAATAAAATAATAGTCTACTTTAAAAACATGCAGAAAATGAAATAAACTTGTAAACAATTTTATTGAATGGTTCTAGTTCTAGTTCTCAATGTTGTTGTTCAACTTGATTATGACTTGATGTAATTCATGATTGCTATTCTAAGTTGGTACTTAAAGATATTAAAACGCTCTAATACCTCTCGCTTGCCAAATTATCTAACCAAAGCACACTTTTTGACTAGACCTAGCTTTACTAATTTAACCTAAACATGCTCTTAGATTGTATTGAAAAACTGCATTAAGTTTTGTACAAGCTTCCCAACAATGTTCATTTCTTCTCATATGCTCGGAAGTATGAAAACATGTGATATATGTTTTACAATAAGAAAACTTATTGTTTGTTACCAATTATTAACTTAAAAGAACGATTAGGTGCCTTATAATTTAATTAACTACGCAAAAATTCAATTCATGAAAGTGGCCAATCAAACACAAATCAAATTTAAGGGTTCTAGTTTAAAGAAAAACATAATCACTAGAATGTAATCACAAATCAAACATCAAATCATATGCTTCAAGTCGAACAATCAACATGTTTTGAACAAGAACTAGAAACTAGGGTTTCTTAGCCACACATGGATAAGAACAAATCAAACAAAAAGAAAGATGGAATTGGAAATGTTTAATGCTTACAAAAGGAAATCAAAAGTGTTTGCAATGATTAGTAGCCTTCAAGAATTCCCAAAAATCTCTTAAAATCGCCATAGAAAGGTCCCAAAACCGTCTCTCTCTCTCTCTCTGTCTCTCTCTCTCTCTCTCTATCTCTCTCTCCCTCTCTCTCTCTCTCTCAAAAATGTCGATCTCCTCCAATTTAGCACCACAATTAACTATTCACATGCATTCCATGAGACCATGCATTTTTAGCATAGCCATGCCTTTTGCCCATGTATTTTTGTCATGGCCATGTGTCTTGACCATGTGTTTTTAGCATGACCCATGCTTTTTGCTAAAAGTCCAATAAGTATTCACTGTTGGCTCCTTCTTCTGTCTAGCTTCATAACGAGTCATGTTGCTCAAATATAAGATGATAAAGGACAAACACGACTCATTTCGGTGTAACACGAACCGTGTTTCAAACGTAGTCCTTTGCTATGATGATAAAGCAACAAGGACTCGGGTTATGTCATCATGTTTTCTTCCATGGCATGACCAGTCCATCTTCTCTTCATGCTCCAAAGCTCCATGCTCCATGCTCCAAGTTCCATGCTCCATGTTCCATTATGCCTACAAAATAAATCAAAAAATAGTGAAGTACCAGACATTCTTAATGAAATATGCAATTGCCCAAATAATTAACTAAAAGCAAGAATTATGAAGTAGACTGCTATGAAAGGATGGAAATAAAAATGCAAAATAGTTACATAAAATGTATGTATCAAACCTCCCTAAGCTTAGGCATTTCTTGTTCTCAAGAAATAACAAAATGAAAAATCACCTAGAGAAGACGATAGGTGACTAAAAAGAAACTAAGATGAAAAGAACAAAAGGAATGAAAAGGACCTAAAGGGAAGTGAATTCATGCGATAAAAGAAAAACTAATGAAAATAACACATGGACAAAAAATTTAACAAAGCTTCAAAGATTTTGTTTTCAAACATCAATGCAATAAACAAAATAAAATGAACAGATTCAATCCATTTAACCTTATTGTGTCATACAGTCGAAGGTGTACATGTCGTGCCTTGAGATAACTCAACATTAACCCCACAAAGATATATAACACTTAAAACAAGATTTTTAGCCACTTCCTAACACAACTCAACAAAATCAAAAGTTACAACACATGTTTACTTTTACTGGTATTAGGTTAACTCATGGAACAAATTATGGTCTTACTCTCTTGAAAACATGTGATGAAAAACATGCTTAATCATCTTCATTTTAAAAAGTATGAAAATGACCGACTCCAGCTATTTGTTGACTAACAACAATCTTTTTCTACAAAATATTTTCTAAAAATTCCCCAATATTTACCCATATTAGTTACATGTTTCAAACCACTTACACCAGTCAAAGTAGTTCACAGTCAGTCACAATGTCATAAGTTCAAGTTCAAGTCCAAGGGGATCTTTGACAGCCAAGCTTATTTCCTAGTTGTAATTATTCATGCAACACATTTTTTTACTCTTTTTTTTCTCTTTTTTCTTAACTCTTATATTTTGTCCTTGCACAACTCGTTTGAAGTTCTGTTCGAAAGGGTGCACTTTTAAAGTATCTGAAGATGCGCTCATGCTTAAATTCCGGCTTGACGCGACATACCAAGATGGTGTTCACAAGGAGGGCGCTACTATGGCATAAACAGAGGAGTACAGTTGTGAGGGAATAGTACACATCTACATGTTTAAACTATTTGCTTGGCCTAATTCTTTATATTTTGTCCTCGACTTTTTCTATTGTTGGGACATCTCACAGTCTATTACCGTGAGAGATTTCTAATACATTTTTCGGGGGAATGATGTAAACACGTAAAGACCCGTAAGTATAGTTAGTAACAATGTCCCCAAGCAGGATACTTAGAAGGGAATAGGTATAAAGCACTTTTTAGAGCGCTGGAAGATTCGGGTCACTGAAATTTTATATTCATTTTATGATTCTTTTAAATTTGGAGTTTGGGTATGATTGAGCATTTACTACTCATAAGACATGTCGTGTGTTCCAAGGGCTAACCTATACATGTTGTTATGCTTCGATGTTGATAACTTTATCTTTTTTGTTTTGCACGAGTAGCTTCGAGAGACGTGTTCGTGTGTGATTAGATTGTTTCAAGATTTTTATTAATGAAAAACAAACAAGTTCTAATCTCAAGCTACGATTCATTTAGCACTTCAACTGATTCAAGAAGATTAGGTTCCTTTAAATATTATTTTTTATTTACTTATTATTTTTTTAGATGTAAAAAACAGAAAATCTTTTTGGAATAAAAACTACGAAATAGTTGAAAACAATTTTTTTTTTATTATTTTTAAGATGCTTTGAAATAAATGCATGAAAAATGAAAATGAGCAAAGTAAAATATTTTTGGAATTTTTTTTGATGAAATGCATGTGGAAAGTAGAACCTAATGTACAATGACCCTTCCCCAAGCTTAAGATTAAGAATCGTCCTCGATGCTCAGAGAGGGTATGGCAACCTACTGAACGCGAGGGGTCCAACGCTACAGGAATTGTATAACCTCAGAATGGTTATTTTGTATTGTTTGTGTCAATTGCTGAACGGTGGTGTTGGTTGCAGACAAATCAGCACGAATGTCGGCAACAGCTTGATCAAGGAGATCAAAATGCCTCATGTAGGTGTCATGGTACTGAGTCACCTGTTGGGTGTAGAAGTAATGCGCAGTCTCTACCGGGGCAACATAAGTGGTTCCCCCTGCAGTGGGAGGAGTGGAGTGAGCGGGGGAAATAGGCTCTCAGGATGGGCACGGGGGCGTGTAGAATGGAATCTATAGAAGTATTCTTTGGTAGACACCACCGAGTCTGAGTGATATCCTACTGGACCTGTAGGGAACTGAAGTCCCCAGTAGGAACTCGGAAATGGGTTTCACCCTGCACCAACCATGTAAAACTACCATCACTTTCTCTATGGAAGAAAGATGAGGCGACAAGGACATTAGATGTGATGGTATTGGAGCCTTGTGTGATTTTCTCGAGATTTAGGCGCTTGCTCTCAAAAAGCTCAGCGCAAGTAAGGTGCATAGCGACATAAGTGATAATCCCCCCATAGTGAATAGGGACATAATCGCTAGTGGAGACCTTGAGAAGTTTGGAAGCAAGAAAGGTGCCAAAATGTGGTATTTTCAAGCCGGTGACTATTCACCAAAGAATCTCTAGATCCATCTTACCGGCTCTACTAATGTCTTCTAGGGGGAAGAGAATATTAGCAATCATTCCGAGAGTTGTCGTTAAGACCGAATGAATGATTTGGGATGTTTTGACAGATCGAGCCTCATACACATCAAGTCCTGTGATTTCCTTCCAAAAGGCTTTGGCTTGGGTTTTGAAAATGTTACTTCTCTCTCACATGTATCCTAACTTGGGACCATAAGTAGTATATGTAGAAATCCCAACAAATCCACTAAGATCGTTTAGGCTCGGAAAAAATTACAACTGCATGAGATGGAATGAGAGACTTTTGGCATTGTCATTGAATTCCAAAGATTGTAAGAATCCAATAGCTATGTTTTTATACGATTCCGTTAGTGCCAAAGTGAGAAGACTCTCCCAAACAATATTTCTAAACAACCTAAGCATGCCATCATAAACTCCTAGTTCTTGGAGACTGGGAATATCTACAAGCCGTTGCTGAGAGTATTCACGGTCCTTTAGGTGACGGTAGCGGTCACCGTGCTCAACGCAATTGTACACAATGGTGGTGGCACCATATTTGGATTCCAATTATTCATTTGGCTTTGGATTCTTGCGTTTTGGCATGATGACAAACCAAATATATGACAGACAAGTGGTGACCAAAGGCTAAAGCACAACTAGACAAGTACGAATGAACAACTATATGAATCACACGAATGGATTCACAACAATTCTATCCAAAAAATGTAAAATTAATGCATAAAAATTGAGATATCGAAGGAATGTACCATTCAAATACTTGAATTTTTTATGTTTGCTTGAATTGTTCGCTTCATCTTCAACCTCAAGAAAAGTTTGAACTAATCAATGGTGGAATGCACAATCAGAGATGAAAGCTTCTAATTTTCCTTCCAAAACACCTCGCCAAGCTTGCTATTGAAACCATATACAAGAATTTTGAAACCCAATACAAGAAATCAATTAAAAATTTACAAATAAAAAACTAGGGTTTTTGTAGAAAAATCCGATTTTTCACTTCCATGGGGAGAATTCGACCTAGATGATGAAGGAGATGAAGTTAGGAACTGAAAATAACATACCTTGGTGCTTTAATCTCGAAGAAAATGAAAGAAATCGAGACCTTGGCTAGGTTTGGAGGGTTCTCAGCCAAAGAATTAGAGGGGGAAGAGAAGACGCATGATCGAGAGGGAAAGAGGTAGGAAGGTTTAACTGAAAACCTATTAAAAATGCATGGTATTTAATCGAACTGCACGACCCACAAGCATGGTTGATCGAGGTCGTGATTTATAACAGTGCGTTTTTTGTTCGGGATCAATGAATCGACACACGGTTTATGGCTAGGCCATGTGTTTTTTTAGCCATGCGTTTCGAGTTTTCCCATGCAAGAAACTTTTTTATCCAAAATTGCATCACATATGCATGGTCTAACCTTAGGTCATGCATTTTCTGATTTAGCCCACGCATTTCGTATCTATTTCTTGCGATCTTCGATGACACGTACGGTCTAAGGCTTAGGCCACACATTTTGGACCTTACCTATGCATTTGCAACTTTATCCGTGCACAATTTTTTTTTCAAAACCTCGAAGTTCATGCACAGTAAAAAAATCAGGTTGTGTGTTTTATGCCTAGCCCATGCGATTTTTTGTACATGCCCATGCTTTTTCTTCTATAATCCTAAAAAAATATGTTTTTTAAACACTTTCTCAGTCTTTCAGATATCAAAATTTGTTTTCATGGAAATATCATAAGGACTCGAAAACATTGCAACATAAAGAAAATAACATAAATGAAAGAAAAATGGAAAGAAAATACTCCCCGAGTTGCCTCTCGGTAAGCTGCCCTTGTTTCAAGTCTTTGGCTTGATTTTTCCCTTGAGATTTTACTCGATGTAGTCTGGGAATTCCAAGCTATCAACTTCCGTATCTTTTTATTTGAAACCTTCATAGATACCTTTAGTATGTGGCCATTAACTTTGAATACTTTTTCAGTTTTGTTACTTTTAATCTCGACTGCACCATGATCAAATACATTAGTAACAATGAACGGTCCCACCCACTGGGACCGTAACTTACCGATAAACTATTTAATCGAGAGTCATAGAGTAATACCTTTTGACCAATCTTAAAGGTCTTACGGGAGAGGTACTTATCATGGAATGCTTTGGTCTTGTCTTTGTAGATACATGAGCTCTCGAATGCTTCATCATTATCTCCTCCAACTCTTTAATATCTAACTTTTTGTGAACACCCGCTTTATCAATCTTCAAGTTTAGCTTTTTGATAGCCCAAAAATCTTTCTGCTCTAGTTCAAGAGGAAGATGACAAGCTTTTCCAAACACAAGTCTATAAGGCGACATCCCAATTGGAGTTTTATATGCGGTACAATATGCCCAAAGAGCATCTTCTAGTCTCAAACTCCAATATTTTCAGTTTGTATTCACTGTCTTCTCAAGTATGGACTTGATTTCTCTGTTTGACACTTCAACTCATTCGTTTGTAGGTGGTAAGCTGTGAACACCTGATGTTGGACTCCATACTTTTTGTGAACTAATTCGAGAGCTTTGTTGCAGAAATGTGTGCCTCTTTCACTGATCAAGGATTTTGGAGTTCCAAACCCACATAATATGTTATCCTTCACAATATCTATAACAACTTTAGCATCATCAGTTCTTGTTGCCTTTACCTCTACCCATTTGGAAACATAATCAACAGACAAAAGGATGTATAAGTTCCCAAAGGATGAAGCAAAAGGACCCATAAAACGATACCCCATATATCAAATATTCCACAAACCAATATGGGGGTCAAAGGCATTTGGTTTCGTGAACTCAAACAACCGTTCATTTGACATCTCCCATAACTTTTGTAAAAAGTGTAAGAGTCATGAAAGAGTCGAGGCCAATAAAATCCACAATCTAAAATTTTTCTGGCCGTTCTTTGAGGACCGTAATGCCATCCACAAGCATAACTATGACAAAAGTTGAGGATGGATTGTACCTCATGTTCTTCAACACATCTTCTTATTACCTGATATGTACAATGTTTCTAAAGGTACAGTTCATACGAAACGTACCTTTTTGCATCTTTCTTGATCTTATCTCTCTGTGACCTCGTGAGATCGGGTGGGAACTTCCCCGTGACCATGAAATTGCATATATCCTCATAACAAGGTGGTTTTTGAATAGCAAACAAGTGCTCTTCTGGGAATGTGTCATGAATGGGTGTCACATCTTCGGGTTGAACTATTCAGCTCAAATGATCGGCAACCAGGTTCTCCTTCCCGCTTTTATCTTTGATCTCAATATCGAACTCTTGCAAAACCAACATCCACCGTATTAACCTCGGATTCGAATCTTTCTTGGTAAGTAAGTGATTTATAGCTGCATGGTCCAAATAGATGATCACTTTAGTTCCAAGGAGGTATTGCCGGAACTTCTCTAGTGCAAAAACAATAGCAAGTAACTCTTTTTCTATTGTGGTGTAGTTTCTTTGTGCACTATCAAGGGTCTTGGACACGTAGTAGTTGACATGATGTGCTCGATCCACCTTTTGACCCAATACCGCCCCAACAGTCATGTTACTCACATCACTCATGATCTCAAACGGGAGATCTTGATTAGGTGGTTGGATGATTGAAGCGGAGGTGAGTAAATCCTTCAATTGATCAAAAGCATCCTTGCATGGCTACGTAAACTCAAATTGAACATGTTTTTGGAGTAGTTGACACATCGGCACCGTAATCTTTGAGAAATCGTTGATGAACCGTTGATAGAAACCTTCATGACCAAGAAACGAATGAAGTTCCCAAACATTTTTCGGGTAAGAAAACTCTTGATAACATCTATCTTGGCTTTGTCAACTTCCAAGCCTTTTTGGGACACAATATGACCTAAAATTTATCGTTTGTCCACCATGAAATGACATTTTTCATAGGTAAGCACAAGATCTGTGTCAATGCACCTTTGCCATATTTTTGTTAGATTGCTTAAACGTTCATCAGAGGAGTCTCCATAAACTGTGAAATCATCCTTGAAGACTTCAATGATGTTTTTAACATATTAAGAAAAAATACTCAACATGCATCTTTGAAATGTTGCGGGTGCATTGCATAGACCAAAAGGCATACGCCTATAAGCAAATGTGCCAAAGGGACAAATGAAGCTGCTTTTCTCTTGGTCTTTTGGGGCTACCAGAATTTGATGAAAACTCGAGAAACCATCTAAGCAATAGTAGTGAGATTTACCCACTAATCTATGTAACATTTCTTCTATGAACGGCAAGGGAAAATGGTCTTTTCTCATTGAGGCATTAAACTTTCTATAGTCAATACAAACTCTCCACCCGTTTTGCACATGGTTTGGCACGAAATCTCCCTCCGAATTCTTGACAGCTATGACCCCGACTTTTTTCAGGACAACCTAAACGGGGCTCACCGATTTACTATCAGAGATGGGATAGATCATACATGCATCCAAAATCATCATGATTTATTTCTTTACTACCTTCATCATGGGTGGGGTCAATCTTTATTGTGGCTCTTGGGTTGGTGTTAAGTCTTCCTCCATGAGAATCTTGTGCATGCATAAGGAGGGACTCAACCCCTTTATGTCAGCAATTGTCCACCCAATAGCATTCTTATACTTTTTCAGCAAAGTCACCAACTCATCTTCTTCTGCAATGGACAACCTGTTGGAGATAATGACACAAAAAGTCTTCTCTTCTCCAAGGTATACATACTTTAAATGATCTAGAAGAATCTTCAATTCTAGCTTAGGTTCTTGCACAATAGAAGGAAGAAGTTTTGTGTTAGAATTGGGCAATTTCATGTGAGAATTATCATACCTCATTTTCTTCCATTCTTCCATGAACTCCACAATTTCCAACAACTCTTCATCTAACTTGAAATTTTATACAATCTCTTTGACTGAATTGTTATCAAAATTCCTGCTCAAAACTAACTCCAATGAATCATGGTTAGTCAACTCAAAGCACTTTTCAGTCAAAGGTTGGATCATATCAACAAAATTTATACAATGAACATCACTTGGGTACCGCATTGCTCCATAGATATTGAAGCTGATAACATCCCCATCGAATTCCATAGACAGTGTAGCATTGTAGACATCGATGTTTGTTCTTGCTATTTTTAAGAATGATTTACCTAAAAGAATGGAACTCGAGGTTGGGTGGTCATCATCTCCCATATCAAGTACATAAAAATCTATAGGAAAGACAAGTTCATTAACTTTCACTAAAACAACCTCCAATACACCTTTTGGGTGCACTATAGAACGATCTGCAAGTTGGATAATCACCTCTGTTTTTGTGAGAGTGCCTATTCTAGTAGATTTATAAACAGAATATGGTAAAACATTAATTAAAGTGCCTAAATCTAGCATGACACGAGGGGGGGGGGATAAATGTTTCCTAATATACAAGGAACGGTGAAAACACCTGCATCCTTGCACTTTGGGGGCATTGTTTTCTGCAAAACTGTAGAAACATTTTCACTTACTTTCACTGTCTCATTATGTCACAAATTATTTTTAGATATGCAAAGTTCCTTAAGGAACTTAGCATATCTAGGTACTTGTTTGATCGCGTCTAAGATAGGAATGTTGACTTCAAATTTACAAAACATTGCCATGATTTCACTATCTTCTCTCACTTTTTTATTGCTGCTCAATCTTGATGGAAAAGGTGGTGGTGTGATCTTTGCTTCTTTTTCTCTGAAGTTTTTTCTTTCTTTTCATCTTTCTTTGGTGGCTCTTCTATCACCAACTCTTATTCTTCTTCTTCTTCGGGCATCTTCGGGCCATCATATTTCCTTCCACTCATCAAGCTAATTGCACAAGCATTGTGCTTTGTGTTCTTTTTGGTTTGAGGAGGTAGCTTTCGTTGATTCTCCATTTTGCTCACTGATTGAGCAAGTTGTGCCATTTTTTGCTCAAGATTCTTGATGCTTGCCTTGGTTTCTTGATTAAAAATTTTAGTGATAGTGGCAAGGAATTTAACGATGTATTCTAAGGACATGCTTTAGGACCGGACTTGTTGAGGGAGAGGTTGTTGTTTCCTCAGTTGGTAATTTTGTTGTGGAAATGGCAACCTTGCTTGGTAATGTGGTGGTTGTCTTTGTTGATAGCCCATGTTTTGGTTGTTGTTCCATCCTTGATTGCCTCGGGGCTCATCATAAGTTCTTTCATTGTGCCCGAAATAGCCTCATATAACATTTGCTTCTTCATATTCTTCTTCTTGTAATTGAGGAAACATATCGGTTGGGTGTCCCACTTGAGTGCAAATACCACAAGGACAGGGTGTGGATTGCACACCTTTGTCCTTAGCAAGCATCATTACCAACTTAGTCAGCTCGAATAGTTGAGCTTCAATTTGAGGAGTGTGCACCTCTTTTGCACCTCGGGGTGCATCCATGTACAAATCTTCATCTTGACTTGTATGTTTTGAATCCTCCACCATGTTTTTTATGAGACCCAAAATCTCAGTTGGGGTCTTATCGGTTAAATATGATCCAATTGAAGCATTAAGAAGTCTTCTTTCCCAAGGATTCGTGCCTTCAATGAAGTATTGGAGGACTTGATGCTCACTAATACCATGCTTTGGGAAATGGGCACAAAGATTTTTAAACCTCTCCCATTATGTATGAAAGGCTTATCTCTTATGTTTTTTGATCCCAATTATCTCTCTTCTCAGGGTTGATGCTTTCATTTTTGGGAAGTATTTGTCTAAGAAGAGTCGTGCAAGGTCGACCCATGTGTTAACCGTCCTTAGTTGAAGCTCATAAAGCCAATCTTTTGCTGAATCTTGCACCGCGAAGGGGAATGACCTAAGCTTGATTTGATCGTCCGTGACATTGTGTGGTTTCATGCCAACACACATAACATGGAACTCTATGAGGAATTTGTGGGGATCTTCATTTTATAGGCCTTTAAAGGTTAGGAGTAAGTGCATGAGTCTGGATTTTAGTGCATGGTTTGTGGCTTCCGGATATGTGATGCAAAGAGGTTGTAGAGTAACCTCTTGACTCGACCATTGGCGAAGGGTTTGTTCGGGTGGTGGATTTGGAGGAACTTGAATCCCTCCACAGTTGTCTCCCATGGTATGAATAGGAATTGAGGTTTATGTGGGTGTGGAGTTTGGGATGTTATAAGTAGGTGAAGAGCGTGGAGTGGTACTTTTGGATGAGGATCGTTGAGGTGAGAGTGAGAGGGTTTTTGTTTCAGTTTCTAACACACTTGAGAGGGGTATGTCCTCCAAATGTTGATGACCGGAGGAGTAGATGATGAAGAAGTCCCGGAACCTAGTTTTGGTTTCAATTTCTTTGTTTGTTCTTGTTAGGCGTGTCAAATCCAACAAATAATAAGGGTACAATAAACTCCAAATACGCTTCTTTAATGCACTAAATAGTAGTACAAGGCAAGTAGGGCCGAACCACAGAGACACGGGATAAAAGTCTATAACTCTTTGTGCAAGGTACTTTTGCAAAAGTAAAATAAAAAATAACTATGTACTTTAAAAGCTTGCAGTAAGTGAAATAAACTTGCAAACATTTTGATTGAATGGGTCTAAATCTAGTTCTCAATGTTGTTGTTCAACTTGATTATGACTTGATGTAATTCATGATAGATATTCTAAATTAGTATTGAAAGATATTAACATGTTCCAATACCTATCACTTGCCAAATTATCTAACCAAAATACGCTCTTTGACTAGACCTAACTTTACCAATTCAACCTAAACACACTCTTAGATTGTATTGAAAAACTGCATCAAGTTTTGTACAAGCTTCCCAACAATGTTCATTTCTTCTCATATAATAGGAAGTGTGAAAACATGCGATATATGTTTTACAATAAGAAAACTTATTGTTTGTTACCAATTATTAACTTAATAGAATGTTTAGGAGCCCTAAAAGTAAATTAACAACACAAAAATTCAATTCATGAAAGTGGCCAATCAAACACCAATCAAATTCAAGGGTTCTAGTTTAAACAAAAACATAATCGCTTGAATCGAATCACAAATCAAACATCAAATCATATGCTTCATGTCAAGAAATCAACATGTTTTGGACAAGAACTAGAAATTAGGATTTGTTAGCCACACACGGCTAAGAACAAATCAAACAAAAAGAAAGATGGAATTGGAAATGTTTAATGCTTACGAAAGAAATCAAAAGTGTTTGCAATAATTAGTAGCCTTCAAGAATTCCCAAAAATCTCCCAAAATCGCCAAAGAAAGATCCCAAAACTGTTTGCATCTCAAAAATTGTCGATCTTCTCTAATTTAGTACCACAATTAATTATTCTCGTGCATTCTATGAGACCATGTGTTTTTAGCATATGCATGCCTTTTCCATGTGTTTTTGGCATGGCCATGTGTATTGACCATGTGTTTTTAGCATGGCCAATGCTTTTTGATAAAAGTCCAATAAGCCTACACCATTGGCTCCTTCTTCAGTCTAGCTTCACCATGAGTCATGTTGCTCACATATAAGATGAGAAAGGACAAACATGACCCGTGTCAGTGTGACACGAACCGTGTTTCAAACGTATTCCTTTGCTATGATGATAATGCAACAAGGAATTGGGTTATGACTTTATATTTTCTTCCATGGCATGACTGATCCATCTTCTCTTCATACTCCAAAGCCCTATGCTCCTAAAAGATCTAGTATGCTCAAGAATCATATTAAAGTGATATTGCTAATTAGCATATGATACTAATTGGTCGCAATAACAAAAATTTGATGTAATTGATTATTATTAGAAATTTATTTTAATTAATATTCAATAAAACTCTATTATTAAATTGGAAATTATTTATTTCATGGAAATAATATTTTTCATTAGCAAGTAAAGATAACATCCAGATTTCTAGGTATAGTATTTTAAGTATTTATTTTGAAATATGTGGAGTTACTCGACGAGTTGGTGCCTAAACCCGTCGAGTAGAGTCACGACTGGTGACGTGGTTTAACGAGTGGACTCGACGAGTCCATGAGCCGACTCTCCGAGTCAGCGCAGCTGAAGGAAACCCTAATTTCTCGGGCCTGTGGCCTATTTAAAGGTCCTTATGGCCTCCCTTTGCGGCCATATTCCCCAGAGAGAAACCCTAACCTGCCCTTTTTGTTGAATAGAGAGAGAGAGAGAGAGAGAGAGAGAGAGAGACCATCTTGAGCATTCTTGAGCTTTTTGGAGGAAAAATTGGAAGACTTGGTGGATCTAATCAAGAGAAGGCTGTGGATCATGCATTCTTCTATCATTAGCTGCTCTTTAGAGGTATATAGCTCTCATCTTGACCTATTGTTTGTTAAATCCCATTTTTGGGAGCTTTTAGGGTTTTCTCTCAAGCATATTGTGTTCTTGAGCTATTTGGGCATGGTTTGAGGTTAGAACCTTAGATCTGGACTAGAAAGGACCTTGAGGGTCCAAATATTCGAACTTTATTGAGTTAGAGGCAGGTCCCCATGCATTTGACCTTCCTTGGAGCTTGTGATGGCATTAAGGAGCATTTATGTCATGCATGGTCATCACGATCGAACATTTACGTGACTTTTGGGTATTAGGAGGCTAGATCTAGAGGTTGGAATTGCAGATCTGACCTTATACGTCTAAATGAGACATCCAGATGAGTCAACTCGTCGAGTCTATGAGATGAATCGATGAGTCAGATCGGGTTGCCCCAACGATTCGTGACCTAGTGATAATCCATCGATTTAGGGGTTAACTTGACGAGCTGTGTGAGATCCTTGGAAGAATTTATAAGATACAGTGGACTTGGCGAGTCACCTGAGTGCACTCGGCGATTCGGGTCAACTTTGGCTGTTGACTCCTATTGACTTCTGTTGACTTGAGAGTGGGTCAAATAGGAACATTGAGACCACGAAGGGGTAAAATGGTCTTTTACCCATCCAAGAGAGTAGAAAGAGAAATAAGTACTTTAGGTGTAAATGAGGAAATGAGGGTTAATTGATTGTAATGTTTTTCTAATGCGTTAGGCGGAGGCTAGTTCAGGATTCTCGAGTGCGTGTCTATTTCCTACTAGCTGTGAGGTGAGTTTTCTCACTATACTTTACCTAGAGTGACAGTTATGTGTGACCAGAGGGTCTTATGTGCTTACTTGAGTTATGCATTGTTTATGTGATAAGTATATTCGTGTTATATTATGTGATTGCTGAGACCGGACCAGAGGGTCCAGCGAGCCATGATACTGGAGGATTCTCACTTAGACCGGACCAGAGGGTCCAATGAGCCATGGGACTGGACGGTCCCACTGAGACACACTGACTGGAGGGTCTCACAGTTTTATAGCCTCGAGTGGTTAATGTGATATATGTAGTATTTTGGGGAACTCACGAAGCATGCATGCTTGTCGTGTTATGTGTTATGTGTTATGTGTTTCAGGTACCTCAGAGGATCGCGGGAAGGTACCGACATGATTTCACACATGCTATGGAGTTGGAGTTATATTTTGTGGATCCTGGATTGTGAATAAATGTTTTTGAAAACTATGTTCAATAATGGTATTTGGAGTTTTTGAGAAATGTGACATGTGTTTTTGTGATAATTAAAAAAATGAAAAATTGGTTTAAAATTTACGTCGTTACAAATTGCTGTTAGAGCCTTGGTTTGAGGGATTTGGATACACCTTCAGGTATGTCTGGACTCAAACTGAGGATTTGAGAAATTTTTTCAAGAAAAACGATTTTTCCTAAAAACGAGTAAGAGTTTTCAAGAGAAAAGCGGAAAGGAGCAGTGTGTACAATCAGCCTGCGCCCGAACGGTGATTTCCCAAAATGCCCCTATTTTATGTGTTATGAGATATTATGAGATATATTATGCATGCTAGAGAGTAGGATAGGTATTTCATATCTTAGGACTAGAGTGGCCTGATTTGTGATGCCTTAGCCTAGGAGTTACTGCTCCTGTGAGTTGCTTTGAGTGCAAGTAGGTAGCAGAGAGGAGCTTATGAGAGGCCTACTGGAGAGTAGCCTGTGTTCAGAGAGGCATAAAGTAGTTGCGATCTGGGATCCTATGAGGAGGACTTGGGATGAATACGGATGTAGTGTGAAAGGTAGTATTGGGCCCGTACTACTGGAAGCACCGGATCGATAAGTAGTCTAACTAAGAATCCTTAGGGTGCTAAGGAACAAGTAGGGGTGAGTGATTGAGTGTAAGTATTATCGATCGAGTCTCTGATTATTTTGTGTTGTGTTTCAGAGAGACATCATGGTGGGTACGTGCCATAACCCAGGGGGCAGTGGTACCAGTGACGAGGAGATACGCAAGATGATTCACGAGGAGGTGGCCGCAACCATCCGAGTAGAGATTCCCGAGATGTTTGGGTCTATCAAGACCACCTTGATTGAGATATTTGATGAGCGTTACGCTGCGATTACCAAGGCGGCTGCTACTGCAGCCACCGCAGATGTCACTACTGCCAGGCCACATGGGGGTGACTCGTTGCTATACTAGGAGTTCAGCGACACGAAGCCACCAGAGTTTGATGGGACTCGGGATCCAATTGACACGATGAGATGGATCTCTAACATTGAGGGATGTTTCTACACTTGTTCCTATTCAGAACACTTGAGGGTACGGTTCACGCTGAACCAGCTTCGCTTGGGAATGAAGGACTGGTGGAAGTTTGTGACAGCTCATTTCACTTCTGCAGAGCATGCTGCAGTGGCATGAGAGAGGTTTACTGTGATGTTTTGAGGCGAGTATGTTCCCCTGGTGGAAAGGGAATGGTTGGCCCAGGAGTTTCTGTCCCTCAAGCAGAGGACAGAGTCAGTGACAATGATTACGAGGATGTTCCACGAGAGGACAATGTTCTGCCCTGAGCACGTGTCTACCGAGCAGGAACGTATGATCTGGTATCTGAGCATTTCTAAGGAGGGATATTCGTGAGTTCTTAGCGAAATCGACTTACCGGACATTTGCTGAGCTCCAAGAAAATGCCCGGAAGAGGGAGACAGAGTTGGAGACTCAGACTAGGGAGGGGGCGAAGTCTCAGGGGAGGGATCGGCGACCGACACAGTCTCAGCCGGCAGCCAAGAGGGCGACGCCCGTTGACTCGAGATTTGGGGGCCATAAGGGCCGCACTTGTGGCCACTACAACCAGACCGGCCATCAAAGGCCGAATGCCCACAACTGCTTTAGGGATCAGCACAGGGATCTGCCCCTACTACTGCACGAGCTACAAAGAGTCGGCCAGTGAAGGCCGAGGTAGCGAAGGCTCGCGGGAGAGCTTTCCAGCTGACAACGGAGGAGGTCCGCGCAACACCTGATGTCGTGGTGTTATTTGACTTAGGTGTGAGTCGATCCTTTGTATCATTAGCCGTTAAGCATGCGGTGTTTGCGACTAATGTGATCCGGGGATGTCTACTTGAGATTTTTGGAGTTGAGTTTCCAATAGATCTAGTACCGATTGGGATGGGGGATGTCTGTGTCGTCATGGGGATGGACTGGTTGAGTCGATTCAGAGCTATGATCGACTGCGAGCATCAGTTGGTGACCATATGAGACCCTAGTGGGGGAGTGCTTACAGTATACGACGAGGGTACCCGATCTGGGTCGACATTTTTCTCGGCCGCCAGAGCGAGATAGAGTCTACAACAGGGTTTGTAGCGTATGTTAGGGATACGCGAGTTGCTGCCGAGAGATCGAGTTCTATCGCTGAGGTTCCGATAGTGACAGAGTTTGCAGATGTTTTTCCCGAGGAGTTACCGGGTGTGCCTCTCGAGAGGCAGGTGGAGTTCTGGATCGATTTGGTTCCGGGAGCGGCGCCTACTGCCAAGGCCCCTTATCGCCTTGCGCCACATGAGATGCAGGAGTTATCCTCGCAGGTTCAGGAGCTGTTGGGGAAAGGATTCATCCGACCGAGTAGCTCGCCGTGGGGAGCGTCGATCCTTTTGGTCAAGAAAAAGGATGGTTCACACCAGATGTGAATTGATTACCGGGAGTTGAACAAGCTGACATTCAAGAACCTTTATCCACTTCCGAGGATCGACGATCTGTTCGATCAGTTGTAGGGTGCATCTTGGTTTTCCAAGATCGATTTGAGGTCCGGATACCATCAGATGAGAGTCCGCGAGGAGGATGTTCAAAAGACGGCCTTCAGGACTCGCTATAGGCACTACGAGTTTGTGGTGATGCCTTTTGGGCTCACCAACGCACCGACAACGTTCATGGATCTCATGAACCGGGTGTGCAGGCCTATGTTGGATGGTTTGGTGATCGTGTTCATCGACGATATTTTGGTGTATTCAAGATCTAGAGAGCAACATGAGGAGCATTTGCGAGAGATTCTTGGAGTGTTGAGAATGGAGAGTCTTTATGCCAAATTATCCAAGTGTGATTTCTGGTTGCGGGAGGTCCAGTTCTTGGGACACCTCGTTAAATAGAATGGGATATTGGTCGATCCGGCCATGATTAAGGCAGTTATGAGATAGGAAGTGCCAAAATCCCCTTCCGAGATCAGGAGTTTTCTGGGTTTGGCCGGCTACTATCGGAGATTTATCAGGGATTTCTCCAAGATTTTCGTCCCCCTCACCAGATTGACCCGAAAGGGCGTTGCTTTTCCTTGGGGTCCTGAGCAGCAGACCTCATTCGAGACTCTATGCTAAAATTTGTGTGAAGCCCCGGTGTTAGCCCTTCCCATGGGGATGGACAAATTCATGGTTTAATGTGATGCATCCATATCTCGGTTGGGTGCGGTGTTAATGTAGAGGGGGCACATGATAGCCTATGCATCGAGGCAGTTGAAGCCTCACGAGACGACATATCCCACCCACAATCTTGAGTTGGGGGCGGTGGTGTTCGCCCTCAAAATCTGGCGCCACTACTTGTACGGGCTTCGATGTACCATACACACGAACCACAAGAGCATGAAGTATCTCATGGATCAGCCCAACCTGAATATGTGCTAGAGGAGGTGGTTGGATGTGGTGAAAGACTATGACTGTGAGATACTATATCATTTGGGAAAGGCTAACGTGGTAGCCGACGCCCTGAGCCGCAGATCAAAGTGCGTCTCGATCCAAGATATGTGTATGAGGATGACCGTGATGACTCCGGTCTTGGATACCATACGAGAGGCCCAGGTGGAGGCTATGAGACCGGAGAACTGTAGGAGGGAGCAGGTGATTTAGCTAGTGTCTGAGTTTGTGACGGACAACCGAGGACTTATGACTTTCCGAGGGCGAATTTGGGTGCCCTATACGGGCGGATCTCGGTGTATACTGATGAAGGAGACTCATAGATCAAGGTTCTCGATCCACCCCGGGGCCACTAAGATGTATTTGGACCTGAAAAGAGATTACTGGTGGCCCTGTATGAAGAAGGATGTTGCTTGGATAGTTGAGAGGTGCTTGACCTGCTGCCAGATCAAGGAAGAACACCAGCATCCACATGGTCCACTGCAGCCTCTAGAGATTCCCCAGTGGAAGTGGGAACAGATCTCGATGGACTTCATCACCAATGTTACCGAGAACCGCACATGGAGTTGA
The DNA here is from genome assembly GCF_051521515.1 of Lactuca serriola. Taxonomy (NCBI): domain Eukaryota; kingdom Viridiplantae; phylum Streptophyta; class Magnoliopsida; order Asterales; family Asteraceae; genus Lactuca; species Lactuca serriola. The sequence goes on along the minus strand of NC_136412.1, from coordinate 194,012,670 downwards.
CGCGATTTGGGTAATTGTGGACCAACTGACGAAGAGTGCTCACTTTCTTACTATCAGTGAGAGCGCTTCTGCGGAGCGTTTGGCTAAGATCTATGTGAGGGAATTGGTAGCACGACATGGAGTGCCGATCTCTATCATGTCAGATTGAGACCGATGTTTTACTTCCAGTTTCTGGAAGAAATTTCATGAGGAGTTGGGCACGCGATGGCATTTCAGTACTGCGTATCACCCTCAGACAGACGGACAGAGCGAGCAGACGATCCAGACACTCGAGGACATGTTACGGGAATGTTTCATGGACTTTGGAGGAAGTTAGAACACCTACATACCATTGGCTGAGTTCTCCTACAACAACAACCATCATTCGAGTATTGGTATGCCTCCTTTTGAGCTACTATATAGGAGGAGGTGTCGGACTCCCATTTGTTGGGGAGAAGTTGGGCAGAGGATGATGGGCAGCACAAAGATAGTGTTGAAGATGACCGAGTCGATTCAACAGGTCAGACAAAGGTTACTAACAACCCAGAGTCGCCATAAGATTTATGCAGATAGGCGGCGATCCGAACTAGAGTTTCAGGTCAGAGATTTTGAACTCCTAACGGTATCCCCCTGGAAAGGGTGATCCGGTTCAGGAGGCGGGGCAAGCTGGGGCCCTGATATATCAGTCCTTTTAGAGTGACCTCCAGAGTGGGTAGGGTAGCATATCAGTTGGAGCTACCTACAGAGTTAAGTCAGATTCATAACACCTTCCACGTGTCCCAGCTGAGGAAGTGTGTGCCCGACGAGACGATAGTAGTACCGCTAGAGGACATTTAGGTGGATGCGAGCCTTAATTACATTAAGAGGCTGATCGCGATTTTAGACCGAAAGGTGAAGGTTCTAAGGAACAAAGAAGTGCCCCTGGTTCAGGTCCAGTGGCAGCATCGGAGGGGATCCGATTTGACTTGGGAGCCGGAGTCAGAGATGCGGGAGCAACATCCTGAGCTATTTGAGAGGCAAGACTTCGAGGGCGAAATTTGATTCTAGTAGGGGAGAATTGTAACATCCGTATTTACAGGTATAATATTTTAAGTACTTATTTTTAAATATGTGAAGTGACTCGATGAGTTAGTGCCTAAAATTGTCGAGTATAGTCGCAGCTGGTGACGTGGTTTAATGAGAGGACTCGACGAGTCTGTGAGATGACTCGCCGAGTAAGCGCTGCTGAAGGAAACAATAATTTTTCGGGCTTGTGGCCTATTTAAAGGCCCTTATGGCCTCCCTTTGCAGCCACCTTCCCCGGAGAGAAACCCTAACCTACCCTTCTCGTTGTATAGAGAGAGAGAGAGACCATCTTGAGCATTCTTCAGATTTTTGGAGGAAGGATTGGAAGCATTGGTGGATCTAATCAAGAGAAGGCTGTGGATCTTGCATTATTTTGTCATTAGTTGCTATTCAGAGGTATAAAGCTCTCATCTTGAACTATTGTTTGTTAGATCCTATTTTTGGGAGCTTTTAGGGTTTTCTCTCTAGCATATTGTGTTCTTGAGCTATTTGGGCATGGTTTGAGGTTAGAACCTCAAATTTGGACTAGAAATGACCTTGAGGGTCCAAGGATTCGAACTTTATTGAGTTAGAGGCAGGTCCCCATGCATTTGAGCTTCCTTGGAGCTTGTGATGGCATTATGGAGCATTTATGTCACGCATGGTCAGCAAGATCGAACATTTACGTGACTTTTGGGTATTAGGAGGCTAGATCTAGAGGTTGGAATTGCACATCTGATCTCATCTGTCCAAATGAGACATCGAGATGAGTCAACTCGCCGAGTCTATAAGATGAATCGATGAGTCGGATCGGGTTGGCCCAGCGATTCATGACCTAGTGATAACCCGTCAAGTTAGGGATTAACTCGACGAGTTGTGTGAGACCCTTGGAAGTATTCAGAAGATACGAGGGATTCAGCGAGTCACTTGAGTGCACTTGGCGATTCGGGTCAACTTTGGCTGTTGACTCTTATTGACTTATGTTGACTTGAGAGTGGGCCAATTAGGAACATTGAGACCATGGAGGGGTAAAATGGTCTTTTACCCATCCAAGAAAGTTGAAAGAGAAATAAGTACTTTAGGTGTAAATGAGGAAATGAGGGTTAATTGATTGTAATATTTTTCTAATGCGTTAGGCGGAGGCTAGTTCGGGATTCTCGAGTGCCTGTCTATTTCCTACTATCTGCGAGGTGAGTTTTCTCACTATACTTTACCTAGAGTGATAGTTATGTGTTACCAGATGGTCTTATGTGCTTACTTGTGTATGCATTGTTTATGTGATAAGTATATTCGTGTTATATTATGTGATTGCTAAGACCGGACCAGAGGGTCCAACGAGCCATGATACCGGAGGGTTCTCACTTAGACCGGACCAGAGGGTCCAATGTGCCATGGGACTGGACGATCCCACTGAGACACACAGACTGGAGGGTCTCACAGTGTTATAGCCTCGAGTGGCTAATGTGATATATGTGGTATTTTGGGGAACTCACTAAGCATGCATGCTTACCGTGTTATGTGTTATGTGTTTCAGGTACCTCAGAGGATCGCGGGAAGGCACCGGCATGATTTCACACACGTTATGGAGTTGGAGTTATATTTTGTGGATCCTGAATTGTGAATAAATGTTTTTGAAAACTATGTTGAATAATGGTATTTGGAGTTTTTGAGAAACGTGACATGTGTTTTTGTGATAATTAAAAAAATGAAAAATTGGTTTAAAATTTACGTCGTTACAAGTTGCTATCAGAGCCTTGGTTTGAGGGATTCAGATACACCTTCAGGTATGTCTGGACTCAAACTGAGGATTTGAGAAAAAATTTCAAGAAAAACGATTTTTCCTAAAAACGAGTAAGAGTTTTCAAGAGAAAAGCGGAAATACACTCGGAAGTGTGAAAACATGTGATATATGTTTTACAATAAGAAAACATATTGTTTGTTACCAATTATTAAGTTAATAGAATGTTTAGGAGCCCTAAAAGTTAATTAACTACACAAAAATTCAATTCATGAAAGTGACCAATCAAACACCAATCAAATTCAAGGGTTCTAGTTTAAACAAAAACATAATCACTTGAATCGAATCACAAATCAAAAAATCAAATCATATGCTTCATGTCAAGAAATCAACATTTTTTGAACAAGAACTAGAGATTTGGGTTTCTTAGCCTCACATGGCTAAGAACAAATCAAACAAAAAGAGTGATGGAATTGGAAATGTTTAATGCTTACGAAAGAAATCAAAACTGTTTGCAATGATTAGTAGCCTTCAAGAATTCCGAAAAATCTCCCAAAATTGCCAAAGAAAGCTCCCAAAACTATTTGGGTCTCAAAAATTGTCGATCTTCTCTAATTTAGTACCAAAATTAATTACTCTCGTGCATTCTATGAGACCATGTGTTTTAGCATAAGCATTCATTTTCCATATGTTTTTGGCATGGCCATGTGTAGTGACCATGTGTTTTTAGCATGGCCAATGCTTTTTGATAAAAGTCCAATAAGCCTACATCGTTGCCTCCTTCTTCAGTCTAGCTTCACCACGAGTCATGTTGCTCACATATAAGATGAGAAAGGAAAAACATGACCCGTGTCGGTGTGACACGAACCGTGTTTCAAACGTATTCCTTTGCTATGATGATAATGCAACAAGTAATTGGGTTATGTCTTTATATTTTCTTCCATGGCATAACCGATCCATCTTCTCTTCATGCTCCAAAGCCCTATGCTCCTAAAAGATCTAGTATGCTCAAGAATCATATTAAAGTGATATTGCTAATTAGCATATGATACTAATTGGTCGCAATAACAAAAATTTGATATAATTGATTATTATTAGAAATTTATTTTAATTAATATTCAAATAAACTCTATTATTAAATTGGAAATTATTTATTTCATGGAAATAATATTTTTCATTAGCAAGTAAAGATAACATCCAGATTTCCAGGTATAGTATTTTAAGTATTTATTTTGAAATATGTGGAGTTGCTCGACGAGTTGATGCCTAAACTCGTCGAGTAGAGTCGCGACTGGTGACGTGGTTTAACGAGTGGACTCGACGAGTCCGTGAGCCGACTCTCCGAGTCAGCGCAGCTAAAGAAAACCCTAATTTCTCGGGCTTATGGCCTATTTAAAGGTCCTTATGGCCACCCTTTGCGGCCACATTCCCCACAGAGAAACCCTAACCTGCCCTTTTTGTTGTATAGAGAGAGAGAGACCATCTTGAGCATTCTTGAGCTTTTTGGAAGAAAAATTGGAAGAGTTGGTGGATCTAATCAAGAGAAGGCTGTGGATCTTGCATTCTTCTGTCATTAGCTGCTCTTCAGAGGTATATAGCTATCATCTTGACCTATTGTTTGTTAGATCCCATTTTCGGGATCTTTTAGGGTTTTCTCTCAAGCATATTGTGTACTTGAGCTATTTGGGCATGGTTTCAAGTTAGAACCTCAGATCTGGACTAGAAAGGACCTTGAGGGTCCAAAGATTTGAACTTTATTGAGTTAGAGGCGGGTCCCCATGCATTTGACCCTTCTTGGAGCTTCTGATGGCATTATGGAGCATTGATGTCATGCATGGTCATCAAGATCGAACCTTTACGTGACTTTTGGGTTTTAGGAGGCTAGATCTAGAGGTTGGAATTGTAGATCTGACCTCATATGTCCAAATGAGACATCCAGATGAGTCAACTCGCCGAGTCTATGAGATGACTCGACGAGTCAGATCGGGTTGCCCCAACGATTCGTGACCTAGTGATAACCCATCGAGTTAGGGGTTAACTCGACGAGCTGTGTGAGACCCTTAGAAGAATTCAGAAGATACGAGTGGACTCGACGAGTCACCTGAGTGTACTCGGCGAGTCGGGTCAACTTTAGCTATCGACTCCTATTGACTTCTGTTGACTTGAGAGAGGGTCAATTAGGAACAATAAGACATTGTAGGGGTAAAATGGTCGTTTACCCATCCAAGAGTGTAGAAAGAGAAATGACGAATTTAGGTGTAAATGAGAAAATGAGGGTTAATTGATTGTAATGTTTGTCTAATGTGTTAGGTGGAGGCTACTTCGGGATTCTCGAGTGCATGTCTATTTCCTACTAGTTGCGAGGTGAGTTTTCTCACTATACTTTACCTTGAGTGATAGTTATGTGTGACCAGAGGGTCTTATGTGATTACTTGAGTTATGCATTGTTTATGTGATATGTATATTCGTGCTATATTATGTGATTGTTGAGACCGGACCTGAGGGTCCAACGAGCCATGAGACCGGAGGGTTCTCAGTTAGGCCGGACTAGAGATTCCAACGAACCATGGGACTGGAGGGTCCCACTGAGACACATGGACCGGAGGGTCTCACAGTCGTATAGCCTCGACTGGCTAATGTGATATATATGGGGTATTTTGGGGAACTCACTAAGCATGCGTGCTTACCGTGTTATGTGTTATGTGTTTCAGGTACCTCAGAGGATCGCGGGAAGGCACCGGCATGATTGTACACACGCTATGGAGTTGGAGTTATATTTTGTTGATCCTGGATTGTGAATAAATGTTTTTGAAAACTATGTTGAATAATGGTATTTGGAGTTTTTGAGAAATGTGATATGTGTTTTTGTGATAATTAAAAAAATGAAAAATTGGTTTAAAATTTACGTCGTTACAGTAACATTACATAATTCATATGGTATGAATTAATATGTCATGTACAACATTTTAGACCATAAGGACTTTTTGTCTTTTACCAAAAGGTTAAGGTTTATATTTTACAAAAGAGTTTATAAAATTTTACAAATCTTTGACATAAATTAATGAAAAAGAAGGCATGGTGTAAAAGCATGGGCGGACAATTAGGACATAGGAGCATGATTGACTTAAAGTGTTAAGTCCTTTGGATAAATATTAAACTTTATAGGAAAGGATTTACTCTTATTTTCTTCACTCTTACATGATGGCCGAAGCTATCACCTCCTCTCTCACTCTCTCTAGTTTTTCTTTGAAGAATTGGAGATTACTTGCTTTTACATGTCCTCTTTAAGTTCATATTGGTTATGAACTTAAAGCTTAAGGGTTTAAGAGTTTTGGACTAGCATCTACATCAAAATGAGTCATTGTTGGTGTCTCAAAGGTTCCACATTCTCCATTAACTTCCAAGCCTCCCAAGAGGACCCAAAGAACAACAAAGGTTGTTATTTCTTCATCCTTTCTATGGTTGGTGTTTAATCTTTCTATAACTTGCAAGAAGATCCTTGGTGGGTATAAAATGTTTTTGTTATGTTCTAAGTTTAAAGTCTTCCGTTTGCCAATTTTTGTAGTTTTTGAAACTAATTTTGAACTAAAACCCAACAATTGGTATTAGAGCAACCTTGAAAGTTTGGTTTGATTTTTTTGATTTTTGGAAATCTTAGTTTTTGGAGAATATGGATAACTTGTTTTTGTATAAAAATAAATTCATACATATTTTTTATGACAACTTTATAATTGTTATTTTTTTATGTGGCAAAAGTTTCATGCATCTTTTGTCATTTAAAGTTGTCTTAGAAAAACAAAGGTTGTTTTATGTGTATGTTTATGTTTATAATGTGCATAAACTAGCCAATGACCATTATGATTGTTGTGTTGTTGTGTTTGTTGTTTTTGTTATAAAAATGATTGTAATAATTTATTTATTCATATGTATGTAATAATTAAATATATTAGTTTTCTTGGTTATTTTTGTAAAGTAATATATTAGTTTTTAAAAATAATTTATTTGTACAAAGATCTAACAAGAAATAAAGTTGGAGCCATTTTTGAAAACAAAAAGGACATTTTCATGACTACATAAGTGCTGGGCAGAAAGATGACACTTTCTGAAAAGTGTCATGAATGTTGTCAACAGTAGCATTTTCTTTAAAGGGCTGTTGACCTAATGCAACACTTTCTGCAACCCTTTTCTAAAAAGTGTTGCATGTGGCTGAATTTTTCCTCTAAAGAAGATTTTCCAATCTTTTGCAAGCAATAGGTGTTTACTCGAGTAGGAGTTTCTACAACAACATTACAAGAAGATTTTTGGTCCCCTTAAGTGTCGCTTTAGGAATGCACTTGGCATCTTTTATGTTGGCTCACAAAAATGTCATTAGTTGGTTATTTTTATGCACATATCTTTTTATGCATGTTTGTGTTGTCTATTTTATGCAATTATTATGTGTGGTTGATAAATTAATTTTTCACATGCTAAAATAATTTTGGACAAAATAAACATCATGTGGAGTTTGGTTTTCAAAATTGGACATAAGATGTAACAAGTTATTATTTTAAAATAAAATCCGCTTTTATAAAATAGTTAATAACGACAAATTTTTAAATATACTCCATTATAAGTTTTAAAATGGTGATTTTTGTAACTTATAAAAACTTCAAATACATAAGTAATAAAATGATGTTTTATTAAAGATATAAAAGGTTCAAATTCACTCAAACTTAATACCGGTTATTAAAATTGAATTGCGTTAATTATATAAAAACTAGCTTTTTATATAGAATCTTTAAAATGTGATTTTCTTTTGAAATTTGATACCATGGTTTATTATGTGCATGTAATAAACATGATATTGTATGTTTTTAAACTAGAATTATAAAACATATAACGACCCGTTTTTTACAAACCTCAAATCTATGCAATCATTTTGAAAAACACCCGCACATCTCTTGTACGCACTAGTGGGATGAAGAATACCTAACCACTTAGTGTTATCTTTTGATGGTCGGGATGTCTTTGCGATTTCTATAACCAAGTTAGAGGACGATTACACAAGTTTTTCAAATTAGATGATTTGATCGGATATCTTTTGTGATAAAGGATACCTAAGCAAGAGAGTTCCGAGGCATAGATAAGATCAAACATGTCTAATTAAATTTGTTATTACAGATCCCATAAATCTAGGAATTATATAGCAAGATATAATTGATAATCGATATCTACCGGGCTGAATTCAAATGGATGGGATGAAGGATACCTAACCATTTATTTGTTTTGCAACTTGCATCCTAGACTTTTATAATTAATGTTTTTGGAAACTAAAGGGTATTAATTATTGAAGATTAAATATTGAAAATACTAAATGAATTTTGTTAAAATTTTGTTGTTAAATAATCCATTCTCATTATCATGAATTGTCATTTTATTTAATGACTTAATGAAACAATAACATTCAATAGATACAACTTCAATGAATGGGTTCATGTCTTAAAAGACAATCATGTGAGAGATATGTAATTGTATACACTTAAAGGTCCTAGTCATAAACTATTTTCTTTGAGAAATAAGCATGAACATGATACCTAGTAAAGGCATCACTGTGATGCTAAAGATGCTTCTAATATCAACCTAGGAATAGTTATTCATGACTTCTAGGAAGTCGTGGATAATTTAAACATATATTTGATGATATAACAGGTCAAGCAATAATCCAATAAATATAGTGATATTTTATTTAAATCTAGTTTAAACATTAGAGTAATGCAAGGCTAAAAGAATCACCTTGTGTGATGAAAGAGACCCATGTTTTATGGATTGGACACTTTTAAGCCTAACAAATCTACTAAAGCCCACATAGATGGATCTTGTTTCTTTTGTGAAGAAACTGGACACTGGAAGATGATTTACTCCTCTTATTTGGAAAGAAAGTATTGAAGAGACTAGTACTTCTAATATATACTAGATAGAACTCATACTTTTCATATAAGACTTAGGTATTTGGTACTTATATGTTAATCTAATATTTGTAAATGGATTGTAGATATTTATTGAAGAGTAACCAGCTAAGCACAACCAAGTTTGAACTACACTCTCGGAGTTTAGTTTATTATTTATGCATAGAACATAAAGTACTTGTAATATAAAACAATATTTGTTTTGGAACAATGTATGTTTTAATTTAGCATGTCTAAATTTATGTCTCGGTTATTTTATTCAAAATGTTTGAAAATTTACTCAATCGTTTTTCATAACAATAATATTCATATTCTGAAATGATTAACTTCTATTTATAAGACTAGATCTCGTAATAGAATTATAAAGTAAATATCAACATTTTATAAATAAAATCAATTTCTATATACAAGAACTTTTGACTTAAACTTTTTTTAAATCAAACTCATCTTTGACATTGTTTTCTTTATTATATAAATGGCATTCACATATTCCAACTTCCAGAAAGAGATATTTGAAGGCAAATAATGTAATTTATTTGACATATGTGAACCTTATTTATATGTAAAGGATTCCTAATGATATTTTCACTAAAGTTTAGAGAAAATAATGAAGGAACTATATAATTTGGTGTATGACTTCCTTTCTAATGAATATCTGAGATTAAGCACAATATACCAAATTAATTTTTGTTAACAACTATAGTAGTTTTAATTATATTTTACGTGGTAAAGCATAATTGTGAAATATTTGTTGAAAGTTTCAAAAGTTAAGATACAAACCGGTAAGAACCATCTAAGGCCTTAATGATAATAAAGGATGAATTAAATCTTACTTGGTATGATTTACTTTCTAATCAGTAGAAATATCATTCTTTAATCTTTTTGGGATAATACTTCAATCACTATATTGTATCTTGAATACAAATACCAACTAATAAGTAGATTAAACACTTTATAAGATTTAGTATGGAAAGGCTCCAACCTCATCTTACTTAATGTTTTGTGGATTTGAAGTCGATGTTGGACTAAAACTTCTAAACCCAAAATCTACTAAATACATATTTATATAATACTCTAAATGTGGCTTAAATTATCATATGCAAACCCACCAAGAATATGTTCTCTTATTCTTGTGAAAGCTAAGTTAGTAAAAAGCAAGCTTCTAATGACAAAACAAGTGGGAGGTACATGGAACTTGAAGCAACTCAAGAACCATAACCTTATGTAGTAATAGTTGACACTAGTTTTAACAAGGATTGTGAAACTTGAATATTAGCTATTCATAAGCACAAATTGATCGCATTAATAGTAGAAATCATCTATGACTTGAGAATTATGGAATATCTCATTGATGAACTTTTATTAATAGTTTCTGGAAAATCCATCAAGTACCAAGATGCTATGTCAGATCTCAAATTTAATAAATGACTTAGAGTCATGAACATGAGATGTAATCCATGTATGATAATTGAAGTGCTTGATGTAAAATTTTCTCCCTATAGCAAGGCTAGAAGGAATAAATAATTCTTCTAGCAAGAATACTTTGCATGGATAACCATACACATTATAAAGAAAGACTTGTAGTAATAGGATTTTCTCATACTCATGTCATTGACTGTGGTCCTCATCATACTCATGAAAATGACTATGATCAAACCTTTTTCACAAGTTGTTATGATTAGATCAACAAGGATATTATTTAATGTAAATTCATATTCTTAATATGAGATATAGTAAATAGATTTAAAGAAAGACTGCTTTTCCTAATAGACATCTACTAGAAGATAGCTATATAGATTAGCCTGGATGTTTTCTTAATCCATGTTATCCTAACAAAATGTGTAGAGCTTGAGATCTACTTGTGGATATAAATAAAACATCTCAATGTTGCAATCAAAATTTTAATGTAAAGCCACAAGGTATGTTTTTATATCAAAATGAATAGAACATGTGTGTTTACTAAGAACTAGTGGGATCATAGTGAAATTCCTAATACTGTATGAATGAGACATACTTAATCATTTGAAATCACATTCTGACTAAGCAAGGTCATTTTCAGCATGACTTGGAGAGTATTTCTAAAGTGAAAGACTTAGGAAGAAGAAGATACATTCTTGGAATGTGAAATCTATAAGGGATAGATAAAATGAAAGTTAAAAGTTTCATGTCCTTATACATATATTGGCAATATCTTGAAAGGGATCAATACATAAGATTCTATTGGAGAATTCTTGGCATTGTCTCATCGCACCATTTTGAGCTAGCCTCAAAGGTACATAACTTATAGGCTTGAACTAGATGAAATGATTTATATTCTATTTGCTTGGAAAATGAATTCATCATTTTCGTCATAGTATGCATAGGACATGGTATTTGATCATGCTATAAGCAAGCCATATGATACTAATTGAATACATGATTAAGTCACTGGATAACTAAGAGAGTATTCTAAGAGTACTTTAGACGAACTAAGAGAATGTACATGAGACAATCAATTTAGAAAGGATCTTTATGGAAAGAGCTACACAAGATGTTAATTTCTAAACAGATACAAATAATTATGAATTATCACTGGATTTTGACTTCATTATGGAATGAAGAATAAGTTTTGTTGAAATGAGGTCCAAGCAAAACATAATGACACAATCTACTAAAAAAATAAGAATACTCTACTTTAGAAGTTGAATTCAAATATGGTTGGATGAATGAGATCATTGAAAAAATTGTTGATCTTTGCCATTCAAGGATCACATAGAAATATTTGTGACTTCGAGAGTACACTTAATCAAGCTAAGAGACTCTATGTCATAAAAGAACACCAATCATATTCTCCAAGAAATTTAACTATACTTAGAGTAAAGTTAAGTATGGAGATAATAGTATTCACATAATTTACACAAATTAAATTTTTTCATATCCATTGATCAAGTCATTCTTTTGAGCTAAGTATGAATGGTCACACTTCAACTATAAGACTGTTATTCTAGAAAAGAGTTTTTGATTTGGATTTAGTATTTGGATATTGGAACATTATAACAACTATTAGATAATGTTATGATATATTGGGATATAGTCATCACACTAATACTTGGTGTGCTCTATATTAACATGTTTAATCCATGAATAATGTTATTATTCTAAAAGTTCATAGTCAGTTATAATTGTGGGAGCAATTATAAAGTAAGACTAACATGAATTATCTTGGTTGATTCTCACTAGATGAATGTCGGAAAGTGGTTGTAACCAAGTTTCATAGTGTAAAGACGTAAATTTTCAAACCAAAATTTTCAATTTAAAAACACATTTATCTCAATAATAAAATCAGCAAATGTCACAATGTCAAATTATCGAATCTTACATCAAAAAATGTTCATATATCAAAACTCCAAGATCCTTCAAATCATAACTCATTCGCTGACGTGTGTGTACAATCAAGCAGGCGCCTTCCCGTGATCCTTAGATGTACCTAAAACACATAACACATAACACGGTAAGCATAAATCTTAGTGAGTTCCCAAAAATACCACACACAACTCATTAGCCACTCTAGCCTATAACTCAATAAGACCCTCCGATCAATGTGTCTCAGTAGGACCCTCCGGTCCCAACTCAGTAAACTCATAATAACAATATTTAACATAAATCACAAAGACATAGTGCAGAATATTAAGATTCACAGGTAAGCACAATAAACATCTCAATCACACAAAGGTACCACTCATGGTAAGTATAGTGAGAAGACTCACCTCGTAAGCTGGCAAGTAAAAGTATTGTACTAAGAAATCTCGAACTATCCTCCGCCTAACACACATGATAATTATCTCTAATTAATATCGTACTCATACTCAAATACACCATAGGTTGTTATCTCTTTCTCTCTAACTATTGGACTGGGTAAAAGACCTTTTTACCTCTCCATGGTCTCCTTGACTCATGCTGACCAAACCCTAAAGTCAACAGAAGTCAAACTCGAGTCAATAGACCAGGTTTGACATGACTCGCCGAGGGGACTCTTGTGACTCGTCAAGTCCACTCGTTCTTTAGAACTCTCGTGAAGGTCCAGCGCGTCGATTTAACCCCTAACTCGCGAAGCTATAGTGTGGCCAGTTCATCGGGACAGACCCTAACTAACTCGTCGAGCCGGCTCATCGACTGGGCAAGTCCATTTAGACTCATTTCTCATTCAGACGATTTTACGGCAGAGAACCTTCCCAAACTCTAGATCTAGATTCTAAAGGCTCGTTAATCACATAAAGTCACGAGCTTTACGTCCATGCATGACACTTTGGGCTTGAAACGCCAAGAACATGCTCTAATAAGGGTTTTTCACGAAAGAGCTCTATTAAGGCTGAATAAAGCAGGTACTTTTGGATTCAAGGGAGCTCACAAGGTCCAGATCTGAAATCCAAACCTCCATATGACTCAATACCCTCAAATTCCCAATAATAGATAGAAAGGAAGCCCTAATATGAAATCTACCCAAACAAATGAGAAAGGTATAAACTTTATACCTTGAACAGGAGCTCTTGGATGAATAACAACAGATCTAAGAACCTCCTCTTGCTTCTTGCTTGAAATCCTTCTCTTATCTTCCAAAGTTACACCAAAATACTCAATATTAGCTCACACACTCTCTCTATTAGCTCAAAAGGCGATTAGGGTTTCTCTCGGTGAACTCAAGCAACTGATGAGTTGTAAATGAGGCTATAAGTGCCCTTAAATAGGCCCTAAACCCGGGGATTTAGGGTTTCTCTTCACAGCGTCTACTCGACGAGTTGGCTCTTAGACTCGTCGAGTAGATAATTAATCCCACATGACACATCACAACTCTACTCGACGAGTTGTAGCACCAACTCCTCGAGTAGCTCAATAGTCTACAAAATAAATAATTAAACAATATACATAGAAGTCCGGATGTTACAATTCTCCCTCACTAGAATCAGACTTCGCCCTCAAAGTCATGATCTGGAAATAACTCTGGATACTTCTCTCGCATCTCGGACTTCGGATCCCAATTAAACTCGGACATGATTGCTCTTCGTCAACCGGTCCACAATCACCCAAATCGCGTTGACACCTCGCGCGGTCCTCGACAATTTGGTGATATAATCCATGGAAATATGTTCCCACTTCCACTGGGGAACCTATAGTAGCTGCAACTTTCCATGAGGATGCTGGTGCTCGGCCTTAACCCGAAGAGAGGTCAAGCACCTCTTGACTACCCAAGCCCCGTCCCTCTTCATACAGGGCCACCAATAATCTCTCTTCAGGTCCAAGTACATCTTAGTGGCTCCTGGATGGATTGAGAATCTCGATCTATGCGCCTCCTCCATCAGAATACGGCGAGCTCCGCCAGTATAGGCACCCAAATCCGCCCTCGGAAATTCATAAGCCTTTGACTATCCTTCGTAAACTCAGACACCTGCCCAATCACCCACTCCCTCTTGCGGTTCTCCAGTCTCATGGCCTCCACCTGGCCGTCTTGAATGGTACCTAAGACTGGAGTCATCACTATCATCCTCATACACACATCTCGGATCGGATCACCCTCTACTCTTTAACTTAGGGTGTCGTCTACCATATTAGCCTTGCCCGGATGGTACAAGATCTCACTGCCATAGTCTTTCACCACATCCAACTACCTCCTCTGTCTCATATTTAGGTTGGGCTGATCCATGAGATACTTCAGGCTCTTGTGGTCCGTGTCTATCATACACTGAACACCATAAAGATAGTGGCGCCAAATCTTGAGGGCGAACACTACCACCCCTAACTCCAAATCGTGGGTGGGATACCTTTTCTCGTTAGGCTTCAGCTGCCTCGACACATATGCTATCACGTGACCCCTCTGCATCAACATTGCACCCATCCCTGAGATAGACACATCATAATAGACCATAAAGTCCTCCACTCCCTCTGGAAGGGCGAACATCAGAGCTTCGCAAAATCTCTGGCGAAGAGTCTCGAATGATGCCTGCTGCTCAGGCCCCCAAACAAAAGTAACGCCCTTCCAGGTCAATCTGGTGAGAGGAACGGCAATCTTGGAGAAATCCCTGATAAATCTCCGATAGTAGCTGGCTAATCCCAAAAAACTCCTAATCTGGGAAGGGGATCTTGGCACCTCCCACCGCATAACCACCTCAATCTTGGCCGGATTGACCAATATCCCATTCTGATTAACGAGATATCCCAGGAACTAGACCTCTCGTAACCAGAAATCACACTCGGAGAATTTGGCATACAGCCTCTCCGACCTCAAAACCCCAAGAACCTGCCACAGATGATCCTCATGCTGCTCTCTCGATCTCGAATACACTAAGATATCGTCGATGAATATGATCATCGATTGGTCCAACATAGGCCTGAACACCCAGTTCATGAGATCCATGAATGATGCCGGTGTGTTGGTGAGCCCGAAAGGCATCACCACGAACTCCTAATGCCCATAACGAGTTCTAAAGGTCGTCTTCTGAATACCCTCCTCGCATACTCTCATCTGGTGATATCCGGATCTAAAATGAATCTTGGAAAACCAAGATTCCTCCTACAGCTGATCGAATAAATCATCGATCCTCGGAAGTGGATAATGGTTCTTGACCGTCAACTTGTTCAAATCCTGCTAATCAATGCACATCTGGTGTGACTTGACAAAAAGGATTGGCGCTCCCCACGGTGAGTTACTCGGTTGAATAAATCCCTTCCCCAGCAGCTCCTGAAGCTGTGAGGATAACTCCTGCATCTTTGGTGGCGCTAGGTGATAAGGTGCCTTGGCGATAGGTGCCGCTCCCGGAACCAAATCAATCCAAAACTCCACTTGCCTTGTCACACCCCAAAACCAAGAACGGCAGAAACATTCTGGGGCGGAGGACATCATGTATAGTATCACAACACAGAAATATAGTAAACAAGCAAACAACATCATCCATTGCATTAATAACGTATTTTAATACAAGTGTGTTCTGTACAGTTTATAGAAACCAAAAAAATATGAATCAAAATAAAAGATGAGTCTTGTAAATGCTCCATCTTCTCAAAAGCTAGCATCGGTACCTGTCTACTGATGACCTGAGAATACAAGTTATTTTGAAAGATTTTATCAGCATTAAAGCTGGTGAGTCCATAAGTATTTCGTGTCATGTTTTGAATGAAAAATGTTTGTAAGTGTTTGAATGTAAGAGTACATAAAATGTTTGTAGCGACTGTTTGTATTTCCTATAAAACCCTATGTTTTCCATTAAAAGCAGCCTTCTACTAAGGCATCAAGTGTAAGGTATGTTTGTTCATTGTAAAAGTGCGTATCTTTCCCAAATGTGACTATTATTAGAAAATAAAGTTTCTATATTACTCTTTATGTGAGGAGATCACAAAGTAGATGTAAAGGGAAAATAATGAAGTATTGTACTATAATGATATTATCGCTACTATTGTACTAGCTACCTTAAACCAATTGTTAATTAAGGTATAATGTGATGTAATTTGTAACCATACTTGATCGACCTAGTGAAAAACGACGCTCGAAGACGTCGAGATGTTATGACATTCATCACCCGAAGACCTACAGGTCCCACTATAGCTAGAAGCAAGGTGTAGGACGGTCAGTACAGTATAGATCTATACACGAATTCATGCTCTCCCTTCAGGAGACTCTGGATACAAGACAAGCCATGACAGAGATGTTGTGCCCCGAAGTAGTGCCTCACATTTATTGCATAGTGTGTATATGTATGTAATAGTGTAGTGTATGTCTTTCCTGATCCTCATCATAGTCAGTTCTCTAGTGTAGTATATAGTGTGTATGAATAGTATGTATTAGTGTATGTTCTCTCTGACTCTCATTATAGTATGTTCAGTTGTATAGTGTAGTGTATTGTTTACAGTATGTATTGATTCATGTATGAACTGACTCATTGTATGTTACATTGTACTAGAAGTAGTAAGTAGTATATCACTAAACTATACCTATTATAGTTTACTAGTAAGATCGTTTGTATAGCCGAGTGTATTGAAACAAGACAGATATCTTTTATGTCTATACATATACACATGATATATAACTAAGGATAAAACTACACTCGGACAAACAATAGGGGACTCTAAGTCCACAACCAAACAAGGAACAGGAAACAGAGCATATTATCAGTCCTAAGTCCTTCAAACCTTACTTATATAACCATATATGTATTGGACAAGATTTGACAGTATATAACTTTAAAGAGTTTTGAAATTAAAGATTTGGAAATTTAAACTAAGCTTTATAAAGATTTTAACATGTAAAAGTGTTCGAAAATCATTTAAAGCAGTTTTGTTGACAAGACAATTTAAAGCATAGTAAATCCATTTGTATGCTAGTTACTAATCACATGAAATTGATGTAATAACTAGTATAGCTCAACTTGTATTCCCCCCATAAAAGCATTTAAAAACATAATAAAGGTTAATTAAGAGGTATGAACTCACCTGTACTGAGTGGTTTGAATGAACGGATGGTATAGGATGCTAAGTATCAAGTGGAGACTTGAACACACACACGGATCCTAATTAACATATAATAACACATATATGTATCAAATTAGTCACTTAACAACTAATTAATCAAGTAAAGACACCCTGAAACATGGATAACATTTTGATTCAAGTGCTAGGAGTACATTAGGGTTGCATCTAAAGGGTGTAGGGCTTTGCATTTGAGTTTATGGCCCAAGGACCACTCCTTAAGGAGTTTATGGCCTATGGTCATTTCCCCCATGAGTTTACAGCCGTAAAATCATGGTAATTGATACCATTTTGTGTTTTGAGGCCCTCTAAGTCATAAAGAAGCTTCCTCACTTCAAGTCCAAGCCTTAGGAAGTCATGGTGGCATAATATCACCCCTTTATAGAGTTCACGGCCCATGGACCATTCCTCATGGGTTTACGGTCGTAAACTCTATGGGTTCATGGTCTTTTTGATGTTTAAGGTCCTAAACACTTCAAGGAAGTAATATAGACTAGTATCCAAGGCCAAGAAGGTACTAGGGCTCACTTTGCCCCATTTATTAAGGTTTACGGCCCAAGAACATTCCTTGGCCGGAAACACCTTTGATCCTATGATTCATTGTGTTTTCTATGTGTAAACAAGTTCATTTCAAGTGTATAACAAGCTAGGATGAGTTTACTTACAATCTAGAAGCTTGATTGGGTGTTTAAGGTCCAAGAACACTAGTGTGTGTTCTTGGTGTTTTGAAGAACACTTGAAGATCTAAGTAAAAATGAGGAATTCATGGATGAAATGGAGTATAACAACTAGGAGAAAGGTTATAACAACAAATCAAACAAAGAAAATACTTACATTTTGGAAGATTGGAAGAAGAGTGCGATGATACTTGAGAGAGAAACTAGGAGTTCTTGAGTTAGGAAGCTGGAAAATGAGAGAATGAAGAGTAAACTCATGCCTTAAGCATGAGTTTACGGCCACAAGGGAATTTACGGCCCAAACTCCAAAAGTTTGGGTTTGCTACTCCAAGACTCTAGAAGGTACTTCCTTTCATTCATTTGTTTGAAGAATAAATACTAAAACACCCAAAACGAACTTTAAATTGGCTAACAATTATCAAAAATGTATTTGACTTTTATTGGAAGTGCTTGACTGTAGGGTTTGTACATTTGAAAATTCCGGGTTGTCACATGCCTCTCGGGAGGCACACCCAACAACTCCTTGGGAAAAACATCAGGAAACTCGCACACTATCGCAACATCAGAGATAGAACTTGGCCTCTCTGAAACAGTCTGTGAATCCATCACGTACGCCAGGAAACCCATACAACCCTATTGTGAATTCTTCCTCACCCTGCCAGCAGAGCAAAAAGCTTACCCTGATCTGGTACCCTCGTTATACACTGTAACCACTCCTCCACTAGGGTCTTGTATAGTCACCAACTGATGCACACAGTCGATCACTGCTCCAAAGCGGCTCAACCAGTCCATGCCCACGATGACACATACATCACCCATCGCGATCAGTACCAGGTCAATCGAAAACTCGACACCAAAAATTTCTAGCACACACCCTTAGAATACCTCGGTAGCAAAAACCGCATGGTCATCTGCTATAGAAACCCTCAGAGGTCGACTCAACGCCTCACGTCAGATGCCAATGTGACGACTAAAATCTAAAGACACGAAGGATCGACTTGCACCTGAGTCAAATAACACTAAAGCATGTACAAAACTCACAAGAAATGTACCTAAATATAGCATAGAATAAGAACAATAGATCTCAGAATAACTAATTAAGGAAATATGTACCAACCACGACATCTGGGGTTGCGCGGACCTCCTCCGTTGTCAGCTGAAAAGCTCTCCCACGAGCCTTCGGAACCTCGTCCTTCACCGGTCGAACATCAGTAACACGCAAAGCAGCAAGAGCGGAACCCTGGGCTGATCCCTGAACAAGCTGACGGCACTCGGACTTCCGATGGCCGGTCTGATTGCAGTGGAAACAGACAACAAATCCCTTGGGGAAATCATTCGCCATGTGCCCTTCCTGGCGACATTTGTAGAAAATCCCGCCCCGGAAAGATCCCTCATGACTCTTGCTGCACTTGCCACAAGTGAGGCCCTTCTTGATGTGTGTGTACAATCAAGCCGGTGCCTTCCTGTGATCCTTAGAAGTACCTGAAACACATAACACATAACATGGTAAGCACAAAGCTTAGTGAGTTCCCTAAAATACCACACACAACTCATTAGCCACTCTAGGCTATAACTCAATAAGACCCTCTGGTCAATGTATCTCAGTGGGACCCTACGGTCCCAACTCAGTAAACTCATAATAACAATATTCAACATAAATCACAAAGACATAATGCATAATATTAAGATACACAGGTAAGCACAATAAACATCTCAATCACACGAAGGTACCACTCATGGTAAGTATAGTGAGAAGACTCACCTCGTAAGCTGGCAAGTAAAAGTATTGTACTCGGAAATCTCGAACTATCCTCCGCCTAACACCCAGGATAATTATCTCTAATTAATACCCTACTCATACTCAAATACAGTATAGGTTGTTCTCTCTTTCTCTCTAACTTTTGGGATGGGTAAAAGACCTTTTTACCCCTCCATGGTCTCCTTGACTCATGTTGACCAAACCCAAAATTCAAACTCAAGTCAACAAACCAGGTTTGACCTGACTCGCCGAGTGAAATCTTGTGACTCGTCGAGTCCACTCGTTACTCAGAAGTCTCGTGAAGGTCCAGCTTATCGAGTTAACCCCTAACTCGTCGAGCTATAGCATGGCCAGTTCATCGAGACAAACCCTAACTGACTTGTCGAGCCGGCTCATTGAATCGGCAAGTCCATTCAAACTCATTTCTCATTCAAACGATTTCAAGGTAGAGAACCTTCCCAAACTCTAGATCTAGACTCTAAAGGCTTGTTAATCACGTAAACTCACGAGCTTTACGTCCATGCATGACACTTTGGGCTTGCAACGCCAAGAACATGCTCTAATAATGGTTTTTCACTCAAGAGCTCTATTAATCTTGAATAAAGCAGGGACTTTTGGATTCTACGAACCTCACAAGGTCTAGATCTGAAGTCCAAACCTCCATATGACTCAATGCCCTCAAAGTCCCAATAATAGATAGAAAGGAAGCCCTAATATGAGATCTACCCAAACAAATGAGAAAGGTATAAAATTTATACCTTTAACAAGAGTTCTTGGATGAATAACAACAGATCTAACAACCTCCTCTTGCTCCTTGCTTGAAATCCTTCTCTTCTCTTCCAAAGTTGCACCAAAATACTCAATATTAGCTCATACACTCTTTTTATTAGCTCAAAGGGTGATTAGGGTTTCTCTCAGTGAAGGTAAGCAGCTGATGAGCCGCAAATGAGTCTATATGTGCCATTAAATAGGCCCTAAACCCAGGGATTTAGGGTTTCACTTCACATCGTCTACTCGATGAGTCGGCTCTTGGACTCATCGAGTAGATCATTAATCCCACATGGCACATCACGACTCTACTCGACGAGTTGTAGCACCGACTCATCGAGTAGCTTAATAGTCCTCAAAATAAATAAATAAACAATATACCGGGAAGTCCGGGTGTTACACATAGGTACTTGTCAGATAACTAGTATTGAACTGACCCACATCAAGATCATCTCATGGATCTCTATCATGAATGATAATTTATTAAAAGGTATTGTTTTTCTATCCTTTACACCTGAGAAACATAATGGGACTTAAGTGTAGGATGTACTATGCTTTGATATGGTCAAATTCTATTCCTTAACCACACAGTTATAAAAGTTATCTCCAGGTATGGTGTGAACTATACAAGAGGCTTATGTAGTGAAGATGAGATTGTTCCTCTTATGTGTTGAGAGTTAGACATCTAAGGCGCCTTACCAAATGTTGGAAAACTAATGAGACTGATCGTGATCCGTATCTCACGTTCAACATGATGTTTGTAGCAAAGGGATAATTGATAAACTTACCTTCTAAAACAATTGTAGCTATTAGCTTCTGGGAATTGGGCATTGATAGAATGTCACACCCCCAAACCAGAACGGCGGAAACGTCCGGGGCGGGTGACTTCATGTCAAGTATCAAAACACATACATTATGGTAATCAAAGTACAACAACCATTGCATTAATAATGTATAAGTTTTTACATAAGTGTTCAAACCTTAAATATTTGACATCAAAAGTAGATACAATAAAAGACAAAAGTCGCATCACGGTACTATGCTGTCTTCTCAAAAGCTCTGGGAGTGTACCTGTCTACTGGATTCCCTGAAAATACAAGTTATTTTGAAAGAGAGGATCAACATTTAAGTTAGCGAGTTCATAAGTATTAGTTTCATCCATGGTTGCTTTAGTTTAAGAAAGTTATTGATTACGTTCCATAAAATCCTATATTTTCTGCTTTACAACTGAAAAGTAGTTTTAATCCCATAAAACTGTTCCGTTTAAGTGTTATTGTACTTATAACATAGTATGACATAATTTTAACTCACCATAAAATTATAAGAAGAACGTTTTCTGTTTTGTTTGTGGAAAATGATTGGTGTGGTAGTATTTCTTAAAAATACACTACTGGTGTAATAACTACCCTATTATTAAACTGGTTAATTAGGGTTAAAATGTGATGTGGTTGTAACCATGCTGATTGACTAGAATAAACACGACGACCTTCTGGCATCGAAACTGATGTGACATTTGTCACCCGTAGACCGACACGTCCCACTGTAGCTAGCAGCGAGGTGTGGGATTGTCAGTCCCGTATAGATCTATACACACAATGCCCGTTCTCCCTCCAGGAGACTCTGGTTACAAAACGTGACATAACAAGTATATTGCTCTGTCGTGAAATAGTATCTCACATTTTTTGTCTATCTAGTTTTAAGTAAAGATTGAATTATATCATTTTCATAACAAAGTAGTTTAAACCCTGTATAGTTATCTAGTAAAATAGATTTCTCGTTTGTTTCATAAATTATACCTATTATAATTTATATGATCTATCTGATTAGCATGATCTCTCATGAATGTACCCCTTTGCTCGACGTGATACAAAGGTAATAATACTGACTGAAGTAACCTTTTATATTCATATATGTATAATGTATATAGTTAAGAAGGAAACGGCCTTCGAATAAATAACTCCACCTTAAGCCCACATCCAAAAAAGGAAAAGGAAACAAGGTAATTCATTAGTCCTAAGTCCTTTAAGTCTTATTTATATGCCTATACACATATAAACATGATTGTGACAAATATAAGTTTAAAGAGTTTATAAAACATTTTAAAAGATTTTAATAGTGTTTAAAAAGAGTTTACATGACTTTAAGTCATTTTGGAAGTATTTGGTAATCTTTTATTGTAAACACAATATTTAAAAGCATAAGAAAACCTTTTGTGTGATTGTTATCACAGGTAAATATTAACACAATTTAATTGTGTTCAACTTGTATTCCCCCCCTCCCCGCCTAAAAGCATTTAAAATTATTTAAAAAGGTAGATTATAGGGGTATGAACTCACCTTATGTTAGGGATTCGATTAAAGATTTGGTATAGGACGTTTAGCTCAACAAGTGAAGTCTTGTTAACAAAAACGGTCCTAAACACAATTTATGTAATATATATTTATATTATTAATGAATATACTCATAAGGATGCTAGGAAAACGAACTAATTTGCAAGTTTAACTTACAAATAAGGGTGTTAGAAGGAAAGATGGAGGGCTGCCTGCTGTTCACGACCAGGCTGTATGTTCACGGGCCTAATGCTTTCGATGGAAGAAGAACACTTGAAGATCCTAAGCAAGTTCCCTTGAATATTAAGGGAAGAAGTATGATATTTAAGAAGTAAATGGGAGTTTTTGGTTGAAGATCTAGCGAGAAATAGAGTGTGTTTATGGCCCAAGATAAAGAAGTGAGGTAAAAGTCAGTCAAACTTCTATATATAAGGAAGAGTGTGGCGTCAAAAGGGTTCACGGCCTGAGGGTTGTTCACGGCCAAAGATGAGTTCACGGTCCAAGGTATTTTCACGGCCGCAAACTGAAGTGAGTTCATGGCCGTAAATCGAATGGTGTTTACGGCTGTGAGGGTGTGTTCGGTTCTATGAGGTTTGTGGTCCATACGATATTTGCGGTTCGGACAAGGACTTATCGGTTCCTAAGTAATTTTTACAATGTTAATAATTTCGGGTTGTCACATAGAATGACACAAAGTCGTATGTTGATTGGGGCATCGAAATGTTGCTAGACGTACACCACTGTCTATATCAGTCTAATATGAATCTTGTGCTAGTGGGAGATTAAAATATCTAGTATGCTCAAGAATCATATTAAAGTGATATTGCTAATTAACATATGATACTATGGGTCACACTAACAACTTAATATAATTGATTATTTATTAGAAATTGATTTTAATTAATATTCAATAAAACTCTTATAATTAAATTGGAAATTATTTATTTCATGGAAATAATAATTTTCATTAGCAGGTAACATTACCTAATTCATATGGTATGAATTAATAAGTCATGTACAAAATTTTGGACCATAAGGAGTTTTTGTCTTTTACCAAAAGGTTAAGCTTTATATTTTATAAAAGAGTTTATAAAATTTTACAAACCTCTCACTTCTTTTTATTATTATTATTATTAAAACTATGACTTGTTCTTTAGAGAACAAGTTATGGGCTTCTACATATAATATTGAAAAAGAAGGCATGGCTTAAAATCATGGGGAGGACAATTAGGTCTTAGGTGCATGATTGATTTAAAGTTTTAAGTCCAATGGATAAAGATTAAGCTTTATAGGAAAGAATTTACTCTTATTTTCTTCACTCTTGCATGATGGCCGAAACTATCACCTCCTCTCTCACTCTCTCTAGTTTTGCTTTGAAGACTTGGAGATTACTTGCTTTTACATGCCCTCTTTAAGTTCATATTGGTTATGAAATTAAAGCTTAATGTTTTAAGAGTTTATGGACTAGCATTTACATCAAGTTGAGTCATTGTTTGTGTCTCAAATTTTCCACATTCTTCATTAACTTCCAAGCCTCCCAAGAGGACCCAAAGAACAACAAAGGTTGTTATTTCTTCATCATTTCTATGGTTGGTATTTAATCTTTCTATAAATTGCAAAAGGATCCTTGGTGGTTATAAAATTTTTATGTTATGCTCTAAATTTAAAGTCTTCCGTTTGCCATTTTTTGTAGTTTTTTAACCTAATTTTGAACTAAAACCTAAAAGCTCCATGCTCCAAGTTCCATGCCCCAAGCTCTATGCTCCATGTTCCATAATGCCTACAAAATAAATAAAAAAATAGTGAAGTACTAGTCATTCTTAATAAAATATGCAATTGCCCAAGTAATTAACTAAAAGCAAGAATTATGAAGTAGAATTCTATGAAAGGACGGAAATAAACATGCAAAATAGGTGCATAAAATGCACCTATCAGTTCTATGGCTTGTAGTATTGTTGCACGAATGTTGCTTGCTTTATGATTTTTGGAACTCTTAGTGATACGAGTTAACTATTAAGTGAACATGTCAAGTCACATGTTGCAAAGGTAAAATAATATTAGAGTGATGGATTTCACTTTACTGTGTAGCTCTTGTTTGGTTATGCTGATCAGCGAGTACTTGGAGTACCAGTTTGAGAAGGTGACTTGGAGGATTCAGGATAATTCTTGAGGAAAGTATGGATATGTGTGGAAGGTAGTATTGATCCCGTATTATTAAAAGCACATGATCCATACTCAAATCAAGGAGAGTCTTGGAGAATCCAGGAAACCTATAGGATGAGGATTTTTGGTATGTTCTGATCATTTGTATGATTACTTTTCAGAATAGTGATGAGCACACATGGAGGAGGTTTACATTTTCGTTCAAGCTCAGGTGTAGGTATTGAGCCGATTGATGAGCAAATGTGGGAGTTCATCTCATTGGAGATTACCCGAGGTATTTTGGAGCAGACTCCTGTGATCTTCGGGATGGTCAAGGTTGGGATTATAGAGATTATGGATGACCGTTTAGGCACATTCCACAATGAGATTATGGCTATTGTGGGAGCTCTCACTCTTTCTTTTTGCGAGTTTCATGCTTGTGGAGCTCCCGAGTTCTTTGGAGAGAAGGACCCCATTGTTAGTAGGAGATGGTTAGTGGATATGGTGAATGCTTTCTGGATGAGTTTCTACCTTGAGGGGTCAAACGTTAGATTTGTTTCATGTATTCTGAAAGATAAATCTTGATATTGGTAGGAGAAGGTAGACTTCGCTTTAGGACGTGAAGCCCTGGAGACAATAAGTTGGGATGAGTTTGTGACCCGATTTAGGGTCGAGTTTGCACCAGCTATTGAGGTGCAATAGTTAGCAAGGTAGCTTCCAGACCTTCGTCAGACGACTAAGACTATGGCAGAAATCACTGCCAAGTTCCGGGATTAGGCTTTGTTGGTTTCACAGTATGCGGCGGATAAGGAGATGAAGAAGGTAAGGTATCATGACATGCTGAGGCATGACATCAGGGAGTTTGTGAGTTTTTCAGGGTGCGAGACCCTGAATGATATGATCGCTAGATCCCAGGAACGGGAAATCGATTTGGAGCGCCTTAGGAAGAGGAAGACAGAGTAGATTCATATCACAATGGGCCAGGATAAGAGGCCCAAGTGTGAGAGGACCCATGAGGGAGGATGTCGTTGTGCCAAGTGTTGGGGTCGTTGTGCCAAGTGTGAGAGGACCCATGAGGGAGGATGTCGTGAGATAGGTCGGGGATGTTTCGGTTATGGTCAAATGGGTCATTCTAGTAGGGATTTCCCCCGTGGATCGGTTCCGATGTGTTTTCACGAGAACCAGGTGGGCCACAAGAAGGCCCAATTACGATAAGTGATCTTTTGTTTTCTTCATGCCATATTAGTGTTGGTATGTGTAAGCATTTTGGTTTAGTTCTCTGTTATTTCCTGGGTT
Source organism: Lactuca serriola (assembly GCF_051521515.1). Lineage (NCBI taxonomy): Eukaryota > Viridiplantae > Streptophyta > Magnoliopsida > Asterales > Asteraceae > Lactuca > Lactuca serriola. The sequence continues at coordinate 193,986,499 of NC_136412.1, read as the reverse complement.
ATATTATCGAGGATTGTTATATGCCGCTTTATCATGTTGAGGGTTATGAGTGGGGCACATCTTGTTGAGCTAGATTTAGTTTGTCCAGTTGTCGTTCTGGATCATTGATGGAAACATTTCGGGGGAATCGGGTGGAAGATCAGTAGACAAATTAGAAAGATTAGATCAAAAATGAAGTTAGAGTTTAGAAATGTTAGTGTTGCTCAGTAGGAATGGTAGTATTCCATGGAAGGACTCTTGGGTTCGATCGCTATAGTTTCTAGGGAAGGAGCAGTAACAAACGGACGATGATGGCGGTCGTGTGGGCTTGTACATACTTTGAGTATGTCAATGAAATTTTGAAATTGTATCGGTTGAAGATGGTTAGAATGCATAGATTCCACAGTAGGTAAGATGTTGGGTAGGAGATTCGTTAGTTCCAACAAGAGGTTTCATTATTCATTCAGTCCAATGAATTTGGCAGTGTGTAGCTAAATCCAAGTGGGGGAGAACCGTTTGGATTTCCGAGGATGAAATTCAAGTACGGAACCAAGGTGGGTTCCACATCCTACTCGAAAGGGGAGCCATCTCATGTGGCAGTCTGCATTGAGTTTGAGCAAGGATGGGAGTGCATAAGCTTTCAACATCGGGTTGGCACATTCATAGTAATGCATAGTAGAACCGTGGATGGATCCAGGTTGAGGGTTGTGTTAGAGGCTCTCTTCCTGTTCTTGTCTGATGAAGACTTTAGGGTTTGAAGCATGACCCGAACACCTAATTGGGATATAGGCAATGTGGGTTCAACTCATGATGATCATGGTTAGCAGACTATATGACAGTGTTGTATGACTACGAGGCGGCCGTAGCATTCACAAGGTTTTCAAGCGGTTGTGGGAGTATTGTAAGACTATGGGGGTAGCCGTAACATACACATTGATGATAGGCTATCAGGGAAGTGTTGTAAGTCTGTGATGAAGTTGTAGCAATCACTAGATTCAGGTAGGCCATTGTTGGAGTGGTCGTGGAGCTAAAAGAGGATCAACACGTGTCTGGATTGAGGTGGAAAATATTTTCATAAGATTTCTCTTTATTGGTTATAGGATCATTGGGTATAAGGCAATGTTGGGCCTGTACACCACTCGATTGGGTGAGATCCGTGGGTGAGGCCTGTTCGATTGTGCAGACTGGGTGAGACCCGTGGGCAAGGCCCGTATGGTGTGTATAGTGCGGGTGAGACCTGGTGGAGATCGGTTAGAACAAGGTATTGGATTACGGTTAGAGTGGGATACCTCAGTGATTGGTATATGTGTGGTGTATGAGCTAGGGTAGCCTTTATTAGTTAGACTCTCTATAAGAGCCTGGTGGTTGGACCATGTGTAAGACTATCGGTCTCAGGAGTGGATTAGGGATTTTATATCTCACTTTAGTGGAAGGTCACCATGGAATTAGAATATTTTTGGTGAAATGCAAATATCAATCTTTGGATATCGGGATATGGGTGTGTACCAGGTTGGAAAATGGTCGAGGCTCACATTGGGAGTTGTTCTTGTTTATATAAAAGGTATTTTCATCAGCAAGTTATGGTTAAGGAATCTATCTACCACATGTATCAGTTAGAGGGTTTAGGATCAAAAGGATGTTTTTAGTTCAGATTGTATTAAGATATCCTAGTGATTGTGTTTCAGAATCGTTCTACCTGTGAGAAGGTCAAGCAAGGTTTTGGACTTTCAAAATTAAAGCAGTGAGGTGTTGGTTTTTCAGTAAGGGATCAATGATTTGTTCATCATTAGGAGTGTGAATTCTGATAAGGTTGGGTTTCGATGGTAGATTTGGAGGGTCACTATATGTATGGGTCAACCTTTTTAGTGAATCGGGGAATCAAGAGGCTTTGGTCGGAGCATCTGGTTGTCGGGAGAATGGTAAGGAGTGATTTTGAATTTGAAATCTAAATTAAGTGGGGGAGAGTTTTAACACCATGTTTCGAATCATTCCTAATTCAGGTTCGTGACCCGAAGATCAGTTGTCAATTGTGTTTTGGAGCCCAACGGTATAACCGTAAAGTGACAGTTTGGGCCATTTATGAATTTTGGATTTAATTTTGGAATGTTTTAAGGCAAAGGAGAGTTGATAGGATTATAAAGCTTCTCATTACCTTTCTGTGGATATAAGGATCATCAAAATTGGACTTAGAACGAAGAAGTTATGACCTTCAGAAGTTTGGTGGGTTTAGGGCTAAGCCCAGTATGCTGGGCGTACATAGGAGTACGTTGGGTGTACTAAGCAAAAGGATCATGGGTTCCCATTGGAGTACGTTGGGCATACCAAGATTACGCAGGGCGTACTCCAGCCAGATGCAAACCCTAATTTAGGGTATTGGGCCTTATTTAATGGCCTTAACTAAACTCCAAACCCTATTACCTTCAGCGTCCATCCCATTAAACCCTAAAATAGAAACCCTAGCCTTCATTTGAGCATTCTTGAGGTTTTTGGTGTGATCTTCGTGTGCCTTGGAGAAGATGGAGATCTTCTTGGAAGCAATGTTTGGCTTGGAACTTGTGGATCCAAGCTCTAATCATCTTCATCATCTTCCAAGGGGTATAAAGCATCTAACTTGATGACTCTATGTGTTAGATCTAGTCTAGAGTATGTTTTTGGTTTATTTTAGTCCTTAGAGTCATTCTTGTGCGGATGAACTACTCTAGGATCTTAGAAGTTTGGATCTTAGCATTTATGAGGTTGTGGGTACATAAAAATGTCATCTTGAAGGGTTTGGTTGAATCATGTTTAAATTGGTGTTCATACTATGGGTTTAGAAGGATAAAAACGGGTTTTGGGTCCCATTAAGGCATGTAAAGGAGTAAATTTGGCAACATTATGGTTTACGACCTTATCTAGATGTTAGATATGAGTTTGAATATTTGGTATTAAGCATTAAGTGCTTAATGAGAGTTTTAGGCGTACGTAGGAGTACACTCAGCGTAATGCATGGATAAGGCTTCACAACTTATACATTGCGCATTGGAGAACAGTACACGGGGCGTACTAGTTCAATACATGGGGCGCACTCGCAAGAAACTCATTTTGGGCCTTGGGCCTTTTGGGAGTTCGTGCATGACATGTTGGACCGGTTATGGGAAGGGTAAAATGGTATTTTACCCTTTAGGAAGACAAAATATTGTTTGGGCCTTGGATTTTGGGAATGTATCTTAATTATTGAATAGGGATAATTTGATTATATTCAATGTGAGGATTTCGGTACCAACAACTCATGTGTTCGGTTATCTTGGATTGAGGTGAGTCTCCTCGCTGTACTCGTCGGTCGAAGGCACCAATGCCGGTCCACTAGGATATGTTATGCTAGTTGTCTTTGTGACTCTTGCATGATATGTTGGGTTAGGCCCATTTGTATGCTAGGCAAGGCCCATTTGTATGTTGGGCTAGGCCCATGGATCAGGAAGAGCTAGGACCATTGTATGTTATGTAGAGTGCTAGCTGTCTCTATGACTCTTGCATTTGCATGTCAGGCTGGGTCCATTGTTTTTACAGAGCTGGACCCAATTTGTGTGTTAGGCCAATTTATATGTATGATATGTGGTATTTTGGGGAACACACTAAGCTTTGTGCTTACGGTTTTATGTTCATGGTTTATGGTACTTCCGATTCGAAAGGGAAGGGTCAGGGTTGATCGCAACTCATCCACCCATGTTTCTGCAACTACATAATTTTGGAATTGTACTCTGATAACTATTTTTATTCTAAAATACTTTTGAATAATTAGAAAAAGGATAATTAATGTTTCTAGTTGAATTAAAAATGAAAATTTTACCTTATAATTTTTTGGTCGTTACACTATATTTGTTGATGTTTTGGAATTATATATAATATTTGTACTTTATTTGCTATATAATCTCTATGAAATTATTATTCATTTCATGAAACACATTTGTAGATGTTTTAAATGAAAAAAGGATATACTTGATTAATTATTTATTTAAGCAACCAACTGATGCATCATAGTACGGATGTGTTATTTAAGACTTTTCGAGAACCAAAGGAAGTGATTTCCTTGACTCTATAAATTCAGAAGGAAGAGATTCCCTTGAGCTTGAAGGAAGATATTTCCTTAACTCCTAAGCTATATACTTATGGATCTACTTAGCTACTCCATTCCATGAGAATTATGACATATAATTCTCTAAATCTTTATGGATTAGTTGATATTATTTGACATTTATGGTCAAGAAATGACTTACATGCTAAGTAAACGACAATAACTTAATTGTGGGTAGCCTCAATTTGAGAGAAGCCATAGATCATTTGGACCCTAGAATGCGAGTGCCTTATTAAGAGTAGATAATTTGGTTTGGGATTTAGATGTACGTACATCTGCATTATTATAACTTTTAAGAGACTTTATCTAAACTTCATAGTTAACTTACTTATTCAAATTTGTTGAAAATATTTTCTTTAATTTATGTTTTGGAAATTAGGTTATTGTCATTACCCAATTTCATTCTGGACTCTAGTCATAGTATGACTCTAGTTCTAGTATGACTCACTATGGATAGAGATTGTTTGGAAGTTTAAAAAGATTATGGTTCATTTTATTTGTTGTAATGATATTTAACACTACAAGAACATAAATGTTAGTGGCGACACTATTACCGGCGACGTGGACTTTTAGCGGCGATTCTAGCATTGGTCGCCGCTAAAAGTCCACATCGCCGGTAATAGTGGCGCCGCTAAAGGGTTATCACTCGAATCCGCGTTTTCCCACTCCGTTACATCTAAGCCGTTCGATCAAATATCCAATCCAGCGGTTGGGGTCTCTTATCCGCACTAACCTAATACCAGTGACATATGTGTCGCCGCTAAAAGGTAAAAATGTCGCCGCTAATAGTTAGCTAAAAAATGACGTGGTACCCTTCCCTCCAGTTTGTCGCCGCTATTGATCTTTGTCGTCGGTAAAGCCCTAATTGTCGCCGCTAAGTGTCGTCGCTAAAGGCTATCGCAGATAAAAAAAATGCACGCAGTTTCTTTATTTCTCCCATTTTGCTTTCTGTTTGTTGCATCCCACAGTCGCCTCTTGCAGCTTCTACCGAGTTTGTCTTCAATTTGGTTGTTCCAACTACCACATTGTGTGAGATTAAGGATCAAGGGGTGGTTAGGGCTTTTGGGACCGATTTCTAGCTTCATTTCTTGAAGAAAGGTTAGTTGATTTTGTTTTTTCCTTTTTAATTTGTATGTTAATTTTGATTTGTAGCTGCATTTGATGATTAAATGGCAATAAATTGTTCAATTTCTTGTTTTTAGTGGTGTTGTCTTTGGATTAGAAAAAAAATGATTTGATTGTTGTATTTACTTCCACTTGTAGTTTAGCTTTTAAGGACATTTGGTGATTATTAAGAGCTGAATTTGATGATTAAATTGCAAGAAATTGTTCAATTTCAGTGTTTTTGGTGGTGTTGTCTTTGAGTTTACCGGTGAGGGTATTTTCGAGTGAAGACCAATTTTTCCGGCTACATATCCGTTGATTTCTGCCACTACAGGTTGTATTATTTCATTTTTTTTGTGAATTTGGTATTTGTATGTGAAAATTATGTGAAAATTGCCATATGTGAAAATTAGATTGTATATTTGGTATTTGTATGAATATATGTGAATTTGGTGTATATATGTCAATGTATGTGTGTTTGATGTATATGTGGTTTATGAGTATTTGGTAGAAGTATATATATGATGTTATTATATATATATATATATATATATATATATATATATATATATATATATATTTGTTATAAGTAGGATGTAATTGTGTGTATGTGAATGTATGTATGTTTGTTGTAAATGTGGTATATGATTGTAAAATTTTTGTATTTAGTATAAATAGGATGTTATTATCCATATATGTGATATTATGTGTATTTGGTTTAAGTAGGATGTTATTTTGTGTGTATGTGAATGTATATGTATTTGGTGTATATGTGGTATATGTATGTGAAAGAATGTGAATGTCATGCTCTTGTGTATTATGTGAAAAAGTATGTGGTTTTGGTATAAGTAGGATGCTATAATTGAAAACAAAAATTTTAAAAAAAACTTATTGTAATAATTGGAAAAAAAACAAAAAAAATGTTATAAAATTGTTTAAAAACTTATATACGAATACTAGAAAGTTTTTAATTTGTTCTCAAACTAACCCCAAGTTAACGAATAAGTTCTATAGTTAACAAATAATCTTCAACTTAACTTATAATCTTGCAACATATTTATACAATGTTATAAATAAAAAAAAATTAATCTCGACACTAAAAATTAAAAACACAACAACATAATATAATTGTTTAAAGTACAATGCTATAATTGAAAAAAAAAATGTTATCAATAAAAAATATATAAAAAGATACAATAGTAAGAAATGTTTTTTATGGATATACCAAATTATTAATTTTTCTTTATTTAGTATTTTATTCATTAAAAACTAATTGCTAAACGTATAAAAATAAATCATTGTTATAGTCGGAAAAAAAACACAAAAAATGCTATAAAATTGTTTAAAACCTTATATATGAATACTAGAAAGTTTTTAGTTTGTTCCCAAACTAACCCCAAGTTAACCAATAAGTTCTATAGTTAACTTATAATCTTCAACTTAACTTACAATCTTGCAACATATTTATACAATGCTATATATATATATATATATATATATATATATATATATATATATATATATATATATATATATATATTTTAATCTTGATGGTAAAAATGAACAACACAACAGCATAATATAATTATTTAAAGTAAAATGCTATAACAAAAAAAATGTTATAAATAAAAAAAATATAAAAAGATACAATAGTAAGAAATGTTTTTTTTTATGGATATGCCAAATTATTAATTTTTCTTTATTTAATATTTTATTCATTAAAAACTAATTGCTAAACATATAAAAATAAATCATTGTTATAGTTGGAATAAAACACAAAAAATGTTATAAAATTGCATAAAACCTTATATACGAATACTAGAAAATTTTTAGTTTGTTCCCAAACTAGCCCCAAGTTAACCAATAAATTCTATAGTTAACTTATAATTTTCAACTTAACTTATAATCTTGCAACATATTTATACATTGTTATAAATAAATAAATAAATAAATATATATATATATATATATATTAATCTTGACGGTAAAAATGAACAACACATCAACATAATATAATTGTTTAAAGTACAATGCTATAATTGAAAAAAATGTTATAAATAAAAAAATATAAAAAGATACAATAGTAAGAAATGTTTTTTTTTATGGATATACTAATTGCTAAATTTTTTTATTTAAATTTTTTTATTTTTTATTTTTTTATTCTTTTGATTGTAAAAAAATGTGGATTGGAAAAAAAAAACAATGCTAATTCTATATACTAAACTCTAAACCCAAAATTATGTTTCAGCAACATCATGTCTATTGATAAAAGCTGGACTACTAATCCATATCGAAACCATCCCGAGTTCCAAGCAGGACTCAAAGCTTTTATCGAAAAGTCCAAGTCACACCTTGATATTAATGGTAAAATCAGATGTGCATGTGAAAAATGTGATAGCCGTTACCTCAAGTACCAAACTTCAGTTGAACGCCATATATTTATAAATGGTTTCAGTAAGTCGTACAAAATTTGGATCTATCATGGTAAATTTTTTATTCCTCCAGTCGTCTTTCCAAATAACGAAATGGACGATTTAATCGACGATGTGATGTGGGAGTCGAGAGAAAATGATACCAACCTTGATGAAGTAACCTCGAATACAAGGGGTAGCAGTGTGGATGATGATTTTGCACAGTTGTTGGAAGAAGTGGAAACTAAATTGTATCCTGGTTGCATCTTTTCTTCCCTTCAGTTTCTAGCAAAGTTAATGCATATCAAGGTGAACAACAAATGGTCTGATAGTTCATTTGACCAACTCCTTGAGTTGTTGCAATTAGCGTTTCCCAAAGGCAACAAGGTTCTCCTTTCACATTATCTAGCCAAAAAGAAACATAAGTCTATTGGTCTTGGGTATGAGTCGATACATGTGTGCAAAAACGATTGTTGTCTCTTTTAGAAAGAACGCGATTCATTGCAAGTTTGTCCTGATTGTAAATAGAGTCGAGGGATCGATAAAAACACCAAGGGTAAGAAAGTACCTCATAAGGTGTTATGGTACTTTCCTGTGACCTCTAGACTACGACGTTTGTATTGTTCGAGGCACACTGCCAAAAATATGATTTGGCATAGTACCAGACATTTATGGGGAGCATTGGCAAGATTTTGATAAAAAATACCCCGACTTCTCGAGTGAACTCTATAACGTACGCCTAGGTTTTTCAGCTGACGGTTTCAATCCATTTGGAAACATGTGTAATCCATATAGAACATGGCCGGTCATACTCACCATATACAATCTGCCACCGTGGCTTTGTATGAAAGAGTCATCATTCATGTTGACTTTGTTGATTCCAGGTCTGAAAGCTCCTAGTAAGGATATGAATGTTTTCCTTAGGCCGTTGGTGGAAGAGCTTAAAGGTTTGTGGCATTCAGGTGTACGTATTAAAGATGCGGCGACAAACACATTATTCACGATGAGAGCTATGTTGTTGTGGACAATAAACGACTGAACAGCTCGTAGTAGTCCATCAGGTTGGAGTGGGCAAGGGTATAGAGCATGTGCTACTTGCAAAGAAGACACTCCTTTATACTGTGCAACAAACAAATTCATATATATATATATATATATATATATATATATATATATATATCGGTCATCGTCGTTTCCTAGATGCTAATGATCCATTAAGAAAGAGGTTGGACTTTAACGAGATGGAAGAGACAAGACCCGCTCCGAGACACTTTAGTAATGACAACATACAAGAGCAACTAGGTCGTCTAATAACTCGTAAACCGGGTAAACATCCTGAGCATGGAGGCGGGGAGCCAAAGTGGCAAGATTACAAGTTGAACCGGTCGAAACGAATCATTTTCTTCGAACTCGAGTATTTGGCTTCTCTACAGTTGAAACACAACATAGATGTCACACCCCGAAAACCGAAGGCGGAAACATTTCCGGGGCGGACTCCACGTTGTGTATCAAATCCAATGTACATAGTAAAATAGTAACACAAAACATTACATTACATAGAATTGCTTACATCTATTTGAAAGAAAAGTTATACAAGTGTTATATACATATATCATATAAACAAAAGCAAGGACGAGTATTCTAACGCTCCGTCTTCTCCAAAAATGGTGGTGTACCTGTCTAATGTTGACCTGAGAATACAAGTAGTTTGAAAATCAGCATAAAGCTGGTGAGTTCATAAGCGGTTTAGTTTTGAAAAGAACGAGTTTCCTTTGTTTTCTGAAAAACTTGTTATCCAAGAAAATCCCATATTTTCTTATGAAAACAGTTTAGTTATCTTTTGTTACCAATTCGTCTACGAGTTGTTATGTTATCCCAGGAAAATCGCATTTTTTCCTAAGTGTTTAGTTGTCCATTCGTTACTTAATTCGTTTACAAGTTATTACGTTATCCCAGGAAAATCCCATATTTTCCTATGTCTTGTGGTTAGTTCTTAGTTTAGATTTCGAAGTATTAGTAACTATCACACTTATAGTATTAGTTAAGTAATCTGATATCTTAGTTATCCTACATTCGAATGTTGATTATCTACTATACTTAGTTGTATTTTCAAATATTTGGATTCACTCAGAAACGTACATTAACAGTATTTTCGATGTTCTGGTGATTTCCAAAAGAGTACATTAGACGTATTTTCGAAACTCTGTCAACGTCCTAAGGCGTATGCATTCGAAACTCAGTCGATGACCAGATGCGTACTTTCAAATTGTTTTCGTAATTCTGGTGACACTCAAGGCGTACACAAATTGTATATTCGAAGTCTTGGCGTCATCCAAAGGCGTTATTTTGTATTCGTAGTCCTATTTCTATTCGCATTCGTATCCGTATTCGTATTAGTATTTGTATTCGTATACCTATTTGTATTCGTATTCGTATTCGTACTCGTATTCGTATTCGTACTATCCTATTGATTATATTCGTATTCGTATTTGTACAATCCTATTGGTTATAATCGTATTCGTACTATCCTATTGGTTACATTCGTATTAGTATTTTATTAGTATTAATCTTAGTTTATGATTAGTATGATTTCTTTTACAAAATGTAATATAGTTTATAACACTTTTTAAAGAAATCTGTATTTAGTCTAACGGTTTACCCTGCAATTCAAACCATTAGTTAACACGATTTTCTATATTAGAAACATACATAAAATGAAACATTTGAACTGAAAATAAGTTTAAGTACAAGATTTCCCTTGTACTTTTGCTTGTATTCCCCCCCCCCCCTGAAAACATTTGAAAAACACGGAAAAAAGGTAGGGGTATGAACTCACCGGTTGAGGAATGCTTCAGTTTGGATCCTAAACGTCAGTTCTGGGTTTGCAAACGCACAAGATTCCTATGTATTATGAAAAGATACACATTTGTATCTAATTAGGACTTGATTAATTTATTTGTTAAGGACAAACACTTCTAGATGCGAAAACACTTCATTATAAGCATTTGGAGGGACCCGGGTGACATTTGAGGACACATAAGGCTTGGATATGGAGTTTACTCTTCCTTTTTTCGCATCTAGAAGTGTTTGTCCTTAACAAATAAATTAATCAAGTCCTAATTAGATACAAATGTGTATCTTTTCATAATACATAGGAATCTTGTGCGTTTGCAAACCCAGAACTGACGTTTAGGATCCAAACTGAAGCATTCCTCAACCGGTGAGTTCATACCCCTACCTTTTTTCCGTGTTTTTCAAATGTTTTCAGGGGGGAATACAAGCAAAAGTACATTTGAGGATCCAAACTGAAGCATTCCTCAACCGGTGAGTTCATACCCCTACCTTTTTTCAAGAGTAAACTCATACTAGAGTTTTCGGCCCTAATGTCCCATTCCCAATGAGTTTACGGCCGTAAACTCATGGTGGGGTGCTTTTGGTTGCTAAATGGCTTCATATCACTTGAGGGAAAATTCTAGGGTTAGTTTCAAGGCATGGAAAAGTGATTTGGACAAATTAGGGACCATTTGAGGAGGTTACGGCAGTAAAATCTATGTTTACGGTCGTAAGCTCTTGAATACATAACCAAAATGTGTTTTGTTGGTCCTTAATTAATCACATGTGATTTCAAGCTATTTTACAAGTCAAGGAGTAAAATTTGGGCATCATTTGACATAGTTTTGGGATTTTACGGCCCAAGACTCCATCTTATGGCCGTGAACTCCTTAGGGGTTTGATTTCCTTATGTTTTAGGCTCCTAACTCGTTTGTATTTGCTTCTAGATTTTTGTTCAAGGCTTAGGAGGTGTGTAAGTGGCAATTTATCACCTTAGAAGGAGTTTACTCCCCATGGAGATGAGTTTACAGCCCAAGCATGTTCTTGGGCAGTAAACTAATGTTTACTCCTCTAAATTGATGTTCAAGGTGTTCTAAGTCCAATTCCATAATTCTACAAGCCATATCTAAGCCTCAATGGTGTTTTGGAGGGGTTTTAAGGCATAAATACCCCCTTTATATGTCTTTACGGCCCAAGCATGTTACAAGGTCATAAACACATGAAAAAGGTCCTAAATCATGATTTAAACTCAAATTTGAATGTTAAGGATGATATACAAGGAGTTAGGGAAATTATCTTGTTGATTTGAAGCCTTAAATTGATGATTTTGGACCCTTAGATTTGTTTTGAGGAGAGAGGTTAGAGAGAGAGTAGTGAGAGAGAGAAAAAGCTTCAAATGGAAGCTTGATCCTCTTTATATAGGGTCTATGATTTGGACACGATGGAATTCTACCCGATACCGACACTAAACGGGGCTTTTGGTCGCACCCGATTAAGTTTATCGTAATCCGGCGGGATTGAATTTAGAAATTATTAAATTAATGATATTGGGCCATTTTCATGAGTTTTTTAGGGATTTGAACACTCATGAGATTATAATAAACATATAAGTTTAAATAACTTAGCCCAAAAACGAGATCGGAACGAATTGCCAAAGACAGGTTTTATGGACGAAAAAGGTTTCGTCCTGAAATTCAAAGATTAAGATACATTATCCCCCCGTTAGAGAGAATTTCATCCTGAAATTCAAAGATTAAGATACAGATCATGAATTGAAAAGAGATATAGATGGATCTGCTGCTTCGGGTCTTCACACCCCCAAGTGGAATCGGGTCTCCGCTTGACGTTCCAGCGAACCCTCACTATCGGGGTGCGTCTTTGTTCCGTACATTCGATCTCTCAATCCATGATCTCAAATTGTTCTTCCATGGAGGTTCAGACTTTCGGTGACTTCAGTCTTATTAAAGGAATTACTAGGGTTTCGTTGGGTAGGCGTTTCTAAGGATTCGAGACGTGGAAGACAAGATGGTTACTACTAGTTCCTAGAGATAATCGAAGTTTGTAGTTCACGGTTCCGATTATGGCGGGGATTTCGAAAAGTACGATGTATCACGGGTGAAGTATTTCGCACTTCCCAAAGCATATCATGCTTTTTTGGGATAAGGCCTTCAACAGAACACAAGCTCCAACAAGAAGGCACATCCTCATGTGGCAGAGTAGCTAAGGGTTTGATGGTTCTAAAAGAAACTTCTAGGTGGGTCTATGATAATAGCCGACAGGACCCAAGAATTGACGGGTTTCTATGGGTATCTCTGGTGCCGACTAATTCCCTATCGCCTTAGTTTTTGGAATAATCTACGGGTATGACTGCTTTGCTTATCTACATGACCAGGGAAACTGGTTTGACCGAAGGGCACCACTACTAATTCGTAGTGATCATATCAAGCCCCGATTGCTGTCTTGATCACGCCATCCACACGAAGGTTTGGCTACGAGATAGTTCCAGGGATTAGATTGATACGAGACTTGACTAGACGTTCGGAAGGAATTCTCGGGAAGTCTTCGGAAAAGACATTAGGGAGAGGTTGCAGACTTCCCGTTTCCCGATGATCACACGGACGAGGAATGCATGGGAAACATTCTAAGCTTTGATGCACGAAACGATGCGAAGGTTAGATTTAGGCTTGATGCCGAGGATCATGAGAGTCGGGTCAGAGAAAAGTTTAGACGAACGACCCTTTCGAAATCAAGAATAACAGCATGAATGAGACTTAGTCATTCCATGCCAATGATCGCATCAAAGCTTTTCATGAAAAAAATATTGCCATTCAATCGAATGGAACAGAATAATCATCCGGATAGAGGATACGATCTATGGATATGACGTTATCGTTCTATTTCTCATTTGTTAACCATCTCCATGGTACACGTTTTCGGTTACTAACGACGGATTAAGTTTAGAAAGGTGTTTGAATGAATAGTTAGCAAATTTCTTTCAGCATTAGAATCGAAAAGGATTACAGGCATAAGATTCATCGAGGGAAAATATATACCTATGGCAACGGTGGGGTCGGCGGTTTCCCCTTCTTGTCCCATAGTTAGGATTCTCCCGGTGTTGCCAGATGTTACTGCCTTAGGGCAGTTTCGCTTGTAATGTCCAACTTCTCCACAACTATAACAAGTCTGACTGATACCAGCTCCAGAAGCTTGACTAGTTGATTGGGTTGGAGTTCTGCAGCTTGGCGCGAGGTGACCTTCCTGGCCATAGCTTTTACAAAACTTTGCACGACAAGGGCCAGGGATATGATGGTGGTAACTATATTGGTTACACCACGGGAGGATACCGGCATATCCGGTGAAAGGTGCTTGGGCTGAGGAACTGACAACAGACACAGCAACAGGGGTAGTGGCAGCATGGACTGCCATATCTACTGTTTCTTCGAGGGTTCCGGGGAAGATTAACTCTTCTTCTTCTTTTTCCAAAACTTTCTTTTCTCGCCACTCTTTTCTGTTGGCTCGGGAGTGGTGGCTGCTTCTTCTTGGTCATCATTGTGGTCTATCAGGGTTTGCGCTAGGCATTTGGCGCTATCATAGGTATCCGGCTTCACAGCTAAAACGTTCCCTTTGGTTGGCTGGGTTAATCCCCATATAAACCTCTCAATATTTTTACTCTCCGGGGTAATCAATCCCGGACAGAGAAGTGCCAAGTCATCAAATCTGGATGTGTAGGCGGCAATATCGGAACCTTTCATCTTCAGGTTCCAGAGTTCATTCTCCAGCTTCTGTATTTCACCCCGAGGGTAGTATTCTGCGAACAGAAGTTCCTTCATAACTTCCCAACCCATAGCATTTGCTACAAGCAGTGTTGCAAAACTCGGCCTACTCGGCCGAGTACTCGGCCGATTACTCGGAATCGGCCCTCCACCGAGGTGAGTAATGTGAACTCGGCCAAAAAACTCAGATTCAGTAAAACTCGGTCAAAAATCGGTCAAACTCGGTCAAACATCGATCAAACTCGGGCCTACTCGGTCAAACTCGGGCCTACTCGGTCAAACTCGGCTAACTCGGTCAAAATCGATCAAACTCGGTCAAAGGGTCAAAATTGTCATAAAAAGAGCTAAAATCAAGAATTTTCAAGATAAATATGTATAACACACTTAATGATTTATTATTTAACGCACACATGTGATTATTACTACATATATATATATATATATATATATATATATATATATATATATATATATATATATATATATATATATATATGTATATCTTAAATTTTCAGTAATTATTCACATAGTGAGACAATTGTGTGTATTTCAATTTTTATGTATTCACATGTATCTAATTTTGGTTATATATTTCAATGAAATTATGATTTTAACTTATGATTTTGGCATATATAATTTTCCAAAAAATATTTCTACACGAATTACCGAATCCGAGTACTCCCCGAGTACTCCCGAGTACTCACTACTCCCTAGTCGGCCGAGCAGGTACCGAGTAGCGAGTTCTACAACCTTGGCTACAGGTAAAGTTAAAGATTTGACTCGGCCGTTCCACCAAGTCAGAGCTTTATCGGTGAACGTGCAGGCGGTGAATTTTACCTTGTCAGATTCTGAACAGGCACAGATTTCGAAGATAGATTCGATTTTCTCTAACCACCGAGTTAGAGCAATGACACCCCCTGTTCCATCAAAGAATGTGGGTTTTGCATTCATAAAGTCTTTATAGGAACACTCCTTCCGGTGTCCCTGATTACCTTCCTGGATTTGGGTTTGGGTACCACCCCCTAAACCACTGGGGTTTATGTGAGACAGGGCGGCTGACACTGCGGCAGTAACAGGTGCCTGGAATACGACAGGATCAAATTCAGGAGGAGGTGGTGGTGGCGGAGGGTTGTTATTCTTTGAGCTGGGTCTTTTCCTCGGAGGCATTTTGATCTAAAATAGCCAGGAAAGAGAGGATCATAAGTCCTCTAAATTGAATCAAGAGATATGGAACAGGGGATATCTCATTAAGACAGGTATAGAAGTTTATTAAGAGATAAAATAGGAAAGAGTTATCAAAGTAGATAATTTATCGCTAAAGGAATGATCAAGGAAAAACGCTTGAATGAGGATTTCTACAACGGATTAGCTCGAGAAATACTCCCATAGTATTTCATGATTCGCTGCAACGACGACTCGTTGTTTGGGGTATTGGGTAAGTTTTAGGTATGCTGCGTACCACAGTCACTCCCAAGCATATGTTGGCCGTGTCTCGAATGAATATAGTTGGCCAGGCTATATTGATCTTAGACACGACTACATAACTGCCCAGGTTTAACCATAGCGTACAACACCCATTTTCTTATGTTTTGTTCTACTTGTAGTTACGGATCTCGACGGTTCGATATACTTGTATACTTTTGAAAATACTTATATTTTAAGGTCTACTTTTAGTTCAGAGCACTTAGGCCCCTTAATGTTTATAGTCTTATACCATGTAAGCTTTGGTATACTAGTTCACTATAAACAAGGGCTCTGATACCAATCTGTCACACCCCGAAAACCGAAGGCGGAAACATTTCCGAGGCGGACTCCAAGTTGTGTATCAAATCCAATGTACATAGTAAAACAGTAACACAAAACATTACATTACATAGAATTGTTTACATCTGTTGGAAAGAAAAGTTATACAAGTGTTATATATATATATCATATAAACAAAAGCAAGGACGAGTCTTCTAACACTCCGTCTTCTCCAAAAATGGTGGTGTACCTGTCTAATGCTGACCTGAGAATACAAGCAGTTTGAAAATCAGCATAAAGCTGGTGAGTTCATAAGCGGTTTAGTTTTGAAAAGAACGAGTTTCCTTTGTTTTCTGAAAAACTTATTATCCAAGAAAATCGCATATTTTCTTATGAAAACAATTTAGTTATCTTTTTTTACCAATTCGTCTACGAGTTGTTATGTTATCCCAGGAAAATCCCATATTTTCCGAAGTGTTTAGTTGTCCATTCATTACTTAATTCGTTTACAAATTATTACGTTATTCCAGGAAAATCCCATATTTTCCTATGTCTTGTGGTTAGTTCTTAGTTTAGATTTCGAAGTATTAGTAACTATCACACTTATAGTATTAGTTAAGTAATCTGATATCTTAGTTATCCTACATTCGAATGTTGATTATCTACTATACTTAGTTGTATTTTTGAATATTTGGATTCACTCAGAAACGTACATTAACAGTATTTTCGATGTTCTGGTGATTTCCAAAAGAGTACATTAGACGTATTTTCGAAACTCTGTTAACGTCCTAAGGCATATGTATTCGAAACTCAGTCGATGTCCAGAGGCGTACTTTCGAATTATTTTCATAACTCTGGTGACACTCAAGGCATACACAAACTGTATATTCGAAGTCTTTGCGTCATTCAAAGGCGTTATTTCGTATTCGTAGTCCTATTTCTATTCGCATTCGTATTCGTATTTGTATTTGTATTCGTATTTGTATACCTATTCATATTCGTATTCGTACTATCCTATTGATTATATTCGTTTTCGTATTCGTACTATCCTATTGGTTATAATCATATTCATATTCATACTATCCTATTGGTTACATTCGTATTAGTATTTTATTAGTATTAATCTTAGTTTATGATTAGTATGATTTCTTTTTGATAAGCTATTAATTAACTCTTTGATCGATTAGATCTTTGTAACAGGTATGCGATGAACGTAAAAACAGTAAACAAAACACAAGTATGAATCAAGATGTGTCGAATGATTAGATTACTCAATTCTCAGCAGAGCTTGACTAAGAACTTCCACTGTAGAGGATTCTAGGGTTACAAAAACAAGAACGATAAATCTGCTGAACAATAAAAACTCTAATCGTTACTGATCGTCCTCTCTTCTAAGATGCATGCAAGCACCTATATATACAAAACCCTACTAAACTCACGGATGGACAGGCCCATACCGGAGAGACATATTAGACTAACTAACGAGCCCAATAGACGCAACACAAAATACGACCCAACAATCTCCCCCTTTGCGTCAAATTGGAGCGAGACTACTTCTTCTTCTTGCTTGGGCCAGCAGTAGGAGCCTTCTTTACAGTATCAAACAGACGTGTGATAAGAGCAAGGATAGTCTATCTGAACCGAATATACCATTGAATCATATCATCAAAGTACTTGATATCATCCGCTGTGTTCTGCTTGCATCGATGGATGATCCCTAAAACGTGTTCCAAATATGCAGTGGTGTAGAGATGTTTGTCTGCCAAGGCGAAAAGGCATTTTTGTCCTTCGTTCCTGGTAAACATGACGGAGTTTCTCTTTGGGTCAATCTTCCCCATATGCATCATGTTGAGATCACTGGCAGAGCCAACAGGAGATATGGTAGGCTTCTTCTTAAATACGCTCGCAATCTCCTGATCTATCAAAGCAACTTCCATGATATAGCATACAAGCATCCTCTTAAAATGGTTGATGATCAGATATTCAGCTTCGTTTGTCAGAAGGATGTTGTGCAAGATAATCCAATCATGGGGATTAAGGTTGGGAAGATCTGCAAGTGAGATGGCATGTTCGGCTTTGGCAGATCCCCAAAGTACCTTGAACCGAATGTTGGTGAGGTTGCCTTCCCTGTACGGCTTCAGGACCCGAACATTGACAATTTTATGAGTGCTCCAAGTCTGGTATTGGGGTTGAGCGGCCTTCAGATAAAATTCGATTAAGTCCCGATCAACCTGTGGATGAGGATGAGGGAACTCTGCAATGTTGTCAAAGGCATGAAAAACAAACGCCTTTCAGGTCAGTGGCATGTCGAACTATGAGTCGACAGTGTTAGAACGATCTAAAGAGATCACAGGTTCTAGCCACAAGATACTTGGTGTGTCAATGGCTTCTTTAATCAGCCTCTCAAGAGTCCACGGAGGAAAAAGAGTTTTCCTGCTCTCAAGAAGGTCGTGGGCTTCTTTATGTCTTCTTTCGGCTTCTTCAGCCTCTCTAGCCACACGAGCACTGATGTCAGCCTCTTTATCTTGACCTTGACGCTTCAGAAGGTCGGCAATTGTCTCTTTATCATCATCATCACTCTCCTCAGCAATATTTTTGCCTTTGTCTTTCACACCAGAACCGGAGGCTTGGCCTACTGGAGGAGGTTCGGTGGTGTGTGTTGCTGTTGAAGTAGGAGGTGGTTGAGACACTTGTTCTTTTTCTCCCCCTTGTTTCGGAATGGACACGAAATCAAGTACACCTTCGATTTTGCTGAGTAGAGAAAGGACGGGAGCGAGCTTCTCTGCAAGGGTACGACGTACTGAATAATTGATGATTGGGTCATGTGCTTCAAGGATGTTGGAAATAGCAGAGTGGACATCCGAAACACACGATTTAACCACCTCTCTTTCAGATCGAAGAGAGTCAATCTCCTGTTGACAGTTGGAGAGTTGAGTACTCTTGACCTTCAGAGCGGTAGTCTTCCTTGCGAGAGCATCCATGAGAGAGTTCTCGGCAGCTAAGTCTTCTTGAAGCTTGGAGAGACGCTCCTCAATGGTGTTTCTGAAAGCTGAGTTATCGTCCGAAATAGACTATCTGAGAGAAGCGAACGACTTCAGCTCAGAAGCGACTGATGTAGCCAACTGGTTGATGGGTTCCAGCGTAGTCTTGGTGGCTCCAGCACTTTCCTGTAAAGATTTCAACAGGGAAGAGGCATCAGTAAATAGTTTATCGACTTTTTCGGTCGCAACCTGACAGGCTTTGGTTGAGGCATCGATGGTGGCAGTGGCGGAATCAAGGGAAACTTGATGAGCATTGGAAAAAGCCTCAACAATTTTCTGAATTACAGCTTCAGATATGGATGACTGAGAAGTAGAAGAGGAGGCGATGAGCGAGTCGATTTTGTCATGTAGCTCCTTGAGATGCCTTTTGGTGACAGGAGTATCGTCATCATCATCACTCTGTACTTGAAACAGACTATAATAGACCGAGTCAAAAGTCATATTCTCCCCGCCAAGGAGTGGTTCTTCTTCCTCTGATGCGTGAGCAGGAGAAGATGGTGGTGGTGAAACTGTATGTTCGGTAGTAAAGGTAGGTTTGGGTTGGGTGGTGTGTTCGGTTGTTGGTGTGGGTTCTGGTGCTGAGGTGGATTTTGGTGCGTCAGTATGAACCTCTGTATCAGATACGTTGGTTCTAACATCTGCAGTGGTGGTGGTTGTTGCTTCAGTAAAGATTGGTGGTGGTATTGGGATGGAAGTAGGTGGTATTTGAGTGGTGGAGGTTATGGGGGGAATAGAAATAGGAATTATAACGGGTGGAGAAGAGATAGGAGAAGTAGAAATATGTATCTCTGGGGTAGGCGAACGTGGTGGAGTGTTGCCACGTTGAGATCCATCCGAATCAGAACCCTCGTCCTCAGATTCGCTTGAGGATGAAGCGATAATAAACTTTCGTCGCGGTTGGGTTTTTCTTCTCTTCTGCGGTGGAGATTGAGCAACTCTGGTATTTTTCCTCTTCTTGGGAGATGGTCCTTTCGCCCCCTTTGCCACCTGTTTTCCCTTGTCAGCCTTCTTGCCTCTAGCAGCAGGCTTGTCACCATCATGGATTGATTTCAGCATCTCTGGAGTAAGATCCCTCGGACCATAACGTTTGAACTCTTTGTACATTCTGATAATCCTGCTGTCAGCCGGAACATCGCCATACATCGTTTCTGGGATAGACCCATTGAAGGGAAATTTTGAAGCATCCGACACAATGATCTTCATGGTATGGAAAGTACCAATCGAAGACATTGGAGCACCAGCGACAATGGGGACGTGGTACTTGTCCATCACCCATTTTGTGACAATAGTCCAGAACCGGGCATATGAGATCTCTGAGTGCCGGGAGGTCGAAGAGAGACTCTGGATAAGTTGTTGCCATAGGACTAACCCGTAGTCCATGTTGATGCCACTGTAGATCCCGTACATGATGGAGAGAAATAAACGACTTGCCCCATCGGATCCAGCACTTCGTTCAGATAAGCCCTTGAAAAGAACAGTGAACATCCCATTCCACTGAGGGGGCAGGCACGACTTCTTGAATTTCGTGACAGTAGTGAGCACCTCAGTGTACCCCATGTTGTAGAACATGTTGAACAGATGACCCATTGGAATGGTTTCCGGATTAACCCTCGAAGAATCAGAGGAAAACCCTAACAGCGTACAGAACCTCTGCTTTGAAATCGACGCCTTGTGCTCAAAGACATCGAAGAAAATCCTGTCAACGACCTTGTCATAGTGAGCCGTGGCAAATATTTGTGATAGGAACTCCATTGGAACAGCTTCAGCCCTGGTAAGAGCAGGAGCGATCGGCGAGAACTTCAGGCATTCGATAATGGGAAACATGAAAGCATCGTACGCCTGAGGAGTGAGATCAATGATCAAACTCTGCTGGGGACGGATGGGCAAGATGTGAGAGGTCGCGTGAACAGATGAAGAATCTGCCATTGTTGAGAAGAAAGTGGGAGAGATGATGAATAGTAAAGGTTTAAGGATTTCTTGCTCTCTGGGAATTTAGTTGCAGTAAAGAGGTAAACGGTGGATCACATTGCCTTTTATACTGTGGGTAAAGGAGAGAGAAAAATCTTCCCAAATCATTCGATTGAAAAACGAAGGGTTTTTCGGAGGTGACTGACGCGTGACAGTTGGGGTTGCCGATGATCACGCATGAGAGAGAATGTCAGGCCCTAATTAAACGCCTTCCCATCAGGTGTCGTTTGGAGATGAAACGGTTCCTATTCGCACGCGTTTCCCTGTTGCGTCGTTTGAAATCAAATCGATTGGACTCCCGCCATTTGAAATCATTTCGTCATCTTATCCCTTTAGAATGAAACGGCATCTTTAAAATTAAATCGCCACGTGGATCAATATTAACCACAACTTTTGATAACAGCCAACCCAAGTAAAATTCCTTAGAATTAATGAAACCAGAATTTTGGAAAATCAAAAAGATTTTCGTGCTGAGTGTGTAAAAGAAAAAGAAATAAAGCAACACTTTTGAGGGATTATGTGATGTCAATAAAGACACGAAACAGTGGATCCCGGGCACGAATCTCTTCCTTCAAAGTCAAGAGAGACTTTAAAGTGTTTGTGTGGTTTCCCGTTGAATAACGATCAGACACTTATTAAGAAGTGTTGAAAGGCTTCTTTTAATTAGGCTTATGAGGGTGGCTTTCGCTTCGATTCAGAATTCCTAATCTTGATATAAGATAGAAATCGAACGAAGTACTTGTGAGACCAATGTAGTCTGTTGAACAAGTAGGTTGGAGATAATGTAATTGGCAAGGTAAACTAATATATGTGTGAAATCTCAAAAAAAAAAAAAAAACTGGATCCTAAGGGAAGAAATGTTATTGGATTTAACAATTTCATAGGAATCACTCAAAAGAAAAAATAGAGATTTCATGTTGTACTCCCATGGATAAGTTCGTCAATTCATTAGTGAAAGCTAGAGCAAATTAATTTTTCACCGTCAATGCATAATCGGTATTGAATTTTGGGTTTCACTTGGCACGTAGTGACACGAAGCTAAGATCATGAACGCAGAAATTGTGCAACCATAAACCTCAGTGGTAATGTCTGAGAGTCTCAAGGGTTACGTTTGTGAAGCGAGTGTGATGAAGAAAAGTAATGTAGGTGGTGTAAAGAAACCAAAGTACCTCTGCTATGAAAATAGGACTAAGCAAAAAACTCTTATCTCATGCGAGAAGAGAGTTAGGTAGCTCATTATTAGAATAAATATGAGAGCCTAATTGGGAAGACAAGGTTTGTTTGTACCAAGTCAGTAAGGCTTTTATTCAAAATCAAATGAGGCTTTGGTCACATACAGCAGCATGCTTCTAGGGACACTTAGCTAGTGAAATAAGATAACCACAATGAAATAAATAAAAGAGTAACAAAAAAATTAAAAGCCAAAATAAAATAAAAAAAAATACTTTTGGAGTTTTTGAATTTACAAAAAAAAATATTTTTGGATTTTTTGATCGAAATAAATAAGACATAAAAAAACTTTATACAAAAACAAATGTTGGAACCGAACCCGAACGTTCGGTTTATTTCGGTTGAGAAAAATTTGGAACCGAACCCGAGCGTTCGGTTTATTTTGGGTGAGAAAAATTTTGTAACCGAACCCGAGCATTCGGTCTATTTTGGTTGCCAAAGAAAAATAAGATTGAAAAAGAGAAGAACTTTGACAATAAGATAAATGAATTAAGAAAAATGATACAAAAGATTTACAACCATAGAAACTACCTTTAAGTGATAGGCGAAAATCAGATGATACAACCCAACCCGAGTGTTCGGTTCATTTCGGTATACCAGATCAAGACCCGAACCCGAGCGTTCGGTCTATTTCGGCATACAAGAGACCCGAACCCGAACGTTCGGTCTATATCGCTTCTTATGTTTGATCTTGAGAAGTAATTTTTGGTACTGATTCCGATTCCATCATTCCAAGCCCTTGTAGAATTTTGTTAAAAGATGCTTCAGGAAGAGCTTTGGTGAAGATGTCAGCCAGTTGATCAGTGGTTCGAACAAAATGAATTTCGACGTTCCCATCTTCCACATGGTCCTTAATGAAGTGATACCTCAGTGCGATGTGCTTAGTCTTGGAATGTTGCACTGGGTTATGACAGATCCTAATTGCACTTTCAGAGTCGCAATATAGTGGGATCTTTTTCATATTGAGTCCATACTCCCGGAGTTGGCTTTGGATCCAAATCACTTGAGATGTACAGGAGGCAGCTGCGATGTATTCTGCTTCAGCTGTAGACAGAGATACACAAGTCTGTTTCTTTGATTGCCAGCTAACCAACTTCCTGTCAAGGAATTGACAGCCTCTAGTGGTGCTTTTCCTGTCTAGTCCACAACCTCCAAGGTCTGCATTTGAATAGGCTTGAACAAAGAAGCCTGAGTTTGATGGATACCATAAGCCAAGAGAGGTAGTTCGTTTCAGATACCAGAGAATATTCTTCACTGCAAGCATATGAGGTTCACGAGGATTCGCCTGAAATCTAGCACAGTAGCAAACAGAAAACATTATATCAGGCCTGCTAGCAGTAAGGTACATTAGAGAACCGATCATCTGGCGATATAGCGTAATATCGACTGTTGGCTTGTCCAAGGATGGAGTGAGCTTTGTGTCGAACGTCATTGGAACTTTAACCTTTGAGTCTCCCATCATGCCGAATTTGGCAAGAAGAGTTTTGGTGTAAGCTTCCTGATTAATAAAGATGCCTTCGGGTCCCTGTCTAATATTTAAACCAAGGAAAAAGTTAATCGGACCCATTGAGCTCATTTCAAATTTAGTCTCCATCAGCATTCTGAATTCAGCTGTTAAGCTAGGAGTCGTTGAGACAAAGATGATATCATCGACATAGATTTGAACAATCATAAGGTGGTTACCTTCCTTCTTATGAAAGAAGGTTGGGTCAACCGAACCTTGTTTGAATTTGGACATCTTTAAAAATTTGGTTAGCGTTTCATACCAGGCTCTAGATGCTTGTTTCAGTCCATATACCACTTTGTCCAGAATATAGCAGTGATTGGGGTACTTTTCATTCACGAATCTTGGAGGTTGCTCCACGTACACCGTTTCTTCAAGTTCTCCATTTAGAAATGCGCACTTCACGTCCATTTGGTAGACCTCAAAGTTCTTGTGTGCAGCGTAGGCAAGAAATATTCGAACAGATTCCAGCCTAGCTACAGGAGCAAAAGTTTCTTCATAATCGATTCCTTCCTCCTGACAGTATCCTTTCACCACTAGTCGAGCTTTGTTTCTTATTACATTGCCTTCCTTGTCCATTTTATTTCTAAAGACCCATTTGAGACCAACAACCGAGGCATCTTGAGGAGTTGGAATGAGGCGCCAAACTTTATTTCTTTCGAACTCATTAAGTTCGTCTTGCATGGCTTGAACCCAATCAGAGTGATCAAGAGCAGTGTTCACTGTCTTTGGTTCAACTTTTGAGACGAAGGAGTTAAACATACAGAACTCTACTTTTGAAAATAAATATGTTTTCTTTGCCTTCAGTTGTGATCGGGTCAGGACTTTTTCAGAGATGTTACCCACAACCTGTGAAACAGGATGGTCTCTAGTCCATTTGACAATAGGAGGGTAATTTGGATCATAGGATGGATCTAATTCAGCATTTACCATCTCTTCTAATTCAGATTGACTGTCATCGTCGTAAAACATATCGGCATTCTCCCCCTCGACTGATGAGTTTTCAGGTAAATCTTGACTTTCCAGTGCTACAGGAGTTTCGGGAGCATTTGGGCTTTCGGTAGCAACAGTACCTTCGGGTGCAGTAGAGCTTTCGGGTGCATTTGAGCTTTCGGGGGCTACAGTACTTTCGGGTGCAGCTGGAGAAGAGTTCTCCCCCTCAACCTGTGAACTTGGCAGTTTTGAAGAAGATGGATTCTCCCCCTCAACTGAAGCACCGTGCTGAGAAGATTCATTTAGAACTGATTCTCCTTCACCCAGTCGTTTGGCAGTGTCATCGACGATTTGCTTCAGATGGTCAACTTTGTTATCTGCTGCATTGGCTTCTGAGAGAGTAGCCTTCTCCGGTTCATCGAATAACTCCACAAATTGCTCAAACAAATTTGCAATCGAGGCTGTGACTTGGCCTGTTTGAGAAAAGATTTCTCCAACTGATTCTTCTGTGGCCTTCAGCTTCTTGACATAGCTGTCATCGAAAGTCACATAATACGTTTCTTCAATCTTCCTCGAACGCTTGTTTAAAACCCTGTATGCTTTCGAAGTGAGAGAATATCCCAGAAAAATCCCTTCATCGGCTTTTACGTCGAACTTGTTACGATGTTCTTTAGAATTGAAGATAAAGCATCATGAGCCGAATACGTGGAAGAATTTGACGTTTGGCTTTCTGTTGTTGATGATCTCATAAGGAGTAAGAGTGAAACGCTTATTGAGATAGGACCTGTTCTGTGTAAAACATGTTGCAGTAATAACATCAGCCCAGAAATATAGAGGTAGAGAAGCGAAACTTAGCATAGTTCGTGCTGCCTCACACAAAGATCGGTTTCGTCTTTCGACAATCCCGTTTTGTTGAGGGGTGTAAGGAGCTGAGAAGTTGTGACTAGTCCCTTTTTCTGCTAAAAAGTCTTCAAATTCTTTATTCTTGAACTCCAGCCCATTGTCGCTTCTGATGTTGCGAACGACTTTCCTCAGCTGCACTTCAACCTGCTTGATGAACATCTTTAGCTTGAGAGTTGCTTCAGATTTGTGCTTTAGAAAGAACACCCATGTAAAACGTGAAAAGTCATCAACAATAACAAGAATATACTTGCTACCACCAATGCTTTTGATAGACGATGGACCACACAAGTCAATGTGAATCAACTCAAGTGGTTCAACGACTTTAGTGTTTATGATGGATGGGTGACTTTGACGACTCTGCTTCCCCATTTCACACGCAGCACACAAATGTTCTCGATCGAACTTGAGCAATGGAAGACCCCGAACATGACCTCCCGTGACAAGTTTGTTGATATCCTTGAAATTGAGATGGGAGAGCCTTCGGTGCCACAGCCAGCTTTCGTCAGAATGTGCTTTGGATAATAGATAGATAGCTGGATTTCCTTTGATAGGTTTGAGATTGAGAGGAAACATTTCGCCTTTGCTCTCTGATTTGAGAATCACTCTTTTTGTTTTCTTCTCTATTATTTCCGAACCCTCATCATCAAATGAAACTTTAAGACCGGTACCTCCAACAAGTTGAGATACACTGATGAGGTTATGCTGTAGTCCTTCAACATATGCAACTTTTCTAATCGTGAAGACTCCATTTGTAATCATCCCATAACCTTTTATTGTGTCGTATGAGTTGTTCCTGAATTTGACATTCCCGCTGTTTGGAAGAGATCGAAATTCCCTCAGCTCTTCCTTCCTCCCTTTCAAGTGAAGTGAGCAGCCACTGTCAATATACCATTCTTCGTCGAACTGCTCGTCACTGATAACCTGCAAAAATCAAGCAGATTTAGGAACCCAAAGTTTCTTGGGTCCACGTGAGCCTTTCACAGGAACAGGAATAGCAAGAGAGATGTCAACAAGATATGTTCTTTTAATTAAATTTGTTTCATCTTTCTTTTTAATGGTGAAAACTTTAATTTTGTTGGGATTTGTTACAGGCAATTTGGGTTCAGGATTTGACGTTTGGGCCTTGGCATGCTTTTGAGCATTCTTGACTAAGGAAACCTTCGATTTTCCTTTCAAATCTGCAGAATGTTTTGGATTTTGAGTTTGAACATAATTGGATTTAGAATGGGGTTGAGAAGAATTAGAACGAGAGAAGTTAGACTGAGAAGTTTTCTTGACTTGAGGTTCTAGGTGCCCCTTTTCTTTTTGGTCATTAGTGGGACCGAACCTTGAACCTTGATTACTTTTGCTCTCGGAACCGAACCTATGCTTTCGGTAGCTGGTGTTCTCTGAACCGAACCTTTCCCTTCGGTTGTTATTCCTTTTATATAAGTGTGAAAACCCTAGAAAATCCCATATTTCCTACTAGTATGAAAGTAGTCTTCTACCAAGATCCGAATGTTTTGAAAGTAGTCTTCTACCAAGACTTGAATGTTTTGTTGTAACAAAGATGGTTTTTCCCCTGCATGACTACTATTAACAATATATAGTCTACCTCATCGTTTATGTGAACGTATCACAAAATAAAAGTAATAGGGAAAATATAGCCATATAATTATTATCCTTTTATATTAGGATAAACACGACATCGCGACTGCCGAAAATTATTAACCTTGAACCTCCGTAGATGTTCATTTTCCTCTGTAGCTAACAGCAGGTCGTAGGAATGGTTAGTCTTGTAAAGATACCCCTAGTATAAGTATTAACCGTAGGCATCTGTAGATGTTTATTACCTCTGTTACTAATAGGTGGGTGCCGGAATGGTTAGTCCTGTATAGTATCCTTTTGTACTAGGATAGACAGAACTAATCTACACGTAAAGTATGTAATAGTATCTCATCGTATAGTATCTAGGTACAAGTATTCATGTAAGTGTATGCATGTAAGAGGATCCATGTAAGTATATCTCTTCATATAGCATTTAGTATAGACTCATGAATGAACTGACTCTAGTGTGATTCCTTGTAATAGGAATAATGTTTTGTATCCCCTAAACTATCCCTATAATAGTTTACTGGAATGTATTTGTGGTCCAAGAAGGTTTATACACCCTTGCTACTCAAGAATGTGGGAATTGACTGAAGAATGAAAGCTGTCAAATCAATACATATATATAAGAACATAAGTGTATAGATATAGATTTAACCAAGGACATGAAAGAGGTTTTGTAAAACATTTAAGAGTTTTGAACAATAAATAACAATGACTTGATGTCATATTATAAACATTTCAAAATTAATTCATTTGATAACAAAACATTTTAAGACTGAAAACCATTTCATGTATCACATTTTGAAGCATGTGAAATCAGTTGGATGAAAACACAGTTATGAATCACATATGATTGATTCTATAGCATGCTGTTTTCTACCTGTATTCCCCACCATTAAAGCATTTAAAATCATTTAAAACATTGATTAAGGGGTATGAACTCACCTATAGATGATGGTTTGGATGAACTGAACGATGTAGGATTGCTAAGTGTCAAGGGAAGACTTGTACACACTCAAAGATCCTAGTTAACATATAATCACACATATATGTATCCAATTAGTCTTTAAACTACTAATTGATAATGTTGAGACGTGCTAAACACCTTATATAAGTGTTATAAGTCCTAAGGTATGATTCTAGGCAGACGTAATCTCTTATGGACATGGTATTTTTGTGCTTTCAAGTCCTATACAGATTAAGGTATGATTCTAGGCTAGTTTCACAAGGAAATGAAGGGAATAGTGTACATTTTTGGCCCTTAAAGAAGGGTTTACGGTCCAAAGTGTTCTTGGGCCGTAAACTCTTTGATCTTGTTGTTTCCTTGTGATTTCTTGATGTTTAGACATATAACAAGCCCTATTATACTCTAAGGTAGAAGCACTTACGATTTGGGATGAAAGGCTGAAGATCCTTGAGAGAGAATCGGGTTTTTCTCTAGTTGGAAATGGAACAAATGAATAAATATGGCTAAGGGCCATATATATACCCCTTGGGGTTTTCGACCGCAAACTCCATGTTTGCGTCGTAAATTCCAATTTCTTGGAGTATGAAATGTTATTGATGCACAATAACCCTAGGGCATCCCCTCTCCTGGCATCTCCTAAAGTGTTAATCAAAGAATACTCAAACTTAACCCAAATAGTCTGAAAATTAACAGTAACTGTTCATACTTCTATTGACTTGGTATGTTGTAGAGAATGGAGATTTTAGGTTGTCACATCATCCCTCTGTTAGAAGGAATTTCGTCCTAAAATTAGAATTTAAGCAAATTAGTAGTTACAAATAACTAAGCAAAAAGATGAGGATATTTCAGTTTCATCTGATCCTCTCGCTCCCAAGTGAATTTCGGTCCTCGCTTGGCGTTCCAACGAACCTTCACTATTGGGATGCGGATTTTCTTCGTTTGCTTGACCTCTCGGTCCATGATCTCTACTAGTTCTTCCAAGAAGTTGAGGCTCTCGTTGATCTCGATCTCATCGAGTGGGATTATAAGAGTCTCCGCATAGCTTTTCTGTCGGTCTCTAGAGGCTTTCAATCGTTCACGAATGTGAACGATCTTCTCTGTAGTTTCCCGAATGATCTCCGGACCCGTGAGAGTGCTTTCTGGAACTCGTCCCTTAGCTAACTGGGTATCACCCACCTCAGCCCAGCAAAGAGGGGATTTGCACTTTCGGCCATAGAGGGCTTCGAAAGGAGCTGCCTTTATGCTCATGTGATAACTGTTGTTGTAGGAAAATTCGACTAGGGGTAAATGAGTATCCAAAGCTTTCCCAAATTCAATCACACAGGCTCGCAACATATCTTCTAAGGTTTGGATAGTTCTCTCACTTTGTCCGTCGGTCTGTGGATGGTAGGTTGTACTGATGTTCAGCCTAGTTCCTAGGGAACTTTGTAGCGACTGCCAGAACCTATAAGTGAATCTACTATCTCTATCTGAGATAATGGATATGGGAACACCGTGCAGTCGTACAATCTCCCTAATGTAGGTTCTCGTAAGTTTCTCCATTTTGTCGGTTTCGTTGATGGGTAGGAAGTATGCAGACTTGGTCAATCTGTCGACGATGACCCATATGGTATTAAGTCCAACCATTGTCTTAGGCAACTTGATTATGAAGTCCATAGTGATCCATTCCTATTTCCATTCTGGTATCTCCGGTTGCTGCAGAAGACCGGAGGGTTTCTGGTATTCGACCTTTACCTTCGCGCAAATAAGGCATTTACTTACGAAGGTAGCAATATCTGATTTCATGTTAGACCACCAGTATAACTTTTTAAGATCCAGATACATCTTATCTGAACCTGGGTGGACGGAATAATGAGTGTTGTGTGCCTCGGTCATGACCAAGTCTCTGAAGCCACCGTGTTTTGGTGTCCAGATCCGATCCATGAGGTATATGGCTCCGCCACCCTTGACTTCCAAGTTCTTATCCATCCCTCTCAGGGATTCACCTGCCACATTTTTAGGTTTCAAAGCGTCGAGCTGAGCCTCCTTAATTTGAGTGGACAAGTGTGAATGGATAGTTAGATTCAAAGATTTGACTCTACGACGAGAGTATTCTTTCCGACTTAGGGCGTCAGCTACTATGTTTGCTTTACCCGGATGATAACGAATTCCGCATTCGTAATCACTGAGTAGCTCGACCCACCGTCGTTGTCTCATGTTCAGCTCCTTCTGGTCAAAAATATGTTGTAGACTTTTGTGTTCGTTAAAGATCGTGCTTTTTGTACCATACAGGTAGTGTCTCCATATCTTCAGAGCAAACACAACTACTCCTAATTCAAGATCGTGGGTGGTGTAGTTAACCTCATGTGTCTTTAGCTGTCTCGAGGCATAGGCGATGACCTTACCTCGCTGCATCAAAACACATCCGAGTCCTTGATTTGATGCATCGCAATAGACAACGAAGTCTTCTATCCCTTCGGGGAGGGATAGTATTGATGCGGTGCATAAGGGTCGCTTGAGTGTTTAGAATGCTCTTTCCTGTTTCTCTTCACAGTCAAAGGCCACGCTCTTCTGGGTCAATGTTGTAAGAGGTTTCGCTATGCGGGAGAAGATCTGCATGAACCTGCGATAGTAGCCAGTGAGACCTAGAAATTGACGAATTTATGTAGGTGTCTTCGGTGCTGACCAGTTCTCAATGGCCTTGATTTTGGAAGGGTCCATGTGTATTCCCTCTTCACTAACAACGTGGCCCAAGAACTCGACTCTTCGAATCCAAAATTCGCACTTAGAGAACTTCGCGTAGAGCTTCTCCGATCGTAATGTTTCTAAGACTCTGCGGAGATGTTGACTATGTTCTTCCTTACTTCTAGAGTAGATGAGTATGTCATCGATGAAGACGATGAAAAACTGATCCAAGTAAGGATGACACACCTTATTCATTAAATCCATGAATACTGCAGGTGCGTTTGTTAATCCGAACGGCATCACTATGAATTCGTAGTGCCCATAACGAGTTTGGAAGGCTGTCTTGGGAACATCCTCCTCTATCACTCGTAGTTGGTGATATCCGGATCGTAGATCTATCTTCGAAAAGTAGTTGGCTCCTTGAAGTTGATCAAATAAATCGTCTATGCGGGGCAAGGGATAACGATTTTTAATGGTAAGCTTGTTGAGTTCCATGTAGTCGATGCACATACGAAACGATCCATCTTTCTTCTTGATGAACAAGACCGGTGCTCCCCATGGTGAGAAGCTTGGCCTAATGAATCCCTTCTTGAGAAGTTTGTTAAGCTGACTGGAAAGTTCTTGCATCTCTGCCGGTGCCAGACGGTAAGGAGATTTTGCTACCGGAGTAGCCCCTGGCACTAAGTCGATTCTGAACTCGACTTGGCGTTGTGGTGGTAATCCGGGAAGTTCTTCTGGAAAGATGTCAGGAAATTCACGTACTTCGGGGATGTTCTGAATGTCTTTTACTTCATGACTCATATCGACGATGTGCACGAGGAATGCATGATATTCCTTTCGTAAGCACTTCTGAGCTTGGATGCATGAAATGATGTGAAGGATCGTACTAGGTTTGTCGCCATAGATAACTAAGGTTTCGTTGTTAGGAAGGTTAAGACGAACTGCTTTTTCAAAGAACATGATGTCGGCACGAAGAAGACTCAACCAATCCATGCCGATAATAACGTTGAAACATTTAATTGGGACCCGCATGAGGTCTATTTTGAAAGTATGACCATCTAAAGTTAAAGTACAACCTACATATATGCAATTTGTACTTTCTGTTTTCCCGTTTGCCATTTCTAGCGTGAATGTTTATCTAATGCACATGGTTTTTGTTTAAGTAGGTGTGCAAATTTATGACTTACGAAACTTTTCTCTGCTCCACTATCGAAAAGTATGCAAGCATATGAGTTATCGAGGAGAAACGTACTAGTAACTATCGTAGGATCAGCTACTGCTTCCTCGTGGCCCATGGCCATAACTCTTCCTACTCCGCCAGCCATCCCCGCCTTAGGGCAGTTCCTCTTGTATTGGCCCACCTCGCCACAACCGTAGCAAGCTTGGCCCACACCGGCGTTAGGAACTTGGGCGGTCGGCATTGCTGGAGTCTTGCAGAAACGGGCAGTATGCCCCTTCCTGTTGCAGTTAGAGCACTGCATTTCTTTGCAAGGTCCATGGTGATGGAAGTTGCATTTGTTTCACCTCGGAAGATTTCCAGCATAAGTTTTTGCTGGTAAGGGGTTTGCAGGGACAACAGGGGTTACTGTGGCATCATTGATTGGCACAAGTTGCTGTCTCTTTGAGGACTCTTGCGAAGCTCCTCTTTTCCTCTTGTTCCACCCCTTCTTCTTGTCGTCGTTGTTGTTTCCCTTTGGTGGCTGGGGTGTAGGGATTATTGGGTTCTAGTGTTTCCCGTGATCTATGAGAGATTGTGCCAGCTCCTTGGCACTGTCAAAAGTGACAGGCTTGGATGCTAACACACTTGACTGGATCTGGGGCGACAGTCCCCAGATGTATCTCTCTATTTTCTTGCTCTCGAGAGCAACCATATCAGGGAATAGAATTGCCAGATCACAGAATCTATTCGTATATGTTGATATGTCGGAACCAACCATTTCTAGACCCCAGAGTTCCTGTTCGAGTTTTTGTATTTCCCCTTGAGGACAGTACTCTCTCATCAGCATGGCTTTCAAGTTTTCCCAGCTGATAGAATTTGCCACCACAATAGTCAGAGACTTAACATGCCTATTCCACCAGGTTAGTTCTCTGTCAGAAAAGGTACAAGTAGCGAACTTGAGCTTGTTGCCCTCCGGGCAGGCGCAGATTTCAAAGACCGCTTCCGTCTTTTCAATCCATTACCTTAAGACCATAACCCCACCAGTTCCATTCAAGTTTCGGGGTTTAGAATTTGTAAAGTCCTTGTAGGTGCATTCCCTGGGATGCCCATGGCTCTCGCCGTGGTTGGAAGGATGTGCACCTGTTCCCGATCCACTAGGGTAGGAGTATTAATGGCTGACACATCAGCTGCTGTGAAGGCTGCCTGGAACATAGTGGCATCGAAAGGAGGAGGTGGTTGAGGAGGTGGTGGTATCGGCGTTTCGTTATTAGTGTTACGCCTTGGGTTTATGCGTGGCGGCATATTTTAACTATACGTTTAAAAAGTTGGCAACATTGATAAGAATAAATGAATAATGAGAGTGACCCATGGACTAACTCTCCATAGTCTAACAGCACAATGAATAGTATGTTTGGATGAAGATGATAGCATTTGGATAATAATTTCCATATGATTAGATATCTGTCAATAATACTGGAATTACAGATGTAACAAGTTTGGGAAAAGTGGCCTAGAAGTAAGCCTTACATCAACCAAGATAGGAAAATTTTGACAGAACTATGACTAGATCAAGACCTAACGGGTCTAAGATTTACAAGGATAGGAAATTAGACCAAAGTTTTTACATAAACTAGATTATATCTAAAAGATGAGTCGATGAGATTCTATCGGCGACGAGAACTGCTAGCATGAGTTCTTGATCCCGACAGTAGGCGTTCTATGTCCCTTATACGCCTGTCAGCTCTCACTTGTTGAGCTCGAAGTTCCCTAACTTCAGCTTGGGTTTCAATAAGTTCTCTCTGAAGAGCTACATTGCGGACCAGAGTCCTTTCATGAGTAGACTCTAGTTAGCGAATGTGGACAGTGTTAACGCCAGAGTTGGCGTCAATCTCCAAGACTCGATTGATAGTTGATTGACCCAGTATCGTGTTCCAAGAAATCCTACGAACCATGATGGGTAGGACTCTCTCAACAGAACCTCCCTCAGTGAGGTTGTAGAAGCTTCTGTCTCCATTGTAGGGGATAGGTTGACCCTATTCCTAACTCCACCTATTCAAGTTAGTGGCCCACAGAGGTGTGGGTCCTTGAAATGCGGGATGGGGGTTCAGGTTTGGGTTTTGAGCAGCTGGAGGTAGGTTGTTGACTTCAGGCTCCGAGTCAGAACTATCAGAAAAACCCTCAGCATGGTGATCATCCAAAGGGATTGGGTGATCATCTTCTGGTTCTTCCTCTAGCCATCCAGCGTTGCCTTGGTTTGGGAAGTATGGGTCGCCGTGGTGAAATCCAACCATTAAAATCTACGTGAGAAAAGGGATATAAGAAATAACTAAATAGACAAACTAACTAAGATAATTATAAGATGATCTTTATCAGTTGCTTCAATACTTGTTTAGTGCATACCAGTTATATGTAGTTAGGATAGGATAGACCTTAGAATGAGTGATCCTAACCCTAAGTCCATGACATCCTAGTACATATAACCTTAATGTATCCACTAAACAAGTATTAACATAATAATAAAAATCTGTTTAGTTCTCAGATAAGTAATTATAGTAAGACCAAATACCCCTATGGTATTTCTTTATGGTTGTGTTGGTAAGTTTTTAGACTTGTTGCCACATCACAACCATTCTTGGGCATATGCTAAACACTCCTTGGACCAACATAGTTGATCAGGCTATGCCACTCCCAAGACTGACCATATATCCCCAGGCTTACTTGTGATATTCAACAATCGTAATACTTTTGTTCTTGTCGTTGTGACACCGATTTTAGTTATGAATGCAGGCACGTATAGTTACTTAAATATTTTAGTATTTAAAAGTATAAAATCTTAGACAGAGTGTTTTAATCCCAATGTATTTATAATTAGTATATCTTTTATGGGTTGATATACTATATTCACTATAAACAATGCTCTGATACCAATCTGTCACACCCCAAAACCAAGAACGGCGAAAACGTTCAGGGGTGGAGGACGTCATGTGAAGTATCAAAACAGTGTAAAGTAGTAAACAAGAAACAACATCATCCATTGCATTAAAAGTAAAGTTTTAATACATGTGTGTTCTTTCATTGTAATAAGACACCAAAATATGTAATCAAAATAAAAGACGAGTCTTGTCTGTGCCCCGTCTTCTCAAAACCTGGTCGTCGTACCTGTCTACTGGTGACCTGAGAATACAAGTTATCTTGAAAGAGTAGATCAGCATAAAGCTGGTGAATTCATAAGTATTTAAGTGTCATTACTCTATTTTGGAAAGCTGTTATGAATGCTATGTAAAGTTTTGATTGAAACATTTGATATAAGTATGAAAACCCTAGAAAATCCCATATTTCCTACTAGTATAAAAGTAGTCTTCTACAAAGACCTGAATGTTTTGAAAGTAGTCTTCTACCAAGACTTGAATGTGTTGCTGTAACAAAGATGGTTTTTCCCCTGCATGACTACTATTAACAATATATAGTCTACCTCATCGTTTATGTGAACGTATCACAAAATAAAAGTAATAGGGAAAATATAGCCATATAAGTATTATCCTTTTGTATTAGGATAAACACAACATCGCGACTGCCGAAAAGTATTAACCTTGAACCTCCGTAGATGTTCATTTTCCTCTGTAGCTAACAACAGGTCGTAGGCATGGTTAGTCTCGTAAAGGTACCCCTAGTATAAGTATTAACCATAGGCATCCGTAGATGTTCATTACCTCTGTTACTAACAGGTGGGTGCCGGAATGGTTAGTCCCATATAGTATCCTTTTGTACTAGGATAGACAGAACTAACCTACACGTAAAGTATGTAATAGTATCTCATTGTATAGTATCTAGGTACAAGCATCCATGTAAGTGTATCCATGTAAGAGGATCCATGTAAGTATATCTCTGCATATAGCATTTACTATAGACTCATGAATGAACTGACTCTGGTGTGATTCCTTGTAATAGGAATAATGTTTTGTATCCCCTAAACTATCCCTATAATAATTTACTGGAATGTATTTGTGGTCCAAGAAGGTTTATACACCCTTGCTACTCAAGAGTGTGGGAACTGACTGAAGAATGAAAGTTGTCATATCAATACACACACACACACATATATATATATATATATGTGTGTGTGTGTGTGTGTGTGAACATAAGTGTATAGATATAGATTTGACCAAGGACATGAAAGAGGTTTTGTAAAACATTAAAGAGTTTTGAACAATAAATAACAATGACTTGATGTCATTTTATAAACATTTCAAAAGTAATTCATTTGATAACAAAACATTTTAAGAATAAAAACCATTTCATGTATCATATTTTGAAGCATGTGAAATCAGTTGGATGAAAACACAGTTATAAATCAGATATGATTGATTCTATAGCATGCTGTTTTCTACCTGTATTCCCCCCCCCCCCCCATTAAAGCATTTAAAATCATTGAAAACATTATTTAAGGGGTATGAACTCACCTGTAGATGGTGGTTTGGATGAACTGAACGATCTAGGATTGCTAAGTGTCAAGGGAAGACTTGTACACACTCAAAGATCCTAGTTAACATATAATCACACATATATGTATCCAATTAGTGTTTAAACTACTAATTGATAATGTTAAGACATCCTAGGACATGCTAAACACCTTATATAAGTGTTATAAGTCCTAAGGATTGCATCTAAGTTGTTGTAGGACAAAGCTATTGGGTTTAGGGTTCCAAAGAACCCCTTTCTTGAGTTTACTCCCCAAGAACCATAACCTAATGTGTTTACGGTCGTAAACCCTTGAGTTTATGTAACGCCTGTGTTTCCGGGCTTGCCATTTTTAGCAATGTAATAGTCT
This sequence comes from Lactuca serriola, assembly GCF_051521515.1. NCBI lineage: Eukaryota > Viridiplantae > Streptophyta > Magnoliopsida > Asterales > Asteraceae > Lactuca > Lactuca serriola. The sequence goes on along the minus strand of NC_136412.1, from coordinate 193,949,759 downwards.
AGGTTAACCTTTGTAACCCGTTTTGAAATAATAAAAGTGTATTATTTGAATATTATGTGTTTTGTGCTTAATTGCTTAATTATGTGGTTTGATTAGTTAAGAATAAAAATAAGCGTCAAAATTAAAGTGTGAGATAAGCCCGATATCTTTTCATAAAGTTGTAGTGGTCGAAACAAGGATTCCGGAGATATAAGGAATGCCGAAATCCGAGTTATAATGAAGAAGTTATGACCTGTCGAAGTTTCACGACAGAACCGGCACGACCCAGCGCGACCCAACGCGACGTAGATAGTGAATTTAAGGTAGATAGATATCTATCCTTAGTGATCTAAATGAGAATTGAAGATCTCATCGATAGTAGTGCAACGACGGAAAGACAGACGGAATCGGAGTTCAGATGAAGGAGTTATGAATTTCGAACGGAGTTTTCCTGTCCCGGCCTACTAAAGATAATATATAAGTAATATACTTATAATATATTAAAAATAAAGTCAAAATTAGCCAATGGAGTCTAAACGATAGTTGTAGAGCATAATATCACCTTCGCGGCGATATAAAGAACGTCGAAAACGGAGTTCGTATGCGAAAGTTATGAATTTCTGAAGTTCGGGGCGCGAAACCCCAAAACTGTCAGAGCCCACGACGTGGAACAAGGTTGCCACGACGTGGCAAGTGTCCTGTCACCTCCGGAAGGCCCCCAGATGCAACTTGGGATGACGCATGCAGTGACGACCAAGCCCACGACGTGGAACAAGGTTGCCACGACGTGGCAAGGGCCAAATTTGCCTTATAAATAGATTTGAAGGGCCAGCCGTTTAGGGTTGCTATTTTCTCTCCTCTCTCTCCTGTTTTGCATCGATTTGCGTGCCAGAAGTACCCCGAAGCCCCGGTAATATTCCCAAGTCCCGAAGCAAGTCCCGAGATCCCGAAGATCCCGAGAAGTGCGGTTCCCAAGCCGATGCTCTGCCCGCGAGAAGTTCGATTTTTGTAGAGATCTTCCAGATCTGCTGAGGATTACTACTTCTGCAAGCCATAGTGCTGTCTGATCATCTTCTGATCAAGTGAGTGTGTAGTTACTTTCTTCCAAATACAATAATACGAAGTATTTTAAATAAAATACGTGCTATGTGTATATATTTGGTTGTGTTATGTGTGAATGTGTATTCACTGTCTTCTATCTTATAGATCTGATTATTTCTCCATGAGATATGTGTTATGTGTGTGTGCCTCATCTGTTATGTGATATATGTGTCGATTAAAGCATGCTATACAGGTTTTCTTTAAACTATGTATACAAATGTATATTTTTATCTACTAATATGTTGGTTAGAACATGGGTAGATAGTTGGTGTGTAATAAACAGATGAGAGGCCTCGTTGTTGTTTGATTGAGTCATCTAGCGGAGTTTAGATGACGACCACCGGCTATTCTAGACAGTCTTGTGGAAACATTAGCAGGTTCGCCACCTGTAGGTGTTAATGAACTTGGGTGTTCATTCACTGTACTCCATCCCCCTCATGGTTGCCTTATTTGACTTATATTGCTGAGGTACCCCCGAAGCATGTGTTGTCGCGCCGATGAAATATTCTTAGACTAGGTCCCTTATGTTAGTTGAATTAGGGACATTAAAGTGAGAATAATGGGAATGGGTAATTGGGTTATTGTTGGTTGGTGAAAATTAAATATGATATTTATTGTGGGTTGAAAACCCTATATGCTCACCAGGCTCCCAAGCCTGACCCACTCAGTTTTAAATTGTATTACAGGAAGTGGCGGAAGGGCATGAGATGGATTATCCATCAAGTTGTTATGTTTACAAGTCTGCATATGTTTATATTTGTTATATGACTTGTAATGTATTCGTTTATGATTATTGGTCTGTATCGGAACATGACACCCCGAGTTTTGATTATAATGAAAATATATTTCTTTTATGAAATGCTTCGGTAAACATTGTTTTATCATGTTTTGTTTTTGGGAACAAATTCCGCAACTCTTTCAAATCAAAAGGATTTACTCTGAAAATATTTAAAAGCATAAATGAAAATCGGTCTTTTCTGGCCGAGATTTTGGGGATGTCACAGTTGGTATCAGAGCATTAGTTTAAGCGAACTAGGAATATTGTAGGATTTCTAGACTTAAACTTAGAATGCTAAGTGAAGTTTGAGATGTGTGTCTGTTGTGATTTAGACACGAGCACTAGTTTATTTTAGGAAAGTTGCCTAAAATGCTTTTATGTGCTAAATGTTATATGTTGCCATATATATGATATTATTTGTTCGGATCTATGGTCTGTTGCCGACCGGATCTAGAAACCTTATGTGTGTAGGATTCTAAGCGTACGTTTACGATATTAGAACTAGCATGTAAACGTTTCGGAGTGATAAGGATGATTTGAATATCTATCATGATTGAGGATCTAATTTCACCTTATTCGGTGTGTAGATCAAAATGGTGAGAACAAGAAGTGGAGTTGGAAATGCTGACGAAAACAGGAATCAACCACCAGTGATTGAGCCAATACCTGTCGTAGCAGCAGCACCTGAGCCAATAACCATGGCTGGTGTGCAATTGATGATTCAGACGATGTTGGATCGTCAGATGGATGAAACTAGACGGTTGCTTCAACAAAATCGTGAAGAACTGTCGATTCGTGTGGAAGAGCCTGAATTAAATGAAGGGCACTCAGAAGGAGGAAACTTCAGTGGGTCTGTTGGTCCAGCCAACCCACCGATAGTTAGGCAAGATAACCATGATGTAAGGAATGATGGAATGGGATGCAAGTACAAGGACTTTCTAACTTGCAAACCATCGACCTTCAACGGAAAGGAGGATCCGATTGGGGTTATGGATTGGATCTCCGAAATGGAGCTAGCCTTCATGACTTGTGGCTGTAGAGGTAAATTGCAGACTATCTATGCCGTGCGTCAGTTCCGAGGTGGAGCCGTTCGTTGGTGGAACACTCTAGGGAAGACTTTAAGCCCTAATGAGCCACTACAATTGTCATGGGCAGAGTTCTTGGCGCAGTTCAAGCGCAAGTTCTGCTCGGCTCAAAATCTATTGGAATTGGAGAACAAGTTTTTGGCATTGACGAAAGGCAGCATGTCAGTTGATGAATACACCGATAACTTCACCGATAAGATGGAGTTTGCCTTGCGTATCGTCCCAGACGAGCTGACAAAGGTGGACCGGTATGCAAAAGGACTCCCATGGGAGTACGAGGTGCCAGTACGTCAGGCACATACTCTAGAGGCAGCTATCTGGGCTGCCAAGTCTGTTGAGAACATGATTAAGGGGAGAACCACCGACAAAGTTGAGGTTGGTGAGAAGATAAAGTTTGAGGGAACATCTGGTTCCGGTAAGAAAGGCAAATTTTTGAAATCTGATTCGAAAAAGTTTGGAGGAAAAGGAGGCGAAGCAAAGTGTTGTGATAAGTGTAAGAAAAAGCACTTTGGGAAATGTAGCGAGGATGTAACCCGCTACAAGTGTGGAAAGGTTGGACATTTTTCCAATGAATGTCCGAACAACAAAAGGATGTGTTTTGGTTGTAATAAAGAGGGGCATATTTTGAAAGATTGTCCGAAGAAGAAGGAGGCAGCAAAGCCCAACATTCCACCAAAGCCGAAGGCAAGAGCCTTCCAGATGACACTTGAGGCTGCTAAAGATGAAGCTGATGTCGCTTCAGGTACCTTTCTCGTAAATGATTTACCTGCTCAAATTTTGTTTGATTCTGGAGCCAACTACTCCTTTATTTCGCATGAGTTTGGTAGAAAGCTAGCTTTGCCTATTGATAGACTAGATGATGCTTTATTAGTCGAAGTAGCTAGTGGCAAGTTTGTACCTGTTAGTCATCGTATGAAAAGCATCTTAATTGATCTGAATGGGAATAAGTTTCATGAGGAATTATTGCCCATCGATCTTAATGGTTTCGACATCGTCTTGGGAATGGATTGGCTTAGCGCCAATGATGCCGAAATTTTATGCAAGAAAAAGATAGTTAAAGTAAACCCGCCTGGAAAAGATTCGTTTATGGTGTATGGGGACAAACGGCGAGTGAATTCTAGGATCATTTCTCTAATGAAAGCCAGAAAGTGTTTGACCAAGGGATGTACATCATATTTAGCATTTGTGATTGATGCTAAGAAGGAAAAGAAGGTGATGCAGAGCATTCCAGTGGTGTGTGATTTTCCAGAAGTATTTCCCGAAGATCTTCCTGGATTACCACCTGATAGACAAGTGGAGTTCAGAATAGACTTGTTACCAGGAACCACACCAATAGCAAAAGCACCTTATCGATTAGCACCGACGGAGATGAAGGAGCTGATGATGCAACTTCAGGAGTTATTGGACAAAGGTTTCATTATACCTAGTTCATCGCCCTAGGGAGCTCCGGTGTTATTTGTGAAGAAGAAAGATGGAAGTATGAGAATGTGCATCGATTATAGAGAGCTGAACAAGGCAACAATAAAGAATAGATATCCGTTGCCGAGGATTGATGACCTGTTTGATCAATTGCAAGGTTCGAGCTATTTCTCGAAGATCGATCTTAGGTCAGGATATCATCAGCTGAAGGTAAGAGAGCAAGATATCGAGAAGACTGCGTTCAGAACTAGATATGGACACTACGAGTTCTTGGTTATGTCGTTTGGACTAACCAATGCTCCGGCAGCGTTCATGGATTTGATGAATAGGGTTTGTAATCCTTTCCTTGATAAATCCGTGATAGTGTTTATAGACGACATTCTGATTTACTCGAAAAGCCAGGAGGAGCATGGCAGGCACTTGCGAGAAGTGTTAGAAGTTTTGAAGAAGGAGAAGCTTTATGCGAAGTTCTCCAAATGTGATTTTTGGATTCGTGAGGTCCAATTCTTGGGTCACGTGGTCAACCAAGAAGGGATAATGGTTGATCCAGCGAAGATCGAAGCTGTGACGAAGTGGGAACAACCGAAAAGTCCCACGGAGATTCGAAGCTTTTTAGGATTAGCCAGATATTACTGGAGGTTTATCCAAGGTTTTTCTTCGATTGCTACTCCATTAACAGCTTTGACCCACAAAGGAGCTACTTATTCTTGGAGTGAGAAGCATAAAGAAGCATTCGAGAAGTTAAAGAAGAAGCTATGCGAGGCACCGATACTTTCTCTACCCGATGGAGTTGAAGACTTCGCTGTTTATAGCGATGCGTCTGGTGTTGGATTGGGTTGTGTTTTGACCCAAAGAGAAAAGGTGATAGCATATGCGTCTCGACAGCTGAAAGAGCATGAAAAGAATTACCCGACTCATGATTTGGAGTTGGCAGCGGTAGTTTTCGCTCTGAAAATATGGAGGCATTACCTCTATGGCACGAAGTGCAAACTTTTCACTGATCATAAGAGTCTCCAATACCTCTTTAATCAGAAAGAATTGAATATGAGGCAACGACGCTGGCTAGAATTACTTAAAGACTACGACTGCGAGATACTTTACCACCCCGGTAAAGCTAACGTTGTTGCTGATGCTCTCAGTCGGAAGGTCAATCTTGAAAGGAAGAGGCCAAGAGCATTGAGAATTGAAGTTGTCTCGACCATTGTGGAAAGTATAAAGAAAGCTCAAGAGGAAGCTTCTGAGAAAAATGACCGAAAGGAGGAACGTTTGGGTAAAACGTTGGTGTTTGGTACTAACGGTCATGGACTGAAGGTATTCCAAGATCGTATTTGGGTACCTAAGTCAGGAGGAATTAGGGATCTTCTGATGGAAGAAGCTCACAAAACCATGTACTCAATTCATCCGGTAGCACTAAAATGTATAGGGACCTGAAACCCTACTACTGGTGGCCGACGATGAAGCTTGATGTTGCAAAGTATGTGGCCGAGTGTGTGACTTGTGCGAGAGTCAAGACACAACATCAGAAACCTTACGGGAGTTTAGAACCATTGCATGTGCCTATGGGTAAGTGGGAAGACATTGATATGGATTTTGTCACTAAACTGCCCAGAACAAAGAATGGTCACGACATGATTTGGGTGGTCGTTGATCGATTCACTAAGAGTGCGCATTTCATAGCGGCCAGGGAGAAATGGTCTATGGAAAAGCTTGCAAATTCTTACGTGAAGGAAATTGTGAGGCTTCACGGTGTTCCGTTAACGATTGTATCGGATCGTGATAGCCGTTTCACCTCAAGGTTTTGGAAAAGTCTACAAGAGGAAATGGGTACCAAGTTATGTTTAAGCACAGCTTACCATCCGCAGACTAATGGTCAGAGTGAAAGAACAATACAAACACTTGAAGATATGCTGAGAGCATGTACCTTGGAATTCCTAGGTAATTGGGATGAACATTTACCGTTGGTAGAATTTTCCTATAATAATAGTTTTCACTCGAGCATTAAGATGGCACCTTATCAAGCTTTGTATGGACAGAAGTGTCGTACGCCATCTTGTTCGCTTGAGGCTGGGGAAAAGCAGTTTATGGGACCGGAGATGGTTCATCAAACTGCTGAAAAGTTGAAAATAATTAGGGAAAGAATGTTAGCAGCTCAAGATCGTCAAAAGAGCTACGCTGACAAGAAGCGAAGACCGATGACTTTTGAGGTTGGAGATTCGGTTTTGCTTAAAGTCTCGCCGTGGAAGGGACTTATAAGATTTGGTAAAAGGGGAAAGTTGAGTCCAAGGTTTATTGGACCATTTAAAGTCCTTCAGAGGATTGGGAACCAAGCTTACAAGCTCGAATTACCCGAAGAACTGAATGGAATTCACAACACCTTTCATGTGTGTTATTTGAGGAAGTTCACGGGAGAAGTTCCTGATATAATTCCAATTTCTGAATTGAGAATTGATGAGAACAAAAGGTTGATTGAAGAACCAGAGGCAATTGTTGACCGCAAGACTAAGAAGTTGCGACGCAAAATGGTTGGGTTAGTGCTTGTCCGATGGAAACACACGAATGGGCCGAATCTCACCTGGGAGACGGAGAGTGACATGTTGAGTCGCTATCCGCATTTGTTTGTCGATGTGTGATTCCGAGGACGGAATCATTCTAAGGTGGAGAGAATTGTAACGCCTGTGTTTCCGGGTTTGCCATTTTTAGCAATGTAATAGTCTAGGTTAACCTTTGTAACCCGTTTTGAAATAATAAAATTGTATTATTTGAATATTATGTGTTTTGTGCTTAATTGCTTAATTATGTGGTTTGATTAATTAAGAATAAAAATAAGCGTCAAAATTAAAGTGTGAGATAAGCCCGATATCTTTTCATAAAGTTGTAGTGGTCGAAACAAGGATTCCGGAGATATAAGGAATGCCGAAATCCGAGTTATAACGAAGAAGTTATGACCTGTCGAAGTTTCACGACAGAACCGGCACGACCCAGCGCGACCCAGCGCGACGTAGATAGTGAATTTAAGGTAGATAGATATCTATCCTTAGTGATCTAAATGAGAATTGAAGATCTCATCGATAGTAGTGCAACGACGGAAAGGCAGACGGAATCGGAGTTCAGATGAAGGAGTTATGAATTTCGAACGGAGTTTTCCTGTCCCGGCCTACTAAAGATAATATATAAGTAATATACTTATAATATATTAAAAATAAAGTCAAAATTAGCCAATGGAGTCTAAACGATAGTTGTAGAGCATAATATCACCTTCGCGGCGATATAAAGAACGTCGAAAACGGAGTTCGTATGCGAAAGTTATGAATTTCTGAAGTTCGGGGCGCGAAACCCCAAAACTGTCAGAGCCCACGACGTGGAACAAGGTTGCCACGACGTGGCAAGTGTCCTGTCACCTCCGGAAGGCCCCCAGATGCAACTTGGGATGACGCATGCAGTGACGACCAAGCCCACGACGTGGAACAAGGTTGCCACGACGTGGCAAGGGCCAAATTTGCCTTATAAATAGATTTGAAGGGCCAGCCGTTTAGGGTTGCTATTTTCTCTCCTCTCTCTCCTGTTTTGCATCGATTTGCGTGCCAGAAGTACCCCGAAGCCCCGGTAATATTCCCAAGTCCCGAAGCAAGTCCCGAGATCCCGAAGATCCCGAGAAGTACGGTTCCCGAGCCGAAGCTCTGCCCGCGAGAAGTTCGATTTTTGTAGAGATCTTCCAGATCTGCTGAGGATTACTACTTCTGCAAGCCATAGTGCTGTCTGATCATCTTCTGATCAAGTGAGTGTGTAGTTACTTTCTTCCAAATACAATAATACGAAGTATTTTAAATAAAATACGTGCTATGTGTATATATTTGGTTGTGTTATGTATGAATGTGTATTCACTCTCTTCTATCTTATAGATCTGATTATTTCTCCATGAGATATGTGTTATGTGTGTGTGCCTCATCTGTTATGTGATATATGTGTCGATTAAAGCATGCTATACAGGTTTTCTTTAAACTATGTATACAAATGTATATTTTTATCTACTAATATGTTGGTTAGAACATGGGTAGATAGTTGGTGTGTAATAAACAGATGAGAGGCCTCGTTGTTGTTTGATTGAGTCATCTAGCGGAGTTTAGATGACGACCACTGGCTATTCTAGACAGTCTTGTGGAAACATTAGGAGGTTCGCCACCTGTAGGTGTTAATGAACTTGGGTGTTCATTCGCTGTACTCCATCCCCCTCATGGTTGCCTTATTTGACTTATATTGCTGAGGTACCACCGAAGCATGTGTTGTCGCCCCGATGAAATATTCTTAGACTAGGTCCCTTATGTTAGTTGAATTAGGGACATTAAAGTGAGAATAACAGGAATGGGTAATTGGGTTATTGTTGGTTGGTGAAAATTAAATATGATATTTATTGTGGGTTGAAAACCCTATATGCTCACCAGGCTCCCAAGCCTGACCCACTCAGTTTTAAATTGTATTACAGGAAGTGGCGGAAGGGCATGAGATGGATGATCCATCAAGTTGTTTTGTTTACAAGTGTGCATATGTTTATATTTGTTATATGACTTGTAATGTATTCGTTTATGCTTATTGGTCTGTATCGGAACATGACACCCCGAGTTTTGATTATAATGAAAATACATTTCTTTTATGAAATGCTTCGGTAAACATTGTTTTATCATGTTTTGTTTTTGGGAACAAATTTCGCAACTCTTTCAAATCAAAAGGATTTACTCTGAAAATATTTAAAAGCATAAATGAAAATCAGTCTTTTCTGGCCGAGATTTTGGGGATGTCACAGTTTACGGCCGTAATCTCCTAAGCTCTTGATCATTTGATGGTCTGAAGCCTTACATGTCCCTTAGAAGTATTTCTACTTGATGGTTTAATCCTTGGAAGAGATTAGGGCACCATTTCCCTCCTTTGAGGAGTTCACGGCCCTAAGACCAATTCCCTTAGGGTTTACGGCCATAATCTCTTATGGACATGGTATTTTTATGCTTTCAAGTCCTATACACATTAAGGTATGAGTCTAGGCTAGTTTCACAAGGAAATGAAGGGACTAGGGCACACTTTTGGCCCTTAAAGAAGGGTTTACGGTCCAAGGTGTTCTTGGGCCGTAAACTCTTTGATCTTGTTGTTTCCTTGTGATTTCTTGATGTTTAGACATATAACAATCCCTATTATACTCTAAGATAGAAGCACTTACGATTTGGGATGAAAGGCTGAAGATCCTTGAGAGAGAATCGGGTTTTTCTCTAGTTGGAAATGGAACAAATGAATAAATATGGCTAAGGGCCATATATATACCCTTGGGGTTTTCGACCGCAAACTCCATGTTTGGGTCGTAAATTCCAATTTCTTGGAGTATGAAATGTTATTGTTGCACAATAACCCTAGGGCATCCCCTCTCCTGGCATCTCCTAAAGTGTTAATCAAAGAATACTCAAACTTAACCCAAATAGTCTAAAAATTAACAGTAACTGTTCCGACTTCTATTGACTTGGTATGTTGTAAAGAATGGAAATTTCGGGTTGTCACTTTGGAGTAAGAGGGTTTTTAGACAAAGAGACTTATACACCTATTGTAGACCTTTGTACGTTTTTCAAGCAACTTTGTTCCAGAACATTGAAGGTGGAGGATATGAGGAAAGCAAAAGTAGACATTATTGCAATCTTGTGCAAGTTAGAATTGAATTATCCTCCAACGTTTTTTGACATTATGGTTCATTTACTTTTGCATTTACCTGATGAAGCGATTGTCGGAGGCCCGATATGTATGAGATGGATGTATCCCTTCGAGAGGTATATGAAAAAACTAAAAAACTATGTCAGAAACAAGGCGAGGCCAGAAGGTTCTATAGTTGAGGGTTATGTTGCTGAAGAAGCTTTATCATTTTGTTCTATGTACCTTCGAGATGTAAAGAATCATCTGGAAAGAAATGAAGATGTTGTCATTGAAAAAACAAAGTTTTGGATGGTTGAGTCTAAATATCGACCGACCAGCACAACTCAAATCAAAACTCTTAATTTAACGGAAATACATAACATGGAATGGTTTTTATTGAATAGCTATGAAGAAGTCACATAGTATATCAAGTAACTAATCTTATCTCTAACTTTCATCCTTAATTTCTTTTAATCTTTTTAAATCTATATCCTTTGGTCATTAACATAGGAAATTCAAATCTGAACATCCCCAAGGTGATGAAAAGAGAGAATTTCATAATTGGTTCCGTGAAAAGGTAATATAAATTAATAAATAGATTTATTTCATTGATCTAACGAGTACATAATACATATTACTTTATAATTGCTAGGTTCATCAAATGAAAATAGAAAACTCTCCAGAATTCCACAAAGAGTTGTCGGCTCTTGCAACGGGTCTGCAAATGAATGCTTATTCTTACACCGAATGCATAGTCAATGATGTTAGGTTTATGGTACTTAGTTGTGACGCACAACGTACAACACAAAACTCTGGGGTTTTAGCGGTGGGTGAGAAAGGCGAGAAATATTATGGCCAGTTAGAAGAGATTATATAGTTGAGGTATACACATGATTATTCAACTGTACTATTTCGTTGCAAGTGGTTTGATACTCAAACAGGAGTTATTACTAGTGATAATTTCACCAGTATCGACACACGACGCGAAGAATACAAAGATGATCAACTCATATATGCTTCACAAGCCAAACAAGTGTTCTACATTAGAGAGCCAAACAATAACCATCGGTGTGTTGTCGAGCATGTTAACCATCGAAGTATTTGGGATCTACCATCGAACGATGACCGTGTCCAAAATGTTGACAATGGCTCACATGAAAATGTAGACAATGTAGATGTACTTCAAAATATCTCTTCATCCGATGCTCCACTTTTTTATCAATTTCAGCATGTACTTTCAAAACATTCCTATAGTCATTTTTGATGTATAAAGTGCAACTGAAGTTCCTCCACCAACTAGTAGAGTCAATGATGTTTCTAATTGCGAGACTGATTACGATGAGACCGATTCTGATTATGATACCGAAGAAGACACTGAAGGATATGAGGAAGATTCTAATTAGAATAGTTCTTATGTAATACGTGTTTGTAATATGAACTTTATTTGGATTTCTTGTTTAAATAAAAATGTTTATTCCTATGTAAATGTTTATTTCTATGTAATGTGTATTTGTAATAAAAATTCTATTTGTATATCTTATAATTTTTCAGGAAATGATGACAATATGGCTTTTGTTTATGTATAACACGGCTGTTGTTATAGGTCGTGGACACGTGGGTGATGGAGCTGAGGACCCACCTCTCCCAAGTAGTAGAGGTGTTGGTCATCACGAGCAGCACGATAAGTCTTATTACGAAATTTTATTTACTATTTTTGTTCAGTTATTATAAATTAAATACCGTTTCTAATAATTTTTAATTACATTTGTAGTTGAGCAACCTACACGAAGGAAAGTTCGAGGCAAAGCGAAAAATATAAAGCTTGAAAAAACGATCTTACGGAACCAGGGCAAACTGATTAGCATGGAATATGATAGGGATATCACATTTGATCCCGTAGGAGAGCCGAAAGACATGTTTTCCCGAGAAGATGGAAAAACAATGTGGCACATGGTCCCTTTTGATAAATGGACTTGGAAAAAAGTTTCCCCTGCAATACAGGACACTGTATTACAATATTTAGCGGTAATTATTTATTTAAATATATTTTATAGGGTTTAGGTCATTTTTGGTCACTTAACTTTTGGTTTTGTGCTTATTTGGTCACTTAACTATTTTTAAGTTTTAAAAGGTCATCAAACTTTTGATTTTGTGCTCATTTAGTCACTTAACTTTTGGTTTGATCACATTTAGTCTCTTAACTTTTAGATTTGTGCTCATTTAGTCACCTAACTTTTAAAATTTTGCTCATTTAGTCACCAAACTTTTAAAAAAATATAAAAGTTTAGTGACCAAATGAGCACAATTTTAAAAGTTAGGTGACTAAATGTGACCAAACCAAAAGTTAAGTGACTAAATGAGCACAAATGCAATAGTTTGATGACCTTTTGAAACTTAAAAAAAGTTAAGTGACCAAATGAGCACAAAACCAAAAGTTAAGTGATCAAAAATGACCTAAAACCTATTTTATATGGTTAACTATAATTGTTTTTTACTTGGTTAACTTTTTTTTGTAGACAAAGTTTGATTTGGATCAGATGTACTGAGATGTACAAGCTAACATGTTGACAGAGAGTTTTCAAGCAGCTTTGTTAAAAGGTTATCGAGAACGTAAAGTTGACGCAAAAGAATATTTTATATCAGTCGAAGGGTATGAAGATATACCGGGAGCATTAGCCAACCCTCCAAAGGGTATGGAAGTTGAAAACTAGAAGAAAGCAGTTTACTATTTCCAAACAGACGAACACAGAATTACTTCTGAAAGGAACAAAAAAAAATTCGTGAAATGCAAACAAATGTGAATCATGGGGGGTCGAGCTCGTATAGCAGTACTTGCTATAAGAAGGTAATGTACGATACATGTAATTATTTATTTAAAATATAATCTAATTTTTAAAGTTAAACAGAACCTGAAGAGAGTGGAAACGTTTCGCAAAGCTCATACCGATAAGAATGATATATTTGTTACTGCTGAGGTGGAACAACAATATGTAAGTATTTAATTATAATTTTATCATATAATTAAATGTTTATTTATACTTAAATGTTACTCACTTTTAGGAGTTACAGAATCGGTTAGTTGAAGAGTTGTTAGAACAAACTCAAGGTGAAAGTGAGTTAACACCCGCTCAAGAAAGAGATGCATTTGAGAAAGCATTAGGAGAGTGACGTGACCATATTAGAGGCATTGGCCTTAAACCATCTGCTCTCCCGCCGATTCCACAGCCTTCGCAACCATCACAGGTACTTTGGTTTTTTGTCTTAGTTTAAAAATAGCAATCTACTTTAGCATCGTAAAATGTATGTTGATTTGGTAATTTTGGTTTTGTGGTGATTATTTGCTAAAAAGTTTGGTAATTAGGTTTTTGTCCCAAGTACAAAAAATAACAACGTACTTTGGTAATTTTGGTTTTGTGGTGATTATTTAACTTATAAGTTTATATATGTTGTTATTAATTATGTAGTTGGAAAATCTTCGTGCAATGCTAAATGACTCGGCATGTAGGGATGAGCTGTATTCGTTTTTTCAATCCCAAAATAATCGAGGAAACAATGGGAACGAAGATGATGGTATGTAGGCCAGGATGAGTTTTATTTGCATACGTTTTGCTACTTGGTAAATTCTAAAACTTTGGTTGTTTTTTGTAATTACCGGCGACACTAATATCGGGCGACATTATTACATTTTATATTTAATCGGATATTATGACTTTTGATATTTAATTAATTATAATCGGATGTTTGTTTTGTAATTAGCGCCAACACTATTATTTTTGATATTTAATCGAATGTTGTTATGTAATTACCGAGTACATTATTATCGGCAACCAAAATCGTTAATTACAAAAAAAAAAATATAAAAAAATGAAAATTGTAATTACCGGCGACAGACTTATTACCGGCGACATAGTCATTAGTGGCGACACACCTCATTATCGTCGACATGGTCAGTAGTGGCGACATCTATCATTAGCGGCGACAAGTTTATCAATAGCGACGAAGTAATAGTGGCGACTTATTACCGACGACAGGTTGCAGCTATTATTATTACCGGCGACAACTTGAGTTATTACTGGCGACTTTTGTCGCCGCTAATGATCTAATTATAATGTAATTGATCAGAGATAAACTTTTAAACTTAAAATTGCTTATTTGAGTTTTTGGGACCGAATTTGCAACAATGATTTTAAAAGTGTTTAGTTTTTTAAAAGAAAGCACTATTGTTTTAGCTCATAGGAGAATGTCTCATCTGACATTTAATAGATAAAGTTCAACGAGCACTGAATTGTTTTAAGAGAAAATGTAAACTCTTTTAATATAAATTGATTAACAAGTATATATTATTTTAGAAATGATATATTTTATTGAACTTTTATAATATAATGTATTGTAAAAAGAAAAATTAACAAAATTATATGAAAAATGAAATAATCATAATAATGCATATGTTACTTTATAATTAGTATTTTAGAATATTTTATTGTTATGATTATTCTCTTTGTTAAACTATGTATTGTTTTTAGATTTTATACAACAACAATGCGACGACAGTAATAAACTGCCTCTAATCATGAACATGAGCAATCAAACATCAAACCTTTCTTTCTGCCGTAACTCAAGTCTCACACCATTCTAATGACCACTTTCGTTATAAGTACCACAAGACATTCAAACTTTCTTTCTTCAACCAAAATGAGAGTCACCATGAAATCTTCTTCATTAATCAAACCGGCCGAACCAACTTGGACCGGTAGGCTTCCACTATCCGAACTAGACCAGACTGGCATGAACACACATGTTCTTACCATTTATTTCTACACAAAACCCTCTCAGGACTGGGACACTGTCCTACAAACCCTAAAAGCTTCCCTCACCACCACACTTGTTCATTTTTACCCTTTAGCCAGCCGGCTTTCTTCCATTGCCGGTGGTCGCCTGGAGCTGGACTGCAATGCAGCAGGTGTTCAGTTCATCGAAGCTTATTCCGACGTAAAACTAGCTGACTTAGATGATTTCGTGCAATCTCCAATATTTCACCACCTTATTCCTTCCGTAGATTATCGGCATACACCCCTTGAAGAAATCCCATTATTGCTTTTGCAAGCTACAAAATTTATGTGTGGAGGTTGGTCTTTAGGGTTTTGTATATCACATGTTGTTGTTGATGGACAAAGCGCTCTTCATTTTCTGTCTGAATGGGCTAGACTCTGTCGTGGTGAGCCGCTGGATTCACCACCTCATCTCGATAGAAAATGTTTGCACGCTGGTGAGCCTCCGACCACATATTCAAGCATCGAACAACATGTACAGTTTCGTCCTCCACCGATTCTTTTAGGTCAATCAAGTAATGTAAATGAACGTACGAAGGAAACCACTGTAGCAATGCTAAAACTAACTGACACGCTTGTCGAAAAACTACGAAATAAAGCTAACAAAAGTCTGAAAACTGAAACGGACCGTGGGTTTACACGGTACGAGGTTGTAACTGCACATGCATGGCGAACAGCATGCAAGGCTCGTAATCTACAACCTGAGCAGCCAACTGCAGTAGGCATATGTATTGATGTTCGAAGCAGAATGAAGCCGCCGTTGCCGGAAAAGTACTTTGGAAACGCCATTATAGACGTGATTGCCACTGGGACTTCTGGTGAGTTACTTTCGGAGACATTAGGGTATGTTTCAAATAAGATAAGGGACTCGATCGAGAAGGTTAACGATGAGTATGTGAATTCAGTGATTGATTTCTTGAAAAATCAAGAAGATTTATCAAAGTTCCAAGATTTGCAACGATCCGAGGACGGTGAAGGGCCGTTTTATGGGAACCCGAATCTGGGAGTTGTAAGCTGGTTAACACTGCCGATGTATGGTGTTGATTTCGGGTGGGGGAAGGAGTTATTTACAGGTCCAGGAACCGATGATGCTGATGATGGTGACTTTTTAATTCTACGAGGGGAAGAGGGAGGTGGATCACTGGTTGTAGCATTGTGTTTGCAAGTGAGACACATGGATGATTTCAAAAGGGTGTTCTATCAAAGCATTGAAGATTGAAATTGCTTCTTTATTCCATTTTATTATATTTGTTTGGAAACATATTTTTTACTAAAAGTTTAAAATATTTTAATAATAATAATAAAGGAAAAAAAATTACGAAAAAAAATAAATTGTTTTTTTAACGCAAGAATTCAGCTAGAAGCTAGACTAATTACAAAGAGGGTAATTAGCGATTTTGTGAGTAACAGTCAAGATCTAGCCACCGAGGTGAAACTTTGGGTTTTCAACAAGATCAAAATTAGATGTAGAAAGGAAAAATTGTTGAATGGGTAGACGTGAAAATTAGATGGAGAAAGGAAATTTTGTTGAATGGATAGACTTGGTGTAATTGTCCGACTAGAGAATATTTGAACTTGTTGTAATTTTAGCTACCGGCTAGCCCGGTTTCTTATGAAATCTTCCTGTTGTTAAAAATAGTTACAAAGAGGGTATAACGGGTTATCATTTATCAACCCATAAATCCAAGATTAACTCCGCAAGAAATTACGGTAAAAGTTAAATTACCCACTCATGTACATATTAAGGAAATGTTTGGAAACATTAGTTTGGTAGTTGGGTAGTAAGGGTGTAATTGAGTAGAGTACATACTTCCAAGTTTGAAATTCGGCTCTATTAAAAACTCAACTTCTATCCTTAAATTCAAGCTAGGGTTCGAGCTTGGTAAAGTAATCGACACTTTTGAGCTCAACTCGAACCTTAAATTCAAGCTCGGACTTGAGCTTGATAAACTACTCGATTTGGTTAGTTATTAAAGAAACAAAATTAAATTGCAATAGAAAAAATGATTACGCTAATGAACACGGCTCAACTCGGTTCGATTATGTAAAATTTGAATTAAATAAAGGATACAATATAAATATAATTACGCTCGTCTTGAACCGAGTCAATTTTAAGTATTTTCTGATTCGGTCTCTAGTATCTCATAAGTCGTTTGACTTGATTGCACCTCTCATTAGTAGTTGGTAGTTGGTAGTTGTTAGCTTGTAGCTAATAGCTGAAAGTTCGAAGTTTTAGTTTTTATTTGTCTAGTGGTTTGGCAAAAATAGTTATATGCTTTTGTAGTATGTAAAATGATAAACAGCATAAAAGCTAAAAGCTAAAACTTTTCAAAAGCTACATGAAATAGCTTTTGTATTATGAGTTTTTTGTTTGAATTAAAATCTTTAAGCTATTACCCCAAAACAAAGTTTTGTCTTTAATTCAAGCTTCTTTATAACATCCCAAAATCAAGGTAAAATTATCATTTTTCAAAAATCAAACCACAAACCATAAATGTTTACAAAACTTAGTTTCCAAAAGTCAAAATCACGAATAAGAAAATCCTAAAATCAAATCTCATATAAACTGAAGGATTTACAAGATCAAGCCTTCGCCTTATCCCGATCATCTGATGTACCTGAAACATAAAACGTATATTATAAGCCAAAGCTTAGTGAGTTCCCCCAAAGTACCGTACACAACCAAACAAATAACATCATACAAATATGAGCCTTCAGCCTGACTAGACCGCCTCGCATGGCCTATAACCTACATGGACCACTCTCAGGGACTTCGGCCTAACCGGTCCGCCTCTCGGGCCTTCACCTATCCAGACCACCCCATGTATTTTAGTCTTCAACACAAAGCAGGATCGCCTCAAGCCAACAAAACATAACATGTCGACATACACAATAACAATCAATAACCAGCAAGTACATATAATCAAACTGGTCTACCAATCTAACACATTCTCACTGAACACATGTAATCATACAGATCTACTTGTTGATCATATAACTAGCACAATATCTATCAAATATACCAGGATACATAATCCATTGGGCAGGCATTGGTGCATTCGACCCACAAGTACAGTGAGGAAAAACTTACCTCGCAGTCTGAAATATATTTAAACAAATCACAACTCCAACTATTGATTCTACAGGTCACCTATACAGCAAGCAACGATCTAATCTCAAACTACTATTTAAAATACCCAAAATACCCCTAAGTCAAACTTGGTCAAACTTCTGGTCAAATTCAATGTCAAAAAGTCAAAGATTACATCTAGGTTGAGTACACCTTGCGTACTCCCCTCTACGCCTAGCATAGAGGGTGCCTCTCAAGTCACGAGTTCAAAACCTGGTACGCGCAGCGTACTAGAGCTAAATTTCCAATTATCCATTAAGTTCTTATTTCATTAAGCCAAAGTACCAAACTTTAGATCCAGGTAAAAAATGACGTCTTAATAGATAAAGTCTGTTACTTTATCCATTTGCATGCATACAAGAGGGTAAGAACTCATACCCTTGGTCTAAAAGTCATCCAAAGTTCCAAAACTCAGGCATGGCTTAATAAGGATGCCAAATCTCTCATTTTTATGAATCTATGAGCTCTAAACTACTGATAACTATATTTCAAGGACATGGAGTAGCTCATACTCCACTAGATCAAACTATAGGACCAAAAGTGTACACAAACTCTATACTAGTAAGATCTAAGCAAATAACTCATCAAAATCTAAACGTTATACTTCCAAAAAATGCTTGATGGTGAGATAGTTCTGGATGTAAGTAGTATTGTGCTTCCAAGATGACTTTCATTCCTTCTTCGTCCTACAATAACACCAAAAACGCACTATAAAGCTCAAAGTTCCCACACAATAGATTAGGGTTTGTAAAGGGACGATTTGGGAGATGGAGTGTGATATCTCGGAATTAGGTCAAATACTATGAACGGTCAAGTTCACAGTAAACCTCTTGTTAATTTGATTCGTTGAGTTTAGTGCATCTTATATGAAATAAATGAGTTCATTTCAGCTATTATAACATACCATATGATATATTACTTCCAAACGTGTAAATTGACAAATGGATCAAACAGCTCAAACTGCAACCCTAGCAATGCGCATGAGAAACTGAAATTTCGTATTAAGCAGTTGTGAGCAACACAAACATTCTAGTCTCGTAGCACATGTTTCCCTGTTTCCAAAAATATAAAGAACATAAAAAACGGAGTTCGTATGCAAAAGATACAACTGTTTTAAGAATCCAAACCAGTATAATACTGACTTTCTTAAAATTGCTAAAAATCTTTTCTATCCGTTGAGGGACTTGTACTCCTCAAATGGAATTTCCGAAAGCATTTTTGGACTCAGTCAATAGTCTATTATTTAATTTCATACTATAAACATTTTTGACAAAAATATTTGAAAAATTCGAAAAACCGGACTCCAAGTTCAATTAAACGCAAACCTTTAAACATGATTTCCCGGAGTTCTACAACTTGAAAAATTAATTCGTCTGGGTTTTTAAAATCCTTGTAACCAAAACCGTTATTCTTCATTTTCTGAAAAATTATTTTCAAAAAAGAATTATAAAATTATGAAAGAATTAGTTTTGTAAATGGTTTGAGACCTATAAATATGTTTGTATACATATGTTATTCAGGTTTCCCAAATAATAATAGTCAATCATGTAATCGCAATGTATATATAGGTTATGTAATTATATATATATATATATATATATATATATATATATATATATATATATATATATATATATATATGGCATAAGGAATATACATTACAGCCCTATATAAGCTTGCCTACAAATCAAACACCGTGTTCGAGTGTGTGTGGTCATAAAAATCAGAAGTGACGAGGGAGGAGCTGAGACGAGGAGATGGGAGCGAATTCAAAGTAGGAAACACAATTTGAGGTCATTTGGTTGAAAGGAAAATATATGCACAGGGCATAAACTAAGCATACATAGGTTCTCAATCCCACTGTGTTGTTGTGTGGTCGCCGATGGCGGCAGCGCTGACCATTAGAGAGGGAAACGACGACGCTCAACCGGAAGTCACCGGATAAGGTGCCTTTTTCTAATTTGTGAAATTTCATTGATTGTCGATTTAACATAAACCTCAATTAACAAACTCCCTTCCTAACCTAAAAGCTTTTTTTCTTATTTGTGGTTTTGATCCACCAGGTCAGTAACGACGATATGACTTGAATTGAAGAAATTGTAATAATGTTGGCGAAAGAGGACTACAGATGGTTGGGGAATGATTCAATTGTGAACCTTTCTGATTTTTCCCTTTGATTCTTGTTTTATTTGCATCGATCTAGTATTAGTGGAAATCTGTAATCGTCAATTGAAAATTCAAGGGTCAATTACCTTCATCCATTGAAGTCATCAATTGTAAGTTGTGACAATTGATACAAATTTTTCTATTTGTGTGTCAATTCTCCCTTTAGAAAACATGGGCTTTCTCTATTTCAGTTAAGGAAAGTGAGAATTCTTTCAATTTATCAATACCAACATTCCTATTGCAGGTAGTCTTTCAGTCTCTTCATTTCCTTTTACTCCTTTTGATGATGCTAATGCATTTTGGCATTGTGTAGGATTGGGTAGGATAGAGAAAGACAGTATTTGGGTCACAATTATGGTGGAATTGGGAAGTGGATGAAACATTGTATCAAGGGTGGAAACAACTTATTAAAGATCTTTGTGCAAATATATTAAAGTCATGACACATTGCAATCCTTGTCTAGCTCCGGTAAGTAATCATTTTTCTTTATTAAAAAACACTTGTAAGGGCATTCATGTCTTTTGAAGATTTTTATTGATACATATCATATGGATAGATATCCAAATGCAAGGAGAAAGCTATTTGAAGAGGCAAAAACTTGGACATTTTAGTAAAAGACGAGTTAGACATTTTACCATGATTATTGTATTTTAAGGAATTATCATACAAAGATTTTATTGCTAACATTTAGCTATAGTGTTGGTCTTAATGAATGGCTTCCATGTGGATATAAGTTGCTCCAGTAATTACATATGAAGGTTCCAATTTTCTCAAAACCTCACTGATTTTTTTTTGCATGTCATTGTTGTGGCAGATAATATATCGCTTCAAGAGGAAAGGTAAAAAGGGAAAACAATCCTTACCAATGAGCAAGAGGGGCAATAGGGGTAATTTGGGGACTACTATGAAACTCGAGGCAGGAAGGGTAAAAAGGAAAAACAGACATCATTGGGTATAATGTTCATCACTCTTGTTTGGTAGATTTAGAAGTTTATTGTCATTAGTTATAAGGATTTAGTAACTTTATATATAGTGTTGTCCTATTTTTGGCATTTTTGTTTCAGCTTGAAATATGTACTTGAACCAATCTTCTTATTAACATAATAATACTTTCAACAATAGCATTGTCATTTCATTTTATACACATAATAGCATCGTACTTTCAGTTTTTACACATAATATCCGCATACTTTCATTTTTTACACATAATACCACCGTACTTCCTTTTTTTACACGTTATAACATTGTACTTTCAATTTTTACACATAATATCCACGTACTTGTATTTTTTACACATAATTGCATCGTAATTTCATTTTTTACACGTAATATCCCCATACTTTCGTTTTCTACACATAATAGCATCGTACTTTCATTTTTTACTCATAATACCCTCATACTTTTGTTTTATATATATAATAATATCATACTTTCAGTTTTTACACATAATATCCCTGTACTTCCGTGTTTTTAACATAATACCCCCTACTTTCATTTTTACACATAATTACGTCGTACTTTCAGTTTTTACATATAATACCCCCATACCTTTGTTTTCTACACATAATAACATCAAACTTTCAGTTGTTACACATAATACCCCCATACTTCCGTTTTTTACACATAAAAACCCCTACTTTCATTTTTTACACATTATTGCATCACACTTTCATTTTTTACACATTATTGCATCACACTTTCATTTTTTACACATAATACCCCCATACTTTTGTTTTCTGCACACAATAACATCATAATTTCAGTTTTTATAAATAATACCCCCTTACTTCTATTTTTTACACATAATACCCCCATATTTTCGTTTTCCACATGTAATGGCATCATACTTTCACTTTTTACACATAATACCCTTGTATTTTCATTTTTTACACATAATAGCATCATACTTTCATTTTTTAGACATAATACCATCATACTTTCATTTTTATACCTAATGCCGCCATACTTTTTTTTTACACATAATAGCAGTAACCGTTCAAAATTTTAATTTCAAAACAGCAACGCACACAATTTATGTCCAAAACTAGAAAAAAAGACAATTATTTAAAACTATAACAAAAAAGGATAGTTAACCTAAGCTAGAAAAAAGAGGAGACTCAACCAAAATCATAGCAACTACATATCCCATCATTGTTTCTCTTGCAACGATTCATCTACCTGATACATGAAAATACAAATAGATTATTATATAAATATAAGAACTACAAAATCATAACAAAGTAAGTTACTACTATATGTACCTTTCTTTTAGAACAACTAGTAGCACAATGACTTAATAATTGACAATAAGAGCATGTTTGTTTTTTTTTCACTTCTACAGAAGACTTAATTCTACTAGCAATTTTAGGACGCCCTTTCGTGTTAGTTGGAGCAAGAGGATCCCAGACAAATAACTGAGGCGTCATATCGACTTGTGACATTCTCACACAATAACCTTGAGATACGTTCTCAACTAGTAAAGGTTTTTTCCGTATTGCTTGATCTTGTAAGAGCTTTATCAATATGTTATTGACATTTTCTATTTCTGAAGGGGAGTCTTTTACTTGTTCAATTACTTTATAAAAATTTGAACGAACACACCATAAATTCTAAGCACTAACCCCATTTCCGTTATTCATTTCTTCGAGTCCGATGCTACGCTTACCCACCTTGTACCTAGCATTAAGGGTCCACCGAGGTAAAAATATAATGACTCGAAAGTGTATCAACATGCCTTTTCTTCATCACATATAAGCTATGTTTGCATAAAATCTCACACGTCTCATACTTAGCATAAGAACATGTGACATGTATCTTATTTGACATACAAAAGGTAACAATCCGCCAATATTTTTTGTCAATGTCCAATTGTCCAACTCGATACTTGATTTCTTCTTTACTTTTTCTTATAGTCTCATGTGGTAAATTGCTAGTAGCTTCCATCCATTCTTTTTTTAAAATCTCAAATACCTTTCTAGTATAACACTCACCTGCTTTTGCTTCAATTCGATGTATAGAGGAAAGAACCGGCCTCAAGTTCATAGTCTTGAAATCTTCATCTTCTTCGGCGGCCCTTCGTGAAGTAACTGCTTTGTCATATTGTACTAAAAAATATTCAACATGGTACTTGAGTTAACAAAATCATCAAAAAATGAATTAATACTCTCACTTCGCCCACTTGTTGACATACCGACCAAGAAAATATCCTTTAAAAAGGCTTTAGCCCAATGTACTCGTTGGTTATACATATCAGTTATCCAACAATTGTTTTCAAGATTATACTTATCACATATAACTTCCCACCTGGTTTCAAATTCTTCAATTGTGTCACCCATTACCCATTCTTTATATGATTCTTGAAAATCACTATAAAGGGCAACATACGGTCGAAGGTGCTCCAATTCATGCTTTTTTATATGCCATGCACAAAAGTGATGCCTAGCGTTTGGAAACACTTTTTATTGCATTACCCATAGCTTTGTCTTGATCAGTAATAATAGCCTTCGAATACTTGCTAAACATACATTTTAAGAAATGCTCAAACAACCATACAAAAGTTTCTTCCTTTTCGTTTTCTAGCAACGCTCCACCAAAAAGTATAGACTGTCCATGATGTTTCACCCCTATAAAATGGAGCAAAAGGCATCTTGAATTTATTTGTCATATAAGTGACATCAAACACAACATCTCCAAATTTACTAAAATCGTCTCTTGATCTTCCATCAGCACAAAAAATATTTTTAGGACACCCATCACTGCACAAATCCATAACAAAATACTGATCATTATCCACCAATGCTTTATCTTGTAGATGTTTTATTAGTCCATAGAACTCCTTTCCTCTGTTATGTTTTCGTTGCTCAGATAATACATCAACGCATTGTTTTGAAGTTACATCAACTTCATTTGAGGTTTTCATTGTATCAATAGCCTTTTTAATTTGAGAAGGTTTCAGTCCTGATTGTTTAAGTTACACTATGACAGATTTACATTCTATTGTGCGGTGGAACTTCGAATGAGACCGATGCTTCATCACCTTCGTTGGTGTGATGCTCAATTCGTGATTGTGTGTCTCATCAAACAAGTCCACAAACCATTTCCCATCCTTCCTTTTTGAAATTCGAAGCATTGCTTTGCAGCTGATTCTAACTTCTCTACGACGTTTTTTCTCATGTCCACTTGAAGTATCACCATCTTCCCGTTTAAAACCTTCTTTGTCGCATACAAGTATCTTTCGATAAGGTTCATTTGTTCCCTTATTTTTAAATGTAGTATGAATACGTATACCAAATCCATGTATAAATGCATAATCATTATAAAAGTTATACGCATCATCAGTTGTATCGAAAACCTTTCCTACTATGCTTTCATCATTAACTTTATCTTTATCACATTCACCGTTGCCATCGTCCTCATTTATTTTTTCAGATTCATATGTTGCTTTTGACAAATCGTCCACATCAACATCCTCAGTTATATGTGGTTCGATAGGGTGAACATCAACTTCAGTATCATTCATTATGTACTGCACAAAAGGAAACAATGTATTATTTAACATTAAAATTATCATGATCAAGTAGGAATGTAGCATTACATACATAAATCGATATAACTAGAAATAATCACAAACCACATGAAAATCAACACTTGGAAAGCAACCAATTTGACAGTGGCAATCACAAACCAGAAGCAATTCACGAAATCGGTGCAATTAACGAACTAGAACAAAATCAACCAAAAATTAATTGAACTCTTTAGTTAAGTCACTTTTGTACATTTCATTTAACATATAGGTAATGTATCCCAAACTTAACTTTAGCACCTTCAATCAAGAACACTTACCCCCACACTTAGACTTAGGCGATATAATGATTGTTTTTATAAATAACAAACACAATGAAATATGATATGCATACATGACAGGCAGATATTGTAACTTTTAACTAGCAGATATCAATCTCTTAACATGATTCTCAGATATCAATCTCTTAACAATAGCTCACGAAGAATAGAAAACTAACATCAAGATATGCATAGGACAAAAATGAAAACTGTTATATCACATCATCACCAAAGAACCTCATCCTCTAGTTATAAAAATCGAAACAAAGATTAACATACAACTGGAATCATAGGCATTTCACTAAAGGAGATGTATTGAATATTCACAACAATAGAATCTGACACTAAATGGCAAAAGATTAAAATATTTTGAATAATTATTGCAAAAACACATACCACAAGTCTAATCAGATCACTGGAAGTACCATAGACAAAAAAGTCGTGTAATAGAGCAATTTTGTAGTCTTGACAAATGAGATCATCAAAGGAATTAGGAGAAATTGAGCAATTCCAACGGTAAGAGTGAGAAGAAACTACAAACTAGAGTCACAATTAGATGAAAATCAATACTAAGGATTACTTTGATTAGATGCTGATCTGGAACCTAAGCCAATTCAATGAGATTCAACAATAATGTTTGTAATCATATACAATTCTCGAAAGTCAATTGAATTGACGACCTAGAACAAAATTAAAGAAAAAAAATCAAGTCGACTTAATTTAAAAGAAAAAAAAAATCACGTAAAAACAAATGAAAAAAAAAAAAAATCACAGACCTGCGTTGTTTCTTACGTTGAAATCTTTGTATCATGATGGCAAGAGACTCATGAAACATGAACGATCGGAATAAACCTTGTTTCAGGAAATCACGAAATTTTACTAGGAAGATACGTTTTTAGCATATCATATCACGTAGCCAATGTTTTTCAGGAATAACCTTAACAAAACAATGCAGTTTAGAAAGTTTAGTACGTAAGGTTATATGGGGCTGTAATATATATAGCATGAATATACAACATTATGCTACCAAATTCATTATTTTAAACTATACAAAGAATTTAACAGCCATTAGTTCTTACAAACCAAAACCACACTCAAACAAAACATATGCAATGTTAAGTTTTGTGCAATGTTAAAATGAACACTCAAACAATATACAATTATTAAAAAAATCAACACGCAAACACCTCCATATTTCTTTTTCTGTCTGCTTCGTCGTATTCAACCAAGATCAAACATCATAAACAAAAAGAAATTGTTTTCTCTTCTCTTCTTCTTCGAAATTACTGCCAAGAACAATCAAGAACAAATGCCTCATTTTCCCCCGTCAAATGAAACAATCTAAACACCCATTGAATTCTTGTTCTTCCCCTGTCTTCTTCCTTCTCAATCTCTTGCTATCAAGATTCAACAACCAATCCCGTTTTTTTATCGGTTTTTATCAAAACAAATAAAAAAAGAACGAAGGAGCTGCAGAAACAGCCCCGTCCACTTACATTCTTCATCGAGCAAACAGTGGAAGGGAGACACCGAAGTTCGACAATCCCTGGAAATCCCCGTCTGGCTCCGCCTCTCGTACCTCACGCACGCATCTTGCCTTCGCACACCACTGCTGGAATCGAAGAAAGCAGCCGAGAAGTTGCTTGAGCAGCTCCTCGTTGCACCCACCGAAGACTACCACAGGTTCGCTGTTTCTCCCCTTTGGCCTCTTCGCGATTAATCGACCAACGAAGTGCCGCTATCATTGTAAGCGTCTTCCCCCGCTGCTTCGTTCATTCCAGCTTTCCCCTCCCTCGTTTCTATGACGATCCCGTTCGATCGTCTTCTCAATCAGTCGAAATCGATGCCGATTTCTTTCCCCGATCAGACGAGGATCGACCCTTTTCCATCCCAAATCAATTATGCTTCCGATTTCCTTTATGCCTCCGTGATTCCTTCGTGACTGCCTTGACGTTCGTTCATAGTGATTCCCGTATTCGATTAGTCCAATGACGAGTATAAAAGCCCCACGTTGCAGTCATTTTATAAAATGACAAAAATACCCCCACTATTAAACCCATTATTCAAAATAAGTCTCAACCCCAAATATTAAACCCATTTATGTAAAACAATCCCTCATTTGGTTTTTTTACAAAAACAATCCTATTCATTTAATTAAATTACCAAAAAGCTCCTATCGTTTAGTAAAGTAACAAAACAACCCACATGGTTTAAATTCATTACTAAATGGACCCAAAAGTTTTAAAGTTCAAGAATTGTGGATTTGCGGTTTCTCACGTCAAAATTTTCAAAGAAACCGAATCCGAACGATTAGAACTCACGTTTCAAGAATGAGAGCTTACGAGCCATTCTTATTATTTTAATCCTTTCCGCGGGGGGGGGGGGGGGGGGGGGGGGTACATGTGCCTATATGCTTCGTTTATACTAGAATATAAAATGTTATTTAACAATGTAACTTATTGTTACAAATAAACTAGTAAAAACTTTTCGTATATATATTATGGAATTTTTATTGTGAAATAACCGGTCCACACAACAAATGTTACATGATACAAAAATTTATGATTTTTATATGACATGGTATATTATAACAAACACGTGATAAAACTTTGTAGTATTACAAGGATTCAAGCTATTACTATCCATATATATTTATATGTTTAAATGCATAAAATTTATACATACACATATGTTCATTACTTTGAAACATACATCTTTATAAAAGCGAGTACATTACACTTTTCCATACATGTCAAACATACACGACTTTTATAAACTTTAGAGAATGAAATTCATTATGCCTCATGACTTAATCACAATTAAGTTAGGGATGAGAGTTATTCACAAACTTTTTAGTTAAGGGATTTTTAGTTAGACAATATTCATTAGCTGAGTCTAAACACTTAGCATACACACACTACTATAACCGTTAATCTTCGGATTGAGATACATATGTATAGATCTATACGTGGTTGACATCCCCACCTACGGTTCCTAGCTACAATCTGGACTGATCAATCGAAGTGGGTGATTAGTGTCTGCGATCGTTACTACAACATACAATGAAGAGGGTACACTTAGTCACATAAATCGGTTATAGGACTCACTATAAAGACATGGTCCCCACTCCCACCTTATCAGACTCTCTCTCTCTCTCTCTCTCTCTCTCTCACACACACACACAGGGTTGTAAACGAACTAAATTTCAACGAACTGTTCGTGAAATATTTGGTGTGAAGTTCGTTTATGTTCGTTTATTTAATAAATGAACAAACATGAACAAAAATTCTCTTCATTTAGTTGAACGAACAAACGTGAACAATGGTCTTGTTCTATGACATCCCAAAATTTAGGTCAAAATCTATAAACGCTAAATTCACCGCAAACCTCTTTGTAATTTGACCTATTAAGTTTCATTGCATCTTTTGGAAAATAAATAAAGCCATTTCAACTATTATAAGATACCAAATGGTATCTTACTTACAAATGTGGAAAGTGTCAAACGAATGAAGCACGTCAAACTACAACCCTAGTTAATACGTCTGAAAAACTGAAAAATCGTATTGAGCAGTTGTGAGCAAAGCAAACATTCTAGTCTCACAGTACATGTTCCCCTGTTTCCAAAAATAAAGAGCGTCCAAACATAGTTCGTATGCAAACAATAAGACAGTTATAAAGAAACAAACCAGTAAAACACTGATTTTCTTTAAACTACTAAAACTAAATCGATATGTTAAGGTACTTGCACACCTCAGATGGAAATTTCAAGAGTGTTTCTAGACTCAGGTCATAGTCTAATATTTAATTTCATAATCCAAATACTTTTAGCAAAAGTATTTGCTAAAGTCGATAAATCGAATGTTTTGGGCCATTTAGACGTGAAACTTTAAATGCGATTTGTCGGTGTTCTACAACTCGAAAAATTAATCCGTTCAGGTAATTGGAATCCTTGAACTCAACTCTATCATATGACACTTTCAAAAAAAAACTAGATATCGGGATCTCAATACACAAAACTAGAGTTGTTTTTGTAACTTTCTGACAACATGACATCACCATGACCCACATTAGCTTGTAAGAGAAAAAAATCTGATTTTTTTGGCTCTTCCTTACCTCGCCCACATGACCTTCTACCCCATACCCTTTGTAACATCCTAAAAATCATGACCAAAATTTTCATTTTTAATTTAATATATAAACCATAGTTTATCCAAACATTCCATTCATAACGAAAACAGTTATATCAAATCATAGTATCATCTCAAAACATGTTCTTTTTTATCAGAGTAAACATCCCAGGCTAAAACTTCGTGGTGTGTGCCATGCAGTCATCCCGAGCTCTTCCCTCCGCTACCGGAAGTACGTGAAACCAAACTGAAAACTGTAAGCACGAAGCTCAGTGAGTTCCCCAATCTACCACATACCATACATAATCATATATTGCAAACACTGGGCCTAGCCCGTTACATCGGGACCCGCCCAACATTGGACGAATCTGGCATCAGACCCCGCCTGGCATCGAGCCCCGCTCGGTATACAGATCTGTTTCTCTTAGGCCTCGCCTGTCTCTGGGCCCCGCCTGCTAAACATACTCAAACATATACATAACATATAATCTAAACATATTCTACTCCAATCCTGTTCTAAGGCCTCATGGAACACCGCCCCTGTCCTGCTACTAGTGAGTCATGGAACACCGTCAACACTCCTGCTGATAGTGAGATACGTGGCCCAGCCCACACTCACCTCTCTCCTACCTCGGGCCTCCCCTGTCCATTATTAATGAGATACGAAACCGTGTCCATACTCTGCTAGTGATGAGATACGGGACCTCGCCCACGCTCACCTCCCTACCAAGCATATACAAGTATCACACAGACAACAAGTATAATCTAACATGCAAACATTCCTTGGGCTTACCCCGACATCGGACCTTGGTCTGGAATAACATACACATAACAACCTTCCTCAAGCACCCACCTGGCATCAGACATTGGTATGGAATAGCATACTAGCATACAATGCCTACGGCTAACCCCTAGGTCTTCCTACTCATAAACTATATGGGCCAACATTGTGACCGTAGACCCATTCACACAGTTAGGAGACTCACCTCTCAAGCTGATTGTCTGCTGAAAAAACAAATGAGAAATCCCTGCCAGCTATTCCGGTGACTCCCCGGCTATAAATTCCATAAGGACACTTAGTCAAAAACTGGTAACTACTATTAGGGTAAAATGACCATTTTACCCCTGGATAAAGTTAACATCCTTGTCAAAGTCAACCTACAGTTGACTTGACTCGTTGAGTTGGTCCACCAACTCATCGAGTCCCTATTCTTACAAATGGCACCATCCCCGACTGTACTCGTCTAGTGTAGCAAGAACTCGATGAGTTCTCCTTTAACCATAACATCGGGACCTTCTTCAACCGACTTGCCGAGTTGATCCTTGAACTTGTCGAGTTCATCTTCATCCTATGAAGGTGTCCATTCTATGACTCGCCAAGTTATATGAACAATTCGTCGAGTCTGTCTTTATGAGTTAGGAGATTGCCTTGGACTCGCCGAGTATGTTCGTACACTCACCGAGTCCCATGGTTTCCATGTCCATAACTACATCCATTTTTTTGATTCCCCCTTCTAGACTCAACTAGATTCCTCCGAAACTGCAAAGGTTGGGGAACCAATCCCTGACTCGCCGAGTCCTTTGAACGACTCACTGAGTCCCCTAAATTCCATGTCCATAAACTCGATTTTTGTTGAGATCATCTTATCGAAAGCGTAGATTTGGCCTCTTAGGGTTGATGTAACACGTAAATTCACAAACATTACATTCATGCATGGGTCCTTAAGCTCAAAAGACCCAAAATGAGGTCTACAAGATGCATGGGGCTTACTAAGGGCATAAAGATTGCACCTTTATGCCTCAACCACTCATTTGGACTCCAGATCCGAAAGGATCTATGCTTGGCACGTCCATTCATCCCATGCTAGGGTTCTTGGACCAAAAACCCCCAAAAAGTGACCAAGATAGATCTAAGTGCATAATGGTCAAGGTTGAAGCTTTCATACTAGAAAATGGAGAAGGGTGCAAGATGTTTCTGGATCTACTTGTCTCTTCCTGTATCCCCAAGGCTTCACCTTCTTCTTCAAGCTCCAAAGTACTCAAGAATGCTCAAAAATGGCTCATAAGCTCATGGAAGGCACTAGGGTTTCGAGGTGTATGCTCTATGTATGATAATGAGGCTCGTGAAATAAGAATGAGATGCTTAAATAGGGTACCAAGTCCAAATTTAGGGTTTCCCAAATGCAGACCAACGTCAGTCCTCTGACTCGTCGAGTAGGTCACTTACACTGCGACCCAATTCACGCTCCTACTCGTCGAGTTCCTCCCTGGACTCGACGAGTAGACCTCTTGACTTGGGTTTTTTCTTTCCTTTCTTGGCCTACTGAATCTCGGATGTTACAACTCTCCCCCACTTAAACTAGACTTCGTCCTCGGAGTCCGTGACTTCTACTACTCTGCAACCTTTCACCTCATACCTATGCGATACGTATTTCGCCATCTCATCTATTCTTCAGAGGGCCGCTTCCTTTGGCCTTCCATTCGGTCATTCGGCCAAACTAAACCTCTAAGATAACAATCTTGAGATCACTCTAATCACCAATAATCCTGAGAACACGACTCTTACCTAATTGACATTGCTTTCAGTACTCCCCGAGTACTTATGTCGAACATCCTAGGGGTTCACCCCTTTCCTTGCGCGTTTACTGGCCTTACCAAGGCAATTCTCCCAAAAAAACCTTTCCTTTCTCTGTGAAGGACATACCCTTCGCTGAATCTACATTTCCAATCACTCCCAGTGCGGCTAATTCGTTGATACCCACTGAATGCTTCCTCTTACTTCCTCCCGGTGCTGAAAACCATCCCAACAAATGGATCAGATAATCCTTCGAGTAATAGACTCATCTCTGTAATGGATAGACTCAGATAAGAGCTGCGCAACAGAGTCAAATCACTCACTCTGAGATTATTTAACCCTGTTGTGAGCGGCGCAACATCTCTAGGTAAACTATTGCTCCTCTCATCCGCCTTCCGGATGAACCGGGACCACCCTAGTCCTAACTAATCTGTCGTTATCTTCAGTTCCGGACTCTTACCGGTTACCGAACTCAAGCTCAATCTCTCAGTCACTCCCAGCGACTTCCGAAGAAAACTTCGGCTATCAAAACTTTTCTACCTATTTTCCATAGGAAACGCGACCTCCCAGGTCCTAACTTATCTGTCCACTTCCTGAAATACCAGCTTCCACCCGGTTACTGAACTACTGTTAACTTTCTCAGTCGCTCCCAGAAACTCCCGCATAAGACTTCATCTATCGAAACTACTTTATCCCCATTGCCACTCATGGCTCTATAGATCCTAGAATCCCCGATCCTGATTCTTGACCCTAAGGTCTCTACCAGGTCCCACCTGTGCTGCTTTAATTACACGGGCCTCGCCCACGGGTCTCACCCAACTATATCTCGGAGTGCCCTTTCTCATAGGTCTCACCTATCTAGGCTATGCAGGACCAACTCCATCCTGAAACTCAACAAACTACCCTTCCTCTATCTCTATCCAGCTAACTAGGAGATACGGGCCTCGCCCACACTCCGCTAACTAGGAGATACGAGATCCCGCCCGTACTTCTCTAACTAACTACTAATTAATGCTACAACTATCCTACAGTCTTACAACACTTTTCCACACTGCTTAACTGCTGGCTACCAGCCTAACAAATATCCCATAGCGAGCACTCCACAGCTTAACATCCTGATTTACTCGCGTGCTACTGGGAAAACACCACCTGGTTTACCAAACCAATCCTCAACTAATGTGAGTACATGAACTCAATGTCGGGATGTTTCTCAAACCCCCGATTTCCCGCTGCTCTAAGTAAATGGCTACCAAGGCTGCTTTCCTTCTCAGTAAGGATGTGAACACATCCAAGTTACGCTCCTATCTCAGCTCCTGACTACTGAGTTAGTACTCCCCCACTTCGATTCAACTAGATCCCTACAGCTCCTAGCTTGGAAAAGATTCCCTATCCTTCTCTCCATCTAAAGGTCGATATGCTGACAACCAACGCTTACCACCGCTAGAGCTCTAAAACTAACCAATACCAAATCTGATCCACTCTTGCAGACTAACAAAACGCCTATCGAACCCTACTCACACTTGCTGCAGTGACTGCATCCTGAGAACCTGCTCCAAAGGGAAACATCTTTGAACTACTACTCTCACATTCATAGTATGTAGATGGCATATAACTAAATCGTAAGCATGAAACATAATATTCTAAAATACACCTACTAACATCAATGTAGTACCATAGGAATAAAATCATAACATAAATTGATAGGAAAGGGAAAGACACGCACCTGCCACATTAGGGGCTACTCGTGTCTCCTCTGTAACCAACTGGAATGCCCTACTCTTCGCCATGGGCGCCTCTGCCCGACCCTGATGGCCGTCAGTGATCCTCAATGTCGCAGGGGCAGCTGCTATCACTCGTCCCGCAGTAACCAAACTCGTATATTGGGCCTTCTTGTAGCCCCGCTGACTGTAATGGAAGCCGATCAAGTATGATACCTGATTGGCGGTTGCAATACAATCCATGCTATAATGACCGATCCGGTCACACTTGAAACAACCAGAATCGCCACCACTGCCATTCCTACATGCACCTTCATGCGTCTTGCTGCACTTTCCACAGCAGCTGCGGACCTGATGACCTCTCGATCTAGAATCTGATGTCTTGGGCCTCTTGCCAACTCCCGCTGATATCTGTACCTCGACTGGTTTCCTCTTCCTATCTGCCTCCAAGTCAATCTTTCTTTCCCTCGCTCGAGCAATCATATCCTCCAGTGTCTTGCAGCTGGACCGGTTCACAAACTGCCTGATGTCGCTCCTCAACATCTCGTGGTACCGAACCTTCTTCATCTCCTCATCCGCTGCATACTATGGAACAAGAAGGGATCTCTCTCTAAACTTGGCGGTGATCTCCGCCACAGTCTCAGTCGTCTGTCTCAAATCCTGAAACTCTCGTGCTAGCTGTTCCACCTCGATCACTGGTGCAAACTCGACCCTGAACCTGGTCGAGAAGTTGCTCCATGTCATCGCGTCCAACGCGACATCATCACCAATAGCATGTCCAACCTCCTCCCACCAATCCCGTGCTCTGTCCTTCAGAAGACAGGAGGAAAGTCGGACCTTGTCCCCCTCGGGACACCGGCTCATACGGAAAGCATTGGCAACATCGGCCAACCACCTTCTGCTAGCGATGGGGTCCCTGGCCCTATAGTAATCCGGAGCTCCACAAGCTCTGTACTCTCGGAATGTTAGTGTACGCACCCCCATCATGGTCACCATCTTAGCATGGAAGGCTCCCAGCCTCTCATCCAAAATCTCTAGTATACCCTCCTTGATCGTACCAAATATCACAGGAGTTTGATCTTGAATACTACGAGTAATCTCAGTTGATATAAACACCCTCATCTACTCCCCGAGTTGCTTGGCTCCTGAACCCGAGCCTGATCCCTCGCCGGCACCTAAACTGCCCACTGGCCTACCCCGTAGTGTCACCATACTGCATTAGTCATAAGATAACTATCATCAAAATACTCATCACTGCTGAGGAATCTCACACTCACTACAAGTTCCCTGGTCTTATCTCAGCCCTCCTTGACTCGATTATAGATCCTCTGATTTTAGTAGTATGGGCCCCTACTACCTTCCACATCTATCCGTACTTTCCTCAAGTATTGCCTCGACTCCACCAAGTCCCTTACTACTACTACTTCTCCCAGCACTACTCTCATCCTAGGCTTACCCTAGTGTAACCTCCAACCCACACCCAGTCCATAGCTACTGAAGGTATCTTCATAATGCCAATTAGCCATTACCTGAATACCATCACATGCGACGAGGCTCGGATAATCGTTCGAGTAAAGGAATCGTCCCTACAACGGTTAGACTTAGACGAGAGTTGCGCAATAGGGTCAAATCCAGCACTTTGAGATTATTCAACCCTGGTCAAATATGACTTGACGTATTCACCTAATGGCTAACTCCCATCACTTAGAGTCCCACAAAGCACAAAGTAAGTAGAATTCAGACAAAAGGGAAAGTCAAACCATATAATCCAATCAAGCTGTTATCCTCTTATCAGGAAACTGTACAAGCATGCAACTCATAAAGCTCATACACATATAACATGCACATAAGGCATCCTACTAGATCCTTAGTCCTAAACTAGCATGCAGTTCTAATACACATATCATAACATAAACTTGCATGGGTAATCTGGGAGAACTTACTTGAGCTCGATTGATTGCATGCACCACACGCTTTTTCTTCTTTTCAAAGTTCTTTTCTCTGTTCAAAACTCTTTTCTTTTTCTCAAAGATTGTTTTATAAAAAATATGATTTTCTTTTGAAAATTTTCTCATAATCCCTTAGTTTGAGTCCAAACACACCCGAGAGTGTGTCCGAATCCCTCAAACCAAGGCTCTGATACCAACTTGTAACATCCTAAAAATCAAGACCAAAAATTTCATTTTTAATTTAATATATAAACCATAGTTTATCCAAACATTCCATTCATAACGAAAACAGTTATATCAAATCATAGTATCATCTCAAAACATGTTCTTTTTTAGTAGAGTAAACATCCCAGGCTAAAACTTCTTGGTGTGTGCCATGCAGTCATCCCGAGATCTTCCCTCCGCTACCGAATGTACCTGAAACCAAACTTAAAACTGTAAGCACGAAGCTTAGTGAGTTCCCCAATCTACCACATACCATACATAATCACATACTGCATACATTGGGCCTAGCCCGCTACATCGGGCCCTGCCCGGCGTCGGACGAATCCTACATTAGGCCCCGCCTGGCATCAAGCCCCCCTCGGTATATAGATCTGTTTCTCGTTGGCCCCACCTGTCTCTGGGCCCCGTACGCTAAACATACTCAAACATATACATAACACATAATCTAAACATATTCTACAGCAATCCTGTTCTAAGGCCTCGCCTATCTTGAGCCTCGCCCCTGTTCTGCTACTGATGAGTCATGTACCCCGTCCACGCTCCTGCTGATAGTGAGATATGGGCCCTCGCCCACACTCACCTCTATCCTACCTCAAGCCTCGCCATTGTCCGTTACTAATGAGATACAGAACCCCATCTATACTCTGCTAGTGATGAGATATGGGACCTCGCCCACACTCACCTCCCTACCAAGCACATACAAGTATCACACAGACAACAAGTATAACCTAACATGCAAACATTCCTCGGTCTTACCCCGACATCGGACCTTGGTCTGGAATAACATACACATAACAAACTTCCGCGGGCACCCACCCGACATCGGACCTTGGTCTGCAATAACATACTAGCATATAATGCCTAGGGCTAACCCACCCCCGGGTCTTCTTACTCATAAACTTCATGGGCCAACATTGTGACCTTAGACCTATTCACACAGTGAGGAGACTCACCTCTAAAGCTGATTGTCTGCTGAAAATCCGAATGAGAGATCCCTGCCTGTTGTTCCGGTGACTCCCCGGCTATAAATTCCATAAGGACACTTAGTCAAAAACTGTTAACTACTCTTAGGGTAAAATGACCATTTTACCCCTGGATAAAGTCAACATCCTTGTCAAAGTCAACCTCCAGTTGACTTGACTTGTTGAGTTGGTCCACCAACTTGTCGAGTCCCTATTCTTTCAAATAGCACCATCCCCAACTGTACTCGTCGAGTCTACCAAGAACTCGACGAGTTCTCGTTCAACCATAACATCGGGACCATCTTCAACCGACTCGCCAAGTTCCTCCTTAAACTTGTCGAGTTCATATTCATCCTATGAAGGTGTCCAATCTATGACTCGCCAAGTTATATGAACAACTCGTCGAGTCTGTCTTTATGAGTTAGGAGATTGCCTTGGACTCGCCGAGTATGTTCGTAGACTCACCGAGTCCCATGGTTTCCATGTCCATAACTACATCCATTTTGTTGATTCCCCCTTCTAGTCTCAACCAGGTTCCTCCGAAACTGCAAAGGTTAGGGAACCAATCCCTGACTCGCCGAGTCCTTTGAACGACTCACTGAGTCCCCTAAATTCCATGTCCATAAACTCGATTTCTGTTGAGATCATCTTATCGAAAGCGTAGATCTGGCCTCTTAGGGTTGATGTAACATGTAAATTCACAAAAATTACGTTCATGCATGGGTCCTTAAGCTCAAAAGACCCAAAATGAGGTCTACAAGATTCATGGGGTTTACTAAGGGCATAAAGCTTGCACCTTTATGCCTCAACCACTCATTTGGACTCCAAATCCTAAAGGATCTATGCTTGGCACGTCCATTCATCCCATGCTAGGGTTCTTGGACCAAAAGCCCCCAAAAAGTGACCAAGATAGATCTAAGTGCATAATGGTCAAGGTTGAAGCTTTCATACTAGAAAATGGAGAAGGGTGCAAGATGTTTCTGGATCTACTTGTCTCTTCCTGTATCCCCAAGGCTTCACCTTCTTCTTTAAGCTCCAAAGTACTCAAGAATGCTCAAAAATGGCTCATAAGCTCATGGAAGGCACTAGGGTTTCGAGGTGTATGCTCTAGGTATGATAATGAGGCTCGTGAAATAAGAATGAGATGCATAAATAGGGTACCAAGTCCGAATTTACGGTTTCCCAAACGCAGACCAACGTCAGTCCTCTGACTCGTCGAGTAGGTCACTTACACTGCGACCCAATTCACGCTCCTACTCGTCGAGTTCCTCCCTGGACTCGACGAGTAGACCTCTTGACTTGGGTTTTTTCTTTCCTTTCTTGGCCTACTGAATCTCGGATGTTACAACTCTCCCCCACTTAAACTAGACTTTGTCCTCGAAGTCCGCGACATCTACTACTCTACAAGCTTGCACCTCATACCTATACGATACGTACTTTGCCATCTCATCTATTCTTCGGAGGGCCGCTTCCTTTGGCCTTCCATTCGGTCATTCGGCCAAACTAAACCTCTAAGATAACAATCTCGAGATCACTCTAATCACCAATAATCCTGAGAACACGACTCTTACCTGATTGACAATCCTTTCGGTACTCCCCGAGTACTTTTGTCGGACATCCTAGGGGTTCACCCCCTTTCCTTGCGCGTTTACTGGCCTTACCAAGGCAATTCTCCCAAAAAAAAACAACCTTTCCTTTCTCTGTGAAGGACATACGCTTCGCTGAATCTACATTTCCAATCACTCCCTGTGCGGGCTAATTTGTTCATACACTCACCGAGTCCCATGGTTTCTAGGTCCATAACTACGACCATTTTGTTGAGTCCCCCTTCTAGACTCAACGAGATTCCTCCAAAACTGCAAAGGTTGGGGAACCAATCCCCGACTCGTCGAGTCCTTTGAACAACTTGATGAGTCCCCTAAAGTCCATGTCCATAAACTCGATTTCTATTGAGCTCATCTTATCCAAAGGGTAGATCTGGCCTCTTAGGGTGGATATAACACATAAAGTCGCGAACTTTACGTCCATGCATGGGTCCTTAAGTTCAAAAGACCCAAAATGAGGTCTACAAGATGCATGGGGCTTTCTAAGGGCATAAAGCTTACACTTTTATGCCTCAACCTCTCCTAGGGACTCCAGATCCAAAAGGATCTATGCTTGGCACGTCCATTCATCCCATGCTAGGGTTATTGGACCAAAAACCCCCAAAAAGTGACCAAGATAGATCTAAGTGCATAATGTTCAAGGTTGAAGCTTTCATACTAGAAAATGGAGAAGGGTGCAAGATGTTTGTGGATCTACTTGTCTCTTCCTATATCCCCAAGGCTTCACCTTCTTCTTTAAGCTCCAAAGTACTCAAGAATGCTAAAAAATGGCTCATAAGCTCATGGAAGGCACTAGGGTTTCGAGGTGTACGCTCTAGGTAGTGGAGGCTGATAATGAGGCTGGTGAAATAAGAATGAGATGCTTAAATAGGGTACCAAGTCCGAATTTAGGGTTTCCTAAACCCATACCAACTCGCCGAGTCAGTCCCCTGACTTGTCGAGTAGGTCACTTAACTCGCAACCCAATTTGTGCTTCTACTCGTCGAGTTCCTCCCTGGACTCGATGAGTAAACCTCCTGACTTGGGGTTTTTATTTCCTTTCTTGGCCTTCTGAACCCTAGATGTTACACCCTTCTTCTTTCTTTGTGTGCACTTGTTCTCATAGTACAAGCACGGTGAGTTTGTGTGTTGGACTTTTTAACTAGGTATGGTGCATGGTGCATATGAGAGACCCCCTACACTATAAATCGAATGCCTTGGTTCCCATTATCATCAAATATTCACCATACCTCTATCTCCTTTCTCCCACTGTCTTGCACTCAATTTTCTTGGTTTAGAAACACCACCAAAAATCACCACTCCACTACCATAAACCGCCACCCTCCTCGCTTGTCCCTCCCATTTCCGTCGACCAACCACCACCACCATTATGCCACTTTACTCTGCTTCCCTTTTTGTGGTGTTTCTAAGAGCTAGGCTAGAGTTCTTTTTGTTTTGTGGAGTTTTTTTCAAGTTCAAAACAACCACGGTTTAGGATAATTACTAGTTCGTGTTTCTCATGGTGCTTCCCGCAAAACAAACCATATTCTTATCTAAAATGAGTTCACACTTCAAAATGTGAGTGCTAACGGACCCTTTTTATATTTATTATATATTTTTAGGGGTGAAGGTTGGGTGTGGGGGGATACATGTTCTCACGTATTTCGTTTATGCAAAAACACTCTTGAAAAACATACTACAAAATGCTATGATTTTATGTGAAAATTATGGTCCATTCAAGATATGTTTTGCCCATATTAAACCCTATGGTTTGCAGAACTATTTTGTATGCAAGTATTCCAGATCAATACCATTTCCGGGACTACTCACACACATTCATACAATATTTATACACTTTATTATGGATTTTTTTTTTCAAAACTACATATCATTGTAGTCCTTTTTTAGACCGGACCGTAAAAATGGTCATTTTCACCTTAGTTAGGGTTCATATTAGGTCGGGAAAACAATTAGTGACAAAGTATTATTCATTTCTAAACCTTGAGAGCTTACGGATCCTAATTCTGGCCCATAACGATTTTACTAGAATTTTTCTAAAACAGGGACACAATCGACATACTAGGTTAATTTTCTTGTTTTATCTTTCAAATACATACATATATATATATATATACATATATATATATATATATATATATATATATATATATATATATATATATATATATATATGATCTGTGACATTTCCACCTTTGTAGTATTTCAAACTTATGCATGCATGTGTGTGTGTGTATATATATATATATATATATATATATATATATATATGTGTGTGTGTGTATGTGTATGAGTGTGTATGTGTTTGTGTGTATGTGTGTTTAAATACATATGTATATAAGTTATATAGATTGTAACATAGAGTTTATACATGTACTTATGATCACTACTTTGAAACGCACATCTTTATAAAAGCAAGTACATTACACCTTTTATGTATATACCAAACATACTCGACTTTTATAAAATTTGTACAAATCATTATGCCTAGTGACTTATCCACGTATAAGTTAGGGACGAGAGCTCTTCACATACCATAGTAAAGGGTTTTACAGTGAGACGTTATTCAATAGTTAAATCTAAATGCTTAGCATACCCACACTACTATAACCATTAATCTTCGGAGTGAGATACGTATGTATAGATCTATACGGGGTTGACATCCCCAGATGTGGTTGCTAGCTATAACCTCGACCAATGAATCAAAGCGGGTGATAAGTATCTACTATCGTTACTACGACGTACAGTGAAGTGTTGTAGTGCGTTACATTCAGTCACATAGCTCGGTTATAGGACTCAGTATAAACATTATCTAGAATCTGTCTCTCTCTCTCTCTCACTACAAAACCATGGATTTGGTTTCTCTCAAAACAATTTTAAGTATAGATTTACTTATGCAAAGATATCTTTTTGTTTTCAATGATTATTTAAAGATTCATTACAAACACAGTTTTAAGTATGGTTTTACTTACAAAGAAAATACTTTTTAGACTTTTTAAAAGTATCACTACTGTTAGCAGAAAACCTGTAACTCTCACTAAACTTTTGTTGACCCTCATAACTACGTGTATTCTCAGGTAATCAGTAATCAAGAAATTCATACGACGGATTAGTCATGGATTTCAGGCTATCTAGTTTACTAGTTTTTGGTATGTCTGCCTACGTGTTTAAGGTAATCCATGTACTATACTATTATCTGTAAGAACCATGTATTCAAACATCAAGATGAAATACAAATTCTGTTGTTTTTATTATTATATTTATGCTATATATTCATTTTACCTTTGATCCATGAACTAAGTCGCACAACCCGACATGTTCTACTGCCTAGACCAGAGGTGTGGCAGATTGGTATCAAAGCTAAATTGGCTATAGAGAGATCATATCCTCGAAAGAGGAATACAACTATAGCAGCATGCCACTAATAAAAGTATTATTATGAATTATCCTACTTATTGACTATTTACGGGAGAGGTAACTGGTTTGAAGAGCCACTTAGGTTGGTAGATTTCAGAATAGTTATATGTTAAAAAGATCTTGCCCTCCGGTGCTTTTTGTCTGGCCCTCATCCATACTTGATAGTCTTGGAGTACAATACAAAAACTAATAATACTGGAAATCTCATCAACAATAATATGTAAGAGTTATATATACACTTTGACCCACGTTGAGGACACTTAATAAGATTCTAACATACCTTCAACTAAAACTACCAGCTCAACCCTTTAGGTCAAACGCCTCAACTAAGGTTAGTACCGTACATAATCCATTCCACAAATAAACATGGAATGTATGCCTATGTTATTTATGGTCGGACTGGTGCACAATCAACCTTGATCAAGGAGTTTGATGGACTACAATGGCTGAGAGTTTTAGAGATTGAAGGATGTTCTTAAGATTCGTTGTAGAAACCTAGTACCTTAGAATCCTATAGATAACACATATAATTTAAAAAACATAAAAATACTTAAAAATCTGGGATAACGTTAAGATTTTCTTAATGTTCTTAAATTTAAAGAACCAATAGCTCTGCTACCTTTGTAGCAGAGAAACCCAAAGTTCCCAGTCGATCATCTAATAGTCTCCAAACTTTTCTCTCCCATGTCTCTCAAATATGATAGGAATCCTTTCAAGTACGAACCATTTAAAGAAACCACTGAAGGGGAAGAATCTGAAGGAGGGAAGCGTTTGAAGATAAGAAACCGGTAGCAGAAACCAAAAGGATTTCAATACCTTCTTTATCATTTGAAATCAGTAGGATTTTAGTTCTCGCCCTATCATTTGGAAATCTATTGGATTTCTGGTATCGATCACTCTCTATAATTTGGAAATATGTAGGATTTATAGAATTGAACGCTCTCTATAATTTGGAACACTACCATGAAAGGATCAGAATTGACTACTTTTTTAGAATAGGTGTCTAAGCCAATAGCTAAATTGGTATATACTTGAATTAAAAGCAAAGCCCTTTTGGGTTGCCATCATAACAAGAAATACCTAGAAATGATATTAGGAGAGAGAGAGAGAGATATGTTTTTTTGTTAATATATATATATATATATATATATATATATATATATATATATATATATATATGTTAACTTGTTATGTGATTAATAAATTAACATGAGGTCAATAGTTAAATAATTAATTTGTTAATTTATATGGTTAATAAATTAATAAGAAATCAATTAGAATTAATTAAAGGTGCAGTGGTGAATTGTAAATATTCAATACTTGAACAAAAGAAGAAATTGTAGAATCATCCAAAGGTTGAACAAAATTATGAGTCTTTCTAGGGTTTTTGGAATCCTCCTGGCTACATAAAAGGAAAGAATTTGCATTAGTATTAAATTTGTTATTTAATCAATTCATATTCTGCTTTGTTTTGCAAGTTACCTAAACTATAAATAGGACCCCAAGGCCATCAATTTTCATTCATGAAATTCCTAAGAGTATTAGGAACTAAATTTCTTCTTCTTCCTCTCTCTCTCTCCGCTTCATTCTAGGGCTTTAAGGGTTTTGGGTGTGAGCCATCAAAGGCACAATATTTCTAGTACTTGCTTTCTAGAGCTTGTTTAAGAAAGATTTTATTGATTATTTACAAAAATAATCAAAAGGTATGTAAACCCTAATCCCTTTGTGAATTTCGAAAATAGTAAAGTATTCCTAGGGTTCTTGATGTTCAATTGTTTGTTGCAATCAATAGAGAAAACTTAGATCCAATA
This sequence comes from Lactuca serriola, assembly GCF_051521515.1. Classification (NCBI taxonomy): domain Eukaryota; kingdom Viridiplantae; phylum Streptophyta; class Magnoliopsida; order Asterales; family Asteraceae; genus Lactuca; species Lactuca serriola. Next base: position 193,906,381 of record NC_136412.1, on the reverse strand, counting down.
AGTTTCATGTGAACTTAGGGTTAAGTTTTTCCGCCACATAATTGTTGTAACCTATATTATAAGAATAATATATTAAAGGAGAAATCATATTTATTTAATTAGTATTGGTCATAAATTAATTAGGAATTAATTTGGTGACTAAAAGAGATTAATTAAATAAAGGGGTATAAACTATCAAATGTATGATAGTTGAGTTTTGGGCTGGGAAACATAATGGACTATAGGGGGAACGAAATTATGATGGGGATCCATCATATTTTCATCCAAGGCCTTATTCCAGAAGGTTCCTTGGGCTGCTTGGTGGCTAAGCTGTCCATTAGGGTTTAGACTAAAACCCTAGCATCCTGCAGTATAAATAAGACCCCTAGGCTATGAAAATCGACTATACTTGATTCCAAGAGAACCCTAGGGCCAATTTTAGCATCTTTCACCCTCTCTCATATTGCCTTTTTGCTTGTGGGGTTTGTGAACCATTAGAGGAGTTACAATTGTGACTCTAAGCTCAAGATCAAGAAGACTACAAGGATTTCAAGCTACTTGAAAGAGGTAAAACACTTAGATCTGTTTTCATGATGTTAATTTCGAATTATATATGATAGATCTAGGGTTGCAAGTCTTAGATTCAAAGCATGTACACTAGAGAAACCTAGATCCAAGGATTAGGGTTTGTATGAGCACATAGGATTGTTCTTATACATAAAACCCATCAGTCGTATCAGAGACTTGATTGGTTTCAATTGTATGTGATGCTTTAACTGTTTGCTTGCTGAAAATTGTTTTTCTTGCATCTGCCTGACTCAAATCGGCGAGTCAGTATCTGGACTCGACGAGTTGGCCCTACTCGGCGAGTTCAGGTCTGACTCGGCGAGTCTATGCGTCAGGAAGAGGATATTTCGAGATTTTGTTGCCGTTTTGTCATGGGATTAATGCCTAAATTGTTTTTTGAAGATAAAATACGAATTTTATTATATTTTAATGATTATCCCATCCAAAACAAAAGATAATTTCAATCTTTTGAATATTAGTTGTTTATATGATAAATATGGATTATTTAAAGTTATTTGGTCATTATCTTATGACTAAAATAGGATTAGGTCAAATATAGATAATTATAAAATTAATTGTTTAATTTAAATTATTTGTTATTTGATCCCTTGTGTTTTGAAAAGTTCAAAACTTGCCCTCAAGTTTTGAAATTTAAATTTTGTGATTAAAAGTTAAATTTTGAATAATTTAAATTTCAAACCCTTAGAATTTTACAAGTTTAAAAATTCAATCCTATACTATTATATTATTACAAGCTTAATATATATATATATATATATATATATATATATATATATATATATATATATATATATATATATATATATAATTTAAAATGCTAGTCTTACCGTTAGTAGGCCTTATTCACGAAGCCGGTCTATAAGGTGGGTATAAGGCTGTTGCCTATAAAATGGCGCTTAATGGGTGTACACTCACACCCATCGCTTGCTTGACTGGTGGAGGGTCGTTAGCCGAACGGGTAGGATAGGGCAATCCTCTCCTCATTAAAAGTATAATGTAAGATACAATGTAACTATAATGTTTTTTACAAATTCCCAATCTTAGTTACTTTAGGGCAAAATGTGAAAATGATGCTATTCCATGGAATTACACTTTGTACCCTTGTCAAACATTAGTGGAGCGTGTGTGGTTAACCGACACGCTAATTTGGGATTGAAATTGGTGGAAAAGGGTGGCTCGATGTTTATCATAGATCAATGGAGCGTGCATGGCTAACCGGCACATTGATTAGGTGATAGAGACATTGAGTGCACCATGTTGATTCACATGGTTATTCACAACTTATTTGCGATCCTCGACATCCTAGTCGCAAATTTGAAGTGCATATCGAGATTTAAACATGCCATTGAAAAGTTCAATGAATCTTAAAGATCTAGGAGTTTTCAATACATTTAAAACTTAAATCTCTTTTTCGTTTTTCATGGTGAGAATTAGTGAATCGTCATTCACTTACCTTCAAATTATTTACTTTTAGAGTACGACATCCCTTTCTAAGTTGTAAATAATGATGTTGGGTCCTAGCCTTAATTTCTCATTTGGGTGTTTAATTAGGGACTCATTTCTTATCAAACTTTGTTCCTTTTCTTTTTCAGATGTCGGCAAGCAACAACAACAACGCTTCTGGGTCATTCTCGTTGATGAACCTATGTCAAAAGGTGACATTTGATGGGTCAAACTTCAATGAGTGGATTAGGTATATTCGCATGATCACTCGCTACGAGGACAAAGAATATGTCCTCGATGAAAAGCTTGAGAAGATCATCCCAGATGTTGCTACTCCTAAAGAGTTGGCTGCCTTTGAGGCCCAGGAGCGTGATGCTATGAAAGTTCATTGCATCATGCTGGCCACCATGAACCTCGAACTCCAAAATTCCTACGAGGACATGTATCTGTATGAAATCCATCAGGATTTGTTGGACCGGTACCACCAAAGTGCGAGGAAAGAGCGCTATGAGATCATTTGCAAAAAATGCAGAGGTATGTTGATCGTCTTCTCAAACTTAATGTTAAGTTTGATGAGGATTTGGCTATCGACATAATCCTCCACTCCTTGCCTCCATGCTACAACCAGTTCAGAATAACCTACCACATGAATAAGGAATATATCTCCTTGAGTAAGCTCCAAGGAATGCTAAGGACTGTTGAGAGCAACCTCAAAGACAAATCTGTTGCACCATCCCCTACTGTGGTTGCTCCCGTGTTGGCAATTGGTCAAGGAAAGGGAAAAAAGAGGAAGGATCCATGTAAGGGCCACCATAAGGGTAAGACCCAAGATGGTTCCTCTTCTAGTGGAACCAAAGCTGGTTCGGTCAAACCCTCTTCCAACCCCAAAGAAGTAGAGTGCTATTACTGCCACCAGAAGGGCCACTGGAAACGAAGTTGCCCTAAGTATCTGCAAGACATAAAGGATGGGAAGATTAAGCCCACCTTCGCAGCTATGTACTCTATTAAATCTAATAACTCATCATTTGCTACTTCATGGGTTCTTGATACAGGGTGTGGTTACCACATTTGTTCTAATTTGCAGGGCCTAAGAAGAAGTAGGGAGATGGAACATAGGAAGATAAACTTGATTATGGGAAACAGAAGATCGTCTCCTGTGACCAGAGTCGGATTTTATTCTTTAGTGCTAAGTAATGGGTTAGGGTTAGATTTAGAAAATTGTTGTTATTCGCCAGATTTGGCAATAAACATTATTTCATTTCATGGATTATTTAGACAAGGTTTCAGATATTCTTTTGATAATAGTAATGGTTCTATTAATGTTTATTTGAATGGTGTATTTTATTTCAATGCATTACCTTGTAATGGGATTTATGAATCTATGATGGTTGTTGATAATTTAGCAAATGATGTATTGAATATTGATTCGTCTACTAGCCTAGACAAAGCATGCTTGTGGCATTGTCGCCTTGGCCATGTCAACAAGAAACGCATAGCCCAACTCCAAAAGGATGGAGTGTTGGAGTCATTTGACCTTAGGGACGATGACACGTGTGAATCTTTTTTACTTGGGAAGATGACCAAGTCACCTTTTACTAGCACTTGTGAAAGGGGTGAGGGTCTATTGGATCTCATACACACCGATGTGTGTGGGCCCTTTAGATCCACCATAAGGGATGCTTGCTGCTTCTACGTGACTTTTACGGATGATTATAGCAGATATGGATATATCTACTTAATCAAGCAAAAGTTGGAAACCTTTGAAAAGTTCAAAGAGTTTAAGAATGAAGTGGAGAATCAGCTGGGAAGGAAAATCAAGATGCTTCGGTCAGACCGAGGAGGAGAGTACCTAAGTCGTGAGTTTCACGAATATCTAAAAGAATGCGGAATTGTTTCGCAATTGACGCCTCCGAGAACGCCACAATTGAATGGTGTGGCTGAGAGACGTAATCAAACCTTGTTGGACATGGTTCGTTCTATAATGAGTCGAACTTCGTTACCAATAGCTTTCTGGGGATATGCCTTAGAGACTGCCACCCATATCCTTAACTTAGTTCCCACCAAGAAGGTTACCAAGAATCGTTACGAGATGTGGACAGGGAAAGCTCCCACGTTGGCACATATTAAGGTTTGGGGTTGCGAGGCTTTCGTAAGACAAGAGACTCACAACAAGCTCGAACCTCATAGTGAGAAGTGTTATTTCACCGACTATCCACAGAAGTCTTTTGGCTATCTTTTCTATAGACCGAATGAAAATGTTGTCTTCGTTGCTAGAAGAGGAGTTTTCCGAGAAAGGGAATTGATAAGCCAAGAAGACAGTGGGAGGCAAATTGATCTTGAAGAGATCCAAGAGCAAGGCGATGAAGGAACTTCTAACACTGACGCTCAACCCGAGGAGGAGACTCCTGTTGAACCCGTTGACGAGGCCTTACCTCTTAGACGTTCTAGTAGGGTTAGTGTTCAACCCCAGTTTTATGGTTTTCATATTACTACTGAAGGGGATACATTTATTAGTGTTGAAAAATTGATGAATTTGGACGAACCTAGCAGCTAGAAAGAAGCCATGGCAGGCTCGGAGTCTGCTAAATGGAAAGAGGCGATGGACAACAAGATTCAGTTCATGTATGGCAACCAAGTTTGGAATTTGGTTCATAATGTACCGGGTCGTAAGACAGTCGGGTGCAAGTGGATCTTCAAGAAGAAGACGGACATGGATGGGAATGTGCACACTTATAAAGCGTGATTGGTTGCGAAGGGCTTTACTCAAACTCCCAGAGTTGACTATGATGAGACCTTCTCACCAGTTGCGAAGACAAAGTCTATTAGGGTAATGCTTGCAATAGCTGCGTTTCATGATTATGAAATCTGGCAGATGGACGTGAAAACCGCTTTCCTTAATAGGAAGTTGGCTGAGGATGTGTATATGCATCAGCCAGAGGGTTTTGTCGATGCGAAGCATCCAAATACAGTGTGTAAGCTTGAGAAATCCATTTATGGGTTGAAACAACCATCTCGCAGATGGAATCTTTGTTTTGACGAGAAAGTTAAAGAGTTTGGCTTTCTACGAAGTGAAGATGAATCTTGTGTATATGTCAAAGCCAGTGGGAGTATAGTGAGCTCCCTCGTACTGTATGTTGATGACATACTACTCATAGGAAACAATGTCCCAACCTTGCAGGAGGTCAAGTCCTGGCTTGGGAAATGTTTCGCTATGAAGGACCTCAGAGAGGTTGCTTATATTCTAGGGATAAGGATAGTAAGAAACAGGGAAAGAGACTGATAGGACTCAGTCAGGATACATACTTGGATAAGGTACTAAAGCGTTTTAGTATGGAAAATTCCAAGAAAGGGGAGTTGCCAATCCAAAGCAATACCAAGTTGAGTAAGACTCAAAGCTCGAGTACAGAGGCAGAGATAGCTGATATGAGCCAAGTACCTTACGCTTCCATAGTAGGCTCTATCATGTACGCTATGACTTGTACTCGCCCTGATGTGGCCTTTGCTTTGAGCATGGTCAGTAGATATCAAGGGAATCCTAGTAGAGCTCATTGGATTGTAGTTAAGAATATTCTTAAGTACCTACGAAGGACCAAGGAATGGTTCCTGGTCCTCGGTGGGAGTGATGAATTAAGGGTACGACGGTATAGTGACACTAGTTTTCAGACGGATCGGGATAGTTACCGATCACAGTCGGGCTGGGTTTTTACCCTAAATGGAGAAGGAGTGACTTGGAAAAGTTCCAAGCAGGAGACTGTAGCTGATTCAATGTGTGAATCAGAGTACATTGCGACAAGTGAAGCGTTGAAGGAGGCTATATGGTTGAAGAACTTCATTGGAGACCTTGGAGTTATGCCATCCATAAAGGAGCTGATGGAAATTTTCTGTTATAATGAAGGAGCGGTTGCCTTAACCAAGGAACCAAGAGATCATGGTAGATCTCGACATATCGACAGGAAATACCATTTTATCAGACATCAGGTAGAAGAGGGACTCCTCATTGTGAAGAGGGTATCATCAGAAGACAACCCAGCAGATCCCCTTACGAAGGGACTGAGTAGGGTCAAACATTTGCAGCACGCTAGGAGCATTGGGCTAAAGGATGATATAAGTTTGGGTTAGATAGATAAGAAACGTGTAATAGATATTTTGTACTTGACATTTTGATGAATAAATAAAGTCGTGTTATTTATGAGTAAAGCTACTATCTTGTGTTGGTTATTTAGTTATTGTTTCTATTTTGCATGTTTTGACTTCCTGAATAATAAGATTATTCAAACAGTCCACAGTCATTCATATTTTGGAAGTAGGTGTGAATGAAGACTGTCATGAATTGTTTGTAGAATGTCTAAAAGGTTTTGGGCATAGCAAAAGTTAGCTGCAAAGTTCATGAGTGCTTATGAATATGATTTGAGTAATGGAGTAAACCCGCGTTTGCTGGTATCACTTCGTGGTGCTTTACCTAAAGTGATCGCAAAGCAATAATATCATATAGTCTTAAAACTTAGATATATGGTTGTTGTTTGCTGGTTGGTTATGCATTGATGATGTGTAAATGCATCAGTAACTAGATGTTATAAAACACATTGTTGTGCATGATTCAATTAGTAAATAATAGATGCATATGAGTCGAAGTTGATCTGTTCCTTTTATTCTATGAGAATAAAGGTGATATCTTGGCCACTTGATGATTTGGTTTGACTTATGTGCCGGGCCCGGTCGGAATGAAGTTGATGTTTTCAACTAAATTCTATGCCAAACAAATCGGATATCAAGAAACAAGTGCTAGACAATAAGCATTGCAACATGATATCTAGAACAGAGGATTATACGATCCCTTATTTGAAGGACAAGTTGCTGATCAGAGTTGACAGCAAAGTATATGAGCTACGATTGCTAATCGGATTCTAAAGTCGTATGTGAGATATAGTTACTAGACTTATCCAAGTGAGAGACTGTTGGATTAGTGTCTAAGCCCGTAACTATATTTGGTATGTACTTGACCCGGTTGTGCATGGTCCTTTTGGGTTGCCTTCACCAAAGCAACTTGACAAGGTAATTTAAGGAGAGAGAGAGAGAGAGAGAGAGAGAGAGAGAGAGAGAGAATATTATGGTTTATTAATATATTATAAGAATAATATATTAAAGGATAAATCATATTTATTTAATTAGTATTGGTCATAAATTAATTAGGAATTAATTTGGTGACTAAAAGAGATTAATTAAATAAAGGGGTATAAAGTGTCAAATGTATGATAGTTGAGTTTTGGGCTGGGAAACATAATGGACTATAGGGGGAACGAAATTATGATGGGGATCCATCATATTTCGACCAAGGCCTTATTCCAGAAGGTTCCTTGGGCTGCTTGGTGGCTAAGTTGTCCATTAGGGTTTAGACTCAAACCCTAGCAGCCTGTAGTATAAATAAGACCCCTAGGCTATGAAAATCGGCTACACTTGATTCCAAGAGAACCCTAGGGCTGATTTTAGCATCTCTCACCCTCTCTTATATTTCCTTCTTGCTTGTGGGGCTTGTGAACCATTAGAGGAGTTACAATTGTGACTCTAAGCTCAAAATCAAGAGGACTACAAGGATTTCAAGCTACTTGAAAGAGGTAAAACACTTAGATCTGTTTTCATGATGTTAATTTTGAATTATATATGATAGATCTAGGGTTGCAAGTCTTTGATTCAAAGCATGCACAATAGAGAAACCTAGATCCAAGCATTAGGGTTTGTATGAGCATATAGGATTGTTCTGATGCATAAAACCCATCAAGAACAATGCCCTCTCATGGAACATCCTTGTAATTACTGTTACAGACTCTGTCCTCCACTTAGGGACAGAAATTCTTGGGCCAACCGTTCCCTCTCCACCCGGGGAACATACTCGTCTCGAAACATCGCATTAAACCTCTCCCATGTCACTACAGAGAGATCTGCAGTAATGGAGTTGGCTGTCAGAAACTTCCACCAGTCCTTCGCTCCTAAGCGAAGGTGGTTCAGCGCAAGCCGTACCCTCAAATGTTTCGGACAAGAACAAGTGTAGATGTAACGACGTAATTTTTCAAAACAATTTTTCATTTTTAAAACACACTTTCATTCACACGATAATCATAAAAACATAATGTGTACACAGTTACATAACAAAACATGCCCCAAGATCTCAATATCATAAACTCTATAAGTGTGTACGGGTCATGCCGACGCCTTCCCGCGATCCTCGCTCGTACCTGAAACACATAACATAACAACTGTAAGCATAAATGCTTAGTGAGTTCCCCAAAATACCACATACCCCACATACGCCTTTCCAGGCCATAACTCTGTAGGATCTTCTGATCCATGTGTCTTAGGGGACTTCCATCCCAAATCCCGGTAGACCTTCCGGTCCTACGCATATCGACCTTCTGGTCCGTACCCTCTTGACCTTCCCGTCCATATCATCTTGACCTTCTGGTCCTTACCATACGTAACATACATAGCAGATACATAAATATCATCTTAACCATCCGGTCCTTATCATACATAACATACATAACACATACATATCACATAACCGCATATAGAACATACATCATATCATACAAGACCTCCCAGTCACACATAGGTACCCTTCCAGGTACAATATAGTGAGAAGACTCACCTCAATGAAGTTGGATAAACTCTCATGCTCAACGTCCCGACCTAGTCTCCTCCTATTATTCAAATAACATTCCCGATCAATACTCTCCCATGATCTCATCTCTACAAATTGGGTAGAAGGCCATTCTACGCTACCCTGAACTCTCCTGAATTAGTCTTGGCCAGAACCCTAAGGTCAAAGAAAGTCAATGGTAAAACTTTGACCTGACTCGTCGAGTGCACAACGGCGACTCGGCGAGTCCATACGGGTCCTCTGAATCCTTTCGGACTCTCTTGGCTCGTTGGGTCATTCTTCCACTCGACGAGCTACACCTGACACGAATTGCGGGTCAACCCCGACTCGATTCGTCGAGTCCGCTCATGGAGTCGGTGAGTTCATTCCATGCTCACACTCAAATGACCTTCTGAGGTCAGATCTGTTCCTCTAGTCCATAGATCTGACCTTCCCAAGCTCAATAAACACGTAAAGGTTCAAACTTGATACTCATGCAACGTCCAAATGACTCTACTTGATGATTTTGCGCCAAATACAACATCCTAAGTCCAATCCTTTCATATCTCACCATAAAACAAGATAGATAAAGTCCTCTGGACCACTACGTGTCCAAATCTGAAGCCTAAACATGATAAGGGACCATATCTCTAACAAATCATCCCAATAAAAGGTATAGAAAACCCTAGATCCATGGATTATTTAACGAAACAAAGAGAGGGTCGATATGCTACCTCAAAGATGATGTCCTCTGCTTGAAATCCACAAATATGCAACCTCCTTGGCCTCCTCTAAGCTGGAATCAACTTCTTCTTGCAAAAACCAACCCACAAAGGTCAAATAATGGCTTCTTCTCTCTCACAAACGCTCAAGCACTATAAGGGTTTCTCTCAAGGGTCTGGTAGCCGCAAATAGTGGCTATAAGGGTCCTTAAATAGGTCCCAAACCCGAGAAATTAGGGTTTCATTAAACAGCGTGGACTCACCGAGTCCACGTATGGACTCGCCGAGTCCTTCATTAAACCAGACCAGAACACGCGCGATCCCACTCGGCGAGTCTCAGCTTCCACTCGCCGAGTCCCTCTCTAAAATTCAATGTAAATACATAAAATAAGATACCTGGGAATCCGGATGTTACAATTCTCCCCCACTAGAATCAGACTTCATCCTCGAAGTCCTGCTCGGCAAACAATTCTGGATGCTGCTCCCACATCTCAAACTCCGGCTCCTAGGTTAGCTCGGACCCTCTCCGATGTTGCCACTGGACCTGCACCAGTGACACCTCCTTGTTCCTCAGAACCTTAATCTTCCGATCCTGGATCGTGATTGGCCTCTCCGCATAATTCAGACTCACATCCACCTGAATATCCTCCAAAGGTACCACCGCCGACTCGTCGGCTATACATTTCCTCAACTGCGACACGTGGAAGTTATCATGAATTTGGCTTAACTCCGCAGGTAGCTCTAACCGATATGCTACCTTGCCCACCCCTACGGTCACCTTGAGTGGACCGATGTACCGAGGCCCCGGCTTGCCCCTCTTCCTGAATCGGATCACTCCTTTCCAAGGAGATACTTTCAGAAGTACGAAGTCCCCCACCTGGAACTCCAGCTTAGATCGTCACCGATCCGCATAACTCTTCTAACGACTCTGAGCTGTCAGTAACCTCTGTCTAACCTGTTGTATCTGCTCTTCCGTCTGAAGTACTATCTCAGTGCTACCCATCACACGCTGCCCTACCTTTCCCCAGCAAATGAGAGTCCGACACCTCCTCCCGTACAACAACTCGAAGGGAGGCATACCAATACTAGAATGGTGGCTGTTGTTGTAGGAAAACTCAGCCAAGGGTAGATACGTGTCCCAACTTCCTCCGAATTCCAACGCACATGCTCGGAGCATGTCCTCGAGCGTCTAAATCGTCCGCTCACTATGTCTGTCCGACTGGAGGTGGTAGGTGGTACTGAAATGCAACCTCGTACCCAACTCCTCGTGGAACTTCTTCCAGAACCTGGAAGTGAAACGTACATCTCGATCTGACACGATCGAGATCGGTACCCCATGACGCGATACCACCTCCCTCACATACAACTCTGCCAACCTCTCGGCAGAAGAGCTCTCACTGATAGTAAGAAAATGCGCGCTCTTCGTCAGCCGTTCGACAATCACCCAAATTGCATCAACACCCCTCACGGTACTTGGCAATTTGGTGATGAAGTCAATGGAAATCTGTTCCCACTTCCATTGGGGAACCTCAAGTGGCTGCAACTTGCCATGCAGATGCTGGTGCTTGGCCTTAACCTTGCGACAGGTCAAGCACCTCTCGACAAACCACACGACATCCCTCTTCATACAGGGCCACCAATAATCTTTCTTCAGGTCCAAATACCGGCTCATATGTGCCTTCTCAGAAGACACCTTCTCAGGGCAGAACATCGCCCTCTCATGAAACTTCCTAGTAACTATAGTAACAGAATCAGTACCCTGCTTGAGGGTCAAGAACTCCTGGACCAACTGTTCCCTCTCCATTGGGGGAACATACTCATCTCTAAACATGGTAGTGAACCTCTCCCAGGTCACCTCTGAAATCTCTGCAACAGTGAAGCTTGTCGTCACGAACTTCCACCAGTCCTTCGCTCCCAAGCGAAGCTGGTTCAGCGCGAACCGAAGCCTCAGATGCTCCGGACATGAACTTGTGTAGAAGCATCCCTCAATATCAGCAATCCATCTCATCGCAGCAATCAGATCTTGCGTCCCATCAAACTCGGGTGGCTTCGTGTTGCTGAACTCCCGAAACAACAACGAGTCACCTCCTTGAGGCCTGGCAGCAGCCACAGCTGCGGTAGCTGCAGCAGCCTCAGTCACCACGGCGTACCGCTCATTGAAAGTCTCAATCAGTGTGGTCTTGATAGACCCAAACATCTCCGGAATCTCGGCTCGGATCGCCGCTGCCACCTCATCGTGGATCATCTGATGAAGCTCCTCGTCACTCACATTGCTCGCCTCAGGTCTGTGGCGTGTCCCAACCATGATGTCTTTGAAATACAACATAATAATGTCAGAGACTCACTCGAGCATACTCACACTCGATAACTCAACCCTACTTGTTCCTTAGTACCTAAAGGATTCTTACTTAGAATGCGCACTGCTCCGGTGTCTTCAGTAGTACGGGCCCTATACTACCGTCCACACCGCATCAGTATTCACCCTAGGTCCTCCTCCTTGGATCCCAGATCACAAGTACTCTATATCTCACTTGCATAGGTTACCCTTCGGTAGACCTCTCATCAGCTCCTCACTGCTACCTATTCGCTCTCAAGCATCACACAGCAACAAAATCCTTCCTAGGCTAAGGCATCACAATATCAGGCCACTCTATTCCTAATATCAATACCTAGCCAACTCTAGCATGCATATTATATCATAACATATCTCATAACACATAATGTAAGGATATTTTGGGAAATTACCATTCGGGCGCTGGCTGATTGTACACACTGCTCCTTTCTGTCTTCCTCAAAACCTTTTACCCTTTTAGAAAAATTATTTATTTTATGAAAAACTTTCTTAATTCCTTAGTTTGAGTTCAGATTCATACGAAGATGCACCCGAATCCCTCAAACCACGACTCTGATACCAACTTGTAACGACGTAATTTTTCAAAACAATTTTTCATTTTTAAAACACACTTTCATTCACACGATAATCATGAAAAACATAATGTGTCCACTGTAACATAACAAAACATGTCCCAAGATATTAATATCATAAACTCTATAAGTGTGTACGCATCATGCCGACGCATTCCCGCGATCCTCTCTCGTACCTGAAACACATAACATAACAACTGTAAGCATAAATGCTTAGTGAGTTCCCCAAAATACCACATATCCCACATACGCCTTTCTAGGCCATAACTCTGTAGGATCTTCCGATCCATGTGTATTAGGGGACTTCCGTCCCAAATCCCGCTAGACCTTCCGGTCCTACCCATATCGACCTTCCGGTCCGTACCCTCTTGACCTTCCGGTCCATATCATCTTGACCGTCCGGTCCTTACCATACGTAACATACATAACACATACATAAATATCATCTTAACCTTCCGGTCCTTATCATACATAACATACATAGCACATACATATCATATAACCGCATATAGCACATACATCATATCATACAAGACCTCCCAGTCACACATAGGTACCCTTCCAGGTACAGTATAGTGAGAAGACTCACCTCAATGAATTCGGATAAACTCTCATGCTCAACGTCCCGACCTAACCTCCTCCTATTATTCAAATAAAATTCCCGATCAATACTCTCCCATGATCTCATCTCTACAAACAGGGTAGAAGGCCATGCCACCCTACCCTGAACTCTCCTGAATTAGTCTTGACCAGAACCCTAAGGTCAACAAAAGTCAATGGTCAAACTTTGACCCGACTCGTCGAGTGCACAACGGAGACTCGGCGAGTCCACACGGGTCCTCTGAATCCTTTCGGACTCTCTTGGCTCGTCGGGTCATTCTTCCACTCGACGAGCTACACCTGACACGAATCGCGGGTCAACCCCGACTCGACTCATCGAGTCCGCTCATGGACTCGGCGAGTTCATTCCATGCTCACAATCAAATGACCTTCCGAGGTCAGATCTGTTCCTCTAATCCATAGATCTGACCCTCCCAAGCTCAATAAACACATAAAGGTTCGAACTTGATACTCATGCAACGTCCAAATGACTCTACTTGATGATTTAGCCCCAAATACAACATCATAAGTCCAATCCTTTCATATCTCGCCATAAAGCAAGATGGATAAGGTCCTCTGGACCACTATGTTTCCAGATCTGAAGCCTAAACATGATAAGGGACCATATCTCTAACAAATCATTCCAATAAAAGGTATAGAAAACCCTAGATCCATGGATTCTTTAACAAAATAGAGAGAGGATCGATATGCTACCACAAAGATGATGCCCTCTGCTTGAAATCCACAAATATGCAACCTCCTTGGGCTCCTCTAAGTTGGAATCAACTTCTTCTTGCAAAAACCAACCCACAAAGGTCAAATAATGGCTTCTCCTCTCTCTCAAACGCTCAAGCACTATAAGGGTTTCTCTCAAGGGTCTGGTAGCCGCAAATGGTGGCTATAAGGGTCCTTAATTAGGTCCCAAACCTGACAAATTAGGTTTTCATTAAACAGCGTGGACTCGCCGAGTCCACGTATGGACTCGCTGAGTCCTTCATTAAACCAGACAAAAACATGCGCGATCCCACTCGGCGAGTCTCAGCGTCCACTCGCCGAGTCCCTCTCTAAAATTCAATGTAAATACATAAAATAAGATACCTGGGAATCCGGATGTTATAGTAGAACACCCCTCGATATCAGAAATCCATCTCATCACAACAATCGGATCCTAAGTCCCATCAAACTCTGGTGGCTTCGTGTTATGGAACTCTTGGTACAGCAACGAGTCACCCATTGCGGCCTGGTAGAAGCGACAGATGCGGTGGCTGCAGTAGCAGCCGCCTCAGTAAAAACAACATATCGCTCATCAAGCGTCCCAATCAGTGTGCTCTTAATAGTCCCAAACATCTCTTTGATAGCCTCTCAGATAGCTGCAGCCACCTCATCATGAATCATCCTACGAATCTCCTCATCGCTAACTCCACTACTCTCAGGTTGTGGCATGTACCCACCATGATGTCTCTGAAACAGACCACAAACTATTCAAAGACTCGATCGAGAATACTCACACATGATCACTTGCGCCTACTTGTTCCTTAGCATCCTAAGGATTCTTACTTGGACGTTTCACCGATCCAGTGTTTCCAGTAGTACGGGCCCAATACTACCTTCCCCACCGCATCTGTTTTCATTCTAAGTCTTCCTCCTAGGATCCTAGTTCACAAGTACTCTATATCTCGCCAAACACAAACTAATCTCTTAGTAGACCTCTCCTAAGCTCCTCTCTGCTACATACTTATACTCGAAGAAAATCACTGGTAGTAGTAACCCCTAGGCTAAGGCATCACAAATCAGGCCACTCTATTCCTAATGTAACGCCCCGATTCTCAAGTATGGTTAATATGAGTTTTTGGATTAGGCCCTACTCGAAAAGTTGGTTTACTTACTCGTCGAGTAGCAGTGAGAAGGATCGCAGGTTAAGCGACCTACTCGGCGAGTCCATAATGAGACTCGGCGAGTAGGAGCTGGCAAGTGAAACCCTAATTCCTGGGGTTTGCACCCCTATTTAAAGGGACCTTAGCCTCCCTTGGACCTCCTTATAGTTCCAAATAACCCTTGAGAGCCTTATTCGTGTGTGTGTGTGCCTTGTGTGTGTGTTTGAAGCTTGAAAGAGAGTTCTTGGAGGGAGAAGACTTGGAGGAGAAGGAGATTGAAGCAATTGGAGTGTGGGAATCAACACTCATCTCAGATATCAACTTCAAAAGGTACCCGAACCATCATTCTCCTTATAGATCTCCTTTATTGGGTGAGTTTTAGGGTTTTCATGGAATATCAAGTTGATATGATGAGCTTTGGGCTAGATCTGAAGTTGTAACTTCAGATTTGGACTCTCTTTGGGTTTTAGAAGCATAAAGTTGCAGCTTTAGTCGTGATTGAGGTCCCCTTTGTGCATAAAGACCCATCAATAGCTTAGATTTGCCATTTTGAGCCTTGTAAGCCATGCATGCACATAAAGTTTGCAACTTTATGTGATAAGCATGCCCTAGAAGCTTGGATCTGTGATTTGGAGTGGCTGCATGGGTCAAAATGGATGTGTATGGAAAGAGGACTGAATGGACTCAGCGAGTCACAAGGTTGACTCGGCGAGTCACATGAAGATGGCCGTGAACTTGACGAGTTGGATGAACAACTCGGTGAGTCCGATGAACATTGTGATAAGACTCGACGAGTTAAAGAACAACTCGGCAAGTCGGATGAGTTTTCTATTGGATGTATATGAAGGTGTATCCGTCAAGTTGCAAGGAAGGAACTCGACGGGTGGCCTTAAAGCTTGATCGAGAATCAAAGGAACTCGACGAGTCATTCCGATGACTCGGCGAGTTGGAATGTACTTCAGGGAACTCGGCGAGTAGCCAAGGGTACTCGGCGAGTTAAGGTCAACATCGACTGTTGGCCTTGACTGAGGACTTTGGCTTTGACCAGGGGTTGACTAGTGGGTTTTGGAGTACCTTATAAGGTTAAGGACTTATGAGTATGACGTACTATGAAGATAGGTGGTGGAGCCTGTGTCAAGTGATCCGAGAGTTGGAGTTTACCTTTTGTGTCGACATCTGCTAGGTGAGTTATACTCACTATATCGATAGGGTCTATGGCACCAAGGTCGGCCCTTTAGTTGTTATTGGTTATGGTATGCTACATGCGGTTATGATATGTTAGATCGGTATCCAGATAGACAGTATGTTGTCATGCTCTTATGATCTGTTAGGATTGATATGTTAGTGACCTGGTTAGGTCGGTGTTCTGGTTATGAGAGATTACTATGATCGAACATCTGTGAGATAGTTATATCTGATATTTGTACATGTACGGGGTGATGTGCTTATTGATCTGATTTGATCAGCATCCTGGTAATTAGGACAGTATTATGTTAGTGACCTGGTCTAGGTTGGTATCCTGGTATATAGGATGATGCTATGTTAGTGACCGGTTAGGTCGGTATCCTGGTTAGGATGTTGCTATGCCTTATGATCTGCTAGATCGATTTGTTTATCTATGGACTGTTATGTGATTACCTGTTATATGTGCACATGGTTATTTTCTTGTGGTTGGGTTGAGGCGGTCCTACTTTGTGTTGAAGGCCAACATACCCTATGAGTGGTCCGGGGAGACTGTTGGCCCACGTGGCAGACTAGCCATGCTGAAGGCTCAGGATAGATCCAGACAGACTGTAGGCCCAGTAGGGAGGTCCAGTTAGGCTGATGGCCCCGTATGCATGTTGATTGATTGATTATTACTGTTATGGTATTGTCATTGTGGTGTTGGTATTTTGGGCGTAGCTCACTAAGCCCTCGGGCTTACAGTTTTCAGTTTATTGTTTCAGGTACTTCAGGAGGTCATGGAAAGGCGAAGGCGTGACCATACCGCTCCTCATCCTTATGTTATGATTTTTGGGACACTCTGATGGGAAATGATTTTAAAACATTTTGTAAACAATGCTATTTTTTTACTTATGATTTAAAAAGTTTAAATTTGGCATAAAATTTATGGGTATTACAAGTTGGTATCAGAGCCTTGGTTTGAGTGAATTGGAGGAACACTCTTGTGAATCCAGTCTCAAATCAAGGAGATTTTCGGAAATAAGTTTTAAAATGGTTTTCAAAATAAAGGATGGAGGATGCAGAGGGTACGATCAGCTGGAGCTTGTAAGGAAACCCCAAGATACCATGCAGTTATTTGATATTTCGATATGTGAGAACAACATGCTAGTGCTAGGCTAGGGATCTTCAGGAATCACATGATAAATTTGCCTGATTGCATGATCCCTATTAGCCTAGGGTTTCTTGTACGTGGAATTGACATCATAACTGTAGATGTTTAGTGTATGCATCACGGCTGTGCATAATAAAGACCTTATAGCCTGAGAATGTTGATTCGGCCTTCGGGTAGGATCGGATATTCGAAAGTCTATTGGGTCCAGCGTTATGTGCAGCTAGCATGCATTAGCGCTGCAGGGGATGATGGAAGTTTCATGGATGTGAGAGTCGTGATAAGTGGTGAGTCTAGATGTGAGGTATTTGGTATTCCCCTAGAATGAGGGTTGAGCGCATTTCCTATGTTGATGATATTGTTAGGGCGTTGTGGTGATACTTGAGACAAATATGGGTAGGTGTGGAAGGTAGTATGGGCCCGTACTACTGAAAGCACATGACCCATATGCGTAGAAAGGAAGTCACAACCCCTAGGGTTTTTGGGTTTTGGTCTCCCGACATTATGTTATTTATCTGATGACTTGTATATATTTTAGTACGGTGGTGACGAGACGTGTTGCTTCGGGATCCGGATCAGGATCAGGATCGGGGTCGGGAGACGGAGGGTTGGAGGTGCCGGTAGCACCTGAGCTCGTGGTTCAGATATGAACTGAGGAGTTGGATTCCAGGATCTGGGAGATCATGCACGACGCAATTGCTGCTGCGTTCCGAGCGCAGCTGCCAGAGATGTTTGGGTCGATTAAGACCGCGATGGTTGAGTATTTTGATGAGTGATATGCAGCTCTAGCAGAGACAGCTGCCGTTGCAGCCACTTCGGCTGTAACCGCAGAAGGGGTTGGAGGAGGAGCTGATAGGGCTTTCCAGTACCGGGACTTCGATAATACGAAGCCCCCGACGTTTGATGGTACACAGGATGCGATTAAGGCTATGAGGTGGTTATCTGACGTGGAGGGCTGTTTCTTCATGTGCTCATGTCCTGCTGACCAAAAGGTCAGGTGTGACCTGAACCTGCTGAGGCTTAGGGAAAAGGACTGGTGGAGGCTGAGGACTGGGTCGTATACTGATGATTAGTGGGCTGCTGTTACTTGGGAGAAGTTTAGAGATATGTTCCGCACCCGCTACGTTCCACGCATTGAGCGGGAGCGGCTTGCGTAGGAGTTTCTGACCTTGAGACAGGATGGGGAGTCTGTGATGGAGATTACCCGTATGTTCACGGAGAGGGCTATGTTTTGCCTGGAGTTCACTTCAGAGCAGTCTCAGATGACTCGTTATCTGAGTATGCTCAAGACTGATATTCGATAGTTCGTGTCTACACAGCGATGTGATACCCTCCTGGACCTTCAGGAAGCCGCGAGGCGGCGTGAGTTGGAGATAGAGCTACAGCTAAAGGAGCAGCGTCATGCACCGGCACAGTCTTAGTCGGCGCCTAAGCGGTCTAATACCGCTGATACACGGTCTGGGGGTCAGCAGAGCCACACTTGTGGAAAGTGTGGCAGGGTTCAATCGGGAGTCTGTAGAGCAGGAGGTGGGTGCCACAAATGTGGCAAGGAGGGGCACTATGCCAGGGACTGCCGTTAGTCCGCCCTTCCCGTAGATATGAGGATTTGTTATCATTGTCATCAGGTTGGTCATGTGAAGACCAATTGTCCGCAGCTCGCTGCCAAGCCAGCGCAAGATTCCGCGCCAGATGCTGCGAGGATTGGAGATGGGAGGCCAGTCAAGGTGGAGCCTCCAAAGGCTCAGGGTCGCGCCTTCTAGCTCACGGCCGAGGAGGCCAAGTCAGCACCAGATGTGGTTGCTGGTACATTTCTATTCTCTGTCTCAGTTATTGTATTTGTATTATGCTTATTGATTGTACTTGTGATTAGGTACGTTTTTAGTAAATTCTTTTCCCGCTTTGGTATTATTTGACTCGGGGGTGAGTCGGTCGTTTGTATCTTAGTCCTTCTCTAGAGGGTTCAGTGTGTCGATAGATGATCTTGAGTATCCGTTGCGAGTTTCGATCGCCAACGAGCATGGGGTTTCTGTTTCTTTGGTCTACCGGGGATGCGGGTTAGAGATTTTTGGGGTGTCCTTCCCGATAGATTTGGTTCCTATCCCCATGGGGGATGTATGCGTGATAGTAGGGATGGATTGTCTTACCCATTTTGGCGCCATGATCGACTGTGAGGGACAGCGGGTGGTGGTTCGAACCCCAAGTTAGGGAGAACTTGTAGTATATGGTGAGCGCACCAGGTTGGGATCAGGGTTTTGTTCAGCAGCCAGGGCTCGACAGTATATTCAACACGGGTGTGCCGGATATTTGGCGTATGTGGTAGATACGCAGGTTAGAGAGAAGCTCTCAGTTTCTGAGGTCCCGGTGGTGAGGGAATTTGCTGATGTCTTTCTGAAGGAGTTACCCGGAGTGCCTCCGGAGAGGCAGGTTGAGTTCAGGATCGAGTTAGTACCAGGTGCGGCCCCTATCGCCAAGGCGTCGTACCAACTGGCACCGCCTGAGATGTAGGAGCTGTCATCTCAGTTGCAGGAGCTGCTAGGCAAGCAGTTTATTCGTCCGAGTAGTTCACCCTGGGGAGCATCGATCCTTTTTGTCAGGAAGAAGGACGGTTCGCACAGGATATGCATTGACTATAGGGAGCTAAACAAGTTAACGGTGAAGAACCGTTATCCACTCCCGAGGATAGATGATCTTTTTGATCAGCTGCGGAGTGCGTCTTGGTTTTCCAAAATTGATTTGAGATTAGGATATCACCAGGTCAGAGTGAGGGTGGAGTAGGTGGAAAAGACCGTGTTTCAGACTCGTTATGGTCATTACGAGTTCGTGGTGATGCCGTTTGGGCTCACCAACGTGCCAGTGGTGTTCATGGATCTGATGAACCGAGTCTGCAGACTGATGCTCGATCGCTCGGTCATTGTGTTCATAGATGATATCTTGGTGTATTCCAAGACTCGAGAGCAACATGAGGAGCATCTTAGGGAGCTGCTAGGGGTTTTGAGGGGAGAATGGTTGTATGCCAAGTTCTCGAAATGCGAGTTTTGGTTACGAGAGGTCCAGTTCCTCGGACATCTCGTTAACCAGGAGGGGATTTTGGTCGATCCGGCCAAGGTGGAGGCGGTAATGCAGTGGGAGACTCCGAAGTCTCCCTCGGACATTAGGAGTTTCTTGGGTTTAGCAGGGTGTTATCGGAGATTCATTCATGATTTCTCCAAGATTGTTGTACCCCTAACTCGTCTAACGAGGAAGGGGTGGATTTCAGGTGGGGCCCTGAGCAGTAGAGGGCATTTGAGACCCTCCGGCAGTGTTTATGCGAGGCGCCGGTGTTGACACTCCCCGAGGGAGTGGAGGATTTTGTGGTATTTTGTGATGCATCCATCACAGGCTTGGGGGCAGTCCCCATGCAGAAGGGACGAGTGGTAGCCTACGCGTCACGGCAGCTGAAGCCGCATGAGACAAGATACCCTACTCATGATCTTGAGTTGGGAGTAGTAGTTTTCGCTCTCAAGATTTGGAGGCACTATATGTACAGGGGCCGTTGCACTATATACACGGATCACAAGAGTTTGAGACACATCATGGATCAGCCGAACCTGAACATGAGACATCGCAGGTGGCTGGATGTGGTCAAGGACTATGATTGTGAGATCCTTTACCACCCTGGTAAAGCGAATGAGGTTGCGGATGCTCTGAGCCGCAAGTTAGCTGGGTCCTTGGCCCCAGCCAATTGTATAAGGATAGCAGTGGATTCCTCACTGGTGGGTTTGATCAGAGATGCCCAGATTAAGGGCATGAGGCTAGAGAACTGGAAGTTGGAGAGGATTAAGGGCGAAAGTGCCCGGTTTGTTTAGGATAGCCGCGGATTGTTGACCCGTTACGATCGGGTTTGGGTTCCGATGTCCGAAGGGGTCCGACAGACTGTGATGGAGGAGGCTCATAAGTCTCGTTTTTCGATTCACCCGGCAGCCACCAAGATGTACCGTGATTTGAGTTTGAGTTATTGGTGGCCTGGTATGAAGCAAGATATCGCTTGGTTTGTTGAGAGGTGCTTGACCTGTAGGATGGTCAAGGCCAAGCATTAGAGGCCGCATGGTAAGTTACAGCCTCTGGAGATTCCTAAGTGGAAATGGGAAAGGATCGCAATGGATTTCATCACAAAGTTGCCGAAGACGACAAGGGGGTTCAATGCTATATGGGTCATCGTGGATTGATTGACCAAGAGTGCCCATTTCCTAGCCATACGGGAGAGTTCGTCGGCAGAGAAGTTGGCCGACCTGTACGTCAGAGAGATTGTCTCTCGCCATGGGGTTCTAGTTTCTATCGTTTCCAATCGAGATGTCAGGTTTACTTCCCGTTTTTGGCAGAAGTTCCATGACGAACTGTGTACACTACTGCATTTTAGTACAACATTCCATCCGCAGACCGATGGGCAGAGTGGACCATTCAGACCCTCGACGATATGTTGAGGGCATGCGTTATTGATTTCGGTGGGAGTTGGGATTCCCAACTACCGCTTGCAGAGTTCGCCTATAACAACAGCTATCATTCTAGTATTGGTGCCCCGCCTTTCGAGCTTTTGTATGGGTGAAAGTGTAGCACCCCAGTCTGTTGGGGCGAGGTTTGGCATAGAGTGATGGGTCGGATAGAGGTAGTTCTACAAACTACCGAAATGATACAGCAGATTAGACAGCAACTGCAGACCGCTCAGAGCCAGCAGAAAAGTTATGCCGACCGACGCCGATCTGAGCTGGAATTTCAGGTGGGTGACATGGTTCTACTGAAGGTATCACCCTGGAAGGGTGTGATCCACTTCAGGAAGAGGGGAAAATTGGGTCCCCGTTACATCGGCTGTTCAGGATTATCGCCAGGGTTGGCAGGGTGGCTTATAGGCTAGAGCTGCCGGAGGAGCTTAGCTGGATCCACAACACATTTCATGTTTCGCAATTACGAAAATGCATTATGGACCAGGAGGCAGTGGTATCGTTGGATGACATCTAAGTCGATGAGCGCCTGACCTATGTGGAAAGGCCTGTGGCGATTTTGGAAAGGAAGAAGAAAATTCTGTGAAACAAGGAAATACCTTTGGTAAAGGTACAATGGGAACATCGGAAGGGATCCGAGTGGACATGGGAGCCGGAGGCGGAGATGCGTGAGCATTACCCGGCATTGTTTATTCTGGCGGACTTTGAGGGAAAAGTCTAGTTCAAGTGGGGGAGAGTTGTAACACCCCGATTCTTAGGTATGGTTAATATGAGTTTTTGGATTAGGCCCTACTCGACGAGTTGATTTACCTACTCGTCGAGTAGAAGCGAGAAGGATCGCAGGTTAAGTGACCTACTCAGCGAGTCCATAATGGGACTCGGCGAGTAGGAGCTGGCAAGTGAAACCCTAATTCCCAGGGTTTGCACCCCTATTTAAAGGGACCTTAGCCTCCCTTGGACCTCCTTACAGTTCCAAAGAACCCTTGAGAGCCTTATTCGTGTGTGTGTGTGCCTTGTGTGTGTGTGTGTTTGAAGCTTGAAAGAGAGTTCTTAGAGGGAGAAGACTTGGAGGAGAAGGAGATTGAAGCAATTGGAGTGTGGGAATCAACACTCATCTCAGATATCAACTTCAAAAGTTACCCAAACCTTCATTCTCTTTATAGATCTCCTTTATTGGGTGAGTTTTTGGGTTTTCATGGAATATCAAGTTGGTATGATGAGCTATGGGCTAGAGTTCTAACTTCAGATCTGGACTCCCTTTGGGTTCTAGAAGCATAAAGTTGCAGCTTTAGTCATGATTGAGGTCCCCTTTGTGCATAAAGACCCATCAATAGCTTAGATTTTCCATTTTGAGCTTTTTAAGCCATGCATGCACGTAAAGTTTGCAACTTTACGTGATAAGCATGCCCTAGAAGCTTGGATCTGTGATTTGGAGCCGCTACATGGCTCAAAATGGATCTATATAGAAAGAGGACTGAATGGACTCGGCGAGTCGCAAGGTTGACTCGGCGAGTCTCATGAATATGACCGTGAACTCGACGAGTTAGATGAACAACTCGCTGAGTCCGATGAAGATCGCCATAAGACTCGATGAGTTGAAGAACAACTCGGCGATTCGGATGAGTTTTCTCTTGGATGTATATGAAGGTGTATCTATCGAGTTGCAAGGAAGGAACTTGACGGGTGGCCTTAAAGCTTGATCGAGAATCAAAGGAACTCAACGAGTCACTCCGATGACTCGGCGAGTTGGAATGTACTTCAGGGAACTCGGCAAGTAGCCAAGGGTACTCGGCAAGTTATGGTCAACATGGACTGTTGACCTTGACTGAGGACTTTGGCTTTGACCAGGGGTTGACTAGTGGGTTGTGGAGTACCTTATAAGGTTAAGGACTTATGAGTATGACGTACTATGATGATAGGTGGTGGAGCCTGTGTCAAGTGATCCGAGAGTTGGAGTTTACCTTTCGTGTCGACATCTGCGAGGTGAGTTATCCTCACTATATCGATAAGGTCTACGGCATCAAGGCCGACCCTTTAGTTGTTATTGGTTATGTATGCTACATGCGGTTATGATATGTTAGATCGGTATCCAAATAGACAGTATGTTGTCATGTTCTTATGATCTATTAGGATTGATATGTTAGTGACCTGGTTAGGTCGGTGTTTTGGTTATGAGAGATTACTATGATCGATGATCTGTAAGATAGTTATATCTGATATTTATACATGTATGGGTTGATGTGCTTATTGATCTGATTAGATCGGCGTCCTGGTAATTAGGACGGTATTATGTTAGTGACCTGGTTTAGGTTGGTATTCTTTTATATAGGACGATGCTATGTTAGTGACCGGTTAGGTCGGTATCCTGGTTAGGATGTTGCTATGCCTTATGATCTGCTAGATCGATTTGTTTATCTATGGACTGTTATGTGATTACCTGTTATATGTGCACATGGTTATTTGCTTGTGGTTGGGTTGAGGCGGTCCTGCTATGTGCTGAAGGCCAGCATACCCTATGAGCGGTCCGGGGAGACTATAGGCCCACGTGGCGGACTAGTCATGCCGAAGGCTCGGGATAGATCCAGACAGATTGTAGGCCTGGCAGGGCGGTCCAGTCAGGCCGATGGCCCAATATGCATGTTGATTGATTGGTTAATACTGTTATGGTATTGTCAGTGTGGTGTTGGTATTTTGGGGGGAGCTCACTAAGCCCTCGGGATTACAGTTTTCAGTTTATTGTTTCAGGTACTTTAGGAGGTCATGGAAAGGCGAAGGCGTGACCGTATCGCTCCTCATCCTTATGTTATGAGTTTTGGGACACTCTGATGGGAAATGATTTGAAAACATTTTGTAAACAATGCTATTTGGTTTTTACTTATGATTTAAAAAGTTTAAATTTGGCGTAAAATATATGGGTATTACACATACAATATGAAATACCTAGCCTACTCTCAAGCATGCATAATATATCTCATAATATCTCATAAATATATCATAACACATAAAGTAAGGGTATTTTGGGAAATCACCGTTCGGGCTTTGGCTGATTGTACACACTGCTCTTTCTCGTTTTTCTCTTAGAAACTCTTACTCGTTTTAGAAAAATCGTTTCTCTTCAAAAATTTTCTCAAATCCTTAGTTTGAGTCCGGACATACCCGAAGGTGCATCTGAATCCCTCAAACCAAGCCTCTGATACCAACTTGTAACAACGTAAAATTTTCAAATCAATTTTTCATTTTCAAACACAATAAATCACATGTCAGATTTCTCCTAAAACCTCAAGTACAAATGTCAAAACATATTTCGAAAAGTGTTTATCACAAATCCAAGATCCAAAAATAAATATAACTCCATCTCAGATGTGTGTGTACAATCAAGCCGGTGCCTTCCCGCAATCCTCGGAAGCACCTGAAACACATAACATGGTAAGCACAAAGCTTAGTGAGTTCCCCAAAATACCACGCACAACTAATTAGCCACTTGAGGCTATAGCTCTTTAAGACCCTCAATTTGTATCGGTGGAACGCTCCAGTCCCGCAGCTCGTTAGACCCTCTGGTCCGGTCTCAGTGAGGACCCTCTGGTCTCACTGCTCGTTGGACCCTCCGGTTCGGTCTAAGTGAGGACCCTCCGGTCTCATAGTTCGTTGGACCCTCTGGTCCGGTCTAAGTATCTCATAGTTTAACACACAACACATATCACATAGAAAATTCATAACTCAAGCAAGCACATAAGACCCTGTGGCCACACATTATTGATGGGTTTTACCCATAAGAACATCCTATGTGCTCATACAAACCCTAATGCTTGGATCTAAGTTTCTCTATTGTACATGCAATTCATCCAAGACTATAAACCCTAGATCTAATATATGATAATCAATATAACATATGAATTAGGGTTTAGATCATACCTTGATTGTTATGTAGTGATAACAATCTCAAATCCTCCTTGTAATGACTTTAGAAAGCTTAGAGTCACAAATGTCACTCCTCTAATGGTTCACAAACACCAAGAGCAAGAGGATGAAAAGGAGAAGAGAAGGAGGTTGCCCAAAACGTGTAGAAACCCTAGAGAACAAGTTCACCACGTTTTTGGGGCTTAAGGGTTCCTTAAATAGTGAGGCTATTAGGGTTATCTAACAAGGAAACCCTAATTTGGATGCTTAGGCCCTAAGCAACCCATGTACTCCTTTCTTAAAGGCCTTTGGACGATTTCTAATGGGTTTCCCCATAGAATTCGTCCACCCCTTTAATATAAAGTCCATTAGCTCAATATTCAACTATCACACAATTGACAGTTCTAGTCCCTTAAGTTTAATTAATGTCTTTTAGCCACAAACTTAATTCTTATTAATTCTTGACTAATATTAATTAAACAATATGATATCTCCTTTAATATATTATTCTCATAATATATTAATAAATCATATTTAATCATTTCTCTCCATAATTCATCCTATCAAGTTGCTTTGGTGAAGGCAACCCAAAAGGACCATGGACCATCAGGTCAAGTACATACCAAAATAGTTATGGACTTAGACACTAATCCAATAGTCTCCCACTTAGATAAGTCTAATAACTATTCTGTGTATGACTTCAGATCTTGATCTGCAATCGTAGCTTTCCAAAGCCATTGTCAACTCTGATCTTATCATATACGCGTGTCCTTTAGATAAGGGATCATATATTCCTCCATTCTAGATATCGTATAGACTGAGACATGGATCTAAATCATTCTCTCTGTCTATGTGTTGTTTCCCGAATTTAGATTTATGACGACTGATAACAGACTACAATTTGAACACATCAAATTATTCCCGGCTTGGCCAAGTGCTTATGTGCCATCACTAAATCATCGAGGGGCCCACATATATCGCTTTAATCCCACTTTGGATAAAAGGAACGGATAAACTTTGATTCAATGCTTGCTTGCACTCACTCACCGAATCACACACAACAATATGTTTTATGACACTAAGTTACTGGTGCGTTTACATATTATCAATGTGTAACCGACTCGCAAGATACAACTCACACATCTCGGTTTCATGAATATAAGATATTATCATCTCACCAATCACTCGTGATAAAATCCATGAAGTGATCCAAGTGAGCGTGGGTTTAATCCAATGCTCAAATCATATTCATAAGCACTCATGAACATTGCAGCAAACATTTGCTTATGTCTAATACACTTTAGCCAATCCACACACCAATTCACGACAGTCTTCTTTCCTATCTACTTCCAACATATGAATGACTGTGGCCCGTTTGAATAATTTGATTGTTCTGATCCAATTAAATTATTTAGGAAGTCAAAACATGCAAAGTGAAACACAAGAATAATACTAATTCCATATGGCCTCAAACCTTTGAGTATAAATAAAACACCTTTTATTTATCACCATATCGATTACTCATTATTTGTTGTTTCGGGTAATCAACTTCTTACTTGAATTATCACACTTGTCCCATGCTCTTAGCATGCACACAATGTTTACCTATGGTTCTTACTTTGTGAAATAGATCAAATGAACACATATCCAATCCTACTCACTCCACAACTCCCAATCCTTTTCACAAGTGAAAGAATGTCAAATTCTTGCCACTTATAGAATATGTTAGATTCCAACATTTTATGCAATGATCCTTTCGTAATGTCACTGCACTAAAGTCACAATGACTATTACCAATGATATTACAAAGCTCTGTATCGGAAATTGTTACAAGACAATTCCATAGATGTGATGTCTCTCACTACAAGGTACATTCCTTTGAACATCCTTCTTGCATAAAAGTTTCTAATCTAGACATAGATTCTTAATATCCAACTCCCAATATGGAAACGTTTCCATACTTACCATATGACAACTCATTCTCAATAGAATCTTATCTATAATGTCGATATGGTCCATCCAATATCATACTTCCAACTACTCACAAGCGACCAATCCTTAGCAAGCTTTCGATCGTCCTTTGATAGTTGTGTAATTATCTTAGTCAAAACCGATTCTAGTCGTTTTTCCCTCTAAATGCGCAAGACATTTGGAAAATTTTAGAATGGTCAAATATTATAGCATTTGCAATCGATCCTATATACTCGAAGCGTATGGGACACGATGCATAATGTCTTACATAAAGATTTGATACTTTATCAATCTTCTGCCATAATATTTTACGTGCTACGTTCTCGTAATTCGAAATATGAAGAGGAATGCCGTAATCATAATCGAAATTTAAGAACACACTATGTATCCTTGACTAAATTTATTAACATTCCATAACCTAAACCTTTAGATTTGAAATGAAGCATAATATTCTCTCCCTTAATTATAGCAAGACAACTTTACATCCTTACAACTTTGCAAAGTATGACTCTTGTTTTCTATAATTAATATTGATAACTTGCCATACTTGCCTTAATAATCATACAATCATAACATTTATGCTCCCACTATCATGATGATTATTATAAACATAACACTTATGCTCCCACTAGCTTTGACATGTATTCAGAAATCAGCTTAACTTCTAGAAAACAATGCTTATTGAATTTCTTAAGTTCATGTTTGTAATACCTAATGCTTTGATAATACTTTATCTAAGCTTATACACCTTTCCTTTAGACAACTCATATGTGTGTCTAAACAATTAAGACTAATTGCCAATTCTCACAATTCGAATCATGGAAAGGGATACCGTAACCATAATCGTATTCGAGAATCCAATTATCACAATCACTATCTTCTTAAAATCTCTTTTAGTGAAAGCATTTCCTCACAGTCATTTTCATGAAGGAGGGAATCTTATGACATTTAGATTTTAATGGTGTATGTGTTCCTATCCATGTGAATTTATCAAAAACAAAGTTTACGACAAATTCAAACTCATATGGCTCGAACTTTCTTAATTTTGATTTCTTGCCTTATGGTAACACGGCTGCCCACCATGTCTTCCAAGTAGTTAAGTATCTCACCCTTTCCTATCAATGTACTTTTCATTGATCAAGGTCCTTGCCTTTTATGCATTCAAATGAGAACTCATAGGGCTCACATGCATAATTAACTCAATTGGAAC
Organism: Lactuca serriola; assembly: GCF_051521515.1. Taxonomy (NCBI): domain Eukaryota; kingdom Viridiplantae; phylum Streptophyta; class Magnoliopsida; order Asterales; family Asteraceae; genus Lactuca; species Lactuca serriola. The sequence goes on along the minus strand of NC_136412.1, from coordinate 193,877,731 downwards.
GGCACAGAAACAAGACAATGTCAAAACCTCAACTCGTGTGCTAGTGATGATCGATAAGGTTTATTCTTGATTAGTTCTTGAATCCTTTCAAGACCATTAAGACTCCCACTGACTCCTTAACATATAAGATTTTTTTGTCAATAAACATTTCTTGACAAACAAATATTCAAGAGTTAGTGTAGTTTTTATCAAGACAAAACATTTCATAAAATTGGTCCTAGTTGGTCTTTGTCTTATCCAAGACATCACAACTTTCCAATTTCAAATGTACGAAAATAAGAAAATCCTTTTTCCAAATTCTACACTTGATGAATGTTATAAACCTTCTTGAAACTTGTCACTCAATGTCATAGTCTTAACTCTAAGACTGGTTTTTGGAACGAAGTATGATTGACTTCTTGATTTAACCATTCCTTCAATTCCCGATTTCTCTTTCTTAGACATACAATTGCACAAAGATTCATTTAGAGGATCAATTGAGATATGGTTCTTAATCATTAAGACCTATCATAAATCATAAAAGGTACTCTCCCTTCTTCTTAGAATAGAGAAACTTTTATCTTTCTGCCTACTTGATTCTTCTTATTCGTTCTGCTATTGATTTAAACCTTTTCAATCAATTCAGAATTACACTTAATCTTGTAAGTATAATCATATTTACTAAACCTTTAGTAAATCATGACGAATATCTTTGTTACTCTTGTGGTGGACTTGATCAACACACAACTTTGTGTACTCGATCTCCTAGTCTTTCACTTGACACTTTTTCAACGAATTAGTCTAATTTCCAAATATGAAATTTCTCATTCATCGTGCAACCAAGTTGCATGATTCCAAGTTTCTGTCCAATTGAAACTTGGGCGATGAGAAACTTTCCCTATTTGGTAAATTCTTGACCTTTCCACAATTATCATAATTAAGAATCCCATCCATTCGTTGTAGAAATAAGCAAACATCAACTTTTCATAACGATTTCATTGCAAGGAAATAAATAAATACGTCAAACAAAATTTATTTTATTCATAAAAGCAGCGGAAAACATTTGTCCTTACAATGCAAAATCAACTGAAAAACTATGTAATAGATATTCCTAACAACTCTATCATAACTTTCTAAGCTCAAAATCTAATCTTCGAATCTATGCGATCGAGATCCATTTCTTCGTGATTAGACTCATCTTGCTCTTTCATCAAGCTTCCTCTCTTTTCACTGATCCTGCAAAACATTCAAATGCAATCTTATCGCATCATGTATTAAGGATCAACGAATAGGAACTTAATGGAGTTAGATAGTGGATTTTACCTGAAGCACAACCATACTCTTTGACTCTCCCATCTTCTGGACTCTTCAGGCTCTTAGGGCAGACTTGTATCCAACACCCTTTCTCTTGGCAGCAAACGCAGGTCGGTTCTCCTAGAACATCCTCGGAAGCATGGTTGGTTGAATTTCCCAACAAATACGCTTCATTGCTTTGCCAAATCATTTCTGATTCAGCAGCAATGAGCATGTAAGTTAGGTCAATGAGGTTTTCGTCATGATCCATCATATAGTACTCTCTTTTGAACTCATTATATGATTCAGGAAGTGACTGCAGAACCCAGTTCACAGCCAACTTATCCGGGAATGACGTACCCAACATTATCAACCTATCGATGTGTGATTTCATTCCTAGAACGTGGGCACACATGGGTTTACCATCTTCATGTTTCATTTCCAATAGGGATTTAGTGACATTGAACCTTTCAATTCTTCGATCTTGTGGGTTAGGGAGAATAACGGGAGGAGGAGGAGGAAGTGAAGCATGATTTCTTGTTCCTCGATCGAATCGTGGAATATCATCTTCATGTGGAAAGCTTGTTCCATGGGATTTGGGAAGACCATAGTTGTCGAACTTTGACATCTACAAAACGGGAGAAAACAAATTCAAGTTAGTTGATCGATTGAGTCCTTAATAAATCACCCAAATGAGATATTAAGGCTAGGACCCAACACAATATTCCACAACTCAGGAGAGGGATGCCGTAACCCAAATTGCAGAACATTTTAAGGTAAGTGAATGACGATTCAATAATTCTCCACCATGAAAAACGAAAAACAGATTATGTTTTAAATGTATTGAAAAACTCCTAGATCCTTTGAGATTCATTAAACTTTTCAATGGCATGTTTAAATCTCGATATGCCCCTCTAGTTTTTGACTGGGATACCGAGGATCACAAAGCGGGTGTGAATTACCATGCAAACTTACATGGTGCCCCCACATGTTACAGTCACCTATTCGATGTGCCGGTTAACCACACACGCTCCACCGAACTATGATAAATATTGAGTCACCCTTTGCTACCTTTGCTTAGAACCATTTAGTGTGCCGGTTAACCACACACACTCCACTAACATCTTTGCAATGGCACAAAGTGTAATTTCATGGAATTGCATCAATTCACTTTTGCCTAAGGTAACTAAGATTTGGAATTTTATGAAAACATTTAGTTACTTTTATACTTCATTATACTTATAATGGAAGGTTTCTGTCCTATCCTACCCGTTCGGCTAACGACCCTCCACTAGTCAAGAGTGCGGTGGGTAGGAGTGGATACCCATTCAATCACCATTTTATAGGCAATTTCCTTAAACACCCCTTATAGACCAGCTTCGTGAATGAGGCCTACTAACGATAAGACTAACTTTTACTCATACATATATATAATGTTAGACTTTTAATGTTATATATAGTATAGGGTGTATTTTATACTTTTAAGATACTAGGTGGTCAAATTTAATAATTATACTTTTAATTTAATTAAATTGTAAACCAAAACTTTTTATGGATTTATTAAACCTCCTTTAATTATACACCTTAATTAATTAATAAAACCATAAGGGTGTGATTTGAATCTTTTCAAAACAATACTAGGGTTTTAGAATTTTACATTCCTAAATTAAACTTTTAATCAACTTTTAAATTCCAAAACTTGAGGGCAAGTTTTGAAACATTTCAAAACATTAGGGTTTCAACTATTTAAATTTCAAAAAGAAAACCTTTGAGTTCAAATTTAAACTATAAAACCTAAAGGGGAGAATTGAAACTTTTCATAACACAAGGATCAAATACCAAATAATATAAATTAAACAATTTATTTTATCATTATCTATATTTGACCTAATTTCAATTTCTTGCAAAGTAAGTTACCCAATTAATACAAATAATCAAACTTTATCATATAAGGAAGTTATTATCTAATTAATTGGTAATTATCTTTTGTTTAATCAAGGATATACTCATAAATATCCATAAAATCGGATTTTAATGATCTAAAATAGATAAGGCAAGTATCCATGTGTAAAACAGCAATAAATCCTGAAAATAGCTCCATCTGACGCTCGAACTCGCCGAGTACCACACTGGACTCGCCGAGTACACTATGGTACTCGCCGAGTTCATCCGGCAGGGAGCTTCAAAAAACGTTTTTGCAACTTGAACAAACACACAAGGAATCAATACATTAGAAACCAATCACGGCTCTGATACCACTGATGGGTTTTACCCATAAGAACATCCTATGTGCTCATACAAACCCTAATGCTTGGATCTAAGTTTCTCTATTGTACATGCAATTCATCCAAGACTATAAACCCTAGATCTAGTATATGATAATCAATATAACATATGAATTAGGGTTTAGATCATACCTTGATTGTTATGTAGTAATAACAATCTCAAATCCTCCTTGTAATGACTTTAGAAAGCTTAGAGTCACAAATGTCACTCCTCTAATGGTTCACAAACACCAAGAGCAAGAGGATGAAGAGGAGAAGAGAAGGAGGCTGCCCAAAACATGTAGAAACCCTAGAGAACAAGTTCACCACGTTTTTGGGGCTTAAGGGTTCCTTAAATAGTGAGGCTATTAGGGTTATCTAACAAGGAAACCCTAATTTGGATGCTTAGGCCCTAAGCAACCCATGTACTCCTTTCTCAAAGACCTTTGGACGATTTCTAATGGGTTTCCCCATAGATTTCGTCCACCCCTTTAATATAGAGTCCATTAGCTCAATATTCAACTATCACACAATTGACAGTTCTAGTCCCTTAAGTTTAATTAATATCTTTTAGCCACAAACTTAATTCTTATTAATTCTTGACTAATATTAATTAAACAATATGATTTCTCCTTTAATATATTATTCTCATAATATATTAATAAATCATATTTAATCCTTTCTCTCCATAATTCATCCTATCAAGTTGCTTTGGTGAAGGTAACCCAAAAGGACCATGCATCATCAGGTCAAGTACATACCAAAATATTTATGGACTTAGACACTAATCCAACAATTATTATCACTCTAGGTAAGTATAGTGAGAAGACTCACCTAGTAAGAACTCGGATGATCTCAAACTCGAATCACCGTTCTAGCTTCCGCCTAACACAATGATAATAATTCCTAATTAATAAGGCTCTCACTAAAGTAACCCTTCTGCAAGCTCACAAAATGGAAAAAAAAAAAAACATTTTACCCTTCTATTGCCTTATAGTCCACAAATTGACCAAACCCTGAAATTCAACCTAAAGTCAACGACAGGGAGTACGCTGCACGTACCAACTCTCTATGCTGAGCGTACTTGGTTGCCATGCAGGCATCGGGGATGCTCGACCCCTATGCAGCGCGTACTGGGATTACGCCTAGCGTACGTCCCAATTTCACTCTCCTCACATTTTTGGTCTTAATCAATTAAGACATTGGATCATATCTCAAATCTGGCCTCCTTAATGTCTCTTAATCCATAAAGTCAGTGACTTTAAGCCTTTACATGGCTGATTAGGTCACAAACACTCAAAACACCCATCCTCTTTCCTCATGAAGCTCATAACTCATGCATGGCTTACTCCTAACGTCCAAGATTGGATTTTTATGACTCTACTCCACAAAATACGTTGAAAAGGGGTAGATCAAGGTCTCTAGAGCTCATTATCTCATAAAGTCTTCATATTTTGGGACAAAACCCTAAAATAATCCATATAAACGCACAAATCAAAAGAGTGAGAGAGCTTGAAGCTTTATACCTCTATGTGAAGCTTTCCACACAACTAAGCTCAGATCCAAAAACCTAGACTCTCACTCCTTCTTCTCCAAAGCTTCTTCTCTGCTTCAAGAACACAAGATTACACTCACAATCTCTCAAATGAACTCTCAAGCTATAAGAACGAAGATTTAGGGTTAGGAGGGTTTGGTGTCTGGGAATGGTGGCCATGAATGAGGCCATCATACCCTTTCTATAGGGTCACACTCCAATTTAGGGTTTCCACTATGGGCCTAGTACGCCCAGCGTACCCTCCGGTACACCCATCATACTAGGTGGCATTCGCATCCAATGCACGCATATGAGTATGCTGAGCATACACTCTAGTACGCCCCACGTACTCATTTACCACCTTTTCTCTAAAAAGGGCCAAATAGAAAAATTCTCAATAGATCAAGGTTCACAAGGTATACCTGGACTTGGGATGTTACATGTTATTCCATGAAAACGCACATCATGCTTTATATGTCGTTAGTGGAGCGTATGTGGTTAACCGACACACTAATATGGACTATAAAGATATATGATGGGCATTTCGAATATTATTATTGTTAATGGAGTATGTGTGATTAACCGGCACATCAATGTGAGATGATAAATGACATCATGGTGGTCAAGCGGGTTTGTAGGGTTATTCACATCTTGTTTGTGATTCCCGACATCCCAATCACAAAAGTGAGAGCATAATCCGAGATTAAACATGACATTGATAAGATTGAATTAATCTAAAAGGATCTAGCAGTTTTAGAAGATTGGAATTGGTAAAAGACTTTCCTACCTAAAATAGATTCGACGTTGATTACGACATCCCTCTTCAAAGTTCGAATCGAAAATATGGATCATAACCTTAATTTAAATTTATGGGTTATTGATTAAGTATTAAAATCTATTACCTTTAATTCTTTTTTCTCCTAATTTTAATCGTCTTATAAAGATAGAAATGGTCTTCCTCAATCTTATGGAAATGGTTTTCCTCAATCTTCTAGAGATGGTCTTCAATTTCACGTCAAGGTGAAATTGTTTTCCCTTCCTTAGGAAATGATGGAACTAGACATCATCTTTCATCCACCACCTCTTCCTGTGACTCTCCCAGCCTCACGTTTTCCTCAAGTTGAAAGATATGAGACAACTCAAGCCCTATTGGCATGTAGAAATAAAGATAGAAACTTTGTGTGTGTGCATGTTCTACAAATAAAATCATGCACTAACAAGTTGGATAAAATGTGTGTCGGTTTCATAAGGGAGCAAGCCATTGATTAGGTACTTCTCTCACTTCAAAATTCATATGATCAGTTCATTGAGAACTTTTATATAAGGAATATCGATGTGACTCTAATTGATCTAACTAAGTATTGATTGTTGCTGAAACATAAATGTTTAAGAGAAAATCTAAAATAGAGATGCTTATTAGGTGTAGGTCCAAGGTTTCCATGGACATTGGCAATGGTGACAATGGTTGTACAGAAATGATTTCTATTACCAATGGAAAAGGGTTGTCCAAGATCAAATTATTTGATCGTATGGTAAAGAGAAAGGTTAGTTTTGGGATCGTTCCATGTGTTGACCCCAAAAAGTGTTGGATTATGTGTCTAAGCCCATAACTAGATTTGGTATGTACTTGACCTAGTTGTAGAATGGTCCTTTTGGGTTAGCTTCACCAGAGCAACTTGACTAGATGACTAATAGAGAAAGAGGTTATTAATGTTTATTAATATATTATATGAATAATATATTAAAAGAGAAATCATATTGGTTAATTAATATTGGTCAAGAATTAATTAAGAATTATTTTTGTGATATAAAGATATCAATTGAACCTAGGGGACTAGAATTGTAAATATAAGATAATTGGATTTTGGCCTGAGGATCCCTTAGAAAAGGGGTGGACGAAATCAAGGACATAAGCCCACCTTGAATTCGTCCAAGCCCTTATTCTGGAAAGTTCCTTTGGACTGCTTAAGGTCTAAGAAATCCAATTAGGGTTTTGACTGAAACCCTAGCAGCTCACCTATATAAAGGACCATAGGCTTTGCATTTTCGGCTACACCTTGAACCCTATAGATCTAGAGCTGATTTTGTGCACCCTTACCCTCTCTCCAAAGATCATCCAACTTGCCTTGGTGTTTGTGGTCGATTAGAGGTATTGCACTTGTGATACTAAAGCTCTCAAAGGTTGAAGATTCTTTCTACAATTGAAAAGTAATCATCTAAACTTGTTTTAGTTATTGAATTTGATTTTGTATACTAGTATTAGGGTTTACAAGCTTTAGATGATTTGCATGTACAATTAGAGAAACCTAGATCCAAAGCTTTAGGGTTTGCATGTGCACCATAGGATTGATGTAATGCTCAAAACCCATCAAAAAGTTCATTTGTTTCTACCACCAATTGAAGGGACATTAGAAACGAAGCTGCCTAAAATACCTGAAAGATCTTAGAGGTAGTAAAGTCAAGTCTTGTGACTCTACTTCCGGTACATCCATTATCCAACACCATTTTTTATAAGTTCATATTCATAGACTGTTAATACATGATGTGATGATCACATTTTTTTATAGTATTAACGAAGCTAAGAGATAGAAGGAAGCTTGAGCAAGGTGAGATAAATCTGATCATGAGAAACAAACTTTGGTCACATGGTTTAAAGATCAGAATTTGGAGCTACTACTAAGCAGTTGGGATAATTTAATAGATTTCTATTACTCTTTGTGGATGTCTAGAAACATAGTTTTAATTTTAAGCATTGTAAGGACAAGTTCCAACTTTTCGTTTATTTTTAATAAAAGTGAAATTTTGGTTTATCTGGTTACCTTATTTTATGTTTCCTTGCAATGAAATTTATGATAGTGTTAGTTACATTTCTAATATTAGCAATATTAATTTTGGATTTTATTCTTATGATATCGCTTATGGTATCGTCATAATTGAATAAGTGAAAAGATGTAATATTCTGTTTGAAATAGAGTAATAAAATAATAAACCTGGAACCTCGGGATGTAAATTTATATTTTATATTATTTTATAGTAGCCCTAAAATCCATAATATTTAATAGGGTGTTGGTTTCGGGGAGCCAAATGATATAACTTGGATTTTCGGGGGTTAAAAGTGTAATTCCAGGATTTAGTTTGTAAAGCATTCTGAAGGCTGAGGGATGTTTGGTAATTATTTGATTCAAATTGAATAGATTTCTGGAAGCAGGGGCTAAAATAGTAAAATATGGACTTGGATTGAAAAGAGTTGTGGGGGCCCGGTTCCCGGAACGTTGGTGCCATCCTGTAAAGCCCGGTTCTCGGAACGTATTTTTAAAATAAGCTTTTACATTTTTACACTGGGACTCGACGATTTGGAGGCCCCAACTCGTCAAGTAGATGCGATTTTTGGACACGGGTGGAAAAGTCTACTCGCCGAGTCGGAAGCCCCGACTCAACGAGTAGATCTGTCTGGATGAAACCCTAAATTTTAGGGTTTGCACCCTATTTAAACAACTTATAGGGTCTCCACTCCAACCTCTATCACCCTCAGACCCTCTTTATGAAACCCTAATTGAATATTAAGTGTTCTTGAGCTTTTTGTGCCATCTGTGTGTCTTTGAAGCTTGAGAAGAAAGAGGAAGCTTGGGAGATCAAGAGAAAGCAAGTTGATCCAAAGATTTTGGCACATTTTGAGCTTATTTGAGGTATAAAGCTGATATCTTGAATATTCATTTCTTACATCTCCTTTTTGGGCTATTTTCTACATTTTCAAAGTTTTAGTGAAGCCATATTCGGGATTGTGTGTATCAATGGGGATATACTTCAGATCTTGAACTTATAGGGTTCCCATGGCATAAAGGTGCCAACTTTATGGCCATGGGAGTCCCATGCACCTTGTAGACTTCATTTTTGGGTCTTTATGAGCTAGTTAACCCATGCATGCACCTAAAGTTTATAACTTTACATGCTATATCGATCCTAGGAGGCAGATCTATGTTCTGGATGCATTAAGCCCGACTGAAATCGAATGGGTAGACTTGGACTTTGGGAGACTCGATGAGTTCTTCATATGACTCATCAAGTCAGGTCATGGTTCCCTAACCTTTTCTGTTTCTGAGAATTTGGTTGAGTCTAGAAGAGGACTCAACAAGATGGACGTGGATATGGACTTGAAGATCAAAGAACTCGACGAGTTCATGGATGAACTCGACGAGTTCAAGGCAACGTCCCGAATGAATGAAGAAAAACTCGACGAGTTCAAGGAAGAACTTGGCGAGTCCAGGACTAAACGTTCCAACTTGCATAAAGCAGGACCCGACGAGTTCAAGGATGAACTCGGTGAGTCATGAGAAAAATGTCCCAATTTTGTATGAAGGAGAACTCAACGAGTTCTTGAAAGACTCGATGAGTAGGATCGAAGTTCCAACATTTTGTTGATTATGGAACTCGAAGAGTTGGTAGACCAACTCGGCGAGTTGCGTTGAGTCAACCAGATGTTGACTTTGGCCAAAAGTTGACTTTGACCAAGGTGTTGACCTTGAATTTGAGTTTGACCTGAGTTGATCCTTGAAAGGGTTAAGAGTATGAAATAGTAATTAAGGAAGGTTGTTATGTGTAGGAGTTTGAGAGGATTTGATCCCACCATCGAGGACAGTTCAGTTGTTGCATGACATTGAGGTGAGTTACCTACCAGTAGAAGTGGGTCTAAGGCACCAAGGTCGGCCCACTAGTATGAGTTATAGTTGAGATAATTGTCTTTATGATAATTATCTGGTATGTGCTATATGTTATGATTATGTACTAGCATGATATGATGTTATGTGATAGTAGGTAGTAGGGGGAATAGTCCCAATGTTACGGTCGTAAGGGCTGAAGGGTAGGTCAGGCACCTCAGATATGCCCGGCAGTATGCTCATGCTATGTTATTATGTGGTAGTAGTTGGGGGTGAAATAGTCCCCGTAGTCGGTCAAGATAAACTGGAGAGTAGGTCAACACCCCAGAAATGCCAGAGAGGGTAGGTCGGCCACCCCAGAATTGGCCGACAATATGTTAGTTATGTGGTATGTGGTGTGATGGGGGAGCTCACTAATCTTTGTGCTTATAGTTTTCAGTTTTGTTTTCAGGTACCACTTAATCGAAGGGGAAGGAGTCGGGACGGTAGCAACACATCACACACACAAGATTTCCGCATTATGAGATTCTTGGGATTGTACTCTAACACTGTTACTATTTCTATGATATGATTTTGAGACATGTAGTTATGGTTTTATGAAATGATGTGACTCGATGATGTTTTCTTATAATTGTTTATGCAAATCGTTTTATCAAAAAATGAAATTTTTGGTCTTGAAAATTAGGATGTTACAAGTTGGTATCAGAGCCTTGGTTTGAGGGATTCAGACATACTCTTGGGAGTGTCTGAACTGAAATCAAGGGTTTGAAATATTTTCACAAGAAAATAGTTTTTCCAAAAGTTAAAGTAAAGAGTTTTGAGAAAGGACTAGGTGTGTGATGCATGCAACCGGCCGAGCTCAAGTAAGTTTTCCCCAGGATACCAATACATTTTACGTTATGATATGATATGATTAAGAGAACTGCATGCTAGATTAGGGGTAAGGATCTAGGAAGATTCTTGATATGCCCATTGTATAATCTACATGATAGTACTGATTAGCCAATGCTATGATAGCCTGGATAAGATATGCTTGGTTTGGTTACTCAAAGCCCGAATGCTGTTTGCTTTGTTCTTTTAGGAGTTCTAGCAATCTTTAACTAACTAGTGAACGAATACGCTAAGTTATATATTGCAAGGACTAAATAGTTTCAGAAGGTTAGGTCTAGACCTATTCTGCAACTCTTGTTTGATTCCAACCGTTGTAGGGTAGGACCCCTCATTCGAAAAATAATCTGGTCTTAGTAATACATGATGGTATTCGCGAGCTAGTTAGGTAAACGTGGTCGGGACTCCTTATGCAGCTGATGGCGGAGAGTGGGGTGGAGGAGTTACCCTAGGGTAAGCCTAGGATGGGATTAGCACAAAGTGCAGTAGTAGTAGAAGGGACTTGGTGAATTCGAAGCAATCCTTGAGGAAAGTACGGATAGATGTGGAAGGTAGTATGAGCCCGTACTACTGAAAGCAGAGGATTCGTACTCAAATCAAGGAGGTCCGAAATAGAACTAGGGAACTTGTAGAGTGTGTAAGACCTCTCAAGATTATGTATGAGCTTGACACTTATGTATTTTGTTTAAGAATGGTGGTGATTACACGTCACGGAGCAGGAGGATCGAGATCAGGGTCAGGATCAGGTTCGGGTTCAGGTTCCGAGCCAGTTGATGAATGGCTATCCAAGTTCATCGCGTCGGAGATCATGAGAGGCATCCTTGAGTCGACCCCGGTGATTTTCGGGTTAACCAAGGAAGGGATTATCAAGCTGATGGAGGATCGCCTCAGGGCGTTCAGGAGCGATTTGGCATCTGGCCAAGCAGGGACACGCACACTCTCCTTCAAGGATTTAAGGGGATGTGGTGCGCTAGACTTCCATTGGGTGAAGGACTACATTGTTTCCAAGAGGTAGATTGCAGACATGGAGTCTACCCAGTTGATGAGCTTCTGCCCTGAGGGGTTGAAGGTCCGGTATGCGACAGGTTGTCTGAGGGACCGAGGTCAAGATTGATGGGAGGCGGTCAGTGATTCTTTGGGAGCCTCAGTCATTGAGGCTATGACCTAGTTTGACTTTGTAACCAGGTTTAGGGTTGAGTTTGCGCCAACTGTGGAGCTTCAGCAACTGGCCAGAGAGTTTCTTGACATGAGACAGACTACTGAGATGGTGGCAGAGATTACCGCCAAGTTCCGGGAGATGGCCTTATTGGTGCCTCAATATGTAGGGGATGCGGAGATGCGGACGACCCGCTATCATGACATGTTGAGAGATGACTTTTGGAAACACGTCAGCTACTCGACATATCTGACATTGGATGATATGATTGCGAGGGTGAGGGAGAGGGAGATTGATATAGAGCACCTCAAGAAGAGGAAGGCAGAGGATGGACATGTTACTAGGGTTTCAGGGATCCGACACTAGGTCGAAGGTCCATTCGGGCCAGAGGCGATGCAGGAAATGCGGCAAGCCGCATGAGGGAGTTTATAGATTGGGATCATCAGGCTGCTAGAAGTGCGGAAAGACCGGACACTTTAGCAAGGATTTTACAGCCCCTACCCCCACATTCCAGACATCAGACCTGATTTGCTTCCATTGCAATCAGAAGGGCCATAAAAAGGCCGACTGCTCGAGATTTACAGCAACAACAACAACACCAGTGACGACGCCAGTTCCAGCGACCCTACAGATTACGGATGGCCGACAGGGCAAGACAGATACTCCGGTGGTGTGGAGTCGAGCCTTCCATTTGACCACTAAGAAGGCACATTCCGCACCCGACGTGGTGACATGTGACAACCCGAACCTTTTTCAGTCAATGAAAGTCAAATCCTGTTAAACAAAATTTTGAATTTTATTTGTTCCATTAAATTCTTGTGGGTTAGAAAATCATTTAAATTATATAAATAAAATTTATATAAGATTCGGAACCAAAAACACATGAAAAACCGAGTTTTCCTTCAAAACTCAGCAAAAATTTCGTCCAACCTTGTGCTTACGGCCGTAAACCCTTGGGTCATACACCCTGGGCGGTAAACATGTTTACAGTTGTGAACTTATTCCTGGATGCAAACCCAACCGGTATAAAGGTTTTTCATAGAGAGATTCTTAATTTTTCATCTTTTTCACCCAAAAATTCTCTCAATTTGCTCCCAATAACCTCCTAAGAACATTCATATCATCAAGATCGAACCTTCAAATCTTCAAGTTTTTCACAAAGAACACCACGAACATCCTTCATATTTTCAAGGGCTACAAACCATTCACAACTGCAAACCATTCACAACCGCAAACCGTTCACAGCGGCAAATTCGTTCAGGGCCGTAAACCTTATTCACGACCGTAAACCCTGGATCCCAACCGCAAACAACTTTGAACTGTGAACCTTGGATGAAAACCCTCATTTTTTCCACTTCAAACAAGTCTGGTAACATTCCTAAACCAAAAGCAAGTGTTTTCCAACACTATAATTAATGGTTTTGCTAATTAAAATACGATTATATGTTTGATTATCATTAGGATATTGTTAATCCCGCATACTACAACTCGAGGGTCATCTTTCCGGTTTTGCTGTTGAGATCGTGCACATAATCAACTGTGAGTTCATACCCCTATGCTTTTACCGTTTTTAACGTTTTCAAGGGGAATACAAGCCAAACAAAAGAGAATTTTTGTGTTCTTATACAAAGGATTTCAACGGAATTAAAACTTGTGCAATTGATACAACCAAGAGATCACTACATTTTATAAAATAATTAGATATTTTATCTCTTTTGTAACCTGTTGAGCATAAGGGAAGTTTTCAACTTACAACTATAACTACGAAATTTTCAGAATAATACATGAACCGAATACATAACATATATGCAAGCTATAATAGGAATTTTTAGGGATTTCAATACACAGTTTTACAAATTCAGAGCTTATACATTAACAAACACATAAATTATGGTGGATATAGTTTATGGTATACATTACTACTTTCTGAATGCAAGAGTACAACACTAAATAATTATTCAAGTATAATTATTTTTACTTTACAAGTATACATATGGTTTCAAGTATAAGAGAACAATACAACACTACACGTAAACTAGCTAATACAAGGTTGTGAGGCATTACTTCAGGGTGCGGGCTAAAGCCTACAACAGTATAACCAGAGTCTCCTGGAGGGAGAGCGTGATATTTTTGAATAGATCTATTCGGGACAGACAATCCCACACCTGAGCTGTTAGCTAAAGTTAGGCAGGCATGCCTGGGGTGACAAATATCATACCATCCGACGCCTGAAGAACTTCACAGAGGTCACTAGGTCATATCAAGCATGGTTATACCAAACTCACAATAGTATAAACTAACCATATGTTGATGGGATTTCATTCTTCATTAGTTTTATTTTAATTAATAGAACTACTATACATTACACTGGAGGATTACATGGGATACAAACACATAACTTTATTTTAAGTAATAAAACTACTATATGTACTGGTGGTAGCCAAAGTTCTCATACAAGGGTTTTTCATACGAAACAACGTTATACAATACAGCTGGTGATAACCAAACATACAAACTAACATTTTCATATACTTCTACAAAGTACAGTAACGAACATACAGTTTGGAAAATATTGGATTTTCTTGAGAAACATACAAACATTTTTACAGATTCAATGACAAGTTTTCATTACAAAATCATTCTTATGAACTCACCAACTTAAATGTTGATACACTTTCAAAATCGCTTGTATTCTCAGGGAATCAGTACATAGGTACTTCCGCGAGCTTTTGAGGAGACGGAGCACATAAAGTCACGTCTTTTACTCTTTTGTTATATTTTGATGTATACAAAACTTTATATCAAATAGATGTATATACCTTATATATTCAATGTAATGGTTGTTTTTACTTTGATTACTATGATGCAATTGTTGTGATACTGTACATGACATCCTCCACCCTCGAACGTTTTCACCGTTTCGGTTTGGGGTGTCACATGATGGGTATGTTTTGTTCTCCCTAGCTCTTATTATATGTTAGTTATGATATATAAGTATATGTTTTATGTGCTTTTTAGGATTGTCCCATGTAAACGGTATCCCAGTTCAGGTGTTATTCAATTCGGGATCCACCCAATCGTTTGTCTCCCTTGCACTTAGCAAGAGGTTCCTTGAGTCTTCGACAATTTTGGATTTCCCTCTAGAGGTTGAGATTGCTGATGACCGATCAGTACGAGCATCATAAGTTTTCATAGATTGTGTTTTGAGGATGTACGAGGAGCGCTACCTAGTGGATTTGGTTCTCATTCTGTTGTGTAGGAAAAAGGTTATCATAGGCATGGACTGGTTGAGCCCTAATTAGGCGATGATCAACTATACGCAGCAGTTGGTACGTGTCAGGACCCCAAGTGGGGAAGAGCCGGTGATTCTGGGCGAGAGACCGCAACATGGACCAACTATGTGTTCAGCAGCGAGGGCTAGATGTTACCTATAGCCAACAAGGTTACGTAGGGTATGTCACCTACGTTATGGATACCCAGGAGGCGGGTAAGGTGACTGTGAACGATGTACCAGTGGTGCGAGAGTACTCGGACGTATTCCCATAGGACCTTCCAGGGATACCTCAGGAAAGATAGGTAGAGTTCATGATCAACCTGGTCCCTGGGGCCGCTCCGATAGTCAAGGCACCATATCGGTTGGCTCCTCCTAAGACGTAGGAGTTGTCTACACAGTTATAGGAGCTGTTAGACAATGGATTCATTTGGCCGAGCATTTCACCTCGGGGAGCCCCGATCCTGTTTGTGAAGAAGAAGGACAGGTTGTATCAGATGTGTATAGATTACCGGGAGCTGAAGAAGGTAACAGTGAAGAACCGTTACCCACTCCCGAGGATTGATGATATCTTCGACCAGCTACATGGGGCATCTTGGCTTTCCAAGATTGACTTGCGTTCAGGCTACCATCAAATGAGGTTCAGAGATGAGGATGAACAGAAGACTACTTTTTTCGGACTCGCAATGGCCACTACGAGTCCGTGGTGATGTCCTTCGGGCTCACCAATGCTCCTGCCACGTTCATGGACCTAATGAACCGCGTATGCAGACCAATGTTGGATCGATCTGTGATAGTTTTCATTGATGACATCTTTATTTATTCCAAGACACGGAAGCATCACGAGGAGCACTTGCAAGAGGTGTTGGATACCTTGAGGAGGGAGAGCTTGTACGCCAAGTTCTCCAAGTTTGAGTTCTGGTTGCGCGAGGTGCAGTTTCTTGGGAGCCTTGTCAACCAGAACCGTATTTTGGTCGACTCGGCCAAAGTAGATGTCGTGATGAGATGCGAGGTTCTAAAATCTCCATCCGAGATTCAGAGTTTCCTGTGATTGGCAGGCTATTACTGGAGATTCATTCAGGACTTCTCCAAGATAGTCGTACCCTAGACCCAGTTCACGAAGAAAGTTGTGGTCTTTTGTTGGGGGCCTGAGCAGCAGCTAGCGTTTGAGACATTGAGACAGATGTTGGGCGAGATGCGGATCCTAGCCCAGCCAGAGAGCTTGGAGGATTTTGTAGTATACTATGATGCGTTCATTTCAGGTTTAGGCGCATTATTGATGCAGAGAGGGCATGTTATCGCCTATGCCTCGAGGCAGCTAATCCCTCACGAGGCGAACTACCCTATGCACGATCTGGAGTTGGGGGCCGTTGTCTTTGCCCTCAATATTTGGTGACACTACCTCTATGGGGTCCGATGTGCCATTTACATGGACCAAAAGACTTTGAGGTACCTCATGGATCAGCCGAATCTGAAAATGAGGTAGCTTTGGTGGCTAGATGTGGTGAAGGATTATAATTGTGAGATCCTCTACCACCCAGGGAAGGCCAACGTTTTGTCCGATGCGCTTAGCTGAAAGGCGGCCCCAATTAGAGACATTTTCTTGAGGATGACGGTAGTGACTCCACTTTTGGAGCAGACTCGAGAGGTGCGGGTTGAGGGTATGAAGGAGGAGCGCCAGAAGTGAGAGCGGATCATAGTCTAGGTGGCCTCGTTTGACTATAACAACCGCGAGTTGTTGACCCTGCATGGGAGGTTCTGGTTTCCGTACTAGGGCATAGTACGGCAGATTTTGATGAATGAGGCCCATAAATCTAGGTTTTCTATCCATCTCGGGGCGACGAAAATGTACAGAGATCTTCATCCTGATTATTGGTGGCCCTACATGAAGCGAGATGTAGCCTGGTACGTTGAGAGATGCCTGACCTGCAGAAAGGTCAAGGTCGAACACCAGAGGCCTCACGACAAGACACAGTCATTGGATATCTCTGTGCAGAAATGGGAAGATATTAGTATGGATTTCATCACGAAGCTTCCTAGGACCGCACAGGGAGTGGATTCGATTTGCGTTAACGTGGACCTATTGACCAAGAGTGCCCATTTCATTCTGATCTGGGAGAGCATTTCGGCCGAGAAGCTAGCCGACATTTACATTTGAGAGGTAGTAGCATGACATGGAGTGCCAGACTTCATGATTTCTGATAGGGGCATGCGGTTCATTTCCAGACTCTGGAAGAAGTTTCACGACGAGTTGGGTACTCGTTTGCATCTCAGTACCAGTTTTCACCTGTAGACAGATGGTCTAAGCGAGCAGACCATCTAGACTTTGGAGGATCCATTGCAAGCATGTGTGTTAGGCTTCGGTGGTAGGTGGGATACTTACCTACCCTTGGCAGAGTTTTCCTATAATAATAGCTATCACGCGAGTATTGAGGAAGTGCAGAACCCCAATTTGGTGGGGTGAGGTTGGAGAGGGTCGTAGGGAGTACCGAAGTGGTACTCAAAACAACGGAGAGGATTGAGCAGGTTCGGAGTAGGCTTCAAATTGCTCAGAGTCGGCAGAAAAGTTATGCCGACAAGCGTCATTTAGACCAGGAGTTCCAGATCGGGGAGTTCGTGATCGGGGATATGGTTCTCCTAAAGGTGTAACCTTGCAAAGGTGTCATCCGATTCAGGAAGCGGGGCAAGTTGGGCCCCAGGTACATCAGTCCCTTTAGGGTTGCAGCCCAAGTGGGCAAGGTAGCGTATAGGTTGGATCTGCCAGCCGAGCTTAGCCAGATTAATAGTACCTTTCACATCTACCAGCTACGGAAGTTCCTAGTAGACGACTCTGTAGTGGTGCCTCTAGAGGATATTCAGGTGGAGGACAATCTGCACTACATTGAGCGACCAGTAGCTATCCTCGACTGGAAGGTGAAGGATCTGAGGAATAAGAGGTTCGAGCTGGTGAAGGTGCAATAGCAACACCGCAAGGGCTCAGAATGGACTTGGGATCTGAAGGACAAGATGAGAGAGCACTACCCTGAGCTTTTTCCAAATGTAGTAGCAGACTTCGAGGACGAAGTCTAAAATAAGTGGGCAAGAGTTGTAACGCCCGGTTCCCGGTAGGTATTTTTAAAATAAGCTTTTACATTTTTACACTAGGATTATACGAGTTGGAAGCCCCAACTCGTCGAGTAGATGCGAGTTTTGGACGCGGGTGGAAGAGTCTATTTGTCAAGTCGGAAGCCCCGACTCGATGAGTAGATTTGTCTGCATGAAACCCTAAATTTTAGGGTTTACACCCAATTTGAACAACTTATAGGGTCTACACTCCAGCCTCCATCACCCTAAGACCCTCTTCACGAAACCCTAATCTAATATTGAGTGTTCTTGAGCTTTTTGTGCCATTTGTGTGTCTTTGAAGCTTGAGAAGAAAGAGGAAGCTTGGGAGATCAAGAGAAAGCAAGTAGATCTAGAGGCTTTGGCACATTTCTAGTTTATTTGAGGTATAAAGCTGATACCTTGACTGTTCATTTCTTAGATCTCTATTTAGGGCTATTTTCTACCTTTTCTAAGTCTTAGTGAATCCATATTCGGGATTGTGTGTATCAACGGGCTTATACTTTAGATCTTAAACCTTTAAGGGTTCCCACGACATAAAGGTGCCAACTTTATAGCCATGGGAGTCCCGTGCACCTTGTTGACTTCATTTTTGGGTCTTTATGAGTTATTTAACCCATGCATACACATAAAGTTTGTAACTTTATGTGCTATATCGATCCTAGGAAGTCAGATCTATGTTCTGGATGCATTAATCCCGACTGAAATTGACTGGGTAGACTTGGACTTTGGGGGACTCGATGAGTTGTTCATATAACTCGGCGAGTCAGGTCATGGTTCCCCAAGCTTTTCTATTTCTGAGCAATCTGGTCGAGTCTAGAAGAGGACTCAACAAGATGGACGTGGATATGGACTTAAAAATCAAAGAAATCGATGAGTTCATGGATGAACTCGGCAAGTTTAAGGCAATGTCCCGACTTTATGAAGAAGAACTCGACGAGTTTAAGGAAGAACTCTGAGATTCCAGGACTAAACATTTCAACTTGCATAAAGCATGGCCCGATGAGCTCAAGGATGAACTTAGCGAG
The DNA here is from genome assembly GCF_051521515.1 of Lactuca serriola. Taxonomy (NCBI): domain Eukaryota; kingdom Viridiplantae; phylum Streptophyta; class Magnoliopsida; order Asterales; family Asteraceae; genus Lactuca; species Lactuca serriola. The sequence goes on along the minus strand of NC_136412.1, from coordinate 193,858,561 downwards.
TCATGAGCAAAATGTCCCAATTCTATATGAAGGAGAACTTAACGAGTTCTTGAAAGACTCAACGAGCAGGATCGAAGTTCCAATATTTTGTGCATTATGGAACTCAACGAGTTGGTGGACCAACTCGGCGAGTTGAGTCAACCAGATGTTGACTTTGGCCAAAAGTTGACTTTGACGAAGGTGTTGACCTTGACTTTGACTTTGACCTAAGTTGACCCTCAAAATGTTAAGGGTATGAAACGATAATTAAGGAAGGTTATTATGTATAGGAGTTTGAGAGGAGTTGATCCTAGCATCGAGGACAATTCAGTTACTGTACGACATTGAGGTGAGTTACCTTCCAGTAGAAATGGGTCTATGGAACCAAGGTTAGCCCACTAGTACGAGTTGTAGTAGAAATAATTGTCTTTGTGATAATTATCTAGTATGTGTTATCAGTTATGATTATGTACTAGCATGCTATGACGTTATGCAATAGTAGGTAGTAGGGGAATAATCCCCGTGTTACGGTCGTAAGGGCCGAAGGGTAGGTCGGGCACCCTAGATATGCTCGGCGGTTTGTTTATGCTATGTTATTATATGGTACTAGTAGGGGTGAAATAGTCCCCGTAGTTGGTTGAGATAAATTGGAGGGTAGGTCGGCACCCCAAAAATGCCAGACAGGGTAGGTCGGCACCCCAGAACTGCCAAACAGGGTAGGTCGGTCACCCTAAAATTGGCCGACAGTGTTAGGGTCGAAGACATTTTGTAATGAGTCGAAGATCATAGCCTTCGTGTACTTTGTAATGTATTTACTAAGACGTCTTATATGTTCGAAGCTTAATCGTCATGTCTTAGTATTTTTGTATACTTTCATGTTCCCTATAAATAGGAACTTTACTTAGAGTTAGATAGGAAGTCTATACAGAACTTGTCTTTATTCTCTCTGTATAATCTCTGTAGAAACTGTGAAATTATAATAGAGATGAAACAAGATCATATTTACATCTCATGTTCTTTCATATCGCTTTCACTCTGATTTGATTCGCATTTACTTGATTAACGCTTCTTCGATTGGTATCAGAGCAGGATTCATAACTGCGATCTGATTTTTTGTTGAATCTGTTGTATTTGAATCTTAAAATTTGATTCAAAAGTTTTCGCACAATTAGATTTATAAAATCATCAAGGATCATAAGTTTTGATTCGATTCTGCAATGAATCTACTTAATCGAGTGTTTGTTCTTGAATTTCTATACAATTCATTCAGTCAAATTCAAATTTCTTCAAACTTTCGGAAAAATTCAAATCCGTACAACAATGGCGGATTTTAATATGAACACAATGACTTCTTTCTCACACCTTTTTGGTTATTCAACAAAAATTCCAATGCTGGTTGCAGAATATTACGATCAATGGTCTGACCAAATGGAGGATTATCTAAACGGCCTAGATGAAGAATTGTGGAGTTGCATCTCTGGAACTACACAACCTCCTGCAAATGTTTAAAACATTGGTTAATCGAATTCAACTACTGATATTGATGAACGTACTGATAGAATGAAGAAAAATGAGAAACGATGTCTGAGGGAGCTGAGAGGTGCATTGCCACTAGTGGTTTACGACTATGTCTGTGGTTGTAAAAGTGCGAAGGAGATATGGAACACTCTTAAGGATAAGTATCAAGGAAGCGAAAAGACGAAAATTAACTCAGTGAAGCAATGTTTGGTGGAGCTGAAGGAATTTCAACAGAAGGAGAATGAGACAATCGAGGTCTAATATGATCGCTTCAAGAGTTGATATATTGATGTAATTGATATGGTATCACTCGTTCTGCAATGGAATTCAATCCTACGTTCGTGATGGGACTCCAAAAAGAGTGGAGAAGCGTGAGTATGATGGTTAAAAATCAGCAAAGTTTCGACACATCTTCATTGAATGATTTGTGTAATCAACTAAAAACTCACGAAAGTGAGATCAATGAGATGGTGGAGTAATCGAAGCTTACTCTAGGTGGTCCTTTGGCACTTGTCTTGAAAGTTACCAAAAAAGAAACTGTTGAAAGTGGTGATTCGGATGTTGAAGAAGGTCTTTTAATGAATTCGGATGATGAAGCAATTGCATTCTACTCCAACAACAAAGCCAAAAAGTTCTTAAAGAAACCGTTTAATCCGAAGTCGAGGCAAAGTGAAGGAAGAGGAAATTTTTTGAACAAGGCTGGTGGTGAGGAGAAGAAGAACATAGAAAAGAAGGAAGTGAAAGTTGTTGAGGAGAAGAGAGAGAGAAGAAATTGAAAGGAGATTCTAGAATAGATTGTCACTATTGCAGCTGGGCCAATCATCTTGTGAATGATTGTATGCTTTGTAAGAAAGAGGAGAAGAAGAACAAGGTGAAGGATGAGGCGTATTATTCGGAGAAGCTAGAGGAAGTTAGAGCGAATGCAAAAGGCATGTCGTTGGTTGCAAAAGGCAAACAGGAGGAAGAAGGTGTGTATCAAATCTGGTCTTCAGGATCAGATGATGATGAAATGCGTAATCCGACACATGGTGCTTTGTACGTGAAATTCGAAGATGATTCTAACGAAGAGGTCACAAGAAGATGTTTCGTATCCAAAATAGCTGACAAGTCTCTGATGACTACGAAGGTACGTTCTATTCTCGAATCTTTCAATATTCCTTTAAATGCATATCACTCTGAAATTATTGCTTTTGATGACATTGTTGCTTATTTCAATTCAATTGTTGTGTCTTCTAGTAACGAAGCTAAGAAACTGATCTTACAATTGTTAGAGACACAAAAGAAGCTTGATTCAAGAATAACTAAGATAGAATGTTTAGAATTACACATCAAAAACATCTTGTGTGATAGAGACTCTCTTTCGAGTGATGTAAAACTCTTATTAGCACAAAGAAATATCTACTATAATTCTGCAAAAAGACTATATGGGAAACTTACAGCCTTGCATCATTCTAGTGACATTAGCAAAGAACGACATAGAAAGTTATTACCTTTTTTATCTTTTGAGAGAGAGAGAAGGTTGACATTTCTTATGATTGTGAGAAAACAATTGTTGAATTTGACAAAATTCCAAATGATAGATATGCTTATGGCATCGTAAAAATAGATGAATGTCGTGATTCGAATGAATTAGTTGATATTGTATATGAAACCTTGACCAAATCTGAACAATTTAAAATTTTGAAAAAGACTGAGAATTCGACATCTGACTTACAAACTAATTTTTCTGATATCGAAGATGATTTTGATAATATTATTGAAATCAGTGAGTTTGAGGATGTTGATTGTTCACAGTTATCGTTCATTAATGTCACATCAAAATCTAAAGGAAAAGAAATTTTTAAGGATTCGAAAGTTGAGATTGACACTGACAAACCTTCAACTTCGAAAGTTTGTGATCCTGATTTCGTTGATGTATGAGATAGTCAAACAAATGACAGTGATGAAGAAAATGAAATTCCATGAAAAGTTGTGGACCAAGTGTATGGAGACACTGAAAAATTCGAAAAGGTGTTGTCTGAAAACGGTGCTCATTATTTGGAAACCAACATTGTGGTTTATCCGAATTTTAAGTGCACTGATGATGTGATATTTCCAAATCAAGTGTTTGTTACTACTGGGAACGTTGCGAATGTCAAACCTGAGTTCAAGAAATTAATCGAAGAAGACAACAAGAAAACGACTGACCAAGGATTCTTTTCCAACCAACGCATTGTCGAAAATAATCTAACAAAGAACTCGTATGTTTTCCAAAGACAAAAACCTCAACGAAAATGCGTTGAGAAATCAAAAGTTGTGAACGAGGTTTTAAAACAAAAGGTTGTGGAAAATGAAATTTTTGTCAAATTAAATTCAAAAGAATTCAAAGAACAAATTGACAAATTTTCAAAAGATAATAAAATCTCAAAAAGGAAAGCACGAAAGAAGATTTTTTGGCAAACCATTGAGTCACAAAAAACACAAAATGATTTGAAAATGAAAACATCGAAAATCCCAAAAACTCAATTTGTTAAAAAATAAGACTATGTTTTCATCTTATTCAGACAAAAGGAAAAAATCTCACTAGATTTCAAAAGATCCGAAAACATCATTTTCTACAATGGCTCATCATTTTTCAAAGAAATTTCAAAATCAAAATGTTGAAAATCGTTTTTCAAATCAAAAGAAAAATTTTCAACAAAGATATATTCTGAAAACAACCGCTACAAACAAATTTGATGGAAGTTATGCTCAGAAATTTCGTCCAAATTCAAATGTTGAATTTGTTCCACAAAAGCCGAACTTTCCAAATCCTTCGTTGAAACAACCTTCAAAAGTTTTGTATACAAAAGGGTTATCCCAAATGAAAAACATTGATCACTGGCTTGAAGGAAAAGGTCACATGTATTAGTCAAGGAATTACTCTCAACAACCAATCAAAGACGCTTATGAAAAGTATGTGAATACTTCGTCAACTAGAAGCTATTGTCAAATGATTTGAATGTCTCATTAAAGAAGTGGAGAGCAGTTGTGAAAGAAACGAATGTCGAATCACAATCTAAGAGGACAAAGGACGATGTCAGTAACAATCCTAAACTGTCGAAAACTTATGTTTCGAGTCCTTTACCTAGTGATGTGGACTTAATTGATAGTTTCAAAACTAGAATTTATGATTGGGTTAAGAGTACTGCATTTCGTTCTGTTCTTAAAACTAATTTCCAATAACCTAAACAGCCTTGGGTACCTAAATTCTTTCAATGATCGCAGGTACTTTGTGATGAGCAATATGATGAGAAATGGTATATTGATAGTGGTTGCTCACGTCACATGACTAGACGAAAGGAGAATTTGTGAGATTATCGAAGCCTAGATAACGTTGGAGTTGTGAAGTTTGGCAACAATCATAAATATCAAGTCAAAGGCTATGGAAAAGTAACGAATGGTCAATTCACTGTGAATCAAGTTGCGTATGTCGAAGGCCATAATTTGATAAGTGTTTCACAACTAGATGTGGGCACTGGAAATCAAGTTGTGTTTAACGAAGAAGGCAGTACTATTTCGAAAATAGAAACAAAAGAAGTGTTGCTGAAATCAAAACGACATGGCGATATGTTTACTCTTGATATCAAACCGATTATTGGGAAACCTTCAATTTGTTTACTTTCAAAAACTAAATCTGATGTTAGTTGGTTATGGCATCGTCGGTTATCTCATTTAAATTTTCGAAATTTAAATAAGTTGGTAACTGAAGATCTTGTTCGAGGCTTACCAGTTTTAAAATTTGATAAAGATACTTTATGTGCAGCTTGCGAACAAGGAAAACAGCATCGAAAAGGACATCCAGTTTTCATAGATTTGAAAATCATGGAACCGTTGGAACTTCTTCATATTGATCTTTGTGGACCATCAACTGTTGAAACTCGCAACAAGAAACAATACATTTTGGTTATTGTTGATGATTTTTCACGATTTACGTGGGTATATTTTCTCACGTTAAAATCTGAAGTTGCCCAGACGATGATCGAATTTATCAATCAAATTGAGAAAAGTCTGAAGAAAAGTGTTAGAAAGATCAAGAGTGATAATAGGTCTGAGTTTAAGAACAAAATTGTAGATTTGTTCTTAATTGAAAAATGGATTTCGCATAATTTCACCATATACACCACAACAAAATGGTGTCGTTGAACGAAGGAATGGGTCACTTTGTGAAGCAGCAAGAACAATGTTGACATATGCGAATCTTCCTCAATATTTTTGGGCTAAAGCAGTATCTACAGCGTGTTTTAATCAGAATCGTTCTTTTATTCATCACGTTTCAATATCACTGCATATGAAATAATCAATAATCGAAAACCAAATGTTAAATTTTTTCATATGTTTGGTTATAGGTGATTTATCATGAATCTCAAGGATAATCTTTCGAAGTTTCAAGCTAAGGATGACGAAGGAGTATTTTTGGGATATTCGCACAATTCGGTTGCATATCGAGTGTTAAATAAATGAACACAAAAAGTCGAAGAAACATTCAATCTTACTTTTGATGGCTATTATGTTAAACAAGTTGACAAATTCTTCGAACAAAAGCCAATTATTAATGAATCAAATGATGAAACTGAAATTATAACTTCAGCTGATTTTGATTATGATTTAATTTTTGGTGTTCCTGACAGGGAAATAGATGCTGAAGTTCGTGCGAATGATAATAATTAATCAGACTCTTCGAAGAATATTGAGGGATCGGATCTTACCCAAATTCCTAATGACACTTTTCCAACTTTGAATTCTCCAACAATTGGAGAAAGTATGCTAAATAATCCAGTGGAGGGGGAGCACTTGGATACAAATACTCAAATTGAGGGGGAGCATTCTTTCGAGGGGGAGAATGGAAGAATGAGTGAAGATGTTGAGGGGGAGCATCTAGTTGAGGGGGAGCAACAGAATCTAAACAACAGTGATATAATAAGTCTTGATCTAAAAGATGAATTTGACAAAATAATTGATAATCTTTCTGTTGCAGGATCAGAAAATGAAGATTTATACGAAGATGCACATTTGGATTTTGATCCAGCTTATCCACCACTCGAAAAATGGACAAAAGATCATCCGAAAGAACAAGTACTTGGGAATCCACAAGATGGAGTTTTAACGAGAGCTCAACTTCGTGCAAACACTGAGGTATTAAATACTCATCAAGAATTTTACATGTTCAATGTTTTCATTTCGAAAATCGAACCAAAGACAATTAAGGATGCAATGGAACACTCTAATTGGGTTGTTGCAATGCAATCTGAATTGGTTGAGTTTGAACGAAATAAGGTTTGTAGATTAATTCCTAAACCTGAAAATATTTCGATCGTTGGGTTAAAATGGATTTTCAAAAATAAAACCGACAAAGATGGAAACATTATTCGAAACAAAGCCAGACTTGTTGTAAAAGGTTACTCACAACAAGAGGGAATAGACTATGAAGAAATTTTCTCCCTTGTCGCAAGACTCGAGGCTGTTCATATATTTCTGGCTTATGTAGCTCACAAAGATTTCGATGTATATCAAATAGATGTGAAGTGTACATTTTTGAATGGAGAGCTCGAAGAAACAGTATATGTGGAACAACCCCCGGGTTTTGTCAATAAAGATCATCCTGATTATTGTTATATTATAGTTAAGGCAGTTTATGGGTTAAAACAAGCACCAAGAGCCTGGTATGCAACTCTTACCTCTTTCTTAAAACAATTGATATATAAACAAGGATCAGTTGACCCCATGTTATTTCGAAAGAAAGTTGGGAATCATCTAATGCTTGTTCAAATTTATGTCGATAATATTATTTTTGGATCTACTGACCCTTTTTTGTCTAAAGAATTTGAAAATCTGATGAAAAGCAAATTTGAAATGAGCATGATGGGAAAAATTAATAATTTTCTTTGTCTAAATATTCGTCAAAGCAGAGAAGGAATTTGTATCAACCAAGAAAAGTATATGAAGAATTTTCTTGAAAAGTTTGGATTGACGAATAGCACAAAATTACGAGTACCGATGGCAACTGGAACAAGGCTGACACCTTCTGTAACACCGAAAATTTCAAAACAATTTTTCATTTAAAAATAATCGTTTAATTCTTAAAAACACTTGCTTAAAATCTCATTCATAATCGAATTACAAAACATAACTTCATTTTCACTTGCATAATAAACCAGGATCCTCAAAACATGACTCTTTCTCTGGTGTGTACAATCGAGCCGGTGTCGTCCCGTGATCTTGAGAGAAACCTGAAACACATAACACAAAACACTGTAAGCACGAAGCTTAGTGAGTTCCCCAAAATACCACACATAACACATATTAGCCACTCGAGGCTATAACTCTGTGGGTCCGTGGACCCTACTCTGTGAACCTTTCGGTTCTAACTCTGTAAACATGCACAGCATAAATCACATAGAAATAATGAAGTACAACACGTAACATACACAGCATACAAATACTCTGTCACATAACTCTGGTTACCTACTCAAGGTAAAGTATAGTGAGAAGACTCACCTGGAAATCAGAAAGCAATTATCTGCACATGCGAACCTCGTACTTGCCACCGCCTAACACATAAGGCAAATATCTCTAATTAGTACAAGAAGTCCCAACTCTAATTAACCGGCGATTACTCTTTCCCTCTCTAGTCAGGTAATGGGTAAAAGACCATTTTACCCCTCCCTGACCTCTATTACCTCTGTTCACCAAAACTCCCAAAGTCAACATAAGACAACACAAGTCAACGGTCAACACTGACCAGACTCGGCGAGTACACAAGAGTGACTCGGCGAGTCCATGCGGGTTCTCTAAATTCTTTTTAAACCTCTTAGACACGACGATTTCCCTCTCCACTCGTCGAGTTACTCGGCAACGAAACGCGGGGCAACCCCGACTCGACTCATCGAGTTTTCTTATGGACTCGGCGAGTTGCTCCCATGACAACCCTCATCTGACCTTCTGAGGTCAGATCTGCTTCACCAAACCATAGATCTAACTCCCTCAAAGCCAATAACCACGAAAAGCTCGAACCTTAGGCACTCATGCAAGGTTCTACAAGCTCATTTGGGTGAAACCCTCCATTACCTAACAACCCTAGCTCAAAACTCCAAATATAATGCATAAAGCAGGATGGAAGGGACTCTCTGGACCTCTTTGGGTCCAGATCTATGGCTTCACACTCAATGGGACACTATACTCCACAAATCTAGCCATAAAAGAAGCTAGAAAACCCTAAAATCACCAATCTTACCCAAAACAAAAAAGGGGGAACGATTTGATACCTCAATGGTGAAGATGCAAGCTCAGAAGCTCTGAATCGACACCCCCTTGACCTCCCTTTGCTGGAAATGACTACTCCATTGCACAACCACCTCAAGAATGCTCCAAAATGGCTCTTCTTCACTCTCTCAGCTCTCTGGTTCGATAGGAGTCTCTCAAAGGTGTATGTGGCCGCCACTGAAGGCCATAAGGGCCTTTAAATAGGTCCCAAACCCGGACAATTAGGGTTTTCCTTGACAGCGCCGACTCGGCGAGTCCAAATACCCTACTCGTTGAGTCCCTTCATTAAACTGATCCCCAAAACGCGATCCTACTCGACGAGTTGAGGCGTCAACTCGCCGAGTCTCCTCATTCCCCAATATAAAATACTCAAATTCCCATACCTGGATATCCGGATGTTATAATTCTCCCCCACTAGAATCAGACTTCACCCTCGAAGTCTCACTCTGGAAACAACTCCGGATGCTGCTCACGCATCTTGCGCTCTGGCTCCCAAGTAAGCTCTGACCCCTTCCGGTGTTGCCACTGGACCTGCACCAGAGGCACCTCTTTGTTCCTCAGAACCTTGATCTTTTGATCTCGAATAGCCACCGGTCTCTCAACGTAGTTCAGGCCCACATCCACCTGAATATCCTCTAATGGCAATACTGCCGACTCCTCGGCTATACACTTTTGCAGCTGCGACACATGGAAAGTGTCATGGATCTGACCTAGCTCTGCAGGTAGCTCCAACCGGCAGGCTACCCTACCTACCCTCGCGATCACCTGAAAAGGACTGATATATCGGGGTCCCAGCTTTCCCCTCTTCCTGAATCGGATCACTCCTTTCCAAGGAGAGACCTTCAGGAGTACAAAGTCACCGACCAAAAATTCGAGCTCGGACCGGCGCCTGTCCGCATAACTCTTCTGGCGACTCTGAGCGGTCAACAACCTCTGCCTGACCTGTTGTATCTGCTCTGATGTCTGAAGCACGATCTTTGTACTTCCCATCACACGTTGCTCTACCTCTCCCCTGCAAATGGGGTCTGATACTCCCTTCCCTACAACAGCTCAAAGGGTTGCATACTAATGCACTAATGATGGCTGTTGTTGTAGGAAAACTCTGCCAAGGGCAAATACGAGCCACAATTCCCCCCTGAAATCTAATACACATGCCCGAAACATATCCTCGAGCATCTGAATCGTTCGCTCGCTCTGAAGTGTCCGAAAACATCACCATGGTAAACTCTAGCTCATTTCTCATATTCATCTTCGATACCGAGCACCAGGTTAGCTTTTGGCCCCACAGTTGAACCCTCAAAGGTCACACATAACATGATCCAAAACATCTCACTAACTTCCTCCTCGTGACCACTATCATGGTCCAGTGACACGCAAGTCACGAAATTCCCTTTTTCCTCATAAAAAAAATACAATCCAATCGAAGATCGACTCAGCTCTAACCTCTGGCGTCTGCTGCGCATATTCTCCCGCACGCCTCGTTGACCCTCCCGACAGAGACGGAGACCCCAGTCTCGCGCCGGTTTAACCACTAGGCTCCAAAAACTCAACACTAGGGCTACTCAAGCCTAAAACTCTTCTACATCATGCACTTATCGGAGAACACTCCATCATCACACTCTCTTGCCGTCTAGTGGGTACTATGGCTTCCCACAACATTACGACAGCCTCTGACTAGTGAGTACTACGGCTCCCCGTAGTATCACAACGCCAACTAACTAGTGAGTACTACGGCTCCCCGTAGTACCACGACTCCCTCCCTCTGACTTGTGAGTACTACGGCTCCCCGTAGCATCACAACACCCTCTGACTGGCAAATACTACGGCTCCCTATAGCATCACGACTCTCTCTCTCTCTCTGACTTGTGAGTACTACGGCTCCCCGTAGCATCACAACACCCTCTGACTGGCGAATACTACGGCTCCCCGTAGCTTCACCCTATACGCTCATTCTCATTACAACGCCACACTATGTTCACTAACTCATGCACCGAAGACTATCATAGATAGTTACACACACTTGCCCCGATATGCATTACAGACTCTGGCGGCAACCGCCATAACACAGAACCTACCTCTGCGGAGATCCACTTCCTTAAATAATCCCTCTTGATGACAATACACGAAGGGCTCCCACTGGAATCGTGGATACATGATACATCACTAGTCATCTTAAACCCAAGACTCTAAATAACTCTGAAATCGGGACGCTATACGCGGAAACCACGGAACACCCTAACAGAGCATCACAATGTCCTGCCTCTACCACTGATTCCCTTACTCCCAGCACCATACACATACAACAATACATTTCCTCTGAGTCCCATAATAATTTCCTGTTTCACTCAATGTGCAACTTCAGTGCATCCAAACACTCAATTGGAATACAAGGAAGGCGCTAACCCTTCAGAACACACTGATGATCCTCTGAAACCCTTTCCATTGCTGCTCAAAATCCAAGCAATAATACACATCCCAGTCCGGGAGTTGGCTACTCGACAATCTTCTACCCATATTTCAAGCCAGAAATTCTCAACTGCCCATACCATCATTACGAGTCTTCCACTTGAAACGACTCTGACCACCACCAGATTCCTGACCATTGACCACCCGCCGTGGGGACACCCATCCTTCTCTCAGACATATACCACATGCATTATCTCGCCCTACACCTTTCCTTGATCACCAACAACCTTGATCTCATGAATTCAAGCCGCAGGTTTCTGTATCCAACCGCTAACCGCTCTTGCACAAATCTCTGGTTCTCTCAATAAACCACCCGGTTCTCCCCCACTTAGGGTTCGAACCATCACTATCTGACACATCAACAACCTCACAAACTATTTTCATCAGCAATAACACACCTGCCCCTGGAATGTGCTACGCAATGCCCGATAATCCCCTTTAAGGAAATCAATCGATCTCATAACTCTGAACCTCAGATGAAATCCTCAAGAACTTCTCGTCACGACTGCCTCTAGTCGTTCCAAGTCTCGTACCAATCCAATACCAAACAACTCAACTGTCCAATAACATCACTGACTCATAGACTGGACCACGAAATCATCATACTCCCCCACCTCGACTCATCAACCGACGTTCCAACACATGGATCATCCCAAGAACAGGGACCCACTCCCATATTCAATACCCAACATAGATAGAAAAACCACTGCACTGATTAACTCGACTGGACTCCCCACTGATACCTCTACAATACGCCCTACTATACGCAAATAGGTGTAACGTGGTCCTCGACTATCTCAGTCCCAACTAACTATCTGCTCATGGTAAATCACTGCCTCGCGGCACACGTGCCACCTGATACTCTGATGGAAAATCATCATCAATGACAACCTGCAGGGTTTACCCCCAAACCCAAAACTTAAACATCATGCCTCTCATATTTCGCACATGAACATAAATAGCACCACCCAGGTCATAGAAGGTGACATCTCCTCTATCGACTGATTGCTCAACTCAGACCGAAATTCTCCCCTCCCTCTGACTCCTTACCAAAATACTCTAAAAGGCTCTCGACCTCCCTCTCAAGGGATGCCTCTTTGAACTCAATCATGGCCCACAGGCCTAAAACCCATAGCGTCCAATCTCTACCTCATCAATCGTGACCGGATAACCGGAGAACCACAAGCATCATTCACTACGAACCATGGTACTCTTCCTATGACATCTCTTCTCAATATGCTCCGGTGTATGGTACCCGAACCATAGCATCACTCCTCCATCTGCTCCGATGTATGGTACTCAAACCATAACATCATTCCTTCATCCGCTCCGATGTATGGTACTCGAACCATAACATTACTCCTCAATCCGCTCCGATGTATGGTACTCGAACCATAACATCACTCCTCAATCTGCTCCGATGTATGGTACTCGACCCATAACATCACTCCTCAATCTGCTCCAATGTATGGTACTCGAACCATAACATCACTCCTCAATCTGCTCTGATGTATGGTACTCGAACCATAACATCACTCCTCAATACGCTTCGATGTATGGTACTCGAACCATAACATCACTCCTCAATCTGCTCCGATGTATGGTACTCAAACCATAACATCACTCGCAATACGCTTCAATGTATGGTACTCGAACCATAACATCACTCCTCAATACGCTTCGATGTATGGTACTCGAACCATAACATCACTCCTCCATCCGCCCATTAGAACCTTCAGAATACTCCCTGTATCAAGTATGGGTCCTCTACTTTCAGTAGTACGGGCCCATACTACCTGCCACATCTACCCATACTTTCCACACGGACTATCCCGGAGCTCCTAAGTAGCTGCTCGACCTTCTCATTCACCAATTTCGTCGCGCGCTCGCTCCCCAGCGAAATTCTCTACTCTGCCAGCACACTCATCTGGCTAAGGTCACTCCCTAGGCTCTTCCTAGATTCCCACACTTCTTTGCCATCAGCTGCTGAAGAGCTCCTAATGATGCCAGCCATCTACCTCCTGAATATCGTCATATTCGCTTGGTAGCTGACTCCCATCATCAAGAGTTCCACAAAGCACGAAGCAAGAAACATTCAAGCATCGAAGAATATATATATGGCTCACTCTAGGTGATAACTCCGCTTGCTCTGCTCATCCTTGAAAGTACCACCGAACTCTGCAACTCTTCCCCTCGCGGGTTCTAACTATTCTTTCCCTAAGTACCACGGTACTTATCTAGGTATCTCCCCTAGATTACTCCTCTACTCAAATCCCCTAAAGGATTCCAACTAAATATTCTCAATCATCACATACTCAAAAGCACATCGCATATAACAGCAATTCCTAGGCTAAGGCATCACAAATCAGGCCACTCTAGTCCTAAGATATGGAATACCTAGCCTGTCTCTAGCATGCAATAATATCTCATAAAGTGCATCATAAATATCTCATAACACAAAAGTAAGGGTATTTTGGGAAATCACTGTTCTGGCTCTGGCTGATTGTACACACTGCTCTTTCTCGCTTTCTATTTGAACTCTTATTCTCTTTAGAAAATTATTTCTTTGAAAACTTTTCTTACTTCCTCGGTTTGAGTCCAGATTTACCCGAAGGCGCATCCAAATCCCTCAAACCAAGGCTCTGATACCAACTTGTAACACCGAAAATTTCAAAACAATTTTTCATTTAAAAATAATCATTTAATTCTTAAAAATACTTGCTTAAAATCTCATTCATAATCGAATTACAAAACATAACTTCATTTTCACTTGCATAATAAACCAGGATCCTCAAAATATGACTCTTTCTCTGGTGTGTACAATCGAGCCGGTGCCGTCCCGTGATCTAGAGAGAAACCTGAAACACAAAACACAAAACACCATCAGCACGAAGCTTAGTGAGTTCCCCAAAATACCACACATAACACATATTAGCCACACGAGGCTATAACTATGTGGGTCCGTCGACCTTACTCTGTGAACCTTCCGGTTCTAACTCTGTGAACATTCCGGTTCTAACTCTGGGAACCTTCCGGTTCTAACTCTGTAAACATGCACAGCATAAATCACATAGAAATAATGCAGTACAACACGTAACATACACAGCATACAAATACTCTGTCACATAACTCTCGTTACCTACTCAAGGTAAAGTATAGTGAGAAGACTCACCTGGAAATCAGAAAGCAATTATCTGCACATGCGAACCTCGAACTTGCCACCGCCTAACACATAAGGCAAATATCTCTAATTAGTACACGAAGTCCCAACTCTAATTAACCGGCGATTACTCTTTCCCTCTCTAGTCAGGTAATGGGTAAAAGACCATTTTACCCCTCCCTGACCTCTATTACATCTGTTCACCAAAACTCCCAAAGTCAACATAAGACAACACAAGTCCACGGTCAACACTGACCAGACTCGGCGAGTACACAAGAGTGACTCGGCGAGTCCATGCGGGTTCTCTAAATCCTTTTTAAACCTCTTAGACACGACGATTTTTCTCTCCACTCGTCGAGTTACTCGGCAACGAAACGCGGGGTAACCCCGACTCGACTCGTCGAGTTTTCCTATGGACTCGGCGAGTTGCTCCCATGACAACCCTCATCTGACCTTCTGAGGTCAGATCTGCTTCACCAAACCATAGATCTAACTCCCTCAAAGCCAATAACCACGAAAAGGTCGAACCTTGGGCACTCATGCAAGGTTCTACAAGCTCATTTGGGTGAAACCCTCCATTACGTAACAACCCTAGCTCAAAACTCCAAATAGAATGCATAAAGCAGGATGGAAGGGACTCTCTGGACCTCTTTGGGTCCAGATCTATGGCTTCACACTCAATGGGACACTATACTCCACAAATATAGCCATAAAAGAAGCTAGAAAACCCTAAAATCACCAATCTTACCCAAAACAGAAAAGGGGGAACGATTTGATACCTCAATGGTGAAGATGCAAGCTCAGAAGCTCTGAATCGACACCCCCTTGACCTCCCTTTGCTGGAAATGACTACTCCATTGCACAACCACCTCAAGAATGCTCCAAAATGGCTCTTCTTCACTCTCTCAGCTCTCTGGTTCGATAGGAGTCTCTCAAAGGTGTAGGTGGCCGCCACTGAAGGCCATAAGGGCCTTTAAATAGGTCTCAAACCCGGACAATTAGGGTTTTTCTTGACAGCGCCGACTCGGCGAGTCCAAATACCCGACTCGTCGAGTCCCTTCATTAAACTGGTCCCCAAAACGCAATCCTACTCGACGAGTTGAGGCGTCAACTCGCCGAGTCTCCTCATTCCCCAAAATAAAATACTCAAATTCCCATACCTGGATATCCGAATGTTACACCTTCGTTAGATAAACCAGCAATCGACTTAACTCTTTATCGAAGCATGATAGGTTCATTACTTTATCTCACTGCAAGTAGACCTGATATCATGTTTTCTGTGTGTAAATGTTCTTGGTATCAGTCAAATCCTCGAGAACCACATCTTACTGCAGTCAATAATATTTTTCGTTATCTCAAAGGATCAATTTCATTAGGATTGTGGTATCCTTCGAAAACCGGTTTCTTTATTCAAGCTTTCTCAGATGCTGAATTGGGAGGTTGCAATCTTGATCGCAAAAGCACGAGTGGAGGATGTCAATTACTTGATGGAAAATTGGTGAGCTAGCAATCGAAGAAGCAAACATGTGTTTCAATTTCGACTGCTGAAGCAGAATATGTTGTTGTTTCTGCATGCACATCACAAATAATTTGGATTCAAAGTCAATTGCGTGATTATGCAATAAACATGAAGAGAATTCCTTTATATTGTGATTCACAAAGTGTAATTCGTATTTCTCATAATCATGTGCAGCATTCAAAGACTAAGCATATTGCTCCTAGTTACCATTTCATAAAAGATCATGTAGATGATGATAATATCGAAGTGTATGCCGTGAAAACAACTGATCAATTGGTTGATATTTTCACAAAACCGTTAGATGAAAAATCATTTGTGAGAATTTTAGGTGGACTTGGAATGGTCGAAGGGGTTCTATTTCGAAAGAATAGCGATAACTGGACAGCTATCAAATTCAACGGTTACTGTTCATAGTCAACGCTTCGTTACCATTCGTCTTCGTGAATTGGAACTGAAATATTCGTGCGTCCAATACATTTCCAATATTTTCGTTAAGTAGTTTTTATTTTTGAAAAATTCAAAAAAAACAAAAAGATTTTTCTTTTGTTTTGTCATTTATTTTCAAAAAATTTAAAAACAACAAAAAGATTTTTTGTTTGTTTTGTCATTTATTTTCGAAAAACACAAAAAAAAACAAAAAGATTTTTATTTGTTTTCTCTTTTATTTTTGAAAAAACAAAAATCACAAAAATATTTTGTTTTGTATTGTTTTGTCTTCATGTTTTGTTTTAGGTAACAAAGATGATTATCAATGGTTAATGCTTGCAGTTCCAGGGTCAGGTAAATCTTTCAAAACTCTTGAACTAGTTAAGGTGTCCCTAGAAGCATGTTGCAGCATGTTGACCAAAGCCTTGAATGACTCTATGTGTGTTTAACGAAAGCCTTAATGAAATATTTCATATGAAAATTTCTTCCCAGGACAGGCTTATATTCACATTAGTCACATGAGCCACCTGACTCTTCTCACATGAGTGAAGAATTTACTGTTTTGTCCATAATAACAAAGGTACACATGAATTCTTAAACCAATCTTTTTCTTCTAAACATTCTTACACGAACACACACAAAGAGATATGTCCAAGAGGTCTTTGATCAAACCCATCGAGACTTAGACATATCAAAAATCTGTGTTAATGATCTGACATCATGAGACCGTGATGAAAGTGAAACCCAATTCTCAAGATTTTCAGGAATTGACGAGGAATTTGTTCCAGTTTTTAACAAAACTTTTGTTTCTGTACCTAGATTCGAAACTCCAAATCATATTCATTTCGTATGAGTGATCTTGATCAAATTATCAAAACCCATGATGTTTGTTACCCAACAGGATCCAGCACAAATTTTTTCATGAATATGGTTTCCGTGTGAGTTTCATTTAATTTCTAAGTCACTTTCCAATTTAATTCAAAGCATACTTGTCACTGACTACACTGTTCAACACAAGTGATTTCTGTTACAATTTCTCTCCTTATGTTTTGGATGATATGTAATAAGATCGTGTACCCACCTATGAAGCCTTGAAAAAGAAGCCCTTCGAAACTTCTTAGTAATTTTTCGATTGTAAATCATGGGAAAATACAAAAGCAGTTGATTATCTCTCTTGATAATTAACGAAGAAACTTTTGCCCGGAGTTTAACTGCTTTTGTGTCAAAATATTTTTGACATCACAAATCCAAAGTTTATTTTTATTTGATTCTTATCTTTTTCTTTGGCACACTGCGCTCACGAAATCCTTCAGGTTCTGAGTAATACCAACTCGGGCTGATGATTTCAAAAGTCTGGCACATGACTTCGCTTTCAATCCCAAAAGTGAAAGAGCCTAAGCTCCATCCGAAGGTTGCTGATGGCTCATATTACATTAAGGGAAATAAACAGGCTATGAGAAGTGACGTCTTGTATTCTATCCGATTTTCAAGGAGAAGTGACAGTTACTTTTTCATGTGTGGCTACTTTATCGACATAGTGGTGCGAGTTTCAAGGTGCCACGTCGGATTTCATTAAATGCACATCCCGCTCCAAATTTAAAAATCAGGGTTACATATAAAAAGGAAATCAAGGGTCTGTTATCAGTTTACGCTTTCAGAAGAAAAATTCCCAAATTCTCTCTGAAAAATCCAATTTTTCTTCATACGATTTTACATCCCTAGTCATAGCTGATCAAACTAATGTTGATGGACCATCCCAAACCACAGAAGATGTTACATATTTACCAATCATGAATATTCAAGGCACAAACTATCAAGTCGAAGCGGATGAATCTCTTTACCCTGAAGGATTGAAGAGGTTGGTGATTGCTCTAAAGATCTATGTTCTTTTGACAACTCTGTTTCATTCTTTTGCGGTACCTTTATCCTGGCTTTCTCAAGCAGGTTCTACTGCAACATACTCTAAAGCCCTAGATGTCATCACATTCAACTTGGTGAATGATAAGAAGGTATGATTGACAAAGAAGTTGTTTTGTCAAATTTTAGGCAATCCAAATTCTCAACCATTCATTGCTCTTTCGACTTATCAAGTGAACTACATGTTCAATAAGATGGGTCATCAACCCCCACTCACCAAGATTAGTGATTTTAAAAAATCTGGTCTTCCGACGATCTGGAATTTCTTGTTTGGAATCTTTCTACGATGCTTAATAGGTCAAAATGTTGGGCTTGATGAAGGACATATGGAAGTCTATGAAATGGTTGCAGGTGTCTATTATGATATACCGGTGGATTACTCTACACAGTTATGGAAATAATTTCAAAAGAGTGTAGAGAATACGAATGTCGTGCAAGGTATTTCATGTGCAAGATATTGGAGTCTTATCCTCAGATATTTCTATGATAAAGAGGGAATTATGGTGGATGTTGAGGAAGAAATTGCAGATTTCTTGAAGTATAATTTTCCTTAAGAAGTGTTTGATGATAAAGAAATTTTTTCACATGTTGCACGAATCCCAGATGCCATGTTGAAAAAGGTTGATCCAACGAATACTGTGCTTATTGATTATACGACAACAATTGATCCCAAAGTTGAAACTGGGAATTTGTTAACGAAAGAAGGTGTGGGTCATTCGAAGAAATCTAAAACAACAAAGCAAGTTGTGATTGTCAATACTGAGCCAAATTTTCAAGACACGAAGCAATAAAAGTCTCCCAAGAAAACAACGAAGCCTGATGAGGTAGTTTCAAAAGTTGTGATAAAAACTGTTGAACCTATTGTTACAGAACCAACTTCAGTTACCATTCCTTCGAAGACTGGAGTTTTTCGAAGATTAAAGCTGAAGTATGGTGGTTCTCCTACTTCGAATTAGGTTTGCAAGCCTCATATTACTCATCAAGGGGTAGTTATGTGCGAAGTCCTAGCTCCAGTTTCTCCTCACTCAAAGAAACGAAGGGTTGAGGATATGGCCAAGAAGATTTTGAAGAAAAAGAAGAAGACAAAGAAGACACAGTTAGTAATTCCAACGGAATCATCTGAAGAAGAACAAGTGCCTGAAACACCCGAACCCAAACCTATTATAAAGCCTACTTCTACTGAGAAGACTGTTTTCATACCACCCGAAGTTTCGTCTGCCAAATCATCTCATGAGGAGGTACGAACTTCAGACATCACTACAAATGTATCTGATACGAATGTAAATGTCATCATGGGTAAAGGAGATCTATCGAAGGAAACTACTCAACCTCCACAAGGTACTCCAGTTATTGTTTCTATCGAACCCATTACAAGTACCTTTGTTTCTTTACCTCCATTTATCATCCCTACTACTTCCACCACTGATTCACCAACCTTTCAAAACATCATCGACCAACCCATTGCATCCATTTTTTTATCTCAATCCACTGATCCACCCAAACTGAATGATGAATCTGAAAATGAAGAAGGTGGCTTTGGCGGTACTTTTGAAGATATGGTTTTTGATGAAGAAGAGGAGGATTTCCTTGATCATATGCTCATGTCTTTGAAACAATTCAAAATACTAAATAAAAAGCTAAATTCAATTATTCAGTCTCAAGCAGACATGGGGGAGGAAGTTCAGTGTCCAGTTTCGAAATTGATGGACTAATGAATGCTTGTGAGGCACGACTGGTGAGCGGGATGTCTAGTATGCTTAGAGATACCGAGTCCAAAATCTTAGAGAAGGTTGATCAAAATGATCAAAACACTGAGTTAAGGATAAATTCTTTCAATTCAAAATATGTGGGAGCTGTGAAAGAGTTAACGAATGTTCAAAAGGAACGAAACACACTGTTCATTATGGATGTGAAGAAGGTGAGAGAAGATGTAAATTTGAAGCTTCAAGAGCTTCGTGATGACATGGTTCGTGAAGTTGCAGTTGTTCAGAATGATTATGCCACTCTGCATAAGAAAGTTGATATTATTTGTGATGCTGTCACGAAATATGTTACGTTGTACGAAAGCTTGAGTCCTCAAATTACTCAACTTTCTACAACTGACAGTCAACAGTTTGGGGAGGTTATTTTGATGCTTAAAGATTTGGAGGATTCGGTGCACAAGCCTGCTACATCTTCAATAATTACTCCAGAGTTTCTCTCACAAACTTTTACACAGTTCGAAGCCATTCTCCATAAACAACTAGCTCCTTTGTCAACCATTTCGAATCTTCTGCCAACTGGTGCCCCACCTGTTCGAACAAGGGTGCAAGGGGGAGAATAGAGAGTTGGAGAAGGTTCGCATGCGAAGGCTGAAGGCGATGCTTCACATGGAGAAGATAAAGTTGTGGGCACAGTTTATCCTTCGAAAATTCCGACGACCAAGCCAATAATTTCGAGTGTTGGACCAGTTACTTCAACTGTTGTAACGTCTATGCCACTCACAAAGCCGATCACGAAAGGAATTGTAATTGGATCATCTACTAGCCAAAGTGAGGCTTCGAAAACAAAATATGGGCCAACAATTAAGAATTGTTTTCCTCTGCTTGGTGCATCAAAAACCAAATCACAAGCTTACAGATAAATCAACAGACAAAGGCAAGACGATTGTTGTTGAAAAATCAAAAGAAGAAAAGAAAGCAAAGGTCGAAGCAGAGATTGAAAAACTAAGGGTAGTTCAGAGCATAATGAGGCAAAGGGTGAGTGATCCTCTTGGTTTGAGCAAAGGAGATCCTGCAAAACATTATAACTACAAAACGATTGAAGTGAATGTTGCATTTAATCACATGTATGCATTTGAAAAGAAACCAAAGCATATTTATGGGGTTTCTAATGCAGACATGAGTCAGCTGGACTTTCCGATTAATGAGATGATGTTCCTCATGCCTCAGTTTAAAATCTCTGATAAATTAAAAGCAAAAATGATTACAACTACATAAAACTTCGTTTTCATGCAGTTCTTACAAAGGCTCCTAAGGAAATTTGGTCACTGATAAAAATCAAGAAGGTTATAAGCATCAAGATGGACGTATTATTCGACGAGATGATGCAGAATGTAAGATTCATTGTTGCAAGGGCGAATGGTCACACTTGTGATTTAACAGTCACAGATTTTCCTCTCATGAATCTGTATGACCTTATTAAAATGACTCTTCTCCTAAAAGATAAAAATTCCTCATATCTTCGAGAAATTGAACCTGATGTTTTTCGAATGGGAGTGGCTCACATCAAGATCTTCTTGGAGAATTATTATGAGTGTTTAGCACTTATAGTTGTGGAGATAGCAACAGTGAAAGGGCTTGAAGTCAAAGTACCCACGGAGCCATCCAAGTCTCAACAAGAATTAAAGAAATATGCTAATGGGGAAATATGTTTAAAGCCTTTCGGTTTGGTATTTGCTGGTAAAGATAAATCTGGAAAGTCGAAGAGATTTTTGTTCCAAGTCGCTGAAATCGAAAGATATATAACGTCTCAATATACGAACTTCATTGTTTGTATGAATAATTGCAAGAAAAACAACGAAGGAGATAAGAAGGAGTTGAAGAAGATTATATCCTGGTACACAGAAGTTCAAAGGGTGATGATGTATGTCATCCAGATTCTCACAACCTGAGAATTCGACTTCATTCCAAAGGGGGAGATTTTTAGGGTCAAAGACATTTTGTAATGAGTTGAAGACCATACCCTTCGTGTACTTTGTAATGTATTTACTAAGACGTCTTATATGTTCGAAGCTTAATTGTCATGTCTTAGTATTTTTGTATACTTTCCTGTTCCTTATAAATAGGAACTTTACTTAGAGTTAGATAAGAAGTCTATATAAAACTTGTCTTTATTCTCTCTATAAAAACTGTAAAAGTATAATAGAGTTGAAACAAGATCATATTTACATCTCATGTTCTTTCATATCATTTTTACTCTGATTTGATTCGCATTTACTTGATTAACGATTCTTCAAATAGTATGATAGTTATGTGGTATGTGGTATGATGGGGGAACTCACTAAGTTTTGTGCTTACAGTTTTTAGTTTTATTTTCAGGTACCTCTTCATCGAAGGGGAAGGAGCCGATACGGTAGCAGCGCATCACAAACATATAGGATTTCCGCATTATGATATTCTTGGGATTGTACTCTGACATTGTTACTATTTCTATGATATGATTTTGAGACATGTAGTTATGTTTTTATGAAATGACGTGACTCAATTATGTTTTCTTATAATTGTTTTTGTAAATCGTTTTTATCTAAAATGAAATTTTTGGTCTTGAAAAATAGGATGTTACATGTCTGTTGGCACCGCCATTGTCGTAGTGAAGTTCTGTCGTGAGTCGACATCGCTCCATCATCTCCCACCTCCATGAATCAGATGTAGTGGCTTGGTGTGTGTTCTCATTCTTATATGTATGTGTGTTTTAGTATGGATATATTTTGTTATTAAACCCAAGAAGTGTTGTGCGAGTGTTGCTGGCCGAAAACCGAGGAAAAGAACCACCATGGCCGCCAGCCATGGTGGCCGCCGTGTGCTGCCATCTTCCATCGCAACCAGCCACCATGGAAGGTGGTTGTGTGCATGTTTTACTGTGTACTTTAGGTGTGTGTTGGTGATATTATGTTGTATGTATGTCGTTTGGCTAGAAAAACCCTCCACCACCACCATGAGGTGGTGGCTGCCCCTTCACACCGCCATTATGCCGCCACTTTGGGTGGCTACGTGCTCTTACGTGTGATTGGATTATCATTTGGGATTCATTTGATGTATTTTGGTCTAGAATCATAACCACCACCGCGAGGTGGTAGCTGCCGCACTGAGCTGCCGTCGACCACCACCGCCCAAGGTGGCAGTGGGTGGTGCTCGACATAGTGAAACCCTAATCAGCCCAATAGCTTAACCTTGGACAAATTGACTTGTGTTGAGTTGGAAACCCTAATTAGGGTTTAGATAACCCTATATTTGGAAATCTTAATTTTTTATTGTCGAGACCCGCATTTAAGTTGTTAATTAAATTTCTAAATAATACATAATAATGTCCCTATAATTACCTTAACACAATATTGGAATTAATGGGTTAAGTAAGAACACTTAACTCTAATCATCATTTCATGTGAGAAACCCTAATTATGTTTGGGCTTCAAGTTGGGCCTTCTGTTGGGCTTTGGTGATTGGGCTATTGATGGGCCATCCAAGAACAAGTACATGGACTAGAATATTTGAATGGGATTTAAAGTAAGGCCCATGTGAGGGGTTTGGCCCCAATTTGGAAAATTGGGTCATAGATGGGCCATATCTAGGCCTTAATGATTATATGATATTGGACAATCGAAATGCCAAATGTTTGGACTAGAATAAATGTTTGGGCCTTAAAGTAATACCATGTAGAGGTTTGGGCCCAATTTGGAAAATTGGGCCATATATTGGTCCTTTTAGAGTATGAGTTTGGGCATTGATTTTGAACCTAGATAGGTTAGGGGTATAATGGTCCTTTTAACCCAGGTGTGGATTTATGGTTATGCATTGAAACCAAATGGTTAATTAGGTGTTGTTTTGATGTTGACAGTTTGGGAATCTGCCATCCAGCAGCTAGAGTTTTATCCGCAGGACTTCAGCAGTGTGAGGTGAGTATCCTCACCATACCAACGGGTCTAAGGCACCAAGGTCGGCCCATTGAGTTAGTTGTAGTATTTATTGTGAAATTACTACTGATATGTCTGGTATGCTTGTATATGTGAATGTGCTAGTACTTATTAATTGATATGGAAGACCCCGGGGGGATCCTGTGGCAGTTGGATATCAAACCATGGGGGAGCGCATGGCATTCTAGGTAAAGACCATGGGGAGCCCATGGCATATAGGTGTAATACCCTCGGGGGGAGCCCACGTCAACTGGAGTAAAACCCTAAAGGGGGTGCACGACATCCTTATATGTCTATATTCATTGTTTCTATGATATGTGGTATACTAGTTGTATATGTGCTATATGGTACACTAGTTGTTTATGTGATATATGGTATATTAGTTGTGTATGTGATATGTGGTATACCAGTTATCTTTGTGATACTTGCATGGAAGACCCCCGGGGGGGAGCCCACTGCAGCTGGATATCAGACCATGGGGGGCATGGCATTCCATGTAAAGACCAAGGGGAGCCCATGACATATAGGTGTAAGACCGTGGGGGGAACCCACGGAATCCTGGAGTAAGACCATGGAGGGAGTCCACGGCATCCTTATATGTTTATATATATGGCTTATGTGATTGATATGGTTTATGTGGCTATGTTTATTATGTAGGATATGCTCTGGATAACTCATTAAGCTTCGTGCTTATAGTTTTGTTTACGGTTTCAGGTATCATCGTTTTGGAAAGGAAGGGCCCGACTTGATCGCAATGCACACACCCGTGTTTCTGCAATATATGATTTTGGTATGAACTCTGATAAATGTTTTCTATTAATCATGTGTTTGGAATGTTTTGGATTTATAAGATATCTGTGTTTTGACTATAATAAATAAAAAAAATTACCCTTGATTTTTCGATCGTCACAAGTTAGTATTAGAGCCTTCGTTTGAGGGATTCGGACATACTTTCGGGTGTGTCTGATATCAAACTGAGGGTCTGTAAAGGTTTCAAAAAGAAAAATGCTTTCAAGGGAAAAAAATTCTAAGACAAGAAAGGGTATCAAGCATGCAATCAGCCGAGCACAAGTAAGTTTCCCAGAATACCCATATATGTTATCTGTTATGACTTGATTTATGAATTTGAGAATCGCGTGCTATTTAGGGCTAGGAGAGATTGTAGACTTGCATGCTAGTTCTGAGTAGTCAGCGATAGATTGGCCTGATATGTGATGCTTGTAACCTGGGAGATACTGTATGCTATGCTGGAATGGGAATGATTATTGGTATTAGTCACTGCTAAGTGTATGCTTTAAAAATTATAGACGGTTAGGATCCTATAGACTTAGAATAATTGATTTGGCCTTATTTATTGTTCCTTGTCTGGTTGTGGTCCTAGGATAGAGTATATTATTCGATAGTCTATTAGATCCTGTTCTGTGTATAATTTGCATGCATAAGGTACTAGGCAGTGAGGGTAAATGTGGATAGCATGAGTTGTGGTATGTGGGTTTAATGTTCTATGACAGTTTCATGGGTTGAAGAGTCATTGCACAAATGTTGCTTGCTTTGTGCTTTGTGGAACTCTTGAATGATGGGAGTCAGCTACTAAGTGGATATGACGATATCCAGGAGGTGGATGGATGGCATCATGGGGAGTTCTTCAACAACTGATGGAAGGGTGATGTTGGGAACCTAGGAAAGCCTAGGATATGCTCCAGTGAGTTTAGTGGGGCGGTTTGGTGAGGTTGGGAACCTAAGGGGAGCCTAGGAGTTGCTTCGGTAGGTAATGTGTTGTTGTTTAGCGGATATTTGGTGCATTAGTAGATTAGGTGACTTAGAGGGTTCAGGAGGATTGTTGAGGAAAGTATGGGTAGGTGTGGAAGGTAGTATTGGGCCCGTACTACTGAAAGAACAGGATCCATACTCGAATCGGTGAGAGTCATGGAGAATCTAAGAACCTTATGGGAAGGAGAATTCTTGGTTATGCTCTGATCGTGGGGATAACTGCATTACTTGATGAGGATAAGTACACATGGGGAAGGACCAGGGTTTGGTCCCGGCTTCGGTGGTGAGCCAGTTAGTGGAAGGACTGTCAGGGATTTGAGTTCGCCTTGGGCTAAGGAGATGGAAGGTGTTTTCTGCACTAGTCCCTACCCCTTAGGAGCTTGGGTTTGGCTCGCCTTAGATCTCTTGTATAGGGCAGCAAGAATTGATTGTGCAATCTATTGCAAATTTAGGATTGGAAAATATGTATTGGGATTAGTCTGTAGCCCGGTTTAGGGCAGAGGTTGCTCCAGTTATTACGATTAGCCTTTGACAACCGAGCCGGTGAGTGTTTCAGGGCGCGAGACCCTAAGTGATATGACTTCTAGAGTCCGAGAGCGGGAGATAGATTTGAAGCACTCAAGGATTGGATCTGGATTCTAGGAGGGAGTGGTCAGGATTCTTTCAGATATTTGCGAGTATATAATCTTCTGCCACTTAAAGTGGATATCGGGAATTTCTATTACTTTGGAATTTTGATTGAGTTTGAATAAGCTAGATCTCGGGTCAGTTCTCTGCTATTGTCTGAGTTAACAAGGATTGTCATATGCCATTTTGCATGCTGAGGAGTCTTTGAGGAATCTTCAGATGGACGTATCTTGCGGGGTGGGTTTCGCGTGTACCGTTATTGTTCCGGGTCTTTTGTTGGAATCTGTTCAAGAGTATTGCCTAGAGGATCTTTGGTCAGGAACTAGTGGGATAGTTCTCCAGTGAAGTTAAGGTTCAGTGGTTCTGTCATCTGTTCGGGTATGATCAACATTTGCCTATGGAAGAACTTTGGAGTTCAAGGATCTACCGTATCTAGGAAAGGGATGGTGAAAATGGTGGTTTCAGTTAAATGAGTTGTTTAATCATTGGATGCGTCAAGGGAATCGTACCTTCATGTGGACGGAAGTCAAAGTGGCTGTTTGGTTTGAAACTGGGATAAGTATCGCATCCCCGTCAGGGAGGAAGGCAACCGAAGTGGTTGTTTGGTTTAAGGGTTGTGTGAGTTTGGAGTTCGGTAAAACCTCCCAGCATGTGAATCAAATCTTCTTGGTGCTTGATAGCAGAATTTAGGGAATCAGGTTGGGGTTCTAGTAATGAATTGTGTTTAGTACGGGTTTTCATCCAAGTGTGCACTTGACTCTGAGTGTGCTTGAATTGATAGATTGGGGGTAAGACATAGGGCTGCGAATGTGGTAAGGTGAAAGTGTTGTAAGAATATGGGGAGCTATATCATTCACTAGTAGTCAGATAGTGTGGAAAGTGTTGTAAGACTATGGGGGTAGCCGTAGCATTCACAAGTGGTCAGATAGTGTGAAAAGTGTTGTAAGACTATGGGGGAGTCGTAGCATTCACAAGCGATCAGATAGACTGGGAAGTGCAGAAAGACCACAGGGTAGCATTGGCATTCACGGATTCAGATGACTTAGGCCAGGGTGGTCCAGTTCGTAAGGATGTGAGTAGGTTACAACATAATTGGAATCAGGCAACGGTAGGTCGAAGGGGACTCAATATGATGTAAGACTACAGTTATTCTGGTAGCATTCACTATTCGCATTACATTCAGCGGCGACAGGTTGTTAGGAAATTATGATCAAATGGACTAGAAGGGTTGATGGAGCTATGAGTGGCGATATAGCGAGGGAAGTTATTGCTCGCAGAAGTTTCCTTCGGAGGTCACATGGGGCGACTGTAATATTGCCTGTTGGTTCAGCAATCGGGCAAGAATCCAGTATTCCGGATGAGCTTTCTGTTTCCGTCACCACCAGCCACCGTGGAAGGTGGCTGTTTGTGTGTGTTTTACTGTGTACTTTAGGTGTGTGTTGATGATATTATGTTGTATGCATGTCGTTTGGCTGGAAAAACCTGCCACCACCACCATGAGGTGGTAGCTACCACCTCATGCCGCCATTCCGCCGCCACTTTGGGTGGTTGTGTGCTCATACGTGTGATTGGACTATCATTTGGGATGCATTTGATTTATTTTTGTCTAGAATCATAACAACCACCGTGAGGTGGTAGCTGCCGTCGTCGACCACCACCCCCTGAGGTGGCAGTGGGTGGTGCTCGACATAGTGAAACCCTAATCGACCCAATAGCTTAACCTTTGACAAATTGACTTGTGTCGAGTTGGAAACCCTAATTAGGGTTTAGAAAACCCTAATTTTGGAAATGTTAATTTTGGTTTGCTGGGACCCTCATTGAAGCCGTTAATTAAATTTCTAAATAACACATAATAATGCCCCTATAATTACCTTAACGCAATACTGGAATTAACAGGTTCAATCCTTAATGGGTTAAGTAAGAACACTTAACCCTAATCGTCATTTAATGTGAGAAACCCTAATTATGTTTAGGCTTCAAGTTGGGCCTTCTGTTGGGCTTTGGTGATTGGGCTATTGATAGCCATCCAAGAACAAGGACATGGAGTATAATATTTGAATGGGATTTAGGGTAAGGCCCATATGAGCGGTTTGGGCCTAATTTGGAAAATTGGGCCATAGATGGGCCATAACAGGGTGTTAATGATTATAAGATATTAGACCATCGAAATGCCAAATGTTTGGACTAAAATAAATGGTTAGGCCTTAAAGTTACGGATGAGCATCGGAAATGGGTACCCACTTTCAGAACCGGAACCGCCTCGGAACTGCCGGTTCAGGAATGGGAACCATCTTAAGCGATTCGGGTTACGGTTCCTAAAGTTACGAAACCACCTTAAACGGTTTGGGCTCCGGTTCTTATTTTTTCAGAACCGCTACCCGTTCGGTACCCACCAGAACCGGTATATATATATATATATATATATATATATATATATATATATATATATATATATATATATATATATATATATGTTAGTATTTGGTATGAATATGTGTGTGTTATTTTAGACCGATTTAGAATATATTTGTCCAAATTTGTCTGTCTTTTGGTCCAAATTGATTCGATATCAATCGAAATAAATTTTTATTTTGAAATTTTTTTAATAAAGTTGATGTAACCGGGTTATCCGTTCCTGGAACCAGAACCGCCGGTTCCGGGACTGGTTCCAAAAATTCAAGAACTTCCTAGACCAGTTTCGGTTCCGGTTCTAACTTTCTAGGAACCGCCGGTTCCGGTTCTTGCCAAATGAGGCGGGTACCCGCCTATGCTCATCCCTACTTAGGGCGTGTTTGGCACGGAGCTATTGGAAGCGTTTGGGAGCTTCTAGCTTTTAGCTTTTGACAAAATGCTCTGATTTAAACAAAAAGCTTTGTTTGGCAGTACGAGCGTTTAGCTTTTAGTTTTAACAAAACGCTCCGATTTTAAAAGCTACTTCATGTAGCTTTTAACAAAATGCTCCGGAGCTTTTGAAATCAATTTCCATAATTACCCTTAAAAATATATTTATATATTTTTTTATTTTTAATCAATTGTCCTTTTATGTAATTTTATATATTTCAAAAGCTTCCAGCTACTTTTGCCAAACATTCATATAACAAATAAAAGCTACAGCTTCCCGCTACCAGCTACCCGCTACCAGCTAACCGCTACCCGCTTCCAGCTAACAGCTACTTTTGCCAAACACGCCCTTAAACTAAGACCATCTAGATGTTTGAGCTCAATTTGAAAAATTGGGCCATATATTGGGCCTTGGTTTATTATTTGGTTTTTGGGCCTTCAGAGTATGAGTTTGGGCCTTGGTTTTGAACCCAGCTAGGTAAGGAGTAATATGGTCCTTTTACCCCAAGTGTGGATTTATGGTTATGCAATGAAACTCAAATGGTTAATTAGGTGTTGTTTTGATGTTGACAGTTTGGGAATCTGTCATCCAGCAACTAGAGTTTTATCCGTGGGACTTCAGCAGTGTGAGGTCAATCTCCTCACCATACCAATGGGTCTAAGACACCAAGGCTGGCCCACTCAGTTATTTGTAGTATTTATTGTGAAATTACTACTTATATGTCTGGTATGCTTGTATATGTGAATGTGCTAGTACTTATTAATTGATATGGAAGACCCCGGGGGATCCTGTAGCAGTTGGATATCAGACCATGGGGGAGCCCATGGCATATAGGTGTAAGACCCAGGGGGAGCCCACAACATCCTGGAGTAAGACCCTTGAGGGAGTCCACAACATCCTTATATGTCTATATGTATTGTTTCTATGATATGTATTATACTAGTTGTATATGTGATATATTGTGCACTAGTTGTTTATGTGATATATGGTACACTAGTTGTGTATGTGATATGTGGTATGTCAGTTATCTTTGTGATACTTGTATGGAAGACCTTTGGTGGAGCCCGTGGCAGTTGGATATCAGACCATGGGGGGATCCCATGGCATATAGGTGTAAGACCTTGGGGGAGCCTATGGCATCTTGGAGTAAGACCCTGGAGGGAGTCCACGACATCCTTATATGTTTATATATATATATATATATATATATATATATATATATATATATATATATATATATATATATATATATATATATGGCTTATGTGATTGATATGGTTTATGTGGCTATGTGGATTATGTGGGGTATGCTCTGGGGAACTCAATTGGCTTCGTGCTTACAGTTTTGTTTATGGTTTTAGGTATCATCGTTTTAGAAAGGAAGGGCCCGGCTTGATCGTAGTGCACACACCCATGTTTCCACAATATATGATTTTCGGACGAACTCTGATAATTTTTTTAATTAATCATGTTTCTGGAATGTTTGGA
Organism: Lactuca serriola; assembly: GCF_051521515.1. Taxonomy (NCBI): domain Eukaryota; kingdom Viridiplantae; phylum Streptophyta; class Magnoliopsida; order Asterales; family Asteraceae; genus Lactuca; species Lactuca serriola. Next base: position 193,827,897 of record NC_136412.1, on the reverse strand, counting down.
TTTAGAAGATATTTGTGTTTTGAGTATAATAAAAATAAAATTTTACCCTTGATTTTTGGGTCGTTACAAAAGAATTCTCGTCACCAAGTTTCAAATTGGACAGAAGCTTGGTTTCTTGCAATTTGAATTGAGTGATGCATGAGAATCTTGGTCATTGTAAAATTATGACTAGTTCATTGATCACATGTTTAAGTGAGGAAAGTGAAGGACTAGTGGATCCAGTACATGTTGATATGGACTATTTAGATCCACCATAAAGGATGATAACTCTATTCTTCGTGATTTATTGATGCTTTAGTAAATATCGTTGTGTTTATGATATTAAGCATAATTATGATACTTTGAAAAGATTCAAAGAGTAGCAGAACAAATAGAAGAATGTATTAGGCAGAAAGATAAAATATTCTCCAATCTAAAAAGAAAGAAGAATGCTTTAGTATCATGTTTTATGATCATCTTAGTAATTGTGATACTGTATCACAATTGATTCATCCAAGAACATCTTGGTGAAATTGTATTACTAATAAGAGGAATCGAACATTGATGGAAATGGGCCGATCATAGATGAGTCATACTTTGTTCCAATCAAGTTTTGGAGTCATACTTTAGTAACTACAAATCGTATCTTGAAACTTATGTCAAACTAGGAAAGTTGAAAACACCTCGAAATATGATGAGTGAAATGTTTTCTTACTCTAACACATACATAATTGGAGTTGTGACGTTTTTGTTAATCGAGAAAGAAAGGATAAACTGAGACCTATTCTATGAAGTGTTTTCTTGTCGAGAATCCACACGAACTTTTGAATATTTGTTTTAGCTCTTCAAAGGAATGTTCTTTGAGAGAAAACTCATATGTCAAGAAGTCAGTAGGAGTCATATTGATCTTGAGAGTTTCAAGAGTCAATCAAAAATAAACCTTTTAGTTATAACTAGCACGTGACCTAAGGTTGATAACCTGTCATGTTTGATTGACATATTCTTATTTATGTGCGCTTCTAGTTGATTTGACAATGCTTATGATTTCTATGTTTCTATTTAAATACAAAAGCAAAAGTTCGTTGGTCAATGAAAGTACATTAATCAATATCGGTGACTTGCTGACAACATGGAAGCACTGTTAGGCCCTTGAGCTACCACAGGGAAAGAAATTTAGAATAGCTAAGTTTTGTCCATAAAGGAAAGCTAAATTTGAATTTGGTTTTATCCTAAACCTTTTCTTATGATTATAGGTTGGAAACGATAGATTCATATGTATAGGAACATATGCACCATAAAATCTAGGTGACAAAGGGTTCGCTCTAATTCATGACAATGATTGTGAGGAAACATTTTTGCAGATAAATTATAATATTTGATAAAGATCAATATGGATGTTGGATGTGTTAATTGCATTATCAAACTCATAATATGATTATGAAATCCCTCTTCTTATTTTAAATTGTGAGGAATGACAAGGAATTGATTAAAATTTCATGACATATATCTACAAGTTTTGAAAGGGTTTAAAACACACATATGATATCCAATGAAGGTATATAAGCTTAAGAAGTCTAGTTAGAGACTTATTAAAGCATCACATAACATAAATATGTAATTCAGTATGAAAGTCAAGAGTATTGATTTCTAGAAGTCCAATTGATTTATGGGTACATGTCAAAGCTAGTGGGAGCATAATTGTTATGTTAGTATTGCATGTTGACAATACTGTTTGTAGGGAACAAATTTTTCAATTTTCAAATTGCAAAGTTTGGGAATTGTTTTGCTATAGTAGGCTTAAGGGAGAGGAATTCATACTTATTTTCAATTCTAAACGTTTAGATCGTATAGTTTAATAGAACTTAGTCATAGACGTGTATAAATATCATGTTGAAATGGTTCAACATACGAAATTACATATATGGAAATATTATAGCAAGAGATTGAACATATATTAGATCCTTATATAAGGTATAATGAGTCGAGTCCTATATGTTGTGGATATAGGATCGATTATACATGTTATAGTATTTAGTTATTCTAATTTTCAAATGCTCAGAGCATTATAAAAAAGGATTAGAATTTTGTGTGACTAAAGTTGTTAAAAAAACTGTCAAGAACATTCTAAGGTTATACCAAAAGACTGGTTGCTTGTGGACAGTTAAAAGTATGATATTAATTTGGACGGACCATAGTGACATGATTATGGATTGAGATGTTTCTTGATCAGAATTAGTGGTTATATGGAAATATGGAAATGTTTCCATAATGGGAGATGGTTGAAAAGTCTACATGTGAGTTAGGAACTTTAATGCAAGAGAAGTGTTCAAGGAGTGTACCTTGAATTAGAACCTTCATTACCATGGAAATGTTTCTAGTAACAAAGTTCCAATGGGATATTCTGTAATATCGAAGACTCAGTATTAAAGACTTTGTAATCTTAATATCATAGGATACTAATGCATGTTAAATTGAAATTCCATCACATCTTGGATAGGGATAAGAATTTGGAATTGTGAAATTTGCATCATTGGAATAATGTCCAGTTGATTTGTTCACAAAGGAAGGACCACAGAGAGTCATAGAATGCATGTTCATAACATGACATGACTTATGTTTAATTCAAGTGGTTAGTTGATTACTTGAAACATTATAAAATGAATAAATTCATAACTATTATGGTAATTAACTAATGGAGATTATTTATATTCAATAGTTTTGAGACCATAGGTAATTAGTTTATTATTGTGTTTCACTCTGTATGTTTTGCTTTCTGAATAACTTGATTATTCGAAATTCCACAGTCGCTCATATTTTTGGAAGTAAGAAGTGAATTAAAATTGTCATGAATTGAATTGTATATTGTCTATGAGGATTAGACATTGCAGTAAGATTGCTACAATGTTAGAAAAATGGGATTTTAAGTATTCGATAAACTCACGCTCATAGAATTACTTTATGGATTCTATAATGAGTATTTATCATAATATAATATCTTTTATTCTTAAAACGGGGATATATGAGTTGTAATTTACAATTTGGTTGTGTATTGGCATTGTGAAAATGCATCAGTAATGTGATGTCATAAAATGTAGTGGCATGCATGATTTGGTGAGTAAAAGATACAAGTATATAAGTCGAACTTTATTTGTTCCTTTTGCCCTAATAATCAAAGCGGTGTCTTTGACCCCATTGATGATTGTTGTTGAGAATTGAAGTGCTTAGCCAAGCCCAGACTAAATTGATGTGTTCAATTATCAGTTTGAACTCAATTGTCAAAAATCAGGAAATTGAGAAACAAAAACTTGGACTATGACATTGAATCTAATCCATGTCTCATGTTCATACGATATCTTGAAGAATGAAGGAATATTTGATCCCTTATCTTAGGACCTATATCTGATCAGATCAGAGTCTTGAGTTTCTTTGGAAAGCACCATTTGTTGTTTGATTTGGAAGTTATACATGTAATTGTAGTTCTAGACTTACCCAAGTGAGAGACTGATGATTAGGTGTCTAAGTCAATAGCTAAAGTGTTAGATACTTGAATTAAAAGAAAATTCCTTTTGGGTTGCCCTCGTAACCAGAAATAGCTAGAAATAACATTAGGAGAGAGAGAGAGAGAGAGAGAGAGAGAGACAAATGTTCTATTAATATATATTAATTGGGAATAGATATATGATATGTTAACTTGTCATGTGATTAATAAATTAAAATGAGATCAATAGTTAAATAATTGATTTTTTAATTTGTATGGCTAATAAATTAATAAGAAATCAATTAAAGTTAATTAATTATTAATCAGAATTAATCTGGAATTAATTTGGGATTAATTGGAATTAATTAAAGGTGCGGGAGTGTGTAAGTCCCCAATCTGCTTATGTATCAATCAGATCTGTTTGATGGTGCGGAATCCTAATCAAACAGATGATGTTAGATCAAATAGAAGAGAATGAGAAGAAGATGATGAATCTTGTATGTATTGATATGAATGTAGATCCAGATACAAGATTCACACACACACTAACACACACTCTTTTTTCTCTCTCTCTAGAACACCTTCAAATGCACACACTTAAGCTCCTCTATTCTCTCACTCATCACTATTCTCCTCACCCCTTACACCTATACTTATACATGAGAAACATGGGTCATAAATGGGTTTACGACCGTAAACACCTCCCTGACCGTAAACCTAAACGTAAACTCATAAAACATTACAGAAAAATACATTTGGCAAGAAAAGCAAAGTATAAACCATATTTTTGACCCAACAATCTCCCCCTTGGTTTATAGCTTTCTTTTCTTAATTTACCCAACAAGTTCCCCCTAAAAAGTAGTTGGCTTTTCTTATCAATCTTCATTGGGAGCTTGGCTTCAACATTAATCTTCAGTTTCTTCACAACTTCAAGATGAACTTGATGAATCTTCAATGAATGACCTCATCTTGAGCAGTTGGGCTTTTCTTTAGAATTTGACATTGAACACACATTGGGTGAGGATGCTTGATGTACTGATTCTTGAAAGATAGCGCTTTCATCTTGAGAATCTTCAGAGATAACACCATAGAGAACAAATCTTCTGGATCACTTCAGCAGGTTCATAGATAGCAGCAGACTGATTGAGGAGGCTTCAACGCAATCCGTCACATAATCTTCAAGAATAGCTTCACCTTGCTACTGGGGTTGAAGGATTGAATGTTGAAAGAATAATCTTCATTTCTTCCTCCTTCGAATGAGAATTCTTCGATGATCACGGATGAAGCATTGGCTCAAAAATCTTCGACACAAACTCCATGAGTTTCATCTTCACCTAAATTCACTTTTCAAGACAAAACAAAACTAAAAGAAAATTCAGCACACAATATTTTTGGGTTTTCATATTTTCTGAAAAAAATAAAACAGAAACCCAAATTATTTTGGATTTTTTATTTTCTTGAATAAGAAATAAAACAGAATATAACAGTATTTTTTTATTTTGAATTTTTTGACTTTTTTTTGTTTGATTTTTGAATTTTTTTAATTCTCCCCCTAAATTTGTGCACAGAGGAAAACTATGAACAAATTTAACAAAAAACAAAAAATATTTGGGATCAAAGTTGTGATACAGCCTGAACTTTTTTATCAGTACCTTCACCTTCATGAATAGATCTGGTCTATTGCCAGTATTATGGTCCACTTAAACACAAAGAATATTGACAAACTTTTCAAAATATACCATTTAGCTAACGACGACCACTAGTATTGTTGTCCACTTAAATTAAGCAGCGAGATCTACAGACAACTTGTAAGTGTTCAATTTTTAATTGCACTAGAACATGTTCCCCACTTTCCGATATACCCTGGTTATCAAGAACTTCCTAACGACTCCTTACTTTAGGTGAGTAAACAATTATTAAGGAGGAAGACAGATTTAGAGATAGATGTGTATTTTGTGTCCCAGGTCAGATTTATTTCAATCACGCAGAGGGAACAACATATTACTAATAGAGATAGAGGGTTATAGAAATAGTAGGGTGCATATGTTGTGTTCCAGGTCAGATCTTCCGATCACACAGAGGAGACAGCATATAGCTAACAGATAAGAAGAATTTCATAGATAAGGAGGTGCGTAGAAATAGAGTTGCATATGTTGCAATCCAGGTCGGATCTTCCGATCATGCAGAGGAAGCAACATATGACTAACAGATAGAAAGAAAGAAAATAATTTCCTACAGACCTACTTTATCAGAACCCCCCAGTCACCCTATCAGAACCAGAATTAAGGACATAAGTTTGTACATCAAGGAAAAGTTGAACCACTGTTCTAGATGTGTATTAATTTAGTTTATCCTGTAGGTTCCCGTGTTTATCCCACTGCTCAATCTACCCGAGCATCGTATGTTTAGTCCAAACAATCATATCTAAATCCACACTGTCAAATCCTTCATGCCTACCAGCACATTGAACATAGAATCTAGAAAATTCAGATTCAGTCCTTTACACATGTTTTAGACTACCCGTTATCACTTTCTTGATATCACTTACCGATAATAACTACTAACGAAAAACTATTAAGAAAATGAAAAATTGTCTTTAAAATGAATCATAGTAAGATGAACTCAGGAGTATAGAGAAGAAAACACAAACCGTAATTCATCGATTGAATTTGCATCCAGAAGGTCTAAGAACCACACACATAATCTCAAAACAGATCCGAAAATTCTTTACGTCATTAAGCACTAACCCCATGTGATCCCTTCCTTTCTTCCCTTCTTTCCTTTCCTGCAAAAAACACATACTCTTGAACAAAGTTCTGAGTGTTGTATAGTTGAGAGATGTCCCCTATCATATGCCAGGAGTAGCCACTACCAACAAACCGGAGTTTGATGATATGCCTCCATAGCTGCTCTGACACAGAGCGGGATCAATTGATCTTTAGAACCCAGCCCATTTTGAAATTGGGTTGACCTTTGTCATCCTTGCATGGTACTCTCTCCCATGACATATCCTACTTATCACAAATAGAAGACAATGAAATATTAGAGTCATTAGAAGATTTGGGAGTTTTCACCTTTGGTACCCATCTATATTCAGGTTTAACCCATTTCTTGTTCGATCTGATGGGTAGCTCAGTACTTGCTTTTGAACTTAAAGCAAATCGCCGAGATGACTTTAACCTAGCTGGTCTTGGTTTCGCTGGAGCATATCTTGGATTAGACTTCTTGGCTGGCATTCCCTTCTCGCCATTGGAATTCGGATTCTTGTGGGTTTGATTCTTAGCTTTCTGCGTGTGCCAGTCACCATTGTCTGAACGTGACCTTGAGGGGTTTCTTTTGGAGTATCTCCCTCTTGGCGTGTTTTTCCATCCTTGTGCGTATTAGGGAACGTATGCGCGATTTGGACAGTTTGGGCAATGTGACCAGGTGTTCCACAGTGAAAACAAGTCTTTTTCTTCACTGGGAAATTGTTTCTTTCTGCCCCTGGTGGCATCTCCTTGCCTTGTTTCTTATTGTTCCCACAAGAACAGTTACAACAGGCACTCTGTTTCACTGGAATTGGTGGCATGTATTTCTCAACAGCAGGTTGATCAGAAGCAGCTGAGTTCGAAGCAACAGATTCAGATTTCAAGGAGATGTTGGTTTGTTCAATGGTATTCTCCTTGTTCTCATCCTTTGCTACTTTACCTGCACATGAAGTAGAAGCATTAATATTTTCAACCTAAATACCTCCTGACACAAATCCAACTGGTTTGCCATATTGAAGATGTGCCTCCCTGTCAATTTCTTCCTGTGTCATAGGGATGGATGCGTAGTTATGATTGAAAGGTGTAGGAATCCTATCATACCCTAGACCTTTTTGCTGGTTATTTTTAAATTTTAAACAATGGTCTATCATGTTCGCAACTACTTCGCTTGACACATCAAATTTTTTAAAATCAAAATTTGCAGTTTCAAATTTTCCTTTTAACATGTCAAGCTCAGTAATTAGCTCAGCATTCTGTCTCTTGATATAATCATAATTTTCACATTTGTTACTATAGTCTTCCTGAAGCCTCCTAAAGTCTTTGATTTTTGCTTCTAATTCAGCCTTCAGAGGTTTCTGTCCTTTCCTAAGTTGATATCCTTCGTATTTTAGGTCCTTGACTTCCCTTTTTAGCAATCATTATGTTCACGAAGAAGTTTAATCGTAGCTTCACATGAATGAGAGCATGAAACTTCATTGACCGAGATGTTTGTGGAACTCATTGTTTTTCTACACTTTAAAGCGTCAAGTTCTTTAGTTACAGCAGCAAGACTAAGACAATTGAGATCTTTTGTCTTCTTGATGACAGCCACGTTCATATCCCACGACTTCAAAAGTGAATTCAGCAGCTTTTTGTTTATCTCATATTTAGTCAAGAAGATCCCAGCTATATTCATCTCAGTAGTAAGTGTAGTAAATCGCTGCAACTGAGCTTCAAGGGTTTCTCCAGGGATATAATTGAGCATGTTGAATTTTTGTCTTAACATATCTTGACGACTCTCTTTCATGTCTTCAATTTCCTCGTAGACCTCAAAAGCCATTAAAAGCACAAAATAGAAGCCAAAATCAAATTTAAAAAGTCAAACTTAAAAGTCAAACCGAAAAGCTAAATTTGAAATTTTGAAGGTTAAACGAGAAAGTCAAAGTTTAAAGTCAAAGGTCAAACTTGGAATTCAAAGTTAAATTTTAAGTAAAAAGACAAAAATAAAAAAAATAAAACTATATTTTAATTTTTTTTTAATTGAAAATGGATTTTGAAAATAAAGGAAACTGATTTTTTTTAAATAAGATGCTGAGCTGCGAAGACTATATCAGCTAAAGACGAAAGATGCTTAACGTGTTCCTTGGTAGTTCAGCTGGTAAGGTGCATGTTTGAAGAGTTAGAGGTCTTGAGTTCGAATCCTAGCAGGCGCAAAAACTCTAATTAATTTTTTTTAAGTATAGGCCGCACTTTATGGGCTGAGGTGTTGCTGGGCCATAAACTGTTTCCGACCATAAACTTCGGGCCGTACACTCGGACTATAAACTATTTCCGGTCGTTAACTCTGGGCCGTAAACTCTTCAAATACAAAGAAAAACGACGTTTTTCACACTTTTTGCTCCAAAACTCGATCTAGAACTCGTTTTTATGAAAAACACAAAGAAACCCCCCCCCCCCCCTAATTTTCAGAGATCTATCCAAAAACGCAAGAATTCTTCCAAAATAAGATAAAATCAGCTCCAGATCTGACAAAATTGACTGATACAAACCAAGCTCTGATACCACTTGTAAGTCCCCAATCTGCTTGTGTATCAATCAGATCCGTTTGATTGTGCGGAATCCCAATCAAACGGATGATGTCAGATCAAATAGAAGACAAGGAGAAGAAGATGATGATGAATCTTGTATGTATCGATATGAATGAAGATCCAGATACAAGATTCACACAGACACTAACACACACTCTCTTTTCTCTCTCTCTCTCTAGAACACCTTCAAATGCAGACACTAAAGCTCCTCTATTCTCTCACTCATCACTCTACTCCTCACCCTTTAAAACTATACTTATACATGAGAAACATGGGCCGTAAATGGGTTTACGGCCGTAAACCCTGGTTTACGGCTGTAAACACTTCCCTGACCGTAAACCTGAACGTAAACTCATAAAACAATATAGAAAAATACAGTTGCCTAGAAAAGCAAAGTATAAACCATATTTTTGACCCAACAGAGTGAATTGTAATTGTTTAATAGTTAAACAAAAGAAGGAATTCTAGAATCATACAAGGGGTAAATGAAATTGGGATTCTTTCTAAGGTTTCTAAAAGTCTCCTGGTTACATAAAAGGAAAGGATTTCAATTAGGATTAAATCTATTATTTAATCAACTCAGATTCTGCTTTGCTTGCAAGTTACCTAAACTATAAATAGGACCCCAAGGCCATCAATTTTCGTCCATGACATACCTAAGAGTATTAGGAATGAAATTTCCTGCTTCTTCCTCTCTCTCCTTTTCATTATAGGTTTTTTAGGGTTTTGGGTATGAGCCATCAAAGGCACGATATTTCTGGTGCTTTCTTTCTAGAGCTTGTTCAAGAAGGATTTTATTGATTATTTACAACAATAATCAAAAGGTATGGAAACCCTAATCCCTTTGTGAATTTAGATAATAGTAAGGTATTCCTAGGGTTCTTAATGTTCAATTGTTTGTTGCAATCAAAAGAGAAAACTTAGATCCAATAGGTTGCATGTGAACTTAGGTTTAAGTTATTCCGCTACATAATTTTTGTAACCTATAAAACCTATCATACTTACACCTCCCGATTTAACGACCTCGCAAACCTTTGCCCGAGAATGGTGAACCTGGAATACAAAAGACCAAAAGGTACATCTGGGGATTAGCTTCACCAGTTCAAGGTCTGGTTACTACATCCAGACCCACTACCTTTGATAGTGCCAATAAATTAGCCTATCAATTTACTGATTAGTGTATCCTTTAGGGTACCATGACCCAACAAATTGAAAAGAACCAGGATGGGAGTACAAAAAAGAAGTTCCATGGCAAGTCAAAGGGGAACTTCAAGCATCGTAAACCCAATCCAGAACATGTGGTTGTGTATGTCGCAATCTCAAACACTCCCCCCATCAAAATTTATACTTTGGGAATTTACCCCACCATGAAATTTTCACCGTGTCGGAAATTGCATGGTTTGCAGCATCTATGACTTGAGAGGTCACACCTTTAAGTATTGCAGCAAGACCCCAAACAATGCAACCTCAACCACTATTGTAGGAGGAATCCATAATTGTTTTGAATGCAATCAACCAGGTCATTTTTAGAAGGACTACCCGGAATTGAAGAATCAGGGTGGCTAAGGAAGAGCATTTGTGATAGGTGTTAGAGATGCTCGCAAGGAACCAACTGTGGTTACTAGTACGTTTCCTATCAATAACATTTATGATTCCATATTATTTGATATTGGTGTTGATAGAAGCTTAATTTCCCATAAGTTTAGATGCATGATTAACCATAAATCATGCAAACTTAATGAAGCTTACATGGTAGAAGTAGCTAACGGCCAGTTAGAATGCACCTTAGAAATACTCACTAATTGCCTTCTCACCCTAAATAACCACGTCTTTCATGTCAACCTAGTACCTATAAACATTGGAAGTTTCGATGTAATCATCAAAATGGATTGGTTATCACTTCATCAAGCATAGATTTTATGTTACGAAAAAGTTGGCTGACTACCTTTACCCAATAACGAAGCTCTCATGATTTACAGAGATAAATCAAGAAAGAATCTAGGAATCATCTATTGCATGAAGGCAAGAAGGTTTTTTCAGAAGATATGCTTCGATTTCTTGGACCACCTGGTGGATATGCAAAGCAAGGGTAAGGAAATCAAAGATATATCAGAAAGTGTTCGACTACCAGTACATATGTCTAGAGGATCTACCTACAATACCTCTAGTCAAATAGGTCGAATTCTTAATCGACCTAATCTCGGGTGCAACACCACTGGCAAGATATCTTTATCCCCTAGATCCATTAGAAATGCAAGAATTATCTAGTCAAATCCAAGAACTTCTTGATAAAGGCTTTACACGACCAAGATTCTCTCCATGGGGAGCTCCAATATTATTCATCAAAAAGAAGGATGGAATGTTCAGGATGTGCATCGAATATCGAGATTTCAACAAAATCACCGCCAAAAATCAATATACACTCCTGAGGATCAATGACCTGTTTGATAAGCTACAAGGATCCTACTACTACTCGAAGATCGATTTGAGATCTGGCTATCATCAACTTAGAGTTCAAGAAGCTGCTATTCCAAAGACTGCATTTAGGACTCGGTATAGTCGCTACGAGTTTCTGGTTATGCCATTCGGACTGACTAATGCACCAACCATATTCATGGACCTTATGATTGGGTGTGTAAACCCTAGTTGGATAAATTCTTGATCGTTTTCATCGACGACATATTAATATATTCACGAACCAAGGAAGAACATGGCTAACACTTGCAGTTAATTCTGGAAGTGTTAAGGAAGGATAAAATTTATGCAAAGTTCGCTAAATGCAAGTTCTGGATTAACGAAGTGCATTTCCTAGGCCATGTGGTCAGTAGTAAAGGGATTCATGTCAATCTCGTGAAGATCGAAGTAGTTAAGGATTGGAAAGCACCAACGAAACCAACTGAAGTACACCAATTCTTGGGGATTGTAGGATATTAGTGGAGACTCTTCGAGAACTTCTCTAAAATAGCCAAGCCTCTCACCGCCCTAACCCAAAAAGACAAAAAGTTCTCTTGGGGAGACAACCAAGAGTCAGCCTTCCAAAAATTGAAACAATTGTTGTGTAGTGCACGAATTTTGTCTCTTCTATATGGAACAGAAGACTTTGTGGTCTTCTGCAACGCCTCACACCAAGGGTTAGGATGCGTACTAATGTAAAGGAATAAAGTCACTACATATGCATCCCGTCAACTTAAGCTAATAGAGACAAACTACACTACTCATGAGTTAGAATTGGGAGTTGTAGTGTTTGCCTTAATAATTGAGGCGTTACTTATACGGAAAAAGGTGTGTCGTGTTCACCGACCATAAAAGCCTACAACACATCTTCGATCATAAAGAGCTAAACATGAGAGAAAGAAGGTGGGTTGAATTAATAAATGATTACGGATGTGAAAGTCGTTATCATCCTATTAAAGCAAATGTCATAGCAGACGCTTTAAGAAGGAAAAAGAGAGCAAAGCCACTTCGTGTAAAAGCCTTAAGCCTAACCATCCACTCCAATCTTACCATCCAAATTCAAGATGCTCTCTCACCATCCAAATTCAAGATGCTCTCTCACCATCCAAATTCAAGATGCTCAATTGGAAGCACTCAAACCTGAAAGTATCATAGATGAAAACTTGTGAGGTATGGACAAACTGTTCGACCTCAAGGAAGACGAAACACGATATTTCATGAATCGTATTTGGACCCCAAAGTTTGGTGAAGTTAGGAGTATAGTATTAAATGAATCTCATAAGTCGAGATATTTAATACATCCTGGATCAGATAAGTTGTATCTCAATTCTAAGAAGCTTTATTGGTGGACCAACATGAAGGCGGAGATTGTCACCTATGTCAGCAAATGCTTAACTTGCTCCAAAGTAAAAGCAGAGTACTAGAAGCCATCTTGTCTACTCCAACAATCGTCAATCCTATAATGGAAGTGGGAAAAATAACCATTGAGTTCATAACAAAGTTGCCAAAAACATCAAGTAGTTGTGACACCATTTGGGTAGCGGTTGACCGTTTGACCAAGTCCCCCCACTTCCTACTCATCAAAGAAATTGAAAAGATGGAGAAACTCACCAGGACCTATCTCAAGGAAATAGTTGTAACATCCCGATTCCCAGGTATGAAATTTTAAGGATTTTTATACATTTCATAAAACCTACTCGCCGAGTTGGAGGCCCCAACTCGTCGTGTAGAAGACCAAGATCTGGGTGTTTTGTGGCTCCTTGGGCCTAAAGTATCAAGCTTTATCAAGCCTTGATCACCCTCCATGACCTAAGTCCCTTAAATAAGCCTTGTATTAGTGATTTCGACCCTTGATGCCATGCATGGACATAAAGCTTGCAGCTTTACGTGGTATCTCAGCCCTAAGGGACCAGATCTATAGTTTGGAGCTTTGGTTTCACTTAAAAGTGTCTGAATGCTATAAGACTAGAAGAAACTCGACGAGTTGCCTTGCTAACTCGACGAGTTGGGACGAGTTTCCCCACTTTCTGGATACCGAGTGAACTCGCTAAGTTGGTGAGATAACTCGGTGAGTTGGCTAGGGTCTTCCCTGGTTTTCTAAACACTAAGGGAACTCGACAAGTTGCTAGATGTACTTGACGATTTGGGTCAACATGGACTGTTGACCGTGACTGTTGACTTTGACTTTGACGATGGTTGACCAAGTTTGACTTTAAGGGTATTTTTGGTATTCTGGAATTTTAATGAAGTTGGTCATATGGTGATTGTAGGAACTTGAGTTCGAAGCTAGGTTTTAGGAGTTTGATCCTATCATTTAGTGCTACTTGTGAGGTGAGTTCTTCTCACTATACCAACAGGGTCTACGTCACCAATACCGACCCTTTTTGGATTGTATTCGGGTTAGTGTATGATGATATGTGTAGTAATCTGTTAGATATGTATCCTATTATATAGGATGATACAATATTGATGATCTGTTAGATCTGTATCCTAACGTATAGGATGATGCTATGATTAATGATCTGTTAGGCATATATGATTACTGTATGAGCTAGCTAGTGTTTGATATCTATGTGATGATTGCATTATTGTGGTGGGTTGAGGCGATCCTGATTTGTGCTGAAGGCTAATAGACCCAGGGCATCCCGGATAGACTAAAGGCCCAACGGGGCGTACCAGTCAGGCCGAAGGCCTGGAGAACGGTCCAGACAAGCTGAAGGCCTAGTAGGGCGGTTCAAACATGTTGAAGGTGCTAAGAGTGGGCCAGATAGACTGAAGGTCCAGTGAGGTGGTCCAGTCACGTTGAAGACTCTATATGCATACTGTTTGTTATGATATTGTTATGGTTTGTATGACGTTGGTATTTTGGGGGAACTCACTAAGCTTTCGGCTTACAGTTTCAGATTTTGTTTCAAGTACTTCGGATGATCACGGGAAGGTGAAGGCTTGATTGTGCACCTCCTCACATTTTTATGATTTGATTTTAGGACTTCTCTGATGTTTAAACTATTTTGGAAACAATTTGTATTTAATGGTGGTTTTTGGGTGTTTTAAAATTTTCAAATTTTTTATGAGTTTTATGGATGTTACAATAGTTAGACTACACGGTGTGCCAATATCTATTATCTCATACCGAGATAGCAGATTCACTTCCAAATTTTGGCAATCAATGCAGAGATCCCTTGGAACCAAACTAGACATGAGTACTACATATTAACCTCAAACGGGTGGCTAGAGAGAAAAAAAAATACAAACTTTGGAAGACATGCTCCTCACTTTTGTGGTAGACTTCGATAATTCATAAGATACTCACTTGCCGTTAGTTGAGATTTCATACAACAATATTTATCACACTAGCATTAAGGATGCTTCATTCGAGGCCTTATATGTACATATATGTTGTTCTCTGATATGCTAGGAAGAAGTTGGAAATACTCAGATGGCTAAAAAGCATGCTACAGATACTCTATTCACTGGTCCTAATACCATTCATTAAAGAATGGAGAAGATCGTTCAGATAAAGGAACGATTAAAGGTCGCATGTAGTTGTTAAAAAAGTTATGCTGACGTGAGATGTAAACCCTTAGAATTCAAAGTAGGAGAACGTGTCCTTTTAAAGGTTGCACCATGGAAAGATGACATTAGTTTTGGAAAATGAGTTAAACTAAACCGTCGTTACATCGGACCTTTTGAAATCCTGGCAAGGGTTGGTCTGGTAGCATAAAAACTCAAGTTACCTCAAGAACTCAGCAAAGTTCACGATACACTCCACGTGTGTAATCTTAAAAAGTGTCTCTCTGATGAGAACCTTGTCATTCCTCTCGATGAGATCCAGGTCAACACTAAACCTCACTTAGTGGAGGAACCGGTGGAGATACGACATCCCCTATTTTTCAGAACCAATTATAACATTTTTCTTTGCGCTTTATAAAGTTGAGATGCGGAAAATTTCCAGTAAAATAAAACACTTTTAAGATAACAAAAATTATTTTATTAAAACCTTGAGTATGTAATTGCTATATCCAAACATACATTAAAGCGTAAATACTAAAAGGTCCTAAAACTACTTATTACAGGTGCATATCTTTATTCCACTCGACATCCTAACTAGACACTGCAGCCTTGATTCCACTACCTTTGATGTATAAAGATGAGTGGGTCAAGCTTGGGAAAACCTGGTGAGATACATAGGGTTTTCAAGCCCATATTAAATTGTTGATATTAAATAATATCATTTCTGAAAAACAATATATATATATATATATATATATATATATATATAATATTTGAACTAAGACCAACTACCTAACCCAACCGATCCGCATAGGTCCTAAAGCAACGATTATCTGGAGGAATCACCCAATCTGATGAATCGTTTGAGCATCTGTTTGATTACACATCTAAGGGTGTCTTTGGCTAGTGTAAGTCATATAAGGCAACCAATGTTCAGAGATTTGATAAATATGGTATCCATTTTATCTATGTCCATAGGTTATAAGTCTATTCTAGCAACATAATTCACTAAACTGCCTAGAATAGTCAAGGGTTGTCATCTATTCTAGTTGATAACCCGAACATACTTGTCAGACGTCTAATCTGGAACCACCATTTATTGTCATCTAAGAAAGAGGAGAAACAATTCGCTATGATCTCAAACACCCTACTCTAGTCATGAGACCTAATCGATATCTAACTTAATTTCAACTAAATATCCTTTAAAAGTCATATTCTTAAACCTAAGGGAAGACTTATAACTAAAGGCAATCGATTCCCAATACGGTTTCTAATTCAATAGTGTTACACCCCCGCCGAGGCGGCAGAACATGTCGGGATGTGCGACTTAGTTCATGTATCACAAGCAACCGAATGTACAACACAAGTACAACGATAAACAAACAGTATTTGTATTTCATCATGAAGTTTCAATACAAGGTTCTTACATATAATGATAAAGTATAGTAGTTGCCTTAAACAGGTAAGCGAATATAACAAACTAAAACTGGATAACTAGATCGCCTGAAATCCATGACTAACCTTCTATCTAAAAGCTTGATTACTGATTCTCTGAGAATACATGTAGTTTTGAGGGTCAACACAAGGTTGGTGAGAGTTACAGGTTTTCTACTATCAACATTAATAATACTTTTAAAAAGTCCAAAAAGTATTTTCTTTGTAAGTATAACAATACTCAAAAACTATGTTTGTAAAGAGTCTTTGAATAAGCTTTGAAAACCAAAACGTATCGTTGCATAAGTAAATCCATACTTAAAATAGTTTTGAAAGAAACAAAGCCAATGCTTTAAGTAAGAGAGAGAGAGAGAGAGAGAGAGAGAGAGAGAGAGAGAGATTCTAGTTAATGATTATGGTGAGTCCTAAAACCAAGCTACGTGACTAGATGTAATCCTCACAATGCTTCATTGGACGTCATAGGTAACGACTTAAAATATTTCTATGGATAAAGTTGTATGGATGAAGTTATATGGATAAACTGATATATGGATATACAGATAAAGTTATCTGCCAAAGTTGTAGTTAGAAACCGTAGATACGGGTAAAGTTGTACGGATATACGGATAAAGTTATTTCATAAATTTTGATTATAAAAGTCATTAATTAAGGTATACACATATAATTGTACGGATAAAAGTCGAGTATGTTCGATAGGTATAAGCGTAACAGTATATGATATTCGTTTAAAGAGGTGAAGAATAATATGGGAGTGTACACAAGTCCATGTAAGAATCTAAGATATAAGTTTTACAGCTTTTGTGTTTGTGTGGGTGTGTGTCTATATATATATATATATATATATATATATATATATATATATATATATATATATATATATATATATATAGGTATAAGCGTAACAATATATGATATTCGTTTAAAGAGGTGAAGAATAATATGGGAGTGTACACAAGTCCATGTAAGAATCTAAGATATAAGTTTTACAGCTTGTGTGTTTGTGTGGGTGTATATATATATATATATATATATATATATATATATATATATATATATATATATATATAAGTTGGAAACTATAGAGTTGATAACCATTTACGACACATGTTTTATGACGAGCTTTATATACCTAAAATCATAGTACATTGATGTAGGAAGATATATCATTTTTATTAGTTGTGATATATTTATAACTACTATAATATATCTATATAACATATTTTGACTAGTTTATTTGCATATGAGGTGTTATTTAGCAAAATAATATATATAAATATATAAACTAGTTATGCATTTGTAAATCAAAATGTTAAAATTTATCTAGAATAAGGATTTTGTCCCTGTTTTAGAAAAATTCAAGAAGAATCATCGGAAGTCGGAATTAGGATCCGTAAACTCTCAAGGCTTAGAAATTAAGTCTACTTTGTCCCCTATTTTTCCCTAGCATGATATGTACCCTAACTAGGGGTGAAAATGGTCATTTTTCACAGACTGGTCTAAAATGGACTGAAATGATATGTACTTTTGAAAAAATCATAATAAATTGTATAAAAATCGTATGAACACGTGCGACTAGTCCCTAGAAAGGTATCGATCTAAATTACTTGCATATAATATAGGTTTGCAAGGCATAAAGCTTAAGAGGGGCAAAACAGGTCTTGAACAGACCATAATGTTGTTGTAAAATGTTGATATATATATATATATATATATATATATATATATATATATATATATATATATATATATATATATATATATATATATATATATATATCATATGTGTTTGTATTTTTACTTAAATAAGATTTTATATCATCCAAATAGCAATCATTTAGCATTTATTCTCCTCCAAAATATAAAAGCTTTAAAAAGAGGGTCCGTAAGAACTCACCTTAATGTGCAATTTGTGAACTAAAGTCGAGAGTGCGGTTATCTTTGAGAAACACTTCAAGAAAACACGAACTAACAACGATCTAAATTGGGGTTGTTTTGGACTTGATTTAAGCTTTATTGTATTGAGCTCAGCATGAGCTTGTAAATAATTATACAAGCTCGGCTCATGCTAGAGCTCAACTCGTTTTTAGTCTAATGTGCGTAAATAAGTTTAAGCGCGGTTCAAACTCATTAAGAAATTCGTTTACTAATACCTTAAATCCCTAATTCCCCATATATGTTTTTATTTTAATATATAAAAATAATAATAAATTATATTACATATATGCTTGTTTAGGCTCGCGAGCCTAATCAAGCTTAGTGACATAGACTTGAGCATGAGCTGGTTTATAAACAAGCTTAATATTAAGCTAAAGCTTGGGTCGGGCACATTTAAAATAGGTTTCAAGTCGCATTTTTAACGAGTCGAGATGAACTTACAAGTAGTTTGACTCGTTTGCACCCGTACCTCCGATTATGTCTAGAACGTAGTATTCGAGATTAAGTAGTATTTTTAACAATAAAATATAAATTTGATTATTTTGATCAAAAGATGCATTTATATGAATTAAATTGCTCAGTTTCCCTAAGAAGAAAAAAGTTATAATTTTATCTTTAATAAGACTTTGGTGAAAACATTTTTTAAAATAAAGGACATAGCCATCATTTCATTAAGTTTACGGGTCAAAATGCAAAACGGAACTTTATCAGTTCTATCATTTGAATCGGATGTCCTATCTTGGTCGATCAAGCTTGAACAATTTGGCCTAAGCTTTTAGAAGCATATCAGGGGGACATTCACATTGTCGTAGAATCTGCAAGGAAATGGATGTGATTTATTCGTCGATTCAAGCTATGAGCATCCTCGAAATGCATAATCGACCAAGTAAGCACACGATTCACATAAGAGTAAACCACTATAATTCACGAACATGTGCTTTGAAATCTACTGAATCGGCATCGACCCACAAAGTATTCGACGGAATGCCTGTGTCAGCAGATTCTTTGGTTTGGAACAATGTTATCCAAACCCATTTAGGAAATTTGAATTACAACAAGGCCGTGACGACGTATCAAGAAATGTTAACTCGTGGCATCCGACCTAATCGACACACTCTCCCTCGCATCTTATCTGTGTCCAGGCTATCCGGTAGCTTGTCACTTGGGAAGCAGCTCCATTGTCAGGCAATGAAGCTTGGTGTCTGTAATGATATCTATGTGACTGGTAGTCTGATTGAATTGTATGGGCATCTCGATGGCGTCGATGCTGCAAAATGGATTCTTGATAATTCTGAAAAGAAGACGAGTTCTGCTGTATCCTGGACATTGTTGGCGAAGTTGTATATGAAGCAAAATAAACCTGCATTTGCTATCGACCTGTTCAACGAGATGGTGAAATCGGGTGCTGAGGTTGATGCTGTTTCACTTACGACAGCGATTAGCGCCTGCATTCTTGTGAAATCACTGATAAGTGGTAGGAACATTCATGACACGGCTAGAAAACATGGATTAGAGTTGGATGTTTTGGTGAGCAATTCCCTCGTAAAAATGTACATGGAATGTGGCAGCATCAAAGATGCCCGTGACCTGTTCGATAAAATGCCATCAAGAGATGCCATTTCATGGACTTCCATAATTCAAGGGTACGTGAAGAATGGAGAGATAAACGAAGGGCTAAAACTCTTCAGAAAGATGGTGAACGAGGACAAAATAAAACCAGATGCAGTAGCAGTTTCCACCATACTCCCAGCCTGTGCAAGAATGGCAGCTCATAAAAACGGAAGAGAACTCCACGGGTACTTGATCAGGAACAAAATTCCCATAAACCTGAAACTCAACAACGCACTGATCGACATGTATGCAAAATCTGGAAACTTGGAGTATTCTTCAACGATATTCTCAAGAACAAAATCCAAAGATATCGTTTCATGGACAGTGATGATAATGGGCTACAGTTTACACGGTGAAGGAGATCTTGGAGTTGATTTGTTCAACAAAGTTCCAAAATCAGATACAGACGAAATAAGCTATGTCACATCCCTCCACGCTTGTTGCACTTCTCTCAATGTCGAAAAGGGTATTCATTATTTCAACTGTATAAAGTCACCTAATTTTGTTCACTATTCTTTAATGGCTGCACTTTTGGCACGTGCTGGAAAACTCAATGATGCAAAAGCTTTTGTGAAAGAACACGGTGTAGAAAAGCATCCAGAAGTGCTCAGAGCATTGATAGATGGATGCAGGATTCATAAGAAGATAACCACAGGGAAAAGATTGGTGGAGCAGCTGTGTGATTCAGAGCCACTTAATGCAGACAACTATGTTTTAATGTCAAATTGGTATGCACAAAATGGAGGGAAACATAAACAGAAAATGGTGGATAGATGGAGGGAGACTATAAGAGACATGGATTTGAAACCAAAGACTGCGTATAGCTGGATAGAGTTTAGGAACAAAGTTCATGTGTTTCAGACAGGGGATGTCTCTCATCCAAGATCAGAAGGGATATATTGGGAGTTGGAGAGTTTGATGAAGAATTTTGAAGAAATTAATGAAGATTTTAGTTTTCATGATGTGGATGAAGAGAGAGAGTGTGTTCCGATTGGACACAGTGAGTTGTTGGCGGTTTCTTTTGGATTGATCAGTACAAAAAGTGGGACTACAGTTCGTGTCACCAAAAATCTTCGTGTTTGTCATAGGTGTCATGAGGCTGTAAAATATATATCAAAAGTAGTCGGGAGAGAGATTATATTAAAGGATCCGAATCGATTTCATCATTTTAAGAATGGGGTGTGTTCTTGCCAGGATTTCTATTGATTAAGGTTCTGTTTAAAAGTTTATCATCATTGACGACATTATTCATACATAAGGCTGAAAACCTAGAATTTCATTACATTCTTTTCTACTCTTTCTTGTAATGATGTGAAAGTTCTTCAAGAAAAACCAGAAGACTTTGAGGTAAAAGATTGTGATGAAGCACCTTTTAATGTTAGGATTCTAGATACATCGTGATTGTTCACAACACAAGGAATTTTTGGATTATCGCGAAGGGCTTACATGGAAATAGGAAAATTCCTAGAAAAATTCTTGGCTCATAATAAAGTCATTGCTTTATTTGGTTGACAGAAAGTAATACGGTAGAAACTTTTTGAAAAATTTGCAAAAAAGTGGGATTTTTGACCTTTGATAGAAAGTCAACCGGGTGTAGTGGATTTTTTGCAAGCAAAATATAGGGATTTCTAAAACTAAATATTTTTATAAATGAAGTGTAATTTGTTTTATTATTTTATTGAGATCTTATTACACTGTTAATCTCTATATTTTAAAATTAACTCAAACAAGTCTTTTGCTAGTTTAAAACTTCCATGGTTCATCCTTTTATCATTTTCACCAACACAATCACCACTATCATCGGTCACCAGCTTCAATACACAAGCAACTTCAAAACATCTCTCACGATTGTGGACTGAAAAGGAAAAACTCATCTCTCTCTCTCTCTCTCTCTCTCTCTCTCTCTCTCTCTCTCTCTCTCTCTCTCTCTCTCTCTCTCTCTCTCTCTCTCAACAAATCTGGACTAAAAAAAAAGAAATAATAGATCGACAACCATGGTTGAAGATGCGATAAGGATTTGTCACCACTCATCGCTAGCATGTTCGAATAGTTGGTGAAGAAGAAGAGATGGGGTAGACTTAAACCCTAATCGTCGTCCCCATTTTCAAAACCCAAACTCTAGATCACTGTTGTATCCCTACATCCTGAACAGTCACCACCATTGCAGATATACAAAACCATCACCTGAGATCTAAGCTTTTTTCGAATGGAGGTGGCGATAGTTAGGGTTTCAGACGGTGTTAGGTTTCGGTGCAAGTCTATGGTGGCGATGGCGGCTCACAACACAAATGGTTTAAGAACACAGGTAGTGATGGCAGCTCTGCAAGGTTACCTTGTCCAGAAAGGCGATGACTTTAGACGTCGTTGGGAATGGCTTCAACATCGATGGGTTGGGATGTGAGTGGGGTGAATAACCATTATCCACCTGTCATTCGATCAATAAAACAATATATAAATAGTATTACCATATGTATCCTCTCATTCAAATAAAAGGTCAAAATAGGGGTAAACACATACTAACTCACTCACAATCAATTAGAATACATATAGAATTAACCTATATAAAAATGGTATCTTAAAAGAAGATTTTATGTGATGAAAGTCCAATCAACTTAAATCATCTTTTATTTTTCCTTTTTTTTTTGTTTAATGATATAATTTGTAGTTTTTTATTTTTAATTCAATTATTATATAGTATTATCTTATTATTTTTTTTATTGTTTTGAGAAAAAATGGTGTTTTTCCGAATGCATTATTTGACGTTTTTTATTATAGTAGTTATTTTTATTTTTATTTTTACGTTTTATTCGTTTATATTAATATAATATAAAACATTTATTAGTTTGACGATTTTTTTTTTCCAAAGTAGCTATTTTTATTTTTTTTACGTTTTATTGGTTTATATTAATAGAATATAAAACAATGTGTGTTAGTTTTTCTAAAATTTTGGGAAAGACAAGACAATAAAAACGTTTTAGCCGCTTTAGTTTTGGGATGTAAATGTTGGCACTTGGCACTCCATTAATTCGGTTTTATAAAAAATTAAAAATTAAAAATTTAAAAAAATTTAAAAAAAAAAAAAAACATATTATCGGAATCTGTAATTCATTTAAAAACCAAATCATCCAAATCTGTAATTTCTTTACAATTTTGGAATGTATTTTTGCAAAAATTTTTGTAACGTTTTTTTGTAAAAATAATATGTTAACCATGAAAAACTATAGATAAAAATTTTAAAAGTTATAAAACTTTAAAGAAAATTTGAAAAAAAAAGTAATATAAAATATAAAAATCATGAAAACATATGTAAATTATGGTAAAAAAATTAAAATCTTAAGACATTATAAATAATTTAATGAAAAGTCGAAAAATGTTAGAAAAAAAGTTTAAAAAGCTTGAAAAAAAAAGCTAATAAAAAGTTGTAATAAAGTTTAAAAAACTTGTCGTTTTGTTCGAATATGTTATTTAATCCGAAACTGGTTTCAAGTTATATAGGCTAATGGAAATTCTAAATGGATATACCGTAAAATACCTATTTGGATTTAACCAAAATCTTTAACATGTTGTTAAGGGGAGGATCTATCAATACTGATGGCAAGTGTTTTTTTTTTTTTTTTTTTTTTTTTTTTTTTTTTTTTTGGGGGTGGCAAGTTTTTTTTTTTTTTTTTACATCAATACCTATTTGATATAAAAAGTGATTTTAAATCGACATAAAACCCTTTTTGATATGAAGGCGTATAAGTATTTTTCCATACTTAAAGTAATTTCAGTGAGCTAAATAGACATAACTCGCTAATTTAAAGTTAGAACCCGTAAATCTTATGATTTGTTAATACCACATGTGAGCTATCATAACCATACTTGACATAGACGGCCTCGTAATACGACGTTCTTCAGGCGTCGCCGTTAAATGACACTTGTCACCACAGACCTGCCGGTCTAGCTATTGCAAGCAGCTCTGGTGTGGGTTTGTCAAACCCAATATAGATTTATACACAACTATCACGTTCTCCCTACAAGAGACTCTAGTTACAATTTACAGGACTTTTTGACTTTGTTACTTTGGAAGTAACCCGAAGGGAATGACTCACAAATTTATTCATTAACAGATTTACGTGAACTAAACTGAAAACCTTTGGTAAATAAGTTTGAGAAGTAAATGATACATAAACTATACCTATTATAGTTTATCCAAAACGTTTGTAATGTATAAGAATTCTTTTATGAATGCCTTAATGCTATGAATCCATAAACTATGCTCATTATAGCTTAATATACGTGTTCTAAATGAATGAATAATCTTATCATGAATGACTAAGTTTCAGTTTATGATGATAAACTAACAAGGAAAACACATTCAATATTTAGAACTTATCGTTATACACTTTGCTCAACATAATATAAAGTGTTATGAAAGTTATAAGCTGTTAACAAATTTTCAACCTTTCTACACTGTTTTTGAAAAGTCATAGAAAAATCATACGAAGTTGAAAACTAAATTCGTAAATTCTGAGAGGTCCCAAAATGTGTCTAGTTTACTCATAATTTTTATCATGATTTTTAATGACCTCCAACTTGGGTGAAAAAGTCCATAATCACAGACTGGTCCGGATTGGTGTTTGAAATGATAGGCAGTTTTGTAAAAATCACCATAAATTGTAGAAAAATCGTATGGAGATGTGCAAGTAGTCATTTTAAAGCTAAGAACTGGAACTACTTACACCTAAAATAGTTTTTCAAACAAAAATGTTTAAGTTTTCCAAAACAGTCCGTGAATGGAGTCCAACTTTTCTAATGAAAGCTGTTAGAAAAATTTAGTTATGTTCTTGGTGTTTTAACTTGTATTCCCCCCCTAAAAACTTAAGAAAACATAAAAATGTAGGGGTATGAACTCACCTTGAGTGATTTCAGTAGGTAAGTGTTGAAGAAGAGAAGTGTTCAACCCAAGAACACTTGAAGAATCACTTGAAGATTCGAAGATCTAACAAGAATGTGATGATGTTTGTGTAAGCAATCTATGATTTTGAGTAGGAGGATGTGTAATAATCATAAGAAAGATGATGATACTTACTAATTGTAGGAGAAAAGTCTTGGAGTATGCCTTGAAATTCTCGAATTAGAGAGAAAAAGATGAGAGAGTTTGGAGTGTGGTTCTTGGTAAAAAATGAGAGAATGAATGAAGTGTGAGGAGAGAGGATGGATGTTCCAGCCCTAAGAACGTGGGAATAGTTGAAAATAATGAGAAAGGACCTATGAAGTGACTAGGGATGGGCTGGTGGTGAATAGTGACATGGAGTGGGTATGGGAGTGGTTGCTTGTGTCATAGAAATAAGTAAAGTCAACACTCTACCTTTGTACTTCACCCACTCTCTTTTGGATAAGGTTTTATCCTTAAAAATGTGATTAATTAATAGTTAAGGGTCCTTATATGTTAAAATAAAGTTTTGGGTGAAAATCCCGTGTTAAAACAATTAAAAACGGGCCTAAAACGCGAATTTAGTCGAAAACCGGGAGAAAAAGCATTCCTAGCGAGACCTCTCAGTCCTAGGCCGAGGTTCGGTCCCTAGGCCGAGGTTCGGTCCTGGCTGGTGCTGAGCCGGAAGCGAGATGCGAGCCAGAAGAAGAAGGCGAAGGCGAGGGGCTTAGTCCGAGGGCTCGGTCCGAAGGTCAGAAGCGAAGGTTCAGTAGGTCATCAGAAGCGAAAGTGGTCAGACCCGAAATGTGCCGAACGTTCGGGTTCGAGTGAGGCATGCGAGGTTCGGGCCCGAGAGGACCTTTCGGGTTCGGTTCAGCAGCCTTCGGTTCAGAAGGGTTCGGTTCCTAAGAGGGCTTTCGAGTCCTAAGAGGACTTTCGGGTCCTAAGAGGGGTTTTGGGTCCTAAGAGGGGTTTCGGCTCCTTAAGTCCGTTTTTTGCGTAGACTTCCGTTTTTGGGCTGTTATCGCCAAATTCGAGGGTCGGGATGCCCCGAGTGATTATAGAAAGTTGAGAGAGATTTTGAGAGAGATTTGAGAGAGATTCCACATACTTAGAGAGATTTGGGAGAGATTTGACATATTTGGAGAGATTTCACATACAAAGAGATATTTGGGAGAGATTTCACATTCGTAGAGAGATTTGGGAGAGATTTGACATTCTTGGAGAGATTTCTCATACAAAGAGAGATTTGGGAGAGATTTCACATACTTAGAGAGATTTGGGAGAGATTTGACATTCTTGGACAGGTTTCTCATACAAGGAGAGATTTGGGAGAGATTTCACATACTTAGAGAGATTTAGGAGAGATTTGACATTCTTGGAGAGGTTTCACATATAAAGGGAGATTTGGGAGAGATTTCACATACTTAGAGAGATTTGGGAGAGATTTGACATTCTTGGAGAGGTTTCTCATACAAAGAGAGATTTGGGAGAGATTTCACATACTTAGAGAGATTTGGGAGAGATTTCTGATAAGAAGAGATGGAGTGAAAACGATTGAGAGAGGTTTCATTGGTGACCTTTTTGAGTGTCCGGCTTCGCAATGCAAGGTCCGTAAACCCCGTTAAGCCTTGTTTAAGGATCTTGCATACTCCCGATGAGTATGTAACATTGTTTTATCGGTTTGGCTCTCCACGTACCACCGTTTTAGGTTAAGGAGATCTAGATGTATGCACTTTTCGATTTATGATCTCTCATTAGAATAGAGAGTTGTTTAGAAATTACATAACGTAAACTCTAGTACCTACGGGCAAATTGGGTTGACCGGTTTGACTTGTTGACTTTAGTTGACTTTGACTTGACCGAAAATTGACAGTTGTCACAAAAGGAGAGACAAGCTTTATTAAACATACATGAATGTTGCATGTTTCACTCATTCATTTCCAAAATTTAACCAAAGACATTGAAAATGGTTCTTGATCATTTCAATTGGGTTGAAGCAATGCAAGCCGAGTTGAATGAATTTGAAAGAAATAAAGTTTGGCGGTTAATTCCAACACCTCCAGAGGCTTCTGTTGTAAGTCTAAAATGGGTTTTCGGAAATAAGTTGGATAAAGAAGGCAATGTAGTGCAAAACAAAGCAAGGCTCTTTATGAAGGGCTATTGTCAAGAAGAAGGCATTGACTACGAAGAGATGTTTGCTCGTGTTGTGAGACTTGAAGTCATTTGTGTTTTCTTAGCTTATGTTGCACAAAAGAACTTTGAAGTATTTCAAATGGATGTTAAATGTGCATTTATGAATGAAGAGCTTGAAGAAACGATGTATGTTAAACAACCTCCAGGTTTTGTGAATGAATAATATCCAGATCATTGTTATGTCTTGATAAAGGTTTTTATGGTTTGAAATAAGCTCCGAGGGTGTGGTATAAAACTCTTACTCGTTTTCTTAAATAGTCAAATTTTTAACAAGGTTCGGTTGATCCGACTTTCTTTCGAAAAATTAGGGAACATCTGACTGTTCAAATTTATGTTAATGACATTATTTCCGTTCAACAGATATTAAATTGACTGTTGAATTTCGAAGTTTAATGGAAACTAAATTTGAAATGAGCTTAATGGGTTCTATTATCCTTTTCCTTAGTTTAAACATAAGACAAAGTAGATAGGGAATTTTCATAAATCAGGAAGCCTTCACAAAGACCTTAGTGACAAAGTTTGGAACAAATGGTGATTTTAAGGTCAAAACACTGATAGCATTCAGAATGAAGCTAACACCTCCACTTGACAAACTAGTTGCAGACATCACCTTGTATTGTAGTATGATTGGGGCCTTACTTTATCTTACATCTAGTAGACCTAATATCATATTTTTTTTGTTTGTTATTGTGTTATGTATTAATCGAATCCAAAACCACATATGACGGTTGTGAAGAATATCTTCTGATACTTTCGCAAAACTACTTCCTTAGAATTGTGATGTCTGGCTAATACGAGTTTCTTTGTGCAAGAATACTTTGATGATGATCTTGGTGGATGTAGGTTTGATTGCAAAAGCACAACTGGAGGGTGTCAATTCTTGGATGGTATGTTTTTTAGTTGGAAATCTAAGAAACAAACGTGTGTTTTACTTTCTACTGTAGAGGCTGAATATATCGATGTTGCTACTTGCACTTCTCAAATCATATGGATTCAAAGCCAATTAAGAGATTACGCCATAAATATGAAGAAGATCCCTCTATATTGTGACTTTGAAAGTGTTATCAAAATTTGTCACAACACCATCAACATTCAAAAACGAAGCATATCACACTCCGATATCACTTTATCAAGGATCATATGGAAGATGGAAATGCTGAGATTCATTTTGTTAAAACATCGGATCAACTTGAAGATATATTCACAAAGGCATTACCTGAAGCTGTTTTTTTATCATATTCTTTAAGGACTTGGAGTGATTGAAGTTTAATCCTTTCCAAAAGCAAACTGAAAGTGTTTATTGTTCAACTCCGAAGGGCTCTGAGGCATCAGAACATATCGGAGTGGGTAAAATTTCATTGTTTTTATCTTATGCGTCGATTTCACTTTATGCGGTTAGTGTTCATTTTTTAGGGGTTCTGATCCATCAGAACGTGTTGTAGTCTATTTATTTGTTTTTTATTCTTAGTTTAATGTTCATTTACGATGGACACCGAGCTGTTGTAGTCCATTAGAGTCTTAAATTTTTGTTTTTTCAAAACTTCAAAAACCCAAATATTTTTTCTTTCTTAAAAATTTTGAAAAATCCAAAAAAAGTTTTGTTTCTTAAAAAATTTCAAAAATCCAAAAATATTTTTTTTTTCTTTAAAATATTTGAAAAAGCCCAAAAATATTTTTCTTTTCTAGTGATTTCATTCATCAAATATAAGGAATTTACGGTGAATACTCAATATTCTAGACTGAAACTTGTTGAATTGACGGGAAATTTTTATAGTTTCGCAATGCCATGAACACTCAATGTCTCTAGAAGTATGGTGTTTGTCTAAAGTCTCTTAAGTCCTCTTGTTGTGACGCCTTAATGAAACTCCTAAATTCCAAGGGTTTCTTCCCAATAGGCCACATCGACAGAGACCGTGGAGCCACCCATCTCTACTTACATTGGGATTATGAGATTACTCATTGGTCCTAATTATTACAGCAGGGGTGCATTGGGTTTGTCCTTACATCACTCAAATCTTTCTGACATCTACTTGAAATTGATTACATTGATCATTCAAGGATTTTCATGCATATCACTATTCTTATTTGGATATGTATATATGTGTGAGAGCATCGTGAATCCTATTTATATAGCTTTCATAATGAAACCCATCATAAGCTTCTTAACAAGTTTGTGATTGTAATTCAACGGGAAACGACATCAACACTATAGGGTCAACTCTTCATGTCGAAGGAAAAGATCTTTGCTTGGGACCAAATTGATTTCATATCATGAATGCTCACACAGGGAGATTTCTTATCATCAATGCATCGATTTTGAAGAAAGCTCTTACTCACTTTAAAGAAGTTCCTATTTATGCATTAATTTTGGTGTAGTCAACTGCAAGCTACAACAAATCATAAGATACTATAAGTTTTGAGATTCAAAGGAACAAGACAACAAATTCTCGATCAAGTTTCTACAAAATTCTAGGATTATCTGTTGGTGATTCTTTTTATATCTTGATCTTCTTTCATCTGCAAATATGTTGAAAGTTATTCATCAAATGGGATACACACCAGTTATATCTTAATTATCAAAGTTCAAAAGACATGCTTACCAATAATATGGAATGCAATGTTCACTATTTTCTTTAGGTGTTTCTCTAAAAGAGCTATTATGTATGATAATTTTAGTAAGATGTTACTTTCTTTGATGTATAGGATTTACACTGATGACAAAATTGACTTAGGTCATGTTTTGTAGGCATAATTATGTGTGAGCCCTTCTTCTTCATAAAAGGACAGCGGAATCTCTTGTGCAAGGTTCTGGTCAATTGTAGTGAAGAATGCCAAATACCACTACAAGTTCCCCTAAATGAAATATGTGAACATTGCATAGATTCTGAAGCTTAATGTTGCGAATTTGGTGTTTCCAACTGATACTAACTTTTCACACGTTGGCCCGATTTTTGACGTGATGCTTGATAAAGTGCCTTTATATAATCTAATTATTTCTCTTTAGAATTTGCTTCCAAAGATTGGTTCAAGGTATATTCTTGCATATTTGCAAGTGATTTGTTATGCTAATTTGGTTACAAGACGTATTGGTGTGGATGGAAAACAAAAGGAAAAAATTGTTGAAACGTTTATAGTTATAAAGCCAAAGAAACAACAAAAGAGCTTGAAGAAAGCAAAACCTTTGATTGTTGATGAAAAGGAAGTGAATGAGGAAGGAGATGAAACTACAATTAGTGATATTCACATGGATATTGATGTTCACGGTGAAGATGACACTGCGAAGTCATTAGAGCAACCCAAGACATATAAGATTTTGATAGCCCCTTAGCAACCAAAGGTATCAGAAACTTTGAAGGTATATTTTGTTTTGACAACTACCACTTCATCCATTCCTAATCGAACTCATCATGGTATTTTCAAAACTGCTCTTGAACATCCTATTATTAATCTCTCACAATCACCCAATATTCATCCTACCAGTCATCCTATTATTGCATCATTATCTCAATCTACTCTTACTTTCACACCTTCTAATACATATCCTACAACTACTACAACCACATCAGTTATAATTACTACGACTGTTGATCCTACAGTTAATAGGTGTGACAACCCGATATTTCGAATCAATGTGTAACGCCCCGTTCTAAGGGTAATTATTTCTAGATCCCCGAGACCAAGAGTAAGGGCGCTTCGGTCTTTTATGGGCAATGGGTTTTATTCAGGAAGGTTTCGGGTCGGGGTGTGTTGCCAAAAGCATAGGGCTTCTTGCCACCTTTTCGTGGATATAAAGTCCATCGGAAACGGACTTAGAATAAAGGAGTTATGACACTTTGAAGATAGTGTCAATAATGGTCCCTAAAGGAAATATTTGGCAAAGGGGTCCTAGGCATGCATGGAGTGCAAGCATGTAATTGGCTGGGTACGCCCAACGTAAGCTAGGTTACACCCAGAGTAGAGTGGTTAAGTGAACGCGGATGTTGGGGGCGTACGCCCAGCGTACGTCCAGTGTCCAGAAAACCTAATTTTAGGGTCAGCCATTATATAAGGAACATTATAGTTCCAACCCTAGCCTCCATATCTGCCCTCTTACCCTCAAAAACCCTAAGTAGCCGTTCTTCTTCCATTGTTGTGGATATTTGACCTTGGGGAGCTTGGTTTGGCAAAGGAGATCCTAGGTGAAGAAAGAAGAAGTTGTCAAGGAAGGAGTTGGGTGGCTGGAGCTCGTAGATCTGGGAAGGCATCATCTTCTGGAGCCCTTTTGAGGTATAAAGTCTCTTGCTTGACATCTATTTTGTGTAGATCTTGGTGTTATGAAGTTTTGACACCATTTCTTGTCCCCAAAACCCCAAAGTGATGCATGATGCGACTTGGCTGAGATTAGCTGTCCTTTCAGACCTTAGGAGAGGTCTTGAGTGAGAAAAATGAGGTCCCAATGGCTTTGGTTGTCTCATGAATGATGTAGGTAGGTCTTAATGGATTAAGACCTTGTTTTAAGAGCTTTATGGACGTCCCAAGTAATAAAGTTTGAGATTTATGAATCCTAGGTATGTTTGATCAATGGATCTGAAGTTTGGGCTTAAGAGCTTAAGCCATTAAGAACTTATGAGGAGTTTTAGATCAGCGCGCGTATGCCCCACGTAAGTTGATGTACGCCCAGCGTAATGGGTCAATATCCCGTTCTAGTTCGCGAGAATCGAAGTACGCCCAACGTACCAAGAGGGGTACGCCTAGCGTACTCCCTCTGTTGGGTTTTTGATTTTGGGCCTTAAGTGATTGGACTGTTTATGGGCTAATGGGGCTTGGGTCGTGACTGAATATTATGGATGGAGTAATTTAGACCCAATAGTTATTATGGACCTTGGATCTAGGCCCATTTGGTGAGGTGGGCCCAATTTAGTAAATTGGGCCAATATTGGGCTTTGCATGAGGATTTGGTTTTGGGTCTTGGCCCAATAAGAGGATGATGGACTTAATAAGTGTTGTGGTCCCTTGGCCTAGAAAGTCATGATTGTTTCTAATGTGATGATTTTGCATGTGATAGTTGGGATTCCCGGTGAATCAGCAGTCAGAGATTTGCAGGATTTCGGCAGTTGCAAGGTGAGTTATCCTCACTGTACTCAAGGGTCTAAGGCACCAAGGTCGGCCCTTTGAATTGTTGTTTACAGCTTGTTATGTTGTGTGATGTTATGCTTGCTAGTATCCTGGTATATAGGATGATGATATGAGGATATGCCTTGTTAGCTTAGTATCCTAGAGGAATGGATAGTTAATAGATGGCTAGTTCTATTGGATTAGCACCCTGTTAGTTGGGTAGCAGTTATGAGAATAGACCTGTAGTTGGTCTTGCCTTATGTACGATTGTAGGAGGTTACCTGCGGGTTATGTATGTTGAGCAGTAGCAGAGGGTATTCCATTTCGGTAGGATGATAGGGCCCTAGTATGTTGGTTATGTAGAGTGTTGTGTGGTTGCATGTTATGTGTGCATGTTAGCTAGTGTCACACCCCTAAACCAGGATGGCGGAAACGTCTAGGGGCGGGTGACTATCATGTAGTGTATCATAACAGTTGAGTATAAATGTTCAAAGCAAACACCACCAACATATATATAATTGAAAAGGTTACGTGTTTTGTGTGTACTTTATAAGGTACCGCGAAGACAAAACTCACTAAATTTGTTCAACGAGTTTACGTGTTTTGTGTTGAAAATGTTTGTATAAATGATCATCTCCTAAGACTGTGATAGCTATGAAAAATGACGTGAGATCTTTATATATGCATTTGACAATATTTTACCCTTTGCTCAACAGAATACAAATGGAGTTGAGTTTCGTAAACTATATATGTATATTTTTGATGTAGAAGACAAGTTTGTAAACAAAACATATATATGCAAATGATTTTATATATATATATATATATATATATATATATATATATATATATATATATATATATATGTATGTATAAATTTTAAAAGATGATTTGATATGTTTCGTAATTGTTATTCATATTCTTACGGTTTTATTAAAAACTTTGCATGAAATAATCCTTAAGTTTGATACTAAAGACCTTTTTGTACTTATCACTTTTGTAAAAATTGTAATTAAACATATTTAAATGATTGTGTTTTAACTTCTTTAATGTATAAACATTGCTCAAAAATGTTAGAAGGTGTTAATAAATCTATAAACCACTTTTGACAGTTTTACCCTTTACTGTCCCTGTTTTTAGAAAACTCATAGAAAAATCATCGTAAGTCAAAAACTGAATCCGTCGCCTCTGAGAGTTTATAAAATTAGTATACTTTGTTCCTAATTTTTATTATGATTTTTAGTGGTCTCAAACTAGTGTGAAAATGAACATCTTCATAGACTGGTCCAAAATCACTTCTGAAATGACAGACAGTTTTATAAAAATCTCCATAAATTGTAGAAAAATCGTATGAACGCGTGCGAGTAGTCCTTAGAAAGGTATAAACTTGAGCTATTTGCATATTGTACATTTTTGAAAGATATTAAGTTTAAGATGGTCAAAACTGTCCGTGAACAGGACTCAACTTTTCTGTAGAAAGCTGTCATTTAAATTTAAGTTATGTTTAGTGTTCTAACTTGTATTTCCCCCCCCCCCCCCCTTAAAACTTGAATAAAACATGAAAATGTAGGGGTATGAACTCACCTTATGTGAATACTTGAAGAATGGAAGGTTGAAGATGAAGAACTTTTGGTTGTTGGTTTGATGCTCCAAAATAGCCACTGTTTTGGCTATGTTGCTGTCACGAAAACTTCACAGCAAAAGAGTAAGAAAAAGGGTAGTTTACTCACTGTTTTGAATCAATAATTTTGAGTATCATAACAAGTAACTTCCAGGGGTATTTGGTGGTAAAAATATCAAGCAAAAGGAAGGTGTAGATGGGTGAAATTGTGGCTGAAACACAAAAGGGACAACAACCCTTTAGTTCATGGTTTTGATGGCTTCGGAAGGGAGTTCTTGTGGATGAAAATGAGATGAAGGTTGAGAGTAATTCCCTGGAGTATTGGCTGGTGAATTTAGGGTAAAATGATGAGGAAATTTCGTGATTATGAAGGAGGAAAGGGTGGAAGAGGATAAGGGGACAAAACCTAAACTAGCTTGTGATGGGATGTTAGTTTAAGTGATGTGATCTTGTCTAGCCACTTGCTTGGGTGGTTGCTTAGAGATTGGGTTAGTTAACTAACTAACTACTAGTTATTTAGTTAGTTAGGAGTTCTAGTTAAGGAGAGGGAATGTATTAATCTCGAAAACTAGAAGAGGGATTTAGAAGCATTCTTAATAAAATGTCTTAAGTGATTAAGCACTTATTAGTTAAGTTGGCACATATCTCCACCAATTCTCTTATCTTAATTGATTTAGAAAGCATATTCCTTACATGAAATCACCTAAATCAGTACCCATAACTAGTCATTCACTAGATAATAATACATATGTACAAATACATACATGTATACTTAGTATAAAATAACAATGTAGTTTTTGTGTATTTGAACTTTAATGTTTATGTTTTATTCTTTTTATTCAAAAACACTTAAATAAATTCTAATTATACCTTATAATAATTCATTTTATATTTTTATTTATTTAAATATAAAATTTATTGACCAATGTATAATTTCGTGACATTTAACCGGTTAACCATATCGTTAAACACGTTTTGTCACTTTGATTAGTATATTTGTCAAATTTAGATCCTCCACATCTATTAAGCAAACGTTTTACATAGAACCTAACTTACTTATCAACTAGAAACATGTTGATACAAAAATTAAGTTTGTTGCATTTAAATGATGTTATACGCTAATTTCACAAACCGGTGATGGTTCGTAGTCATACATCAAAACGAAATTTATCAATAGTTACTTGTTTTATATTTCACAATAACTTATTTAAATAAAAGAGGTTAAATTCCTTCAACCATTCTTGATAAAATAATCATATTGCTTAATAATCAAAACATAGCATCGTACGATCGTTCCTATTTTTACCAATTGTTACAGCTAGTGTAGATTGGCATTCCAACCCGATGGTTGTGAGCCAGGATTATTCCATCCAGGTAGGATGATTGGACTCATAGTAGTTTGACATTCCAACCCGATGGTTGAGGGGCCTGGGGTATTCCATCCCGAGGGATGATTGGACCCATAGTAGAAGTAGTTACTGTATGTTTAGAAAGTAGGGCATTTCAACCCGATGGTTGTGGGCCAGGAGTATTCCATCCCGGTAGGATGATCGGACTCATAGTATGTTGGCATTCCAACCCGATGGTTGAGGGGCCTAGGGTATTCCATCTTGAGAGATGATTGGACCCATAGTAGTTATTATTATATGTATAGGTGTATGGGCATTCCAACCCGATGGTTGTGGGCCGAGAGTATCCCATCCCGGTAGAACGATTGGGCTCGTAGCACGTAGGCATTCCAACCCGATGGTTGAGGGCCAGGGGTATTTCAACCGGAAGGTTGTTTGCACCTGTAGTATGTTGTTCTTTGTTGTATGCGTATGTTTATGTGTGTATGGGTACTTTGGGGGAACTCACTAAGCTTTCAGGCTTACAGTTGTGGTTTATTGTTTCAGGTGCTTCAAGAGATCATCACAAGGCGAAGGCGTGATCGTACCGCTCCTCATGTTTTATGCTTTATGTGATATGGTTCTGGGGAAATACTCTGATGTTTAAACTATTTTGAAAACAAGATGTATGAACTTAATGGTTATTGAATGAAATAAAATGTTTTAAATTGGTTGAAATTTTTGGTCGTTACACGTTGGTATCAGAGCCTTGGTTTGAGTGAATTGGAGGAACATTCGTGTGAATCCAGTCTCAAATCAAGGAGAGTTTTTCAAAAATGGTTTTCAAAATAAGAAAAAGAGGACGCAGAGGGTACGATCAGCCGGAGCCAGTAAGTTACCCCAAATTACCATACAAGTTATTTGTTTTGAGATATGTTAGAACAACATGCTAGTACTAGGATAGGGATCTTCAGGAATTGCATGATAGGATTGCCTGATTTATGATGCCTGCTAACCTAGAGTTCCTTTCCATGAGCTATTCGGTATTCCTCTAGGGGAGGATTGAGTGCTTGCTATGTATGTTTGTGCTTAGGGCGTTGTGGTGATACTTGAGACAAATATGGGTAGATGCGGAAGGTAGTATGGGCCCGTACTACTGAAAGCACAGGACCCATACACGTGTTAAGGAAGTCATAACCCTTAGGTTGTTGGTTAGAGGATAGTTCTCGGCGGTTATGCGAGGTATCTGAGATTCTTATGGTTCATTTCAGCATGGCGGACGCGAGACGTTTCGAATCAGGATCCGGTTCGAGATCGGGATCAGGAGAGGGTGGTCAAGATGGATCAGCACCACCCAAGGGTATTGTTCAGATGAGTACAGAGGAGTTGGATGCTAGGATTCGTGATATCCTACACGATGAGGTTGCTGCTATGTTCTGGGCAGAGTTGTCGGAACTGTTTGGGTCGATCAAGACCGCCATGGTTGAGTATTTTGATGAGCGCTATGCTGCTCTTGCAAAGACAGCGGCCGCGGCAGCCACAGCGGTTGTGGCAGCGGCAGGGGGAGGAGCCAATCGGGGCTTTCAGTATCGGCATTTTGACAATATGAAGCCCCCTACTTTTGATGGAGTTCAGGATCCGATCGTTGCTATGAGGTGGTTGTCAGACGTAGAGGGTTGCTTCTTCACATGTTCATGCCCTACAGATCAGAGGGTGAGGTGCACTTTGAACCTTTTGAGGCTCGGGGCAAAGGATTGGTGGAGGTTGACCACAGGATCTTATTCTGATGCGCAGCGGGCTACAGTTTCGTGGGATCAGTTCTGGGAAATGTTTAGTAGTCGTTATGTTTGGCAGGTTGAGAGAGAGAGAGAGGTAGGCTCAGGAGTTCCTAGAAGTGAAGCAGGGTTCAGATTCGGTGACGGAGATTACCAGGATGTTCACTAAGAGGGCGATGTTTTTCCCGGAGTTTGCTTCGGAGCAGGCTTAGATGTCTCGATATCTGAGTATGCTCAAGAGGGACATCAGGCAGTTTGTATCCACTCATAGGTGTAGTACCTTGTTGGATTTGCAGGAGGCCGCTAGGCGGCACGAGTTAGAGATTGAGCTCCAGTTGAGAGAGCAGAGGCAAGCCCCGGTGCAGTCGCATCCTGCACCGAAGTGGATGAGGCCCGCTGATTATCGACAAAGGGGGTCAAAGGAGTCGCACTTGCGGGAAGTGCGGCAAGGTGCACGAGGGTAGTTGTCGTTCTTCATCGGGGTGCCACAAGTGTGGCAAGGAGGGCTACATAGCCAGGGATTGCAGGCGGTAGGCTCCAGCTGCCGGAGTTCGACTTTGTTATCATTGTGATCATGTGGGGCATATGAAGGCCTAGTGTCCTCTGCTAGCTACCAGGTCAGTACAGGCCCCAGCGCCAACCACTTTGAGACTTACTGATGGGAGTCAGGGTCGGTCGGAGCCTCCAAGGGCTCCAGGGCGTGCTTCTCAACTTGTGTCCGAGGAGATCAGATCTGAGCCAGAGGTGTTAGTCAGTATGTTCTTCTGCTTTATCTCGTTTATATTATGATTATGAAATGTTGTCTCTTGCATGAGATATTAAGTGTTGCAAGTTTTAGAGAAGAGTTAGTATCTAGGGTTTATATCCAGTGTGGGATTCGTAAGAGGGGAAAGTTATGGTTTGAGAATTCGGGAACTTTCAGCAGGAACTTAGGTTCCTTGAAGTTCGGCGTATTAGTGGGTTCGATTGAACAGCGTGTTAGCTTCGCCGCCAGTGGATGGTGGTTAGTGCCCTAAGTGGGGGAGAATTGGAAATTCTCGGAGGAGCCGCTGGTTATAGAAGGTTGCCTGGCACGGCTTGAACGTCGGTCATTGGGACGGTGCGATGAGGAGGTTCGGTTATAGTAAGGGCTTGCATGTGTCGAGGAAATGCGACAGGCTATGTATGTATTGTTGGTTATATGATCAATCTCTAAGTATGTACGCATGTTATGAGACGGCGGTGGGCACCGCTAAGGGGTGATGTATAGCGAGGATCTATCGTTAGGACCATGTTGGATGATGCGTAAGCATGTTTTCAGTCTCCTTGGAAGAGGAGGGGGATAGTGGCTCCAGATTGGAAGGTTGGACAGAGGAAAGTAAGATAACAGGTTAGCAGACTCGGGAGCAGTCAGGACTGGTGATGAGGACTGTGCAAGGATATTGCAGTCATAGGTCAAGGACCTAAAGATCATCTTAGGGAAGTATGAGTGGGTACACTCAGGTGTGGCGAACCGGAGAATTCGAGGGTGACGCAAGGACAAGGTCCTTAGTTCTGAGTATGTTTTGGGTTTGAGTTATGTATGTGGAGGTATTCCAGTCTGGGGTATTCCATCATGAGGATGACCGGACCCTATGATTGATTGGACCTGATGTGTTTGGTATTCCAACCCGAGGGTTGATTGGGCCAAACATGTGTAGGGATACGAGGGTATTCCATCCTAGGGATGAGCGGACCCGTCATAGGCATGCCTGGTATTCCAGCCCGAGGCTGATTGGGCTAGGTGTCAGTGTTGGTTTTGGTAAGGGTATTGTTGTATGTGCGTTTGGGTATGAGTTAAAGAGAGAGCAAGTGTGGCCGACAGCAAAGTATGACTCGTGGTCCTGTTTTCAGGTTGGGAATTCAGGTTCCAACGGTTGAGTAGTCTCTCTTTATAGCAGTGGGAAAAGGTCAGGGGATGGTTAGTTTGAACAGACTGTCTGGGAGACGGATCCAATCTAACTTTCCAAGTTCAAGGCTTGTCGGAGAGGTAGGTATTTGAGACTGCATGAGAATGAGTAGGTATCTCTTCGAGATGGAGTTCCATTGGGGTTAGCCTCCCTTGGTGGTCGTCACGCTTTAGGGCGTGAATGTGTCGTTCAGGATTTTGAGTAGCCAAATTTGGCAATTGGCGATTTCGAGGACGAAATCATATTTAAGTGGCGGAGAATTGTAACGCCCCATTCTAAGAGTAATTATTTATGGATCCCCGAGATCAAGAGTAAGGGCGCTTTGGTCTTTTATGGGCAATGGGTTTTATTCGGGAAGGTTTCGGGTCGGGGTGTGTTGCCAGAAGCATAGGGCTTCTCGCCACCTTTTTATGGATATAAAGTCCTTCGGAAACGGACATAGAATAAAGGAGTTATGACACTTTGAAGATAGTGTCAATAATGGTCCCTAAAGGAAATATTTGGCAAAGGGGTCCTAGGCATGCATTGTCACAACTAGGAATTTTGATGCCTTGTAAACATTGAACAATGATAACAAATGTGAACCAACAATGTGAAAACATGTAAGATGCTTATTCAATAACAACATAATTTCAATCAAACCCTTTATACAAGCACTACAAATAGTCAACAAATAATTGGAAACCCTAGAAATCCTTGTTTAAGTCCATTTTGGACTAGGATTTCCTTATTGGGCCCAATGGATCAATAAGCTTCCAATTGGACTATCTTGGGCTTAGAACTCTTGAATGGGCTCTAATTGGACCCACTTTCATTTATTTTACTATTTTGAGCCATATTAGGCCTAGAATGAAACAAAAATATTTAAATTAACCTTATTGGGCCATAACTAACCTAATATAGCCCTAATAGGTCATAAAATCACATTTATATTTATTTGGACCAAAAATCACTCAACATAACCATGAAATTGGGCTTAAGCATTTAAGGCCCAAAAACTCTCTCTTTCCCCTCCATTCTCGGCCCAAGCCCAACCCATTAAGAAGAGTTGACTTAGGCTTGCCACCTCATTTTTTCATGGAGGTTATCCATGCAAATAACCCAAATCTCCATGCACCATCTTATCACACTATATTTTCTTCCTCTCTCCTTTGCTCTCGGCCGAATCCAAACACACACACACACACACACTTCATTCAAAATTCTCTCAAAGAAACTCTCTCTCCATTCTCTCCAAATTTTCGAGATCTAAGAGGTGTTCAAGGAATTTCTTCCATAAAAATCATCATTCAAGGTAAGTTGGTGCTTAAATCTATGATCTAACTCACTTCTTTCCATCAAAAATCATCTCTTAATCCATTCAAGTTCATGATCTTGCATCTTAGAACCCACCAAGTTCGAGATCCATCCAAGGAACTTTATAGGGCCGAAAATAGCACCAAACTTCTCCAAATTTTCTTCAAAACCGATCCATAACTCAAGGTGAGTTTCATACCCCTTTCTTTTCGGTTTTTATGAGTTTTATGGGGGAGAATACAAGAAAATGTGTAGATCTATGTGTAAATGTATGCTATGTGTGATTTGATGCATGTATGTGTGTGATATCATGTGTTTTGTGATGAAGATGTTATCAAAAAGTGTGTAAAAACCGAGATCTAAGACATGAGAAAGGAAATAAACATAACTTAAGCTATTTTACACTAATCAAGTCAAGAAAAATAGTTTATAAGGTTAGGATGAACATACTTGAACATAAAACCCATTTTTGGGCTTAAATTATCAAAAATACAAACTTGGGGTAAAAATCAACAAGTCACGGTTTCTTGAAGGTTAAAAGGGGCCAAAACAGTTTCCATAAATATTTTTCTGATTTTTAGAAATTTCTAAGTACTTAAAATGTAAAATTTTAACCTAATGGGCTAATTATGGGCTTCTTGGCCCAATAAGCCTCCAAATGCGAAATTTTACAAGTTGAGGGGCTGGAAATGTAACTTTCTGTAAAACAGGGGGTATTTAGCATAACAAAAAGTTTATAAGGGTCAAAAATGCTTTTCATTATAAAAAAGGACCAAAAATGCAAACTTTTTAGATTTTGGGCTAAAACTGTAAAAGTTGTGAAAAATGAGTCCTTAACCGAGAATCATTATCCTAGAGGGGCTGAATCTGTCAACTAAGTAAACTTTGGGTTAAAAATCGTGTTTTCATCAAATAAATTATACAAAAGTGTCAAGAAAAGTATTTTAAGGACTAAAAATGAAACTCTTTTATTTAAAAGGACCAAAAGTGTTACTTTTTATAAAAGGAGGGTAATTCCATTTTCAAACAAATTAAGTCATTAATACAAAATACAAGATCCACGACTACCGACAAAACGGAATAACAAATACATTCTCAACAACAAATATCGTTACAAAACGAATTGATTCGGTCTCGAATCAATAACAAAACAAAATCATAAAACCAAAGCATTTCAATAAACATGCGATAATCATGATGAGTTAACCTACAAACTTTGGGCTTGGAAGTTTCAAATTATGCTTGTTGGGCCTTGCTAGCCCAATAACATGATCTTTGGGCCCGAAGGGAATACGCTTACGTGTTATTGGGCCTTCTATGACCCAATTCCATGTAAAAGGACTTTCAATAGCTCTAATGTGCTATTGGGTCCTAGTGGCCCATTAGTGCTGCTAGTGAGGTCGAGAAGTCAAATGCGAGTTGGGCCAAGTGTCTTTCGCATTCCCGATAGCCTTGAATAACTCATGGAAATAAAGGGGGCCTCGTATCGTCCTTTCTCCTCGATTGTTGGGCTTATGAGAAATCAAAGTAAACAGATTCAGGACGATAAACAATAGTAAGTAAGGTGGGTGGATTAAGTGAGTAGTAACGGCTGATGCCTTTAAGGATCATTCGTAATTTTTAGTTATAAACTAGTAATTTTCTTAATGCGTGATTATAACAGCTCACAAACCCTAATTAACCCAACGCCACCCGGGTAATCAAAAACATTCGACGTATCGGTATAACAATAAACAAGTCATGTAATTTACGTATTAGGAAAACATCGGGTTTTCCTAGGAAGTTCAACATTTTCACTTGTGTGATGTATACATAGTTCAACAATTATACATGTTTTGAAAATCAACAAGCATATTTACGGATCTTCACACTTTTATTAAACAAATACCCTTTTCAGAAAATATCGGATTTTCTGGGTTTTACAAACTTCACCAAATCATTTTACTATAACATTACTTATGAACTCACCAACATTTCATATGTTGACGTTTTTCAAAATAACTTGTATTCTCAGGTAACAGGTAAGCCGAAGAATAAGTACCAAGTTAAGTCATGGTGTCTTGCTTAGATTATCTATCGAACACTTTATGTTATGGATTTGTAATGTTTAAAACAATGTAAACAATATCAATTGTAATATTTCAATGCATGGTGATGAATTATGTTACGATTCATGTATATTCATTGTGATGGTATTCAATTTAAGTCACAAGAGCCCTCGGACGTTTCCGCCGTCTGGTTCGGGGGTGTGACATGCATGGAGTGCATGCATGTAATTGGTTGGGTACGCCCATCGTAAGCTAGGTTACGCCGAACGTAGAGTGGTTAAGTGAACGCGGGTGTTGGGGGCGTACGCCCAACGTATGTCCAGTGTCCAGAAACCCTAATTTTAGGGCCAACCACTATATAAGGAACATTATGGTTCCAACCCTAGCCTCCATATCTGCCCTCTTACCCTCAGAAACCCTAAGTAGCCGTTCTTCTTCCATTGTTGTGGATATTTGACCTTGGGGGAGCTTGGTTTGGCAAAGGAGAGCCTAGGTGAAGAAAGAAGAAGTTGTCAAGGAAGGAGTTGGGTGGCTAGAGCTCGTAGATCTGGGAAGGCATCATCTTCTGGAGCCCTTTTGAGGTATAAAGTCTCTTGCTTGACATCTATTTTGTGTAGATCTTGGTGTTATGAAGTTTTGACACCATTTCTTGTCCCAAAAACCCCAAAGTGATGCATGATGCGAGTTGGCTAAGATTAGCTATCCTTTCAGACCTTAGGAGAGGTCTTGAGTGAGACAAATGAGGTCCCAACGGCTTTTGTTGTCTCATGAATGATGTAGGTAGGTCTTAATGGATTAAGACCTTGAGTTAAGAGCTTTATGGACGTCCCAAGTAATAAAGTTTGAGATTTATGAATCCTAGGCATGTTTGATCAATCGATCTGAAGTTTGGGCTTAAGAGCTTAAGCCATTAAGAACTTATGAGGAGTTTTAGATCAGCGCGCGTACGCCCCGTGTAAGTTGATGTACGCCCAGCGTAATGGGTCAGTGTCCCGTTCTAGTCCACGAGAATCGAAGTACGCCCAACGTACCAAGAGGAGTACACCTAGCATACTCCCTCTGTTGGGTTTTTGATTTTGGGCCTTAAGTGATTGGACTGTTTATGGGCTAATGGGGCTTGGGTCGTGACTGAATATTATGGATGGAGTAATTTAGATCCAATAATTATTATGGACCTTGGATCTAGGCCCATTTGGTAAGGTGGGCCCAATTTAGTAAATTGGGCCAATATTGGGCTTTGCATGAGGATTTGGTTTTGGGTCTTGGCCCAATAAGAGGATGATGGACTTAATAAGTGTTGTGGGCCCTTGGCCTAGAAAGTCATGATTGTTTCTAATGTGATGATTTTGCATGTGATAGTTGGGATTCCCGGTGAATCAACAGTCAGAGATTTGCAGGATTTCGGCAGTTGCAAGGTGAGTTATCCTCACTGTACTCAAGGGTCTAAGGCACCAAGGTCGGCCCTTTGAATTGTTGTTTACAACTTGTTATGTTGTGTGATGTTATGCTTGCTAGTATCTTGCTATATAGGATGATGATATGAGGATATGCCTTGTTAGCTTAGTATCCTAAAGGAATGGATAGTTAATAGATGGCTAGTTCTGTTGGATTAGCACCTTGGTAGTTGGGTAACAGTTATGAGAATAGACCTGTAGTTGGTCTTGCCTTATGTACGCTCATAGTATGTTGGCATTCCAACCCGATGGTTGAGGGGCCTAGGGTATTCCATCTTGAGAGATGATTGGACCCATAGTAGTTATTATTGTACGTATAGGTGTATGGGTATTCCAACCCGATGGTTGTGGGCCGAGAGTATCCCATCCCGGTAGAACGATTGGGCTCGTAGCACGTAGGCATTCCAACCCGATGGTTGAGGGCCAGGGGTATTTCAACCGGAAGGTTGTTTGCACCTGTAGTATGTTGTTCTTTGTTGTATGCGTATGTTTATGTGTGTATGGGTACTTTGGGGGAACTCACTAAGCTTTCAGGCTTACAGTTGTGGTTTATTGTTTCAGGTGCTTCAAGAGATCGTCACAAGGCGAAGGCGTGATCGTACCGCTCCTCATGTTTTATGCTTTATGTGATATGGTTCTGGGGAAATACTCTGATGTTTAAACTATTTTGAAAACAAGATGTATGAACTTAATAGTTTTTGAATGAAATAAAATGTTTTAAATTGGTTGAAATTTTTGGTCGTTACACAATGTAATGACCTAAAAAGTCAAGAATTGTAATCTCTTTTGATATAATGAATTATCGACAAAAATAAAATGTTCAAAAGTCATATACTGGATTTCATAAATGATAGATATCGTGTCCAGGTTTCAGAAATATAAAGAACACTAAAATCCGAGTTATAACGAAGAAGTTATGACCAACCTAAGATTCACAGCAAAACCGTCAATACGGTTAAACGTAAAACGAGAAATTTCAATAAAATACTTATTAGCCTTAGGTATCTAAATGAAAGTCATAGATATCATTAAA
Source organism: Lactuca serriola (assembly GCF_051521515.1). Lineage (NCBI taxonomy): Eukaryota > Viridiplantae > Streptophyta > Magnoliopsida > Asterales > Asteraceae > Lactuca > Lactuca serriola. Next base: position 193,783,470 of record NC_136412.1, on the reverse strand, counting down.
CCGTGAACATACACAAAAAGAACGCCCAAATCTGACTTCGTATGAGGAAGTTATGATTTTTCGAAGTTTCGAGATAGCGCTAGACAGCTAAAAACTCGAAATAGAGATCGAGCGATTTTTAGCCTAAACAACCTAAATGAGAATCGAAGATCTCAACAATATTAGTGCAACGGTAAAAATTCTTATGAAAACGGACATCGGATGAAGAAGTTATGGATTTTTAACGGATTTTTCCTGTCCCGGCCCGTTAAAATTGTATTATTAAAAATAAATCAAAATTATCCGACGGAGTCTAAATGAAAGTTGTAGAGTACATTCTCACCTACGCGTGGATATAAAGAATGCAAAAAACAGAACTCGTACGCAAAAGTTATGCAATTTAGAATTTGGAAAAATCCATTTACGCCCCACGTACCACAGGATAGGAACCTCGTCCCATCGGCCCCAGGCTCTCCCATCGGACCTCCCATCCGAATTGTGTCATGTGTGACATCCGGTACGCCAGCGTAACCCGGAGGTACGCCCCGCGTACCGATGGTTTCCAGCCCCTATAAAAGGGATGCGAGCGTTCTAGGCATAATTGCTCATAGCGTTTTTAACCCGTTTTGTGTGCAAGGAATATCCCAAAGTCCCGGCTTTCATACCCAAGTCTCGAAGGAAGTTTTACGCTCCTGAGATTCCCGAGAATCCCGAGAAATCCGATTACTCCTCTCGATGTTCTGCTCGGTCTTCGTCTCACCTTCTTCAATCTATCAAGTGAGTTAATACCCCTATAAATACGTTTTCAAATGTTTTGTAAATGCTTTTATAAACTTTTTTTTTGGGGGGGGGGATACAAGTACACACACGGTTATCCTCGTGTGAAAAACATCAATCTTTTGCTATACTTTTGTTATATAAATATCAAACACTTTATGTATATTTTGAGTATAAATGTTCAATAATGTTATTACAAAGGTTATACTTTACATACAAAGCCGAGACTACACTAGGGTTTATCATACAAACGAATCACACATTTGGAAAAACTATAATAGGTATAGTTTACTAGATATTCATGAGATTTTACATACTATAAGTACTATATCAAGAAGATACTTTCATATACAAGAATAATTGGACTGTTCATATGTAAATCTATTTGATACTAAAGTTTGTGAGACATTCAACTTCACGTACTTTCAAGTATGCAGTTAAACTCCTATATTATATATCATAATCTCTTGTAGGGAGAGCGTGATACTTGTGAATAGATCTATACGGGATTGACAATCCCGCACCTAAACTGTTAGCTACAGTTAGACCGGCAGGTCTGGAGTGACAAACGTCATAACATTCCACCGCCTAAAGAACGTTGTTACAGGCAATTTGGGTCAATAGCATGGTTATAAAACTCCCATGGAGTATTAAAAACACGTTGATTTACGGGGTTATCAAATGCCTTAGTGATTTTATACATACATAAATCTATTATTCTAGGCATGAAAAACACTATTGCATTACAGTTTTGGAACTTTTAAACTACCACACACTTATGGAAAAATATTGGATTTCGAGAAGCAAACATTCAAAAACCGTCGGGTCTTGGTAGAAGACTACTTTTATACTACTAGGAAATATGGGATTTTCTAGGAGATTTCAAACATCTACAAACAATTTCATTCAAATTTATACAAACATTGACATTAAATACTTATGAACTCACCAGCTTAAACGCTGATATACTCTTTCAAATTACTTGTATTTCTAAGGGATTCAGTAATATAGGTAAACTTCAGCTTTTGGAGAAGTGACGCTAAGGCGTCAGTTTAAAACTCATTTTGTCATCATATTGTAATTTGTTTTGAAACAAGTATCATCCAACAATGTAACTTTTAAATTATATATATGATGGTCGTTTTACTTTCTTTACTATGTATTCAACTGTTATGATACTACATGAAGTCATCCGCCCTCGAACGATTCCGCCGTTCTGGTTTGGGGGTGTGACAATAGGCCGGTTACTCAAGCATCGAACGATGATGATAGTGGGTTTGTCGTAGATGATGAGCTGAATACGAATTTTGTGGTAATAATTTTGAAGATTTTGTTTCTCTTGTTTTGGCTCTTTCGCTTTTAGATGATGAAAGTGAATATGATAAGGAGACTAAGTCATTGCCAATGACAAGGAAGGATTATAGGGCATTAAACAAAAAGCTAAACATGTTGGTACGTGATGGAGAATCTTTTTCTTCTAATGCTTTCACAACAATGATTTCTATTCATGAAGCAACTATCTAGTCATTGTTGAATGAGAATTTGGTTTCGGAGAACAAGAAATTCGTAGTGGAGAAAGCTTAGAAGATGGAAGCTACTCTTATTGGGATCAAGGAGCTTCGCAACATGCCCGAACCTAACAATTATGTGGCCTTGTGCGAAAATCAAAGTGAGGCCCCATAATTTTTTTGTAAGACATTATTAAGTAATTCTGCTGCCGCTAAATTCAAAACGTAATTTCGCTAACAAACATCTGGTAAATTAACTACCACAAACATCATGTCTTCACTCATTATTAATAAGTTGTAACTGTTACAAGCAACTTTTAAAAAAATAGATAAAAAGCCAATGGATTATTATTTTCGAAACATCGACATTCTAGCATATTTTAGAAGTAAATTTATATATTACACTTTAATAATCAATATTATCTAGAAATTCATTCTCAATTGAAATTAAAGCCAAAACGTTTAATCTCTTTTGAGACATGGTCGAGCGCAAATAAGATTTTAAAAGTTTTAGTTTTGAAACAACTTTTTTTTTACTGATGTAAGTGTAATAGGAACAACCAACAATATTTTGTATGTTAGACAAGAAATTAAATAAGTCTTTATCATTTTTAATAAATTTAGTATCTCATTAGTTGTATTATTTTCAATTTGTGAATCCTTTTGTAACCATTTCAATTCATTAGACAAATCATCAACATTGATATCTAAGATATGAGCCTCTTTTTCAAGATTTTTGTAACTTGCCTTTAACTCATTGTATTCAGTGACTTTAATTTTTCTGTTGTGAATAAGAAACTAAAAATATCTTCATATTATTTGTATTGTTCAAAGCTTTACTCTAATGAACCAATAGTCTGATCAACTATGTATGTAAAATATTGAATCATGAATGACTCTTGAGATGGAAGTTCAACTATTGGTTCTGATGACACAATATCAATTTCGACAAAATCTCTCTTTTTTTATTTATTTGTTTTTTTTATAATTCTTCTTAATTCACTATTGTTTCCATACTTTCAATCCTACTTTCTCAATAAAGATTTTGAAATGAGAGTTTGTTTGGACAAAATGTCTTATAGAATTTAGATTAGATTTTTGATTTTTTGTATTAGTTCTTTTTTTTTTTTGATAAAGTGTATTTTATAAAATATGAAATCATTTGTTAGAATTTATATTGAGGAAATTACTAATCTATCCTAATTAAGTAATTACTTAACCATTTTTAGCCAAAAATTAACAATTGTCCAAAAATAGCCCATGAAACTGTATGTAAGTGGGTTACTGTTTCGCCAAATGGTCTGTTGGGTTAAGTATAATTTTTTTTTTTCATTTTGAACATCTAAAACCGTAGGTTATTTTAAAACCCACGATTTTCTCTCGACAAACTATGGTTTCCCAAACCGTAGCCTACGGTTCTGCGATAAAGCATACGGTTTTTATTAACAACTAGGTACGTTTATTTTTATTAAAAATTTACCGTATTATTGATTATGAGTAGTTTTTGTACATGGGGATAACTTCATTTTTTTAAAAAAATATTAAAACCGTAGGCTTCATACGAAACTTACGGTATACATGTCCACAATATACAGGTTGTGCAGTGTGGACTTGTACACCGTAGGTTTCGTATGAAGCCTACAGTTTTAATATATTTTTTTTTCAATTTTTTTTAAAAAAAAAGTTATCCCTATGTACAAAAACTACTCCTAATCAATAATACGGTAAAATTTTGATAAAAAATAGACGTACCTCGTTGTTCTTCGGGTGCTCTATTGAAAGAAAATAGTAGGCAAACCAAGAAAAAACTACGAAAAACTAACCTAATCTGAAAAGTTATACATTATATACTATGGGCTAATAGGCCACGAAAGAGTAGACGGGTCGAAAAACAGTAGCTCATTGCCCTAAAACAGTAGTCAACTCTCGTTGACCGTAGTCGCCTATGGCCGGACTACTCTTTCATGGGTTATTTTTTGCTAATGTATTTTTTTAGCTATTTTTAGATAGATAATTAGGGAAAATTACAAGATTAGTAATTCCTTCGTTTATAATAAAAACAAAATTATATTTTCTATTGGATATAGACATTTTCCTTAAATTGATGATAAATTTTAAAATTTATCATTAGAAGTTTTTTGACGATTTCCTTAAACTTCAACCACTTCATATTTAATCCAACTTTCATCCTTCAGCTTCCTACAATTCTGATATATTCTACCCTCTTAAATCAACACCTTGCAAATTAACATTTCCAACTTAAACAAATATAAACCATATTGATTATTTCAGTGATAAAATATAAACCATATTGATTATTTCATTGATAAGATTGAACAAACTATGGTATTATTCAACATAGGTCAATGGTGGTCACGAGATGTTTCTTATGGCAACAAAGACTTCATAAGGTAACATCTAAAAAAAATATTGTTATTTAACTCCATTGATAATTAATTATAAAGAACTACAATAATTTTGAACTTTAAAGATTAGTTGGAACCTTCATTTATTTTTATTATTTGTGACTTATTATATAAGGTGAAACTGTTATTCTGTGAAATGTGTTGTTTATAGTGATATAGGAGTATTTTTGTTCTTTTCTACTTTGTTTACTTGTTTTCAACCAAAATTATGCAAAACAACATACTTAGAAAGGTTTATATATAGATGATCGAAATTGCATGATTTTAATGTTTCATTAGGACCCTTTGATTGATTTCTTCGTAAGAGGATTTTCGATTGTCCATTTTTGTCTCTCTCGTTATAAAATCAGGTTAGTTCTCCTGATGCTATGCACTCAACTTCTAGGGCTCGAAACCAATTAGAAATTTTCAATTTCGACAATTAGAAACTTTAACTTTGAAAATTGGTTGGAGCCCTAATGAAAAGAACTCTCCAAAAATAGGCGTATGCCACTTAATGCAACAAGCACACGGTATTCTTTAGTAAAAGGCAAAATAATAGTTCGCTTTGTGCTCACTGCATGGTTGAATGCCTTCTAAGTTCCCAGTTGCTTAGTTTAAGTAATGACTTTGATACCTTCTGTTTCATTCAAGTAGCCGATGTGGGAAGAACCCCATACATGCATCCCTCTCTTTTAAACCCTTCTCCTACTTTTCTCTTCTTTTTCCCCTTCACTTACTTTGATTTGGTTTTTGATTTGTTTTTTAGGAGGTGTTAATTGTTCATGTATATGGGTTTTGATAGAAATTACTAGATATAATAACTGGAATTAGATGTTTCGTGAAAGATTAATTTTAGTTGGACCAAAAAAAGAACATTTTCGTGAAGAACAAAAAAACAATCTTAGGAAGTTAGAGTTTCATATGTTGGTAAATGAAGTGGATAAATAGGTAAACGTTCCTTTTACTTGGGATAATGACTTAAAAGGGTAATATATTTTTCGATTTGTACACATTTGGCCACTGACTTTTTTTTCGTTCACATTTACCCCTTCAACTTGTTGAACTGTACACATTCAGTCCTTATGACCGGTTACGTTAGCCGGGAAAAATGATTTAATAGGGTAATATATTTCTCATTTTGTACACATTTAGTCCTTAATATTTTCGTACACATTTAGTCTTTAATATTTTTTTTGTTTCAAAATAAGTCATTTTTGTTTTTGTACTCATTCAGTAATTATGAATGTGGGATAATCATTGATGAAATGTGTGAGGTTTTTGATGTTTATGTGTAACATCTCATTTTCACAACAAAAAATTTTCATTTTTAAATAAGGCAAAAGTCCCTAATTATAAATCTATTATTAAGAAAAAAACATTTATTCCAAAATACATTTATCGAAAATCAGAGTAATATATGAAACACGGAGTCCTCAATACTATTGATGAGTGTGTACAGTCATGTCTTCTCCTTCCCACGATTAACGATAGAACCTGAAAACATCAACAACTAGGTAAGCACAAAGTTTAATGAGTTTCCACCAAAATACTCGATACAACAAACGTATTATCATGCATAACGGGCCCACACTCATCATATTGGAATACCTTAGCCTAATCAGTCATCGGACTGGAATGCCAACATGCAACAGGTCCAATCAGTCATCGGACCAGAATAGCCAGGGTTTCTCAGCATGCCGCCTTAACCCAACCACTCTTCTCTAGCCTCCGTGTCTATGACTTACAGTCGACCCACATCAGGTATCTTGGCCTACAGCATATAACAGGACTACATCAACCTATCCCACCACCATATGGCTATCCCATGTAAGATGTCGCGAGAAAAACCTAAAGAAATCATTCATAAGTACTGAATGAGTACAAAAACAAAAATGACTTATTTTGCAACAAAAAAATATTAATGACTAAATGTGTAGAAATATATTAAGGTTTAAATGTGTACAAAGTGAGAAATATATTACCCTATTAATTCCTTTTTACCGGCTAACCTGAAGTAGCCGGTCATAAGGACTAAATGTATACAGTTTAACAAGTTGATGTGAACGAAAAAAAAATCAGTGACTAAATATGTACAAATCAAATAATATATTACCTTTTTAAGTCATTATCTCTTTTACTTTTGGCCAAAGGTACTGTGAGAATGGGTAAGTACTTTTATTCAACTCCACTTATCAAGGAGTATAATGGTTCTACTAACTTATATACAATTGCATTATAAATAAAAACAAGGTTTATAAACACTTGTATACTTAAAACGTATAAAGAATGTATAAGTCCTAACTCTTAACTTTTTTCTATGAATTTTATTTAGGTGAGGTTTGGCAAAAGAAGCTTAGTCGATTTGGGTTTAGCCATTTAGCTATGTATCACCTCATTAGAAGCTCAAAAAGTAAGGAAATTTTATGGAATGAAAATTAATATTATCAAGATTAATAAAGTAAGAAAAGAGATGAACATTTGTGACAAAATCCAATTAATTTCTCTACTGCCTGATTTCAAGTTTTCGACATTGACTCTCACTGCATTTCTTGTGTTCTCAAACCCTTCTCCTACGTGCGTCCCTTTTTTTCAAATCCTTCTTACACTTTTCTCTTTTTCCCCCCTTCTCTTTTGATTTGGTTTTTGATCCTTCATTTAGGAAGTGTTCATATATGGGTTTTGAAAGTAATTACTAGATATTTGAATTGGAATCTCCACTCTAATAAATGAAAGTTTTTTTTTTTTTTTTTTTTTTTTTTTTTTTTTTTTTTTGTCACAAGTGACACTCTTATTCAATTTGCAAAATATCATTTTATGATTATTTTCTTTTTTACATGTCATTTTATTAGTTTTTTTCTATTTTAATAAATTTTACATAATACTTTAATATAATAATTACAATGATTGTAGTAATAATTGAATATCAATTTCATTAATGGACTTACCTTTTTATTTCAAAATTTCTACATTAAAGCTCATTAGTTTATTTTTTTAAATTTAAAAGATAAAAAAATCAATTTTAATAATTCATGATTTTTCTTACTTTTTTATAAATTTAAAGTTTGTAAATATTTAAACCTTTATATTTATTTATTTTTAATTAACCCACATAATATAATGGTCTTACATCTACTGAGATGATAAGTAAAAAATTAATTTTAAGTGACCAAAAAAACACATTTTCAAGAAAAAAAACAACGAAGTTGAAGTTTCTTATTATGGTAAATGAATATTATGGTCAATGAAAGGGATAAATTGGTAAGTTCATTTTACTTTTGGACAATTGTATTGTGAAAATGGATAATGCCATATATTAAGCCATTTTGAATTTAGACTTCAAAGTTCACACATTGGCTTTTACTGTTCACACATGTTTTGATATTTTAACATTTAGCACTAACAAAAACGAGATGATCTGTAACACCTTTTTGACTTTATCTTAAACAACATGAATTCCTTTCTTTTACTTCTTATGTTAGTGTATTGGTGAAATGTGAATCAAGGAGGTTTGATAATTATCGATTCATACAGTAATGAGTAGCTTAGGCACAAAAACGTGTTATTGAGTTCCCAAAGTACTAATGTTTAGCTCAATTTTACAAGGTTATATAGAAGGTATAAGTCATAATAATTTTTTCTGTTAATTTTACTAAACAAGGTTTGGTTAACCTAAAAAACTATTGACCAGGTCAAACTGAGTTTGGCAAACAGAAGCTTAATCGAGCACAAAAGGTTAAAAACTTTAATGGCTAGACAGTTAGTGATATTAAGATAATTGAAGTAACAAAATCCGGTTGGTTTCTCTGATGTTGTTTCCGATCAGAAGCTAAAAAGTCAAACTTTCAGGTTTTCTGTTAAAAGATTATCACTGCATTTCTTCTCTTCTTTTAGTTTGATTTTATTTTTGTTTTGATTTTTAGGAAGTGTTCCACATTTTAGTTTTGAAAGTAAATACTATATATATATATATATATATATATATATATATATATATATATATATATATATATATATATATATATATATATATATATATATATATCGGTTGAGAACTCATAATTTCCCGAGAACCCGAGAACTAAAAGTGGAGCGTTGGATCAAAAGTAATTCATTAAGGACATGATCGTCATCTTACCAATCTCATGTAATGTTTAATTGTTTTGTGTTATTTAACATATTAATATAAATGTCTAAAAATTTAAATAAATCAAATTTTCATATTTTTTTTAAAATAGTATTTTTCGTTTTTTTTAATGCAAATTTTTTAATTTTTTTATAGAAAACATGAATTTTTGAAAAAAAAAATGAATTTTTTTTAAAGAAAATTGCAGTTTTTTTTAAAGAAAACTGCATTTTTTTCAAAAAAAAAAAAAACTGCATTTTTAAATAAAAAAACTTATAGTTTTTTTTAAAGAAAGTTATATTTTTTTTTTCAGAAAAAACTGTATTTAAAAAAAAATGCATTTTTTTTAAAGTAAATTTTTAGGTGCATATGTGCATATTTTTTCAAATGCACATATGTACATTTCTTATACTATAATATTCGTAAGTAAATCACAACAAATCTTATATTTATTATTTAATGTATAAACATAATAGTACAAGTATTTTATTCGATACAAAATAAAATATAAAAAATTAAAAATGCTACAAATTTCAAAGCGTTTTCATGTCTTCGTGTCAATATTTCTTTATTTTCTTCAATTTATTATTTTTCACCTTTTCAATATTCACCACAATTTCTTCCAAATCTACAAGAAAATTAAAAAAAAAATTATTGATGCGAAAGCACTCACAAAAATACATATGTGATTTTCATGTGATTAACATATGAATCACATGCAATTATGAATCACATTTACATATGACATCATATGTAAATAACATGTGATTTATATGTGAATTACATGTGAATCATATGTGATTCACATATGATTTACATGTGAATCACATGTAATTCATATGTGAATTATATATGATTTACATGTGAATCGACTATAATTTATATGTGAATTACGTATGAATCATATGTAATTCACATGTGATTTACATATGAATCACATGTAATTCATATGTGAATTATATGGGATTTACATGTGAATCGAATGTAATTCATATGTGAATTACATGTGAATCACATGTAATTCATATGTGAATTACATGTGTTTTACATGTGAATCACATGTAATTCATATGTGAAATATGTTTACTATTGGAAAGTAATTAGTATTCTCCAAGGTTGAGGTGACTAATCTTGGAACTAAAGCAGGAAAAGGTAATTTAACCCTGATATGGTAAAATATGTTTACTATTGGAAAGTAATAAAATAACATAAAATGAAAATGATGAAAGAAATAGAAAATAATTTACCAGTTCAATGAGCACCCAGTAGGGAAAGCAATACCTGCTTGTAGACCATTTTCTTGTTTCAACCTAAGAACAGTATTCTCCAAGGTTTCACAGAGATCAACCATCAACATTCTAGGTTTTATAATGCTCCTAACATATTTCCTAACCTGTAAACAGATGAAAAAATTGTCATATATTATTAAGAACACAAGTAGTAATAAATATTCTATACTCTCAAATTCAAAATATAATTCAAATCGAAACATTTGTAGCATAGTGATATCAAGTTGTTGCAGGATCTAATGCCTTCTCTTCCTTATCAGGTCACCATTAACAATTTCCTTACACCGATTATTTATCTGAAGTTTGAACTAATAGTGGTTGTGAAATGAACAAAATCTACTTACATAATTGTTATGTCTTATGAAACTACAGTCGAGGGGGAAAAAAGCAAGACAATTTCTAAAAAACATCCAGAAGAAAGAACATTCATGCACCAAATTTAACGAAATATCTTTGAATGCAACCTGAGTTTGATTGTTACCCATGATAATATTATATATTATATATGTATATTATATTAATCTTATATAATATGTAACAGCTCAAATATTTATCACCCAAGATTTTCCAATAGCCTCTCTACTGCAACATGAAGATTACCTGCTGTTGCTGTCATCATGTTAAAAATCACATGATGACAATTGTGGTCAAACATAAAGAGGTTTCAAAGTATATTATTAAGAAATGATAAATGAGAAGAATCTAATAATGTACGTAAACAAGAAAATGTGAATAGAAAACGATGATTTAGAAGAAATATGGAGTTAAACTTGATTAGAGGATTCATGTTATCCAAGGAACAAGAGGATTTCAGTAAGTCTTTTCACAAACACTTGGTGGGCATTTGGTGATGCTTATTAGAGACTGTTTGCTTGTTTGATATTCAACAGGTAAAACTAACATTATGTAATAGAACAAGTCGACATTTTCTGAAACACATAAAAAGAATGAAGTAAGAATAAGAATGGAGTAATGTCGTGTCCTCATACAGGTCTCCTCTACTTATAGTGATTGTTGTTGAAATTGACGATCATTATCGTCGATTGTCAATCTCCACTGTTTGTGAGCGGTAGACTAGGGCAGATTATGGGATCGAGATTGACAGATTGAGAGATTAATTCAAATATGAATCGATCATCAGAGATAAGGTTGAGATTCAAATCGGTCATCGAAAAATGAGGTGGAGATCATGTAACATCCCAAAAATACGAGCCAAAAATTTCATTTTTAAAACAGGTACTTAGCAAAACATTTAGGAATAAATCATTCAACGATCATATCATTTCATAAAAGATGTTGCATGTCGGGAAAACATTGTCATAAATATAAAAGTGTCAGAGTACAATTCCCCAGGAAGATATCATAATGCGGAATACAAAACAAGTGTTTGATGTACCGCTACCACGCCAGATCCTTCCCCTTCGAAGAAGAGGTACCTGAAACCAAAACTGAAAATTGTAAGCACGAAGCTTAGTGAGTTCCCCCAACATACCACATACCATACAATCACATATCATGCATACTGTCGGGCAATTCTAGGGTGCCCGACCTACCCGATACAACCATTCTGGGGTGCCGACCTACCCGTGTCAAGCCGTTCTGGGGTGCTGACTACCCGTGTCAAGTCGTTATGGGGTGCTGACTACCCATCGATCCTAACAACCGATCCTCGGGGACTATTTCACCCCATACTGCTACTATCACATATATCATAACATAACATATTATCAGACATATTTGGGGTGTCCGATCTACCCTTCGGTCCTAACGACCGAAACTTAGGGACCATTCCCTCCTACTACCACTATCGCATATAACATATCATGTCAGCATATAAAATATCAGGTAGTAGCAGACCTAGATGTTATCACAAAGACAATCATCTAACATACAACTCCTACTGGTGGGCCGGCATTGTGGCCGTAGACCCACCACTACTGGAAGGTAACTCACCTCAAAGTAGCTGCTGATCGGTGTGGGAACTAACTGTCTTCTGCTGCTGCTGCTCCGGAAATCCTCTGGATAATAATTCCCACAAAACACTTAGTCAAATACTGCTAACCGACCTTAGGGTAAACTGACCATTTACCCCTAACCAGCCAAGATTCAAAGTCAAAGTCAACTGCCAGTTGACCTGACTCGCTGAGTTGGCTTGCCAACTCGCCGAGTCCCTGTCCCTTAGTCTGACCATAAATTCGTCTCTACTCGTCGAGTTAGGCGTTGACTCGACGAGGTTTCCTTCTAAACCCAAGGCCAATAGTCCGTCATCCCACTCGCCGAGTTGTATGAACAACTCGCCGAGTTCATCTTCATCCGAAGAACACTCTATGCTGTGACTCGCCGAGTTGTATGAACAACTCGCCAAGTTGTTCTTGAGGCAAGAAGATTGCCTTGAACTCGCCGAGTCATGGCATTGACTCGCCGAGTTACTTTATGAGTGAGTCTGGCTTCCGACCCACTGAGTCATGTCCCATGACTCACCACTCCACCCCGCAAACACGAAAGGGGGAAAACTCGGGGACTCGCGACTCGACTTGCCGAGTCTGTCACATGAAAAAAATATACATGCGATTATGCTTGAATCCAGCTCATGCTATTCATAGATCTGGGTTTCTAGGGCATGAATAACACGTAAAGTTTCAAATTTTACGTGTAAATAACCACTAATGAAGGTTTTAGGGCTCAAAATGCACCAAAAGAGTAGATCTAGGGCTTTCATGCAATGTGGCTCCATAAAGGTAGTAGATCTGAGCTCCTGGAGCTCAATCATACCTAGATCTAGAGGCTAACAACTTATTACAAACCATAAGGCACAAACAAGCTTGGGGAAAAGCTCAAGAAGGACTTCCATGGAGCTAAAAGGGACTATAAGCATGACAACAGAGGGAAATCGAGTTATACCTCAAGGAAATCACTGAGATAATACAAAGATGCATGGCCTCCTCCTCTTCTTCTTGATTTACTCTCCTTCCCTCTCCAAATCTTCATGAAAACACACCAAAAAGCTTCAAACTCACAAGGAACAAGGCTTGAACGAAGTATAGAGCTCTGAGGGTGAAGGGGGTGAGCTTGGGGCGGATAAGAGGGTTTAAATAGGGTGCAAACCCTTGAAATTTAGGGTTTCATCAGAAAGCGGGGACTCGCCGAGTCCAGAATATGGACTCGCCGAGTCGCTAACTTAAACATGTTCCGGATCCCATCTCTACTCGGCGAGTCGGACCTACAAATCACCGAGTACAAGGCTAAAAATGAAAAACACTAAGATAAATTTTACGTACCAGGAACCAAGTGCTACAAATCTCCCCCACTTATTTTAGACTTCGTCCTCGAAGTCTGCTGCTCGATCCTGAAACAGCTCGGGGTAATGCTCCATCATTTCTTCCACCGGCTCCCAAGTGCACTCGGACCCCTTTCGGTGCTGCCACTGCACCTTCACTAATTCCACGCTCTTGTTCCTTAGATCCTTCGACTTCCGGTCGAGGATTGCGACTGGGCGCTCCATGTAATTCAGGCTGTCATCAACCTGTATATCCTCTAACGACACCACCGCTGAATCATCCACGAGACACTTCCGCAGCTGGGAGACATGGAAGGTGTTGTGGATCTGGTTGAGCTCGGCTGGCAGATCCAGTCTATATGCCACCTTGCCCACCCTGGCTATAACCCTGAACGGACCAATGTATCTCGGGCCCAACTTGCCCCGCTTCCTGAACTGAATGACGCCTTTCCAAGGCGACACTTTCAGGAGAACCATATCCCTGACCTGGAACTCCAGGTCTGATCGACGCTTGTCGGCATAACTTTTCTGCAGACTCTGTGCAGTCTGAAGCCTGCTCCGAACCTGCTGGATTCTCTCGGTCGTCTTGAGCACCACCTCGGTGCTCCCCATGACTCTCTGCCCAACTTCACCCCAACATATCGTGGTCCTGCACCTCTGTCCGTACAACATCTCGAATAGAGGACGGTCAATACTCGCGTGGTAGTTGGTGTTGTATGAGAACTCAGCCAAGGGAAGATAGGTATCCCATCTACCACCGAAGTCTAGCACGCATGCCCGCAACATATCTTCCAAAGTCTGGATGGTCCGCTCACTCTGACCATCCGTCTGCGGGTGAAAGGCGGTGCTAAAGTGCAGACGAGTGCCCAACTCATCATGAAACTTCTTCCAAAACCTGGAAGTGAACCGCACATCTCAATCTGGTATCACTGACACTGGCACCCCGTGCCGCGCCACTATCTCCCTGATGTAGATATCGGCCAACTTTTCGGCCGAGATACTTTTCTGAATCGGAATAAAATGGGCGCTCTTGGTCAATCGATCCACGATGACCCAAATCGAGTCTACTCCCCGCGCCGTCCGGGGAAGCTTCATGATAAAATCCATCGTAATATCCTCCCATTTCCACAACGGGATATCCAACGGCTGCATTTTTCCATGCGGTCTCTGATGCTCGGCCTTGACCTTCCTGCAGGTCAAACACCGCTCGATGTACCATGCCACATCCCGCTTCATGTAGGGCCACCAATAGTCTAGGCGAAGATCCCGATACATCTTCGTCGCCCCTGGATGAATAGAGAATCGGGATTTGTGCGCCTCCTCCATCAAGACCTGGCGCATGCCTCCATGATACGGCACCCACACCCTACGGTGTAGTGTCAATAACCCTCGACTATCATAGTTGAAGGAGGTGACTTGACCCATTATTTGCTCACTCTTCCGATGTTCCTCCTTCATAGCCTCCTGCCGAGCTTCTCGAATCTGCTCCAACAGGGGAGTCACCACAGTCATCCTCATGCAAATATCCCTGATCGGCGCCGCCTTGCGGCTAAGCGCATCGGCCACCACATTGGCCTTCCTCGGGTGATAAAGGATCTCGCAATCATAATCCTTCACCATGTCCAACCACCGACGCTGCCTCATGTTCAGATTTGGCTGATCCATGAGGTACCTCAAACTCTTGTGGTCCATGTAAATGGTACATCGAACCCCGTAGAGGTAATGCCGCCAAATCTTGAGGGCGAAAACCATCGCCCCCAACTCTAGATCATGCGTCGGGTAGTTTGCCTCGTGAGACTTCAGCTGCCTTGAGGCATAAGCAATGACATGCCCCCTCTGCATCAATACTGCGCCTAAGCCTGAGATCAACGCATCACAGTATACCACAAAATCCTCTACGCCCTCGGGCAGGGCTAAGATCGGCGCCTCGCACAATCTTTGCCTCAGAATCTCGAACGTTGCCTGCTGCTCAGGCCCCCATCGAAAGACCACCGCTTTCCTAGTCAACCGTGTCAGGGGTACGGCTATCTTGGAGAAATCCTGAATGAATCTCCGATAGTAGCCTGCCAATCCTAGGAAACTCCGAATCTCGGATGGAGACTTCGGAATCTCCCACCTCACCACGGCCTCCACCTTGGCCGGGTCTACTGAAATCCCATTCTGGTTGACGAGGTGCCCAAGAAACTGCACCTCGCGCAACCAAAACTCACATTTAGAGAACTTGGCGTACAAGCTCTCCCTCCTCAAGGACTCCAAAACCTGTCTCAGATGCTCCTCGTGCTCCTCCTGCGTCTTGGAATAAACCAAGATGTCATCAATGAAAACTATCACAGACTAATCCAACATCGGTCTACACACGCGGTTCATGAGGTCCATGAACGCGGCAGGAGCATTGGTGAGCCCGAACGGCATCACCACGAACTCATAATGGCCATAGCGCGTCCGAAACGCTGTCTTCTGTACATCCTCTTCTCTGACCCTCATCTGATGATAACCTGAACGCAAATCGATCTTGGAGAACCAAGATGCTCCCTACAGCTGATCAAAGAGGTCATCAATCCTCGGGAGTGGGTAACGGTTCTTCACCGTTACCTTATTCAGCTCCCGGTAATCTATACACATCCGGTGCGACCCGTCCTTCTTCTTTACAAACAGGATCGGGGCTCCCCAGGGTGAACTGCTTGGTTGAATAAACTCATTGTCTAGCAGTTCCTGCAGCTGCGTAGACAACTCCTGCATCTTAGGAGGAGCCAACCGATATGGTGCCTTGGCTATTGGAGCCGCACCAGGAACTAGGTCGATCCTGAACTCCACCTGACGCTCCGGAGGTATTCCAGGAAGCTCCTCCGGGAACACGTCAGCGTAGTCTCGCACCACTGGAACCTCGCTCACCGTCGCCTTACCCGTCTCCCGGGTATCCATAACATATGCGACATATCCCGCGCAACCCTGCTGAAAATAGCGCCTAGCTCTCGCTGCTGAACATACTATAGGTCTACGCTGTGGCCTCTCGCCGTGGATCACCAACTCTCCCCCCGCTTGGGGTCCTGACCCACATTAGCTGATGTGTGCAATCTATCACCGCCCCATTGGGGCTCAACCAATCCATGCCTATAATCACCTTGTTCCCCCGCAAAGGGATGAGAACCAAATCCACCAAATAGCGCTCCTCAAATAACCTTAGGACACAATCCCTGAATACTGCTGACGCTCGCACCGATCGATCATCGGCAATCTCTACCTCTAAAGGGAAATCCAACATGCCCGAAGACTCAGTAAACCTCTTGCTAAGCGCAAGGGAAACAAATGATCGGGTGGGACCCGAGTCAAACAACACCTGGACAGGTATACCGTTCACATGGAACGATCCCGTCACTACATCAGGTGCGGCGCGTGCCTCCTTTGCCGTCAGCTGAAACGCCCGGCTCCTCACCACTAGAGCCTCTGCCTTGCCCAGCCGGCCATCTGTAATCCGTAGGGTAGCTGGAGCCGGCGCCTTAACCGTCGCTGATGCTGTCAACTAGGGGCAATTGGCCTTTTTGTGGCCCCTCTGGTTGTAGTGAAAACACAGCAACTCTGATGTCTGAATCACAGGTGCAGGGGCGGTACAATCCTTGCTGAAATGTCCCGTCTTGCCGCACTTATAGCAACCCGACGATCCCAACCTACACGCCCCCTCATGAGGCCTGCTGCATTTCTTGTAGTGGCTCGGTCCTGACTGGCCTTTCGGCCTACCATCTAATCCCTTGGGCTACTTCCCCGAAGCCCCTCCTGCCTGTCCCTCCTCTAACTTCCTCTTCCGGATGTGCTCCAGATCTATCTCCCTCTCCCTCGCCCTGGCAATCATAGAGTCCAAGGTGGGGCAAGCTGAAAAACTGACATGCTCCCGAATATCATCTCGGAGCATATCATGGTAGCGGGTCCTCCTCATGTCCTCATCACCCGCATACTGGGGCACCAATAATGCCCTCTCCCGGAAATTGGCGGTGATATCCGCCACAGTCTCCGTCGTCTGCCTCATATCCAAGAACTCCATGGCCAGCTACTGAAGCTCGACATCCGGCGCGAACTCTGCCCTAAACCTGGTCGCGAAGTCCGACCAAGTCATAGCCTCAACAGCCGAGGCTCCCAACGAGTCCCCCACAGACTCCCACCAATCCCTAGCTCGATCTCGTAAACACCCTGCTGCGAACCTCACCTTCGACCCCTCAGGGCAGAAGCTAATCATCTGTGCAAACTCAATGTATGCAATCCATCGTCTGGCAGCTATGGGGTCCTTCGCCCCGTGAAAATCCAGCGCACCACTGCCCTGGAAGTCCTTGAAGGACAGTGTGCGAGATCCTGACTGACCAGATGCCATTTCGCTCCTGAATGCCCGGAGGCGATCCTCCATCAACTCCAATATCCCTTCCTTGATCGACCCGAAGATAATGGGGGTCGACTCAAGGATGCCTCTGGTGATCTCTGACGCGATGAACTCGGGTAGCCCCTCATCTACTGGCTCGGAACCTGATCCCGAACCCGATCCCTCTCCTGTACTGCCAACTGCTGGCCTCGAGCGTAGTACCACCATTCTCAAATACATAAATAATAACTGTTAGTGATACTGATACCTCTGGAGGAATCACACCTACTACAAGTTTCCTGGTCTTATCTTGGCCTTCCTTGGTTCGGGTACGGATCCTCTGCTTTCAGTAGTACGGGCCCATACTACCTTCCACATCTATCCGTACCTTCTCCAAGGACTGCCTTGACTCCACCAGATCCCTGTCACTACCGCTGATCACCGCTATACTCACCCTAGGCTTGCCCTAGGAAATCTCTATCTCCACTCGACCCAGTCCTCAGCTGCTGAAGGCCTCCTTGTGATGCCAGTTAGTCATTACCTGAACACCATCACATGTGATGAGGCTCAGATAATCCTTCGAGTAACATATCCGTCCCTATAACGATTAGACTCAAACAAGAGCTGCGCAATAGGGCCAAATCTAGCACTCTAAGATTATTCAACCCTGATCACATGTGACGTGACGTATTCACTTAATGGCTAACTCCCATCACTCAGAATCCCACAAAGCACAAAGCAAGCAACATTCAGACAAAAGGGAACAATCTCAAGCAATTCCGTTCTCATAGAGAAAAACTGAACTAGCATACAGTGCAAAACTCGTACTATCAGGCATAACCTAAACAGGCTACTCTACTGCTGTCTACTCAATTCTAGCATGCAATTTTCATACACTGAAGCACATAAAGCAGGCACATAAGGCATCACTCCTAGATCCTTACTCCTATTCTAGCATGCTGTTCTACTGAAACTGAATAACATAACATAAGCTTGTATGGGTATTTTGGGGAATACTTACTTGAGCTCGGCCGGTCGCGCACGTCACACACTTCGTTCCTTCTTAAAACTCTTTACTTAGCTTTTCAGAAAATATTTTCTTCTTTAAAATCTTTTAATCCCTCGATTTGAGTTTAGTCACCCCCGAAGGTGTGTCCGAGTCCCTCAAACCAGGGCTCAAATACCAACTTGTAACATCCCAAAAATACGAGCCAAAAATTTCATTTTTAAAATAGGTACTTAGCAAAACATTTAGGAATAAATCATTCAACGATCATATCATTTCACAAAAGATGTTACATGTCGGGAAAACATTGTCATAAACATAAAAGTGTCAGAGTACAATTCCCCAGGAAGATATCATAATGCGGAATACAAAGCATGTGTGTGATGTACCGCTACCGCGCCAGATCCTTCCCCTTCGAAGAAGAGGTACCTGAAACCAAAACTGAAAACTGTAAGCACGAAGCTTAGTGAGTTCCCCCAACATACCACATACCATACAATAACATATCAATCATACTGTCGGGCAATTCTGGGGTGCCCGACCTACCCGGTACGACCATTCTGGGGTGCCGACCTACCCGTGTCAAGCCGTTCTGGGGTGCTGACTACCCATCGGTCCTAACAACCGATCCTCGGGGACTATGTCACCCATACTGCTACTATCACATATATCATAACATAACATATTATCAGACATATCTGGGGTGTCTGATCTACCCTTCGGTCCTAACGACCGAAACTTAGGGACGATTCCCTCCTACTACCACTATCGCATATAACATATCATGCCAGCATATAAAATATCAGGTAGTAAACCTAGATGTTATCACAAAGACAATCATCTAACATACAACTCCTATTGGTGGGCCGGCATTGTGGCCGTAGACCCACCGCTACTGGAAGGTAACTCACCTCAAAGTAGCTGTTGATCGGTGTGGGAACTAACTGTCTTCTGCTGCTGCTGCTCCGGAAATCCTCCGGCTAATAATTCCCACAAAACACTTAGTCAAATACTGCTAACCGACCTCATGGTAAATTGATCATTTACCCCTAACCAGCCAAGAGTCAAAGTCAAAGTCAACTGCCAGTTGACCTGACTCGCCGAGTTGGCTTGCCAACTCGCCGAGTCCCTGTCTCTTAGTCTGACCATAAATCCGTCTCTACTCGTCGAGTTAGGCGTTGACTCGACGAGGTTTCCTTCTAAACCCAAGGCCAATAGTCCTTCATCCCACTCGTCGAGTTGTATGAACAACTCGCCGAGTTCATCTTCATCTGAAGAACACTCTATGCTGTGACTCGCCGAGGTGTTCTTGAGGCAAGAAGATTGCCTTGAACTCGCCGAGTCATGGCATTGACTTGCCGAGTTACTTTATGAGTGAGTCTGGCTTTCGACCCACTGAGTCATGTCCCACGACTCACCACTCCACCCCGCAAACACGAAAGGGGGAAAACTCGGGGACTCGCGACTCGACTCGCCGAGTCTGTCACATGCAAAAAATATACATGCAATTCTGCTTGAATCCAACTCATGCTATTCATAGATATGGGTTTCTAGAGCATGAATAACACGTAAAGTTTCCAACTTTACGTGTAAATAACCACTAATGAAGGTTTTAGGGCTCAAAATGCACCAAAAGAGTAGATCTAGGGCTTTCATGCAATGTGGCTCCATAAAGGCAGTAGATCTGAGCTCCTGGAGCTCAATCATACCTAGATCTAGAGGCTAACAAATTATTACAAACCATAAGGCACAAACAAGCTTAGGGAAAAGCTCAAGAAGGACTTCCATGGAGCTAAAAGGGACTATAAGCATGAAAACAGAGGGAAATCGAGTTATACCTCAAGGAAATCACTGAGATAATACAAAGATGCCTGGCCTCCTCCTCTTCTTTTTGATTTACTCTCCTTCCCTCTCTAAATCTTCAAGAAAACACACCAAAAAGCTTCAAACTCACAAGGAACAAGGCTTGAACGAAGTATAGAGCTCTAAGGGTGAAGGGGGTGAGCTTAGGGGCGGATAAGAGGGTTTAAATAGGGTGCAAACCCTTGAAATTTAGGGTTTCATCAGACAGCGGGGACTCGCCGAGTCGTCAACTTAAACGTGTTCCGGATCCCGTCTCTACTCGGTGAGTCGGACCTACAACTCGCCGAGTCCAAGGCTAAATAATGAAAAACACTAAGATAAATTTTACGTACCAGGAACCAAGTGCTATACATCAATCGTCGGGTTATCGTCGATGTTATCCGGGCAGAGGCAACTCCATCTCGAAGGTGGAATGTGGTGAAGACGTGTGTGTCGTCTGTGTGAGAGAGTGAGAGAGGGGGGAAAGAGAGAGACGATGTAGAATTTTGATAGAAAGGGTTTAATTAAATTAATTAAGTTAATTGTTAAGGAATAATATTATTAATGCCTAATATACCCTTGTGATTATTTTTAAAATGTCTAAAGTAGATTTAAAGTTGTTCTTATATACAAATTGTGCCACTAATCATCTAAGCCATACAAATAAACGATCCAACGTTCCACCTTTAGTTCCCGGGTTCTCGGAAAACTTTAAGTTCTCAAATGATCATTTCTCTCTCTCTCTCTCTCTCTCTCTCTCTCTCTCTATATATATATATATATATATATATATATATATATATATATATATATATATATATATATATATATATATATTTCAAATTTTGATTGGTTAAAAAGGGTATGTGAAACATGGGGAATGTTTGGTTAAAATTGATGAGTATTAAAAAACGAGTCTTGTGAATTAAAGTTCCATTGTATATTAAACGTGTGTTTGGGTGAGTTTTTTATTTATAAAGTTATTTTCATAAAAATCTTGACTTATTATTTTTACCAAAAGAAGTTTTAAAAATATGTTTGAAATAGTTTTTAGCTTTTTACCTTTTAAAAACCTAAAAGTCATCAAAAGACAACATTTTATGCCTTTTAAAAAGGATGCGTTTTCTCCTTATCAAAAAATCATCAACGAGGTGTGCGCGTGGGCTAAAAAAGGAAAACATAAGACTTTTCTTTTCAAGGTTGATTTTGACAAAGCTTTCGACTCGATTAGTTGGAGCTACCTTGATTCGGTGATGGTCCAAATGGGTTTTAGTAATACTTAGCGATTTTGGATCAAAGGTTGTCTATCTTCGTCAAGAGCGTCGGTTCTTATCAATGGTGCTGCCACGAAAGAATTTCCTATTACTAAAGGAGTGCGTCAAGGAGACCCTCTTTCTCTCTTCTTATTCATTATAGTCATGGAGGGGCTTAATGTCACCTTGAAATCCGCTTGCCAAAAATCACTTTTTAAGGGTATAAAAATTCCTAAAGATGGAATCGAGATCTCCCATCTTTTCTATGCCGACGATGCTATTTTTATGGGAGAATGGACCGATTCAAATTTCATTAACTTGGCATGGGTTCTCAGATGCTTTCACGCGGCCTCCGGTCTTAAAGTAAATTTTCAGAAATCTAAAATCTTTAGGATTGGAGTTACAGACTCAGAGATTGCTAGATGTGCTGGCATCATTGGATGTGAGGCTGCTTCCTTACCATTCAACTATCTCGGTGTCCCGGTGGGGGCCAACATGGCATTAAAAAGAAATTGGACGCCGATTATCGATCGCGTGCACAAAAGGCTTGCTTCATGGAAAGCTAATTCTCTTTCTTTTGGCGGTCGGTTGACTTTGACTAAGGCGGTTCTTGGCAGTCTTCCCTTGTATTTTTTATCCATCTTTAAAACCCCGAAATCGGTTGTTGAGAATTTGGAGAAAATTAGAAGAAAATTTTTATGGGGCGGCCTTGGCGAGAATAATAAAATTTGCTGGGTGGCCTGAGATGTGATTCTTGGCCCTAAGAATTTGGGAGGGCTTGGCATCGGCTCTTTGTTTGCTATGAATCGCGCTCTCTTGGTTAAATGGTTATGGCGATATAAAACTCAACCCAACGACTTATGGAGACGGGTGGTACACGGTTTTCACAATTTAGGCAGGAAGCCATTTGAAAAATGGGGTAAAAAATCGCTGCCAGGGGCGTGGATGAATGTGGTGAATGCCGGGATGGAATTGGAAGGGCTTGGAATTACGTTTTCATCTTTATTCGACATACGTATTGGTGATGGTTATGATACCTTATTTTGGTATGATGATTGGACTGGTCTAGGCTCTTTGGCTTCGATTTGTCCTCACCTTATAAATCTTGATAAAAAGAAATCAGCTTTTGTTTCTGAGCGGCTCTGTGGCAATCAACCAAATTGGAAATGGAAAAGGGCGGCCATGGATCAAATGGAGGCGGCTGAGTTTATCAAGTTGGAAGGCATTATGATGGGGGCTGATACTTCTAGTGGTGCAGATACTTGGAGATCCAAGCTGTTGAGTGATGGTTCATTCTATGTACGCGACCTAAGGCACTTGATCAATTTAAAGGTCACCCGTCTGGTTCAAAATCCAACTGTGTGGATCTCCTTGGTTCCGAAAAACGTAGTTTGCTTTGTTTGGAGAGCTTGTTTAGATCGAATCCCTACTTCGACGGCTTTGACTATGAGAAAAGTAAATTGTGCGATCTCGTCTTGTCATTCTTGTAACGATGGGATGGATGAATCTAACCACATACTTGTCAATTGTCCGATCGCTAGAGGTGCGTTGGATTGGATCCTGAATTGGTGTCAAATTTCTGATCAACAATTCAATTCGGTGGCTGAGTTGGTGGGTTTTGTTGCACAATGGGTGAGGTGTCCTAAGAAAAGAAAGATTTTCATTACTATCATTTACGGATTTCTTTGGTGCGGTTGGAAAGCTAGGAATGCTAAAGTCTTCGATAAGGTTAGGACGTCTTCGCTAAATTTGGCGGATAGTATAATCACCTTGGTGTTCAATTGGGTAAAATATAGAGACAAGTTTGATGATTGTAATTAGTATGTTTGGAGTTGTAATCCTTTTGACATTTTGTAATTTGTTTTTTGTCCAAGCTTGTTTCTTTAAAGGCCGGTGGTAATATATTTCCGCCGTTTCAAAAAAAAAAAAAAAAAAAAAAAAAAAAAAAAAAAAAAAACTATTCTAAAAGAATTTTTAAAATTCTTAAACATCTTATTAAACATTTTGACTTTTTCAAAAAGAAAAAAAAAAGTCATTTTAAAAGTCCTCTAAATAAACAAGTAAATAAGTACCGTAAATTTCTTTTACATTTTAAAAAGGGTATGTGAAACAAGGAGATGTAAGTTTCTTTTACATTTTAAAAAGGTTATGTGAAACAAGGGGAGTGTTTGGTTAAAATTGATGAGATGGATAGTATTATTAAAGTGTGTTTGGTTAAAATTGATGAGATGGATAGTATTATTAAAGTTTGTGTGGAACATGGGGAGTAATAATAGGAAGATAAGATATTGAGATAAACCTAATAGGTTAATACCATTCAGGCATTTACTATGGGAATGGAAGTCCATGAAATGGTCCATAGACCCAACAACCTCTCCAAATAACTCTTACAGCTTACTAATTTAGTATGCCATGGTGGAAGATGGGCTTTTTCCATGTTGGTAACTTGGTATGGACCGACAATTCATCTAACAGACACCTCACACCTCCATCTTATTTTATTTTTACCCACACTTATTATATTAACATTTTGACTTTATATCTTCTCTTTTATTAATTTATTAAAAATACATATAATTTTTTTTATATAATTTACACCATTAAAAAGAGTTTACGGATATCTTCAAAACAAAATCAATATTGAATAGGTTTCTACAAACTTGTTTTTATAAATATTACTTTTAGTTTTATAAAAATAAGATTACAATTAATATATTTTTAGGTTTAAAAATGTATTTTGTGAAAATATATAGATTAAATTAATAAATAAATCGGCGGGACTTATAAACCTTAATGGAGACAAATTTATAAATGACTACCGACTTAAATGATCATCGAACTTAGAAAAACATCACCATTTAGTCATTAAGGATCCTAATAAGTCCTTAAACTCTTAATAGTACTTATTTGTTACATATCTATTGCACTTAAACTCTTGATATTTTAAGTTTATACCAACTTGAAATTATGCTTTATAAAGTCTGCGTCAATGATCTTAAATCATTATTACCATGGTTTTTATGAAACACCAACATTTTTACCATCTTCTATCTCATTTCTTTATCAGGTCACACAATTGTACTAAAACCCTTGATATTTCAAGTATAAAGCAACTTGAAATTATGGTTTTCAAATTTTGTGTATATGGTCTAAAATCATTTTTACCATGATTTTAGTAAAATATCAAAAACTTTACATTCTTTTTCTATTTTCTTTGACACATCACAGTTCACATCACTTAAAATCATTGATATTTCAGGTTAATTCCAACTTGAAATCTAGGTTTTAAAAACTCTGTCTTTTATGTTTCCAATCATTGTTAACATGGTTGTTTTGAAACACCAAAAATCCTTACATTGGTTCTGGTTACGAAAGTGATTCATGTTCCGATGGTGATTCTTGTTCCTAGGGTGCTTGCTATTTTGATGGTGAAATAATTCCGAACGGTGGTTGATGTAACTACGAAAATCACAGAGGACAAATGGCATGTTTTGGTTACAACGATGCTTACATGGCTTGATCTGATTTGTTAATTTTGTATGTGATGGTGAGCATGGGTGTTGAGTTTCGCATTGTATTGTTGTATCAAGATTTGTATGCGAATTGGTTTCGCAGGTATGGTCTGTTATTATATTAAAGTCTTCATTTCATAGGCGAGTCTGCATAGTGTCTCGCTTATTTAGACTAGGTTCATAGTTTGAGTTGTTGGCTTAGTTATTCCTTTTTGACTTCCCTTTTTTGCCTATATATAGGGATGTCTGTTAGAAGAGAGAGTAACGTTTTTTCAAAGAATAGTTCCCTCATTGTACCGAATTGTTCTCAAGTTCTATCTAATGAAATAATGATCTTATTTACGTCTTTGTGTTTATTCATTCTTTTCATAATGCTTTCGTTAACAAATTATAATCTATATAAGTCCTAAAATTCTTACAAGTGGTATCAGAGCAGATGATTTAAGAGCTATTTTCGAGTCAAAAAGTTGTTCGAAGTTCTTGGTATTTTTCAGATTTCTATTTTATAATTTTGATCATCTCCACATTTTACAAGTGTTCTTGTAATATTGATCATAAATTCTTTGTTCAAATCTTCTTTTTCAATTTGAAACTTGTTTTAATCTCACAGTCCTAATTCTATTTTTGGTTTCATTCAAAAGAAATTTAAAAATGGCAAAAGAAGATTCTCACTCTACCCCCTTCAATCTTCATGGAAGTATTGGTTCTACAAGTTTGATTCCAATCCTTTTTTCAGAGGATTACGAAGTTTGGGCATTACACTTCGAAGATTATGTTCTTGGCATTGATACTCATGGTTCAAGCATTTGCCATGCAATCATTAAAGGAACGTACAAATACTCGAAGACTAAGGAGGTTGTGGAGTCTCAAGAACGTTTGGATGACATCCTTGCTGACGATAAAGACATTGAATCTAATGAAAAGGACAAATTGATGAATAATCTGAAAGTAACCATAATCCTAAGGTTTTCTTACTACGACTAATAAAATCTTCGATAGGTTGAAAGAGTTGTATTCTGGTGATGTTGACTTAACTCATTCCATTCAAACTACTTGTTAAGAAGTAAAGCAGATAACTAGCAAAACCAAAAGCACACACGACACAATATTTACGTGGTTCGGTCAAGGTGACCTACACCTACAGGCAGGAGGGGATTATTCTTTATTTCAAAGTTCTCAAATAAAAGTTATAAGTATAATTTCACATAGATTCTCCTATCTCTTTAGAATTACAAGACACTCCAAATGGCTTAGAATGCGTCACTATTTATACTTGAGGAGTCAGACCTAAAACCCTAATGGGTCAAGCCATTTGACATATAGGCCCATGAAAGGTGTCAACCAATCACAATCCATCATGCAACATCTTCTGGAACATTAATCCATTGTCATACAGCTCATGATCATCAACAACACACATGATGGAGCATCATGAGCCATAGTGGCGCATCATGATGCACATATGGTACATCATGAACACTAGTGGCGCTTCATCCATCATGGTGGCACATCCATGTATATTCCTTGAGTATCTTCAACTTCATGGAATCCTTTGGAAAATCTTGAGCATCATAGAGGACTTCATAGCATACGACTCATCAAGGGATACCTTGGCATATCAAGGAACCAAGTGGTGCATCCTTACATCAAGATGACACATCAAACATGTGGATTGCGCATCTTGATCAAGGGATGACACATCCTCTCATAGGTTGGGCATCCTCTCCATCATGGCGCATCCTCCTCACGAATGGAATGATCATGATGGAACGACCACAAAAAATTTTCAATGTAGTGAGCAATGTATAACCATCATGCTCTTCTATCACTTCGAATATCCATCCTTGTTATCTTCTTTCAAGCTCCAAAATCGTTCATCACAAGCCCATTTTCAAGAAGCTTCTTCAAGTTGTCTTTCTTGGCATCAAAATCACCAGCCACTTCTTTCATAGGTTGTTCAAGGGATTCCTCGCGTCTATGTTGTTCAATGCCACCCTATTGTTCCTTATTTATCATAAAATTATGTGGAATTTCTGTTTCAAATCCACCTTTTGGCTAACACCCTAATCCTTCCCCGCAACACTTGTACTACCACCTCTCTGGTTACACATATCATATTCAAAGGTCACATCTATGCTAATAATGAATTTTAGAGTCTTTCCCTCTTCTGTACACCACAGACGATGACCTTTTCTTTCTAGATGCATATCCTAGAAATATGCAATTCATTTCCCTTAGCTCCAGTTTACCATCATTCACACAAGCGTAAGTAAGGCATCTACACATTCGTAAACCAAAATTCTCAGAGGGTTTTCCAGACCACACCTCTTTAGGGTCTTACAATTAATTATAGTTTATGGAGATCTATTCACCAAATAGCAAGCAATGTTGACTGCTTCCACCCATAATTGCTCCGATAAATCAATAGATAATTGCATGCACTGAGCATACTCCACCAGTGCTTGGTTCCTTTATTATGCCACTTTTCTTTGATGTGGTGTTAGACATACAATGTAATGCCTCAACATACCTTCTGTTTTGCAGAAGTTAACAAATGAAGGCTTGCAAAACTCCAACCCATTTTCTATTTTGAGTGGCCTAACATGGTTCTTGGTCTGTTTCTCAACCATTTTCTTCCACTCCTTGAACCATCCAAACACTTCATCTTCGTCCTTTGTCTTCAAAAAATACACCCAGGTCCTCCTTGAGTAATCATCAATAAAAGTGACAAAGTATTGACATCCACCATGAGGCTTCACATGAAAGGGGCCCCATAGATCTGAGTGAACTCACTCAAGGACCTCCTTGCTTGAGTGCTCAACCGAACTGAACTTCACCATGAGTTGTATCTCCTGAACACAAGCTTCACCGGGTTTAGCATATGCAGTTGCATCTCCACCAAACAACCCCTTCTCGCTCACATGACCCAACTTATGATGCCACAACTTCCTTTTATCATCATACCGATCCAAGGATTGGGATACAGTCACCGTTCCCCTAATTATCATGCCTTCCAGGATATAAATCCCATGATTCATCTTTCCTTTCATAACTACAAGAGCACCCTTGGAGACTCATAACCAGTTACCCTCTCTGGAATAATTCAATCCATCCTTTGCCAAAGTTCCAAGATAAATCAAATTTTTTCGAAGCTCTGAGATAAACCAGTAATCCAGTTTCCTGACTATACCATTGTGCATCTTGATATGCCCCGTACCACTACCCTTGATATTTTTCACCCAATCATCACCCATCTTGACTGTGTGATTCCACTCTTTGAAGGAGTTGAACCAGTCATGATTGGATGTCATATGATAGGATGCTCTAGAATCCAAGACCCAAGCATTGGTAGAACTATATGTACATACTGTCAAAACTTCACCATCATCTCCTTCATCAAAATTTCCTTGAAGCACGACAACATTGTTGTTGCTTTTTCTAACACCATTATTCCATTTCTTTAGCAATGGACAATTTCTTCTAAAGTGCCCATTTTCCTTGCAGTTATAACATTTGATGTTGGCTTTATATTTGGAACTTGACTTCTCTCTGTTACGTCCACCTTTATTTTATGTTCTTCCTCTGCCTGCGAACAAATCGGAACCAAAAACTTCTTCTCCAACTGAAACTTTTCTTTTCAGTTCCTTGGGCAGCAAAGAATCCTTCACATGATAGTGATCGTTGTTCTACCATACAACATGGTATCAACAAAATTCTCATAAGAATTCGGCAATGAGCATAAGAAGATAAGTTATTGATCTTCATCTTTAATCTTTACATTCACACCTTATAAGTCCAAGATGATCTTGTTGAAATTATCTAGATGAACCTTCACCTAGGTGCTTTTTGACATCCTAAGAGTATACAAACGTTGCTTCTGTTACAACATGTTCGTTAAGGAATTGTTCTGATACTTGTCCCACAATTTCTCCCTAAGCCCATATGTACTCGTTTGATCCACAAACACTCTTACTACTTCGTATGTCAAATTCAACATAATAGTGCTATGCACTCTTGCCAAAATATCCACCTTCCTTTTAGCCACCATGTCCTTTGGTAGTTTCACTTCTCCTTCCAGTGCCACTGCACATCCTTGTTGAACTAGAAGAACCCTCATATTCACCTTCCACAAGGTGAAGTCATTTGAACTATTGAACTTCTCCAAATCAAACTTGTGAGTAGACATCTTCAATCACATGAATACAAGTCGCAACTTTCATACCACTTGTTAGGAAGAAAATCGAATAACTAGCAATACCAAAAGCATACAAGACACAATATTTAAGTGGTTCGGTCAAGGTGACCTACTTCCATGGACAGGAGGTGAGTATTCTTTATTTCAGAGTTCTCAAAAAGAGGTTAGAATTACAATTTCACAGAGATTCTCCTATTCCTCTAGAATTACAATACACTCCAAATGACTTAGTATGCATCCCTATTTATACTTGAGGAATCAGACCTAAAACCCTAATGGGCCAAGACCATTGGCCCATATGCCCATGAAAGGTGTCAACTGTAACACCCGTGTTTCCTTCTAGATTAATCATAGTCTGTAATCACCTTGGTCAACTATTATAATCTTTTTATGATCAAATAAGAAAGGATTATTCATATATTTATGTGCTTATGTGTTTTATACGATATTCTATGCAAATCATATAAGTGTTTAATAATAAAATAAATAAGATTAAAATACGTGTCGAAAATACAAGATTAATTAGGACCAATAATCTTAACCTAAGTTGTAGTATACATAATAACGGTTCCAAAGATATGAAGAATGTTCGAATTCGACTTAGAATGAAGAAGTTATGGTACGTTGAAGTTTCGCGTTAAAACCGATACGGCTACGAATGTTGCAAAATAGTGAATCAGAGATAGATCACTTATTAGCCTAAGTGATCTAAACAAAAGTCATAGTAATTGTTAAACCAAGAGCGTGCATATAGAAAACGTCCAAATCTAACTTCGTATGAGAAAGTTATGATTTTTCTAAGATTCAGCGCAACAGTGTGCAACATTAATATAGACATTTAGAACATTCGATGTTAGGAAAAACAATCTAAACGAGAGTTGAAGATCTCGTCCATACATATCTATGAATATAAAGACAATCAAGAACGAATATATTACAAGAGAGTTATGATTTTTACACGGACTTTAACAGTCTAAGCCTGTAAAAGTATAACTTTTAAAATAAAGTTAAAATTAGCCGACAGAGTTTAAATGAAAGTTGTAGTCTTGTTGATAGCTATATGTGAATACAAAACTCATCGAAAACGGAGCCCATATAAGAAGTTATGAGTTATTTATGAAAACATAAAAGTTTATGTGCAACCACGCGCCCAAAAGAGGGCATGGCACGCTTCTGACAGACCATAGGCTCGCGACACATGTCACCATAGAAAAGTTGCCAAGTAATCATTTCTGACAAAGGGCACAACGCGACCCCAATTATGGCCTATAAATTCACAATGTTTCCTTCATTTTCTGCACACTCTTCTCCAATTCTCTCTGAAGCACTTTCTACCTTTTACTCCCTTTACTCTCTAGTTCCCAGTTACTTTGGCGAAGCCCTGTGGTGTCTGATAGCCGATGAATAGAAGCCCCAGATAAGAGTTGTGCCAACATAATCCCCAGTTCTTGCTAGACTACTCTGTAAGTTAAGCTACACTTATTATATTTTAAGTGTAACTTTTAATGATAATAATAGTCGTTGTTATGAACTTATAATTAAGATTTTTCAGTGATTCCAAGTCATTATACTGATTGATCTACTTATGGGAGTGATGTCTAAGATGGATTTAGTGTGGTTTTTAAAGTGGAATTTCCAAACGGTATACTCTGTATACCAAACGGACCCTACCATCGAAATGATCCTACCTGGTTATTCATTACTTGATAGATGCTTATGTAGACATTGAGATTGTTGAGTAATCTAGACTATCATTATATAGTCACTAGGATTATGAAACTTTACTAAGACTTAGTACTTTATACGTTTAGGTCTTTGAGAAGTGTTAAGGCGATGCACTGCCCTAAACCCAAGTCACCTACTTTTGTCAGGTGCATGTGTAGTTAATTTCAAGAGCGTAATTTAATAAAAGTATTTATTAAATGTTAATTGTTTCATTTGTACTTTGTACTACTTGTATACCTATAAAAGTACTGCATACTAGGAAATGTATTGGCCATAGTTTGCCTTTAGTATAAGTATGGATTATTTATGATATAACTTGTATAGGGTGTCTAGCTCCCAGTAAGCTAGGATAGTGTTTAAGTCTCATTCCGACGTAGAGTGTGAGATCAGAGTGGAGCATCGTATGCGTCCTCTTTCTTGGATGACCAGAAATGGTGGGTCTAGATCAGACAACTGGCAGGTATGTCGGGGTTATCGACCATAGTAGATGACAACACTTGACTATTTTAGGCGATCTAGTGAATTACCTTGCTAGTGTAGACTTATAATCCATAGACGTAGATAAAGTATTTATCAATACCTCTAAACATTGGTTTCCTTTATATGAATTACATTGGCCATTGACTCCCCTAGCTATGTGGTCAACCAGATACTCAAACGGTTAATCATGTAGGGTGATTCCTCCAAATAATCATTGACTTAGGATTCGTGAGAATCATTTAGGCTGGGTAGAATGTTCTAAGGATATTTACGTCAAATCTTATATACTTGTATTATCTATCAATGATTGTTTTGCAGGAATGATGCTATGAATTATTATCATTAAATTATTATGGGCTTGAAAACCCTATGCATCTCACCATGTTTCCTAAACCCGACCCACCCATTTTATGTGCATCACATGTGGTGGATGTAAGGCTGTTGAAGCTTAGTTAGGATACTAAGTGTAACAAAGAGATGTGCCTGCTATAGTATTTCAGGACTTTTTATATTTTTACGTTGTAATGTATCTTCGCTATGAACGATGACATCCTTGGAGTTTTAATATAATGAAATAACCTTGTTATATAAAAAATGTTTCATTTAACTGGGAAATTTCGCATCTCAATCTGTTAAAGCGTAATGAAAATGTTTTAATTGGCTCTAAACATTGGGGGATGTCACAATTGGCATCAAAGCATTAGTAAAAGCGAACTAGGAGTTTAGGAAAATTCTAGACTTCAACTTAGAATCTAAGTCTGATCAGTGAGTTGTGTAATAAAAGGCTTTATGATAAATGTCTTAGTTGCTTTAGACACTAGCACTAGCATAATGTAGGAAGATGCCTTAATTGCTAATTATGTGCTATATATATATATATATATATATATATATATATATATATATATATATATATATATATATATATATATATATATATATATATATATATATATATAACGTCATATTAAACTACTTGCCACTACGACTATAGAACGACATGACGATCACAAGAACAGCAGAGTCATCAATAACGAAGGAGGTACATCACCTCAGAACGTCAAAGCAACTGTTGTTCAAATCACGATAAATGAAGCTCGAGCAATGATGCAAAAAACATTCGATCAATAGTGACGTGAGTTTAGGGAGCTCCTTGCTTCGGAGCTAGCTAATGCTAGAGGTGGAGCGTCAGTGATTAACGAACCAATAATTGCTAAACAAATCAACAACGGACCAATACCTTCACATGCAACAACAGTTCAAGAAGGAAATAATGAAGACTCGGAAAGGCTGTTGAAGCTTAGTTAGGATACTGAGTGTAACAAAGAGATGTGTCTGCTATAGTATTTCAGGACTTTTTATATTTTTACGTTGTAATGTATCTTCGCTATGAACGATGACATCCTTGGAGTTTTAATATAATGAAATAACCTTGTTATATAAAAAATGTTTCATTTAACTGGGAAATTTCGCATCTCAATTTGTTAAAGCGTAATGAAAATGTTTTAATTGGCTCTAAACATTAGGGGATGTCACAATTGGAATCAAAGCATTAGTAAAAGCGAACTAGGGGTTTAGAAAAATTCTAGACTTCAACTTAGAATCTAAGTCTGATCAGTGAGTTGTGCAATAGAAGGCTTTATGATAAATGTCTTAGTTGCTTTAGACACTAGCACTAGCATGATGTAGGAAGATGCCTTAATTGCTAATTATGTGCTATATATAAACTACTTGCCACTACGACTATAGAACGACATGACGATCACAAGAACAGCAGAGTCATCAATAACGAAGGAGGTACATCACCTCAGAACGTCAGAGCAACTGTTGTTCAAATCACGATAAATGAAGCTCGAGCAATGATGCAAAAAACGTTCGATCAATAGTGACGTGAGTTTAGGGAGCTCCTAGCTTAGGAGCTAGCTAATGCTAGAGGTGGAGCGTCAGTGATTAACGAACCAATAATTGCTAAACAAATCAACAACGGACCAATACCTTCACATGCAACAACAGTTCAAGAAGGAAATAATGAAGACTCGGAAAGTAATCAAGGACCAGAGCAATCAGAGGTCCAACGGAATGGTGAACCCAGAGGCCACTGCAAGTTTAAGGACTTCTTGACAAGATATACAGTTATTGCGGCCAGAATTCGAACAGCGGTCACCGACCGCTATTTAAAATCATAGTAATCGCGGTGGTATAATGGTTTTTTATATTATGTATCATTTATATTATATAAATTTATATATTAGAATATTAATACTATTATACTATATAAAAGTAATATAAATTGTATTAATACTAATCATACTATATAAAAATTATATTATTAAAAAGTCATATAAATATATAACACAAAGCATTATTCTAGTATACTAATATAGAAACATAACATCACAATTGACTTACATGTTAAGATCGTATATTCAAAAAGTCACAAACTTTTGAAATTAATTAATTAACAGATTAACTTTCAAAAATTCACAAACATAAATGGATTACAGTTATCATAATTCACAGATTTATGTTCACAGTGGGTCATCACTCATCACAGATTCAAAGTTGCTTAAAGAATTCAGTTAATCCCAGTTAAGAAAAAACTAATCACTAATCAGACTTTATTCAACCCAATCCATAATTACTAATCATTTAATCGCAATTAAAAAAACTAATTAGTTTATAGTATGTGGAAAGAGAAGAAGTTGTGTCCTTTTTATTTAGGTTTGTGGGGCAGTTGGGCTCATTAAAACAAAATCATTGTATCGGGATAACTAAAAAGAGAACAAATTTATATTTAAAATAGCCGATAGTAGTGTATTTATTTGTCACGTAGCCTAAGATGGACGAAACTGAAATAGCATATGTTCCGCCGCTATAGCGCTTACTGAAATAGCGATAGATCACGGTAAATAGTGTCACACCCCCAAACCAGAACGGCGGAATCGTTTGAGGGCAGATGACTTTATGTAGTATCATAACAGTTGAATACATAGTAAAGAAAGTAAAACAACCATCGTGTGTGTGTATATATATATATATATATATATATATATATATATATATATATATATATATATATATATATATATATATATATATATATATATATATATATATATATAATTTAAAAGTTACATTGTTGAATGATACTTGTTTTAAAACAAATTACAATATAATGACAAAATGAGTTTTAAACTGACGCCTTAGCGTCACTTCTCCAAAAGCTGAAGTTTACCTGTATTACTGAATCCCTTAGAAATACAAGTAATTTGAAATAGTAGATCAGCGTTTAAGCTGGTGAGTTCATAAGTATTTAATGTCAATGTTTGTATAAATTTGAATGAAATTGTTTGTAGATGTTTGAAAACTCCAAGAAAATCTCATATTTCCTACTAGTATAATAGTAGTCTTCTACCAAGACCCGACTTTTTTGAATGTTTGCTTCTAGAAATCCAATGTTTTTCCAAAAGTGTGTGGTAGTTTAAAAGTTCCAAAACTGTAATGCAATAGTGTTTTTCATGCCTAGAATAGTAGACTTATGTATGTATAAAATCACTAAGTCATTTGATAACCCCGTAAATCAACGTGTTTTTAATACTCCATGTGAGTTTTATAACCATGCTATTGACCCAGCCTGTAACAACGTTCTTCAGGCATTGGAATGTTATGACGTTTGTCACCCCAGACCTGTCGGTCTAACTGTAGCTAACAATTTAGGTGCGGGATTGTCAATCTCGTATAGATCTATACACAAGTATCATGCTCTCCCTACAAGAGATTATACTATATAATACAGGACTTTAACTGCATACTTGAAAGTACGTGAAGTTGAATGTCTCACAAAACTTAGTATCAAATAGATTTACGTATGAAAAGTCCAATTATTCTTGTATATGAAAGTATTTCCTTGATATAGTACTTATAGTATGTAAAATCTCATGAATATCTAGTAAACTAGACCTATTATAGTTTTTCCAATTGTGTGATTCGTTTGTATGATAAACCCTAGTGTAGTGTCGACTTTGTATGTAAAGTATAACATTTGTGATAAGATTATTTAACATTTATACTCAAAATATAAATAAAGTGTTTGATATTTATATAACAAAAGTATAGCAAAAGATTGATGTTTTTCACACGAGGATAAACGTGTGTGTACTTGTATCCCCCCCCCCCCCCCCCCCCTTAAAAGTGTATAAAATTATTTACAAAACATTTGAAAACGTAGTTATAGGGGTATGAACTCACATGATAGATTGAAGAAGGTGAGACGAAAATCGAGCAGAACTTCGACTTGAGAAAGCTGAAGATCTTGGGAATCTCGGGAATCTCAGGAGCGTCAGGACTTGCATCGTGAGCTAGTAGTAATACTGGGGCTTCAAGGTAATCTTATAGGGACTCGAGAGGTGTTCGGTGGAGGAAATGGTGAGAGAATAGCAACCAAACCCGGAGCTCTAGCCTCCCTTTTATAGTGTTGGGGGCACTCACGAACGCAGGGCGTTACCCTGATTCATCATGGCTTATGTAATCTTGATTCGACAGACGGATGAGACTGGCTCTGTGCCCCAAACGCAGTGCGTTCCCTCAGACCTACCTCAAGGTTTGTGCCTCGATCTTGTAAAATGCGTAACTTTTGCGTACGAGCTCCGTTTTCGACGTTCTTTATATGTACATGAAGGTGAGAATATACTCTACAACTCTCGTTTAGACTCCATTGGCTAATTTTGAGTTTATTTTTAATAATATAATTTTAACAGGCCGGGACTGGAAAAGTCTGTTAAAAATCCATAACTTCTTCATCCGATGTCCGTTTTCGTCAGTCTTTTTACCGTTGTACTACTAATACTGATGAGACCTTAGATTCTCATTTAGGTTGCGTCGGATAAAAGTCGCTCGATCTCTATTTCGAGTTTTAGTTGTCTACTGCTATATCCGAAACTTCGAAAAATCATAACTTCTTCATACGAAGTCAGATTTGGACGTTCTTTTTATGCTTGTTTATGGTTTAATGATATCTACGACTTTCATTTAGATACCTAAGGTTAAAAAGTATTTTATTAAACTTCGCGTTTTACGTATAACCGTATTGACGGTTTTGCTGTGAATCTTAGGTTGGTCATAACTTCTTCGTTATCACTTGGATTTTAGGGTTCTTTATATTTCTGAAACCCATGACACGATATCTATCGTTTATGAAATCCAGTAGAGACTTTTGAACATTTTATTTTTGACGACAATTTCATTATATCGAAAGAGATTACAATTCTTGACTTTTTTGGTCATTACATTGATACGAAATATCGGGTTGTCACAAATAGTGTCTCTAATAGCTCTACTGCTATTCCAAACCGCTATTTGGTAAATCACGGTATTACACTTCTGTGAAATGCTATAGCCCCACTATAGCGCTCGATTAACTACCTAGCTTGCAAGCCATCATCTTTTAATGGAAAGGAAGATCCAAATGGAGTTATGGATTGGATTTCGAAGATGGAGCTAGCCTTCATCACATGCGGTTGTACCAAAAAGTTGCAGATAACCTATGCTGTAAGGCAATTTAAGGGCTCAGTTGTTCGTTGGTAGAACACGTTGGGAAAATTGATAAACCCTAACGAGCCATTGCACCCCACATGGGCAGAGTTTTTGGTGCATTTCAAGCAAAAGTACTGTTCAACCCAGAACATAATGGAATTGGAAAACCAGTTTCTAACACAGAAAAGGGTAGTATGACCATCGATGAATACACCAACGCTTTACTGACAATATGGATTTCGCACTACGCATTGTTCCCGATGTGTCAAAGATTGACAGGTATGCCGAGGGATTGTCATGGGAGTATTCAATGCCAGTACATCAGGCATCCACTTTGGAAGCTACCATTTGGGCTGAAAAGTATGTGGAGAACATTATCAAAGGTAGATTTTCCGAAAAGATTGAGGTTGGTGAAAAGAGACGTGGTGCGAACAGTGCAAGAAGAAGCATTTCGGCGAGTGTTTCGTCTACTTCAAGTGCAAGAAGCCATGGCATATTTCTACAAATTGCCCAGTATAAAAAAATTTTGTTTCAATTGTGGAGAGGAGGGGCACGTGAAGGAGAAGTACCTAAAAGTTGAGAAACCAATCCTAAGGATCATGCCGCCAAAACCCAAGGGTCGAAGCTACCTGATAACCCTCAATGAAGCAAAGGAAGAAAATAATGTTGCTTCAGGTACATTCTTAGTTAATCAAATTCCTGCAAGGATATTATTTGACTCTGGAGAGGATCACTACTTTATATCACATGAATTCGGTAAAAAAACTTAGATTTTCACCACTTAGGCTAAGTACCCCATCTTAGTAGAAGTAGCTGGTGGTAGAAATGTATCTGTTAGCAATAGGTGAGAGGCCGTAATCATCAACTTGAACGGAAACGAATTTCATTGAGAGCTATTACCATTTGAGTTATGTTAGTTTGATGTAATTCTTGGAATGGATTAATTGGGAGAGAACCTCACAGATATCCTATGTGGAAGGAAGATGGTACACATTAGTCCACCTGGAAGAGAACCATTCGTCCTATACGGAGATAAGAGCAAATCAAGGACTGGAATGATCACGATGATGATGGCCAAAAAATGCCTAACCAGGGGATGTTCAACATTTTTAGCATATGTGATAGAAGCAAAGAAAGAAAAGAAGGAAATAGATGATATACATGTGGTGCGATATTTTCCTGAGGTATTTCCGGATGAATTTACAGGATTACCACCAGAGAGGCATGTAGAATTATGGATCGACTTATTTCCTGGCATGATGCCGATTATGAAAGAACCATATCGTTTAGCGCCTATGGAAATGAAGGAGTTAATGACACAACTCCAGGAGTTATTGGACAAAGGTTTCATTAGACTTAGTTCATCACCCTTGGGAGCTCCTATACTGTTCGTAAAGAAGAAGGATGATACGATGAGAATGTGTATTTACTATCGGGATCTAAATAAGGCCACGATAAAGAATCGATACCCCTTGCCTAGGCTAGATTACTTGTTCAATCAATTGCAGGGAGCAACCATTTTCTCCAAATTGATCTTAGGTCAGGTTATCATCAGTTGAAGATAAGAGAGCAAGATATCGAGAAGACAACCTTTAGAACAAGGTATGGACACTATAATTTCCTTGTTATGTCCTTTGGACTAACGAATGCTCCAGTATTATTCATGGATTTGATGCATCGATTTTGTAAACCTTTCCTCGATAAATCCATAATAGTGTTCATAGATGACATCTTGATTTACTCTAACAATAAGAAAGATCACAGTAAACATCTTCGATAGGTGTTAGGAGTCCTAAAGAAGGATGAGGTTTATGTAAAATTCTCCAAGTGTGACTGTTGGATTCAAGAGATACACTTCTTAGGTTACGTGGTTAGCTAGAAGGGCGTAATGGTTGACCCAGCAGAGATAGAAGCGGTTATGAAATGAGAGACGCCAAAGAGTCCCACTGAAGTTCGTAGCTTTCTGAGATTGGTGCGTTACTATCAAGGATTCATTCAGAACTTTTCTTCTATTACGGATCCACTGACAGCCCTGACCAAAAAGGGAGATGCCTATACTTGGAGCGAGAAGCAAGAGAAAGCTTTTGGTAAATTGAAGGAAAGATTGTGTGAAACACCAATCCTCGTCCTACCAGAAGGAACTGATGACATTACGGTTTTCAGTGATGCTTCTAAGATTGGATTGGGATGTATCCTTACCCAAATAGACAAAGTAGTAGCTTGTACCTTGAGACAATTGAAGCCCCATGAGCAAAACTACCCAACACACGATCTAGAGCTTGCAACAATGGTTTTTACCCTAAATATTTAGAGACATTATCTTTATGGAACCAAATGCAAACTATTTATAGATCATAAGAGCCTTTGGTATCACTTTGCTCAGAAAGAATTGAACATGAGATAGAGGCGATGCATTGAGCTACTCAAAGACTACGATTGCGATATACTTTTCCACCCATGTAAAGAGAATATTGTAGCCAATGTTTTAAGAACAAAGGTGATTCCAAAAGGGAAAAAGATCAAGATCATTGTAGATTGAAGTGATTTCAATGATTTTGGAAAAGATCAAAGAAGCACAGACAAGGGATTTGGCAGAAGGTGATAAGAAAGAAGAACGTCTAGGCAATACGTTTGTGTTTGAAGAGGACAAACAAGGGTTGACGACATTTAAGAATCATATTTGGGTGCTAAAGTGGGGTGGTATACGAGATCTTCTTATGGAAGAATCTCATAAGATAATGTATTCTATACACCCAGGAAACACCAAAATGTACTTGGACTTAAAACCTTATTACTAGTGGCCGACAATGATGGTCGATGTGGAAACTTACATAGCAAAATGTGTAACATGTGCAAGAGTAAAGGAACAACATCAGAAGCCATACGGGGGTTTGGAACCCTTATTAGTACCCATAGGGAAGTGGGATGATGTTGTCGTGGATTTTATAACAAAGTTGCGAAGGACAAAGAGAGGTTACGACATGATCTAGGTTGTAGTAGACCGATTTACGAAGAGTGCGTATTTCATAGGTGCACAAGAGAGTTGGTCTTTGGAGAAGTTAGCAGAGACCTATGTAAAGGAAGTTTTTGTGATTCATGGAGTACCCTTATCTATCATATCAGATAGGTACAGTTGATTTACTTCTAGATTCTGGAAGAGTTTGCAGGAAGAGTTAGGCACGAAGTTGTGTTTTAGTGCTGCCTATCATCCATAAATGGATGGACAGAGTGAGAGAACTATCCAGACTTCTGAAGATATGTTGCGGGTATGTGACTTGGAGTTTCGTGGTAGATGAGATTACGACCTATCATTTTCCGAATTTTCCTACAACATAGTTATCACTCCCGCATCAAGATACCTCCTTATGAAGCACTATACGGAAGGAAGTGTTGTACTCCATCATGTTAGTTAGAAGTGGGAGAGAAACAATTTGCGGGTCCTAAGATAGTTCATCAAATCGCAAAGAAGTTAAAAGTGATCAGGGAAAGGATGTTAGCTACTCGAAGTCGTCAGAAAAGCTACACAGACAATAAGCAATGACCGATAAAATTTGATGTGGGTGATCAAGTGTTACTAATAGTATCACCATGGAAGGGACTTATTATATTCAAGAAGCATGGAAAGTTGAGTCCTCGTTTTATAGGACCATTAAAAGTACTTCAAAGGATAGGGAATCAAGCTTACAAGCTTGAATTGGCCGCTGAACTATAAGGTATCCATAATACCTTTCACGTTTGTTATTTGAGAAAGTACTCAGGAGAAGAATTGGATATGCTTCTACTTTCAGAATTGAGGAATTATGAAGATATAATTCTGGTTGAAGATCCTAAAGCAATTGTTGATCGTAAGAGGAAGAAGTTACGTCATAAGATGATTGACTTTGTGCTAGTGCGATGGTAACCCACAACAGGGCCGAACCTCAACTAGGAAATAGAAATCAAAATGAAAAGTCGCTATCCTCATCTATTTGTTGATACATGATTCCGGTACGGAATCATCCAAAGGGGAGATAAATGTAACACACATGTTTCCTGCTAGATTAGTTATAGTCTTTAATCACCTTGGTCAACTGTTGTAATATTTTTATAATCAAATAAGAAAGGATTGCCTATATATTTATGTGCTTATGTATTTTATATGATATTCTATGTAAATTATATAAGTATTTAATAATAAAATAAATAAGATTAAAATACACGTCGAAAATAAAAGATTAACTATGAAAAATAATCTTAACCTAAGTTGTAGTATACATAATAAGGATTCCGGAGATATGAGGAATGTTCAAATACGACTTAGAACGAAGAAGTTATGGTACGTTGAAGTTTCACGTTAAAACCATTACAGCTACGAATGTCACAAAATAGTGAATCGGAGATAGATCACTTATTAGCCTAAGTGATCTAAACGAAAGTTGTAGTAATCATTAAACTAAGAGTGTGCATATAGAAAACGTCGAAATCTGACTTCGTATGAGGAAATTATGATTTTTATAAAATTCAGCGAAGTAGTGTGCAATACTAATATCGAAATTCAGAATGGTCGATGGTTAGGAAAAACAATCTAAACGAAAGTTGAAGATCTCGTCCATACCAACCCGTAAATATAAAGACAATCGAGAATGAATATCGTATGAGAGAGTTATGATTTTTATATGGATTTTAATAGTATAAGCTTGTAAAAGTATCACTTTAAAAAATTCAATATTAGCCGACAGAGTCTAAATGAAAGTTATAGATCTCAACAATAGCTACATGTTGATATAAAACCAACAAAAAACGGAGCCCATATAAAGAAGTTACGAGTTATTTAAAAAAATAGAAAAATTAGCAC
The DNA here is from genome assembly GCF_051521515.1 of Lactuca serriola. Taxonomy (NCBI): domain Eukaryota; kingdom Viridiplantae; phylum Streptophyta; class Magnoliopsida; order Asterales; family Asteraceae; genus Lactuca; species Lactuca serriola. The sequence continues at coordinate 193,741,385 of NC_136412.1, read as the reverse complement.
GCAACGACATGCTCATAAAAAGGGTGTAGCGTGCATTTGACTGACCATAGGATCACAACATGTGTCACCATAGAGCAATCGCCACATCATTGTTTCTGACCAAGGGCAGGGCACACCCAGAAAGGGTACCCGACGCGACACCACTTCTAGCCTATAAATTCACGATTTTCCATCATTTTCTGCACACTCTTCTCTAATTCTCTCTAAAGTACTTTCTACCTTTTACTCCTTTTACTCTCTAGTTCCCGATTACTTCGGCGAAGCCCTACGATGTCAGATAGCCTGTGAATAGAAGCCCCATATCAAAGTTCTACCTGGAAAATCTCCAGTTCTAGCTAGACTACTTTGTAAGTTAAGCTACACTTATTATACTTTAAGTGTAACTTTTAATTATAGTCAGAGTCGTTATTATGAACCTATAATTAATATTTGCCAGTGATTCCTAGTCATTATACTGATTGATCTACTTATGGAAGTGATGTCTAAGCTAGATTTAGTGAGGTTTTAAAAGTGGGATTTCCAAATAGTATACTTTGTATACCAAACGAACCTTACTTCCGATATAATCCTACATGGTTATTATTTACTTGATCTATCTTGATGTAGACATTGGGATTGTTGAGGAATCTAGACTATCATTACTTTATACATTTAGTTCTCTGATAAGTGTTAAGACGAAGCACTGCCCTAAACCCAAGTAACCTACTTTTGTCAGGTGAGTACGTAGTTAATTTCAAGAGTGTAATTTATTAAAAGTATTTATTAAATGCTAATTGTTTTATTTATACTTTGTGCTACTTAGATACCTATAATAGTACTGCCTACTAGGAAATCTATTGAACATAGTTTGCCTTTAGTATAAGTCTGGATTAGTTTTGATATTACTTGTATAAGGTGTCTAGATCCTAGTAAGCTAGGATATTTTTTAAGTTTCATTCTAGGGTAGAGTGTGAAATTAGAGTGGAACGTCGTATTTTTCCTCTTTCTTGGATTACCAAAAATGGTGGGTCTAGATCAGACACTTGGCAGGTATGTTTGGGTCATTGACCAGAGTAGATGACAACACTTAACTATTTTAGGCGATCTAGTGAATTATGTTGCTAGTGCAGACTTATAACCCATAGACGTAGATAAAATACTTATCAGTACCTATGAACATTGGTTGCCTTTATATGAATTACACTGGCCATGAACTACCCTAGCTGTGTAGTCAACTAGATACTTAAATGGTTAATCATGTAGGGTGATTCCTCCAAATAATTGTCGACTTAGGATTCGGGAGAATCATTTGGGCTGGGTAGAATGTTTTAAGGATAGTTATGTCAGATGTTATATACCTATATTATCTATCAATGATTGTTTTTCAGGAATGATGCTATGAATTATTATCATTAAATTTTTATGGGCTTGAAAACCGTATGCATCTCACTAGGTTTCTGAAACCTGACCCACTCATTTTATGTGCATCACATGTAGTAGATGTAAGGTTGTTGAAGCTTAGTTAGGATACTAAGTGTAACAAAGAAATATGTCTGCTATATTTTTTCAGGAATTTTTATATTTTTATGTTGTAATGTATGTTCCGCTATGAACAATAACATCCTTGGAGTTTCAATATAGGGAAACAACCTTGTTATCTAAAAAATGTTTCATTTAACTGGGAAATTCCGCATCTCAATATGGTAAAGCGTAAAGAAAATGTTTTAATTGGTTCTTAAAATCATGGGGATGGCACATCAACCATTCACAAGCCGTCATGCAACATATTTTGGAACATTCATTGATGGCATACATAAGACACATGATGGAGCATCATGAGCCATAGTGGTGCATCATGATGCATATCATGAACACTAGTTGCACTTCATCAATCGTGTTGGCACGTCAAGGTGTATTCCTTGAGCATATTCAACTCCATGGTATCCTTGGCCAATCTTGAGCATCATTGAAGACTTCATAGCATACGACTGATCAAGATTTACCTTGGCATATCAAGGAACCAAGTGGTGTATCCTTGCATCATGGTGGAACATCAGACACGTGGATGACGCATCTTGATCAAGGGATGGTGCATCCTCTCCTAGGTTGGCACATCCTCTCTATAATGGTGCATCCTCCTCACGAATGGCGTATCCTATCACTTGGTGGCATATCTTGTCACTTGGTGGCATATGATGTCACTTGGTGGCATATCAAGTCACTTGGTGGCATATCATTTTACTTTGTTAGGAGATCCATTCCCTTATGAGATGATCCTTTCCTTTATCACATGCTCCATGAACCCTAAGTGCTCCATTGAGTTCCAAGTGATCCATTAGACTCAAATGCTCCATGTGAATGCTCTAAAAGCTCAAGTCACATTTAACACATCTCTTTTATCTAAATTTGTTTCTTTTGAACAGAAACCTGATGAGACTTTTGAACAAACTGTTAATCGTTTTAACCATTTGTAAGTAGAATGCTTAAGCATGAATTGGGAAGGAAACCAATTGAGCAAAAAAGTTACTTTTCTGAATGGTCTGAGATCCGAATGGAAATTTATTGGATCAATCATCAAGGATCATGAACAGTTTAAGGACTATTCTCTTTCTAAAATGGTAGAAAATCTAAAATCACATGAGAAAGAGGTTCTCAAAGATGCAAAAATTGTTCCAAATGATGGTCCTTTAGTGTTTGTTGTGAAAGAATAAGGATTAAAGAATAATACATCCAAGATGATTGAAGATGATTCAGATTCTAACAATACTAATGAGGAGTTCACAATCGAAATCAAAGCTCTTATGGTCAACAACCTTAAGAAGTTTTTCAAAAAAAATTTCTCAACGTTCAAGGGTAACAAGTTCAATAGAGGCGATAATGGAGGCGGAAGTTTCAAAATTCAAAACACTAATTAAGAAAAAAGATAAAAAAAGATAGATATAAGTCGTATCAGAAAGAGGAAGAATAAGTTAAGAAAAATCTTCTCGGTTATTCCGGATATGACTGTTACTATTTTCATTGGAAAAACCACTTTGCAAAAGAATACATGCTGAAGATGCAACATGAGACGAAGGAGGAATTTAAAGATTATTATTACTCTCAAAAGATAGAAGAGCTTCAAAAATCTACATCCACATGAAAAGTGTTGATGGACGGAGCAGATGATAGTGATGATGGGATGGTTGAAGTTTGGTCAACATACTCAGAAGATGAAGAGGTCAGGAAACCAAGCCATGGAAAGTACTTTGTTGCAAAAGAATCGAAGGGTGATAAAGAAGAAAAGGTTGCGAAGGAAGGAAGTGTTTGATTGTTGGAAGTGTGAGTTCGGAGAGACAAGGTTATTTCACTGATGAAGGAGCCAACTCGGATTTTTTTAGCAAAGATTGTTTGGGAACACTTTGCAGACAGTGAGAAGGTAATCAACAAGGTACATTATATTCTTAAATCCCTTGATATGCCTATTTTTCGTTATGATTCTGAACTAAATGATCCACGTGATATGATTTTTGATTTTAGTGAAAGCTAAAATAGGACTTGTATTAAAAATCTAATCTTGATGATAGTCGTATCATGATTACTTTTAAGAACGAGGAAAGGAGATTGAAAATTGAAGCTTTGAAAATATAAATGGTTAGGTCAGATGATGATGTTATTATTTTGAAGAGTGATAATATAACTATGTTGAAACAAAGAAATATTTTTTGTTCAATAGCAAGACGTCTGTATAATAATATCTCTCAACTTTACTTAAATTGTGATATAGGAAAAATGTAACATCTTGATTTACAGGTATTTTCAATTTGACCCTTGGTTTTTGAATGATTAGAAAAACTAGCCCTTAATGGAAATTTTGTAATTATTTGGGCAGGCTTGCGTACGATGTGCGTACATTTCGTACACTGTGTGTACGTGGCCAAGGTTCAAACCCTAAATTTTAGGGTTTGGACCCTTTTTTAAGCATCATTATAGCCCCATACCCCTCCTCAACTCAAGCCTCCATTCCACCTTAACCTCATTTCGAAACACTAAAGTGTCTGTGTGTATGTGTGTGCATTTGAAGCTTGGAGTGTCTTTTTGGTGCTATTTTGCTACTCTTGGTGGTGAAGAAGAGCTTTGAAGTTGTAGTGTTTCACGTAAGGCATTGGATCTAGTATCTACACTCCTTTATGCACCTTCTGGAGGTATAAATCTCCAACCTTGATGAGTATTTCATTTAGATCTAGTTTTAGCTTAAAGTTGGCACCTTTTGGTCCCAAATCTTGATCCTTGTGAGTATGGAGTACTCCAATATGTTTGATGTGTCCGTTCAGATGTTATAGGGTGTGTTAAGTCATAAAAATATGATATTGGACATTATTTTATTCCCATACATGATATAGGTTGTATTATTGGGTCAAGAAGCTAGGATTTTTGATGTTAAGGTCTTATTAGCTATGTAAAACCATAAAGTTGGAAACTTTATGGTTAAGAACACCTTTTAGGTTCTAAATCTGGATTTTGGATGAAAGTTCTTAAGGATTAAGCACTTAATGGGTTAAACTGGTGGCAGCCGTGTACGTTGGGTGTACCAAAGGGTGCGTTGTGTGTACGTGATTATCCCTTCGTAGTCTGGTGAAACACCCAGTACACCCCACATACGTGTTGAGTACACCCAACATACTCACCAAGTGGACCCGGTTGGCTTTGACCTGGATTTTGACCAAGGTTTGACCTAGGGGTATTTTGATATATATTCTGAGTTTTGGTCACCAATGTTGACCAATTATTCGAATATATAAAATGGTAGCTGCTATGTGATGTGTACCTGTCTGTATGATCAGGTTGAAATATACCCTAGGGCGGGGCCCATTATGGTTTGCTGGTTTGAAATATACCCTAGGGAGGGGCATACTATGGCATGTTCAGGTTGAAATATACCCCAGGGCGGGGTCTATATTTGTTTAATGGGTTGAAATATACCCCAGGGTGGGGCCCCTATTCGTATGTTTGGTATGTGGTACTTTGGGGAACTCACTAAGCTTTGTGCTTACAGTTTATGTTTATGGTTTTAGGTACTTCTGATTCGAAAGGGAAGGGCCCCGACGTGATGCCACAACATCCTCCCCTCATGATTTCCGCATTTTGAATAATGGTACTCTAATGTTTTGAATATTATGATTTGGTGTTGGATTTTGAAACAATTGATGAATGATCTGATAGACTTCAAATGAAAAATTGTATTACTATTTTTAGGTTGTTACAAGTTGGTATCAGAGCCTTGGTTTGAGGGACTCAGGCACACTTTCGGTTGTGTTAGAATTCAAACTGAGGAAATTATAATCTTTTTAAAGAAAAAGAAAATTGAACTTCTACAAAGATTTTTACTAAGAAAAAGGGGTGTGATGCATGCAATCAGCAGAGCTCGAGTAAGTGGTTCCCAAGATTATTTATACCTATGTATTATGAGTAGTATGCTTGATATGAGAATTGCATGCTAGATTAGGGCTAAGGATACCTTCAACAATCATATGATAGAATTATCTGATTTGTGTGATGCCTTATAGCCTAGGAGGATTGGATGTTGTGTATCACTTGGAATTGATATCAACTCAGTTAATTGCGAATTTTATGCTTTCAAAGTTGTATACGATTTGGATTGTATAGCCTTAGAATGATTGATTTGCCCTTATTTCCTGTTCCTTGTTTGGTTATGGACTTAGGGTAGAACCATCATTTGACAGTCTATATGTTCCTATTTTGTGTATAACTTCCATGCATAATGTAACATTCCGATGAAGAGGTGTTTCCAATTTTTTTCCCTAAGTATAGAGATTTATTGCATTTTATCCCTTGTGTGTGGAAAAGTTGAAAAATGGCCCATACTTGCATTTTTATAATATTTAAGGCGAGGGCACGTGCGATGGGCGTACATGGTGAAGTTCTAAACCCTAAATTTTAGGGTTTGGACCCTATTTAATCATTCTTATGGCCTCCAAACCTTTTATCCCATCAGCCCCCATCCCCATTTCGACTCTTTAGCAGACTCTAGTCCCTTTGAAGCCATTTTTAAGCTTGGTGTGTGTGTTTTGGTGTTCTTGAAGGAGGAAAAAAGAAGAGGAAATCACCCTAGAAGTGTAGAGCACTATGAATCCAGAATCTCATCACCTTTGGGCACTCTTTTAAGGTAAAAAGTTCTAAACTTGATGAAGCTATGCTTAGATCTAGTTTAGCCATGAAGTTTGCATTCTTTTGGTCCCATTAATTTGGTATTTTGAGTATGAGCTATTCCAATCCATTTAGGTTGTCCTTTCAGACGTTTTCAGGTACTTTAGATGACCGTGGCAAGGCGAAGGCATGATTGTACACATCTTCCTGATTTTGATATTGAGTCTTGGGAAAATTCTGATTTTGAATAATACTTTTGAAACAAAGGATTTGTAAACACTTAATGGATGAAATGGGGGTTGTTTTTTTGAAAATTTTAAATTTCTATGATTTTTGGGATGTTACAAGTTGGTATTAGAGCCTTGGTTTGAGTGAATTGGATGAACATTCGTGTGAATCCAGACTCAAACTAGGGAATTAAAAAGGTTTTAAAATGGCTTTCAAATTGTTTTCAAAACTAACTAAGGAAGGATGTGATGTGTACGATCAACCGGAGCGAGAAAGTATACACCAAGTTACCCACATTGTTATTTGATATGTTATTTCTGATACAATAGCATGCTAGTGATAGGATTGCCTGATATATGATGCCTGATAGCCGGTTACTTTTGTATGGAATTGACATCATTACTATAGTTGCTTAGTGTATGCATCATAGTTGTACATAACTAAGATTTTATAGCCTGAGAATATTTGGTTTAGCCTTATTTGCTATTCTTTTCTGATGAAGGGCTTAGGGTAGAATCAAGTATTCGACTGTCTATAGGATCTAGTGATATGTATGATTAGCATACGCGAGTGCTGCAGAGTTGGTGGAAGTTTCATGGATGAGTATATGTGTGAGCATTCGGCTGGATGAAGAATGTGTAGTCCTTTTCGAAAGAGTGAGGATATGATGTACGCATATCCTAGTGGTTGTAATTATGTTTGGCTGGTGTGATGATCCTTGAGACAAATACGGGTAGGTGTGGAAGGTAGTATGTGCTCGTATTACTAAAAGCACATGACCTGTAAGTGTAACAAGGAAGTCACAAACCACAAGGTTAAATCGAGATTATAACTATGTGTATTATGAAATTTCTAATATTTTATGGTTTATTTTCAGTATGGTATTCACAAGAGGATCGGGTTTTGGGTCTGGAGTGAGTGGCCAGGATAGGCCAGGGATGACTGATGATAATATTCGAGAGATCATCGCCACCGAGGTGGCTGCTGCTGTCTGGAGGTCTACGCTGGAGACGTTTAGGTTTATCAAGACAACTATGATTGATCTTTTTGATGATCATTATGCTGCACTTTCTAAGGTTGTTGTTGCAACTACCGTAGCTGTTGCTGGTTTTGGGATTCGAGGGGAGAGGGTCTAGCAGTACCGGGACTTAGACAATACGAAGCCCCCAATGTTCGATGGAATTCAGGACCCGATTGTGGCTATGAGGTGGGTATCTGATGTGGTGGGCTTTTTCTTCACGTGCTCTTTCCCTATTGACCAGAAGATCAAGTATGCCCTGAACCTTCTCTGTTTAGGGGCTAAGGATTAGTGGAGACTAGTGACTAGGTCGTACACTCCTGAGTAGAGGGATGATGTGACTTGGGAGCAGTTCTATGACATGTTATGCATGGGGTATGTCCCGTTGTGTGACAACCCAAAATTTTCATTCGCTCAAACCCTAAAAGTCAATCACTTCAATTTATAAGTTAATATCATTATTTCTTATTTTTAGCAAATTTAAAGTTTGTTTGATTATTTTAATATTATTCTTTAAACAAACGGGTGAAAGAAAGTGCCGTCTTGGGTTTTGAAATTTTAAAACCGCAAACACCTCGTATCTTAGAAGTTCACGGCCAAACTTTTATGTTTGGGTCGAAAAATCATCTAAAAACCGTGAACTCATGCATAAGCATGAGTTTACTCCTCAAATTAGTCACTTTTCATTATTTCACCCTAAAAGAGTAAACTCAAAAAGAGTAAACTCAAAAACCCTCTCAAGTATCATCCAAGAATTAATTCAAGATCTTCAAACTTGTGAGTGTTCTAGCCATTTCAAGTTGGTATAACACTTAATCTAGTGATTGTACATCTTTTCATCCATCCATTTTTGTGTTTTGATTAGATTTCCAAAAACACCAAGAACACCAAGAACACACACTAAGTGTTCTTGAACTTTTAGCTCATTTCAAGCTTCCTTATAGTAAGTACTTCCATCCTTGAGTCTTATTAAGCTTGTATTACATGTTAGCATCAAGAAAATATGCCAAGAACACAAGGATTAAGGTGTTCACAGTCCAATAATGTTCTTGGGCCGTAAACACCAAGTAAGGCACCAAAGTGTGCCTAAGTCCTTTATCTAGCCCTAGTTTGATGTTTAAGCCTTTCCTTGATATGTTTAAGCCTTGAAAAACACCAAAGACCACCATTTCTATGTGTTTACTGTTTGGGGATCTCCCAAAACCGTAAACACCCTAAAGTGTGTTTATTTGGGCCATATTCCTTCCTTAGGCCTAAAAACTAACCTAGACAATTACCTTGATGAGTTAAGGACTTGAAAACATAGCAATACTAATTTCCATATGGGTTTACGGTAGTAAACCCAAAGTGAAATGACCATGAGGGCGTAAACTCCTCAAAGGAGTGTTTTGTTGCTCTAGTCCTTTCCAAAGGCCTAACCACCAAGTAGAAATGCTTCAAAGGACTTGTAAAACCTCAAAACAACATATGGTCATAAGGTGTAGAGTTTACGACCGTAAACCCTTGAGCTTACTGCCATAAACTCCTTGGGTAATGGTCATTAAAACCGTAAACTCCAAAGGAGTTTACCCTTGAACTCCAAACACTCTAGCTTTGCCCTACAAACACTTGGATGCAACCCTTGTGATCTTTAACACTTGAAACAAAGTGTTTTCATGTTCTAGAGTGTCCCAACTTAATTTATTAGTTATAAATTGGCTAATTAGTTATATATATGTTAATTATATGATAACTAGGCTCGTGCGCGTGTACAAGTCTCCATTTGTCACATAGCATCGTATCCGACACTTCAATCCAATCCACTCACTGCATGTGAGTTCATACCCCTTAATCAATGTTTTAAATGATTTTAAATGCTTTAATGGGGGGGGGGGGTGGAATACTAGTAGAAAACAATATGTTATTAAATCACTCATATGTATTTATAACTGTGTTTTCATCCAGCAGATTTCACATACTTCAAAATGTGATGCATGAAATGGTTTTCTATCTTAAAATACCTTGGTAGCAAAAGTATTACGTTTGAAATGTTTATTAAAATGACATCAAGTCATTGTTAATTATTTTTCAAAACTCATAGATGTCTTACAAAACCATTTTTACCTTCTTGAACAAAACTATATCTATACACTTATTTTTCATCCTTCATTCAGTTTCCCACACTCTTGTGTAGCAAGGGTGTATAAACCTGTTTGGACCATCAATTACCTTCATGTTAACTATTATAGGGATAGTTAGGAGATACAAAAAATAATTCCTATTACAAGGAATCACACCAGAGTCAGTTCATTCATGAGTCTATACTATACATTACATGTTACATGAATACGTCTACATCGATACACTTACATGAATACATTTACATATATACATTTATTTGTATGCACTTACATGGATACTTGTACATAGATTCACTAGGATGATTTACTAGTAAATTATGTGTAAATTTTCCTGCCTATCCTAGTTCAAAGAGATATCTAGACGGGACTAACCATTCCGGAACCCACCTGTTAGCAATAGTGGTAGATGAACATCTACGGATGCCTATGGTTATTACTTATATTAGGGTTACCTTTACGGGACTAACCATTCCTTTAACCTGTTGTTTGCTACAGAGGTAAATGACCATCTACGGATGCCTACGGTTAATACTTATATTAGGAGTTGTAACATCTGGAATTTCAGGTATTATATTTATTCGATTGAATCTCAAGTTTTGTGGGAGAACTCGGCGAGTTGATGCGTAGACTCGCCGAGTAGAGACGCGAATCATTATCCGGGTGGACGGCTGGACTCGACGAGTCGCCCCAAGGACTCGGCGAGTCCATGCTGTTTAATGAAACCCTAATTCCTCGGGTTTGGGGCCTATTCAAAGGGCCTTGTGGCCGTCATTTGCGGCTACCAAACCCCAGAGAGAAACCCTAAGTGAGCTAGAGCGTTTGTGAGAGGAAAGGAGTCATTTCTTGATCTTTGTTAGTGTTTTTGCAATTAGAAGAGGACCAAGACAATAGGAGGCTGAAGAGGGTACTAATCTAGTGATTTCACGGCTCAGAGACTTCATTTTGAGGTATTCATTCGACCCTTCTTCAATTTATGGTGTAATTCTTAGAGTTAGGGCTTTTTAGCCCCATTAGAGGATGGTTATACGAAGTAATTGGTCCCTTCTCGTGTTGGTGCTGTAGGTCTGGACCCAAAGAGGTCCAGAGACCCTTTTCCCTTGAGCTTTATGGGTATTAATGGAGGTTATGAACTTAGGATGTCATTTTAGAGGCCATATCTTCATATAAGGCCTTTGAGCCTTTGCATGTGCACCAAGATGTTAGCTTTACGTGATTATAATGCTTTGGGAAGCTGGATCTATGGTTTAGTGAAGCAGATATGACCTCAAGAGGTCAATTCAGTTTGAGCATGGCATGAACTCGCCGAGTCCAATAACCGACTCGGCGAGTAGGACGAGGGTTTTCCCGATAATCACACTGTTGGTGACTCACTGAGTTGGGGAAGCGACTCGGTGAGTCAGAGGGAATCTGGAGGACAGAGTGCACGATGGTACCCGCCGAGTCAGGAGTCGGACTCGGCGAGTTGGGTCGGGACATTTCACAGATTGTGATCAGTGATGATTTGCAGAGTTGAGGTTGACTCAGTGAGTCGAATGAGGACGAGGAGAGTGAAGAACATGTGTGGACTCGCCGAGTCACAGCTGTGCACTCGGCAAGTTTGGTCAAGGTTGACCGTTGACTCCGTTGACTTTTAGGGTTAGTCAATGTTTGGACCTTAGAGTCATCGGAAGGGTAGGATAGTCTTTTACCCTTCCTAGAGGATGTATTGAGAGGAAGAGATTAGCCTAGCCCTAAGGGTTGTATTAATTAGAGTATTTATTTCATGTGATTAGGCAGGGGCTAGACCAGAGTTTACCGAGTCAGAGATTTACTAAGATATCTGAGGTGAGTCTTCTCACTATACTTTACCTAGAGTAGGTAACTAGAGTTATGTGATACAGTGTTTGTATGCTATATATGTGTTATGTGTTGCACTGCATTATTCTATGTGATTTACGTTGTGCATGTTTACAGAGTTAGAACCTGAGGGTTCACAAAGTTTGGGTGCATGGACCCACAGAGTTATAGCCTCGAGTGGCTAATATGTGTTATATGTGGTATTTTGGGGAACTCGCTAAGCTTTGTGCTTACAGTGTTTTATGTTATGCGTTTCAGGTACTAGTGAGGATCGCGGAAAGGCGCCGGCTTGATCAGTACACACACGGGATTTTTATGTTATGAGATCTTGGGATTGATATATGTTATGAATTGTGTTTTCAAACAATGATGTTTTTATGAATAATGAATGAATTATGTTTTTATAAAATGCGAAAAATTGTTTTGGAAATTTACGGTGTTACAGGAGTACCTTTACGGGACTAACCATTCCTTAAACCTGCTGCAGCTACAGAGGAAATTTGAACAATCTACGGATGTTCAAAGGTTATACATTTCGCTAGTCGCGATGTCGTGTTAATCCTAATAAAAAAGGATAACACTTACATGATTACATTTTCCTATTACTTTATTTTGTGATACATTCACATAAACGATGAGTTAGACTAAGTATTGTTAGTAATAGTCAAAATGAAGGAAAAACTATCATTTTTATAGCAAAACATTCGGGTCTTGGTAGAAGACTACATTTCATACTAGTAGGAAATATGGGATTTTCTAAGGTTTTCATACTTATATCAACTGTTTCATTAAAAGATTTACATAGCATTCATAACAGCTATCCAAAACAAGACAATGACACTTAAATACTTATGAATTCACCGGCTTTAGGCTGATACTCACTTTCAAAATAACTTGTATTCTCAGGTCACCAGTAGACAGGTACGATGGCCAGGTTTTGAGAAGACGGAGCACAGACAAGACTCGTCTTTTATTTTGATTGTATATTTTGGTGTCTTATTACAATGAAAGAACACACATGTATTAAAACTTTACTTTTAATGCAATTGATGATGTTGTTGCTTGTTGACTACTTTACACTGTTGTGATACTGTACATGACGTCCTCCACCCTGGAACGTTTCCGCCGTTCTTGGTTTTGGGGTGTGACAGATTGGCATCAGAGCATTGTTTATAGTGAATATAGTATATCAACCCATAAAAGATATACTAAATATAAATACATTGGGATTAAAACACTCTGTCTAAGACTTTATACTTTTAAATAATAAAATATTTAAGTAAGTATACGTGCCTGCATTCATACTAAAATCAGTGTCACAATGACAAGAACAAAAGTATTACGATTTTTGAATATCACAAGTAAGCCTGGGGATATATGGTTAGTCTTGGGAATGGCATAGCTTGATCAACTATGTTGGTCCAAGGAGTGATTAGCATATGCCCAAGAATGGTTGTGATGTGGCAACAAGTCTAAAAACTTACCAACACAACCATAAAGAAATACCATATGGGTATTTGGTCTTACTGTAATTATCTTAGTCAGTTCGTCTATTTAGCTATTTCTTATATCCCTTTCTCGCGTAGATTTTAATGGCTGGATTTCATCATGTCGACCCGTACTTCCCAAACCAAGGCAACGCTGGATGGCTAGAGGAAGAACCAGAAGATGATCACCCAATCCCTTTGGATGATCACCATGCTGAGGGTTTTTCCGATAGTTCTGACTCGGAGCCTGAAATCAACAACCTTCCCCCAGCTGCTCAAGACCCAAACCTGAACCCCCGTCCCGCATTTCAAGGACCCACACCTCTATGGGCCACTAACTTGAATAGATGGAGTCAGGAACAGGTTCAACCTATTCCATACAACGGAGACAGAAGTTTCTACAACCTCACCGAGGGAGGTTCTGCTGACAGGGTCCTACCCATCATGGTTTGGAGGATTTCTAGGAACACGATACTGGGTCAATCAACTATCAATCGAGTCTTGGAGATTGACGCCAACTCTGGCGTTAACACCGTCCGCATTCGCCAACTAGAGTCTGCTCATGAAAGGACTCTGGTCCGCAATGCAGCTCTGCAGAGGGAACTTGCTGAAACTCAAGCTGAAGTTAGGGAACTTCGAGCTCAGCAAGTGAGAGCTGACAGGCGTATGAGGGACATGGAACGCCTACTGTCAGGATCAAGAACTCATGCTAGCAGTTCTCGTCGCCGATAGAATCTCATCGACTCATCTTTTGGATATAACCTAGTTTATGTAAAAACTCTTGTCTAATTTCCTATCTTTGTAAATCTTAGACCTGTTAGTCATAGTTCTGTCAAAATTTTCCTATCTTGGTTGATGTAAGGCCTACTTCTAGGCCATTTTTCCCGAACTTGTTACATATGTAATCCCAGTATTATTGACAGATATCTAATCATATGGAAATTATTATCCAAATGCTATCATCTTCATTTAGTTATACTATTCATTGTGTTGTTGGACTATGGAGAGTTAGTCCATGAGACACATTCATTATTCATTTATTCTTATCCATGTCAACATCTTTTAAACGTATAGTTAAAGATGCCGCCACGCAGGAATCCCAGGCGTAAACCAAATAACGAAACACCGACACCACCACCTCCACCACCACCTCAACCTCCTCAACCACCTTCTCCTTTCGATGCCACTATGTTCCAGGCAGCCTTCACAACAGCAGTAGCAGCTGCTGTGTCAGCCATCAACGCTCCTGTCCTTAGTGGATCAGGAACAGGTGCACATCCCTCAAACCATGGTGAAAGCCATGGACATCCCCGGGAATGCACCTACAAGGACTTCACGAACGCCAAACCCCGAAGCTTCAATGGAACTGGTGGGGTTATGGTGTTAAGACAATGGATTGAAAAGATGGAATCATTCTTTGAAATCTGTGCTTGCCAGGAGGGCAACAAGGTCAAGTTTGCGACTTGTACCTTCTCTGACAGAGCACTAACATGGTGGAACGGCCATGTTAAGTATCTGACTATAGTGGTGGCATATTCCATCAGCTGGGAACACTTGAAGGACATGTTGATGAGAGAGTATTGTCCTCGAGGTGAAATACAAAAACTCGAGCAGGAACCCTGGGGTCTACAAATGGTTGGATCCGACATATCAACCTACACCAATAGGTTCTGTGATCTGGCAATCCTATGCCCTGATATGGTTGCTCTTGAGAGCAAGAAGATAGAGAGATATATCTGGGGACTGTCGCCCCAGATCTAGTCAAGTGTGTTAGCTTCCAAGCCTGTCACTTTTGATAGTGCCAAGGAGCTGGCACAATCTCTCATAGATCACGGGAAACAACAGAACCCAACAATCCCTGCACCCGAACCACAAAAGGTCAACAACAACAAGAAGGGGTGGAACAAGAGGAAGAGAGGGGCTTCACAAGAATCCTCCAAGAGACAAAAACTTGTGGCAATCAATGTTGCCACGGTAACTCTCGTTGTCCCTGCGAACCCCTTACCACCAAAAACTTATGCTGGAACTCTCCCGAAGTGCAACAAATGCAACTTCCACCACCACGGACCTTGCAAGGACATGCAGTGCTCAAACTGCAACAGGAAGGGGCATACAGCCCGTTTCTGCAAGACTCCAATAGCTCAGGCCGCCCAAGTTCCTAACGCCGGTATGGGCCAAGCTTGCTATGGTTGTGGCGAAGTGGGCCACTATAAGAGGAATTGCCTTAAAGCGGGGATGGCTGAAGGAGTAGGAAGAGTTATGGACTTGAGCCATAAGGAAGCGGTAGTTGATCCTACGATAGTTACTGGTACGTTTCTCCTCGATAACTCATATGCTTGCATACTTTTCGACAGTGGAACAGAGAAAAGTTTCGTAAGTCATAAATTTGCACACCTGCTTAAACAAAAACCATGTGCATTAGATAATTCATTCACGGTAGAAATGGATAACGGGAAACGGAGAGTACTAACTACATATACGTAGGTTGTACTTTAACTTTAGATGGCCATATTTTCAAGATAGACCTCATGACGGTCCCAATTAAATGTTTCTACGTTATCATCGGCATGGATTGGTTGAGTCTTCTTCACGCTGATATCATGTGCTTTGAAAAAGCAGTTCGTCTTAACCTTCCTAACAACAAAACCTTCGTTATCTATGGCGACAAACCTAGTATGAGACTTTGCATCATTTCATGCATCCAAGCCCAGAAGTGCTTGCGAAAGGAATATCATGCATTCCTCGCACACATCGTCGATACGAGTCAAGAGGTGAAAGACATTCAGAAAATCCCCAAAGTACGCGACTTTCCCGACATCTTCCCAGAAGAACTTCCCGGATTACCACCACAACGCCAAGTCGAGTTTAGAATCGACTTAGTGCCAGGAGCTACTCCCGTAGCCAAATCTCCTTATCGTCTGACACCGGCCGAGATGCAGGAACTTTCCAGTCAGCTTAACGAACTTATCGAGAAGGGATTCATTAGTCCAAGCTTCTCACCATGGGGAGCACCGGTCTTATTCATCAAGAAGAAAGATGGATTGTTTCCTATGTTCATCGACTATAGAGAACTCAACAAGCTTACATTAAAAAATCGTTATCCTTTGCCCCGCATTGACGATTTATTTGATCAACTTCAAGGAGCCAACTACTTCTCGAAGATACATCTACGATCCGGATATCACCAACTACGAGTGCTAGAGGAGGATGTTCCCAAGATAGCCTTCCAAACTCGTTATGGACACTACGAGTTTGTGGTGATGCAGTTTGGATTTACTAACGCGCCCGCAGTATTCATGGATCTGATGAATAGGGTGTGTCGTCCTTACTTGGATCAGTTCGTCATTGTTTTCATTGATGACATACTTATGTACTCTCGAAGTAAGGAGGAACATAATCAACATCTCCGTAGAGTCTTAGAAACATTGCGAGCGGAGAAGCTCTATGCGAAGTTCTCCAAGTGCGAATTTTGGATCCGACGAGTCAAATTCTTGGGCCATGTTGTTAGCGAAGAAGGAATACACGTGGACCCTTCCAAAATCAAGGCCATTGAGAACTGGTCAGCATCGAAGACACCTACAAAAATTCGACAATTTCTAGGTCTCGCTGGCTACTATCGCAGGTTCATTCAGAACTTCTCCCGCATAGCGAAACCTCTTACAACACTGACCCAGAAGGGCGTGGCCTTTGACTGGGAAGAGAAGCAGGAGAGCGCGTTCCAAATGCTCAAACGAGTCTTGTGCACCGCACCAATACTATCCCTCCCTGAAGGGATAGAAGACTTCGTTGTGTATTGTTTTCAAAAGTAACCAAGGAAGGATGTGATGTGTATGATCAGCCGGAGCGAGAAAGTATACACCAAGTTACCCACATTGTTATTTGATATGTTATTTCTGATACAATAGCATGCTAGTGATAGGCTAGGGATCTTCAGGAATTGCATGATAGGATTGTCTGATATATGATGCCTGGTAGTCGGTTACTTTTGTATGGAATTGACATCATTACTATAGTAGCTTAGTGTATGCATCATAGTTGTACATAACTAAGATTTTATAGCCTGAGAATATTTGGTTTAGCCTTAGTCGCTATTCTTGTCTGATGAAGGGCTTAGGGTAGAATCAAGTATTCAACTGTCTATAGGATCTAGTGCTATGTATGATTAGCATATGCGAGTGCTGCAGAGTTGGTGGAAGTTTCATGGATGAGTATATATGTGAGCATTCGGCTGGGTGAAGAATGTGTAGTCCTTTCCGAAAGAGTGAGGATATGATGTACGCATATCCTAGTGGTTGTAATTATGTTTGGCTGGTGTGATGATCCTTGAGACAAATATGGGTAGGTGTGGAAGGTAGTATGTGCTCGTACTACTGAAAGCACATGACCTGTAAGTGTAACAAGGAAGTCACAAACCACAAGATTAAATCGAGATTATAACTATGTGTATTATGGAATTTCTAATATATTATGGTTTATTTTTAGTATGGTATTCACCAGAGGATCGGGTTTTGGGTCTGGAGCGAGTGGCTAGGATAGGCCAGGGATGACTGATGATAATATTCGGGAGATCATCGCCACCGAGGTGGCTGCTGCTATCTGGAGGTCTACGCTGGAGACGTTTAGGTTTATCAAGACAACTATGATTGAGCTTTTTGATGATCATTATGCTGCACTTTCTAAGGTTGTTGTTGCAGCTACCGCAGCTGTTGCTGGTTCTAGGATTCGAGGGGAGAAGGTCTAGCAGTACCGGGACTTAGACAATACGAAGCCCCCAATGTTCGATGGAGTTCAAGACCCGATTGTGGCTATGAGGTGGCTATCTAATGTGGTGGGCTTTTTCTTCACGTGCTCTTTCCCTATTGACCAGAAGATCAAGTACGCCCTGAACCTTCTCTGTTTAGGGGCTAAGGATTGGTGGAGACTGGTGACTAGGTCGTACACTTCTAAGTAGAGGGATGATGTGACTTGGGAGCAGTTCTCTGACATGTTATGCATGGGGTATGTCCCATTGTGTGACAACCTAGAATTTTCATTTGGTTAAACCCTAAAATTCAATCACTTTAATTTATAAGTTAATGTCATTATTTCTTATTTTTAGCAAATTTAAAGTTCGTTTGATTATTTTAATATTATTCTTTAAACGAACTAGTGAAAGAAAGTGCCGTCTCGAGTTTTGAAATTTAAAAACCGCAAACACCTCGTGTCTTAGAAGTTCACGGCCAAACTTTAATGTTTGGGTCAAAAAATCATCCAAAAATCGTGAACTCATGCATAAGCATGAGTTTACTCCTCAAATTAGTCACTTTTCATTATTTCACCCTAAAAGAGTAAACTCAAAAACCCTCTTAAGTATCATCTAAGAATTAATTCAAGATCTTCAAACTTGTAAGTGTTCTAGCCATTTCAAGTTGGTATAACACTTAATCTAGTGATTGTACATCTTTTCATCCATCCATTTTTGTGTTTTGATTAGATTTCTAGAAACACCAAGAACACCAAGAACACACACTAAGTGTTCTTGGACTTTTAGCTCATTTCAAGCTTCCTTATAGTAAGTACTTCCATCCTTGAGTCTTATTAAGCTTGTATTACATGTTAGCATCAAGAAAATATGCCAAGAACACAAGGATTAAGGTGTTCACGGTCCAAGAATGTTCTTGGGCCGTAAACACCAAGTAAGGCACTAAAGTGTGCCTAAGTCCTTTATCTAGCCCTAGTTTGATGTTTAAGCCTTTTCTTGATATGTTTAAACCTTCCATTGATGTGTTTAAGCCTTGAAAAACACCAAAGACCACCATTTCTATGTGTGTACGGTTTGGGGATCTCCCAAAACCGTAAACACCCTAAAGTGTGTTTATTTGGGCCATATTCCTTCCTTAGGCCTAAAAACTAACCTAGACAACTACCTTGATGAATTAAGGACTTGAAAAAATAGCAATACCAACTTCCATATGGGTTTATGGTAGTAAACCCAAAGGAAATGACCATGAGGCCGTAAACTCCTCAAAGGAGTGTTTTGTTGCTCTAGTCCTTTCCAAAGGCCTAACCACCAAGTAGAAATGCTTCAAAGGACTTGTAAAACCTCAAAACAACATATGGTCATAAGGTGTAGAGTTTACGACCGTAAACCCTTGAGCTTAATGCTGTAAACTCCTTGGGTAATGGTCATTAAAACCGTAAACTCCAAAGGAGTTTACCCTTGAACTCCAAACACTCTAGCTTTGCCCTACAAACACTTGGATGCAACCCTTGTGATCTTTAACACTTGAAACAAAGTGTTTTCATGTTCTAGAGTGTCCCAACTTAATTTATTAGTTATAAATTGGCTAATTAGTTATATATATGTTCATTATATGATAACTAGGCTCGTGCGCGTGTACAAGTCTCCATTTGTCACCTAGCACCGTATCCGACTCTTCAATCCAATCCACTCACTGCATGTGAGTTCATACCCCTTAATCAATGTTTTAAATGATTTTAAAAGATTTAATGGGGGGGGGGGGGGAATACCAGTAGAAAACAATATGTTATTAAGTCACTCATATGTATTTATAACTGTGTTTTCATCCAGCGGATTTCACATACTTCAAAATGTGATGCATGAAATGGTTTTCTATCTTAAAATACCTTGGTAGAAAAAGTATTACATTTGAAATGTTTATTAAAATGACATCAAGTCATTGTTAATTATTGTTCAAAACTCATAGATGTCTTACAAAACCATTTTTACCTTCTTGAACAAAACTATATCTATACACTTATGTTCTTATATATGTATTGATGTTATAGTTTTCATCCTTCATTCAGTTTCCCACATTCTTGTGTAGCAAGGGTGTATAAACCTATTTGGACCATCAATTACCTTCTTGTTAACTATTATAAGGATAGTTAGGAGATACAAAAAATAATTCCTATTACAAGGAATCACACCAGAGTCAGTTCATTCATGAGTCTATACTATACATTACATGTTACATGAATACGTCTACATCGATACACTTACATGAATACATTTACATATATACATTTATTTGTATGCACTTACATGGATACTTGTACATAGATTCACTAGGATGATTTACTAGTACATTATGTGTAAATTTTCCTGCCTATCCTAGTTCAACGGGATATCTAGACGGGACTAACCTTTCCGGAACCCACCTGTTAGCAACAGTGGTAGATGAACATCTACGGATGCCTATGGTTATTACTTATATTAGGGGTACCTTTACGGGACTAACCATTCCTTTAACCTGATGTTCGCTACAGAGGTAAATGACCATTTACGAATGCCTACGATTAATACTTATATTAGGAGTACCTTTACGGGACTAACCATTCCTTAAACCTGCTGCAGCTACAGAGGAAAATTGAACAATCTACGGATGTTCAAAGGTTATACATTTCGCTAGTCGTGATGTCGTGTTAATCCTAATACAAAAGGATAACACTTACATGATTACATTTTTCCTATTACTTTATTTTGTGATACATTCACATAAACGATGAGTTAGACTAAGTACTGTTAGTAATTGTCAAAAGGAAGGAAAAACTATCATTTTTATAGCAAAACATTCGGGTCTTGGCAGAAGACTACATTTCATACTAGTAGGAAATATGAGATTTTCTAGGGTTTTCATACTTGTATCAACTGTTTCATTCAAAGATTTACATAGCATTCATAACAACTTTCCAAAACAAGACAATGACACTTAAATACTTATAAAATTCACCAGCTTTAGGCTGATACTCGCTTTCAAAATAACTTGTATTCTCAGGTCACCAGTAGATAGGTACGATGGCCAGGTTTTGAGAAGACGGAGCACGGACAAGACTCGTCTTTTATTTTGATTGTATGTTTTGGTGTCTTATTACAATGAAAGAACACACATGTATTAAAACTTTACTTTTAATGCAATGGATGATGTTGTTGCTTGTTTACTACTGTACACTGTTGTGATACTGTACATGACGTCCTCCACCCCGGAACGTTTCCGCCGTTCTTGGTTTTCGGGTGTGACACGTTGGTTGAGAGGTAAAGACTGGATCAGGAGTATTTGGATATAAGGCTGGGGACTGAGACAATGACCAAGATCACCAAGATATTTACAAAGAGGGCTCTTTTCTATCCTGAGTTTGTTGCTTCTGAGAAAGCTTAGATGACCCGATACTTGATCATGCTCAATACGGATATCCTCCAGTTTGTTTCCACCCAATGCTATAGTACTGTCTTTGAGCTACAGGAGGTCGTGAGGAGGCGGGAGATCGATATGAAACTCTAGGAGAGGGAGTTGAGGCAGGCTTATGTGCAGTCACAGCTTGCAAAAAAGCGGTTCAAGCCTGCTGATTCGAGATCTGGAGGACTGAGGGGTCGCACTTGTGGTAAGTGCGGAAAGGTTCATGATGCAGCTAGGCCGGTGCAGGCTCCAACGCCATCCATTATGTGGATCATTGATGGACGCCAGGGTAGAACGGATCCCCTGAGGGCTCGAGGTTGTGCTTTCCAGATCACTTCAGAGGAGGCCCGGGTGGTGTCGGACGTCGTTACTGGTATGTTTATATTATTATTTTTTCAGTTATTTATGATATGCTTATATTTATGATTTTGCTTGGAACCTTCAAATTCCTTGTCCGCTCTTGTGCTCTTTGACTCGGGTGCGAGTCGGTCATTTGTATCTCATTCTTTTAGTAGTGGTTTTGATATATATATATATATATATATATATATATATATATATATATATATATATATATATATATATATATATAGTAAGTAAAATATATTGTATTTTAAACATGAAACATTAGTCGAGTGTAACTGATTACCAAAGGCTGAACAAATATGTAGTTTAGGAGTACTATTTAAAGGTTACTTAGGTTATACATAAAAAAAACATAACTAATTATATGTATGTCTAAAAATTTATAGAACTACTGATTAATATTCGTATGAATTTATTTTAGTTTTAATCGATATTCTATTTTTGGAACCACATCCCTTAAGGTGTTCTGCGTAGTATGTTGTGAGAAAAACCTAAAAAACCGGTTATAAGTATTGAATGTGTACAAAAACAATAAAGACTTATTTTGCAACAAAAAATATTAAAAAATAAATGTGCAAAGAATATTAAGGAATAAATGTGTACAAAATAAAAAATATATTACCCTTTTAAGTCATTTTTTCCAATTTATATGAAGTAGCCGGTCATAAAGACTAAATGTGTATAGTTAAACAAGCTGAAGGGATAAATATAAACAAAAAAAATCTCAGAAACTAAATATGTACAAATCAAAAAGTATATTATCCTTTTAAGTCATATCCCTTTTTCTTATCCAAAAATACTCTTTAGATATAGCATGTTGTAGTGTGTAGTAACACCTTAATTTTCATAAGAAGAATTATTACATAATCATAAACTCCCAATATGTTACAAATTAAACATCAAGAGAATTTATTAAAAGTTCGATTTAGTGATGTATATAATATTAAAAAAAATTAGTAAAAACATTTTCTTAATATAGCTATTAAAATCTAATTGCAAATCACATTGATACGTGACTGAAATGTAGACACAAACTATAAAACTAAAAAAGTATTTTCGGAGGAACACCTAATCAAAACCGAATTAAGCGATAAAATCATACAATAATAATCGAATCATTTTTAAAACCGATGGTCTACTACTATTTTTTGTTAGCCCTAACCGATAGGTAGGACTGACAATTCTCGACACGACTCACGACACAACACGAAATAAATGGGTTTAAGTTGAGTTTTTCAACCCGCCAACCCACCAACCCGTTTATTAAACAGGTCATATATGAGTTTCTCAAAAAATAAACGGGTTGACCTGCCAAACCGTTTATATTTTTAATAAAAAAATTATTTTATTTTTAAATGTACTTATGTATCAAGTATTAATATTTAATAAGTATTATATAATATATACCGTTTATTCATAAACCATTTGACTGTTTTGACATTTTGACTCGTGGTGGATGACCTAAGGTCGTAAGTCGTAACATGTAAGGCTAAGTCTGTAACCATTTTGCCCACTTGCCCTAAATAATAATCTCAAAATCAAATCGCGTATGAATATATCTCCCTCTTCCAGACTTCCAATCTCCCGGTCTCCCACAGTCCCACTCTCCCATCTGTTACTATGTGATCAAAATCAGGTATCGAAATGGTGTTGGATAATTGACTTTGTTTTTGGGAGAAAAAATGGGAATTATGGCTATTACTTTAGCACTTGAATTATCTATGTTTGTATTATTGTTTAGTTTGAACATGTTTCTATGAATGTTTTTAATCTTCATTTGAATGATTAAGACTTAAGTGTCTAAAATTCGGATATGTTTGCATCAACCATCAAGAATTTATTCATGTTTAATAGTCAATTTTATTTATTAAATCTGACCCACGAACTCGCCAACCTGTGAACTCATATAAATAAATGGGTTGGCAGGTCATATATGAGTTTATGTTCCAAACCCGCCAATCCGTGATCCGCCAACCCGGCATGTATATTTAAAAGGGTCGTGTTTGGGTTGACATATTTTCACCCTCCAACTCACCAAATCGCGACACGCCAACCCCAACACGACATGATTGTCAGGTCTACCGATAAATAATGGTTCGGTTATGGTTTTATAAGAAAATCAACAAAATTCTTTATTTTTTTTGTATATGTAGACACAACAACAAAAAAATAATTAAATAACTAAAAAATTTGCAAAAAAAAAAAAAGAAAACACCCTTATATACATGATTCCACAAATCTAAAAAAGTGTAGTAAAAAGGTAAAAAAAAAAAGTATGTTGGTAAAAAAAAACAAAAAACTAGATATTTTACAAAAATATTAAAATTTAAAACTACATCTATTTGGTAAATATTTTTAAAACTATACTCATCTTGTAAATATTTTGTTCAAAAACATGATTTTAATCAAAACACCTAATCAAAAGAAAGATTGAATACAATCTTATTAAATAAGAGGCATTTATTTGGTTCAACCATTCTACAAAGAATCATGTTCCAAAAATGCTAAATTCTTCCTAATAAATCAAATTTTTTTGTCACATGTCATGCTTTTATTCATTTTGTCATATATGTGGTTATTTCAAAATTAATTTTTGTTCATATATCATTTTATGTTTTTTCCATTTTATTAAATTCTATATAATATTTAAGTGTAATAATTAAAAAATGTAATAATAAATGGATATCAATTTCATTAATGAACTTACCTTATAATTTCTAAATTTCTAAATTATAATCCCATTAATATCCTTTTTTTATTTATATAAATTATTTGTTTAAATTTAAAAGAGAAAAAAAACACTTCAATATTAATAATTCAATATTTTTCTCATATTTCTTATAAATTCAAAGTTCTCAAATATTTTGATTATTATATTTAACCTTTTTTAAATAAACTCATGTAATACATGAGTCTTACAACTAGTAGTCCAACAAGCTATAAATATGAAAGTTTCAGAAAATTTTCTTTATGCCATATTAAGAGTTGAAATATTAGGCTAAGTCAATCAATCTAAAAACCAAAATGAAATTTCGGATATCCAAATTTCACCACCTCAACAACTTGACTCCAAATTGATCAGGCTATGGTGCAATAATAAGCACTTGATCTATTATCTCGGTATGTAAATCACAAATGGGTCATTTAGGTATTTGTCATTACCCTCCCTTCAATCCAGATTGACTCTAGTAGATCCTTATTTATATTGACTCTAATAGGAACCTTATTTAGTTGAAGTCTTCAAGTCAAGATATTAAGTTTATTAGAACAAGGGTGTTCCATTTAATAGGATTGTCCCCACCATCAAGTTACCATTATCGATAACTCTTTTAGCCAAAACAAAGATCAAACTCTTGTGGAATCAAGCTCCTATAAACATCAATGATTTTGTTCGAATAACACTAAAAAGTGCAAAATAGTGCATTCCAACTAGATCTGTCACCAAACACATCCCGAAGTTTTTAACTTTTGGTTTTTATGTATTTTTACGTATTTAAAAATCAATAGTTACTTTTGTTCACCGTTTCTGTACAATATAAAATTATAGCTTCCAACTTCTAGCTATCAACTAGCTTTTACAAAACATGTTCTTAATATGTTTGCAAGAAAAACAACAGTTAACATTTAAAATGATTATGGAGACTGGAAGTTTAATATTATTTTCTTTTTAAATATTATTGGAAATTAACTATCATAAAATATTATTGTTATATTTTAATGTAATTAAACAATAATTAAAACAATAAGTTATTATTTATAAAATATTAAAACTGTGATCTCCGACTATAAGATCTTACGATCTCACCTAGGTGATCGGTCACAATCATACACAGTAACGGAGCTTGAACATTCGAGTTGGGGGGGGGGGGGGGGGGTGAAAGTAAAATACGTAGAAAAAGTGGAGAACAGCGGGGGCTACAGTCAATTTTTTTAGTTTAAGGTCTAATATGTAAAAATGTTAAAAGTAAAGGGACTAGTTCTGAAAAAAAAAGAAAAAAACAAGGGGGGCCACAGCCCCCTTGTCCTAATGAAGATCCGTCCTGACCAAACGTGAATCGTTTTTGTATAAGATCATAATAGGATCGTAATATCACTAAATCCATTGTAGGATGTTATTATTTATTTTTTTAATTTTCAAAATCTAATATTGTATCTTTGACTAATTAAGTACATTGAATATGAAGCTTAGAAAACGTCTTTTGAATTGTTTATTGTTAAATGAGTATTTTAAATGTAATTTTTTTTTTCATATTTTAAACTATTTATTTTCAAGTGAAATGGTTAATTGGAGAAAAATATGTTTTCTATGTTTGAAAATGTTTCGATAAAATATCACGATCATAAGGATCTTGAATTTTTTAGGATTCAAACCCTCGAGGACAAAATTTTATTATGCTCTAGAACTCATATAATACATTTTACCACAAATCATAAATAGAATAAAAATAATTTAATTTATCTGAAAAAATTATTATATTTAATAATAACAAAAAGATCTGCAAAAATCACGGAACCGTACCATGTGCCTCGACAGTTACAAACAACACCTAGTCAAACATAATGCCCATTTAAAATAATTTTCTCTTTTCTCTTTATAGTGTATTACTTTATTTAATTAGTTAGAAATTATAAAAACTATTATAATTTGTTATTTTATATTCTGATCATCTAGAGAACTTTATGTAAAAGTTATTTTATACAGAAACACATTGTGACCGGATATTATAGGTTTCACCGGTATTTTTGTTGACGCAACATTAAAATGGAAAGTAGTAGTTTGTCATTTTTTGTTAGACATTTTTTTTTGATGAAATACGCTTTTGATAGACATTTATTTTAGATTTCTGTACTTCGTTAATTTTACAAGTATTCCAAACAAATACATAAGTACAAAAATCAAATGATTAAACAAAATGGTCATTGCATTCATCTTCCCTAACCCATCACAAACGCAACAATAGGCAAAATCTAGAGAGAAAAAAAAAAGTAACACCAGCATGTTCAAAATCACCACATATCGCTTATTTGCATCCCACTCTTTCTCCATGTTCTGCATTTAAAGGCAAATGTTTCTCCAACTTCCAATATTGTTTATAGACTAGTGTCGATTTTTTTTTATTCTCATATATTAAATATTCTAGTAACTTACTAGAATATTGAAAAAATAATAATTACAACGAATTTAAAAACCAAACATTCCAAACTTCAGTTATTCAACTAAAAAAAATATATACCAATATACTATCAAAAAATAATTTTTCTTCACCAGCAAGTCGCCAAAAAGTAAGGAGTTACGAAGGCACGAAATAAACCAAAATGATGAAAATAATGACTTCCAGATGTCATTTTTTGCAGCAGGGAGATGACAATCATCAACCCAGAGAAGTCATTCATTTATCGAGGGTACCATAGAAAGCGTCAAACCGCACCGCCTTGCAATAAGCTTCCAAACATCAACTGCTACTTGACATTGAAAAAAACAAGTGTTGAACAATTTCCACCCCACAACAACATATTGGGCATAAGATGGACGAGAGCTCCAATCCTTTCTTAGAAAGATTAAATCATGTTGGCAATTTATATAAAGAAATTCGTCAACTAAATATGTTAATTCGCCTTGGTATCTCCTTACACCATCTGGTGGGAGCACCACTACCCCCTAGTGAAAGATTCTCAATGTGTTTCCTAATGATCTGAAACGAGAAATCATCTGCCGATTCAAAAGACCACCAAATTCAATGAAGCAAATTAGAAATAGCAACATCAAGAAAAAGCGATTCTAGAGAGCTTATTAGCTCTTGCACTCGGCCACATCTAACTAGCATGCACCAAGTCGACCACGATTGCTCGTTCAAACAACGATCACTTACTAAACACTCATAATTAAGCTCAAGCCTAAAAAGTCTATCAAAACGAGACTTTAGAGTTTGTTGGTCAATCCAAGTTTCATGTAACATCCGGTTTTCACGTATAAATTTTGTTGTTAAAATTTTGTGGATATTGGTGGCCACAATGTGGTGGGAAAGATCACTACGACGTAGCACCCACTTTTGGTTCGTAGACATTTTAAGTAGCCACGATGTGTCAGCATTCCACTTGAAATGTGGACTCGAATGTACGTGAAGTTAATGTCTCACAAATCATGGTATAAAACAGATTTACGTGTTAAAAATGTTCGTTTGTTCTTGTATATGAAAGTGACTTCTTGAAAATCGTGTTTCTAGTATGTAAAAATTAGCAATATCCTCGTAAAACTATACCTATTATAGCTTTCTAAAAGTGTCTCGTTTGTTTAGAAATATCTAGAAAATGAATCACTTGTTATGAAAGTATAGATTTTTGTAGAGCCTAAGATAGAAACGTATACACATAATCTAAGAAAATGTTTAGTTTATACATGCATTACAACAATTTATATTTCAAAAGATAGATTGCTATTGTAACATATTTTATATACGAGAGTTCCCTATAAAGTTTATAAATCACATATGATTTGGTTAAATAAAAGCATATAATAATTCTTTATATAGAACCATGATGATACTCGTGTGTTTTACTTGTATTCCCCCCCCCCCCCCTTGAAAGCATATAAAAACATTTATAGAATATTTAAAAGGTTAATTAAGGGGTATGAACTCACTTGAAAGTTTGAAGAAAGCGAGATGGAAACCGGGCAGAATTTCGTCTCGGGAAACGGATTTTTCTCGGGATTCTCGGGAATCTCGGGAGTAAAAACGACCTTCGGGACTTGAGCAAAATGACCGGGGCTTCGGGTTAGAACGGGCACGGAAAACGAGACAAGAACGCAAAAGAAAAGAGAGAAAAGGAGCCCTTTCTTCGGAACCCTCGCATCCCTTTTATAGGGGCTGGAACTGCCTCGGTACGCGAGGCGTACGAGGGTACGCAGGGCGTACGCGTACGTCATTCATGACCGAGTCCTCGACTGCCTCGGACTTCGGATGGGACAAGGCTAGCTTCGCATAGACCTGGACGTGGACGATCCGAGGCCTAGGCCTTGAGTACGCGGGGCGTACGAGGGTACGCAGGGCATACTTCGGCCCTATCTGGTGACTCCCTTCAGATAATACCAAACATTTATAATTAAATTCATATTTAATTTAATTAATAAACTTCTAAAATTCATATCTTCTTCATACGAATTCCGTTTTCGATGGTCTTTATATCCACGCGTAGGTGAGACTATGCTCTACAACTTTCGTTTAGACTCCATCGGCAAATTTCGAAATTATTTTTATTATTTATTTCTAAAGTGTCGTGTTTAAGGAATTTCTCTAAAAATTCATAACTTCTTTATCTGACGTCGGTTTTTGCTAGACTTTTTACCGCTGAATTACCATTGTCGAGACCTTCGATTCTCGTTTAGCTCATTCCGGCCAAAAGTCGCTCGATCTCCGATTCGAGTTTTTAGCTGTCTGTTGCTATGCCAAACTTGGAAAAATCATAACTTCAATATACGAAGTCGGATTTGGGCGTTCTTTTTACGTACGATCATAGTTTAATGACATTAAATGTAGTAGGAATTTAAATAGAAACTTTTTGGACATTTTATTATCAAAGTTAATTTCATTAACTCAAAGGTGGTTACAATACTTGACTTTTTAGGTCATTACAAAGAGTTGAAATATCGGGTTGTCACATCACCCCCCCGTTAGAGGGAATTTCGTCCCGAAATTTAAAGTAGTAAAGATACTAGTGGATCAGAGAAAAAGATGAGGGTACTTTTGTTTCATCTGATCTTCGCGTTCCCATGTGAATTCAGGTCCCTGCTTGGCGTTCCAGCGAACCTTCACGATGGGTATGCGACTTTGTTTTGTTTGTTTGACCTCTCGGTCCATGATTTCTACCGGTTCTTCCACAAAGTTGAGGCTCTCGTTGATATCGATCTCATTGAGTGGAATAACAAGAGTCTCATCGGATAGACACTTTTTCAAGTTCGAGACATGGAAGGTTGGATATATGTTACTAAGTTCATGCGGTAGGTTAAGTTTGTAAGCCACAGGGCCGATTCTAGCAAGAACCTCGAAAGGCCCTATGTATCTTGGATTTAGTTTCCCACGCTTCCCAAAGCGTATTAAACCCTTCCACGGTGAGACCTTCAATAAAACGTGGTCTCCTACCTGGAATTCCAAAGGTTTCCTCATTTGGTCAGCGTAGCTTTTCTATCAGTCTCTGGAGGCTTTCAACCGTTCATGAATTTGAACGATGCTTTCGGGAACTCGTCCTCTAGCTAACTAGGTATCGCCAACTTCAGTCCAGCACAGAGGGGATCTGCACTTTCGACCATAGAGGGCTTCAAACGGAGCAACCTTTATGCTTGTATGATAACTATTGTTGTATGAAAATTCGACAAGGGGTAAATGGATATCCCATGCCTTTCAAAAGTCAATCACACAGGCTCTCAGCATATCTTCCAAAGTTTGTATTGTTCTCTCACTTTGCCCGTCAGTTTGTGGGTGGTAGGCTGTACTCATATCTAGCCTAGTCCCCAGGGAACTTTGTAGTGACTGCCAGAATCTTGAAGTGAATCTACTATCTCTATCGGAGATAATGGATATCGGAACACCGTGCAGTCGCACTACTTCCCTTATGTAAGTTCTTGTAAGCTTTTCCATTTTGTCAGTCTCCTTGCTTGGTAGGAAATGCGTGGATTTGGTCAATCTGTCGACGATGACCCATATGGTATCAAGTCCACCCATCATCTTGGGAAACTTGGTTACGAAGTCCATAGTAATCTGTTCCCATTTCCATTATGGTATCTCCGATTGTTGTAGTAATCCTGACGGTTTTTGATACTCGACTTTAACCTTTGCGCAAGTAAGGCATTTACTTACAAAGGTAGCAATTTTTGCTTTCATGTTAGGCCACCAGTACAGTTTCTTAAGATCTAGATACATTTTATCTGAACCTGGGTGAACGGAATATCTTGTGTTGTGTGCTTCGGTCATGACTACGTCTCTGAAACCACCATGTTTCGGTGTCCAGATTCGGTCCATGAGATAATATGCTCCGCCACCCTTGACTTCTAGATTCTTTTCCATTCCTCACAGGGATTCACCCGCCACATTTTCAGGTTGCAAAGCTTCCATTTGTGCCTCCTTAATTTGTGTGGATAAGTGGGAATGGATAGTCATAGTCAGAGATTTGACCCTCCGACCAGTGTATTCCTTTTGACTGAGGGCGTCAGCCACCACGTTGGCCTTGCCAGGATGATAACGAATTTCATGTTCGTAGTCATTGAGTAACTCAACCCATCGTCATTGTCGCATGTTGATTTCTTTCTGATTAAAAATGTGTTGAAGGCTCTTGTGATCGATGAAAATAGTACTCTTTGTTCCGTATAAGTAGTGTCTCCAGATCTTCAGAGCAAATACCACTGCTCCTAACTCAAGATCGTGGGTCGTATAGTTCACTTCGTGTGTCTTAAGTTGTCGGGAGGCATAAGCAATAACTTTCCCTCTCTGCATAAGAACACAACCAAGTCCTTGGTTTGATGCATCGCAATACACTACGAAATCTTCTATCCTTTCGGGGAGGGATAGTATCGGTGCGGTGCACAAGGCCTGTTTCAGCGTTTGGAACGCCTTCTCTTGTTTCGCTTCCCAGTCAAAGGCCACGCCTTTCTGGGTTAATGTAGTAAGAGTTTTCGCAATGCTAGAGAAGTTCTTTATGAATCTGCGATAGTAGCCGGCGAGACCTAGAAATTGACGAATCTCTGTAGGTATCTTTGGTGCCGACCAGTTCTCAATGGCCTTAATTTTGGAGGGGTCCACGTGTATCCCTTTCTCGCTAACAACGTGACCCAAAAATTCGACTCTTCGAATCCAAAATTCGCATTTAGAGAACTTCGCATAGAGTTTCTCCGATCGCAGTGTTTCTAGGACTTTTCGTAGGTGCTGACTATGCTCTTCCTTACTTCGGGAGTAGATAAGTATATCATCGATAATGACGATGACAAAATGATCCAAGTAAGGATGGCACACCCTATTCATTAGGTCCATAAATACTGATGGTGCGTTGGTTAATCCGAACAGCATCACTACAAATTCGTAGTGTCCATAACCAGTTCGGAAAGCTGTCTTGGGAATATCCCCCTCTAGTACTCGTAATTGGTGATATCCGGATCGTAGATCTATCTTTGAGAAGTAGTTTGCTCCCTGAAGTTGATCAAATAGGTCGTCAATACGGGGTAGAGGATAACGGTTTTTGACGGTAAGTTTGTTCAGTTCTCTATAGTCAATGCACATACGGAACGATCCGTCTTTCTTCTTTACGAACAAGACCAGTGCTCCCCAAGGTGAGAAACTTGGTCTTATGAATCCTTTTTGAAGGAGTTCATTAAGATGACTGGAAAGTTCTTGCATCTCTGCTGGTGCGAGACGATAAGGCGATTTCGCTACTGGGGTAGCCCCTGGAACTAAGTCGATTCTGAACTCGACTTGGCGTTGTGGTGGTAATCCCGGTAGTTCTTCTGGAAAGATATCGGGAAAGTCGCGTACTTCCGGAATGTTCTTGATGTCCTTTAGCTCCTGACTTGTATCGACGATGTGCGGTAGGAATGCTCGACAATCCTTCCGTAAACACTTTTGAGCTTGGATGCACGAAATAATGCGAAGGTTTGTACTTGATTTGTCGCCGTAAATCACTAATGTTTCATTGTTAGGGAGATTAAGACGAACTGCTTTCTCAAAGCACATGATGTCGACGCGAAGAAGACTCAACCAATCCATGCCGACTATGACGTCGAAACTTTTAATTTGGACCGGCATGAGATTAATTGGGAAAGAATGACCGTCTAAGGTTAACGTACAGTCCATGCATATGCAGTTAGTGTTTTCGGTTTTTCCATTGGCCATCTCTACAGTGAATGATTTTTCTAACTTGCTAGGTTTAGGTTTAAGTAAGTGAATAAAGTTTTGACTCATGAAGCTTCTCTCCGCTCCACTATCGAATAATATGCATGCATATGAACTATCTAGAAGGAACGTACCAGCAAATACAGTCGGATTAGCTACAACTTCATCCTGGCCTATCGCCAAAACTCGTCCCACCCCGCCGGTATTTGCTGCCTTAGGGCAGTTCCTCCTGTAGTGGCCCACCTCGCCACAACCGTAGCAAGTCTGGCCTACACCCGTGTTGGGAACTTGAGTGATCGGCTTTGCGGGCTCCTTGCAGAAACGGACAGTGTGCCCCTTTCTGTTGCAGTTGGCGCACTGCATTTCCCGACAAGGTCCATGATGGTGGTAAGTGCATTTGGCGCACTTTGGAAGGTTACCTACATAAGGCTTGGTTGGGTAGGTATTTGTAGGGACTGTAGTAGGTACAGTGGCAACATTCACTGAAACCAGTTGTTTCTTCGCGGATTCTTGGGAAGACCCACCCTTCCCTTTATTCCATACCCTCTTCTTGTTATTGTTGTTGTTGTTGTTGTTTCCCTTTTGTGGTTCTGGTGTAGCAACCGTTGAGTTCTGATGGCCTCCATAATCAACAAGAGATTGTGCCAGTTCCTTGGCACTTTCAAAAGTGTCAGGTTTTGAAGCTAACACGCTTGACCTAATTTGGGGCGACAGTCCCCAAATGTATCTCTCTATTTTCTTGCTCTCAGGAGTAGTCATATCTGGGCAAAGGATTGCCAGATCGCAGAACCTGTTGGTATAAGTTGCGATGTCGGTACCAACCATTCCAAGAGTCCTGAGTTCGTGCTCGAGTTTTTGAATCTCTCCTCGTGGATAGTATTCTCTCATCAGCATGACTTTTAAGCTCTCCCAGCTTATGGAGTTTGCCACTATCAGGGTAAGTACCTTAACATGGCCATTCCACCAAGTTAAAGCTCTATCAATAAGGGTGAAAGTTGCAAACTTGACTTTGCTGTGCTCGGGACAGGAACAGATTTCAAAGACTGATTCCGTCCTTTCAATCCACTGCCTCAGGGCTATCACACCACCAGTTCCATAAAACATTCGGGGTTTGGCATTAGTAAAGTCCTTATAGGTGCATTCTCGGGGTTGTCCATGACTCTCGCCATGGTTGGATAGGTGTGTGCCAGTTCCCGAGCCAGTAGTACTCGAGTTATTGATCTGTGACATGGCAGCTGCTACCGCTGCAGTGACTGCTGCTTGGAACATGACAGCATCAAATTGAGGAGGTGGAGGTGGTGGTGGTATAGGTGCCTCCCCACCGTTGTTTCGCCTTGGGTTCCTACGCGGAGGCATCCTTCAACTAAAGGTTGAAAAGATAACGATAAGAATTACTTAGTATAGAAACTGAATGTGTCTTATGAACCAAATTGCTATTATTCGACAACAGATAATAGTATGAGTCTTAAAATAGAAGAATGAAAGTTATTTGTAAGACTGAAAATATGAATCAAGCATTTGGTTTCTCGATGACTTTTCAAGGATTAAATGAAATACTCAATGTAGTAATAATAGTGCCACTTATATTAATATAATAGTTGATACAACGATCACGAAAATTTGACCCCTATAAGGGTCTCCGGTTACAAAGTTTGAGAAATTTAAAGACTTTTAGCCGAGGTCCTAACTTATAACAAAATTTGAGATTTTTGCAAGCACTACTTGCGACGTAGGTTGCGCTTGGAGCTTGACTCTGCATCCGATTGCTTTGAATCCATTAGACGCCTATCAAAAGCGGCTTGTTGTTCCCTCAATTCGGCGAGGGCTGCAATCATTTGCGCTTGGAATGCCTCGGTCTGGAGTTGAGCATTGTCTTGCATTCTGTCCAGCCTACGGATGTCGGAAGTATGAACCTGTACTTCCACGTTGACATCCCGAAGCCGGCTAGCTTGAACTCCGGATTGATAGGACTGATTGGCTAGCTTGCCCACCGTTACTGGGAGTGCCCAATCAGCCGAACCTCCACCGCAGACATCGTAGAAGTCCTGGCACATGCCGTAGGGAGGGCGTAGGTTTTGTTGTTGGCTCCAATGGTGGAGGTGACTTCCCCAGACGAGAGTCGGTCCTTGAAAGTTCCTTACGAAGACGGGAGGTTGTACGGGTGGTGGGTTGATCACTTCCGGCTCTGAGTCGGTACCGGAGTCATCATCCACTTCTATGGGTTCCTCGTCCTCTTCGGGATCATCTTCGACCCATCCTCCGTTGCCTTGGTTGGGAAAGTAGGGGTCGCCGGGGTGGTGAAATCCAGCCATTTGACTGTACGAGAAATAGGGTTATAAGAATTTGAATAAGGTTGAAACATGCAAGATTAAACATGTAAGTTAAACTAGTTTATGTAGCAAATACTCCTATAGTATTTAAATTCTTGTGTTTGATTCTTGTGATGTTTTGGTAAGTTTGACTTGTTGCTTACTATGAGCATTCCTCGATATACGTTGGTCTAATCTCGGGCAAATATAGTTGATCACTCTATATTTTTCCCAAATCTGATTACATATATCGAGTCTTAATCGTAGTGTCAACTTGTCTAAATACTTGTTGTATAGTTAGATATCATGAAAATAATTTGTTGTATGCATGTATTTGTACTTAATTGAACCAACAATTTAAGTTAAACGTAACGCTGCTTAAGCGTAAAAAACAAAAGAAAAATGTTTTGTCAGAGAGTATTAGTCCCTTAAGCATTTATAGTTTGTATATCTTATGTGGTTCGATATACTTAGTTCACTATAAACATTGCTCTGATACCAATCTGTCACACCCCCAAACCTGAACGGTGGAAACATTCGGGGGCGGATGACTTCATGTGGTAACGTAACAAATGAATACATAATAAAGAAAGCAATACAGCCATCATATATATAATTGAAAGTTTACATTTGTCAAAAGTTACATGTTCAAAACCAATTACAATATGATGTCAAAATATGAGATTATACCGGCGCCGCAACATCCCTTCTTCAAAAGCATATTGATACCTGAAATTACTGAATCCCTGGGACATACAAGTAATTTTGAAAGAGTAGATCAACATTTAAGCTGGTGAGTTTCATAAGTATTAAATGGCAAAGGTTTGTATGAAATGAAATGTTTTGTCCTTGTTTGTTTGTTTCTAGAAAATCCTATATTTTCTACTAGTATAAAAGTAGCCTTCTCTCAAGACCAATGTTTGTTTCTAAAATTTTTGTAAGTGTAAAATAACCAATATGTTTGAAAACCTCGTAAATCAAAGTATTTTTAATACCCCATGTGAGTTTTATAACCATACTATTGACTCGGAATTCCTATACACAACGTTCTTCAGGCATTGGAATGTTATGACGTTTGTCACCCCAAATGGTGGACTGTAGCTAACAGTCAAGGCGCGGGTTGTCAAGCCCATATAGATCTATACACAAACACCATGCTCCCCCTCCAAGGGATTCTGGTATATAATACAGGACTTGAAATGTGTACTCGAATGTACGTGAAGTTAATGTCTCACAAATCATGGTATAAAAACAGATTTATGTGTTAAAATGTTCGTTTGTTCTTGTATATGAAAGTGACTTCTTGAAAATCGTGTTTCTAGTATGTAAAAGTTAGCAATATCCTCATAAAACTATACCTATTATAGCTTTCTAAAAGTGTGTCTTGTTTGTTTAGAAATATCTAGAAAAGGAATCACTTGTTATGAAAGTATAGATTTTTGTAGAGCCTAAGATAGACACATATACACATAATCTAAGAAAATGTTTAGTTTATACATGCATTACAACAATTTATATTTCAAAAGATAGACTGCTATTGTAACATATTTTATATACGAGAGTTCCCTATAAAGTTTATAAATCACATATGATTTGGTTAAATAAAAGTATATAATAATTCTTTATATAACACACGATGATACTCGTGTGTTTTACTTGTATTCCCCCCCCCCCCCCTTGAAAGCATATAAAAACATTTATAGAATATTTAAAAGGTTAATTAAGGGGTATGAACTCACTTGAAAGTTTGAAGAAAGCGAGATGGAAACCGGGCATAATTTCGTCTCGGGAAACGGATTTTTCTCGGGATTCTCGGGAATCTCGGGAATCTCGGGAGTAAAAACGACCTTCGGGACTTGAGCAAAATGACCGGGGCTTCGGGTTAGAACGGGCATGGAAAACGAGACAAGAACGCAAAAGAAAAGAGAGAAAAGGAGCCCTTTCTTCGGAACCCTCGCATCCCTTTTATAGGGGCTGGAACTGCCTCGGTACGCGGGGCGTACGCGTACGTCATGCATGATCGAGTCCTCGACTGCCTCGGACTTCGGATGGGACAAGGCTAGCTTCGCATAGAACGGGACGTGGACGATCCGAGGCCTAGGCCATGAGTACGCGGGGCGTACGAGGGTACGCAGGGCGTACTTCGGCCCTATCTGGTGACTCCCTTCGGATAATACCAAACATTTATAATTAAATTCATATTTAATTTAATTAATAAACTTCTAAAATTCATATCTTCTTCATACGAATTCCGTTTTCGATGGTCTTTATATCCACGCGTAGGTGCGACTATGCTCTACAATTTTCGTTTAGACTCCGTCGGCAAATTTCGAAATTATTTTTATTATTTATTTCTAAAGTGTCGTGTTTAAGGAATTTCTCTAAAAATTCATAACTTCTTTATCTGACGTCGGTTTTTGCCAGGCTTTTTACCGCCGAATTACCATTGTCGAGACCTTCGATTCTCGTTTAGGTCATTCCGGCCAAAAGTCGCTCGATCTCCGATTCGAGTTTTTAGCTGTCTGTTGCTATGCCGAACTTGGAAAAATCATAACTTCAATATACGAAGTCAGATTTGGGCGCTCTTTTTACGTACGATCACGGTTTAATGACATTAAACATAGTAGGAATTTAAATAGAAACTTTTTGGACATTTTATTATCAAAGTTAATTTCATTAACTCAAAGGTGGTTACAATACTTGACTTTTTAGGTCATTACAAAGAGTTGAAATATCGGGTTGTCACAAATCCCTCTTGTTACTTGTGTGTTTGGTTTTAGCTTAGATCCATAATCTTCAACATATTTTTGATCATTTGGAGGTATAAAGTTGATATGTTACTCATTACTTCGTTAGATTTATTGTTATGTCATTTTATGAGCTTTTGGTCCTCTAGTGAAGTTTAAATGATTTGTTACCTTAAAGTTTGCAACTTTATGGGTTTTGGGAGTCCCAAACGCCTTATATGTTCCAGATCTGAACTCTTGTAAAGTTTTAGTGTCATACATAGAGTTTAGACTCCATTTCTTACCTTTTTGTCCTAGTTTGAGTGAAGTACATGCATGGGTCATGCATGTCCATAAAGTTTGGATTTTTATGGACCTTCAGGGTCTCTATAAGCTTTCTGGATAGTTTGAGCAAAAGGATTATCAGATTAAGAGCTTAATCAACTAAGTTGCCTTTGGCCAGAAACCACGATGTGGCAAGATGCTCACCACGACATTAATGAGGGAGGATATCACGACTGTTTTGTTGGGGTGTTGCCAAGGCGCGGTGACATGTTTGGCACGACGTGGTGGCAAAGTTGGTCGTTGTGACAACCCGAAATTTCTATTCTGTACAAACATATCAAGTCAATAGAAGTCGGAACAGTTGCTGTTAATTTTCAGACTTTTTAGAATAAGTTTGAGTATTTCAAGATTTACACTTTAAGAGATATCAGGATAGAGGATGCACTAGGGTTTATTGTGCAACACTGTTATTCAAAAACTCCAAAAATTAGAGTTTACTGCCTGAATAAAATATTTACAGCCAAAAACCCTAAATTTGGGAGTATATATATATATATATATATATGACAATTAGTCATTATTTACACTTTTTCCAAATCTCAAGATCCAAATCCATTTGTCTCTCAAGTATCATCCAAAAGTTTTTCAAGATCTTCAAACTTGTAAGTGTTCTAGCCTTCTTAAGTGATTATATGCCTTAATCTAGTGTTTTAACACACTTCTAACCGTGAAATCATTCCAAAAGGTTGATTCTTCAATTTACACCAAGAACACACACTAGTGTTCTTGGACTTTTAGCTCATGTCAAGCTTCAATATAGTAAGTACTTCTATCCTAGAGTCTTATAAAGCTTGTTACATTCCCTTACATCAAGAAATAGTCCCAAGAACACCAAGAACAAGGTGTTTACGATTCAAGAAGTTCTTGAACCGTAAACCCCAAATAAAGGTGCCAAAGTGTGCCTTAGTCCTTCACAAGCCTTAAAAACATGTCTAAATCCTTTCCTTGATGAGCTAAGGACTTTAAAAACCCCAAAAGACCATAAAACATATGAGTTTATGGTAGTAAACTCAAAGGAAAATGGTTTAGGAACCGTAAACTCCAATTAGGAGTGAAATGGTGCCCTAATTCCTTCCATAGGCACATACTTCAAGTAGAAAAGCTTCTAGGGACTTTTAAGGCTTCAAACCATCAAATGGTCAAAAGAGGGGGATCTTACGGCTGTAAACTCAATAGTTTACGACCGTAAACTCATTTGTTGATGACCATAAAACCGTAAACTCCATGATGGAGTTTTCCTTGAACCCTAAACCCAATAGCTTTATCCTACAACACTTAGATGCAATCATTGGGACTTATAACACTTATATAAGGTGTTTAGCATGTCCTAGGGTGTTTTAACTTTGTTTATTAGTTGTTTAGAGACTAATTGGATATATATATATATATATATATATATATATATATATATATATATATGTGATATTATATGACAACTAGGATCATTGGGTGTGTTCAAGACTTCACTTGACACCTAGCAATCCTATTTCTTCAGTTCATCCATACAACTCATTACAGGTGAGTTCATACCCCCTTAATCAATGGTTTAAATGTTTTTAAATGCTTTTAGGGGGGGGGGGGGATACAAGTTGAATACTTATAGTTATTATATCAATCACATGTGATTAATAACTACCAAACCAGTAGTTTTCTTACTGTTCAAACCGTTTACTAAACTGTTTTACTTCAAATTGTTTTACAAACTCTTATACTTGTCAAATACTTTTACTTAAACTCTTTTATACTTATTGTCAAATTCATGCCTATGTATGTATATTTATATAAGTAATGTTTAAAGGGCTTAGGAAGGCTAGCTCGCTTTATTTCCTTTTCCTCGTTGGGATGTGGCTGTAGGGCATCGGTTATCCGTCCGAAGGTTGTCTATCTATTAGTTATATATTATGTAGACATATATAGACATAAAAGTCCTTTCAACTAGTTCCATACCTTTGGGTAGCATGGGTTTACAAACATGATCATACATTACTAGTAAGCTACCATAGGGGTAGTGTAGGAAGATACTAAAACTATTACTAGAACAATGAAACATGCTGTAACGCCCGTAGACCCGCGCTAGTCAATTTAGAGACGATAGACGTCAAAAATGAATTTTTGATGGAAGATTATTTTGAAGGAATAATCTTAACTAAGTTATAGTATATGTTACAAGGATTCCGTACATATAAAGAATGCCGAAATCCGAGTTATAACGAAGAAGTTATGACCTGTCGAAGTTTCGCGACAGAACCGACACAACGCTGAATGACGTAAAAAGTGAATTTACGTTAGAGTGATATTTAGTGGTAGGTTTAGTATAGTGTTGCGTCTATTGGGCTCGTTAGCTAGTCCAATGTTTATCTCCGGTATGGGCCTGTCCATCCGTGAGTTTTGTAGGGTTTAGTATAAATAGATGCTTGCATGCATCCTAGAACGAGAGGATTAGAAACGATTAGAGAAGTATTGTTCAACATATTCATCGTTCTTATTTTGTAACCCTAGAATCCTCTACAGTGGAAGTTCTTAGTCAAGCTCTGCTAAGGATCGAGTAATCTAATCATTCGACACATTCTGATTCATACTTGTGTTTCGTTTTTACTATCTTTACGTTCATTACTTACCTGTTACAAAGATCTAATCGATCAAAGAGTTATTTTATAACTCATCAATTGGTATCAGAGCAGGAGGCTATGTAATTCATACACATCTTTTCTGTGAAAGAGTTTGCGATTAGGGTTATTCCGCATTAACTAATATTTATTGAGCTGTCATTCCATAATTGACGTAACTCAGCATTTATTTGTTTTGCCCTAATATTACATATTACAAGTCTGATCATTCAAACAGGTTAAACGATCAAGCATGGACGAGTCACAATCTAATCCCATCAACATCTCAAACAACATTTGATCAACGACGAAGATTCCTATTCTTTACACCCAGGATTACGAAGTCTGGGCGCATCATTTTGAAGATTATGTCATCGGATCTAAAGACAATGGATACCTTATTTGGGAAGCAATCGTATATGGACCATTTGCTCACTCAGGAACATCAAAAATCATTAAAACTCAGAAAGAGTATAATGATCTGTTAAAGGACGTAAAGGATGTTGCTCAAGACGAAAAGGAAAAGTTTCAGTGCAACATTAAAGCCTTGAGACTGATTCGATTCGCTCTTCAATCAGATACATACAGGCTGGTGAGTTCATGTAACACCGCTAAAGAAATCTGGGATAGGCTGCAAGAGCTATATTCCATAGATGAAGATTTGGAGCATTCGATTCAGACCTTGCTTTTGTCTGAGTTTGGTGAATTTAAACAGAATTCTGATGAAACTGTTACTCAGACGTTTGATTGCTTCAATCATCTTCTTAGCAAGATGATCAAACACGATATAGAAAGGAAGCTGATTGAACAAAAAGTAACCTTTTTGAATGGCCTTAGATCCGAGTGGAGAGCGGTTGTGTCCACTATTAAAGCTCATGAGCAATTTAAATCTTATTCATTGGCAAAGCTGGTGGGGATTCTGAAATCCCAAGAAAAGATTGTCTTGCAAGAGAAAAATGTGGTCTCAAGTTTGGGGTCCTTGGCACTCCTGTCTAAAAGCAAAAGTGTGGTAGAAGATGAAGATCTCAACTTAGAAGACTATGATCTTACTTCTGAAGACTATGCAATGATGGTGCCGAATCCAAAGAGGTTTATTAAGAAAAGGTTCCCTACTAATAAGAACCGAAATTGGCAGGGAAGCTACAGTTCTGAAAAGGTTAAGGAGGAACCGAAGACAGAAGAACCAAAGAAAGAGGTGAAAGTTAAAGGAGATTTTGGTGTGAACTGCTACTACTGTGGAGGAAAGAACCACTATGCCAAAGGCTGTGTCCTAAAGAAAATGATAGAGAAGGATGAGGAAAAAGA
Organism: Lactuca serriola; assembly: GCF_051521515.1. Taxonomy (NCBI): domain Eukaryota; kingdom Viridiplantae; phylum Streptophyta; class Magnoliopsida; order Asterales; family Asteraceae; genus Lactuca; species Lactuca serriola. Next base: position 193,699,865 of record NC_136412.1, on the reverse strand, counting down.
TGAAGAGGCTGTGTTGATGAAAAAAGCTGGAAGAGATCAAGAGAAAGAAAGCTGCTACTAACCCTTCGATGAATGCTTTAATTGTGCAGGGTTCGGCAGTGGATGATGAGTTCGGTGGCGTGCAGGTCTGGTCAACCGACTCAGAGGATGATGAAGTTAGGAAGCCATCTCATGGAGAGGCGTATGTTGCTAGAGGTGATGAAAGCAGTGGGAAGTATTTGATGGTGACAGATGTATCTCAAATGAGGGGATACAATACAGACGGTGGGAAAGAGGACACCAAGGAGCGAGAGGACTTATGCTTCACAGCAAAACCTCTCAGTGTGCAGATCAATGAGCTTGATGAATTGATCAAGAAGGTACAATCCGTTTTTGTTTCATTCAAAGTCCCACAAAATTCATATGAAAAAGAATTAAAAAGCTTAAATTCAAGAATCTCAAATCTAGATAGCAGTTTAACTCAAACACGGGTCACCAATTCTAACCTAACTGACCAAATAAGCAAGGTGTCATCCAAGAGTGAGGAACGGAGGATGTGGATAGAGCTGAAGGAGTCGGAGCTGATTAAATCTAAGGACGAAAACATTTATTTACAAAGAGACAATTTAAAACTTCTGAAACAGAGAAAGGTTTTTTGTTTAATTGCTAAACGTCTTTATGCTAACATCACTCAACTTCATCTGAACTGTGAAATAGGGCAGAAAATTCATCGCATGATTTTGCCCTTCCTTGAGTTTAAGGAGGATGAAATCGATGTTGAAGCATATAATTGCGAAAGTGTAGTTTCGTCTGATGATGTGAATCCGACTTATATGTATGGTCTGGACAAAATCGAATCTTTTATAAAGTCCAAGGACCATAAGGACATGCTGAAAAACCTTTTGGATGAAAACGATAAACTGAAACTAAGGACCAAAACCATACAAAAATTTGACTCATTGAATGCCAACTTGAGCTCAGAAAATAAAATTGGTGTTGAAAACGCGTCTGAGCTTAATGAGGATGATGATATGAGCGTAATTTCTGTAGAGGATGAAGTTGATTGTTCTGAGTTTGTCAAGAGCGAACCCGAAAACCACAAAAATCTTATTTCTGAAAATTCTGTGGAGTTTGCTCGTTTGTCCCAAAATAAGTCCCCGATTCTTGAAGAAAAGGCCATTGTGTACCAAAAGGTGTGAACAACACCAAATCAGGTGTATAAGGTCTTAGGAGTAACCGAACATCAGACAGCCGAACTCACCGCCATAGTAAACGAAGATAATGCAGATGGTTGTGAGGAGTTTTTATGGTCTGCTCCTATAGATAATGCTGAAGAAACCGTTGGTCTGTCAGAGCGAACGTCCTGGAAAACCAAAGGCAGATATGTGCCAGAGCCACTAAACAAGCCTGGCAACTTTGATGTGCCAAGTACTAGTGGTACAAAAGAAGTTCCTGTAGAAGAAGTCACTCTTACAAGCGAAACATCATCTGTTAAAAGTGAACTGGCTGACAGGAAGCAAAAGCAAAAAGCCAACATCCACCAACAGCCAAAGCAAGTGAAGGATCAAAAGCAGCAAAGGAATCTGAGATACAAAAAGAATCTCTCAGAGTGAAAACAGTTTTGGCGATCTCAAAACGCCCATTTCTCTTATCATGACAAAAATTCAAAGTTAGAGAAAAGTACTGTCAGGCCGCAAGAAAGTAATAACAACCGAAAGGACAGGTTCGGTTCTGAAAGGAATAACAACCGAAGGGAAAGGTTCGGTTCAGAGAACACCAGCTACCGAAAGCATAGGTTCGGTTCCGAGAGCAAAAGCTGTCGAGGTTCAAGGTTCGGTCCCACTAATGACCAAAACCTAAAGGGTCACTTAGAACCTCAAGTCAAGAAAACTTCTCAGTCTAAATTCTCTCGTTCTAATTCTTCTCAACCCCATTCTAAATCCAATTCTGTTCAAACTCAAAATCCAAAATCTTCAACAGATTTGAAAGGAAAATCGAAGGTTTTCCTCAGTCAAGAATGATCAAAAGCATTCTAAGGCCCAAACGCCTGAACCTGAATCCAAACCGACTGTAACAAATCCTAACAAAATTAAAGTTTTCACTATTAAGAAGAAAGATGAAACAACTTTAATAAAAAGAACATATCTTGTTGACATTTCTCTTACTATTCCTGTTCCTGTGAAAGGCTCACGTGGACCCAAGAAACTTTGGGTTCCTAAATCTGCTTGATTTTTGCAGGTTATCAGTGACGAGCAGTTCGACGAAGAATGGTATATTGACAGTGGCTGCTCACGTCACATGACAGGAAGGAAGGAAGAGCTGAGGGAATATCGATCTCTTCCAAACGGCGGGAATGTCAAATTCGGGAACAACTCATATGGCACGATAAAAGGTTATGGGATGATAACAAATGGAGACTTCATGATTAGAAAGGTTGCATATGTTGAAGGGCTACAACACAACCTCATCAGTGTATCTCAGCTTGTTGGAGGTACCGGTCTTAAAGTTTCATTTGACGATGAGGGTTCGGAAATAATAGAGAAGAAAACAAAACGAGTGATTCTCAAATCAGAGCGCAAAGGCGAAATGTTTCCTCTCAATCTCAAATCTATCAAAGGAAATCCAACTATTTATCTGTTATCCAAAGTACATTCTGACGAAAGCTGGTTGTGGCACCGAAGGCTCTCCCATCTCAACTTCAAGGATATCAACAAACTTGTCACCGGAGGTCATGTTCGGGGTCTTCCATTGCTCAAGTTTGATTGAGAACATTTATGTGCTGCGTGTGAATTGGGGAAACAGAGTCGTCAAAGTCACCCAACCATTATAAACACTAAAGTCGTTGAACCACTTGAGTTAATTCACATTGATTTGTGTGGTCCATCATCTATCAAAAGCATTGGCGGTAGCAAGTATATTCTTGTTATTGTTGATGACTTTTCACGTTTAACATGGGTGTTCTTTCTGAAGCACAAATCTGAGGCAACTCTCAAGCTAAAGATGTTTATCAAGCCGATTGAAGTGCAACTGAGGAAAGTCGTTCACAACATCAGAAGCGACAATGGGCTGGAGTTCAAAAATAAAGAATTAGAAGACTTTTTGGCAGAAAAAGGAACCAGTCACAACTTCTCAGCCCCCTACACCCCTCAACAAAACGGAATTGTCGAAAGACGAAACCGATCTTTGTGTGAGGCAGCTCGAACCATGTTAGGTTTCACTTCTCTACCTCTATATTTCTGGGCTGATGCTATTGCTGCAGCATGTTTTACGCAGAACAGGTCCTATCTCAATAAGGGTTTCACTCTTACTCCTTATGAGATCATCAACAACAGGAAGCCGAACGTTAAATTCTTCCATGTATTCGGCTCACGATGCTTTATCTTCAACTCTAAAGAACATCGTAACAAGTTCGACGTTAAAGCCGATGAAGGGATTTTTCTGGCATACTCTCTTACTTCAAAAGCATACAGGGTTTTAAACAAGCGTTCGAGGAAGATTGAAGAAACGTATTATGTGACTTTCGATGACAGCTACGTCAAGAAGCTGAAGGCCACTGAAGAAACAGTTGGAGAAATTTTCTCTCAAACAGGCCAAGTCACGGCCTCGATTGCAAATTTATTTGAGCAGTTTGTGGAGTTATTCGATGAACCGGAGAAGGATACTCTCTCAGAAGCCAATGCAGCAGACAACAAAGTTGACCATCTGAAGTAAATCGTCGAAGACGCTGCCAAACGAATGGATGAAGGAGTATCAGTTCCAAATGAACCTCCTCAGCACGGTGCTTCAGTTGAGGGGGGAGAGTCCATCTTCTCAAAACAGCCGAGTTCACAAGTTGAGGGGGAGAACTCTTCTCCAGCTGCACTCGAAAGCTCTACTGCACCCGAAGGTACTGTAGCTCCCGAAAGCTCAATTGCACCCGAAAGTCCTGTAGCACCGGAAAGTAAAGATACACCTGAAAGCTCATTAGTCGAGGGGGAGAATGCCGATATGTTTTATGACGATGATAGTCAATCTGAATTAGAAGAAATGGTAAATGCTGAATTGGATCCATCCTTTGATCCAAATTACCCTCCTCTTGTCAAATGGACCAGAGATCATCCTGTTTCACAGGTTGTGGGTAATGTCTCTGAAAAGGTCTTGACCCGATCTCAACTGAAGGCAAAGCAAAAATCTCTGTTCTCAAAAGTAGAGTTCTGCATGTTTAACTCTTTCGTCTCAAAAGTTGAACCAAAGACAGTAAACACTGCTCTTGATCACTCTGATTGGGTTCAAGCTATGCAAGACGAACTTAATGAGTTCGAAAGAAATAAGGTTTGGCGCCTCATTCCAACTCCTAAAGATGTCTTGGTTGTTGGTCTCAAATGGGTCTTCAGAAATAAAATGGACAAGGAAGGCAATGTGATAAGAAACAAAGCTCATCTAGTGGTGAAAGGATACTGCCAGGAGGAAGGAATCGATTATGAGGAAACTTTTGCTCCTGTAGCTAGGCTGGAATCTGTTTGAATATTCCTTGCCTATGCTGCACACAAGAACTTTGAGGTCTACCAAATGGACGTAAAGTGCGCATTCCTAAATGGAGAACTTGAAGAAACGGTGTATGTGGAGCAACCTCCGGGATTCATCAATGAAAAGTACCCCAATCACTGCTATATTCTGGACAAAGCGGTTTATGGGCTGAAACAAGCACCTAGGGTCTGGTATGAAACGCTAACCAAGTTTTTAAAGATGTCCAAATTCAAACAAGGTTCGGTTGACCCAACCTTCTTTCGTAAGAAGGAAGGTAACCACCTTATGATTGTTCAAATCTATGTCGATGATATCATCTTTGACTCAACGAATCCTAGCTTAATAGCTGAATTCAGAAAGCTGATGGAGACTAAATTTGAAATGAGCTCAATGGGTTCGATTAATTTTTTCCTTGGTTTAAATATTAGACAGGAACCCGAAGGCATCTTTATTAACCAGGAAGCATATACCAAGACTCTCCTTGCTAAATTCGGAATGATGGGAGACTCAAAGGTTAAAGTTCCAATGGCATTCGGCACCAAGCTCACTCCATCCTTGGATAAGCCAGCAGTCGATATTACGCTATATCGCCAGATGATCGGTTCTTTAATGTACCTTACTGCTAGCAGGCCTGATATAATGTTTTCTGTTTGTTACTGTGCTAGATTTCAGGCGAATCCTCGTGAACCTCATATGCTTGCAGTGAAGAACATACTCCGGTATCTAAAATGAACTACCTCTCTCGGCCTATGGTATCCATCAAACTCAGGTTTCTTCGTTCAAGCCTACTCAGATGCAGACCTTGGAGGTTGTGGACTAGATAGGAAGAGCACCACTGGAGGCTGCCAATTCCTTGACAGGAAGTTGGTTAGCTGGCAATCAAAGAAACAGACTTGTGTATCTCTGTCTACAGCTGAAGCAGAATACATCGCAGCTGCCTCCTGTACATCTCAAGTGATTTGGATCCAAAGCCAGCTCCGGGACTATGGACTCAATATGAAAAAGATCCCACTATATTGCGACTCCGAGAGTGCAATTAGGATCTGTCATAACCTAGTGCAACACTCCAAGACCAAGCACATAGCACTGAGCTATCACTTTATTAAGGATCATGTGGAAGATGGGAACGTCGAAATTCATTTTGTTCGAACCACTGATCAACTGGCTGACATCTTCACCAAAGCTCTTCCTGAAGCTTCTTTCAACAAAATTCTACAAGGGCTAGGAATGATGGAATCGGAGTCAGTACCAAAAATTACCTCTCAAGATTAAAAGTAAGAAGCGAAATAGACCGAACGTTTGGATTCGGGTCTCATGTATGCCGAAATGAACCGAACGCTCGGGTTCGGTTCTTGTTCTGGTGTACCAAAATGAACCGAACGCTCGGGTTCGGTTGTATCATCTGATCTTCGCTTATCACTCAAAGGTAGTTTCTTTGGTTGTAAATCTTTTGTATTATTTTTCCAAATTCATTTATCTTATTGTCAAAGTTCTTTTCTTTTTCAAACTTATTTTTTTGGCAACCGAAATAGACCGAACATTCGGGTTCGGTTCCAAAAATTTTCTCACCCGAAATAGACCGAACGCTCGGGTTCGGTTCCAAAATTTCTCAACTAAAATAAACCGAACGCTCGAGTTCGGTTCCAACATTTTTTTATGTCTTATTTTCCTTTCTATCAAAATTCCAAAAATATTTTTTTATTTTTTTAAATTCAAAAACTCCAAAAATAATTTTTTTTATTATTATTTATTTTTCTCTTTCTTTATTTTATTTTAATTTTAGCTCTTATCTTTTTGTATGTCTCTTTGTGGGTAAATCATTTCACTAGCTAAGTGTCCCTAGAAGCATGCTGATGTATGTGTCCAAATCCTCACCTGATTCTGAATAAAAGCCTTACAGACTTGGTACAAACAAACCTTGTCTTTCCAATTAGGCTCTCATATTTAATCTAATCATGAGCTACCTAACTCTCTTCTCACATGAGATAAGAGTTTTCTGCTTAGTCCTTATTTTTCACAGCAGAGGTACTTTGGTCTCTTTACACCATCTACATTACTTTTTCTCCATCTCATTCGCTTCACAAACGTAACCCTTGAGACTCTCAGACATTACCACAGAGGTTTATAGTTGCACAATTTCTGTGTTCATGATCTTAGCTTCGTGTCACTACGTGCTAAGTGAAACCCACAATTCAATACCTACTATGCATCGACGGTGAACAATTAACTTGCTCTAGCTTTCACTAATGAATTGACGGACTTATCCATGGGGGTACAACATGAAATCTCTATTTTTCTTTTGAATGATTCCTATGAAATTGTTAAATCCAATAACATTTCTTCCCTTGGGATCCAGTTTTAATTTTTTTTTGAGATTTCGCATACATTAGTTTACCTTGCCACTTAAATTATCTCCAACCTACTTGTTCAACAGACTACATTGGTCTCACAAGTACTTCGTTCGATTTCTATCTTATATCAAGATCAGGAATTATGAATCGAAGCGAAAGCCACCCTCATAAGCCTAATTAAAAGAAGTCTTTCAACACTTCTTAATAAGTGTCTGATCGTTATTCAACGGGAAACCACACAAACACTTTAAGGTCTCTCTTGACTTTGAAGGAAGAGATTCGTGCCCGGGATCAATTGTTTCGTGTCTTTATTGACATCACCTAATCCCTCAAAAGTGTTGCTTTATTTCTTTTTCTTTTACACACTCAGCATGAAAATCTTTTTGATTTTCCAAAATTCTGGTTTCATTAATTTCAAGACATTTTAATCGGATTGGTTGTTATAAAAAGGTTGTGGTTGATATTGATCCACGTGGGTGATTTTATTTTAAAGATGCCGTTAAACTCTAAAAGGATAAGATGACAAAATAATGACTCAGACGGGAGTCCAATCGATTTGATTTCAAACGGCGCAAGAAGGCAAAGCGTGCGAATTGGAACCGTTTCATCTCCAAACGGCGCCTGATGGGAAGGCGTGTAATTAGGGACTGAAACTCTCTCTCCTGCGTAATCATCGGCAACACCAACTGTCACGCGTCAATCGCCTCCGAAAAACTCTTCGTTTTTCAATCGAAGATTTAGGAAAGATTCTTCTCTCTCCTTTACCCATAGTATAAAAGGCAATGTAAACCACCGTTTACCTCTTTACTGCACCTATATTTCCAGAGAGCAAGAAAATCGATCCAACCTCTACTGTTCATCATCTCTCCCATCTTCATCATAACAATGGCGGATTCTTCATCAGTTCACGCAACTTCTCACATCTTGCCTATTCGTCCCCAGCAGTGTTTGATCATTGATCTTACTCCTCAGGCATATGACGCTTTCATGTTTCCCATCATCGAATGCCTGAAATACTCGCCAATCGCTCCTGCTCTTACCAGAGCTGAAGCTGTTCCCATGGAGTTCCTGTCACATATTTTTGCCACAGCTCACTACGACAAGGTCGTCGACAGGATTTTCCTCGATGTCTTCGAGCACAAGGCATCGATTTCCAAGCAGAGGTTTTGTACGCTGTTAGGGTTTGAACCTGATTCGTCGAGGGTTAATCCTGAAACCATTCCGATGGGTCATCTGTTCAACATGTTCTACAACATGGGGTACACTGAGGTGCTCACAATGGTCACGAAATTCAAGAAATCGTGCCTGCCCCCTCAGTGGAATGGGATGTTTATTGTGCTTTTCAAGGGCTTGTATGAAAGAAGTGATGGATCCGACGGGGCAAGTCGTTTGTTCCTATCCATCATGTACGGGATCTATAATGGTATCAACATAGACTACGGGTCGGTCCTATGGCAACAACTCATTCAGAGTATTTCTTCCACTTCTCGACATTCCGAGATTTCATATGCCCGGTTCTAGACTCTTGTCACTAAATGGGTGATGGACAAGTACCACATCCCCATTGTCGCTGATGCTCCAATGTCTTCGATTGGTACTTTCCATACCACGAAGATCATTGTCTCTGACGCATCAAAATTTCCCTTCAACGGTTCTATCCCTGAAACAATGTATGGTGATGTTCCTGCCGACAGCCGGATCATTAAAACGTACAAGGAGTTCCGACGTTCTGGTCCGAGAGACCTTACTCCAGAGATGCTCAAGTCGATTCACGATGCTGACAAGCCTGCCCCCGGAGGAAAGAAGGCTGATAAGGGAAAGCAGGTTGCAAAGGGAGCAAAAGGCCCATCTCCCAAGAAGAGGAAAACCACCAGAGCCGCCCAATCCCCTCCTATGAAGAAGTGAAAAACCCAACCAAGGCGAAAGCTAATCATCGCTTCGTCCTCAAGCGAATCTGAGGAAGAGGGTTCTGATTCTGATGGATCTCAACGTGGTAACACTCCACCATGTTCGCCTACACCATAGATTCATATTTCCACTTCTCCTATTTCCTCTCCACCAGTTACAATTCCTTTTTCCATTCCCCCATAACCTCCACCACTCAAATACCATCCACCTCCATCCCAATACCACCACCTATATTTACCGAAGCAACAACCACCACCACTGCAGACGTAAGAACCAACGTATTTGATACGGGGGTTCATACTGACGCACCCAAATCCACCTCAACACCCAAACCCACACCAACAACCGAACACACCACCCAACCCGAACCTACTACTACTACTACTGAGCCTCAAGCTTCACCACCACCATCTTCTCCTGCTCATGCATCAGAGGGTGAAGAACCACTCCTTGGCGGGGAGGACATGACCTTTGATTTAGTCTATTACAGTCCGTTTCAAGTTCAAAGTGACGATGATGACGATGCTCCTGTCACTAAGAGACACCTCAAGGAGCTACATGACAAAATCGATTCTCTCATCGCCTCATCTTCCACATCACAGTCCTCAATATCTGAAACTGTCATTCAGAAAATTGTTGATGCTTTTTCCAAAGCTCATCAAGTTTCTCTTGATTCCGCCACTGCAGCCATTGACGCCTCAACCAAAGCTTGTGAGGCAGCGACCGAAAAAGTCGATAAACTATTCACTGATGCTTCTTCCATGTTGAAATCTTTACAAGAAAACGCTGAAGCCACCATGACAAAGCTGGAACCCATTGTCAACCAGCTGGCTAACTCAATCGCATCAGAGCTGAAGTCGTTCGCTTCACTTCGTCAAACAATTTCTGATGACAACTCAGCTTTCAGAACAACCATTGAGGAGCGTCTCTCCAAGCTTCAAGAAGACTTAGCTGCTGAGAACTCTCTCATGGATGCTCTCGCAAGGAAGACTACCGCCCTGAAGGTCAAGAGTACTCAACTCTCCCACTCTCAACAGGAGATTGAGTCTCTTCGATCTGAAAGAGAGGTGGTTAAATCGTGTGTTTCGGATGTCCACTCAGCTATCTCAAACATCCTTGAAGCACATGACCCGATCCTCAATTATTCTGTGAGGCGTGACCTTGCAGAGAAGCTTGCTCCCGCCCTCTCTCTACTGAGCAAAATTGAAGGGCTCCTTGATTTCGTGTCCATTCCGAAACAAGGGGGAGAAAAAGTGAATATGTCTCAACCGCCTCCTACTTCAACAGCAACACACACAACCGAACCTCCTCCAGTAGGCCAAACCTCCGGTTCCGGTGTAAAAGACAAGGGCAAGAAGATTGCTGAGGAGAGCGATGAAGATGATAAGGAGACAATTGCCGACCTTCTGAAACTACAAGGTCGAGATAAAGAGGCTGACATCAGTGCTCGTGTGGCTAGAGAGGCTGAAGAAGCCGAAAGAAGACAAAAAGAAGCCCACGACCTTCTTGAGAGCAGGAAAACTCTTTTTCCTCCTTGGACTCTTGAGAAGCTGATTAAAGAAGCCATCGAAACACCAAGTATCTTGTGGCTAGAACCTGTGATCTCTTTAGATCGTTCTAACACTGTCGACTCTCAGTTCGATATGCCACTAACCCGAAAGGCGTTTGTTTTTCATGTCTTTGCCAATATTGCTGAGTTCCCCCATCCTCATCCACAGGTTGATCAGGACTTAGTCGAATTTTATCTGAGGGCAGCTCAATCACAATACCAAACTTGGAGCGCTCAGAAAATTGTCAATATTCGGGTCCTAAAGCCGTTCAGTGAAGGCAACTTCACTAACGTTCGGTTCAAGGTACTACGGGGATCTGCCAAGACCGAACATGCCATCTCACTTGCAGATCCTCCCAACCTTAATCCCCATGACTGGATTATCTTGCACAACATCCTCCTTACAAATGAAGCAGAATATGGTCCGATCATCGACCACTTTAAGAGGATGCTTGTATGCTATGTCATGGAAGTTGCTCTGATGGATCAGGAGATAGCGAGCGTATTCAAGAAGAAGCCCACCATATCTCTTTTTGGCTCTGCCAGTGATCTAAACATGATGCAGATGGGGAAGACTGACCCAAAGAGAAACTCCGTCATGTTTACCAGGAACGAAGGACAGAAATGTCTTTTTGCCTTGGCAGACAAACATCTCTACACCACTGCCTGTTTGGAACACATTTTAGGGATCATCCATCGATGCAAGCAGAACACAGCGGATGATATCAAGTACTTTGATGATATGATTCAATGGTACATTCGCTTCAGACAGGCTATCCTTGCACTTATCTCACGTCTGTTTGATACAACAAAGAAGGTTCCTGCTACTGGCCCAAGCAAGAAGAAATGATAGTCTCGCTCCAAATTGACGCAAAGGGGGAGATTGTTAGGTTTAGTATAGTGTTGCGTCTATTGGGCTCGTTAGCTAGTCCAATGTTTATCTCCGGTATAGGCATGTCCATCCGTGAGTTTTGTAGGGTTTAGTATAAATAGATGTTTGCATGCATCCTAGAACGAGAGGATTAGAAACGATTAGAGATGTATTGTTCAACATATTCATCGTTCTTATTTTGTAACCCTAGAATCCTCTACAATGGAAGTTCTTAGTCGAGCTCTGCTGAGGATCGAGTAATCTAATCATTCGACACATTATGATTCATACTTGTGTTTCGTTTTTACTATCTTTACATTCATTACTTACCTGTTACAAAGATCTAATCGATCAAAGAGTTATTTTATAACTCATCATTTATCCTTAGCAATCTAAACGAAAGTCGTAGAGTTCGTTAAACCATGAGCGTGCATAAAAAACGTCCAAATCTGACTTCATATGAGGAAGTTATGATTTTTTGAAGTTTTGACTTAGCAGTATGCAGCCCGAATACTCGATTTGAGATCGAGTGGTTTTTAGCCGAAACAATCTAAATGAGAATCGAAGGTTTCGTTAATAGTAGTAAAACGATAAAAAGATAGTAGAAAACGGACGTCGGATGAAGAAGTTATGAATTTATAACGGAGTTTTCCTATCCCGACCTACTAAAAATAAATAATAAAAATAAAGTCAAAATTAGCCGACGGAGTCTAAACGAAAGTTGTAGATCGTAGTCTCACCTACACGTGGATATAAAAGAACGTCGAAAACGGAGTTCGTATGAGGAAGATATGAATTTTTGAAGTTTATTAAATATTTTCGATATTTAATTTAAATATATATTAACCGATATTATCCATGGGGGGAGTCAGCGACCCTATCGTCATTACGCCCAGCGTAATTCGAACTTCCAGCCCCTATAAAAGTGTGTCGAGGGCAACCGACTTCTTTGCTCATTTCTTCCCTTTTTCTCGCGTTTTTGCATCGTTTTTCGTGCAAGAATTATCCCGAAGCCCCGGTATCATTCCTGAGCCCCGAAGCAAGTCTCGAGGCCCCAAAGATCCCGAGAAGTGCAATTCCCGAGCCGAAGCTCTGCCCACGAGGAGTCCGGTTTTTGTGAAGATCTTCCGGATCTGCCAAAGAATACTACTTCTACAAGCCGTAGTGTTGTCCGATCATCTTCTAATCAAGTGAGTGTGTGGTTACTTTCTTCTAACGCATAAATACAAAGTATTTTATAAATACGTGTTATGTGTATATTTTGTTGTTATATGTGTGAATTTATATTCACTTTCTTCTACCGCATAGATATGAAGTATTTGCTATAAAGTACGTGCTAGGTGTTTATACATTGTTTGTTTACTTGAGATAGATGTTGAAATGATGTTTCATACATGTTTTAAAAGATTTAAACTATATATGTGTTTGCATCTACAAATATGTTGGGTAGAACATGGGTAGATGAAATTGTTGATGTGAGACGAAATAATAAGTATTTTTGAACTCTATGTGTTCACTTGGTGTTTGAACTCAATGTGTTCATTAGGTATTTTTGAACTCTATGTGTTCACTAGGTGTTTTGAACTCAATGTGTTCATTAGGTATTTTGAACTATATGTGTTCACTTGGTGTCCTTGAACTCAATGCGTTCATTAGGTATTTTGAGCTATATGTGTTCATTAAGTATTTTAGAACTCAATGTGTTCATTAGGTATTTTTGAACTCAATGTGTTCATTAGGTATTTTTGAACTCTATGTGTTCACTTGGTGTTTGAAATCAATGTGTTTATTAGGTATTTCCTAACTCTATGTGTTCACTTGGTATTTTTGGACTCAATGTGTTCATTAAGTAATTTTGACCTAGATGTGTTCACTTGGTGTTGTTGAACTGAGTGTGTTCACTAAGTGTTTTAGAACTAAGTATTCACCAGATGTTTTGAATAAATTGTTCACTAGGAGTGTTAGAACTAGGTGTTTGTTAAGTATGTTGAACTAATTGTTTACCAGTCATAATTTGTGGTCCAGCAGTGGTGGACTTTGTGTCAATTCCTTAGGTCAATCCTTAGGAATAAATGGATAAAGGATAGTTGATTCTTAGGGTAAATCCTTAAGAAATAAAGGAGATAATGGGAATGGGTATTTGGGTTGATTGTTTGATAATTGAATATAATAAATGTATTATTGTGGGTTGAAAACCCTATATGCTCACCAGGCTCCCAAGCCTGACCCACTCAGTTTTCTTTGCATTACAGGTAATGACACAAGAGTATAAGTTGGTGGACCTGACGAGAGGTTTTGGATTATAGATCAGTAGTTATAAATAACTGTTGTAAGGTCTATTTTATATTGTTTATGCTTTTGGTCTGTATCGAAACATGACAACCCGAGGTTTTATTATTTAATGAAAATACATTCTCTTTAAGAAATGTTTTGATAAATGGTTATCATATTTTATTTTGGGAACAAATTCCGCAACCGTTTTCTTTAAACGATCACTCTGATTTATAAAATAAAGCATAAACAAATCGGTCTTTTTTGGCCGTGAAATTGGGGATGTCACAGTTGATATTAGAGCATTAGTTTAAGCGAACTAGGAATTTGTAGGAAATTTCTAGAATTAAACTTAGAATGCTAAGTAATGATTATGAGGAGTGTGTCTAAAATATGTTAGGTAGTACACGTAAATTGACACAAGGACTAGTTTATTTTAGGAATGATGCCTAAAAAGTTTTTATGTGCTAAATGTTTTGTGTGATAGCTATATTGATGCTATTATTTGTTCGGATCTATGGTCTGTTGCCGACCGGATCTGGAAACCTTATGTGTGTAGGATTCTAAGCGTATGACTACGATATTAGAACTAGCATGTAAACGTTTCGGAGTGATAAGGAGGTTTATACGTTTATCGTAATTAAAGCTTTCTTATCTTAAAATTCTCGCTTGGTACACCGAATGTCTGCTTGGATGTACAAGAGGTTATGGTGAAGACTCGTAGAGAAATTGAGTAAATAGAGGAAATGAAGAAGGCTTATGATAGTGGATGACACCTATCAGAAGATATCGTAAGAGTGGTATCTTGCCTTTAGAGTATGTCTTATGAAATAAAAGTACGTTTCGAGGAGTACGGTACGTCTAAAGTACTCCTTCGATTAGCAGGATGATGGAACGATTGGTGAAATTCTTGAAGTTGTCTCATCGTCTGGTATTTCCATCACCAATCGAGTTGAAGTAGAGTTGATGATTGAAGATTGAGCAATGAAGAAGTCCTAGTAGAGTCTAGGGAAATTGTTTATGATTATTTGGACACATTCGTATGTGTTAAATTGTTTTGTGATTTTCTTGTATGGTGACTTGGTCGACTGCGGGACAATACTTGGGACGAGTATGAGTAGGTGTGAAAGGTAGTAGATGCATATACTACCGGAAGCACATGACTCGCACTTGGATCAGGGAAAGTCACAAGGTTACCAAGAAGCTAGTGATTGATTCCGTTTTATTCTGGTATGTCATTACCATTGTTTCGGTAATGACTAGTAAGATGGTTCTTGTTCCGACCCTAGTGGTCATGTTTAAATTTGAGTTTGACTACGAGGAGTATGTTACGTGGTCTAGAGGACCAAGTTAGATGTAACATCTGACTTAAGTTAGAAGGTTGAAGTTAATGTGATTGATAGTGTCGCGCTCGTTGGTAAAAGAAGTTTGTAGGTAGAAATGCTACATGCTGAAATATGATTATATCACATTAGAATATGAAGGAAGGTATATTCCATTTTGGAATTTAACTCTAAGAGACCCGAGTCTAAGCATTACATCATTTGATGAGAGGTCAGTAGAGCACGACCCATCGGTTTGTTACAATAGATAAAGGAAAGTATTTATCCTGAGAAGAAGAAGGAGTCCATAATAACGACTTATTTGGAAACTCGAGGGTTACGATTGAAAGTACAACATTGTGCGATAAGCAGATGCAAGATTGGGCATCGTCTGCGGTCAAGAAAGCCATAGAGTTAAATACTCTTTCGAGGAAACATAGAAGTTACGGTTATTACCTAGGATGAATAAATAACGTGTGGAATCATTATGCAAGTCCTATTTTTGTTGATGATTCCGGGACGTAATCATCCTAAGGGGGGATAATTGTAACGCCCATAGATCCGGGCTAGTCAATTTAGAGACGATAGGCGTCAAAAATGAATTTTTGATGGAAGATTATTTTGACGGAATAATATTAACTAAGTTATAGTATATTTTACAAGGATTCCGTACATATAAAGAATGCCGAAATCCGAGTTATAACGAAGAAGTTATGACCTGTCGAAGTTTCGCGGCAGAACCGGCATGACGCTGAATGACGTAAAAAGTGAATTTACATTAGAGTGATATTTAGCCTTAGCAATCTAAACGAAAGTCGTAGAGTTCGTTAAACCATGAGCGTGCATAAAAAGAACGTCCAAATCTGACTTCGTATGAGAAAGTTATGATTTTTCGAAGTTTCGACTTAGCAGTATGCAGCCCGAATACTCGATTTGAGATCGAGCGGTTTTTAGCTGAAACAATCTAAATGAGAATCGAAGGTCTCGTTAATAGTAGTAAAACGATAAAAAGATAGGAGAAAATGGAGGTCGAATGAAGAAGTTATGAATTTATAACGGAGTTTTCCTGTCCCGGCCTACTAAAAATAAATAATAAAAATAAAGTCAAAATTAGCCGACAGAGTCTAAACGAAAGTTGTAGATCGTAGTCTCACCTACGCGTGGATATAAAAGAACGTCGAAAACGGAGTTCGTATGAGGAAGATCTGAATTTTTGAACTTTATTAAATATTTTCGATATTTAATTTAAATATATATTAACCGATATTATGCATGGGGGGAGTCAGCGACCCTATCGTCATTACACCCAGCGTAATTCGAACTTCCAGCCCCTATAAAAGGGTGTCGAGGGCAACCGACTTCTTTGCTCATTTCTTCCCTTTTTCTCGCGTTTTTGCATCATTTTTCGTGCAAGAATTATCCCGAAGCCCCGGTATCATTCCCGAGCCCCGAAGCAAGTCTCGAGACCCTGAAGATCCCAAGAAGTGCAATTCCTGAGCTGAAGCTCTGCCCGCGAGGAGTCCAGTTTTTGTGAAGATCTTCCAGATCTGCCGAAGAATACTACTTCTACAAGCCGTAGTGATGTCCGATCATCTTCTAATCAAGTGAGTGTGTGGTTACTTTCTTCTAACGCATAAATACAAAGTATTTTATACGAAATACGTGTTATGTGTATATTTTGTTGTTATATGTGTGAATTTATATTCACTTTCTTCTACCGCATAGATATGAAGTATTTGCTATGAACTACGTGCTAGGTGTTTATACATTGTTTGTTTACTTGAGATAGATGTTGAAATGATGGTTCATACATGTTTTAAAAGATTTAAAGTATATATGTGTTTGCATCTACAAGTATGTTGGGTAGAACATGGGTAGATGAAATAGTTGAGGTGAGACGAAATAATAGGTATTTTTGAACTCTATGTGTTCACTTGGTGTTTGAACTCAATGTGTTCATTAGGTATTTTTGAACTCTATGTGTTCACTAGGTGTTTTGAACTCAATGTGTTCATTAGGTATTTTGAACTATATGTGTTCACTTGGTGTCCTTGAACTCAATGTGTTCATTAGGTATTCTGAACTATATGTGTTCATTAAGTATTTTAGAACTCAATGTGTTCATTAGGTATTTTGAACTATATGTGTTCATTTAGTATTTTAGAACTCAATGTGTTCATTAGGTATTTTTGAACTCTATGTGTTCACTTGGTGTTTGAACTCAATGTGTTTATTAGGTATTTCCTAACTCTATGTGTTCACTTGGTATTTTTGGACTCAATGTGTTCATTAAGTATTTTTGACCTAGATGTATTCACTTGGTGTTATTGAACTGAGTGTGTTCACTAAGTGTTTTAGAACTAAGTATTCACCAGATGTTTTGAATAAATTGTTCACTAGGAGTGTTAGAACTAGGTGTTTGTTAAGTATGTTGAACTAAGTGTTTACAAGTCGTAATTTGTGGACCTTGGCAGTGGTGGACTTTGTGTCAATTCCTTAGGTCAATCCTTAGGAATAAATGGATAAAGGATAGTTGAAATAGTTTATGTGAGATGAAATAATAGGTATTTTTGAACTCTCTGTGTTCACTTGGTGTTTGAACTCAATGTGTTCATTAGGTATTTTTGAACTCTATGTGTTCACTAGGTGTTTTGAACTCAATGTGTTCATTAGGTATTTTGAACTATATGTGTTCACTTGGTGTCCTTGAACTCAATGTGTTCATTAGGTATTTTGAACTATATGTGTTCATTAAGTATTTTAGAACTCAATGTGTTCATTAGGTATTTTTGAACTCTATGTGTTCACTTGGTGTTTGAACTCAATGTGTTTATTAGGTATTTCCTAACTCTATGTGTTCACTTGGTATTTTTGGACTCAATGTGTTCATTAAGTAATTTTGACCTAGATGTGTTCACTTGGTGTTGTTGAACTGAGTGTGTTCACTAAGTGTTTTAGAACTAAGTATTCACCAGATGTTTTGAATAAATTGTTCACTAGGAGTGTTAGAACTAGGTGTTTGTTAAGTATGTTGAACTAGTTGTTTACTAGTCATAATTTGTGGTCCAGCAGTGGTGGACTTTGTGTCAATTCCTTAGGTCAATCCTTAGGAATAAATGGATAAAGGATAGTTGATTCTTAGGGTAAATCCTTAAGAAATAAAGGAGATAATGAGAATGGGTATTTGGGTTGATTGTTTGATAATTGAATATAATAAATGTATTATTGTGTGTTGAAAACCCTATATGCTCACCAGGCTCCTAACCCTGACCCACTCAGTTTTCTTTGCATTACAGGTAATGACACAAGAGTATAAGTTGGTGGACCTGACGAGAGGTTTTGGATTATAGATCAGTAGTTATAAATAACTGTTGTAAGGTCTATTTTATATTGTTTATGCTTTTGGTCTGTATCGAAACATGACAACCCGAGGTTTTATTATTTAATGAAAATACATTCTCTTTAAGAAATGTTTTGATAAATGGTTATCATATTTTATTTTGGGAACAAATTCCGCAACCGTTTTCTTTAAACGATCACTCTGATTTATAAAACAAAGCATAAACAAATCGGTCTTTTCTGGCCGTGAAATTGGGGATGTCACACATACAATGAGTCGGTTCATTCATGAGTCAATACTTTCTAGATATATATATATATATATATATATATATAGAGAGAGAGAGAGAGAGAGCACACAATACAGTTAGTACACACAGTACATTACTATACATGCTAGATAGAGAGAGAACACACATTACAGCTAGCACACGTAGTACACTACAGTACGTACAGGCTAGACAGAGAAAGAACACACAATACAGCTAGCACATTCATTACATATACATTCATGCAGTTATGTGAACCGTTAAACAGGGCATGGCACTACCTGCCATGACCATTTTTGTATCCAGAATTCCTTAATTGGGGAGCGTATGAGTTTACGTATAGATCTATACTGGATTGACTATCCTACACCTTGTTGCTCGCTACAGTGGGACTTGCAAGTCTACGGGTGCCAAATGTCATTTCTTAAGGCATCTTACATCTTTGTTTTTATAGAGTCGGTAGCAGGATACAGGTCGATCACATGTTACTTTAAATATCAATTTGTTTAAGGTAGTTAGTATAGCAGTAGTCACTTATTACAAATACTACAATACTATGATATTTTCCCATTACATTCACTTCGTAAATATTCACACGATGCACGACAATGTAAAATCTATATTTTTGGTTAATGATAGTCGTACTTGGGAAAATACATAGTCTTACAAGAGACACACACACAGATACTAGATACCTTGGTAGAAGGCTACAATTAGTAGGAAACATAGGGTTTCTAGGAGAGTTCAAACATCTTGCAGAACATCTGACAAAACATCTTACATAACATATTACAGAACATCTTACAAATGCTTTCATACAAACACAGACACTAATATACTTATGATCTCACCTGCTTTAAGCTGATACTCGCTTTCAAAATAACTTGTATTCTTAGGTCACTAGTAGACAGGTACAGGTGCCAGGCTTTTGAGAAGATGGAGTTCATCCAAGACTCGTCTTTTATTTTGATATGTATATTTTGGTGTCTATATAACTTGACAGAACACACTTATATGAAATTATATTATTAATGCAATGGATGATGTTGTTGCTTGTTTACTACTATTCATTGTTGTGATACTGTACATGACGTCCTCCGCCCCAGAACGTTTTCACCGTTCATGGTTTTGGGGTGTGATAGATTGGTATCAGAGCATTGTTTATAGTGAATTGAGTATATCAACCCATAAAAGATATACTAACTATAAATACAATGGGATAAAAAATACTCTGACCAAGAGTTTATACTTTAAATATTAAAATATTTAATTAAGTATATGTGCCTGCATTTCATACTAAAATCAGTGTCACTAAGACAGTACAAAAGTATTACGATTGTTGGGCAGCACAAGTAGACTTAGAGACATATAGTAAAAACTGGGAAGATATAGCCTGATCAACTATATTATCCGAGGGTTCACTAGCATGTGCCTAAGTGTAGTTGTGAGGTTGCAACAAGTCTAAAAACTTACCCACAATACCACAATGAGAACAATAGAACTAAAACCTAAAATACTATAAGAGTATTTTGCGTTAGTATAAGTTACCTATGTACTAGATTCTTATACCTCTCTTTTCGCGTAGATTTAATGGCTGGATTCCACATTCCCGGAGACCCATACTTTCCCAACCACGGCAATGCAAGATGGCTGGAAGAAGAACCAGAAGATGATCACCCAATTCCTTTGGATGATCATGAAGCTGAAGGCTTTTCTGATGGTTCTGACTCAGAGCCAGAAGTCAACAACCTGACCCCAGTTGTTCAAAACCCAAACCCTCGTCCAGCATTTCAAGGACCCACACCTATGTGGGCCACAAACTTGAATAGATGGAGTCAGGAACAAGGTCAACCCATTCCCTACAATGGAGACAGAAGTTTCTACAACCTCACTGAAGGAGGTTCTGCTGACAGAGTCCTACCCATCATAGTTCGTAGGATTGCTCGGAACACCGAGCAGGGTCGAGCAGCTGTCAACCGAGTCATGGAGATTGACGCCAACTATGGCGTTAACACTGTCCACATTCGCCAACTAGAGTCTGCTCATGAAAGGACTCTGGTCCGCAATGCAGCTCTTCGGAGGGAACTCGCTGAAACCCGGGCTGAAGTCAGAGAACTTCGAGCTCAGCAAGCAAGAGCTGATACGCGCATGAGGGACATAGAACGTCTCCTATTGGGATCAAGAACTCACTCTGGTAGTTCTCGTCGCCGATAAATTCTCATCAACTTCTCTCTTTTGGATATAACCTAGTTATGTAAAACTCTGGTCTAATTCCCTATCTTTGTAAATCATAGGCCTATTAAGTCTTGGTTAGGTTGTAATTCTGTCAAAAATTTCCCATTTTTGTTGATGTAAGGCCTCCTTCTGTTGGCCGTTTTTCCCGAACTTGTTACATCTGTAATTCCAGTAATATTGACAGGTACCTAATCTTATGGGAATTCTTATCTAAATGTGATCATCTATTAGACTATTAGCTCTAGATTTGCATTCAATCGTACTGTTGGGCTATGAAGAGTTAGTCTATGAGTCATTTTCATCAATTCTTCCATTAAATTCTTATCAATGTTTTCATCTTCATAAACTTTTAGATCAAAGATGCCGCCTCGCAGAAACCCAAGGCGTAACCCTAATAACGAAACACCACCTCCTACATCGCCTCAACCACCTACTCCTCAGTTCGACACAACAGCCTTAAATGCTGCTGTAGCTGCAGTTCTGGCTACAACCATGGCTCAATATCATTTATCCGGTTCCACTGGAGGAGGAACCCCAGTCCTATCTACTCATGGTGAAATCCCTGTGCGCTTGAAAGAGTGCTCCTATAAGGACTTCACCAACTGCAAACCATTGTCCTTCAAAGGGGCTGGCGAAGTCATTGCCCTCTCGCAATGGTTCAAGAAAACCGAATCGGTTTTCGAAATCTGTGCCTGTCCCGAGGAGAGCAAGGTGAAGTTCGTTGCTTGCACCTTTGAAACAAAAACCCTAACATGGTGGAATAGCCATGTTAAGTCACTATCTCTCATAGTGGCAAATTCTATGGGCTGGGAAACTTTGAAAGACCTCATGATTGAGGAGTACTGCCCGAGGGGCAAGATCCAAAAGCTGGAGGAAGAACTGTGGAGCCTAACCATGAAGGGCTCCAACGTAGTCGCCTACACCACCAGGTTCTGTGACTGGTGGCCTTCTGTCCCAACATGGTTCCTATAGAGGGAAAGAAAATAGAGAGGTATATATGGGGGCTGATGCCACCATACCAGGGAAATGTATTGGCATCACACCCCACTACATTTGATAGTGCCAAACGATTGGCACAACGGCTCATAGACCATGGGGTTCGTACCCCGGCTGCAACAACTACCCTGGCCATCTCAGAACGTGCAAGAACCGCTGATTCCAAGCGGAAGTTTTGGGATGACAAGAAGAAGGCTAAGGCTGCCAAAAAGCAGTAGGTTGTGGCATTACATGCTGCGATAGCACCTGCCGTTGCTGCTCCAGTAAAGCAGTACGCTGGAAGTTTGCCTAAGTGCAACAAATGCAACTTCCATCACGTCGGTGCCTGCCGGGAGATGCAGTGTCTGAACTGCAACGGGAAGGGGCACACTGCCCGTTTCTGTAAAGCTCCGGCGAAGCCAATAAACCAAGCCCCCGGTGGTTGAGTGGGCCAAACTTGCTACAGATGTGGCGAGGTAGGCCACTTCAAAAGAAACTGCTCGAAGGCAGGGTTTGCCGGTGGAGCGGCAAGAGTTCTGGCCATAGGCCATGAGGAAGCGGTTGCTGGCCCCATAGTGGTCACTGGTACGTTCCTCCTTGATAATTCTTATGCATGCATTCTATGTGATAGTGGAGCGGAGAGGAGTTTCGTGAACCAAAAATTTGCTCATTTACTTAAGCAAAAATCTCGAGCACTTAATGAACCGTTCACTGTAGAAATGGCTAATGGAAAGACAGAGAGCACTAGCAGTATATTCATAGGGTGTACCCTAACCTTAGATAGCCATTCATTTTCGATCGATATAATGCTTGTCTCAATTAAAGGTTCCGACGTCATTATCGGCATGGATTGGTTGAGTTTTCATCGTGCCGATATCATGTGTTACGAAAAGGTTGTTCGCCTTAATTTGTTGTCTGGCGAAACCCTAGTAGTTTATGGCGACAAACCCGGCATGAACCTTCGTATCATTTCAAGCATTGAAGCTTAGAAATTCTTGCGAAAGGAATGTCGTGCATTCCTTGCTCATGTGGTCGATGTGAGCCAAGGAACGAAGGACATTCAAAACATTCCAGTAGTACGCTACTTTCCCAACATCTTTCTAGAAGAACTCCTAGGATTACCTCCGCAACGTAAAGTTGAGTTCCAAATCGACTTAGTTCCAGGGGCTACCCCAGTAGCCAAATTGCCCTATCGTCTAGCACCTGCACAGATGCAAGAACTGTCCGGTCAACTTAACGAACTGCTCAACAAGGGCTTTATAAGACCAAGCTTCTCACCCTGGGGAGCTCCAGTCTTGTTCGTCAAGAAGAAAGACGGATCGTTTCGTATGTGCATCGACTACAGCGAGCTCAACAAGATGACTGTCAAAAATCGTTATCCATTGCCTAGGATCGACGATTTATTTGACCAACTTCAAGGGGCGAATTTTTTTTCGAAAATCGAATTGAGATCCGGATATCACCAACTATGGGTGCTAGGGGAGGATGTTCCGAAGACAGCCTTCCGGACTCATTATGGACACTACGAATTCGTAGTGATGTCGTTCGGATTAAAAAACGCACCCACTGTATTCATGGACTTAATG
This sequence comes from Lactuca serriola, assembly GCF_051521515.1. Taxonomy (NCBI): domain Eukaryota; kingdom Viridiplantae; phylum Streptophyta; class Magnoliopsida; order Asterales; family Asteraceae; genus Lactuca; species Lactuca serriola. The sequence continues at coordinate 193,676,704 of NC_136412.1, read as the reverse complement.
AATAGGGTGTGTCGTCCTTACTTGGATCAGTTTGTCATTGTTTTCATCGATGACATACTTATCTACTCTCGTAGTAAGGAGGAGCATAGTCAACATATGTGCCAAGTCCTCGAAACATTACGTTCGGAGAAGCTCTACGCAAAGTTCTCGAAATGCGAATTTTGGATTCGACGGGTCAAATTCTTAGGGCACGTGGTTAGCAAAGAGGGAATACATGTGGACCCTTCCAAAATCAAAGCCATTGAGAACTGGTCAGCACCGAAGACGCCTACAGAAATTCGTCAATTTCTAGGCCTCGCTGGCTACTATCGCAGGTTCATTCAGAACTTCTCCCGCATTGCGAAACCTCTTACAATACTGACCCAAAAGGTCGTGGCCTTTGACTGGGAAGAGAAACAGGAAAGAGCGTTTCAAACGCTCAAACGAGCCTTGTGCACCGCACCAATATTATCCCTCCCTGAAGGAATAGAAGACTTTGTTGTCTATTGCGATGCGTCAAATCAAGTGCTCGGATGTGTTCTGATGCAGCGAGGTAAGGTTATCGCTTATGCCTCGAGACAGCTGAAGACACATGAGGTCAATTACACGACCCACGATCTTGAATTAGGAGCAGTTGTGTTTGCTCTGAAGATCTAGAGACATTACCTATACGGTACGAAAAGCAATATCTTCACAGACCACAAAAGCCTACAACATATATTCGACCAGAAGGAGCTCAACATGAGAAAACGATGGTGGGTCGAGCTACTCAGTGATTTTATCATCTGGGTAAAGCCAACATAGTAGCTGACGCCCTAAGTCGGAAGGAATATTCTGGTTGTAGAGTCAAACCATTGACTATGGCTATCCATTCACACTTGTCCACACAAATTAAGGCGGCTCAGCTCGATGCTTTGAAGCCTGAAAATGTGACGGGTGAATCCCTGAGATGGATGGATAAGAACTTGGAGGTTAAGGGTGGCAGAGCTTATTATTTCATGGACCGGATCTGGACCCCGAAACTCGGTGGTTTTAGAGACTTGGTCATAAATGAGGCGCACAACACTCGTTATTCCGTGCACCCGGGATCAGATAAGATGTATCTGGATCTTAAAAAGTTATACTGGTGGCCTAACATGAAAGCAGAGATTGCTACCTTTGTGAGTAAATGCCTTACTTGTGTAAAGGTCAAGGTCGAATACCAGAAACCCTCCAGTCTACTACAACAGCCTGAGATACCGAAATGGAAGTGGGAGCGGATCACTATGGATTTCATAACCAAGTTGCCCAAGACAACGGGTGGACTTGATACCATATGGGTCATCCTCGACAGATTGACCAAGTCTGCATACTTCCTGCCGATCAAAGAAACAGCCAAGATAGAGAAGCTTACAAGAACTTACATTAGAGAGATTGTATGACTGCATGGTGTTCCCTTATCCATTATCTCGTACAGAGATAGTAGATTCAATTCGAGGTTCTGGCAGTCGTTACAAAGTTCCTTAGGAACTAGGCTGGACATGAGTACAGCCTACCATCCACAGACCGGCGGGCAAAGTGAGAGAGCTATCCAAACCTTGGAAGACATGTTGCGAGCCTGTGTGATCGACTTTGGGATAGCATGGGATACTCATTTATCCCTTGTCGAATTTTCCTACAACAACAGTTATCACACAAGCATAAAGGCTGCTTCATTCGAGGCCCTCTATGGCAAAAAGTGCAGATCCCCTCTGTGCTGGGCTGAGGTGGGTGATACCCAGTTAGCTAAAGGACGAGTTCCTGACAGCACTCTCACAGGTCCGAAGATCATACGACAAACAACGGAGAAGATCGTTCAGATCCGTGAGCGACTGAAAGCCTCCAGAGAGCGACAGAAAAGCTACGCTGATAAACGTTGGAAACCGTTGGAATTCCAGGTGGGTGACCGTGTTCTATTGAAGGTCTCACCCTGGAAGGGCTTGATACGCTTCAGAAAGCGTGGAAAGCTAAATCCAAGGTACATTGGGCCTTTCAATATTCTCGCAAGAATCGGCCCTGTAGCTTACAAACTTAACTTGCCACGCGAACTCAGTAGCGTACATTCTACCTTCCACGTATCAAACTTGAAAAAGTGTCTGTCCGACGAGACTCTTGTTATCCCACTTGAAGAGATCGAGATCAAAGAGAGCCTCAACTTCGTGGAAGAACCAGTAGAGATCATGGATCGAGAGGTCAAGCAAACGAAACAAAGCCGTATCCCGATAGTGAAGGTTCGCTGGAACGCCAAGCGAGGACCGGAATTCACTTGGGAGCGAGAGGATCAGATGAAACTGAAATACCCTCGTCTTTTTACTTAGTTATTTGTAACTACTTATTTGCTTGAACTCTAATTTCAGGAAGAAATTCCTTCTAAGGAGGGGATGATGTGACAACCCGAAATTTCTATTCTGTACAAACATATCAAGTTAATAGAAGTCAAAACAGTTGTTGTTAATTTTCAAACTTTTTAGAATAAGTTTGAGTATTTTAAGATTTACACTTTAAGAGATATCAGGAGAGAGGATGCACTAGGGTTTATTGTGCAACACTGTTATTCCAAAACTCCATGAAATTAGAGTTTACTGCCTGAATAAAATATTTACAGCTAAAAACCCTAAATTTGGGAGTGTATATATGACAATTAGTCATTATGTACACTTTTTCCAAATCTCAAGATCCAAATCCATTTATCTTTCAAGTATCATCCAAAAGCTTTTCAAGATCTTCAAAATAGTAAGTGTTCTAGCCTTCTTAAGTGATTATATGCCTTAATCTAGTGCTTTAACACACTTCTAACCGTGAAATCATTCCAAAAGGTTGATTCTTCAATTTACACCAAGAACACACACTAGTGTTCTTGGACTTTTAGCTCATTTCAAGCTTCAATATAGTAAGTAATTCTATCCTAGAGTCTTATAAAGCTTGTTACATTCCCTTACATAAAGAAATAGTCCCAAGAAAACCAAGAACAAGGTGTTTACGGTTCAAGAAGTTCTTGAACCATAAACCCCAAATAAAGGTGCCAAAGTGTGCCTTAGTCCTTCACAAGCCTTAAAAACATGTATAAATCCTTTCCTTGATGAGCAAAGGACTTGAAAAACCCCAAAAGACCATAAAACATATGAGTTTACGGTAGTAAACTCAAAGGAAAATGGTTTAGGAACCGTAAACTCCAATTAGGAGTGAAATGGTGCCCTAATTCCTTCCATAGGCACATACTTCAAGTAGAAAAGCTTCAAGGGAATTTCAAGGCTTCAAACCATCAAATGGTCAAAAGAGGGGATCTTACGGCCATAAACTCAAGAGTTTACGACCGTAAACTCATTTTTTGATGACCATAAAACCGTAAACTCCATGATGGAGTTTTCCTTGAACCCTAAACCCAATAGCTTTGTCCTACAACACTTAGATGCAATCCTTGGGACTTATAACACTTATATAAGGTGTTTAGCATGTCCTAGGGTGTCTTAAATTTGTTTATTAGTTGTTTAGAGACTAATTGGATACATATATGTGATATTATATGACAACTAGGATCATTGGGTGTGTTCAAGACTTCACTTGACACCTAGCAATCCTTTTTCTTTAGTTCATCCATACAACTCATTACAGGTGAGTTCATACCCCTTAATCAATGGTTTAAATGTTTTTAAATGCTTTTATGGGGGGGGGATACAATTTGAATACTTATATTTATTATATCAATCACATGTGATTAATAACTACCAAACCAGTAGTTTTCTTACTGTTCAAACCATTGACTAAACTGTTTTATTTCAAATTGTTTTACAAACTCTTATACTTGTCAAATGCTTTTACTTAAACTCTTTTATACTTATTGTCAAATGCATGCCTATGTATGTATAGTTATATAAGTAATGTTTAAAGGGCTTAGGAAGGCTAGCTCGCTTTGTTTCCTTTTCCTCGTTGGGATGTGGTTGTAGGGCATCGGTTATCCGTTCGAAGGTCGTCTATCTATTAGTTATATATTATGTATACATATATAGACATAAAAGTCCTTTCAACCAGTTCCATACCTTTGGGTGGCAAGGGTTTACAAACATGATCATACATTACTAGTAAGCTACCATAGGGGTAGTGTAGGAAGATACTAAAACTATTACTAGAACAATGAAACATACAATGAGTCAGTTCATTCATGAGTCAATACTTGCTAGATAGAGAGAGAGAGAGAGAGAGAGAGAGAGAGGGAGAACACACAATATAGTTAGTACACACAGTACATTAATATACATGCTAGATAGAGAGACAACACACATTACAGCTAGCACACGCAGAACACTACAGTACATACAGGCTAGACAGAGAAAGAACACACAATACAGCTAGCACATTCATTACATATACATTCATGCAGTTATGTGAACCGTTAAACGGGGCATGACACTACCTGCCATGACCGTTTTTGTATCAAGAATCTCCTTAATTGGGGAGCGTATGAGTTTACGTATAGATCTATACTAGATTGACAATCCTACACCTTACTGCTCGCTACAGTGGGACTTGCAAGTCTACGGGTGCCAAATGTCATTTCTTACGGCGTCTTACATCGTCGTTTTACTAGAGTCGGTAGCAGGATACAGGTCGATCACATTTTACTTTAAATATCAATTGGTTTAAGGTAGTCAGTACAGTAGTAGTCACTTATTACAAATACTACAGTACTATGATATTTTCCTATTACATTCACTTGGTGAATATTCACACGATGCACGAAAATGTAAAATCTATATTTTTGGTTAATGATAGTCAGAATTGGGAAGATACACACTCTTACAAGAGACACACACACAGATACTAGATGCCTTGGTAGAAGGCTACAATTAGTAGGAAACATAGGGTTTCTAGGAGAGTTCAAATATCTTACAAAACATCTTACATAACATCTTACAAAACATCTTACAAATGCTTTCATACAAACATAGAGACTAATATACTTATGATCTCACCAGCTTTAAGCTGATACTCTCTTTCAAAATAACTTGTATTCTCAGGTCACTAGTAGGACAGGTACAGGTTCCAGGCTTTTGAGAAGATGGAGTTCGTCCAAGACTCGTCTTTTATTTTGATATGTATATTTTGGTGTCTATGTAACTTAACAGAACACACGTGTATGAAATTATATTATTAATGCAATGGATGATGTTGTTGCTTGTTTACTACTATTCATTGTTGTGATACTGTACATGACGTCCTCCGCCCCAGAACGTTTCCGCCGTTCATGGTTTTGGGGTGTGACAGTCGTGACTATGTTGAATAGCCACAATGTGGCCAGTAGTTGGCCACAATGTGATGACCATTGACCGTTGACTTATTGACTTGGTTAACTCTTGGTCAACTAAGTAGTTTTATATGGTGGTATAAGGTTTGGCCTTGAATGCTTTATTAGGTGGTGTGTACTACTAATGTACCGTCTATGAGAGCTTTGGTACTTTCGACTACGTTTATGAGGTGAGTTTTCTCACCATACTATGTAGGAGACTAGGTGTCGTATATGCTTGTTGTCTTTGTTACTCTTGATTTTATGTTTGCATGAAAGTCAATGGGGAAGGCTATGACAACTACAGGGGTGTTGTAAGACTACAACTAGTCTGTAGCATTTACTTGGGATTAAATAGGCCCGTTGACCGAAATAGGATGTATTACATGTCTATGGTTATGTATGGTATGTGGTATTTTGGGGAACTCGCTAAGCTTTATTCTTATGGTTTAAGTTTTAAATGTTTCAGGTACTTCCAGCAGTAAGGGAAATGACCCAGCTCGATTGCATTGCATCTACCGATGATTTTTCGTACTACGAGATTCTGGGATTTACCGAAACCGACCTCACAATTCACTTTCAACACCAAAATCCTTCTCAATTTTTCTCTCAAAACTCATCCGTAAACTCCATATGTTCATAAGATTTTCACAGATCATCATCCAATCTTCATATCTCACCAAAGAACACCAATAACACCTTCATATCTTCAAGCAGTTTCCCAGCAAACCTTCATATCGTCAAACTTACTCAAGAACACTTTCAAATATTTCCAAAGATTATTGTAAGTATTTATTACATAATCTAGTGTTGTCTAACACTTTAATTGATTATTTTACTAATATAATACAATATCATGTATAAATACTATTATGACTACGATTATATACACGTGTTCTAACCCGAGAATTATCACAACCCAGTCGTGCCCAACCAAGAACACATACTCGAGGTGAGTTCATACCCCTACGTTTTCACGATTTTTCATTGTTTTGGGGGGGGGGGGGGGGGATACAAGTAAAATACAAGAAATCTTGTGTTAATATCTAAGCTATTTCAAATATATTTCAACTATTGTATTTACCAATATATATATATATATATATATATATATATATATATATATATATATATATATATATATATATAGATAAAATTAAGATTCTACAGGCTTAGAATTGGTAATTACGCCTTATTTCCTGTTCCTTGTTTGGTTGTGGGCTTAAGGTAGAATCATTTATTAGACTGTCTTTTCAATCTTAATTATATATATATATATATATATATATATATATATATATATATATATATATATATATATATATATTATTTCAACACGCTAAACAAAAAGTATATTTTCGCAACTTATTTTCTTACCGTTTGTACAAACACATCTAAATTTCATGGAATATCTTTATCATGGATTTATGATTATAAACATTCAAAGTGGTTAAAAATACAAAGGTTTTCATTTCAACAGAACATACAAGTTAAACTATAATAGGTATAGTTTATGAAACATACGTACTGTTTCACTAAGTTCGGGATACAATATGGAAACAAACATATAAACTATAATAGGTATATTTTATGAGACATACATATGGTTTAATCATTACAAAAGGGCTTCTCAAAATTCTACACGTAACCGTTAATATAGCTTTGTGAGACACACTTCAAGTACTTATCGAAGTACCCACAAAAGACCTAAAATTATAATCAGAGTCTCCTGGAGGGAGAGCGTGACACTTGTGTATAGATCTATACGGGACTGATAATCCTGCGCCTAAACTGTAAGCTATAGTTAGGCCGGCTGGCTCGGGGTGACAAATGTCGTACCAATTCTGACGCCTTAAGAACGTCGTATTCAGTCCATCTTAGGTCATCAAGCATGGTTAAAATAACTCACAATTTGGTATTGGAAAATACGATTAGTTTACGAATACCTAAAGAGCTTCACATAGTTTTATTAAATAATAAAACTACAATACAATATTTTACAGTACAGTTGGTGGATCCAGGCACATACATTCACAGAGTTTCATACAGGAACAACTACAATATACTATTTTTCAATACAGAGAAACTTACATTTCAGGAAACATTCATTTTATGGCTTTATGTGGATTAAAACTACATCATACTATTTTAGAGTACAACAACATTTACACGTTTTGGTCTTAGGATATTAAGACTACAATTCATTTACAACGGAAAATATAGGATTTTCTGGAAGAACACACTTACATTTTCAAGAAACAAATGACAGATTTATCATACAAATATGTTTATGAACTCACCAACTTAATTGTTGACACTCTTTTCAAAACCACTTGTATTCTAAGGAAATCAGTAAATAGGTATCCATACAGGTTTTGAGAAGACGGAGCGTCATAGAGTCACGTGTTTTAGTTTTTTCTATACATTTTGGTGTGAAGTATACATTGATTTGAACACAGATGTAAAAACTACACAATATCAATATCATGGTTGTTGTACTTTGATTACTATTATTCAATTGTTGTGATACTTTACATGACGTCATCCGCCCCCGAACATTTCCGTCATTCTGGTGTGGGTGTGAAAAATATGTAGGACTACCTATGATTTTGGGTGCATATTTATCTTTCTGTTGATTTTGTTTATTATCTGTTATATGTCGACATATTGTGTTGGGTTGAGGATTTACTGCTTTGTGCATGAGTCAACAGACCGGGGGTATTCCAGCCTGATGGCTGAGTGGACCCGAGGGTATTCTAGCCCGATGACCGAGTAGGCCCACTATATATTGGTATTCCAGTCTGATGACTAAGTGAATCTGTTTTATGTTGGCATTCCAGTCCGATGACTGATTGGGCCAGGAGTAATCTGCCACGATGGTCGTGGACCCATGGGTATTCCAGTCCAATGACTGATTGGACCCAACATGCATATTCGTTTATGTTATGTGTTTTGTGTGGTGGTACTATGGGGGAAACTCACAAAGCGTTGGCTTATACTTTTTGGATATGGTTTCAGGTACTTCTGAGGATCGTAGGAAGGCGAAGGCGTGGCTATACACATCCTGATTTTATGTTGTTGATCTTAGGAGACACTGCTTTGAACAATGTTTTGAAAACAATGGTTTTTGTAATAATTTTATTAGTAAATGGGTTGCTCTAAAAAGTTTAAATTGGTTGTGATTTTTGAGGTGCTGCAATATTTGATCCATTGGGAAGACCAATATAGTAACCTCTGATTCCCAGTACGCATTTAAATTAAAGCATTTCTGTATTTTCTCTGGGACTTGACGAGTTGGAGGCCCAACTCGTCAAGTAGGGTCGTGATCCGCGGGCATTTTAAGTGACCTACTCGACGAGTCGGGAGACTGACTCGGCAAGTAGGTGCTGTTTGAGGGAAACCCTAAATCCAAGGGTTTGCACCCTATTTAAACGACTTATTGCAGCCTCCATTGTCCCTTATGCTCCCAGAACACCACTTATGGAAACCCTAGCCGCTTTGAGTGATCTAAGGGCATTTTTGGTGCTTTTGGGAGGTTGTGAAGCTTGGAAGGAAGGGGGAAGCTTGCGCATTCGATTTGGGGCTTGTAGATCCAGAGATCTTATTCCATCTTTAGCTCAATCAAGGTAAATGCCCCCTTTTGGGTCTTTCTTTTGGTTGTTCATCTTTAGGGCTTAGATTTTGGGTGCATTTAGGGCTTTCTAAGCCATTTCCGGATTTGTGAAGTGATTCATGGAGTTCTACTTTCAGATCTAAGTTATTGGAGGGGTCTCATGGCATAAAGGTGCCAACTCTATGGCCATGAGAGCCCCATGCACATTTTAGAGCACATTTTATGGATTTTTGAGCTAAAAACTCCATGCATGTGCACCAAGTTTGGAACTTTACGTATAAAATGGACATTATGAGGCCAGATCTATGGTTTTTGTGTGTTAAGACCCATTTAAATCGACTGTATAGTATTGGTCAAGGATGGACTCGCCGAGTTGTTCTTGGGACTCGGCGAGTTAAGGTGTAATGACCACCAAATCTATTCTACAAATGGACCTGTTGTTAGGGGGAAAGTCCTGTAGAGGTTTAGACGCGAAAAAGGACTTGAGAATCCTGGGACTCGACGAGTGTATGAACAGAATCGGCGAGTCCAAGGCAATCTCCTAACCTTTGAAGATGGACTCGACGAGTTGTTCTACAACTCTGCGAGTCATAGTCTGGACATGTTCTTATGAGGGAGATGAACTCGCCTAGTTGAAGGAAGAACTCGACGATTCAGATGAAGATAGTAACGATAGTTTGAAGGAAGAAGAGCCCATCGAGTTCTTGCTAGAATCGATGAGCGGAGTCGAGATTGTATCAGATTAGTGGAGTGTGGACTCGGCGAGTTGACAGACCAACTTGGCGAGTCAGGTCAATAGGATGTTGACATTGACCAAGGTTGACCTAGTCTGGTTATGGTATTGACCTTGGTCAGGGTCATATGTTCTGTTCGATGACTTGAGGATTGCCGTGTAGGGATTGAGGAGTTGAGGGGAGCCGACCTTCATGCCGGGGGCAGTTCAGATGCTACATGACATCGAGGTGAGTTACGTTCCAGTAGGAGTGGGTCTACGACCACAATGCCGACCCACCAACAGGGATATTTGGTAGGTAATTGTCTTTGTGATAATTATATTGGTTTGGTTATGTGACTTGGTCATAGGATATGCTTTCGTAATATGAACGTTGTGTTAGTGGTAGTGGTAGAGAATAGTCTTTCCCTGGCATATGTCGTTAGGACCAATGGGTAGGTCAGTACCCGATATGCCTGACTGTATGTTTATATCTGGCTATTGTATGCTAGTGGTAGGGGGTGAAATAGTCCCTAGTTACCGATTGAAAGATACCGATGGTAGTTACCGGTTGAAAGATACCGATGATAGTTACCATTTGAAAGATACCGATGGCGGATACCGGTTGAAAGATACCGATGATAGTAACCGGTTGAAAGATACCGATGGTAGTTACCGGTTGAAAGATACCGATGATATTATATGATATGCGGTATGATGGGGGAACTCAGTAAGCTTTGTGCTTACAGATTTTGGTTGTGGTTTCAGGTACCTCTTCATGAAAGGGGAAAGAGCCAGGGGTGTACCAGTGCATCACACACATGATTTCCGCATGGAGTCTTTTGGGATTGTACTCTGATTTTATTACTTTCGATGATATGGTTTTCAAAAACGCTGTTATGGTTTTTTTTAAATTGATATGACATTGGCAATGTTTGGTAAATTATGTTAGGAATTACTTAATTTAAAATGAAATTTTTGGCCTCGATTTTTGGGATGTTACAAGTTGGTATCAAAGCCCTTGTTTGAGGGATTCGGACACACCCTCGGGGGCGTCTGGACTAAAACCAAGGGACTAATTTTTTTTTTAAGGAAAACAGTTTCTAAAATTTTAAGTTAAGGAATTTTGAGAACAAACAAGGTGTGTGTGATGCGAGCGACCGGCCGAGCTCAAGTAAGTTTTCCCCAAGATACCCATACTTGTTATATTATGTGTATGATTTATGATTCTGAGAACTGCATGCTAGATTAGGGCTAGGGAACTAGAAGGATGCCTTGTATGCCTGATATATGATTCTGAGAACTGCATGCTAGAGTAGGGCTAAGGACCTAGAGGATGCCTTGTATGCCTAATGTATGAGTTGTATGTTAGGACTGTTTAGTCAACGGTAGGATAGCCTGGTTAGGTTATGCCTGATGTAGTTACTCAACAAATGAATGATGCTTGCTTTGTGCTTAAGGGGTCCTGGCTAACTTTAACTAACTAGCGAGCGGATATTTAACAGTATTCGCAAGCTAGTTAGGGAAGGGAAGTAGGGACTCCTAATGCAGCTGATGGTAGAGGGTAGGTCAGAGAGTGCCCTAGAAAAGCCTAGGGGGAGATTGGTAGGAAAGGGTATCGGTAAAGGGACTTGGTGAAGTTGAAGCAATCCTTGAGGAAAGTATGGATAGATGTGGAAGGTAGTATGGGCCCGTACTACTGGAAGCAAATGATCTGTACTCGAATCAAGGGGGGGGGGGGGGAGATGGAACCAGGAAACTTGGAGAGTGCGTCAGACCTCTCGGGGGTATGTATGATCCTAACGTTATGTGTTTATTTTCAGTATGGTGATCACGTGACATGGAGCAGGAGGATCGGGTTCAGGATCAGGATCAGGATCAGGCTTGGGTGCAGGATTCGAGCAAGTTGATGATGGGCTACACGAGTTCCTCGCGTCTCAGATCACGAGAGGTATCCTTGATGCGACCCCGGTCATCTTCGGGTCGATACAGGAAAGGATTATTGAGATGATGGAGGATCGCCTTCGGGCTTTCAAGAGTGATTTGGCATCTAGCCAGACGGGTACGCGCACACTGTCCTTCAAGGACTTCCGATGGAGTGGTGTGCCGGATTTCCACGGGGTGAAGGACCCCATTACTGCCAAGAGATGGATCGCAGACATTGAGTCTGCGTAGTTGAGAAGCTTCTGCCCGGAAGGGTCGAAGGTACGCTTTGTTGCGGGATGTCTGAGGGATAGAGCCAAAGATTGGTGGGAGTTAGTTGGTGATTTGTTGGGATCCCCAGCCAACGAGGCTATGACTTGGTTAGATTTTGTGACCAAATTCAGGGCTGAGTTTACACCAGCTGTGGAGCTTCAACAGCTGGCCAGGGAGTTTTTGGATAGGAGACAGATTACGGAGACTGTGGCGGAGATCACCGCCAAGTTCCGAGAGAGAGCATTGTTGGTACCCTAGTATGCGGGGGATGAGGAGATGCGGAAGACCCGCTACCATGATATGTTGAGGGCTAATATCCGGGAGCATGTCAGCTATTCAGCCTGCCCGACCCTGGACTCCATGATTGCCAGGCTGCTGGAAAGGGAGCTCGATTTGGAGCACATCAGGAAGAGGAAGTTAAAGACTGCGCAGGTTGCGGGGGTTTCAGGGAAGAAACCCAATGGATTCAACGCGAGGTTGAAGGGCCAGCAGGGGCGAGACCGTTGTGGGAAGTGCGGTCGGTCACATGAGGGAGTTTTCCGCACTAGGTTGGGTTCCGGCTGCTATAAGTGCGGCCAGATTGGACATTTTGGCAGGGATTGTACTGCCCCTGCTCCCACGGTTCAGATATCAGACCTGATTTGCTTTCATTGCAATCAGAGGGGCCATAAAAAGGCCAACTGCATTAGATTGTCAGCAGCGACAGCAGCAGTGCCAGGGTCGGCACGGGTGACGGATGGATGGAAGGCCAAGGTAGAGGCTCCAATGATGCAGAGCCGAGCATTTCATTTGACAGCCGAGGAGGCACGCGTTGCACCCGATGTGGTGACAGGTATGATTTCCTTCTTATGGTTTTATGTTATGTCGCTGTGATTTTGATATGTTATATATGTGTTTTGTTTAGGATCGTTCCATGTGAACGGTATCCCAGTTCATGTATTGTTTGATTTGGGTGCTACCCGATTGTTTGTCTCTCTTGCACTTAGCAAGAAGTTTCCTAAGTCTTTGGGCATGCTAGATTTCCCTTTGGAGGTCAAGATTGTGGACGACCGGTAAGTGCGAGCATCGGATGTCTACCGAGATTGTGTTTTGAGACTGTTCAAGGAGCGTTACCTGGTAGACCTGGTTCCCATACCTTTTCGGGGGAACAAGGTTATTATTGGTATGGATTGACTAAGCCCTAATGGGGAAGTGATTGACTATGCGCAACAGTTAGTGCGGATCAGGACCCCAAGTGGGGGAGAGCTGGGGATTCAGGGCGAGAGGCCACAACGAGGACCATCTTTATGTTCAGCAGCGAGAGCTAGGCGCTACCTCCAGCAGGGTTATGCAGGATTTGTCGCCTATGTTATGGATACCCGGGAGGTGGGTAAGGAGACGGTGGGCAATGTGCCCGTGGTGCGAGAGTCTGCGGATGTATTCCCTGAGGAGCTGCCTGGGATACCTCCAGAGAGGCAGGTAGAGTTCAGGATCGACCTAGTCCTTGTTGTGGCTCCGATAGCCAAGGAAACGTATCGGTTGGCTCCTCCTGAGATGTAGGAGTTGTCTACACAGCTACAGGATCTGTTAGACAAGTGATTCATTAGACTGAGCAGTTCACCCTGGGGAGCTCCGATTCTGTTTGTGAAGAAGAAGGACGGGTCGCATCGGATGTGTATAAACTATCAGGAGCTGAATAAGGTAACGACGAAGAACCGTTACCAACTCCCGAGGATTGATGACCTCTTTGACCAACTACAGGGAGCATCTTGGTTCTCTAAGATTGATTTGCGTTCAGAATATCATCAGATGAGGGTCAGAGAGGAGGATGTGCAGAAGACTGTGTTTTGGACGCGCTATGGCCACTATGAGTTCGTGGTGATGCCTTTCGGGCTCACCAATGCCCCTTCCGCATTCATGGATCTCCTGAACCACGTGTGCAGACCGATGTTAGATTGGTCTGTGATAGTTTTCATCGATTACATCTTGGTTTATTCCAAGACGCGAGAGCAACATGAGGAGCACTTATGGGAGGTTCTAGGTACATTGAGGAGGGAGAGCTTATATGCTAATTTCTCCAAGTGTGAGTTCTGGTTGTGCGAGGTGCAGTTTCTTGGGCACCTTGTCAACTAGAACGAGATTTCGGTTGACCCGGCTAAGTTGGAGGCCATGATGAGATGGGAGGTTCCGAGGTCTCCATCTGAGATTCGGAGCTTTCTGGGACTTGTAGGCTATTATTGGAGGTTCATTCAGGACTTCTCCAAGATAGTCGTGCCCCTGACCCGGTTGACGAGGAAAGCCGTGGTTTTTCGCTGGGGGCTTGAGTAGCAGGCTGCATTTGAGACGTTGAGACAGAGATTGTGCGAGGCACTAATCTTAGCCCTGTTAGAGGGCATGGAGGACTTTGTGGTATACTGCGATGCGTCCATCTCAGGTTTGGGCGCGGTATTGATGTAGAGAGGGCATGTTATAGCTTACGCTTCGAGGCAGTTGCAGCCTCACGAGGCGAATTACCCGATGCATGATTTGGAGTTGGGGGCTGTCGTTTTCGCCCTTAAGATTTGGCATCATTACCTCTATGGGGTTCGTTGTACCATTTACATAGACCACAAGAGCCTGAGGTATCTCATGGACCAGCCAAATCTGAATATGAGGTAGCGTCGGTGGCTTGATGTGGTAAAGGATTATGATTGCGAGATCCTTTACCACCCGGGGAAGGCCAATGTCATGGCCGATGCGCTTAGCCGCAAGGTGGTGCTAATCAGGGATATCTGCCTGAGGATGATAGTTGTGACTCCGTTGTTAGCCGGGGATTGTTGACTCTTCACCGTAGGGTATGGGTCCCGTATCATGGAGGTGTGCGCCAGCTACTAATGGCAGAGGCGCACAAATCCAGGATATCCATCCATCTTGGGGCGACGAAGAAGTATAGGGGTCTTCGACTCGATTATTGGAGGTCTTTCATGAAGAGGGACATAGCTTGGTTTGTGGAGAGGTGCCTGACCTGTAGGAAGGTCAAGGCTGAGCACCAGAGACCTCACGGCAAGGTCCAGTCGTTGGATATCCCGCTATGGAAGTGGGAGGATATTACTATGGACTTCACTATGAAGCTTCCCAGGACCGCGCGAGGAGTGGATTCATTTTGGGTCATCGTTTATCGATTGACCAAGAGCGCCCATTTTATTCCGATTCAGGAAAGTATTTCGGCCGAAAGGTTGTCCGACATCTATATCCGGGAGGTAGTGGCGCGGCACGGGGTGCCAGTTTTGGTGATTTCAGACAGGGACGTGCGGTTCACTTCCAGTTTTTGGAAGAAGTTTCATGATGAGTTGGGTACTCAACTGCATTTTAGCACCGCCTTCCACCCGCAGACGGATGGTCAGAGCGAGCGGACCATCCAGACTTTAGAGGATATCTTGCGGGATGTGTGTTTTAGACTTCGGAGTTAGTTGGGATACTTACCTTCTGTTGGCAGAGTTCTCCTACAACAATAGCTATCATGTGAGTATCGACTGTCCTCCTTTCGAGATGTTGTATGGGAGGAAGTGTAGGACCCCGATATGCTGGGGAGAAGTGGGGCAGAGAGCCATGGGGAGTACCGAAGTGGTACTGAAGACTACGGAGAGGATCCAACAGGTTCGGAGCAGGCTTCAGACTGCTCAGAGTTGGCAAAAAATTTATGCCGACAAGCGTTGGTCAGACCTAGAATTCCAGGTCGGGGATATGGTGCTCCTGAAGGTGTCGCCATGGAAAGGCGTCATTCGGTTCAGGAAACGGGGCAAGCTGGGCCCTAGGTACATTGGACCCTTCAGGGTTATAGACCGGGTGGGCAGGGTAGCATATAGGCTGGATCTGCCAGCCAAACTCGGTCAGATTCATAGCACCTTTCATGTCTCCCAGTTACGGAAATGTTTGGTGGACGATTCAGCAGTGGTGCCTTTAAAGGATATTCAGGTTGATGACAGCCTGAACTACATCGAGTAGCCAGTGGCAATCCTTGACTGAAAAACAAGGGATCTGAGGAACAAGAGGGTAGAACTGGTAAAGGTGTAGTAGCAGCACCGCAAGGGCTCGGAATGGACATGGGAGCCGGAGGACGTGATGAGGGAGCATTACCCTGAGCTTTTTTAGGATCAAGCACCAGACTAGGAGGACGAAGTCTAGAATAAGTGGGGGAGATTTGTAACACCTGATTCCTAGTATGCATTTAAATTAAAGCATTTCTGTATTTTCTCTGGGACTTGACGAGTTGCAGGCCCAACTCGTCAAGTAGGGTCGTGATCCGCGGGCATTTTAAGTGACCTACTCGACGAGTCGGGAGACTGACTCGGCAAGTAGGTGCTGTTTGAGGGAAACCCTAAATCCAAGGGTTTTCACCCTATTTAAACGACTTATTGCAACCTCCATTGTCCCTTATGCTCCCAGAACACCACTTATCGAAACCCTAGCCGCTTTGAGTGATCTAAGGCCATTTTTGGTGCTTTTGGGAGGTTGTGAAGCTTGGAAGGAAGGGGGAAGCTTCTGCATTCAACTTGGGGCTTGTAGATCCAGAGATCTTATTCCATCTTTAGCTCAATCAAGGTAAATGCCCCCTTTTTGGTCTTTCTTTTGGTTGTTCATCTTTGGGGCTTAAATTTTGGGTGCATTTAGGGCTTTCTAAGCCATTTCCGAATTTGTGAAGTGATTCATGGAGTTCTACTTTCAGATCTAAGTTATTGGAGGGGTCTCATGGCATAAAGGTGCCAACTCTATGGCCATGAGAGCCCCATGCACATTTTAGAGCACCTTTTATGGATTTTTGAGCTAAAAACTCCATGCATGTACACCAAGTTTGGAACTTTACGTATAAAATGGACATTATGAGGCCAGATCTATGGTTTTTGTGTGTTAAGACCCATTTAAATCGACTGCATAGTATTGGTCAAGGATGGACTTGCCGAGTTGTTCTTGGGACTCGGTGTGTCGAGGTGTAATGACCACCAAATCCATTTTGCGATGGACCAGTTGTTAGGGGGAACGTCCCGTAGAGGTTTAGACATGAAAAGGACCTGAGAATCCTGGGACTCGACGAGTGTATGAATAGACTCGGCGAGTCCAAGGCAATCTCCGAACCTTTGAAGATGGACTCGACGAGTTGTTCTACAACTCAGAGAGTCATAGTCTGGACATGTTCTTATGAGGGAGATGAACTCGCCGATTTGAAGGAAGAACTCGGCGAGTCGGATGAAGATAGTCACGATAGTTTGAAGGAAGAAGAGTCCGTCGAGTTCTTGCTAGACTCAACGAGCGGAGTCGAGATTGTATCGGATTAGTGGAGTGTGGACTCGGCGAGTTGGCGGGCCAACTCGATGAGTCAAGTCAATTGGATGTTGACTTTAACCAAGGTTGACCTTGTCTGGTTACAGTATTGACCCTGGTCAGGGTCATATGTTCTGTTCGATGACTTGAGGATTGTCGTGTAGGGATTGAGGAGTCAAGGAGAGCCGAACTTCACGTCGGGGGCACTTCAGACGCTACACGATATCGAGATGAGTTACCTTCCAGTAGGGGTGGGTCTACGGCCACAATGTCGACCCACCAACAGGGATATTTAGTAGGTAATTGTCTTTGTGATAATTATCTTGGTTTGGTTATGTGACTTGGTCATAAGATATGCTTGCGTAATATGAACGTTGTGTTAGTGGGAAAGGCAGGGAATAGTCTTTCACTGGAATAGGTCGTTAGGACCAATGGGTTGGTCAGTACCCGATATGCCTGACTGTATGTTTATATCTGGCTATTGTATGCTAGTGGTAGGGGTGAAATAGTCCCCAGTTACCGGTTGAAAGATACCGATGGTAGTTACCGGTTGAAAGATGCCGATGACAGTTACTGGTTGAAAGATACCGATGGCAGATATCGGTTGAAAGATACCGATGATAGTTACCGGTTGAAAGATACCGATGGTAGTTACCGGTTGAAAGATACCGACGATATTATATGGTATGCGGTATGATGGGGGAACCCACTAAGCTTTGTTCTTAAAGATTTTGGTTGTGGTTTCAGGTACCTCTTCGTCAAAGGGGAAGGAGCCGACGGTGTAGCAGCGCATCACACACATGATTTCCGCATGGAGTTTTCTGGGATTGTACTCTGATTTTATTACTTTCGATGATATGGTTTTCAGACAAGTTGTTATGGTTTTTATAAATTGATATGACATTGACAATGTTTGGTAAATTATGTTATGAATTACTTAATTTAAAATGAAATTTTTGGCCTCGATTTTTGGGATGTTACAATTATAGATGAAAGGTAGTTTACCTACAATACAACCATAATGAGCCACCAAATCTTGGACAACACACCAATCCTCACCAACACCATATAAATGAGACTTTTGCATGTTTAGTTTTAAACCGCATAGATGATAAAACTCATCAAGAAGCCTAGAAATACTATCTACCTCATTAGAGTGCCAATCTGAAATAAAGACAAAATCATCTACATATAAAAGGTGATATAGTCGAGATTCTTGTCTTCCCACCTTCACACCCCTAATAAAGATATTATCCATGGCATCTTTTATTATAACGAGTAGTCCCTACATTGCTAAAATGAATAAAAAGGGGATTGTGGATTTCCTTGCCTAAGTCCTATATATAGCGAAAACTCCAATAAAGGACTTCCATTCACAAGTATGGAGGCTTTGGCGGACAAGATACATGCTCGGATCCAATTTCTCTATTTGTCACCAAAACCGATAACTCTCATAACTTGGTCAAGATAATCACAACTCAATGAGTCAAAGTCATTCTGAAAGTCTACTTTGAACATGAGAAGGTCTCATTTTTTTCTGCTTATATAATTCAATGATTTCACTAAGAATTAAGGGCCATCAAGTATTTGTCTTCCTTTCACGAAAGCAGTCTAGTCGTCTGAAATCACACTACCAATTACTTTAACCAAACACAAGGCTAAAACTTTGGCTATGATTTTGTATTGCACACCAATGAGCGATATCAACCTAAAATCTTTGACTACTAAAGGATTTTAAGTGTTAGGAATTAAGGCTATGAAGGAAGCGTTGCACCTATGATTCCAAAATTAAAAAATTCTTGAACATAGCCAACAATATCATCATGAAAGAGTGACCAAAATTGTTTAATAAATTTAAAAGTAAATCCATATGGGCATGGCGCTTTATCTCCACCGTACTCCCATACTACATCTCTGGTTTTTTCTATTGTTACAGCAGTTTCCAAGAAAATCCGATCACATTCTTTTAAGGAGATAAACCGAGGGTTAGGAGTCTCATTATTTGAGACTAGAATTCTATTAAACTTAGACTTGTAGAATGAGAAGAAAGTGCCTTTTACTTCTAAAGGGTATGTACACCAAATACCACCTACCATAACTCCTTGAATTGACTATTGGCATATTCTTTTCTTTAAAATACCATGAAAGAAGTTTAAGTGTTTGTCCCAGTCCGTATCCCACTTGCTTCTCGCTTTTTGAGCATAATCAACAGCTTGGTGATGATCACTATCATCTAACTTTTTTAAGAGATGGATTTTTTGAGAAACATCTTCATCAGTAGCTAAACCATTGTCTATCTTTTTATCCAGAGCATCAATGTCTTTTTTCTGGATTAAACTTACTTGATCTTTCTTTGGCTTTAAGATCACTACTCCATTTTTTCAAAAAAAGTTTTGGATCTTTGAGATTGTTTTTAATTCGAATTCCTCCATTATCAAATTGATTATTTTGATATCCAGTAATGGTTGCCCAAACTAGCTTTACCACATCTTCAAAACCATCGACTAAGAACCATGAATGAAATTTTTTGAAAGGAACAAGGCCATACTTTGCCTTCAGCTTATGCAATAGGATAAGGTTGTGGCTAGACTACCTCCTTTCAAGCACTCTAGCTGCCAAATTTGGGATAACATTAATATCATCCGGAGTAATAAGGAACATGCCAAGTTTTGACATTTTAGTTCCAAGTTTATTCATCCACATATATCACCTTCCTCCTAATTGGATTTCCAATAAACCCGTATTTTTAATAAATTGATTAAATATATTTTCCCCTAGTGGAGAAAATACATATCCAAATCTTTCGTCCTCACTCTAGACTTCATTGAAGTCCCAAAACATAATATAAATACCTTGATGATTGTTGATTAACTCTATGATCTCATCCTATAGTTGAGATTTAGCCAGTAGCTCATGAGGAGTGTAGGTATTTACCATGTAGCAAGAAAGATCACTTTGAAGTCACCTACATTGTACTATAACATAGTTAACACCGAAAAAAACGTTTTTTTAGAAGACAGCAGGGTCCCACATAGAGACGATCCCACCTGAATGACCTCTTGCAGAGCTACATGCAAAATCTAAATTAAGATTACCCCACATGGATATGATCGATAACTAGACCGATGTCATGATAGTTTCCCGCATCCTAAGAAAAGAAACCCCATGTTTGAAACAAATACTTTTTATATCCATCTATAGCACTCGAGTCGACAGGTATGAAGTTAATGATTCATTCTATTTTAATTCAAGTAAAAAGGTGGTGGAGGACTCACGAGTATACTAGGCGTACATTTTGTATGTGCAGGCTACTCCTTGCATGCGCATCATCGAGTGATCCCCGACGTACGTTGGGCATACCCATGCGTATGTTGGGTGTACTCAAGTCAGGGGAAAACCCTAATATTTAGGGTTTGCACCATATTTAAAGAACTTATGTCCCTCAAGTTCGTTATCCTCTTAGCATCCACTTCCCTTTTAATGTCAATCTCGAACCCTAGCCTTCTTGAGTGTATCTTTGAGCTTACATTGAGCGTTTTGGTGTTCTTTGGTGGTTTTGAAGAAGAAGGAGGTTTGGGAAAAAGTAAAGGAGAAGAAGGAGCTTGTAGATCCATAATTTATGCACCATTTCTATCCGGTATAAAGTTTGAACCTTGATCATTACAAGCTTAGATCTATGTTTAGGGTAGAATATGTAATCTTTTGATCCCATAGCTTGGTTTCTTGGAGTATGAGCAACTCCACGCGATTTAAGCTATCCTTTTAGAATCTTGGAAGTGTCTTGACTTGAAAAAATCTTATCTTGGTGGTTAAGACTCAACCATGCAAGTTTTAGTAACCATTCAAGTGAGTTAATGGATGTAATTCATGGTTTGAGCCCCATCCATGCATGAAAAAGTATAAATGTTGCAACTTTATGGCTTAAGACGTTATTTTGAACTTGGATCTAAGCTTTGGACATAAAGGCTGAATGGATTAAGACGTGGGAATGAGAATGGGTTGACTAGACATTAAATTGGGTGTACTTTAGAGTACGCTGCACGTATTGGGTCAGCGCCCCGACTCCTAATGGTCATCAGTGTATGATGGGTGTACGAGTCGTGTACGTCGCATGTACACAGTCTGTGGGCTTAGATGATTTTTGAGGCTCGTTTAGGGATGGGCTTTTGGGCTTGTTTAGGTTGGGCCTCAGGCTCACCTGTTGTAAAAGGACATTTGTGGGCCTAAGGCCATGCTAGGTATTCTTGGGCTATATTGGGACTTAGAGGCCTTATAGTTGGGTTTGGATGCTTTTTTAGACCTTGTGTGGATTTAGGCCTTAGAGGGAGGGAGGCCCAATGTGGCAATGGCAAAGAAGCCCTTTTTTCCTTAAGTCAAGAATTAGGATTTGGACCTTCGAATTAGAATGTGGCCTAATTTCTAATTAGGGTTTTATGCTTATGCGTTAGGGAGAGGATTTCATGAGTCATCCGTTGAGTGCGATTTGATATCTTTAGTTTGAGGTGAGTCTTCCTTCGCATTATTCATGGGTCGAAGGCACCAATTTCGGCCCACTAATTTATCATGTAGTGTGATGATTGTCTTTATGATAATTGTCAGTTATGCCTGTATTTGCTTGATGACTTTGTGATTTCTGTTATGATATTATGTGGTAGTAATAGGGGTGAAATAGACATAGTATCTGGTTGAAATTGAACGAAGGGGATTGCAAGCATCTAGATATGTTTGGTAGTATCCAGTTGAAACAGACCGACGGGGTAGGCAAGCACCCATATATGCTTGATAGTATCCAGTTGAAATAGACCGAAGGGGTAGGCAAGCATCCATATGTGCTTGGTAGTTTGTTTGTTTAGTATGTGGTATTTTAGGGGAACTCACAAAGCTTTGTACTTACAATTTTTAGTCGTTGTTTCAAGTACTTCCAGTTCGAAAGGTAAGGGCCTAGCCTGATCGCACCGCATCACCTTATGGTTTCCACATTTATAGATTCTGGGAATTTGTACTCTAATAGCATCTTACTATGATACCCTTTTGACTATTTTGATATTAGTACTCTATGTTTGAATGAAATTAAAAGCAAACAAATTGTATCTGTATTTTTGGAACGTTACATCATCCCTTATTCTTACTTTTCCTAGTACCACGAGCATTTATGGACATGATATTCATCGTGTAACACCAGGCACACCTATTCGCTCTATGATCTTTTCCAAGCTCAATTTACAGCAACCCACATCATAACCCATGACATCACCATCTTCTATTAGTGTCTATAAGTCATTGATAATAGTTAAATGATGATTAGGGATACTCTCCATGTCTGTAAACATTCCATCAACCTTATCTTTAAGGTGATCAGGATCAACTTCATTGTCTATATTATCTGGAGCGGTCTCAATCACTAGTTTTTCATCATCATTGAGTTGATTAAAGACATCTTCATCACAAACACCGTCAAAATGACAATGATCATCTGGAGTTGAAATATCATCATCATCTTTAATAATATTAGCCTTCCAAGTCGATAGTTCAGGAACTCTGACCAAATATTCCACTTCATTTATCCCGACTCTAACCATCTTGGAAATAGTATTCTTCAGTTTTGTGCTAATATAAATTCTACCACAGCTAACTATAACATCTTGGTCATCTTTAAAAAACATGAACTTACCCCAAAGAGAAGATATATACTTGAAGGAATTAGAACCCCAAGCAACGAGAGGTAACCCTTCAATCTCTAACCAAACCATAGGTTCATCGATAACAAAATTTTTGGTAACAAGTGTGACATATTTGAAGAACCCTTTGAGACTTAAGTTTTTTTTAAAGGCACAACAATCCTCAAAATTGGGGAATTATCCAAATCCATAGTCCACCAAAATGTCTAATAATCAGCCCATAAAAACCTTCATCTGAACATATCTTGTACAAGTTTTGCATTGCAGAAACCTCACGTACCTTCGCAAGGAGGATCTTTGAAGAGTCTTGGAGCTATAACATGTCCTTATCCTCCAGAATCAACCTTTTTGGGTTGCATTTACCGAAATCAATGATGAAGAGTTACCATTTCCAGAATCAACATTAGCAAATGATTTTTCAAAACCATCTCCTTTCAGATGTTGTTGTTGGGGAATCAATGAAACATAATTCATGGACCCGAGCTTTTAAGATTGGATTTCTCAAATCTGTAGCGAACTCTCTATAACAGTGCTACAAAAATGAAGAGGTGGAGATTACCAATCCAAGTAGTTACAGGTTTCTAGCTATCGAAAGTGCATCTTCAACACCTAAGAAACGAATGAAACGAAACCGTTTGCCTAATTTTGATAGCTTACGTGCAATATATGCATCCAAAATCTTCCCAAATTTAGCAAACACCATCCACAAATCTTTCAAATCGAGAGAGTGGTAACATAGTAGGTACATGCTAGTTGTTTCACATCTTTTCCATTTGGGTTTGCTATCGACTTGCTTGTATCACCAGGACCATCTTGATTTTGTTTTTTCCCTATCTTCCAAGTCCATCCATTGCTGAAATTTGAGGTGCTTCTAGCATCACCTATAAAAAAATCACAAGAAAACAATAGGCAATTAGAAATCACAGTGGTCAAGAAACCCCACAATCAACACCGATCGTAGAAGAAGCCAATGATCGTGCATCAAAGTTCACCCAAATTGTCGAACATCAAAGCCATTTAATTAGAAGAATTGTTTGACAGTCGAAATCTCTACTGATGTTTGTTGCCGACGGAGATGGTGAGCGACATCCCCTACGATTCTCTAAAATCGCCCGATCGTAGAGTAAGAAAACTAAAGGATTTAGACAGTGTCGACTATCAATCGGCGGGTAACTAAGGACTAATCCACTATCTAATTGGATTGCTTGTGGCAAGCCTTTATTTAGGTTAAATCATAAATGAATATGGGTGATTAGATTTATTATGTGAAAAAAGTTATTGTGTTTTTTTAAACTGCAAGAAATAAAAGTAAAATGATTTTTATAAAATTTTCTTTTAATGCCCATATCAGTCGAGGATGATAAAACTTATTAATCTGAGAAATATGATAGTTCATTATGTTTATCTGTATGAGATCTATGGAGAATTACAAGCTTATGAATCCTCAGTTGGCCCTCCTACCAGAATAGTTTTTGGTGGGCCACTTAGCGATGAGCTTTTTAACTGAAAAACCGAACCAGAATCGGAGCCAATTGGAACCGATTAGTGGTTTTCAGTTTAGTTCCCAGTTCAACATTTTTAGTTTTCAGTTCTTGTATGGTTCAGGCCGGTTGTGGTACCGACCACCTTCTTAGATATCGTACTTCCTAATGGAATCAAACCGAAACCAGAACCTGTTAGTGGTATTCGATATGGTTTTTAGTCCCACGTTCACTCCTTAAATTGATTTTTGGTTCTTTCGGTTGTAGTCCAATTCGGAAGGTTCCGGACTGGTTAACATCACTAGGACCACTTGGCTCAATGGCAAAAAATTCTCAAGTGAAACCATCATTTTCTCAAAATCAAGGTTTCGGTAAAGTTTTAGTTATAATTTGAATCAAAGTTTTTCTCCAAATCAAACAACTTTTCATAATCAAGGCTTTAATCTAAGTACCTTTTCAAAATCAAGATCAAACATTTGTGAGAAACTCATATGCAATAGAAGATCCATGGTAAAATTTTAGGGATGGTATAATTTTTTCATTTAATATATAATAAGATAAAACAACAAAAACGACAATTTCATTAAACATGAAAAAATGATAAACTAGACTATAGAATATAGATTACATTTTAAAGTCGACCTTTTCACTTTTTTATTTTCTAAAAGCAGGTCATTACATTTTCAACCTTAACATTCTCAAGTGCTTCATTTTCTACACTATAAATAAAAAAATCAATCATAAAATCATCACTTATTGTATTACGTAAATCGGTCTTCAACAACTTCATAGCAGAAAAACAATGTTCAACTGTTGCAACGGGAAAAATCAAAGTTAGTTTTACTAACCTATAAACCAAAGGAAAATAGTGATGTTGTCTTGTTTCTATCATCAAACAAGAAAGGTCTGCAATTCTTTTCAAGTTGGCAAGTTTGTCATCATGGAGCAAAGAGTGATAATAAATATCAAGTTGACCATTAAGATGTACCCTTTTTGAATCATTAAAATCACTTTTGTATATCTTGCTTAACTTCAACAAACTTTTATTTATCAAGCCTATAAAATAAATTACAAGGACTCATAGCCTCCATTTTCTCTATCAATCTAGTGACAACTTTACTAAATCCATCCTAAAATTCATAAATTTTCATATCCAAAACGTGCTAAATATCACAAATTCAAAATGATGTTGATAAGTCATATTGGTCCTACGGTTTCATGGGATAACATAATATTCTTGAATTTCAATAATTCCAATACTATGCTTTTCACAAAAAGTGATGGGTTTTGAGCATAGCAAACAATCATATGTGTGCATGCAACACTAAATGTTTGGGTCTATGTTTTCTCTATTAGACATAAAAGCATTGAGCACAAAAACAAGAAACCCTAGCATGCTTCTACTATTTTCACAATCAACAAAATAGGGATTAGAACACATACCTTTATTGTTATATTGTAATAACAATGGATTCCTTAAAGATCTTGACTTTGAGAATAAGTGTCACAAGTGTAACACCTCTACTGGCTCACAAACACACTATGCAAGAGGATGAGAGGAGAGAGTAGGGAAGTTGTTCAAAGTTTCGGATCTTCTATAGTTTCAAAGTGATGGTCGAAACTTAGAAGGGCGAGGCTCCTTTTATAGTTTAGGTTGCTTAGTCCCAAATCTAGGGTTTGCTGGAGGAAACCCTAATTTCTAGCTTAAGGCCTAAGCAACCCATGGATTCCCCTTCACAAGGCTTTGGAAGAAAATCCTTAGGGCCTCCTTAGAATTTCCGGCTAACCCTCTTTAGGGTGATCCAAGAGCCCAAACCACAACTATTAATTATTTTCAAAACAGCCCCTGTACTTTTAATTAATTCCTTTTATCCCAAAATTAATTCCAAATTAATTTCTGACTAAATATCAATTAAATAACATGATTTCTAATTAATATATTATTTTCATAACATATTAATAAATCATTTTTATATACTAATTTATTATTCCAAATAATAAATTCAATCTCTCTCTCCATAAGTCATCCTGTTAAGTTGCTAGTATGAAGGCAAACCCAAAAGGATTGTGTTATTATCAATTCAAGTACATATCAATAATAGTTATGGGATTAGACACATAATCTGAAAGTCACCCACTTGGATAAGTCTGATAACTATTATTACAAGTATAACGTCAAAAATTGACTATCAAATTGTAGCTCTCAAAGCCGCTGACGAATTTTGACCTAATTAGTAACGTGTCCTAGGATAAGTGATTATATAACCCTCCGTTCTGCAAGATATCATGTGGTGACAAATGACATGGAACATAATCATTCTCATTGTCCAACAGTTTGTTTCTCGATTTCTGATTTGTAACGACAAAGAAATTAATTGAACACATCAATTCAGTCCTGACCGAGCCCGACATATAAGTCAACACCAAATCATCGAGGGGCCCAAGATATAACTTTTCCCGTTAGGGCAAAAGGAACAGATAAACTTCGACTTATATGCTTGCACAATCTACTCAACAAATCATGCACAACAATACGTTTTCTAACATCATGTTACTGATGCGTTTACGCATTATCAATGTACAACCAACTCGTAAACAACAACTCATATATATCCGTTTAAAGATTATACGATATTATCGTCTCATAATTACTCATGATAAATTCCATAAAGTAATTCACTGAGTGTGAGTTTAATCCAATACTTAAACCCCATTTCAAAAGTACTCATGAATGTTGTAGCAAACCATTGCTATGTCTAAACACTTAGACATTCTACAACCCAATTCATGACAGTCTTAATTTATTACTTACTTCAAAAGTATGACCGATTGTGGATATTTGAATAATCTAATTATTCTGGAAGTGAAACATGCAAAAGTGAAACACGGTGATAAACAATTGACAAAAGATAGTAAACAATACTTATAAACAAATCTCCATTTATTTAATCACCAAATGTAAATTACATTTATTTGTTACAAGTTTCTAAATATCTATCTAATCACTAAAACTAATATCATCCTTCAGACCAATGCTCCTCACATGCTGAACGTGTTTAACCCTACTTAGACCTTTTGTGAGGGGATCGACAGGATTCTCATATGATGATACCCTCTTTACGACCATGTGTCCTTCTACTCGATGTTTGATAAAGTGGTATTCTGCCGATATGTTGAGATCTGCCATCATCTCTCGGTTCCTTGGTCAAGGCAACCGCTCCTTCATTATCGTAGAAAATCTCCATCGGCTCCTTAATGGCTGGTACAACTCCAAGGTCTCCAATGAATTTCTTGAACCATATAGCCTCTTTCGATGCTTCGCTTTCTGCAATGTA
Organism: Lactuca serriola; assembly: GCF_051521515.1. Taxonomy (NCBI): domain Eukaryota; kingdom Viridiplantae; phylum Streptophyta; class Magnoliopsida; order Asterales; family Asteraceae; genus Lactuca; species Lactuca serriola. The sequence goes on along the minus strand of NC_136412.1, from coordinate 193,649,134 downwards.
CTATGATTCACAGGTTGAATAAGCCACCGTATCCTGCTTGGAACTTTTCTAAGTTACTGCTCCCCCATTAAGGGTAAAAACCCAACCTGTCTGAGAGTGGAAGTTGTCTCTGTCTGTCTGAAAGCTGGCGTCACTATACCCAGTAACTCTTAAGTCATCACCGCCACCAAGAACAAGGACCAGTCCTTTGTTCTTCGCAGATACTTAAGAATGTTCTTGACCGCTATCCAATGAACTTTAACCAGATTTCCCTGATATCGACTAACCATGCTCAAAGAAAAAGCCACATCAGGGCGAGTACACGTCATAGCATACATGATCGATCCAATGGCGGAAGCATATGGAACTCAACTCATTTCTGCTATCTCAGCATCGGTACTCGGACACTGAGTCTTACTCAGTTTGGTATTGCTCTCGATAGGTAACTCTCCTTTTTTGGATTTCTCCATGCTAAAACGCTTTAGCACCTTATCCAAATATGTGCTTTGACTAAGTCCAATTAGTCTTCTACTCTTTTTCCTCAAAATCCTTATCCCCAGAATATAAGCAGCCTTTCACAGATCCTTCATAGCAAAACACGTCCCAAGGTAAGATTTAACCTCTTGCAAGGTTGGAATGTCATTTCCTATGATTAGTATGTTACCAACACACAATACCAGAGAGGTGACTATACTCCCACTAGCTTTGACATATACACAAGACTCATCTTCACTTCTAGAGAAGCCAAACTCTTTAACTTTCTCATCAAAGCAAAGATTCCATCTATGAGAAGCTTGTTTCAATTAATAGATTGATTTCTATAGCTTACACACTCTATTTGGGTACTTAGCATTTACTAAACCCTCTGGCTGATTCATGTAAACATCCTCAGTCAACTATCCATTAAGGAAGTGGTTTTGACATCCATCTGCCAAATTTCAAAATCATGAAATGCAGCTATAGCTAGCATAACCCTAATATATATAATCTTAGCCATTAGTGAGAAGGTCTCATCATAGTCAACCGATGGGGATTGAGTAAAAACCCTTCACAACCAGTCGATCCTTGAAGGTGTGCAACTTTCCATCCATGTCGATCTTCTTCTTGAAGATCCATTTACACCCAACTGTCTTACGACCTAGTACATTGTCAACCAAATTCAAAACTTGGTTGTCATACATGGACTTGATCTTGCTATCCATTGTCTCTTTCCACTTGACAGACTTAGGGGCCACCATTGTTTCCTTGTAATTAGTAGGTTCATCCAAATTTACCAGTCTGCTATCACTGATAAACATATCACCTTCTATAGTTATAGGGAAACCATAAAACACAGGCAGAACGCTAACTCTAATAGAACGCCTAAGAGGCAATGACTCGTCAATTGGTTCAACAGGAGTTTCTTCCTCAGGTTGAGCGCTAGTGTTAGAGGTTACTTCATCGCTTGACTCTTGAATTTCTTCAAGATCAATTGTACTCCCACTGTCCTTTTCGCGTATGAGATCTCTCTCGCGAAAGACTCCCCTTCATGCTACAATGACCACGTTTTTACTAGGTCTGTAAAACAAGTATCCAAAGGACATATGTGGGTAGCTGATGAAAATACATCTCTCACTTCGAGGTTCAAGCTTGTCGTGAGTCTCTCATCTAACGAAAGCTTCACAACCCCAAACCTTGATATGTCCCTGTTGGGTTTTGAGCATTCTAAAACTCCTAAGTGTACATGCAACCCTAAATACCTTGGATCTATTTTTCTCTATTATACATGCAAATATGAACTTTCCAAGGTATTCATCCTAACTAGCATAATAACATTGATTCATATGAATATATCAAGTTAGAATTACATACCTCTTTGATGTAGAATGTCTTCATGAAGCTTGAGTGCCTAGTGCCCCAAGTGTGACACCTCAAATGGTTCACACAACACCAAATACACTTAGAAAGACTTGAGAGAAATCTACACTTCATAAAAATCGGCTAGCCCTTTCACTCATAGTCTAGTGCCGATTTTGTCACCAATAAGATCTTTATATAGTGTCACAATTAGGGTAAACCCTAATTGTCATGGCTTTCCATTTCCTTGGATCCATGGGTTCAAATACACCATGGATCATCCATGGAGCATCCTATGGGTTTTAGCCGAACTTGATAGTCCATGGAGTCTTAACCCATTATACAGGTATAGATGATTTACACAATTAACCCATATATTTAATTAGTCTTCTTTTGATCACTTAATTAATCCTAGGTTATTTCTTGATCAATACTAATTAAATAATCATATTAATATATTAGAACTTATAATATACTAACAAACCTTAAGTGTTATTTCTCTCATTATAGTCTATCCAAATGCATGATGCCATGCAACCCAAATGGACCATGCCGGGTCGGGTCACGTCTTACCAATTATAGTTATGGACTTAGACATTAGTCCAACAGTCTCCCACTTGGATAAGTCTAAAACTATTATTGCAAGTATGACTTCAAGAACCGACTGGAAATCGTAGCTCTCAAAAGCTTCTGTCGAACTCTGACCTTGCCGATGATCTCTGACCTTTGTCAATGACTTGCCATTAGATAAGGGATAATATATTCCTCCATTCTAGATATCATATGGACTGAGACACGGATTACAATCATTCTCTCTGTCCACCTGTTGTTTCCCGATTTCCGATTTATGACGACTGACTACTTGAACAAATCAAATCAGTCCTGGCCCGGCCGAGCACTTACATTTGTCATCACCAAATCATTGAGGGGCCCACAGATATCACTTTTATCCCGAAGGTAAAAGGAATGAATTAACATCAACTCATATGGCTTGTTCTACTACTTGTTGAATCATACACATAGGCACGTTTTATAACATCGAGTTACCGAATGCGTTTTCATGCAATCAATGTACAACCAACTCATAGTAACAACTCATATCTCTAGGTTTGAAGAATATAAGATATTATCGTCTCATAATCACTCGTGATAAAATCCATGAAGTGATTCCAATGAGCACTGGTTGAATCCAATACTCAGAACTTATAAGCACTCATGAGTGTTGTAGCCCTTTGTCCAACATCTTAGACCTCTACAAGCCAACCCATGACAGTCTTGATTCATATCTACTTCCAACATATGACCGACTGTGGATGGTTTGAATAACTTAGTCATTCAGAACAATGACCTAGTTATTCTGGAAGTCAAAACATGCAAAGTGAAACACAATAATAATTGAATCCAATATGGTCTCAGAACTTATGAATATAAATAAAACACCATTTATTTATCACCATATGATTACACATTATTCATTGTATACTATTTCAGCTATCAACTTTATTCTCGAATTAAAAACACTAGTTGTCCCATGCTCCAAGCATGTACACTATGTTTTTCTAAACACTAGTCATGCCATACACCAAGTATGCATACTATGTTTGTCTATGATCTTTACTTTGTGAACTAGATCGATTGAACATAACTTCAATGATTCTCATTTCACAGTCCTAAATCCTTACTGCAAATGCAAGAATTCCAAATTCATGCCATTTACTGAAATCTTTTAGATTCTATACTTATATACATTGATCCTCTTGTAATGATTATGCACAAAGTCAGAAAGACTTGACAACAAGCATTACAGAGCATTCCAAAGGAGATCAACTCCTTAGAAATATCCTTCTTGCATTAAGTTTCCTAATCTTACATTGATTGAATAATTTCTATCTTTGAAACATTTCCATATTCCATTTTGACTACCACTTCTGAACAAGAGTTGCCTTTTTTTTTCAGAATATGTCAATATGGTCCTTCTAGAATTAACACTATACTTCCAACTGTCCTTGAGCAACCAATCTTTGGAAAACCGTAGATTGTCCTCAACAATTGTTTATCCTTTTAGTCATATCCAGTTCTAGACCTTTTCCCTTCTTAATGCTCCAGGCATTTGGAAAATTTTAGAAATGATGAATATAGCACATTTAATTGATCCTATATCTGAAGTATATGGGACACGATTCATGATGTCTCAGATAAAGACTAAACCAGTCTTTTGCTATAATATTTCCATTTCAATTTGCCAAGTTCTCATAATTCAGATTATGAAAAGGGACGCGGTAATCATAATCGAATTTTATAACGCAAATAATGGACCCATATATAGAATTTCCTTATGTTGAGCCATTCCAACATAACATTCATATAAATACTTGAGTAAATACGATTAAAACCTCAATCTAAGCTTTTAGATTTCAGATGAACTATAATTTCCTCTCCCTTAATTATAGCAAAACAAGTTTTTCCCAATTGAAACCTTTTGTTTTCTATAATTAACATTGCTAACTTGCAACATTTATCATAATTATCATGCTCCCACTAACATGATGATTATTAGTATAACACTTATGCTCCCACTAGCTTTGACATGTACTCAGAAATCAGCTGACTTTCTTACCAAAGCTCAGATTTTTGATACTAGATTGCTTTGATAAAACTTTATCAATATCATACACCTTATCTTAGATAGCTCACAGGTGTGTCTAAACAATTTTAAGAACTATGAAAATGGATGTCGTAATCATAGTCTTGATTGATTAGACCTTTGCCACTTCTCACAAGTCCATGTTAGTGTGCCGGTTAACCACACACGCTCCACTAACGACTTTGAGAATGCAAATATCATAATTGCTATCTAGCTAAAATCTACTTAGTGAAAGTGTTTCCTCACCATCATTTTTATGAATCGGAGAGAAACCTTATGACACTTAGATTTAATAGTGTATGTGTTCTTATCCATGTGAATTGTCAAAAACCATAGTCACAAGACAAGGATAATGACAAATTCAAACTCATATAAACTGAACTAAATCTTAATTTCTTGCCATCTGGTAGCTCAAGGGACTGCTATTGCTTCCAAGTTGTTGTGAAACCAATTAAGAACTCTAAGAACTCATATGCAAAGCCAACTTTAATTGGAAGGGGTACAAAATATGTCAACATGATAGGTTATAAACCTCAAGTTGTGTGCTAGTGAAGAACTTCTGGTTTTATTCTTGATAAGTTCTTGAGACGTTCAAGACCTTTAAGACTCCCACTATCCTCTTGACATATAAGACTTTCTTGTCAGATATTCAAGAGATAGTGCGAATTCTTTATCAAGATAAACACTTCACACAATTAGCCTTAGTTGGCGTTTGTTTTATCCAAAACATCACAACTTACCAATTTCAAATGTACAAGAGTAGAAAACTTTTACTCTTACATTTGACAAGTGTTTTAAACCTTCTTTAAGACATGTCACTCAAGTTACAATCTTAGAGTATAACTTTAAGAATTGTTTTTGGAACGAAGTATGAATCATCTTTTTTATTTAACCATTTCAACAATTCAAAATTCCTCTTCTTAACTAGCAGAATGCACTTAGAGGATGAATTGTGATAAGGTCTCAAAATCATTAAGATGGTCTTAAAACATGATACTAAAGTACTCTCCCATCTTTTTCATATTTGAGAAACTTTTATCTTTCTGCCTAAGTTGATTCTTCTTATTCGCTCTGCCATACATCTGAACCTTTTCTAATGTCTCAGAATTACACTTAAGCTTGTAAGTATAACCATATTTACTGAGCTATAGTAAATTATGACGAATAGTCTTATCGATCTTTTGTGGTGGACTTAACCAGTTCACAAGAATGTGTACTCGATCCCTTAGTTCTTTACATGACTCACACATCCCTGTGAATAAGTAGTTAGTCTTAATTTTCCAATGCTTGAAAGTTCTCATCCATCATGCTATACAACTTGCATGGTTCCAAGTCTCGGTCCAATTGAAACCTTGAGTGACGAGAATCTTTCCTTGTTTGGTAAATTTAGACATTACCACAAATGAAAGAATCAAATTCACTTTCCAATATTGCTAGCAATTGAATCATATAAGCAACAATTTTTCCACAAATGCCATTGTAAGGATACTTAAAATAAATAAAATCAAAATTTTATTTTAAAACTTTGCGGAAAAAATTATCCTTACAATCCATATGAAAACTTGTTGTTATCTATTCCTAAGCAATATATCATAACTCCTAAGAAGTAGCTCAAGAATCCGATCTTCAAACAATAGAAATCCATCTACGCAATCAGATTCAACATATTCTTTCTTTAAGGTTCTTCACTTTTCTTTGATTCTTAACCACCAACATGTGACCCAGTCACATCATGTAATAAGAATCTCATAATAGAAACTTAGTAGAGTTATATAGTGGACTTTACCTAAAGTAGAGTCAAACTTATTGACTTTAACATCCTTAGGTAAATTTGGCAGCTTCGCAACCAATGGCCCTTCCTTTGCCAATGGATCCTTGATAATGGGACTATCTCAGACTTAGCCTCTCTCTTTACCATTTGGTCAACTGGGTTGACTATGGCCGATCTCTTTTCATTGGTAAGAGAGAGCTTTACTGGATATCCAATGTCATCATTGTCAATGTCCATAAAGCTTTGGAAGTTGATCTTAGCAAATAGATAAGATCATTAAGGGTCTTGTCATAGTCTGTTTCATAGGAGTCCTAAAAGAACTCACTATGTGACTTAGAAAGTGATTGAACCACCAACTTTCTCAAGACTTTGACACCCAACTCTCCCGGCTTGTCAATATGTGACTACATCTCCAAGATGTGATCACACATAGACCTTTGCTTGCCAGTAGGGCTTGAGTGACCTTAAACTTTTCAGGAACTTATGGGTTAGGGAGAATAATTGGAGGAGGTGAAAGAAGTATGATTTCCATGGGACATCATCTTCATTTAGGAAAGCTTGTTTCAAAAGATTTGGGAAGATCATAAATGTCTAAACCAGACATCTTTTTGGGAAATATTCAAGATAGTTGCTTTAAAGTCCCTAATATAACACCCAATATGAAATATTAAGGCTAGGACCCAATACAATACTTTTATAACTTGGAAGATGGATGCCGTAATCCAAGCTATAAAATATTTGAAGGTAGGTGAATGACGATTCACCAACTTCCACCAAGATAAACGAAATGATTTAATTAGGTTTTACTTGGATTTGAAACTCCTAGATCTTTTGAGATTCATTGAACTGTTCAATGGCATGTTTCAATCTCGGGTGTGCCCTTCAGTTTTTGTGACTGGGATGCCGAGGATCACAAAACAAGGTGTGAAGTAACCATGCAAATTACTTGGTACCCTTAAGTGTTTACCCCTCAATCGACATGTCGGTTAACTACACACGCTCCATCGATACTATGATAAACATTAAGTTACCCTTTGCCTACCTTGTTAAATATGAGTTAGTGTGCCGGTTAACCACACACGCTCCACTAACCGACTTAAACAAAGTGCAAAGTGTAATTTCATGGATTAGCACCTTATTCACTTTTTCCTAAGTAACTAAGATTGGGTATTTATAAAAGGTTTAGTTACTTAGTATTTATCAGTAATACTTTTAATGAAGGGAGAATTCTAGTCCATGTCCTACCCGTTCGGCTAACGACCCTCCACCGGTCAAGGAAGCGGTGGGTGAGAGTGGACACCCATTAAACTACCATTTTATAGGCAGTAACCTTATACCCCCCCCCCCTTATAGACAAGCTTCGTGAATAAGACCTACTAACGGTAAGACTGACTTACTCTTATACATACATACATACATACATATATATATATATATATATATATATATATATATATATATATATATATAACTTATAATATTATAAAGTATAAGGGTTGAATTTTAACTTTTAAAATTCTAAGGGCTAACTTGGAATTAAAGTATTCATAAGTGAAAACTTTGCAAATTCCAAAACTTGAGGGCATGTTTTGAAACTATTCAAAACTAACTAATTCCATAAATTATGTGTTTAAAGTAGTTTTTAATTAAAGCTCTTCAAGTTCCATAACTTGATGACAAGTTATGGAAGACTTTAAACTAATAAAAGAATGTAACTTTTCTTTATTTTGTAACTTGTGGAATTAATTAAGGTTACACATTTTATTACTTAATGAAGGACTCTTGAACCTCCATAACTTGAGGACAAGACTCTTCATTTTTTGTAACCATTGCCAACTTTTACGAGTTTTATGAAACTTAAATGTGACCTTTCATGTAACTTGAGGACAAGTTACACAAACACATTTTAGAATCATCTCTTAGATTAAATTGGATTGAAAACACATAATCAATTAACTTATCTATTAGTCTAAGCAACTCATATGAAAAAATATAATTCACATCAAACTTTTTCATGTAATTAGCATAACTTTTAAACTAATACAAAACATGAATCTATTGACAATTATCTTTGAAATTGGATTAGCATGAACATTACCACATCAAAAACAAGTTTATAAGTTCAAAAACAGCTTATGGTAATGTTCCTAGTCCAATTCCAGCTAAAAAACACGAAGACAAGCTATCATGGGCCAAAACTCGTCGAGATCTATAGAGAACTCGTCGAGTTCATGCAATAAACCATGAACTCGTCGGGTTTATTGAAGAAACTCGTCGAGTTTCCTGTCTAGACAGCTTCTTGGCTTCAAAAAATGTATTTGCATCAAGTATAAGAGAAAGCAAGCCTAGGCTCTGATAAAACTGTTGGGTTTTGAGCAGTCTAACACTCCTAAGTGTACATGCAACCCTAAATACCTTGGATCTATGTTTTCTCTATTATACACGAAAATATGAACTTTCCAAGGTATTCATCCTAACTAGCATAATAACATTGATTCATATGAATATATCAAGTTAGAATTACATACCTCTTTGATGTAGAATGTCTTCATGAAGCTTGAGTGCCTAGTGCCCCAAGTGTGACACCTCGAATGGTTTACACAACACCAAATACACTTGGAAAGACTTGAGAGAAATCTACACTTCATAAAAATCGGCTAGCCCTTTCACTCATAGTCTAGTGCCGATTTTGTCACCAATAAGATCTTTATATAGTGTCACAATTAGGGTAAACTCTAATTGTCATGGATTTACATTTCCTTGGATCCATGGGTTCAAATACACCATGGATCATCCATGGAACATCCTATGGGTTTTAGCCGAACTTGATAATCCATGGAGTCTTAGCCCACTATACAAGTATGGATGGTTTACACAATCAAACCATATATTTAATTAGTCTTCTTTTGATCACTTAATTAATCCTAGATTAATTGATGATCAATACTAATTAAATAATCTTATTATTATATTAGAACTTATAATATCTTAACAAACCTTAAGTGTTATTTCTCTCATTATAGTCTATCCAAATGCATGATGTCATGCAACCCAAATGGACCATGTCGGGTCGGGTCAAGTCTTACCAATTATAGTTATGGACTTAGACATTAATCCAAAAGTGCCAATGAGGGAACCTTCCCTGTCCACATCTTGTGAGGTGTTTTTGCAACCTTCTTTGTTGGGACTAGATTAAGAATGTGGGCGGCAGTCTATAAGGCATACCCTCAGAATGAGATTGGAAGTGAAGCTTGACTTTTCATGGAATGAACCATGTCCAACAAGGTTTGATTACGCCTCTCAGCTACACCATTAAGTTATGGTATCCTAGGAGGTGTCAATTGTGAAACAATTCCACATACCTTGAGATACTTATGGAACTCGATACTAAGATACTCATGACCTCTATCAAATCTGAGCATCTTGATCTTTCTACCCAATTGATTCTCAACTTCTTGTTTGCACTCTTTGAACTTTTCAAAGGTTTATGACCTATGTTTGATTAAGTAAATATATTCATATCTGCTATAATCATTGGTAGAAGTCACATATAATCGATTTGCATCCCTAGTGGTGGATCTGAAGGACCCACACACTCCATCCATGTGTATGAGATCCAACAATCCTTCACCTTTTTCACAAGAACAGTGAAAGGTGATTTAGTCATATTTCCAAGAAAACAAGATTCACATGTATCATTTTGTAACGCCCCGTTCCTAAGAGTACTTAATTGTGAGTCCCCGGGATTTAAGAGGAAGGGTATTTTGGTCATCTTGTGGGAAAAGTGGAAAAAGAGGGCCAAATATGAAATTTGGGGACACGCCGAGTACGCCCAGCGTAAGTGTGTAATTGGACACGGGTGCATGGTTGACTGCGCCCAACGTACTCGAGGTACACCCAGCATACTCTCAGAGTTCTAAACCCTAAAATTAGGGTCAGCCACTATATAAGGAACATGTTGGTTCATACCCTAGCCTCCATAAGCTCTCTCTTAACCTCAGAAACCCTAGATAGCCGTTCCACCTCCATTTTTGGTTGTGTTTGGCCTTGGAAAGCTTATTTTGGCAAAGGAGAGGCTAAAAGAAGAAAGAGGAAGTTGTCAAAGAAGGAGTTAAGTGGCTGGAGCTTATAGATCTGGAAAGATATCATCTTGAGGAGCCTATCTGAGGTATAAAGCTTCTTGCTTGTCACTTATATTGCATAGATCTAAGTGTTGTGAAGTTTTTACATCATTCTTGTCCCAAAAGTCCTCATTTGATGCATGTTTTGAGTTGGTCGAGGTTATCTGTCCTTTCAGACCTTTGGAGAGGTCTTGAGTGAGAAAAATGAGGTCCCGAGGGATGTGGTTGTTCCATGTGTGAGATAATTAGGTCTTAATGGATTAAGACCTTGGATTAAGAGCTTTATGGACGTCCCAAGTGATAAAGTTTGAGACTTTATGAATCTTAGGCATATTTGGCCTAAGGATCTGAAGTTTGGGCTGAAGTGATTAAGCCATTAAGAAGTTATGTGGACTTAATGAACAGCGAAGTTACGCCCCACGTAACTTAGGAGTACGCCCCGCATAGCGGGTCAGTGCCCCGATCCCCAGTTGCGAATCAGCGTGTACGCCCCGCGTACCAAGGGGGTACGCCCAGCGTACTCCCTCTGTTGGGTTTTTCATTTTAGGCCTTAGGGATTGGGCTGTTATTGGGCTGCTGGATTTTGGGTCGTGACTGGACATTATGGATGGAGTATTGTGGACCCATTAGTTGTTATGGACCATGGGTCTAGGCCCATTTGGTGAGGTGGGCCCAATTTAGTAAATTAGGCAAATAGTGGGCTTTGCTTCGGACTTTTGGACTTTGGGCCATTAGTGGGCTTGAGAGCTTATCAAGTGTTGGGCCAGAATGAGTTAAGGGTAAATTGGTCAATTTACCCTTGGAAGGGTATTGCGCTTAGCCTAATGATTATCTGTGCTATGATGGCTAGTTCGGGATTTTCGGTGAGGCGGTGATTCGAGAATCTGCTTCTTCAGTTCAGAGTTTCGGCAGTGCGAGGTGAGTTATCCTCACTATATCAATAGGGTCTAAGGCACCAAGGTCGGCCCTTTATCACATTGAGATCTGGGTATTTGTTGTTATGTTATTGCTTTGATATGTTTACATCCTGGTAGCTACGATGGTATATGTTAGAGACCTGGTTAAGGTCGGTATCCTGTTATGTAGAGTGATGTTATGCTAGTGACCGGTTAGGTCGGTATCCTGGTTAGGATGATGTTATGCTATGTGATCTGTTAGATCGATTTGATTGGATGTGATATGTTATATGATTGAATGTTTATGTGCACATGGTTGTTGGACTGGGGTTGGGTTGAGGCGGGACCAGCTTTTTGCTGTAGTTCAACATACCCAGGGCGGACCGGTTATCCCGAAGGCCCAGCGAGCGGTCCGGATAGGCTGTAGGCCCCAAGAGGGCGGACCAGACGTGTCGAGGCTCGGAGAGTGGACCAGGCCGACTGAAGGCCCAGTGCGGGCAGACCAGTCATACTGTAGACTCAGAGAGTGGACTAGGTGGATTGAAGGCCCGGTGCGGGCGGACCAATCACACTGTAGACTCGATGTATGTGGTTAGACTCGGAGGGTGGACCAGGTGGATTGAAGGCCGGTGCGGCGGACCAGTCACATAGTAGACCCGAAGTGCATGGTTGTTCTGTGTTCTGTTATGATATGGCATGTTATGTGTGTATGGTATATGTGGTTGGTATTTTGGGGATATCTCACTAAGCTTTCAGGCTTACAGTTGTGGTTTAATGTATTTCAGGTTCTTCAGGAGACCGTGGCAAGGCAAAGGCATGATCGTACCACTCCTCATGATTATGTTTTGTGATGTGATTCTGGGAATACTCTAAAATAATTTTATTGAAAACCTTTGTGTAATAATTTTATGAAATCGGGTTGTTTTTGAAAAGTTTAAATTGGTTGGAATTTTATGGTCGTTACAAGTTGGTATCAGAGCCTTGGTTTGAGTGAATTGGAGGAACATTCGTGTGAATCCAGTCTCAAGTCGAGGAGGGTTTTCAAAAGAGAATTTAAAATGGTTTTCAAAATGAGTAAAGGAGGACGCGGAGGTATGATCAACCGGAGCCAGTAAGTAACCCCAAAATACCATACATGATATTTGTTTTGAGCTTTGATAGAACAGCATGCTAGTACTAGGCTAGGGATCTTCAGGATTTCATGATAATGTTGCCTGATTTATGATGCCTGTTAGCCTAGGGTTTCCTTTGTGGGAGATTTCTAGTGTTCCTCTAGGAGTGAGGGTTGAGTGCTTGTTATGTATGTTCTTCACTAGGGTGTTGTGGTATAATTGATACAAATATGGGTAGGTGTGGAAGGTAGTATGGGCCCGTACTACTGAAAGCACAGGACCCACACGCGTATCACAGAAACCATGACCTCTAGGGTTGGATTGAGAGTTGGTTCCCGGGATAGTGGGAAGAATCTGAGATCTTGTGGTGTTTTTCAGTATGGAGATTCTGAGGCATACTGGGAGTGGATCCGGGTCAGGATCGGGAGCAGGAGAGAGAGTTCAGGGCGGTTCAGTACCGCTTGAGGTTGTGGGTCAGATGAGCACGTGCGAGTTGGATGCGAGGATTCGTGAGATCTTGCATGATGAGGTTGCTGCATTGTTCCGGGCCGAGCTGTCGGAACTGTTTGGGTCGATCAAGACCGTCATGGTTGAGTATTTTGATGAGCGCTATGCGGCTCTCACTGAGACGGCTGCCGCGGCGGCTACAGCGGCTGTAGCAGCGGCAGGGGGAGGAGTCGGTCGAGGTTTTCAGTATCGGGACTTTGATAATACGAAGCCTCCTACCTTTGATGGGGTTCAGGACCCGAATGTTGCTATGAGGTAGTTGTTGGAAGTGGAGGGGTGTTTCTTCACGTGTTCATGCCCTGCTGACCAGAGGGTGAGGTGTGCTCTGAACCTGTTGAGGCTCGGGGCGAAGGATTGGTGGAGATTGACCACGGGGTCATATTCGGATGCGCAGAGGGCTGCGGTTTCATGGGATCAGTTCAGAGAAATGTTCAGCACTCGTTATGTTCCGCGGGTTGAGAGGGAGAGATTGGCTCAGGAGTTCCTTGAGCTGAAGTAGGGTTCGAAGTCGGTGACGGAGATCACCAGGATGTTCACTGAGAGGGCGATGTTTTGCTCTGAGTTCACTTCGGAGCAGGCTCAGATGTCCCGATATCTGAGTATGCTCAAGAGAGATATCAGATAGTTTGTGTCAACGCAGAGGTGCGAGACTTTGTTGGAGTTGCAGGAGGCCGCCAGGCGGCGTGAGTTGGAGATTGAGTTGCAGTTGCGTGAGCTGAGGCAGGCTCCGTTGCAGTCGCAGCCGGCGCCGAAACGGTCCAAGACCGTTGATTCTAGGGTGGGAGATCAGAGCAGCCACGCTTGTGGGAAGTGTGGGAAGGGTCACACCGGAGTTTGTAGGTCCGGTGGTGCATGCCGCAAGTGCAGAAAGGAGGGGCACTATGCGAGGGATTGTCGGCAGTCTGCGCCGGTTTGGGATTTGAGGATTTGTTATCATTGTCATCAGGTTGGACATTTGAGGGTCAACTGTCCACAGCTTGCTGCAGGACCGGTGTAGGCTCCAGCACCGGCCACTTTGAGGATCACGGGTGGAGGTCAGGGTGGAGCGGAGCCCCCAAGGGCTCAGGGTCGTGCTTTTCAGCTTACAGCGGAGGAGGTCAGAGCAGTGCCAGATGCAGCTGCGGGTATGTTTCTTTCTTGATGTCTTGTTATCTTGTGATTATTGTGGAGTATTGTTTATCTGCTAGTCTCATTGTGTGGTTTTCGGTGTGGTATTCGTTGTTCTTTGAGGGTTATGGTATGGTTATGGGTTAGTGTTGGGGATTTCGTTGGTTATTATTCATGAGGGTTGTTGGTAGAAATCTAGCGTTTGGTCTGAATGTTGGGTAGCATCTGCAGTCTGAGGAGGGGTTAGCTGAAGGTCGAGTTTCTTTCGAGCTCCTGATATGTGATTTTGTGAAGGTTGCTAGTGCTAGTGGGAATCAGTTCACGTGTTCGTGTTTGTGTTGTGTAGGGTTGTTGAGGGAGGTCGGTGATGGCGACCGGTGGTTGATAGTCAGTGTTATAAGTGGGGGAGAATTGGAAAATTCTCCGGAAGATCGATGAGCATTGGAGGTTGTTTAGCTTCTTGGGATTCAGCAGTGTTTCTGTCAGCCAAGAGCTTAGGCTGGTATGAATAAGTGGCAGGCATGCGGGGTGGGATACTGACCAAGGGTATTTGATTGTATAGGGCCTGGGATCAGGCCGGGATTAAGTATGTATGATGGAGATAGAGTTCGGAACCCCTAGAGGGCTAGAACAGTATGCATGGGCGGATTTCCCGGAGATAACTCGGAAGGATGAATGCTAGTTGAGCGGTCCGGGTAGACTGAAGGCTGGTAGGCGTACCAGTCAGGCCGAAGGCTCGGAGAACGGTCCAGCCAGGATGAAGGCCCTGGAGGGCGGTCCAGATTGGCTGAAGGTTCTGAGAGTGGTCCAGATTGGCTGAAGGCCTGGTAAGGCGGTCCAGTCATGCTGAAGACTCTGCAGGTATTGTTAGATTGGTTCGAGGAAAATGGATTGAGTATGTCGCGATGTGATAGCATTAGAAGGTCTGGCCCCGGGTATTGATCTCGATTAGAGGAGATAGTGCATGGACTCGAGAGTCCTTGCGGGTGGATTCAGAGCATGTGTGTTGCATGGATAGCGGTTATGCTATAGGGGAGTGGTGTAGCGTTGGGCGAGCACCGTGGCACTTGTCGCAGTGACAAGGCGGCCAAGTGGATTTCCTTGGTAAGGAAAGAGAGAGGAATGTAGCTCCGAGAGGGAGTGTAAATTCACAGAAGCGAAAGCAGCAGCGCAGAGTTATGATTGGAGTGATCTAATTATGGTCATTGAGTAACGTGATTGCGGCAGTAGTATGGAATCACATCCGGATGGGATGTCTGCTGAGGTTGCGGAAGGATTTCCGAAGGGGTAGAGCCAAGAGGCTCGGAAAGGTTGCAGGGATGGAGTCTTAGATTCCCAGATTGACTCTGATCAAGGAATTGTGTATGTAGTGGTGATTCATCATGGGGGATGTTTGCAGGTGTCGTCAGTGTGACGAGTTTTCCCATCCCGAGGGTGCTAGAGCTAGTTCAGCATGTGCATGCGATTATAAGAGGAGAACTCGTGGGAGTGCTCTGAGGCTGAAGAATGTGTCATTCTGTCAGCATGGAATGGATAGAGTTGGACTCGGATCGGGAACCCGGTGGTTCAGAGTTATATCTAGCTCGTAAGAGTCAAGTGATTGTTGTAATCAGGATCGAGAAAAGTGCCATGGAGTGGTACTCGGTTGATAAGTGTAGAATCTGATAAGTGTGGTTATCAAAGGGTGAAGCCGGTGGCCGGCTTGAGGTGGTGGTCAGAACACCGCAAGAAAAGGGAAGGTTGAGTTTCGGATTTCGATGGTTGTGTCTTAAGGAACCTGGTTTGGTTAATGCCAGGTGGTGCGTTGCGGGAGAAGTTCTGGAGTAGAGTTGCCCCAGGCTTCGAGGGCGAAGCCTAATTTAAGTGGGGGAGAATTGTAACGCCCCGTTCCTAAGAGTACTTAATTGTGAGTCCCCGGGATTTAAGAGGAAGGGTATTTTAGTCATCTTGTGGGAAAAGTGGAAAAAGAGGGCCAAATATGAAATTTGGGGACACGCCGAGTACGCCCAGCGTAAGCTGGGTTACACCCAACGTAAGTGTGTAATTGGACGCGGGTGCAAGGTTGAGTACGCCCAACGTACTAGAGGTACGCCCAGCGTACTCTCAGAGTTCTAAAACCCTAAAATTAGGGTCAGCCACTATATAAGGAACATGTTGGTTCATACCCTAGCCTCCATAAGCTCTCTCTTAATCTCAAAAACCCTAGATAGTCGTTCCACCTCCATTGTTGGGTGTGTTTGGCCTTGGAAAGCTTATTTTGGCAAAGGAGAGGCTAAAAGAAGAAAGAGGAAGTTGTCAAGGAAGGAGTTGAGTGGCTGGAGCGTATAGATCTAGAAAGATATCATCCTGTGGAGCCTATCTGAGGTATAAAGCTTCTTGCTTGTCATTTATATTGCATAGATCTAAGTGTTGTGAAGTTTTGACATTATTCTTTTCCCAAAAGTCCTCATCTTGATGCATGTTTTGAGTTGGTCGAGATTATTTGTCCTTTCATACCTTTGGAGAGGTCTTGAGTGAGAAAAATGAGGTCCCAAGGGCTGTGGTTGTTCCATGTGTGAGATAAGTAGGTCTTAATGGATTAAGACCTTGGATTAAGAGCTTTATGGACGTCCCAAGTGATAAAGTTTGAGACTTTATGAATCTTAGGCATATTTGGCCTAAAGATCTGAAGTTTGGGCTTAAGAGCTTAAGCCATTAAGAAGTTATGTGGACTTAATGAGGTGGTGAAGTTACGCCCCGCGTAGCGGGTCAGTGCCCCAATCCCCAGTTGCGAATCAGCATGTACGCCCCGTGTACCAAGTAGGGTACGCCCAGCGTACTCCCTCTGTTGGGTTTTTCATTTTGGGCCTTAGGGATTGGGCTGTTATTGGGCTGCTGGATTTTAGGTCGTGACTGGACATTATGGATGGAGTATTGTGGACCCATTAGTTTTTATGGACCATGGGTCTAGACCCATTTGGTGAGGTGGGCCCAATTTAGTAAATTGGGCCAATAGTGGGCTTTGCTTCGGACTTTTGGACTTTGGGCCATTAGTGGGCTTAAGAGCTTATCCAGTGTTGGGCCGGAATGAGTTAAGGGTAAATTGGTCAATTTACCCTTGGGAGGGTATTGTGCTTAGCCTAATAATTATCTGTGCTATGATGGCTAGTTCGGGATTTTCGGTGAGGCGGTGATTCGAGAATCTGCTTCTTCAGTTCAGAGTTTCGGTAGTGCTAGGTGAGTTATCCTCACTATATCAACAGGGTCTAAGGCACCAAGGCCGGCCCTTTATCGGATTGAGATCCGGGTATTTGTTGTTATGTTATTGCTTTGATATGTTTGCATCCTGGTAGCTAGGTTGGTATATGTTAGAGACCTGGTTAAGGTCGGTATCCTGTTATGTAGAGTGATGTTATGCTAGTGACCGGTTAGGTCGGTATCCTGGTTAGGATGATGATATGTTATGTGATATGCTAGATCGGCTTGTTGACTGTGATTTGTTATATGATTGTATGTTTATGTGCACATGGTTATTGGACTGGGGTTGGGTTGAGGCGGGTCCTGCTTTGTGCTGTAGGCCAAGATACCCAGGGCGGATCGGTTGTCCCGAAGGCCCAGCGAGCGGTCCGGATATGTTGTAGGCCCCAAGAGGGCTGACCAGGCGTGCCGAGGCTCGGAGAGTGGACCAGGCCGACTGAAGGCCCGGTGCGGGCGGACCAGTCAGACTGTAGACTCAGAGAGTGGACCAGGTGGATCAAAGGCTCGGAGCGGGCGGACCAATCACACTGCTAACTCGATGTATATGGCTAGACTCGGAGGGTGGACCAGGTGGACTGTTGGCCGGTGCGGCGGACCAGTCACACAATAGACCCGAAGTGCATGGCTTTTCTGTGATCGGATATGATATGGCATGTTATGCATGTATGGTATATGTGGTTGGTATTTTGAGGATATCTCACTAAGCTTTCAGGCTTACAGTTGTGGTTTAATGTTTTTCAGGTTCTTCAGGAGACCGTGGCAAGGCAAAGGCGTGATCGTACCGCTCCTCATGTTTATGTTGTGATGTGATTCTGGGAATACTCTAAATTAATTGTATTGAAAACCTTTTTGTAATAATTTAATGAAATCGGGTTGTTTTTGAAAAGTTTAAATTGGTTGGAATTTTATGGTCGTTACACATTTGACCTTAAGTCAAATGATTCAAACACTCCATCCTTTTAAATTTAGGCAATGAGTTTCTTGTTGACATGTCCAAGACAACAATGCCACAATCATGCCTTGTCTAAACCACTAGATGAATCAATTTGCAACACACTTTTACCTAAATTGTCTACAACCATAACAGTTTCATACACGCCATCACAAGGTAATGCTTCAAAATAAAATACACCATTATAATAAGCATAAATAGAACCATTCTCATTATCAAAAGAATATCTAAAACCTTGTCTATATAAACCATGAAAATAAATAATATTCCTTGTCATTTTTGACGAATAGCAACAATTGTTTAAAATCTAAACACAACCCATTACTAAGCACTAAAGAATAAACACCAATATTGGTAACATGTGATGATTTCCTATTTCCCATAATTAGGTTCATCTTCCCATGCTCCACATCCTCACTTCTTTTTAGTCCCTGCAAGCCAGAACAAATGTGAAAACCACATCCTGTATCAAGGACCCAGGAATTAGAATGTAACAAGTTTTTAGATAGAATAGTGCAAATAGTTGTCGAGGTTGGCATAATATTTCCATCCTTTTGTCTTGAAAGTACTTGGGGCAACTTCATTTCCAATACCCTTTGTCATAGCAGTAAAAGCAAGTAGCCTCCTTTGGATCAGAGGCAGGAGGAGCATCAGAACTGGCTTTGCCTTTAGGGTTATTGCTTGATGAACCGACTTGAGACTTTCCCTTCCAATTCTTCTTAGGAGGAGCTTTCCTCTTCTTCCCCTACCTTTGCTCAATGGTGAACGGGAGCAACAGCAGCAGGAGTGGATGCAATACTCTTTCTCTTCATTCCACTCTCGACGATTCTCAACAAGCTTTGGAGCTGACTCAATGTGGTCTCCTCTTTGTGCAAATGATAGGTAATAATAACCTGATCATAACAACTAGGTAATGAGTTCAAGACTATGTCAATAGCCATAGCTCATCGAAGTTCACATTGAGTTTCAACAAACGATCCACATAAGGTTGCATGCGTTGCAAGTGGGTCGTGATAGACTCTTTATCCTTCATCTTGCTGGTTATGAGTGACTTTACTATCTCGTACCTTTCTTGACGAGCTCGTTGATGGTACTTTTCCGTCAAGTCCTTGCACATCTCATACAACAATAGTCCTCATAGAACCTTTGCAACTTAGGAGTCATAGTAGCCACCATGATGCATGCCACTTTGGTAGCATCATTACAATGTCTCCTATACTCAACTATTTCTTCAGGAGTAGCGGTTGTTTCATTAATCTCGTTCAGCTCTTTCTTAAGAACATATTCCTTGTCCTCAAAGTGCAAAGCCATCTTGATGTTACGCATCCAATCATTATAATTGGAGCCATCGAGAGTGACTTTCAAGCGGATGCACAAGAGCGAGAAGTGGTTGGAGGAATTGTTGTTGTTGTTGTTGGAGGAACCGGAAGCATTGTTTGAAGTCAACATCTGAAAAGGAAAAAGGACAATTTTTGATTAGATAAGAAAATCGTCAATATAACCCCAAATGAAATATTAAGGTTAGGATCCAACTAAATAACTCACAATTCAGAAGAGGGATGCCGTAATCTAATTGCAAATTATTTAAAGGTAGGTAAATGACGATTTACCAATTTTACCATGAAAAATGAAATTTAAATGAATTAGGTTTTAAATGAAATTCCTAGATCTTTAATATACATTGAACTATTCAATGACATGTTCAATCTCGATTATGCCCTTTCCATTTGTGACTGGGATACTAGAGATCACAATAAGGTATGAATAACCATGCAAATTAGCTTGGTACTCTTGATGTCACTTATCACCTAATTAATGTGTCGATTAACCACAGACGCTCCATTAATCAATGATAATTTACGAGACACCCATTATCACCCTTTATTAGTCCATATTAGTGTGTCGGTTAACCACACACGCTCCACTAACGACTTTTATAAAGTGCAATGTGCAATTTCGTGGATTAGCCTCAAATTCACATTTTCCTAAAGTAACTAAGATTGAGAATTTAATAAAACATTTATTTACTTTATTTATTCCGTTATACTTATTAATGAAAATTAAGTGTCTTATCAAACCCGTTCGGCTAACGACCATCCACCAATCACGTGAGCGGTGAGTAAGAGTGGATACCCAATGACAGCCATTTTATATGTCGTTTCCTTTAACTCCCCTTATTTATTGGCTTCGTGAATGAGGCGTACTAGCGGTTCGACTTACTTGTCTTATATAGATAGTAAATATTTAAACTTTTAATATTACATATAGTATAAGGGTGTATTTTAAACATTTCAAAATACGAGGTTTTTTTAAATCTATTAAAATTTCGAAAATTAAAAACAACTTTAATTCAAATTTTAAAATTTAAATACTTTGATTTAATAATTATCTATTAATTAAACCTTTAATTAATTTATTAAATCAATTAAGGATTATCCATTAAATTAAACAAAATTAATTTAACCTAATCCCTTACCCCCTAGATTTCAAAATTTTTGGGAGGGATATTTCAAAATATTTAATGGTCTAATTAAACAATTAACAATATAATTACCTAAAATAACAACCTACCCAAAAAAACCTAGATTTCGAAATCTATGCTTAGGGTGAAGGCAAGGCTTTCAACCTTGCCTTATTTTCGAAAACCGTAGGGTTAGGAAAGCCTAGATCTTGAAAATATGGATGCCAAAGGAAAGGGTTTTAAAACCTTTAGCAATTTTCGAAAAACAGGGTTATGAAACCCTAATTTGCGAAAAAAAACCAAGGCCTAGGGTTTAATTCCCATAAACCCTAATTTTGTCAAGTTCGATCAATTGCATCAAATCTAATTGAAAAAGAAAAACAATAGCTCTAATACAATTGATGGGTTTTAAGCATAGCAACCAATCCTATGTGTGCATTCAATGTAACGACCATAAAATTCCAACCAATTTAAACTTTTCAAAAACAACCCGATTTCATAAAATTATTACAAAAAGGTTTTCAATACAATTATTTCAGAGAATTCCCAGAATCACATCACAAAACATAATCATGTGGAGCGGTACGATCACGCCTTTGCCTTGCCACGGTCTCCTGAAGAACCTGAAAATCATTAAACCACAACTGTAAGCCCGAAAGCTTAGTAAGATATCCCCAAAATACCAACCACATATACCATACACGCATAACATGCCATATCATAACAGAACACAAAACAACCATGCACTTCGGGTCTACTGTGTGACTGGTATGCCGCACCGGCCTTCATTCCACCTGGTCCACCCTCCGAGTCTAACCACATACATCGAGTCTACAGTGTGATTGGTCCGCCCGCACCGGGCCTTCAATCCACCCGGTCCACTCTCTGAGTCTACAGTATGACTGGTCTGCCCGCACTGGGCCTTCAGTCGGCCTGGTCCACTCTCCGAGCCTTGACACGTCTGGTCCGACCTCTTGGGGCCTACAGCCTATCCGGACCGCTCGCTGGGCCTTCGGGATAACCGGTCCTCCCTGGGTATGTTGGCCTACAACACAAAGCAGGTCCCGCCACAACCCAACCCTAGTCCAACAACCATGTGCACATAAAAATTCAATCATATAACATATCACATCCAATCAAACCGATCTAACAGATCACATAGCATAACATCATCCTAACCAGGATACCGACCTAACCGGTCACTAGCATAGCATCATCCTATATACCAGGATACCGACCTTAACCAGGTCTCTAACATATACCATCCTAACTACCACGATGCAACACAACAAACAAAACATAACAACGATACCCGGATCACAATCCGATAAAAGGGTCGGCCTTGGTGCCGTAGACACTGTCGATATAGTGAGGATAACTCACCTCGCAACTACCGACTAAACAGATAAACCCAAGCTGCTCCGACCACCGATACCATCTCCAACACTGGCCAACACCAAAACTATGAACTCAAAACAAAAGCCAACAATTACCAAAATGCCCCTGGAAATCAACTGGTCAACCCTTGGTCAAAGTCAAAGTCAAAGTCAACCCCTGACTGACTCTACTCGCCGAGTCAACCCGATGACTCGCCGAGTCCCCATGCACAGAACTTCCCCAATCCGCGACTCAACTCGCCGAGTCACCCCAAGACTCGCCGAGTCCAACAACTCTGAGTCCTTTCACACTCGACTCACCGAGTCATCCCTTGACTCACCGATTCACAGCTCAACCAGAAGAAAGGTTAGGACCTCACGTCCAGACTTGCCGAGTCCAAGAACAGACTCGCCGAGTCCAAGGCTATCTGCAACCAACTCGCCGAGTTGTTTTTCTAACTCGCCGAGTTCCTGCCCATATTCAACCAACTCGCCGAGTTGTTCTTCCAACTCGTCGAGTTCCAGCCTATCTTCAATCAACTCGCCGAGTACACCCTTCTGAATCGCCGAGTACCCCTAGATCTGAAACCATACAGAGGCTTTCCAAGCCATGCAAAAGCTCTAAACCATAGATCTACTCTTTTACAAGCCATCCATCACGTAAAGTGGCAAACTTTACGTGGATCCAAAGAGATATAGGCATTTTACACTCTAGGGCTAGAGTTTGGGATAAAAGAGCTTCACCAAACACTCAAGAATCGGGACTTTATGACATATAGGACCATCACAAGCTTAGATCTGAAGCAGCATCCTCAGATCCAAGCTTCTATCTCAATTTAGATGTCATATCAACCACCACACATGAACCCATGAAGAAAATAGCTTAAGGAAATGGTTCCTTACCCCTGGAATGAGCCCAACCAACTGTAGATTCCTGATCTCCCTAAGCTTCCTGATACAAGCCTCCAATCTTCACGCTTAAAGCACCAAAGATCCTTCTCCAAGCTCTAATTCACTCAACAATGGGGTCTCCTCACGAATTTAGGGCTTCTGGAACTCAAGGAATGGTAAAGAGGCTGGGGAGAAGATATGATGTTCTTTATATAAGGCTCAACCCTCGAAATTAGGGTTTTCTCCACTCAGCACCAACTCGCTGAGTCCATCCATGCTACTCGCCGAGTTGGTCACTTAACACGCGACTAGAGTCGCGACCCTACTCGCCGAGTTGCCCTTTCCCATTTACACTTTTAGCCCTTCAACTATACTCTTGATATTCCGGGATGTTACATTCAACCCTAAAGGTTTGGATGTATATTTTCTCTATTAGACATACAAGTATTGAACACAAAAACAAGAAACCCTAGCATGCTTCTACTATTTTTGAAATCAACAAAATAGGGATTAGAACACATACCTTTATTGTTATATTTTAATAACAATGGATTCCTTGAATATCTTCACTTTGAGAACAAGTGTTACGAGTGTAACACCTCTAATGGTCACAAACACACTATGCAAGAGGATAAGAGGAGAGAGGAGGGAAGTTCTTCAAAGTTTTGGCTCTTCTAGGCAACCCAAAAGGATTGTGCTACTATCAACTCAAGTACATACCAATAATAGTTATTGGCTTAGAAACCTAATCCAACAAAAATCACATACCTTTGTAAAAATTTATGGACATTTATCCTTTTTCAAAGCTAGCAATGTTTTCTTTGTCCCTTTTAGTAATGAAGCCGCTTCTAAAATATCTTAATCTTTTTTATGATCATGCTTTGACAAGGTATCTGTGGGGCCTATAATTTTTAACATCAAGTGTAAGAGAAACACAAAGCCAAGTAAAATGGAATATGAAAAAAAATACCATTTGCATGATTACGGTTAGATAAATTCGAGTCCTCATCTTTAACATTTTTAAGTGCCTCAATAAATTCTACAAACAAATCCATCAAACTTATGATTGTTTTATAGTTTTTACCCTGTCTTATGTCTCTAAATTAAACAAGATAAATCCCTTGATTCAACCCTCTTCCTATTTCAGTTTCACCAATACCAATTTTAGCTTCAACTTTTTCTTTCTACATCTCTCGTGTCATATTTTGTCTCTTACAAGAACCACAAACTATAATAGCCACCAAATCTAGTTTCTCAAGGAATTCATGAGCACCATCATGATTAATTGTTACTGCCACAACTACTAACTGAAGTTGGTGTGCAAAACAATGTATATAATGTGTTGAACTATTATCTCTTAATATCAAAGATTTCAAAACATTAAATACAACACTCATATTGCTTGCTTCATCATAACCTTACCCCATAACTTATTTATTTCAAATAATCAATAAAAGGTATAAGAGATAAAACAAAAATACCGTAATGAAGAAATAAAGAGTTTATGCTTTATCACCTTGATCCATACTCATGTTGTTGGTGGTAAAAAAAAAATTGATGGCAATTTAAGAGTGAAAGAAGATGTATCCATCAAGTGAACAACTCTAATAAATCTCTCCTTCACAATTCCAAGTCTATCAACTTACTAAAACCTATAGCCATTTGTTCTTTTTTGGAAACATCACCATACTTATAAACTAATATACTAAACATATCTTTATCAATTTCATCACAAATTGACTTGATTATCTACTTTGAAAGCATTTGACAATATTTTTTTGAATTTTTGGAGAAGGCAACCTTTCATTTTATGAAAACATTTTAAATGCTCTCATTATTTTATCTAATCAAAGATAGAACTTTAATGATAAGTCTTATATTAAGAGAGCTATCTAACTCATCATGACCACAAAATAGTAATGATTTTTTTCAATAAAAATATAACTATGAATTGTAGCACATAATCGAATTTCGTAATTACTTTGCTCATGGTTCATTTTCTTACGAAGGGCTTCACTAATAGATTGTGTTTTTCTTATTAGCAAATCAAACTTTTGTTGTGCCTTTTGTTGATAAGTATCAATATTACCCAAATGTTTCCCCAATGCATTGTTTTTTACTCCAAGTGTCAAAGCGTTCCGTTACAAATGCATCTATAGCACCTTGCTCTCTTACCATGTCTCCAAACAACTAGCATCACAAATAATATGTTTTGTTCTTATTAATTTTATACTCTAACCATGGAAATTCATCAAACCATTCCACAATAAAAACATCTTAGCTTTTTACCGACTAACTTTGATTAAAAATCATTCCCCTTTGGTTGGCAAGTTCCTTTAATTAGACATGCCTTCCTTATTTCATATCTTTAATTAGGATGATAGGATGTAATTTTTGGTCTATCCTTAGGTCTGAAGGAAGATCATTCAAATCAAAAGTTGTTGGAACTTGTGTGATTTGGCTTTGTAGAACTTGTGGTCTTTGAGTTGGTTCATTAGGTTGTGGAACTTGTGGTCTTTGAATATGTTCATTAGGTTGTGGAACTAGTGAACTTTAATTAGACTTATTTCTTTTAGAAGGTCATCCACCATTTTCATCTCCAACTTCTAATTGTCTTTTTAAAAAAATGCTAATGGAATCCTATAATGAAAAGATTTCATCAAAAACTTGATTTCAAGTTTCAACAACAAATAACAACTAACTATTAACCATAAGTCCCTAATTAAATAAACGTAATTTCTAATTTTAAGTTTTTCAACACGGTAAAAAATAATGTAAATTTGAATTAACCAAATAATAGGATTGAGTATTTGATTATTTGATTTTCTTACTTGTTTCATTATGATAGGGGCTTCGCTGGAGAAAAGGTCGTTGACAGCAACAAACTGCCAAGAAAAAGGTAGCGTCGATAATGGGCAAGCGAGTAGGAGGCTTCACATCTTTTGTTTCCTTGTATGATGTTGTTTCCAATTTTTAGCAACAAAAGCGAATCGACTTCTAGCTTCTTTGTTCCATTAAATTAATTGGGTATTTAATATTGGGTTAAAACTTTTGGACCACTTAAATATTTTGAGCTACTTTGTGTTTGGATTTATAACTTAGGAGTAGCCTAATTATTTTAGCATTAGACCAAAAAATTTATGGGGTAACACAATACTATAAAAAAATTATGAAAAAATTCACACTGCTTGATGAAATTTAAGGGATTTAAAGGGTAGCACGGGGCTACCCCACGCTCCCACGGTGATTTGCTCTTACTAACCATGACTTGTCTAATCCAAATGATGATGCAAACTACTATCAACTTTATGCTTTGGTAGCCAACACCAATCTTCAAAGGTTTCTCTTGTAACACCCGTACTTTTTAAATCCAAAATTTACCATGATTATACAATTCCTATGGTAGTTAATCATAGTAAAATAAGGTTTTAAAGAAACCTTTTTCTAAATTTATTAGAGTTCAAAAATCTTTGGTGTTACAAAACTAATATCAACAACCATAGTAAAAGAGAAAAGACCCGAAGACTTCATCAAGTCCTTTATAAGCCTTCTCTAGGAGTGCACCACTAAGCTTTAACTTTTATACATGAGTACATATCACATTTAAAAACAATATGTAAGTCAAAAGAGTCTCAAGCAAGTTATAAACTTTAAACATAAACCTCGCATGAATTTCATTTACCAGTGGCCTATACCCTAAAATAGAAATCATAACAATATCCTTCGTACATAGGAATATATACACCTAGCTAGTATATTACCAGATCAAGTATAGCTACGAGTGAACAAATCACCTCGTTGCTCCATCAAGGAATCTACACCCCTCGACAATACTTCGCGACGGGAGATACAATCCAAGTAGTATCGCCTTGTCCCAAAACAGGAATCGATCTGAATCTCTAACATGAATATTATAAATACATTCATATCACAATACATAAATAATGCAAACTCATCATGAGTAATCAAATGAAATTAAAAATCAGGTAATAAGTGAAACTCACATACCAATCTATTGGCATGCCATTTTTAAATCATTTAAAAATATGGCATGCTAACATTTCAAAACATACTATTACCAATCTTCATTTCTATAAACTCATAAACATTGAACTTAGAGATACACACATTAAACATTTTCACATAAAAACTTACTTGTTATTAAACATTTTCTTATAAATAATTCACTTTGCTATATACCCAAAAAGCCACATATACTCACGTGGTTAGTTAGTGAATACTAACTTCTAGTTTGGCCTCAAGCTTTGCACTGCCTATTAACTTATCAGTTTTCCAAAAACTATTAAAAAGAATACCAAGTTCCTCATTACTTGTCTCAGTTCATTAGGATCTTAATAATCACATCTAAGAATACCAAGTCCCTTGTGATACTTTGTGAATCCTTTATCATTCTCTTAATATGTTCTCTGTTCCTATATGAGTTCTCTACTGATAACGCAGTCACCATGACATCGAACATTTGTAGGGGCTTGTCCTACGATATATGAATACTCTGAGGGTAAACCTTTCGCGTAAAAGTAGACCTTTCCTTCCTCAATAAGCCACACATAATCTAGTGAAACCATCATACCTATAAACTTGTTGATGGACTCTTGGATCGACATGTGATTCTTATTCAACACCACAAATTCTTACAAAATCTTCCCCATTGTACATTTCCTTAGTAAACTTCATACATAGGATTCATCCTTACCATAATGCTATAAAGAGCAAACTCATAGGAATTTAAAAAATCTAATTCCATACTCAAAATCTAAGTTATACAATATAAACAACCTCCCGATTGTTTATAAGCAACAATTCCATCTATAGGCACATAACATAGTCTAAAATATTTAAAACAAATATTAAATATTTAAGTGTTTATATATATATATATATATATATATATATATATATATATATATAGAGAGAGAGAGAGAGAGAGAGAAAGAGAGAGAGAGGAGAGTTCAATTGAGAAAAAAAAGTGATATTGAGGGAATGATTCACAATCACACATTTATTTTTCCGCAAAACACTTAGGCGTACCGGTGGAAATTGATAACGGATAAACATGTGTTTTCCAACCAAACATGTTTCCTTAATATACACAAAAACATTTTTTTTTGTTTTCTTATTTTTAGAAAGCTATTTTTATCGAAAAATTATTTTAAATATATCAAAATTCATACTTTTTTATTCTCTATAAATAGACATCAATATTGAAAAAATTTTAAGATAAAATATATATATTTTTTTAGAGTTTCAGCTCTTGCTATTCATAAATGAATAAAAATCCATCAGATTTTTATTACAGTACATTCGTTATTCACTAATGAATAAAACATATGCTTAACTTTTTTATAGTTTGAACATCATTCGTATATGAATATATCACGTAATAAAGTTTTCTTACTTAAAATATATTTTTAACATCATCTTTCGTCATATATTATATTTATATATGAATAAAACGTGTATTAGTTGTCGACATATTTTATATTCATATATGAATAAAACATTTATCAGATTTTTGTTAAAGTTAATTTGCTATTCATATATGAATAAATAGTATAAATGATACTTAAAATATAAAAAAATAATTATATTTTTTTATTCATAAGTGAATAACGAATGTATTTATTCACTTATGAATAATAATAGCTGAAACTATAAAAAAAAAAATTATCTTAAAACTATATCAATATGAATGTCTATTTATAGAGAATAAAAAATTATGAATTTTGATATATTTAAAATCATTTTTTCGATAAAAATAGTTCCTTAAAAATTAAAAAAACGAAAAAAAAATTATGTTTTTGTATATATTAATGTAATGATTAGCATAGTTTAAGAAAACATGTTTTGTTGGAAAACACATGTGTATTCCTTTCCTATTGCTGCCAGTACGATGGAGGTTTTTGCGGCAAAAATAAATGAATTGTTGAGAATGATTCCCAATTCTCAACCTTTTTTATTTTCTCAAAAATAAATGATAGATGTAGGTTCAAATGTTTCTCACATCTATTGTGTGCTAGAATGCACCAATAAGAATTTAGTATTAATTATATGTATATTAAATGCTATCCATACTTATAACTCATTTTTATGGAAACTAATTAAATTCATCATTAAAGTTAACAATAATATTCTTTCAGAATGAATTCATATCTAGAAGAACGAGAGTGCATTTCAGCAGAAAAAGAGTGTATTCTAATAGACTACACTATTGTTGTTCATATTATATGCAAATTTATTGTATTTTAAGTGAGTGAGTCCTAAAACAAAATACGAACTCATATATAAAAACCTAGATACGAATTCATTCTGAAAGAATGTTATTGCTGACATTAATGACAGATTTAATTAGTTTACCATAAAAAGAGAATTATAATTATAGATATCATTTAATATACATATAATTATGAAAATCATTTAATATGTATATTTATTTAATTAAATAATTATCTAATTACTCAAATCCTATTGATGCATTCTAGTACACAATAAATGTAATAAACAAAATAACTTAGATATATATATATATATATATATATATATATATATATATATATATATATATATATATATATATATATATATATATATATATATATTGCAAATTACGTATATACTAATTGATTTTTATGATTTAACCATTTATATTTCATTTTTTTTTTCTATTTAAACAATCATATCAAAGAAAACAAATTACCTATATTGCTAGACACAAATAGCTAGCATCTTTTCATTTCCTACACACAACTTTAACATTTTTTCTAATTCACCGAAATAATAATTTTTTTTATATACGCTAATATTCTCATAGAAAAAAAAAACTATTAGAGACAATATGTTGTAATTATTTTTCAAAATCTATTAAAAATTTCTTTTAAAAAAAGGAAACTATAATATGAAAATCTTCCTTCTAGGATAGTACTTACTTTTGAAAAATCACATAAGTTGATGAGTTTAATGAAAAAAATGTCAACGTAACAAATCGGAAATAAAAGCTAATAATGGTATGATTTTTTTTTTTCAAATTAAAACGGTTTTCATTAATAAAAATGAAATATAAATTATTAATATGAAAAATTAAATAATATGGAAGTTTCCATTTATTTTGTTTTTTTGTTAATAAATTAATATGACAAAATAGATTTTGTATTCATTTATGATACTACGTTTAAAGTCTACGTTGGAGTTCTAAATACTCCCTCCCTCGAAGCTTTTCTACCTCCCCTCTTTATCCCAATAATCGCTTCACACCGCTGGTTTTCTGATTGAATCTGCAATGAAGAGGGTGAACAAAATCAGCCAGATCGTCCGCCTCAAACAAGTCGTGCAACGTTGGCGTCGCCGCATCCCCTCTGCCGGATCTCTTGCCGTCTACGTTGGTGAAGAACACCGCCGCTTCGTCATTCCCACCCGCTTTCTCAACCTACCTGTGTTCGTCTCCTTACTCAACAAAGCGGAGGAAGAGTTCGGCTTCCAGACCACCGGCGGACTCGTCCTCCCCTGCGACGTCGTTTTCTTCAAGGAGTTGCTGAACGTTCTGGAGAGAGACGAAACTGGATTCGGTGCGTTAGATTTGGATGATTTTTCGGAGATGTTTTCCGATTTGGCCGCCGATTCTTATTCTCTTTGTAAAAAAGCTACAATTTCCGATGCTCATAGCTTCACTCCGCTGCTGCAGAAAGCCAAAGTTTGAAGGTTCATCCTCTTTCCTGCCTGAGGTTCGACTCTCTTTGTTTTTTCTCATTAGAGAACGTCAGAACTAGGGCTTAAATTGCAGTTTTATATCTTTAGCGATTTAAGATTTGGGCTAGGGTTAGGGTTTCCAGTTTTGTGCATACATGGTGGATCGATTTTGAATTCGATACCTCTTAGTTCCTTTTTTAAGTTCCCTTCGTTTCCGTAGGGATTTTGATTTTCAATCATCCTTGAACCTGATTTTTCTTTTTTGTAAAACGGGTTACAATGTGATGAAGTTTTCGATTCAACCCAATTTTGGGGTGCTAGGTTTTTTTTAGATTACAAAGGCATGTTTCGCCAATTGTGGTAATGGTGATGATGATTTGTGTTCGTTATGTTGGATTAACAATGAAAAAAATGTACTCCTAAATTTCAATTACTGCTTGTTCTGTTAGTTCGTTGTTGTGTGATTGGATAATAATAATTATTGCTCACTTTTGTATTATAAAAATGGCATTGCTTGTTCTAATGTCATTATACATTGTAATCTAGCTTATAAATTATTTTTTATCAAATACCTTAGTTTTTCGGTTAATATGTGAAACATATCTTAAATCTATTAATTTCTGAAAGCACTATCACTAAACCATATTCATCGCTTTCAAACATATATTCGTTAAAAACAACAAATTTCCATTCTTTAAACACCTTCGGAAAAAAAAAACTCATATTCATTGTTCTTAAATGTGACTTAATGGAAGTTGTTGTCCACAAAGCATATAGTTTTTTCTTCTACATAATCATTAAGGCCCTATTTGATAGCCTTTTAATGGTTCGTTCTAATCATTAAGTCATTAAGAGCGATTGATTTGTAACCATTTAAGAGTATTTGATTCATCAAATTTGTGCATTTGAAAGTTTAAATATGGGAAGTGATTTGTACACAATCATGAAAGTTTAAATATAGGAAGTGATTTGTACACAATCAATTTTTTCAATACACAACAATTATTGTTTTATATAGTTATATAATACAATATTTTAAAACACAAGTTGTCATGTATGGATAAAAAATGTTGTGTATGAATCAACTCACTTTGAATATTTATGAACTATTTATGAACCATTCAACTATGAGTATGCTCGAACTATTTGGTGGTTCAAGAGTTCCCTTCTTACCCTTAAACCCATTTTCACTCTTCTCTTTCCTTTTTCTCATGCCTCATCCACACTTCCTCCACACTCATCAACGTTGGCATCGTCCTCCTTCCCTGGATCCACCATCCTTGCTACCGTTGTCGATTTCTTCTGGTATCTACCGTTGTCGATTTCTTTTGGGATCTGGCACAAGTGTGCTACCATCATCGATTTGTTATGATGTTATCTAAACCGTTTACCATTGTCACCTTTTTTTTTATTTGTTGCTAAAATTGGTAAATCCCACAAAATACTTTTACTATCTATGACTCGGTTTATTGGTTGTACCCTAAATGCTATAGGTTCTAGGGTTTTGTGTTCGTGTTCTTCCCATCTCGGTAATCACCTGTATGATTTTTTGTCATTAACCTATATGGCATTATATGTGTTCTATACTCTGTTCCTAATGTATCTCGTAAAACTTTAGGCTTCATGGTGTCCGAATCTTGAATTGTGGAAATGTCTGGTACTTCGTATGATTTATGTCATTTTACCTGGATGTATGTTCATTTGTTTGTCAATATAACTATGCTTGTGCTCACGATCTTTTTTTAGTTGAATGATGTTTATGTGTACTAATTTGTTCACGCTAGCAATAAAAATACGACAATTTTGTTGTAAAGTTTGCAACGAGTGTTTCATCGCTTTTTATTTCAATGGTATTGGCTAATAGGTGTGGTATAAGCTTATGTTGGAACACAATTTGAAGTAGTTCTATTATTTAATAGAAATTTCATTTACTTTATTTTTAAGAATCGGTTGGATGTTGTTGTGTAATTGTAAATAGAAGAGTTAAATGGCAATTTAATGCCACTTGTCTTTTGTCTATAAAACAATATTGTGTTTTTTCCGCTTATTGAATCTACATTGCTAATTACAATTTTACACTTTCTCCGTTCACAAATTCAAAAACACCAGTAAAATGTTAATCCCGTTAAATCAGGGACATAATTGTCGATATTTTGGTATACACTCTATCAATTAAATGAAATCTCAAATTAATTCCACAAAATTAGGAATCAATTCATCTTGGGAAAATGACTTAAAATGACAACCAATAACACAAAATTTGTTCATTAGGTCATTAAACTTTTAATTATATCATATAAGAAAACAAACTTTTTATTTTGGTTTTAAAATACAATCGTCTGTGATTTTTATCAATTAAAATAACAATAAACAACGTATTTGTCCTTGTCATATTTAACTAAACGCCTATTGTAGTCGTTTTTTTCAAACCATAAACGATAACCATTAACAAAGTCATATTGGTTTGTGACCTTGTCATTTTAATCGGTAAAAGTCTATGTAATTGAAGTTGTGGTTTGAGAAAAATAATTATAATAGGCTATCAGTTAGACGTGACAATGGCAATGACGGTATTCGTTGTCATTTTAACCGATAAAATCGTAATCATTGGTATTTTAAAACCATAATAAAAATTGGTTTGCTTATTGTATACAGTTAAATTTAGTGACCTAAAGAGCAAATTTCAAGTTTGTGGTTGCCATTTTAAGTCAGTTTTTGCATTAATCTTCTACTCTTCAACCTACTAATCGTTCACGAGAACCTTATACTCGCCTTTGTTTCTTCCTCACAACTTATATCTCTCTTATTTGGGGGTTAGTAGATATTATTTCACCGATGTGTGTCGTAATGGAAGATGTTATCCAAATGATATATCTTACGCTTCCATTCATGAACTCATAAGGACTTGATAGCTGGAAAAATTAGGCGATTCAAAAGGGGTTATACGAGTGTTTGGGATAAAATATGCTAACAGGTTCCGGTGCAAATTCACTACAAAACACATGTATAAGAAGTCAACTAGAATGGTAACACCATTACGATCCAAGCTAAAATTGGAAATGGTGAAAAACTAGATATGGAGTTAGATAAACTAATTATCTCCGATTCGTTTCTACTACATGGTTGGAAGACCTACAAGTTGCCTCAAGAAAACATTTTTGCATGCCTATATCTATCGGTTGTAACCGACTAGGTTACCTTTGATTAATTATTTTTCCTTTGTTGATATACGTGATTTTTGTCAATAAACTATTTATTAAAATGGAGACTATCGATTGCTATGATATTGTTGGGTTTTAGTTCAAAAATAGTTTCCAAAAACTCAAAATATTAGCAATAGAAGTCTTGTAAATTTCGAACTTAATAACAAATTACAACCCACCAAGAATCTTCTTGCAAGAAATGGAAAGATAAAAAAAACACAACCATAGAAGGAAGAAGTAACAACAACCTTGATGAACTTTGGGTCCTCTAGGGGAGGCTTGGAAGTTAAAGAAGATGGATGAACTTTAAGACACAAACACTTGATCAACCTAATGAGAATGCTAGTTCCTTTTGTTAACTCTTAAGCTTAGAAGCAAATACCCAAGTATTTGATCTAAGAGAGCATAAAACAAGTAAGAACTCCTTAAGATTTTGCAAGAACAATTCTAGAGAGCATGGAGAAGGGAAGTTACGGTTTTGCATGCAATAGTGAATGATCAAAGTGCAAGCAACTAGTCTTAAGTCATAAAGCAAAGTCCTTAACCATTAGATCTTAGTTCTCTAAGACTATTATGTCCCTATGTCATCAGCATGCATGTCTTAGGTTGATTACTTTACATTAAACAAATGAAAAAGCCATGCCCTTCACTAGCCAAACTAGTTTCAGCTATGCATAAAAAAAGAAGACAAAATGTTTAAATTTTATAAACTCAAAATCTATATAATATAAACTTTGTCTTTAGGTAAAAGACAAAAGACTCAACTAGTCCAAGATCTTGTACATGACTTATTAATTCATTCCTTATGAAATAAATATGTTTCCAATTCATTATAAGAGTTTATGAATATTAATTAAAATCAGTTTCTAATAAATAATCAATTGTATCAAGTTGTTGTTAGTGTGACCCTTAGTATCACATGTTAATTAGTAATATCATTCTAGTATGACTCTTGAGCATATTAGATCTTTCAATCTCCCACCTGCACAAGACTCATATTAGATTGATATAGACAGTGGTGAACGTCTAATAACATTTCATTGCCCCATCAACATACGACTTTGTGCCATTCTAAATACACCGAATTCACAGAAACCCAAGGCTACAATTGGTGTATAAGTGTAACACCGTAATTTTTCAAACAAATTTTCACATTTTAAAAACATATTTTTCATTCATAAACATTTTAAAATCTCATCGTTTCACATATCAATCCATATAATACAACCCAAGATCATAATGTATAAAAACTCCCCATGTGTGTACTGATCATGTCGGCGCCTTCCCGCGATCCTCACTGGTACTTGAAACACATAACACCAAACACTATAAGCATAAATGCTTAGTGAGTTCCCCAAAATACCACATGCAACACATATTAGCCACTCGAGGCTATAACTCTGTATGACGCTCTAGTCAAAGTGTCTCAGTGGGACCCTCCAGTCCCATAACTCTGTCGACCCTCTGGTCCTAACTCTGTGGACCATTCGGTCCTAACTATGTAAACTTTGAATCACATATAGCACAGAATCACATAGATATCACATCATGTAATAGCAAACAATATACTCTGTCACATAACTCTAATTACCACTCTAGGTAAAGTATAGTGAGAAGACTCACCTCGGGTAACTCGGAAAACCTCGAACTCTGAAATACTGCACTAGCCTCCGCCTAATCACATAAATAATTACTCTAATTAATACAACTTCTAAAGGCTAGGCTAACCCCTCTCTATAAGTTCTCTAAGAAGGGTAAAAGACCATTCTACCCCTCTAATGGCTCATAAGTCCAAACACTGACTAAACCCTAAAAGTCAACAAAAGTCAACGGGCAAACTTTGACCCGACTCGTCGAGTGCACTCATGTGACTCGGCGAGTACATGTGTGTCCTCTTCACTCCTGGTTCTCACTCGACTCGCTGAGTCAACCCTACACTCAACGGGTTATCACACGTCGCGAATCGCGGGGCAACCCGACTCGACTCGTCGAGTCCCTTATGGGCTTGGCGAGTTCCTCCCATGACAACACTCATCTGACATCCTGAGGTCAGATCTGTTTCTCTAATCTATAGATCTGGCTTCCCCATGACCAATAAACACGTAAAGGTCGAATCTTGCTACACATGTAATGCTCCCAAGGCTTATTTTGGTGAAATCCCTTCTAATATGGCAACCTATGTCCATTTCCTCCATAGAACCACAAAAAGCAGCATGGTTCAGGCTCTCTGGACCTCAAAAGGTCCAGATCTAGAGTTTAGCACTAAATGGGACACTATACTCAACTAAACAAGCCATAAAAGGGTATAGAAAACCCTAAATTTAATGCCCTTAAGCAAAATAGAAGGATAGGATTGAATATCTACCTCAAACTTGAAGATCCAAGCTGAAAACCCACTGAAATGCAATCCTCTTGACCTCCCCTTGCTGGAAACACTTTCTCCTTTGCAAAATCACACCAAAAATGATCAAAAAGGCTCAAACTCTCTCACAACTCGCTCACAATCGCTAGGGTATCTGTCTCTGGACTGGCAGCCGCAAATGGAGGCCATAAAGGCCTTTAAATAGGGCACATACCCCGAGAATTAGGGTTTCAATCCATAGCGCGGACTCGTCGAGTCCACCCTTTCCAACTCGTCGAGTCCGTTCATTAATCCAGTCAGCAATCGCGGTCCTACTCGACGAGTCTACGACTCAACTCGTCGAGTTCCTCTCATTTTCTCAAAAACAAATGATAAAATATAATAGCTGGAATTCTGGATGTTACAATAAGGTAAGTTTATCAGTTATCCTTTTGGTTCAGACATCATGTTGAACATGAGATATAGATCGCAACCAATCTCATATAAGTGTTCAACTTTACATCAGCCCTTAGATGTCTAACTATCAACGAATTATAGTAACTAATCCCATCTTGACTACATACGCCCCTTCCATGTTTCACATCACACCTGAAAGTAGCTTTTATAACTACATGTTTAAAGACATCGTTTGACTATATCAAGGCACAACATTTACCACACTTAAGACCCATATATGTATCTCAGGTGTTAAGGATATACATATATTACCTTTTATCAAGTATCATTTATGACAACGATCCATGAAGTGATCTTGAACGAGTACGTCAATCAAATACTTGTTCTCTATCAAGTACTTATGAAACTGGTTACAACACTTTATCAAGTATTCCAATTCATATTAGCCTTATTTCATTATTGCTCCCACAGTAGTAACCGATTATAGATTTTAGAGTGTATAAATTTACTCAAGGATTAAACATGTTAATAAATAACTCAACAAATATTTAATGAAAAGATCATATGCCATATATATCATAGTCATTACAATATATGATGCTACAAAATGTTCCAATATTCAGTATTAATGCATATATCAAATCCAATCACTAGAATAGCGAAGTCCAAAGTCTCGAGCATATCCTTCAAACTTTATTGAAGAATGGGCTTTGTGAAAGGGTTCGCCAAATTTTGCTCGGTGTGAACTTTGCGAATACTAATTTCACCATCTTTAACTTTATATCGAATGAAGTTGAATCCCCAGATTATATGCCTAGTCTTCTTGTATGATTTGGGTTCTTTTGCCAAAGCAATTGCACCCTTATTGTCACATAAGACTTCTAGGGGATTCTGAATGGAAGGCACCAAACCTAGATCTCCAATGAATTTCTTCATCCAAGCAACCTCTTGTGCAACTTCTAAAGAAAGGATGTATTCTAAATTTGTAGTGGACTGTGCTACAACTCAAACGAACCAAAACACGACCCAATTTTTTTTTTTGTTTAAATAGTACCAAAAGCTAACAATCATTCATAATATATAATGAAACCGTACCTCGCAAATCTCAAAAAGTTATAATAGATGTGTCATGACAAAAGAACTGTATCAATATATCATAGCATCTGAAATAACCTCCCAGGATAAAAGCTAAAGCTGTGGTGTGTGCGATGCCATCATCCCAAGCTCTTCCTTTTGCTAGCGGAAGTACCTGAAACAAAAACTGAAAACTGTAAGCACGAAGCTTAGTGAGCTCCCTCAAACTACCACATATCATACAACAACACATAAACAACTATTGGGCCTTTCCCACTGCATCGGACTGATGTCCGGACACTGCATCGGACCGAAGTCCGGAACTAACCAGGGCGTTGCCCTCTGAATCAGACCGAAGTCCGGAACTATCTGGGACCGTGTCCCCTGCATCGGACCGAAGTCCAGAACTAACTGCATCATACCGAAATCCGGAACTGACCGGGACCGTGTCCCCTGCATCGGACCGAAGTCCAGAAACTGACTGAGCATAACATAGCATAAACATATCAACTAGCATAAGCACATATACTGCATACTACATCGGACCGAAGTCCGGAACACATAGCACAAGGACATGCTTGAATCACAAAGACATCAAGCACACTGAACTACTGCACCGGACCAAAGTCTGGTACTACTGCTAACTAAACGGGCCGGCATTGTGGTCGTAGACCCGTTCCTACTGGAAGGAAAACTCACCTCGTGCTGCTGGCTGCTGAGATGCTAACTCCGACAGTGGCTGGCTGCTGCTCTGGAACTGTTCGACTACAAATCCCAAAAACACTAGATCAGGTACTTATAAATACCCTCAGGGTAAAATGACTATTCTACCCCTGGTCAAAGTCAACTCCCTGGTCAAAGTCAACTTCCAGTTGACCGCACTCGTCGATTCAGGCCGCAGACTCGCTGAGTCCCCCTATTACTAACTCTGATTTTAACTCTCCGAGTCCCTTTCCCACTCACTGATTCAACCTGAACTCACAAATCGAAGAAAGATGGGGGACTCGCGACACGACTCGTCAAGTCTGAAGAACAACTCGCTGAGTCCTAACGTGCAGATTCCATACAATCGATTCTAATCCATTCCAGAGCATCTAACTCGCAGATCTAAGCTCCTGGGACCTTCTGAACACATAAAGTTGCCAACTTCACATGTAACTAAGAAGGAATGAAGCTATTTCCCTCAAACTCTACTTTAATCGGGAAAACTCATCCGACTTGCCGAGTTCTATGAACAACTCTTCAAGTCTAAGGCAATCTTCATCGGACTCGCCGAGTTGCTCATCCAACTCGTTGAGTCCACGGCTATCTTCATATGACTCGCCGAGTCAACCTTGAGACTCGTCGAGTCCATTCAGTCCTTTTTCCATACAGACCTGATTTGAGCCATGCAGCGGATCCAAATCACAGATCCAAGCTTCTAGGGCATGCTTATCACGTAAAGTTGCAAACTTTACGTGCATGCATGGATTTAAAGGCTTCGAATGCCAAATCTAAGCTCTTAATGGGGTTCCAAGCTCAAGGGGGACCTCAATCACGACCACAACTGAAACTTTACACTTTTAGAATGTAATGAGGATCCATATCTGAAGTGCAACTCGGTCATAAGGCTTTATCACCAAGGATTTGGGGTTTTTGGGCATAAAAGCAACAATTTGGGGGCAAACAAGATCTACTAGATCAATAAGCAAGGTGGAGAATTTATTACCAGAAAAGATGACCATAAAGGAGTGTGTTCCG
This sequence comes from Lactuca serriola, assembly GCF_051521515.1. NCBI lineage: Eukaryota > Viridiplantae > Streptophyta > Magnoliopsida > Asterales > Asteraceae > Lactuca > Lactuca serriola. Next base: position 193,609,768 of record NC_136412.1, on the reverse strand, counting down.
GATCTACTTTTTCTTCCTTGAACTCTTCAACCTTCTCCTTCTTCTACTTGCTCCAAAATGCACCAAAAGTTCCTTTATAAGGCAACAATCACTCACACAATCTTTAAGGAGGCTAGGGTTTGATATGAAATGCTCTGAAGGTGATGGAGGCGAGGTTGGGGCGCATAAATGTGTTTAAATAGGGTGTGGACCCTTAAAATTAGGGCTTCATCCAGACAGGCGGACTCGCCGAGTCCGAGCATAAGGACTTGTAACATCCTGAATTCAGGTGTGTTTCTTAAACCCTTCTTCTTTTCCCAAGTTGTCAAGTTAAGCCCTTAAATGAATTGTTAGGATTGTGAATACGCTGGGCGTACATAAGAGTACATTGTGCGTACTCGCGCACTTATTTTGGACGCAGACTCGCCTGGGTACGCTGGGCGTAACGAGTCCAGATGAAAACCCTAATTTGGGGCTTATACACTATAAAAGGAATGCTATGGCCTGGACCTCAGCCCCCATTCCAGAGAGTGAAACCCTAATAGAGAGTCCTCCTTTGTTTCTAGCTAGTGTGTTGGTGTTCTAAGCTTCTAAGTGTCATTTCAAGGTGGTGGAAGAGAAGTAGAGGCCATTTTGGAGACTAGAAGTTGTGAACAAGAGTAGATCTGAGCTTTTCAAAGGTTGGAGCTTCTTCTTGAGGTAAAAAGCTCAAATCTTGGCTTGTTATTTGTGTTGTGTGCTTCTTGGACCAATATTTAGTCTTTTTGGTCCCAAGATGGAGACTTGATAAGCAAATAGTCTCCATTGGCCTAGATCTATCATATTTCAGGACTTTAAGGGTTGTATGATCATAAAAATGCAATCTTGGACGTGGATATTGAGCCATGCATGAGATCTAGACCTTTTGCGGAGAAAGGAAAAGTGTTAGAGGGTGTAAGGACCTTTACAGCCATGCAAAGGCTTAAAGGTTCTGACTTTATGGGATAAGAGGTCTAGAATGAGTCAGATCTGATAGTTGAATGAGTGTCTTAACCGTTTAATACCAAAAATCCAGGAAAGGCTGAAACTGAGACTTACGTTGGGCGTAACTCTCAGTACGCGCAACGTAAGGGGTTGAGACCCCGTTTGTGACTCGCCGGTGTACGCCCCGCGTACAGAGAAGGTACGCACCGCGTACTGCCTTCTGTTGACTTCCATTGACTTTTAGGGTTTTGCTCAACATTTGGACTTTCAGGGTCAGGAAGGGTAAAATGGTCTTTTTCCCTTCTGTGGAATTGTAGAGTGGATCTAATCTAGCCTTTGAGAGCCATTACTTATTTTAGAATGATGTTATGTGTTTAGGCGGGGGCTAGACTAGTGTGTTCGTGTGCGAGATTATCCGAGATACCCGAGGTGAGTCTTCTCACTATACATTACCTAGAGTGGTATATTTGTGCAGACCCGGGGGGTCTTGTGTGCTATGTGTATGTATGAGATTATGTGCAATGTGATATACGTATGCTATGTGATTATATAGACCGGACCGGAGGGTCCAACGATATAGACCGGACCGAAGGGTCCAACGATATAGACCGGGCCGAAGGGCCCAATGAGCTATGACCAGACCAGAGGGTCCAACGAGCTACAGGACTGGAGGATCCCTCTGAGACACATCGACCGGAGGGTCAAACTGTAGCCTCGAGAGGCATATTTGTTGTATGTGGTATTTTGGGGAACTCACCAAGCCTTGTGCTTACAGTGTTTGTGTGATTGCGTCGGCATGACCAGTACACACTATTGGAGTTTTATATGTTTGACCTTGGGATATGATTTTATAAATTTGTTATGCGACACTTTGAGAATTGGAATCTTTTTATGAATGAAATTGTGTTATTAAAAAGTGAAAAATTGTTTTGAATTTCACGTTGTTACAAGTTGGTATCCGAGCCTTGGTTTGAGGGATTCAGATGCACCTTCGGGCGTGTCTGGACTCAAACTGAGGGTTTGAGAAAGTTTTAATAAAATAAACAATTTTTCTAAAGAAGTAAAAGAGAGAAACATGAGAAAGCAGTGTGTACGGTCAGCCAACGCCCGAATGGTGATTTCCCAAAATACCCTTGCATTATGTGTTATGATTATGATATGCATGCTAGAGTAGGCTAGGTATTCATATTAGGACTAGAGTGGCCTGATTTGTGATGCCTTAGCTTAGGGTGATTTCTGCTGCTTGAGAGTGAATAGGTAGCAGTGAGGAGCTTATGAGAGATCTACCGAAGGGTAGCCTATGCTAGCGAGATGTAGAGTACTTGTGATCTGGGATCCAAGGAGGAGGACTTGGAGTGAATACTGATGCGGTGTGGACGGTAGTATAAGGGCCCGTACTACCGAAGACACCGTATTAGTGCGCAGTCCAAGTAAGAATCCCTAGGATACTAGGAAGCAAGTAGGGTTGAGTTATTAAGTGCGAGTATGCTTGAGCGGGCCTATGATATTTTATGTTGTATTTCAGAGAGACATCATGGTTGGGACACGCCACACACCTGAGAGTAGTGGTGTTAGTGATGAGGAGATCCGCAGGTTGATTTATGAGGAGGTGGTTGCTTCCTTCCGAGCCGAGATACTGGAGATGTTTGGGTCTATCAAGACCACTCTGATTGAGACTTTTGACGAGCGTTACGCTACTCTTACTGATGCTGTTGTTGATGTTGCCACCATAGTCGTCGCTGCTGCGAGGCCGTAGGGGTGTGACTCGTTGCTATACCGAGAGTTGAGCAACACGAAGCCACCGGAGTTCGACGGGACGCAGGATCCGATCGCTGCGATGAGATGGATTTTAGACATTGAGGGATGTTTCTATACTTTCTCGTGTCCGGAGCATTTGAGAGTTCGGTTTGCACTGAACCAACTTCGCTTGGAGGCGAAGGACTGGTGGAAATTTGTGACGGCAGACTTCACTACAACAGAGCTTACTGTGGTGACCTGGGACTGGTGGAACGTTTAGCCCAGGAGTTCTTTTCCCTCAAGCAAGGAACTGAGTCTGTTACGGTGATTACGAGGATGTTTCATGAGAGGGCGTTGTTTTGCCCTGAGCACGTGTCGACCGAGCAGGCACATATGAGTCGATATTTAAGCATTTTGATGAGGGAGATCCATGAGTTCGTGGCGAACTCGTCATATCGGACATTTGCCGAGCTCCAGGCAAATGCCCGTAAGAGGGAGATTGAGCTGGAGACCCAGTTCAGGGAGGAGGCCAAGTCTCAGAGCAGGGACAGGCAATCGGCATAGGCGCAGTCGGTAGCCAAGCGAGCAAAGCCCGCTGATTCGAGATCTTGGGGTTCGAAGGGCTGCACTTGTGGAAAGTGAGACAAGAGTCATGAGGGAGTGTGCAGAGTTCGGGTGTGTTACAAGTGTGGGAAGGAGGGACACTATGCGAGGGATTGTCCCCAGGGATTCATGGTTTGCTTCCGTTGGAACCAGACCGGCCATCGGAAGGCCGAGTGCCCTCAGTTGCGGTAGGGATCGACACAGGGATCTGCACCTGCTGCCCGATCTATTGAGGCCCGGCCGGTTAAGGATGAGGCTACAAAGGCTCGCGGGAGAGCCTTCCAGTTGACAGCGGAGGAGGTCCACGCAGTGCCCAATGTTGTGGCTGGTATGTATTCTTTCTCTTATTTATGCTGATTTATGAGATGTTGTGCTTATATTGTGATATGCGTAGGTACTTTTCTTGTGAGTTATGTACCTTCTTTGGTGTTATTTGACTCGGGTGCAAGTCGGTCATTTGTGTCAATAGCTTTTAGTCAGCACATCAGTATCCATTGAGAGCCGTTGAGTCAACCTCTACGAGTTTCCATAGCTGACGAGCGAGCGGTGTATGCCACTGACGTGATTCGAGGTTGTGTGCTCGAGATTTTTAGCATTGAGTTTCCGATTGATTTGGTCCCAATTGCAATGGGGGATGTCTGTGTCATCGTGGGCATGGACTGGTTGAGCAAGTTTGGAGCGGTTATCAACTACGAGCGATAGTTGGTGACCATACAAGACCCTAGTGGGGGAGTTCTTACGATTTATAGCGAGGGTACCCGTTCTGGGTCAGCATTCTGTTCGGCTGCCAGAGCGAGACATAGTTTACAAAAAGGCTGCAGTGGGTTTGTAGCCTATGTGATGGATGTACGAGTGGCCGCCGAGATGCCGAGTTCGATTGATGATGTTCCGATAGTGTGCGAATTCCCGGATGTGTTCCCCGAGGAGTTTCCGAGTGTACCACCCGAGAGGCAGGTTGAGTTCCGCATCGATTTGATTCCGAGGGCAGCGCCTTTCGCCTTGCGCCGCCAGAGATGCAGGAGTTATCCTCACAGCTTCAGGAGCTGCTGGGGAAGGGGTTTATTAGACTGAGTAGCTCACCGTGGGGAGAGCCGATCCTTTTTGTCAAGAAAAAGGATGGTTCACACCGGATGTGCATTGATTATCGGGAGTTGAACAAGTTGACGGTCAAGAACCGTTACCTACTACCGAGGATCGACGATTTGTTCGACCAGTTGCGGGGGGAATCTTGGTTCTCCAAGATTGATCTAAGGTCGGGATATCATTAGATAAGAGTACGGGATGAGGATATCCAGAAGATGACGTTCAGAACTCGTTATGGGCATTACAAGTTCGTGGTGATGCCTTTCGGGCTCACCAATGTACCGGCGGCGTTCATAGATCTCATGAACAGGGTGTGCAGGCCGATGTTGGATCGTTTAGTGATCGTGTTCCTTGATGATATTTTGGTATATTCGAGATCCAGAGAGCAGCATGAGGAGCATTTGAGGGAGGTCCTCGGAGTTCTGAGATCGGAGAGGCTTTATGCCAAATTCTCCAAATGTGAGTTCTGGTTATGGGAGGTCCAGTTCTTGGGCCATCTCGTCAACCAAAATGGGATTTTGGTCGATCCGACCAAGATTGAGGCAGTTATGAGGTGGGAGGTGCCGAGATCGCCCACCGAGATCAGGAGTTTGCTTGGGTTGAGGGGCTATTATCGGAGATTCATTAGGAATTTCTCCAAGATCGCCATGCCACTCACCAGGTTGACCCGGAAGGGTGTCGCTTTTTCATGGGTTCCTGAGCAGCAGAACTCATTTGAGACACTTCGCCAGAGATTATGCGAAGCCCCGGTGTTAGCCCTCCCAGAAAGGATGGAGGATTTTGTTGTATATTGTGACACATCGATATCAGGGTTGGGTGCAGTACTTATGCAGAGGGGGCATGTGATAGCATATGCATCGAGGCATATAAAGCCTCATGAGACGAGGTATCCCGCCCACGATCTGGAGTTGGGGGCAGTAGTGTTCTCCCTCAAGATCTGGCGTTACTATTTGTATGGGGTTCGGTGTACTATATACACAGACCACAAGAGCTTGAAGTATTTGATGGATCAGTCCAACCTGAATATGCACCAGAGGAGATGGTTGGATGTGGTAAAGGTTACGATTGTGAGATCCTGTACCACCCGGGCAAGGCTAATGTTGTAGCTGATGCCCTGAGCCGTAGGGCGGAGAGCGCCCGATTCGAGACATCTGTATGTGAATGACAGTGATGACTCTGGTGTTGGACACCATTCGGGAGGCCCAGGCAGAGGCTGCGAGGCCGGATAACCGTAAGAGAGAGCGGGTGATTGGGCAGGTACCAGAGTTTGTTACCGATAGCCGCGGGCTTATGACCTTTCAGGGTTGGATTTGGGTGCCGTATGCAGGTGGGGCGCGCACCACATTGATGGAGGAGGCGCATCGATCGAGATTCTCGATCCATCCCGGGGGCACTAAGATGTATTTGGATCTAAAGAAAGACTATTGGTGGCCCTGTATGAAGAGGGACGTAGCATGGTTTGTCGATAGGTGCTTGACCTGTCGCAAGGTTAAGGCTACACCAGCGTCCGCATGGCAAGTTGCATCCACTTGAGGTTCCCCAATGGAAGTGGGAAAAAATTTCCATGGATTTCATCACCAAATTGTCGAGGACCGCGAGGGGTGTCGATGCAATTTGGGTGATCGTTGACCGGATGACGAAGAGCGCTCACTTTCTTGCTATCAACGAGGGCTCTTCTGCAGAGAGGTTGGCCGAGTTGTACGTGAGAGAGGTGGTATCAGATGGAGTGCCGATCTCGATTGTGTCGAATCAGGATGTACGTTTCACTTCCAGATTCTGGAAGAAGTTCCATGAGGAAATGGGCACGAGGTTGCATTTCAGTACCGCCTACCATCCACAGACGGACGGGCAGAGTGAGCAGACGATTCAAACGCTCGAGGACATGCTCCGAGCATGCGTGTTGGACTTCGGTGGAAGTTGGGACACGCACTTGCCGTTGGTTGAGTTTTCTTATAACAACAACTACCATTTGAGTATCGATATGCCTCCGTTTGAGTTATTGTATGGGCGGAGGTGTCGGACTCCCATCTGCTGGGGAGAGGTCGGGCAACGAGTGTTGGGTAGCACTGAGTTAGTGCTTCAGACGACAGAGCAGATACATCAGGTCAGACAGAGATTGTAGACAGCTTAGAGTCGCCAGAAGATTTACGCCGACAGGCGACGATCCGAGCTCGAGTTTCAGGTCGGAGATTTTGTACTCCTTAAGGTGTCTCCTTCGAAAGGAGTGATCCGGTTCAGGAAGAGGGGCAAGATGGGGCCCCGGTAGATCGGCCCATTCAGAGTGTACGAGAGGGTGGGCAGGGTAGCATATCGTTTGGAGCTACCTGCAGAGTTGAGCCAGATTCATGATACCTTCCACGTGTCTCAGCTGAGGAAGTGTATTGCCGACGAGTCGGCAATGGTACCATTGGAGGATATTCAGGTGGATGCAAACCTGAATTATGTTGAGAAACCGATCGCGATCTTGGACCGGAAGGTCAAGATTCTAAGAAACAAGGAGGTGCCTTTGGTTCAAGTCCAGTGGCAACATCGGAGAGGGTCCGAGCTGACTTGGGAGCCGGAGTCAGAGATGCGGGAGTAGCATCCGGAATTGTTCGCGGCATGAGACTTCGAGGGCGAAGTCTGGTTCTAGTGGGGGAGAATTGTAAAATCCCGAATTCAGGTGTGTTTCTTAAACCCTTCTTTTTTTTTTTCCCAAGTTGTCAAGTTAAGCCCTTAAATGAATTGTTAGGCGTGTGAGTACGCTGGGCGTACAAAAGAGTACGTTGCGCGTACTCGCACGCTTATTTTGGACGCAGACTCGCCTGGGTACGCTGGGCGTACCCAGGGTTATGCTGGGCGTAACGAGTCCAGGTGAAAACCCTAATTTGGGGCTTCTGAACTATAAAAGGAATGTTATGGCCAAGACCTCAGCCTCCATTCCAGAGAGTGAAACCCTAATAGAGAGTCCTCCTTCGTTTCTAGCTAGTGTGTTGGTGTTCTAAGCTTCTAAGTGTCATTTCAAGGTGGTGGAAGAGAAGTAGAGGCCATTTTCGAGACTAAAAGTTGTGAGCAAGAGTAGATCTGAGCTTTTCAAAGGTTGGAGCTTCTTCCTGAGGTAAAAAGCTCAAATCTTGGCTTGTCATTTGTGTTGTGTGCTTCTTGGACCAATATTTAGGGTTTTTGGTCCCAAGATGGAGACTTTATGAGCAAATAGTCTCCATTGGCCTAGATCTATCATATTTCAGGACTTTAAGGGTTGTATGATCATAAAAATGCAATCTTGGACGTGGATATTGAGCCATGCATGAGATCTAGAGCTTTTGTGGATAAGGGAAAAGTGTTAGAGGGTGTAAGGACCTTTACAGCCATGCAAAGGCTTAAAGGTTCTGACTTTATGGGATAAGAGGTCTAGAATGAGTCAGATATGATATTTGAATGAGTGTCTTAACCATTTAAGAACAAAAATCAAGGAAAGGCTGAAACTGAGACTTATGCTCGCCGTAACTCTCAGTAAGCGCAGCGTAAGGGGTTGAGACCCCGTTTGTGACTCGCCGTAGTACGCCCCCCGCATATAAAGAGGGTATGTGCCGCGTACTACCTTCTGTTGACTTCCGTTGACTTTTAGGGTTTTGGTTAACCTTTGGACTTTCAGGGTCAGGGAAGGGTAGAATGGTCTTTTTCCCTTCTGTGGAATTGTAGAGTGGATCTAATCTAGCCTTTGAGAGCCATTGCTTATCTGAGAATGATGTTATGTGTTTAGGCGGGGGCTAGACTAGTGTGTTCGAGTGCGAGATTATCCGAGATACCCTAGGTGAGTCTTCTCACTATACATTACCTAGAGTGGTATATTTGTGTAGACCGGGGGGTGGGGGTCTTGTGTGCTATGTGTATGTATGAGATTATGTGCAATGTGATATATGTAGGCTATGTGATTGTATAGATCGGACCGAAGGGTCCAACGATATAGACCGGACCGAAGGGTCCAACGATACAGACCGGGCCGAAGGGCCCAATGAGCTATGACTGGACCAGAGGGTCCAACGAGCTACGGGACTGGAGGGTCCCGCTGAGACACATCGACCGGAGGGTCGAACTGTAGCCTCGAGAGGCATATGTGTTGTATGTGGTATTTTGGGGAACTCACTAAGCCTTGTGCTTACAGTGTTTGTGTGATGTGTTTCAGGTACAGTGAGGATCACGAGAAGGCGCCGACATGACCAGTACACACTATTGGAGTTTTATATGTTTGATCTTGGGATATGATTTTATGAATTTGTTATGCGACACTTTTAGAATTGGACTCTTTTTATGAATGAAATTGTGTTTTTAAAAAGTGAAAAATTGTTTTGGATTTCACGTTGGTACAGGACTCGTCGAGTAGCCAACTCAATTTGTGTGATCATCCCGTCTCTACTAGACGAGTCGGGCTACAGACTCGTCGAGTACCCCTTAAGAAACGAAAATACTTATTTAAATTACATACCAGAAAATGGGGCGTTACAAATTTCCCCCACTTATCTTAGACTTCGTCCTCGAAGTCCGTTGCTGCTATATCTGAAAATAACTCTAGGTAATGCTCCCTCATTTCACCCTCGGTCTCCCATGTCCACTCTAAACCCTTTCGGTGTTGCCACTGCACCTTCACTAACTGAACCACCTGGTTCCTCAAGGTCTTCGTCTTTCGATCTAAGATCGCAACCGGTCTCTCGATATAATTCAGGCTGCTATCCACCTGGATATCCTCCAAGGGTACAAATGCTGACTCGTCCACCAAACACTTCCTCAACTGTGAAACATGGAAAGTGTTGTGGATCTGACTAAGCTCTGCTGGAAGATCCAACCGATAAGCAACCCGACCCACCCGGTCCAAAACACTAAAAGGACCAATGAACCTAGGGCCCAACTTACTCCTCTTCCGGAATCTGATAACACCCTTCCAGGGTGATACCTTCAGGAGGACCATATCGCCCACCTAAAACTCCAAGTCCGAACGCCTCCTGTCGGCGTAACTCTTTTGTCGACTCTTCTCAGTCTGCAATCTGCTACGGACCTGCTGGATCAACTATGTGGTCTTGAGCACCACATCGGTGCTCCCGATGACTCGCTGACCGACCTCACCCCAACAAATCGGGGTCCTACACTTCCTCCTTTAGAGCATCTCGAAAGGAGGGTGGTCAATACTAGCGTGGTAACTGTTGTTATACGAAAATTCCGCCAAAGGAAGATACATATACCAACTGCCACCAAAATCTAGGACACATGCCCGAAGCATGTCCTCGAGAGTTTGAATCATCCTCTCGCTCTGCCTGTCCATCTGGGGGTGAAAAGCGGTGCTAAAAAGATGACGAGTCCCCATCTCGTCATGAAACCGTTTCCAAAACCTGGAAGTAAAACGGACGTCTCGGTCCGATACTACTTATACAGGCACTCCATGTCGTGCCACTACCTCACGCACATAGATATCAGCTAGCTTCTCGGCCGATATGCTCTCCTGAGTCGGTATGAAATGGGCGCTCTATGTCAGCCGATCCACTATGAACCAAATCGAGTAAACTCCATGTGCGGTCCTGGGAAGCTTAATGATGAAATCCATAGTGATATCCTCCCATTTCCATTTCCACATAGGAATGTCTAACGGCTACATCTTGCCGTGGGTCTCTGGTGTTCTGCCTTGACCTTCCTGCAGGTCAGGCATCTTTCTACGTACCAGGCTACGTCCCGCTTCATGTAGGGCCACCAATAATCGGGTCGAAGATCTCTATACATCTTTATCGCCACTGGATGGATAGAGAATCGAGACTTATGAGCCTCGTCCATCAACACCTGCCATACTCCGCCCCAGTACGGTACCCAAACTCTCCTATGAAGGGTCAACAATCCTCGACCGTCATAGTCGAAAGAAGCTATTCGGCCCACAATTCTCTCACACTTTTGCCTCTCCTCCTTCAGGCCCTCGACCTGTGCTTCTCTAATCCGCTCCAACAATGGAGTAATCATTGTCATCCTCAGACATATATCTATGGTTGGTGCCTCCATCGCCTTGGGGCTCAGGGCGTCGGCCACAACGTTGGCCTTGCCCGGATGATAAAGGATCTCACAATCGTAGTGCTTTACCACATCTAACCATCGACGCTGCCTCATGTTCAAATTCGGCTGGTCCATGAGGTACCTTAGACTCTTGTGATCCGTGTAAATGGTATTGCTGACCCCATAGAGGTAATGTTTCCAAATCTTGAGGGAAAACACCACTGCCCCCAACTCTAAATCGTGCGTCAGATAGTTAGCCTCGTGAGGATTCAACTCTTTAGAGGCATAAGCTGTCACATGCCCTCACTGCATCAACACTGCTCCCATCCCCGTGATCGAAGCATCACAATAGACTACAAAATCATCCATTCCCTCTGTCAGGGTGAGAATCGGTGGCTCGCACAATCGCTGCCTGAGGGTCTCAAATGCTGCCTGTTGCTCAGGCCCCCAGCGAAACACCACTGACTTCCTAGTCAGTCGGGTAAGTGGAACTGCTATCTTGGAGAAGACTTGGATGAATCTCCTGTAGTACCCTGCCAACCCTAGGAAGCTCCAAATCTCAGATGGAGACCTCAGGACCTCCCACTGCATCACGGCCCCTATCTTGGCCGGATCCACAAATATCCCCTTCTGGTTGATGAGGTGCCCTAGGAACTGCACCTCGCGCAACAAGAACTCACAGTTGGAGAACTTCACGAAAAGTCTCTCCCTCCTCAAAGTCTCTAGCACCTCCCTCAGGTGCTCCTCATGCTGCTCCTGAGTCTTGGAATAAACCGAGGTATCGTCAATGAGCACTATCACAGGCCGATCTAGCATCGGCCTGCATACGCCGTTCATAAGATCCATGAACGTGGCTGGAGCATTGGTGAGCCCAAACGCCATCAACACAAACTCATAATGACCATAACAGGTCCTAAAAGCTGTATTCTGGACATCCTCACCCCTGACCCGCATCTGATGATAACTGGAGCGCAGATCAATCTTGGAAAACCAAGATGCTCCCTGAAGCTGATCAAACAAGTCATCTATCCTCGGGAGTGGGTAACGGTTCTTCACCGTTACCTTATTCAACTCTTGGTAATCAATGCACATACGGTGCGACCCATCCTTCTTCTTCACAAATAGGATCAGGGCTCCCCATGGTGAACTGCTCGGTTTGATGAAACCCTTGTCTAGCAGCTCCTGTAACTACGTAGACAAATCTTGCATCTCTGGAGGAGCCAACCAATATGGCGCCTTGGCTTTCGGAGCCGCACCCGGAACCAGGTCAATCCGAAACTCAACCTGTCTCTCCGGAGGTATCCCAGGAAAATCCTCCGGGAATACGTCCGGGTAGTCTCGCACTACCGGTAAATTGTCAACAGTCGCCTTGCCCTTCTCTCGGGCATCCAAAACATAGGTGACGTACCCCGCACAACCCTGATGGAAGTGCCGTCAAGATCTCGCTGCCGAGCAAATAATCGGTCCGCGTTGTGGCCTCTCACCCTGAATCACTAACTCTCCCCCACCAGAGGTGCGGACCCTCACTAGCTGTAGCTCACAATCAATCACCGCCCCATTAGGTCGCAGCCAATCCATACCCACTATAACCTTATTCCCTCTCTAGGGAATAGGAACCAAATCCACTGAAAACTGCTCATCAAATAGCTGCAGCGAATAAGCCCTATGTACTCTCGCGACCCTGACGGTCCTGTCATCAGCTATCTTAACCTCAAGTGGACAATGCAGCTCCCTCGGAGCTCTGCTAAATCTCTTGCTAAGTGCAAGTGAAACAAATGATCGGGTAGCCCCCGAATCAAACAACGCTGTAGCTGATATGCCGTTCACTAAGAACGACCCTATATAAAAACATATAACTATAAGAAACAATCAACAATAATAAAGAGATGAAGGGGAGATACATACCCGTCACCACATCAGGAGTCGCCCGCGCCTCCTCTGCTGCCATCTAAAAAGCTTTACTCTTTGCCACTGGCGCCTCACTTCGACCCTGACGGTCATCTGTAATCCTCAATGTTGCAGGGACAGGTGGTGTCACCTTCCCTGCTGCTGCTGCTGCTAAAAACTCGGACACTGGGACATTTTATGTCCCCTCTGATTGCAATGGAAGCAAATCAGATCAGATGTTGTGGTAATGGTGGGAGTAGCTGTACAATCTCTGCTCATATGCCCGGTCCGACCGCACTTGTAGCAACCGGGACTCCCTGCCTTGCACACCCCATCGTGCAATCTCCCACACTTGCCACACCGACCGTGGGTCTACTGACCTCTAGATCTGTGATATGATGCCTTGGGCTTTTTGCCCGAAATCCCTGTGCCAGATACTGTCTCTGGCTTCCTCTTCTTCTCCATCTTTAAATCAATCTCTCTCACGAGCCCTAGAAATCATGTCATCCAGCGTTTTACAGTTGGACCGACTTATAAACTGGCGGATATCACTCCGCAACATCTCATGATAACGAGCTTTCTTCATTTCCTCGTCAGCTGCATACTGAGGAACGAGAAGAGCCCTCTCCCTAAACTTAGCGGTAATCTCTGCCACTGTCTCGGTAGTCTAGGTGAGATCCTGAAACTCCCTGGCTAATTGTTGCACCTCGATAACCGGTGCAAACTCGGCTCTGAACCTGGTGGTAAAATCAGCCCAAGTCATCGCATCAAGTGCTGTGTCATCCTCGATGACATACCCGTTCTCCTCCCACCAATCTCGTGCCCTGTCCTTTAGAAGATAGGATGCTAGTCTGACCTTGTCCCCCTCGGGACATCTGCTGGTGCGGAAAGCATTGGCGACATCCGCCAACCACCTGGTACTCACTACGGGGTCCGGCGCCCCATGATAGTCAGGAGCTCCACAGGCTCTGAACTCCCTAAAAGTGAGCGTGCGCGACCCCATTATGGTCGCCACCTCAGCACGAAAGGTGCTCAACCTCTCATCCATCAGCTCCAAAATACCCTCCTTGATCGAACCAAAGATCACAGGAGTCTGCTCGAGTATGATGCGAGTAATATCTGAAGAGAGAAACTCCCTAGTCTGATCATCTAAATGCTTGGCTCCCGAGCCTGGTCCTGATCCCTCATCGGCACCTAAACTGCCAATTGCTGGTCTAGGGCGTAAAACCACCATTCTGAAACACATAACGACAATGATAGAAATACTGATATATCTCGAGGGATCACTATTACTACAAATTTCCTGGTTTCGCCTTGGCCTTCCTTGATTTAAGTACGGATCCTCTGCTTTCCGTAGTATAGGCCCTACTACCTTCCAGATCTATCTGTACCTTCCCCCAAGAACTGCCTCGATTCCACCAAGTTCCTTCTACTACTACCGCTGATCTCATGCTAATCTCGTCCTGGGCTTGCCCTAGGGTGATCACCAACCCACTCTCTACCATCAGCTGCATAAGAAGTCCCCACTTTCTTCCCCTAACTAGCTCACGAATACTATTACATATCACTCAGACTAGATAATTCTTCGAATGAGGTATCCTACCCTATAACGGTTGGACTCAAACGAGAGCTGCAAAATAGAGCTAGACCTAACCTTCTGAAATTATTTAGTCCTTGCAATATGTAACTTAACATATTCGTTTACTAGTTAGTGAAAGACAACTAGAACTCCTAAAAGCACAAAGCAAGCAGTATTCAGGCATTAAGTACATAATCAAGCGTATACCACTCTGGCTATCATTCAGACTAATCTACACTAGCATACAATGATAAGATCATACTATCAGGCATAACCTAACCAGGCTATCCTACTGTTGTCTACTCAATACTAGCATGCAATTCTCATAAAGCTGAAACACATATAGCAGGCACATAAGGCATCCTCCTAGATCCTTAGTCCTATTCTAGAATGTTGTTCTAATGAAACTGAAACTGATAATCATAACAAAAGCTTGTATGGGTAATTTGGGAGTACTTACTTGAGCTCGGCTGATCGCATGCACCACACCCCTTTTTAAGAAAACTCCTTTTCTTTCTAAGTTCTTTTCAAAATTTCTTTTCGAAAACGTTTTGTGTTTTTAAATCTTTCACCTTTTCCTTACTTTGACTTCGGACACACTCGAAAGTATGCCTGAATCCCTCAAACCAAGGCTCTGATACCAACTTGAAACGACCCAAAATACGACCCAATTTTTTTGTTTAAATAGTACCAAAAGCTAACAATCATTCATAATATATAATGAAACCGTACGTCACAAATCTCAAAAAGTTATAATAGATGTGTCATGACAAAAGAACTATATCAATATATCATAGCATCTGAAATAAACTCCCAGGATAAAAGCTGAAGCTGTGGTGTGTGCGATGCCATCATCCCGAGCTCTTCCCTTTGCTAGCGGAAGTACCTGAAACCAAAACTGAAAACTGTAAGCACGAAGCTTAGTAAGCTCCCCCAAACTACCACATACCATACAACAACACATAAACAATTATTAGGCCTTGCCCACTGCATCAGACCGAATTCTGGAAACTGCATCGGATCGAAGTCCGGAACTAACCAGGGCGTTGCCCTCTGCATCGAACCGAAGTACGGAACTATGTGGGACCGTGTCCCCTGCATGGGACCGAAGTACAGAACTAACTGCATCAGACCGAAATCCGGAACTGACCGGGACCGTGTCCCCTACATCGGACCGAAGTCCGGAAACTGACTGAGCATAACATAGCATAAACATATCAACTAGCATAGGCACATATACTGCGTACTGCATCGGACGGATATCCGGAACACGTAGCACAAGGATGTGATTGAATCACAAAGACATCAAGCACACTGAACTACTTCATCGGACCAAAGTCCGGTACTACTGCTAACTAAATGGACCGGCATTGTGGCCGTAGACCCGTTCCTACTGGAAGGAAAACTCACCTCGTGTTGTCGGCTGCTGAGATGCTAATCCGAAAGTGGCTGGCTGCTGCTCCGGAACTGTCCGGCTACAAATCCTAAAAACACTAGATCAGGTACTTATAAATACCCTCAGGGTAAAATCACTATTCTACCCCTGGTCATAGTCAACTCCCTGGTCAAAGTCAACTTCCAGTTGATCGGACTCGTCGAGTCAGGCCGCAGACTCGCCGAGTCCCTCTATTTCTAACTCTGACTTTAACTCTCCGAGTCCCTTTCCCACTCACTGATTCACCCTGAACTCACAAATCGAAGAAAGACAGGGGACTCGCGACACAACTCGTCGAGTCCGAAGAACAACTCGCTGAGTCCTAACGTGCGGATTCCATACAATCGATTCTAATCCATTCCAGAGCATCTAACTCGCAGATCTAAGCTCCTGGGACCTTCTGAACACATAAAGTTGCCAACTTCACGTGTAACTAAGAAGGAATGAAGCTATTTCCCTCAAACTCTACTTTAATCGGGAAAATTCATCCAACTCGCCGAGTTGTATGAACAACTCTTCGAGTCTAAGGCAATCTTCATCGGACTCGCCGAGTTGCTCATCCAACTCGTCGAGTCCACGGCTATCTTCATATGACTCGCCGAGTCAACCTTGAGACTCGCCGAGTCCATTCAGTCCTTTTTCCATACAGACCTGATTTGAGCCATGCAGCGGATTCAAATCACAGATCCAAGCTTCTAGGGCATGCTTATCACGTAAAGTTGCAAACTTTAAGTGCATGCATGGATTTAAAGGCTTCAAACGCCAAATATAAGCTCTTAATGGGGTTCCAAGCTCAAGGGGGGCCTCAATCACGACCACAACTGAAACTTTACACTTGTAGAATGCAATGAGGATCCAGATATGAAGTATAACTCGGTCATAAGGCTTTATCACCAATGATTTGGGGTTTTTGGGCATAAAAGCAACAATTTGGGGGCAAACAAGATCTACTAGATCAATAAGCAAGGTGGAGACTTTATTACCAGAAAAGATGACGAAAAAAGAGTGTGTTCCGGATCTACTTCTTCCTTGAACTCTTCAACCTTCTCCTTCTTCGACTTGCTCCAAAATGCACCAAAAGTTTCTTCACAAGGCAACAATCACTCACACACTCTTTAAGGAGGCTAGGGTTTGATAAGAAATGCTCTGAAGGTGATGGAGGCAAGGTTGGGGCGCATAAATGTGTTTAAATAGGGTGCAGATCCTTAAAATCAGGGCTTCATCCAAACAGACAGACTCGTCGAGTCCCAGCATATGGACTCGTCGAGTAGCCAACTCAATTTGCGTGATCATCCCGTCTGTACTCGACGAGTCGGGCTACAGACTCGTCAAGTACACCTTAAGAAATGAAAATACTTATTTAAATTACATACCAGAAAATGGGGCGTTACAACAACACTCTGCTTGGAGCTCTTCCAAGACACTGCACCCCAATTGACAATGAATACATATCCTAATTGTTACTTACAATCATCTCGATCTATTGTGAATGAAGCATCAATGTAATACTTTACACTTAAGCTTTCATCAACACCTCCATAGACGATGAACATATCTTTAGTTCTACGCAAGTTCTTAATTAAGGATGTTATTCACAGCTATCGAATGACTCTCCCCTGGATTTTGTTGGAACTTGCTTGTCATGCTCATAGCATAAGCAAGATCATGTCTAGTATAATTCATGGCATACATGATAGATCCAACTGCCCAAGCATATGTAATATCTTTCATCTTGTCTATCTCAGCCGTTGTGCTATAACATTGGGATGAACTTAGTACTAATCGATTCTCCATGGGTATAAATCCTCTCTTAAAGTTTTCCATATTGAATCGTTTCAAGACTTTGTCAATGTATGTACTTTGTCTTAGACCTATTAATCGTTTTGATCTATCTCTATAGATTTTGATTCCAAGAATATATTGAGCCTCACCTAGATCCTTCTTTAAGAAGCACTTTCCTAACCAAGACTTCACACCTCGTAAAGTTGGAATGTGATTTACAGTGATAAGTATGTCATCCACATATAGGACCAAGAAGGTCACCGAGTTCCCATTAGTTTTCATGTAATCACATGATTCATCTTCGTTTCTAATAAAACCATCCTTTGTGATTTCATCATCAAAACTTTGATTCCAATTTCGAGATGCTTGTTTTAACCTTTAAATGCATCTCTTGAGCTCACACACTTTATTAGGATGCCTTTGGTCTACAAAACCTTCAGGCTGAACCATATAGACATCTTCTTCCAAGTGCCTATTTTGAATCTCTGCGTTCATGGCTTCAAGCCACTTTTCAGATTCAGGATCTGCCATTACATTTCGGTAAGTGACGGGCTCATCAACATTCATCATCATGATGTAGTCATCAATGAGAAATCCATATCTCTGAGGTTCTTGATGAATTCTACCAGATCTACGAACGCCTTGTGATTCAACAGGTTGAAGAGTACTGATCTCTTCATCTTCAAAAACCTCTTGTTCAGTACTAGTTAGAACTTGAGTTGCATTAAGTTGTGGTTCTTGATCTTATTCAAGTTCCATGTGCTTCCCAATTGCTTCATCCATTAGAAACTTTATTTCTAATAATTCAACTTTTCGTGAGATAAAGATCTTTTTCTCACAAAGGATGTAGAAGTAATATCCTAAACAATCTTTGGGTTATCCTACAAAGATGCATTTGGTAGACCTAGACATGAGTTTGCTGGAAGCTTCTTGTCTAACACAGGCTTCACAACCCCAAACTTTCATATAAGATAGGGATGGAGCTTTTCCATACCATATCTCATAAGGTGTCTTGTCTACCTTCTTAGTTGGTGCCATATTCAAAATACGGGCTATGGTGAGTAAGGCATAATTCCAAAATGATAAAGGGAGAGTACTTATGCTCATCATGGATCAAACCATATCAAGTAAGGTTTGATTTCTCCTCTCAGACACACCATTAAGCTATGGTGTTCTGGATGGAGTAAGTTGTGAGATAATCCCACAACTTCTAAGATGATCTTGAAACTATTGGCTCAAGTACTCACCACCTCTATCTGAATGAAGGATTTTGATTGTTTTATTGAGTTGATTATCAACTTCACTTTGAAACAATTTAAACTTTTCAAATGCTTCATGTTTATGTTTCATCAAATACACATAACCAAATTGACTGAAGTCATCAGTGAAAGTGATATAATATCTTTCACTATATCTTGACATTGTTTTGAAAGGACCACATACATATGTGTGTATGATTCCTAATAAAACACTTGTCCTTCACTAGTTCCAGAGAAAGGATACCTTTTCATCTTGCCACATACACAAGATTCATATATGTTAAATGACTCAGTGTCATATGCCCCCAAAAGTCCACTCTTTTGGAGTTGGGATATGTGCTTCTTGTTTATGTGTCCAAGACGACAATGCAATAGATATGTTTGGTTCAAACCTTGTTTGATCCTTTTGGTGTTAACATGATAAAGGGACTTATTTTTTGAAGTGTCATCTAGATTCAATTCATAAATTCCATTTATTGGTCTAGCCTCAAAATAGAATATTCCATCCAAGAAGGAATGAATATTATCATCAACAAATTGAAAATTAAAACCAAATTTTATTAAATAGGAAAACTAATACAATATTTCTAGTGACAGAAGTAATCAAACACACATTGTTTAATGTTAAGTATAGAGCAAATGGTAAATGTAAATCAAAATGTCCTATTGCTTGGACTGCAACCCGTGCTCCATTGCCCACATGCAATACCATCTCATCTGTCTTCAGTTCCCTACTCTTTCTGAACTCCTATAATGAATTACAAATATGAGTTCCATAACCAGTATCTAATACCCAAGTGTTAGATGAAAAAGTAAATAGTCTCATTTCAATCACGAAAATGGATATACGTGAAGGGCCTTCCCTGATCTTCTTTTTCTTAAACTCAACAAGGTACTTAGGACAGTTCATTTTGTAATGCCCCACATCACAACACTTCTTTTTCTTAAGTATACAATCCCTAGCAAGATGATTCTTTCCATTGCAGTAGTTACAGTCATAACCAGAATCTCCTGTTAACTTCTTCTCGACTTTCTTCTCTTCCACTTTCTCAGCAATCTTTTGTTGAACAACTGAACTCGAAAATGATTTCTTAAATGAGCTTTTTTTTTAGTTTCCACCACTAGGCATCTTGTAAAATTTCGTGACACTATATTTTGAATAATAGGCCACAACTTCGTCATCAAAATTCATCGCCAAACTTTCTTCGATATCTTCTCCTTCACCATCAGAACACAACTCCTTGATGGTTGTTTTTTAGACTAAAGCTACGGGACCACCAAAGTTCATTTTGTTTGCCTCATCACCTATCTCTTTCACTTCAGACTCATGAGCTTTGAGCCAAGAATGAAAGTAATATTGAACACCAGTTCAGTACGAACGACACCATATTTTGTGTGCTTGTAAATCAACTCGTTAAAGTGATCATTGTAGACTTCGATACTTTAATTTTCCTTTGGCTTGAAATCCGCTAAGTCTGATAAACACTAAGTCACTGAACTTTTCTTCGTTCAATCATTTCCTTGAAATTTATCCTTGAGTTTGTTCCAGATCTCCTATACGGTCTTGCAACCATGGATGTAATTGTACACAACCGATGGTAAGGCTCCACGTAAATCACGAATGCATCGGTTATCGTTGGCTTTTTCTTGTTACCCTGAGCAATTATATATTTATTTTGACCAGTTGTTCCTGCTGATTGAACTCGATCATTACGAAATGAACCTTTATCAATCAAACGCCAGAGATCTTCATCAATTCCATTGAGATAATCATTTATTAGATCATCCCACTGATCATGATATTAATGAAGCAACATCGAAATCTTCATGGTTGAACCAAGCAGATAAGAATATTTCATCATAGTATTTACACTCATATTTGCCATTGATTCGATTTGAAAAGAAGAAAAGCTTGAAAAGAATGAAATAAGAATTAAATTATTGATTAACGATTGTAGAATCGCTAGATCACAAAGATCAATCGAAGATATATGTTTTCACTTGCTGAAAATGTTGAATCAGGAAAATTAAGTCAACAAAATGAAAACGAAAATGAAAATCTTCAATAGATTTGCTAATTCATGCTCTGATACCAACTGAAGAGTTATTTAATCAAGTATATGAAATCAAACTTAATATGAACCTAATCTGTTTTCGGCTCATATGATCTAGAGATGGTACAAGTACATTTGAGAGAAACGTTTAAGCTCAAAGATGTGTGTGTGTGTATATATATATATATATATATATATATATATATATATATATATATATATATATATGAGTTTTTTACCTTGTAAACTGTTTAAGACATAAAAAATAAATTAATATGTTTTTAGAACTATAAATACGTATTTTTATGTATTTAAAAGTATATATATATATATATATATATATATATATATATATATATATACTTCTATACTATATTATAATACATACATCCCATTAGTCTTAATTACAATTTATTAAACACAATTTACAACAAAATAAAGCATCTCTTAAAAAAATGTCTTAAAAACAACTTATGCAGCTCTCTATACAAGTAACTAATGCATAAAAATGATAAGGGACAAATATATGTGGAAAAAGCAACTAATTTGACTGGACATCACATGGATCGATCATGTTCTAATTATATCCGTCGATTACTCTCTACGATCAAATACGATCCAATGGTTCCAAACACCTTCAGTCTTCTTAGAATCTTCTTTCAAATTTTGAAACCAGACATACTCTCTATTTCTCTCTCTCTCTCTCTCTCTCATCCTCACCAATCCACCATCCTGATCGATGTAGGAAAAAACCTACACCAGTCGCAACCGTCTCTACCCCTCTCGATCTTTCTGTCACCCACCATCAAAACCCTAAAGATTCACCGCTCAGATCTTCCACGTTCTCTCCGATTTGAGGGTAATGACTGTTGTTCAGACTTCAGAGGTTTTTGTTTGGGTTCTTATAAAGAGCCATAACCCTAACCACAAAGAAACAATCACTGCCCATATCTCTTATGTTGCTTCGACACGAACACCAAACATCCATGTTCCGGTAAGAACTTTCAGATCTCTATGTCTATTATAAACCCTTAATGTTTGTTATTATCTTTTGTCTATGTCTATTTCCTCATCTTATACTATTCATCTGACAAAACTTGAAATTAAAGATGGAAATTGCATCAAGATTCTGGTCCACAGAGAGACCTAGAGGATCATAACATACCATAGCATCCCAGGTGATTTATTAATCAGGTAGGCATTTTGATTTTTATTTTCATGGGATTTGTTGATCAATTTTTGGGTTTTATATAAAAACAGGATGTTCCTGAGGGAAGGAAAGAGAGCCATGAAGCACCATGTTAGTTTATAGATGTCATGCCTCTCTTTGATCCACCAAGCCATGATAATGTAGATACAATACTACACAATAGGAAGGGCCATAAATATTTAAGCTACGAACATTTTAAATGTGTGTTGTGTGTTTATTATACTCTTAACATTATTTATCATTGTTTTTGATGCTTAATCTTAGTTTTGTTTCTGTTTTTCATTAATTTAACATAATTTGGTTGTTATGGTTATGATTTGGTAGTGTTTCTCAAGGTGTTTGTTCCAGGAGTTTTTAGTGGGTTTGTTGAGACTGTAGGATCTGCTTTAAAGCATTATCGAATTGCAAGTGTGCAAATATGGCGGATATGGATCTAAAACACATCGTGGTTTTCAATTTTTATCTAAAAGATAGTAGATATCGGTTTGTATTTTTTAAAGCATTATATAATTGAAAATGTTGAAATAGCTCATACTCTCACTTTCCAATGATTTAGTATTTAATGTAATGTTGGAGCATTTGTATTTTTTGTAGTGATTAAGGAGTTTTAATAAAATCTAGCTTCTGCGCTTTTTTTTTGTTAATATTTCATATAATGATATTTTTGTGTTGATATACATATCTTAACTATACATCTTTTAATTATGTGCAACTTTCCGTCAATTGGTTTTTAGATTTAAACTATAAATAAAATGGTGATATATCTTTTAATATATTAAAAACTAAATACGAAGAATGCTAATTAGTTCTCACTATTATGTCTAATATATTATGTTTAAAAAATATATCAAACGACATACTAATTTTCTCCTGATACAAATTATGTGGGAAAACCAAATTTTTGATAAAAAAATTACCTACTATAAAATATAAATTTTGATTTAATTGAAAAAGTAATGCAATTTTATATTTTTAAGTTACGAAAAAAGGAAAAAAAAAGCATCGTACAACTTTATACAACTACTGTTACAATTACCTATGTAGTTGAAATGACACTTTTAAAACAAATATACGAATTCGAGTAATTAACTTGAGCTTTGTGTCACTGCCTCATTACCACTACATCATATCATCACTGTCCACACTTAAAAGTGAAACCATCCATCATTCAAATTTACAAAGAATATAATTTTTAATTTATTTTATAATTAGTCAAATATTGATAAATATATTAATTTATATAATAGACAATGCATTATTACGATTTTTTTTATAAATATCTTCACTATTTCTAATAAGAAAACAATGAGTTCAATCCCAGATATACACAAACTCTCCGTTAAAAAATATATTTCTGAAACAAAATTAATCGTCAGAAGAATAATTTTTCGTCGCTGCATTGTGAAATGAAAACCAAAACAAAAGATGAAGTAACAACGTACTTTTATTTTTAACAAAAATAATAATGTATATAGAAAGGAAACTATACATCGAAATGAAACAATTTGATGACCACCGAAACGAAAAAAAAATTTGGACGAAAATTAATCGCTGGAATGAAACAAATCTCCGCCGCCGCATCGCGCGGGTATCCGGAAATGACTTGAAGACCGCCGAAATGACACTAACTTTTGTTCGGAAACTAATCGCCAGAATGAAACAAATCGCCGCCGCCGCATCGCGTGGGTACGCTACTAGTATATATATATATATATATATATATATATATATATATATATATATATATATATATATATATATATATATATATATATCAATTAAGTACATGTTTATATGCAAAAAAAGTTGTTCAATCATAAACATGTTCATATATATATATATATATATATATATATATATATATATATATATATATATATATATATATATACTATATTATAATACATACATCCCATTAGTCTAGATTACAATTTATTAAACACAATTTACAACAAAATAAAACATCTCTTAAAAAAATGTCTTAAAAACAACTTATGCAACTCTCTATACAAGTAACTGATGCATAAAAATGATAAGGGACAAATATATGTGGAAAAAGCAACTAATTTGACTGGACATCACATGGATCGATCATGTTCTAATTATATCTGTCGATTACTCTCTATGATCAAATACGAACCAATGGTTCCAAACACCTTCAGTCTTCTTAGAATCTTCTTTCAAATTTTGAAACCAGACATACTCTCTCTTTCTCTCTCTCTCTCTCTCTCTCTCATCCTCACCAATCCACCATCCTGATCGATGTAGGAAAAAACCTACACCAGTCGCAACCGTCTCTACCCCTCTCGATCTTTCTGTCACCCACCATCAAAACCCTAAAGATTCACCGCTCAGATCTTCCACGTTCTCTCCGATTTGAGGGTAATGACTGTTGTTCAGACTTCAGAGGTTTTTGTTTGGGTTCTTATAAAGAGCCATAACCCTAACCACAAAGAAACAATCACTGCCCATATCTCCTATGTTGCTTCGACACGAACAACAAACATCCATGTTCCGGTAAGAACTTTCAGATCTCTATGTCTGTTATAAACCCTTAATGTTTGTTATTATCTTTTGTCTATGTCTATTTCCTCATCTTATACTATTCATCTGACAAAACTTGAAATTAAAGATGGATATTGCATCAAGATTCTGGTCCACAGAGAGACCTAGAGGATCATAACATACCATAGCATCCCAGGTGATTTATTAATCAGGTAGGCATTTTGATTTTTATTTTCATGTGATTTGTTGATCAATTTTTGGGTTTTATATAAAAACAGGATGTTCCTGAGGGAAGGAAAGAGAGCCATGAAGCACCATGTTAGTTTATAGATGTCATGCCTCTCTTTGATCCACCAAGCTATGATAATGTTGATACAATACTACACAATAGGAAGGGCCATAAATATTTAAGCTACGAACATTTTAAATGTGTGTTGTGTGTTTATTATACTCTTAACATTATTTTTTTTCATTGTTTTTGATGCTTAATCTTAGTTTTGTTTCTGTTTTTCATTAATTTAACATAATTTGGTTGTTATGGTTATGATTTGGTAGTGTTTCTCAAGGTGTTTGTTCCAGGAGTTTTTAGTGGGTTTGTTGAGACTGTAGGATCTGCTTTAAAGCATTATCGAATTGCAAGTGTGCAAATATGGCAGATATGGATCTAAAACACATCGTGGTTTTCAATTTTTATCTCAAAGATAGTAGATATCGGTTTGTATTTTTTAAAGCATTATATAATTGAAAATGTTGAAATAGCTCATACTCTCACTTTCCAATGATTTAGTATTTAATGTAATGTTGGAGCATTTGTATTTTTTGTAGTGATTAAGGAGTTTTAATAAAATCTAGCTTCTGCGCTTTTTTTTTTTTGTTAATATTTCATATAATGATATTTTTGTGTTGATATACATATCTTAACTATACATCTTTTAATTATGTGCAACTTTCCGTCAATTGGTTTTTAGATTTAAACTATAAATAAAATGGTGATATATCTTTTAATATATTAAAAACTAAATACGAAGAATGCTAATTAGTTCTCACTATTATGTCTAATATATTATGTTTAAAAAATATATCGAACGTCATACTAATTTTCTCCTGATACAAATTATGTGGGAAAACCAAATTGTTTATAAAAAAATTTCCTACTATAAAATATAAATTTTGATTTAATTGAAAAAGTAATGCAATTTTATCATTTTAAGTCACGAAAAAAGGAAAAAAAAACATCGTACAACTTTATACAACTACTGTTAATATTACCTATGTAGTTGAAATGATATTTTTAAAACAAATATACGAATTCGAGTAATTAACTTGAGCTTTATGCCACAGCCTCATTACCACTACATCATATCATCTCTGCCCACACTTAAAAGCGAAACCATCCATCATTCAAATTTACAAAGAATATAATTTTTAATTTATTTTATAATTAGTCAAATATTGATAAATATATTAATTTATATAATACACAATGCATTATTACGATTTTTTTTATAAATATCTTCACTATTTCTAATAAGAAAACAATGAGTTCAATCCCAGACATACACAAACTCCCCGTTAAAAAATATATTTCTGAAACAAAATTAATCGTCAGAAGAATAATTTTTCGTCGCTGCATTGTGAAATGAAAACCAAAACAATAGATGAAATAACAACGTACTTTTATTTTTAACAAAAAATAATAATGTATATAGAAAGGAAACTATACATCGAAAGGAAACAATTTGATGACCACCGAAACGAAAAAAAAGTTTGGACGAAAATTAATCGCTGGAATGAAACAAATCTCCGTCGCCGCATCGCGCGGGTATCCGGAAATGACTTGACGACCGCCGAAATGACACAAAATTTCGTTCGGAAACTAATCGCCAGAATGAAACAAATCGCCGCCGCTGCATCGCGCGGGTACGCTACTAGTATATATATATATATATATATATATATATATATATATATATATATATATATATATATATATATATATATATATCAATTAAGTAGATGTTTATATGAAAAAAAACTTGTTCAATCATAAACATGTTCATATATATATATATATATATATATATATATATATATATATATATATATATATATATATAGTATATTATAATACATACATCCCATTAGTCTTAATTACAATTTATTAAACACAATTTACAACAAAATAAAACATCTCTTCAAAAAATGTCTTAAAAACAACTTATGCAACTCTCTATACAAGTAACTGATGCATAAAAATGATAAGGGACAAATATAAGTGGAAAAAGCAACTAATTTGACTGGACATCACATGGATCGATCATGTTCTAATTATATCCGTCGATTACTCTCTACGATCCAATGGTTCCAAACACCTTCAGTCTTCTTAGAATCTTCTTTCAAATTTTGAAACCAGACATACTCTCTCTTTCTCTCTCTCTCTCTCTCTCTCTCATCCTCACCAATCCATCATCCTCATCGATGTAGGAAAAAACCTACACCAGTCGCAACCGTCTCTACCCCTCTCGATCTTTCTGTCACCCACCATCAAAACCCTAAAGATTCACCGCTCAGATCTTCCACGTTCTCTCCGATTTGAGGGTAATGACTGTTGTTCAGACTTCAGAGGTTTTTGTTTGGGTTCTTATAAAGAGCCATAACCCTAACCACAAAGAAACAATCACTACCCATATCTCCTATGTTGCTTCGACACGAACACCAAACATCCATGTTCCGGTAAGAACTTTCAGATCTCTATGTCTGTTATAAACCCTTAATGTTTGTTATTATCTTTTGTCTATGTCTATTTCCTCATCTTATACTATTCATCTGACAAAACTTGAAATTAAAGATCGAAATTGCATTAAGATTCTGGTCCAAAGAGAGACCTAGAGGATCATAACATACCATAGCATCCCAGGTGATTTATTAATCAGGTAGGCATTTTGATTTTTATTTTCATGTGATTTGTTGATCAATTTTTGGGTTTTATATAAAAACAGGATGTTCCTGAGGGAAGGAAAGAGAGCCATGAAGGACCATGTTAGTTTATAGATGTCATGCCTCTCTTTGATCCACCAAGCTATGATAATGTTGATACAATACTACACAATAGGAAGGGCCATAAATATTTAAGCTACGAACATTTTAAATGTGTGTTGTGTGTTTATTATACTCTTAACATTATTTTTTTCATTGTTTTTGATGCTTAATCTTAGTTTTGTTTCTGTTTTTCATTAATTTAACATAATTTGGTTGTTATGGTTATGATTTGGTAGTGTTTCTCAAAGTGTTTGTTCCAAGAGTTTTTAGTGGGTTTATTGAGACTGTAGGATCTGCTTTAAAGCATTATCGAATTGCAAGTGTGCAAATATGGTGGATATGGATCTAAAACACATCGTGGTTTTCAATTTTTATCTAAAAGATAGTAAATATCGGTTTGTATTTTTTTTAAAGCATTATATAATTGAAAATGTTGAAATAGCTCATACTCTCACTTTCCAATGATTTAGTATTTGATGTAATGTTGGAGCATTTGTATTTTTTGTAGTGATTAAGGAGTTTTAATAAAATCTAGCTTCTGCGCTTTTTTTTGTTAATATTTCATATAATGATATTTTTGTGTTAATATACATATCTTAACTATACATCTTTTAATTATGTGCAACTTTCCGTCAATTGGTTTTTAGATTTAAACTATAAATAAAATGGTGATATATATTTTAATATATTAAAAACTAAATATGAGGAATGCTAATTAGTTCTCACTATTATATCTAATATATTATGTTTAAAAAATATATCGAACGACATACTAATTTTCTCCTGATACAAATTATGTGGGAAAACCAATTTTTTTATAAAAAAAATTACCTACTATAAAATATAAATTTTGATTTAATTGAAAAAGTAATGCAATTTTATCTTTTTAAGTTACGAAAAAAGGAAAAAAAAAGCATCGTACAACTTTATACAACTAATGTTAATATTACCTATGTAGTTGAAATGATATTTTTAAAACAAATATACGAATTCGAGTAATTAACTTGAGCTTTATGCCACAGCCTCATTACCACTACATCATATCATCTCTGCCCACACTTAAAAGCGAAACCATCCATCATTCAAATTTACAAAGAATATAATTTTTAATTTATTTTATAATTAGTCAAATATTGATAAATATATTAATTTATATAATACACAATGCATTATTACGATTTTTTTATAAATATCTTCACTATTTCTAATAAGAAAACAATGAGTTCAATCCCAAACATACACAAACTCCCCGTTAAAAAATATATTTCTGAAACAAAATTAATCGTCAAAAAAATAATTTTTCGTCGCTGCATTGTGAAATGAAAACCAAAACAATAGATGAAATAACAACGTACTTTTATTTTTAACAAAAAATAATAATGTATATAGAAAGGAAACTATACATCGAAAGGAATCAATTTGATGACCACCGAAACGAAAAAAAAGTTTGGACGAAAATTAATCGCTGGAATGAAACAGATCTTCGCCGCCGCATCGCGCGGGTATCCGGAAATGACTTGACGACCGCCGAAATTACACTAACTTTCGTTCGGAAACTAATAGCCAAAATGAAACAAATCGCCGCCGCCGCATCGCGCGGGTACGCTACTAGTATATATATATATATATATATATATCAATTAAGTAGATGTTTATATGAAAAAAAACTTGTTCAATCATAAACATGTTCATATATATATATATATATATATATATATATATATATATATATATATATATATATATATTATATTATAATACATACATCCCATTAGTCTTAATTACAATTTATTAAACACAATTTACAACAAAATAAAGCATCTCTTCAAAAAATGTCTTAAAAACAACTTATGCAACTCTCTATACAAGTAACTGATGCATAAAAATGATAAGGGACAAATATAAGTGGAAAAAGCAACTAATTTGACTGGACATCACATGGATCGATCATGTTCTAATTATATCCGTCGATTACTCTCTACGATCCAATGGTTCCAAACACCTTCAGTCTTCTTAGAATCTTCTTTCAAATTTTGAAACCAGACATACTCTCTCTTTCTCTCTCTCTCTCTCTCTCTCTCTCTCTCATCCTCACCAATCCATCATCCTCATCGATGTAGGAAAAAACCTACACCAGTCGCAACCGTCTCTACCCCTCTCGATCTTTCTGTCACCCACCATCAAAACCCTAAAGATTCACCGCTCAGATCTTCCATGTTCTCTCCGATTTGAGGGTAATGACTGTTGTTCAGACTTCAGAGGTTTTTGTTTGGGTTCTTATAAAGAGCCATAACCCTAACCACAAAGAAACAATCACTGCCCATATCTCCTATGTTGCTTCGACACGAACACCAAACATCCATGTTCCGGTAAGAACTTTCAGATCTCTATGTCTGTTATAAACCCTTAATGTTTGTTATTATCTTTTGTCTATGTCTATTTCCTCATCTTATACTATTCATCTGACAAAACTTGAAATTAAAGATGGAAATTGCATTAAGATTCTGGTCCAAAGAGAGACCTAGAGGATCATAACATACCATAGCATCCCAGGTGATTTATTAATCAGGTAGGCATTTTGATTTTTATTTTCATGTGATTTGTTGATCAATTTTTGGGTTTTATATAAAAACAGGATGTTCCTGAGGGAAGGAAAGAGAGCCATGAAGCACCATGTTAGTTTATAGATGTCATGCCTCTCTTTGATCCACCAAGCTATGATAATGTTGATACAATACTACACAATAGGAAGGGCCATAAATATTTAAGCTACGAACATTTTAAATGTGTGTTGTGTGTTTATTATACTCTTAACATTATTTTTTTTCATTGTTTTTGATGCTTAATCTTAGTTTTGTTTCTGTTTTTCATTAATTTAACATAATTTGGTTGTTATGGTTATGATTTGGTAGTGTTTCTCAAGGTGTTTGTTCCAGGAGTTTTTAGTGGGTTTGTTGAGACTGTAGGATCTGCTTTAAAGCATTATCGAATTGCAAGTGTGCAAATATGGCAGATATGGATCTAAAACACATCGTGGTTTTCAATTTTTATCTCAAAGATAGTAGATATCGGTTTGTATTTTTTAAAGCATTATATAATTGAAAATGTTGAAATAGCTCATACTCTCACTTTCCAATGATTTAGTATTTAATGTAATGTTGGAGCATTTGTATTTTTTGTAGTGATTAAGGAGTTTTAATAAAATCTAGCTTCTGCGCTTTTTTTTTTTTTTGTTAATATTTCATATAATGATATTTTTGTGTTGATATACATATCTTAACTATACATCTTTTAATTATGTGCAACTTTCCGTCAATTGGTTTTTAGATTTAAACTATAAATAAAATGGTGATATATCTTTTAATATATTAAAAACTAAATACGAAGAATGCTAATTAGTTCTCACTATTATGTCTAATATATTATGTTTAAAAAATATATCGAACGACATACTAATTTTCTCCTGATACAAATTATGTGGGAAAACCAAATTGTTTATAAAAAAATTTCCTACTATAAAATATAAATTTTGATTTAATTGAAAAAGTAATGCAATTTTATCATTTTAAGTCACGAAAAAAGGAAAAAAAAACATCGTACAACTTTATACAACTACTGTTAATATTACCTATGTAGTTGAAATGATATTTTTAAAACAAATATACGAATTCGAGTAATTAACTTGAGCTTTATGCCACAGCCTCATTACCACTACATCATATCATCTCTGCCCACACTTAAAAGCGAAACCATCCATCATTCAAATTTACAAAGAATATAATTTTTAATTTATTTTATAATTAGTCAAATATTGATAAATATATTAATTTATATAATACACAATGCATTATTACGATTTTTTTTATAAATATCTTCACTATTTCTAATAAGAAAACAATGAGTTCAATCCCAGACATACACAAACTCTCCGTTAAAAAATATATTTCTGAAACAAAACTAATTGTCAGAAGAATAATTTTTCGTCGCTGCATTGTGAAATGAAAACCAAAACAATAGATGAAATAACAACGTAGTTTTATTTTTAACAAAAATAATAATGTATATAGAAAGAAAACTATACATCGAAAGGAAACAATTTGATGACCACCGAAACGAAAAAAAATTGGACAAAAATTAATCGCTGGAATGAAACAAATCTCCACCGCCGCATCGCGCGGGTATCCGGAAATGACTTGACGACCGCCGAAATGACACTAACTTTCGTTCGGAAACTAATCGCCAGAATGAAGCAAATATATATATGCAAAAAAACTTGTTCAATCATAAACATGTTCATATATATATATATATATATATATATATATATATATATATATATATATAAATATACATATTTTGACATTTTTTTAAAGTACAAATACATTTTTTAGAAATATTAATATGCATTTTAGAAGTACATACACACACACTCACACACACACACACATATATATATATATATATATATGTATTTTTTATATTGTTTTAAAGTATAAATATATGTTTAGAAGTATAAATAAATACTAATATTTCTAAAAAAGTAAAAATATGTATTTATATTTCTAAAACTATATCTATAAAATACATATTTTGAATTCTAAAAACAATGTTTATGTTTTAAATGGTATAACCACACAAAACACACACATACACACACACACACACACACACATATATATATATATATATATATATATATATATATATATATATATAGAGAGAGAGAGAGAGAGAGAGAGAGAGAGAGAGAGAAAGATAGGTGCAAATGTTTCCAACAACTATTATGTGCATCTTAGAACTAATCAAAATTAATAAAAAATAAAATCATTAATAAATCATAAAAGGGTATAATAGTAATCTATGTACTTGCTTATATGGAAATTCCTAAGATATTTGAGCAATTCTCCTTAAATCACGTCATTCTACATCTCAAAAACCCTACTCCATGAACCGATCACATCTGCAATGATTCTCCCCCTTCCCACTGTTTCTCGTCTTTTTACTATCCTCCAATCGATGAGGCAACCTCACCATCAACGACAGCTACCGCCGATTGCTGCCTTCCTCTAATCCCATCTTCAACGCATCATTCACTCTGTCGACATCATACCCCTTGTTCAATCACCGATCACCACCACCTACTCATTCCTTTTCATCACCATTAATCACGATAGTAGTAGTATCAGGTAGATTTTTTCCTACTTTTTTTTATTGAAATTGTGCTTTTTTTCTCCTTTTCCCATGATTTCATGAATCTTTCTCATGCTTTCGGTGCTATTTCTGGTGTTGTGAAGGTGCTTGGTGTTTAATAAAACTTGTTGAAGGTGTTTGACATTATGTTTCAAGGTAAAGCTATGACAATTGGATAATGCACAAAAGGTGTTCGATAGAATGCATAAGAGATGTTTCAAGCAAAATTCTCGGTAATTGACTAATTCCATATTTTAAACATAGTTTCTAGTAATTTTTTACAATCATCATGTTTATGAATGATTTGACCAGTTGTATCTATGGTAAGGATGAAATTTCCAAGAAAATATTGCTAACACACCCATGTATTCTGTCATATTCTATGTATTCTACCAGAATATATATCAAGATTTTGAAGAATCTATGCATTATTAAACTTGTAATTCTCAGTAGGATACCATTAGTGTTTGTTTTTCACTTTTTCTCTCTTGCAATGTATAAAAAAAACCTAATTGGTGTTGTTTTTTAGAAGAAATTTGTGTATTATGATGTGAAAGTTAAGTATGAGGTGTGAATGGATTTGTGTGTATTCTGTCAGAATTTATTTATATAAATCCATACTTTCAGGATGTCTTTAATAATGTTTGTTAACAACAAGTATATTTCCTTACCTGGTAATAATAACAAGTAATGCATGTTATTCTTTCAGAATGCCTTCAAGAATGAATCAAATATTGATCATACAAAAGAAAGACTTGGAATGGTGTTTAAAAACAAGTATATTTGCGAAGAATTACATTCTTACGATAATACGTTACATTTTTGTAAGAATAATTGGAATCAAGTCGATTATTTGGATCACTGAAGAAGATTAAGTTAATTTGTTCAATAATTTTATATTCAATAATGCAATTTTGTAATAATTTTATTCATTTTTTATGACATTCTGTTAGAATATTTTTTATTATATTAAAATGTATAAGGCTGTTATTTTATAAGAATATGTATTAATTTGTATTTAAGTTTAGATGTTTATGAATAGATATAAGAATGTTGTAATTATTCAATTGAGGGTTCAAAAAAATGATTCTTTAATAATATTCTAGTAGAATACCATTCTGAATGAATCATAGAATATCATTCTAACAAAATAACATTTTGATAGAATAAAATTAGTTTGCACTTACAAATTAGGTTTCAAATTGAATTAATTTACAAAACTCATATTTTTTAAATCAAGAGCATTAATTATCCCCTAAATCTCGAATTTTATATTTTTAAATTTGTCTTACTTAACTAAAATACGCTTATAATGGATTTAGATGGTATTTTTGTGTTATCATTAATTTAATAATATTTATTAATCACTTACTTAAAATAATTGAAATGAGTGGTCCACAATCAATCATACATGCACATAATACTTATCAAAAACTAAATAACCTAAACATATATATATATATATATATATATATATATATATATATTTAATTAAGTATTGTATTTATGTTCATTTTAAATGTTCTATGTGTATATATATATATATATATATATATATATATATATATATATATATATATATATATATATATATATATATATATATAACATTTCAAATGAACATAAATACAATACTTAATTAAACATTTTTTCGAATATAAATACGATTTTTCTGCATTAATACGTGTAATATGAAAAAAAACTTATGATAAAAATGTAAAAAAAAAAAAAAGAGTTAATGTCATAAACGCCATTAGTTATATGTCGTTATATATAATTTTCCCCAAAATTTTATTTTGTTGCATCAAAACCATTATTTTATGGATACCATTTCAATTCTTAGACCATAGCTGTGTAATATCTGGAATCTAAAAGGTCAATTTTGGAAGTGAACCCCTCATTTCTAAAGATCAACTCGTCGAGTTTGGGGCAAGAAAGTCAACGTGTTGTAAAGTTGGGGTGTGGGTTTTTGGAAGACCAACTCGACCAGTTGGGGTGGATCAACTCGACGAGTTGGACGGGGTTTGGAAAACCCTAAAATCGGAACATTGCACCCTAAATCTCGAAACCCTAAGCCATTTTTGGTGATTGTGAGCTAATCTTATGCATTCTTGGTGAGTTTGAAGAAGAAGTAGCTTGAAGGAGGAGCAAGAATGTGTAGTAGGATTGTAGATCTCGAAGTTTGGTTTCATTTCTGATTCATTTGAGGTATAAAGCGTCAACCTTGTACATGGCATGCTTAGATCTAGTCTTAGGATGCTTTGTTTCATGTTGTGGTTCAATTATAATGGTTGTTAAGATTTAGACGTCCCATTTGGGCAAAACCTTCCGGATCCAGGGTCTTGAGGGGCTTGCATGGCATAAAGGTGCCAACTTTGTGGCCATAGTAGCCCTATGCAACCACTAAACTCTTGTTTTGGCCTTTCAAGCCCCAAATGGCCATACATGTGGACACAATTTAGGACTGTGAGTGATATTTTGGTTCTTATGGTCCAGATCTATGACCTCATGGTCTACCTTGTAGCTTTGGTGGCTTTGGATTAAGAGTTTGGCCCTTTTTGGGCTAGGGTTTGAGCTTATTCTCTTTAGGAAGGGATTAATGGGTTAAGTTGGAAACTTTACCCTTCTAAAAGGTATTTCCAGTCTAGAGCTAGAGTATTGGGTTCAGATCCGAACAACAAAGGCTTAATGCATTAAGAAGGGGTTAATAGAATAAAGAACTCGACGAGTTCATCAGAGGAAACTGAAGAGTTGATTTGAAGTGTACTGATTCTATTGAAATAGAAGAACTCAACGAGTGTGGGGAAAACTCGATGAGTTGATGTGAGATATCGCGATTTTTTGGTTTACGAAAACTCGACGAGTTGAAGGAATAACCTGACGAGTTGAGTCAACTCGGAGCGTTGACTTTGACTTTGAATTGGATGTTGAATTTGACCAAGGTCGACCCCTGGAGGGTTATAAAGTACGTAATGGGTTCTAAAGGGTATTTCCATATAAGGGTTTGGGCCCAATTTGGAAAATTGGGCCAATGATGGGCTTTCATGGATTTTATAGTTTGGGCCTTGATGGGTCGGGGGTGAAACGGTCATTTCACCCCAAGTAAGGATTATGGATCATGGTTTGGAATCTAATTGCTTATTGGGTGATGTTTCGGTATGGATAGCTCGGGGAATTGTCAGGGCAGCAGCTAAGGATTTCGTGCAGTAAGCTTCACCATTCGAGGTGAGTCTCCTAACTGGTTGTATGGGTCGAAGGAACCAATGTAGGTCCATTTGGTTTATGTGTTGTAGGAAGACCCGGGGTTATCCTTAGGCATTATGTATGAAAGACCAAGAGTTGGCTCCTGGCATACTTGATGTTGATCATCTAAGTAGAGTAATATGTATGCTAGTTGTCTTTGTGATACTTGCATGGAAGAACAGGAGGTGGCTCTTGGCACTTGTCTGTAAGGCCTAGGGAGTGGCCCCTGGCTTGGCAAGAAAGACCACGAGGTGGCCCGTGGCATAATGGAAAGACTATGTGCGGCACATAACACCTTTATTGATTATGATAAATGAATGATATGTATAGCTCACGGTTATGTATGGAATGAATGGATCAGTTGATATGTAAGGTATGTGGTATTTAGGGAACGCACTAAGGTTCGTGCTTATGGTATTCAGTTTTGGTTTCAGATACCTCCAGTTTGCAAACAGAGGAGCTTAGGACGATTGCAGCACATACACCTGTGTTTTCCGCAATGTTTGATTTCTGGGAATGAACTCTAATAAATGTTTTATAAATGTTACAAAGCTACAAATGTGTTTTAGTTATATTAAAAATGAAATTTTTGTTCTTGAATTTTGGGATGTTACAAGTTGGTTCTAGAGCCTTGGTTTGAGGGATTCAGGCATACTCTCGGGTGTGTCTGAACTCAAACGGAGGGCTTGATGAATTTTTTATAAAATAAACATTTAACTACAAAAGAATTTCTAAGCAAAGCAAGGGGTGTGATGCGTGCAATCGACCGAGTTCAAGTAAGTGGTTCCCAAAATACCAACACATGTTTGTTATGTGATATGATATGATTATGTGATTAACATGCTAGATTAGAGCTAAGGATCTAGGAGAGATGCCTTTGTATGCTTATATGAGCTTGTAGATTTGCATGCTAGAATTGATAAGCTAGTGGCAGGATGACCTGTGTAGGTTATGCCTAACTGTATAAGCCTTCAAATTGCATGCTAGTATAGATTCCTGATTAGAGGATAGAATGGATTGATTGGAGTATGTTGGTTAGTTTTTCCATTGTCTGAATGTTGCTTACCTTGTGCTTTTTGGGACTCTTAGCAATATGAGTTGGCTACTAAGTGAATATGTCAAGTCATATTTGGCATAAGCTGGATAATCTTAGAGTGATGGATTTGACCCTATTGCACAGCTCTTGTCTGAGTCCAATCGTTCTAGAGTTGAGTCTTTTACTCGAAGGATTATATGATCTCTATTGCATGTGGCTATATTCATGAGGTAGCTAGTTGACATTAATGGGAATCGTTCAGCGGATGAGAACTGGGTGGGTTCGCTAACCTAGGAAAGCCTAGGATATGCGGCAGTTGGTTAGTAGTATGGTTCAGTGAGTACTGACATAATAGGTTGAAGAAGTGACTTAGAGGATTCAGGAGGATTGTTGAGGAAAGTATGGATAGGTGTGGAAGGTAGTATTGCGCCCGTACTACTGAAAGCACAGGATCTATACTAGAATTAGTGAGAGTCTTCGAGAATCTAATAAGCTTATGAGAGGTGGATTCTTGGGCGATTTCTGATTGTTGGCTTGATCGTGTTGCAGTTTGAAGATGAGCTCTCTGGGAGATGGTCCTGTTTCGGGTTCCTGCTCAGGTATAGGTGTAGAGCCAATTAGCAAGAAGTTGCGGGAGTTCATTTCATCGGAGATCACTCGCTGTGTTTTGGAGATAGTGGGCGAGTGCTTGGGCATGTTCTGTGCGGAGATTATGTCTATCATTGGAGCTCGCACACTGACATTCTAGGAGTTCCATGCTTGTAGAGCTCCTGCATTCCATGCTAACACGTTCAGGACGAATTTTTGCCCCAAGGAGGCGAAGGTCAGATATGCTTCCTGCCTGTTGAAGGATCGGGCACGTGATTGGTGGGAGGATATCGGTAGTGAGTTGGGTAATGATGCAGTCAATGCTATGTCATGGGATGACTTCTCGAACAGGTTCCTAGCCGAGTTTGCACCGATGATTAAGGTGTAGTAGTTGGTGCGAGAGTTTCTCGATCTCCGCCAGACTACAGAGACTGTGGCAGAGATCATTGCCAAGTTTTATGAGAGGGCTTTATTGGTACCACAATATGTAGCAGATGAGGAGATGAAGAAAGTGAGGTCTCATGATATGCTGCAGGATGACATCAGGAAATTTGTGAGTATTTCAGGGTGCGAGAACCTGAATGATATGATCGCTAGAGCCCGAGAGCAGGAGATTGATTTGGAGCATATTGAGAAGAGGAGGTCAGATCAGGTGCACATTTTAGAGGGTCCTGGGAAGAGACCCAAGACTTCCGATCAGTTGTTGAGAGGCCTGCAGGTCTGAAGTCAATGCAACACATATGGGAAACTACACGATGGAGTCTGCCATTCCAAGTGTCTGGGCTGCTACAAGTGTGGCCGGGTTGGCCATGTCAGCAAGGGCTATCCTCAGGGAGCAAGTCCATTATGCTTTCACTGTGATCAGGTGGTCTACAAGAAATCCGAATGTCCGATGCTAAGGGGAGGAGCAGTGAGAGCGCCTACTCTAGCTACTTTGAGGATCACCGATGGACGAGCTGGTAGAGCAGGAGCCCAGCCAAGAGGAGTTGAGTTCTACAGGGATGTATCTTTTGCCTTCTTTCAGGTTATTTATATCCGTGTTTATGGTTGTTTGAATCTTACATCGGTTTGGATAAGCATACATTCGATTCATTTCTTTGTCCATGTATGAGTTATATCTTCAAATATTGTTATATACCATTTGCATACCATGAAGTACTAAGTGGTTAGTGAAAGGTCGTTTCCCTTTTTGCTGGTTGGGAGTGGTTAGTGTTATCTTAGGTTAGGGTAGAGATCGGTTCAGGGACATTGTGTAAAGGTCTACGGTCAGGGACCGCAAGATGATTATTCAACATTGTCAAGATTCCCTGGATTCAGTTATTGTGCTTCGATTAATTTGTTGGAAACGCCAAGAGAGGTGGTCTATCGCCGAGGTTTTGCTATGAGCATCGGTTAATTGGACTTCAAAATTTCAGTACGGTATCATTTCAAGGCATCTGGAGTTATCACTATTGCTAGGATTTAGAAAGTGTTCATCTAGTCTTTAGAGGTTGTATGGTCTTTTAAGTTCAGCTAGTAATGGGTCGCTAGCATTAGTAAGAACCGATTGTAAGTAGATCGATCATCGAAAGGTAGGAACGATCGGAAATCCTTCCATTTCTTGTATGCCATGGAGAGTTAGTCGGATCGAAATGGGGGAGAACCATTTAGGTACCCAAGATAGAAGAAAATGAGAAATTGGGATGAGCTCGTATCCCTACCAGGAACGTAAAAGTGGCCCAAGTGGCTGCTTGAATGGAGGATAGTGTGAGTTGGAAATTCGGGAAACTTCCTGACTTTGGGACCACATCTAATTGATGTGTAGTGGACTATGGGGAACCAGGTTGAGGATCCCAGATAAGACATGAGTTCAGTGTGGGACGTTAGACCGTGTGTGTGCTCGACTTTGGGTGTGTTCAGATTGGTAATCAACGCTAAGACCATGGTCAGCGGTTGAGCTAGTGTAGAAGTGTTGTAAGACTGCAGGGTGGCTCGTAGCATTCACTAGTTAGCAGGTAGTGTAGAAGTGTTGTAAGGCTGCGGGGTGGCCCGTAGCATTCACTAGTCAACAAATAGTGTAAAAGTGTTGTAAGAGTGCCGAATAACCCGTATCATTCACTAGTCAGCAGATAGTGTAGAAGTATTGTAAGACTGCGGGGTGGCCCGTAGCATTCACAAGTTGGAAAATATAGTAGAAGCATTGTAGGAGCCCGTAGCATTCAATAGTTGATAGATAGAGTAGAAACGTTGTAAGACTGCAGGGGTGGCCCACAGCATTTGTTAGTTCTCCGTTAGTATAGTGATGTAGTAAGACTACGGGGGTGGCCCGTAGCATCCACTAGTGGTGAGTTAGTATGGGAATGTTGTAAGACTATGGGGAGGCCCGTAGCATTCATCGGTCCCTATTCGATAGTGAGAATGTGACAGATTTGTGATTCACTCACAGATTCTTCAGATGATTTATACCAGGGTGGGTCAATCACACGAATATATGTAGGCCACAATATGGTCAGATTCGGGATACGGTAGGTTGTTGGTAACCAGGCGTGATGTAAGACTACAATGTTTCTGGTAGCATTCACTTTTCGTATTAGATTCGGTGGCGA
This sequence comes from Lactuca serriola, assembly GCF_051521515.1. Taxonomy (NCBI): domain Eukaryota; kingdom Viridiplantae; phylum Streptophyta; class Magnoliopsida; order Asterales; family Asteraceae; genus Lactuca; species Lactuca serriola. The sequence continues at coordinate 193,570,002 of NC_136412.1, read as the reverse complement.
CAGGTAGTCGGACTGTTATGATCGGGAGGATCAGAAGGAATAATGGAGCCATGAGTGGGAATATGGTTAGGGAATATTTAGATAGCCGAATTTCTCTTCGGAAGTTGCACGCCATGACTGTGAGGTTGCTATTTGGCTCAACAACCGGGTAGGAATCCGATATTCCGGATAGCGACAGTGATTTGGGATTTTGCGTAGAGTAGCTTGTGGACAGGAAGACGCTAAGTCACTTGTAATTGGATTAAATAATCTCAAAGTAATAGATTTGGCCCTGTTGTGCAGCTCTTGTCTGAGTCTAACTGTTGTATGGATGAGTCTTCTACTCGAAGGATTATTTGAGCCTCTTTTCGAGTTAAGTGTTCTATAGCGGTATATGGTTAGTGACTTTGTCTCTATCGAGATGACAATGTGATCCGAGATTGGAATCATTTTGTGTGGTGCGAGACTCTATGAGGATGGCTTGGTGCTAGTTTGGTGTAAAGGGTCTGACAGGGATTCAGACCATTGAGAGTTAGGTTTCGGATTCTAGATAAGTTGGGTCAGCTTCCATTCGAGAGTTTGAGGATTCGTTCTTCATTGGATTGGGGAAACTAATCCAAGATTGGTTTCGTCAGATCTGGATAGATCATTTTTGGGAGTCTTATGATTGTAGATTTCAGGTCTCAGAAGGTAGAAGTGGCTTGCAAGGGGTGAAGGTTCGGGAGTTATTTCCAAGATAGAAGTCTTGGTTGCCTTAGGAAGGACATCTATTACATGCGGTGATGATAGTACCCTCAGGATGGCGGGTGTCGGTACTCGTGGGAAACATCAGTTGGTTCATGGCAGCTAGTGGTGACCACGGGCATAGCATGGAAACTATACTCGGGATAGGCGACTGCAGCAGACTTCGAGGACGAAGTCTAGTTTAAGTGGCGAAGAGTTGTAACATTTGGAATCTAGAAGGTCAATTTTGGAAATGAAACCCTCATTTTTAAAGATCAACTCATCGAGTTTGGGGCAAGAAACTCGACGTGTTGGAAAGTTGGGCATGCATTTTTGGAAGACCAACTCGATGAGTTGGGGAGGATCAACTCGAAGAGTTGGACGGGGTTTGGGAAACCCTAAAATCGGGACTTTGCACCCTATTTAAACAACTTACGCCCTAGGGGATGTGACAACCCGAAATTTCCATTCTGTACAAACTATATCACTTCAATAGAAGTTGTAGCAGTCATAGTTAATTTTCAGACTTTTCGCGTAAGTTTGAGTAATTCAGGGTTTACACTTCAGGAAATATCAGGAGAGTGGGTGCACTAGAGTTTTGTGCAACACTGTTATTCCAACACTCTATTATATTAGAGATCATTACAGGAATAAAAATATTTTCTGCCAAAAATATCTCAGGACTATAAATAGAATTCTGAACCAAATTCATTCATTATTCACATTTCCAACTAGAGAAAAGCCATTTTCTCTCTCACGGATCTTCGGGTTTTTATCCCAAATCGTGAGTACCTCTTTCTAGTAAGGTTAGAAAGCTTTATATGTGTTAATAACATGATTTAGAAGGCTAAATCACTAGATCTAGGAGTTTACTCCCCAAGGTGTTCTTGGGCGGTAAACTCCCGAAACCGAGCCTAGCTTGTTCCTTGTGTTATGCTACTGCCTTAGACTCAATTGTAGGTGTATTAAGGACAAGAAAACAATCAAAGAACACAAACAAATGAGAGTTTACGGCCCAAGTGTATCTTAGGCCGTAAACTCCATAGAAATGGACCAAAGGGTGTTTTTAAGACACCTAAAGCCCTAGACCTTTACATGGAATTGTTTCCCACTTAACTGAAGGACCAAAGCACATCAAAATCACTTATCAAAGTGATTTTACGGCCAAGACTTTGTTCTTGGGCCGTAAACATGAAAGAATGGCACCAAAGTGTGCCTAATGTCTTCATATGCTTGGAATAAAAGCCTAGAACTTATACCACCTATGCTTGAGGCTTGAAATCAACAAGAACACCATTCCAAGGGAGTTTACGGCCGTAAAATCCAAAGGAAATGGCCTTAGGGCCGTAAACTCCTTAATGGAGTGTTTCTAGACCTTAAACCCTTCCAAGGATTTAACCACCAAGTTGGAATAATTCTAGGAATCATTTGGAACTTCAAAACACACAAAAAACCCATGGTTGGGAGTTTACGGCCGTAAACTCAAGAGTTTACAACCGTAAACTCCATGTGTGTTAGTATATGAGGAGTAAACTCATATATGGGGTCGTTTGGAACCCTAAACACAAGTGCCTTGTCCCACAATAGCTTAGATGCAATCCTTAGGGCTTAAAACACTTATATAAAGTGTTTATTATGTCTAGGATGTCTTAGCTTTATCAACTAGTAACTTAAGACTAATTGAGTGCATATATGTGTGCTTATATGTTCATTAGGATCGTAGTGTGTGTACAAGTCATCACTTGACACCTAGCAATCCTATACCGTTCAGTTCATCCCAATCACCAACTTCAGGTGAGTTCATACCCCTTAATCAATGTTTTAAATGATTTTAAATGCTTTAATGGGGGGGGGGGATACAAGTAGAAAACAGTATGTTATTAAATCAATCTTATGTATTTTATAACTGTGTTTTCACTCAGTAGATTTCACATATTTCAAAAGGTGTCACATGAAATGGTTTTCTATCTTAAAATACTTTAATAACAAGAGTATTAGTTTTGAAATGTTTATTAAAATGACATCAAGTCACTCTTAATTATTGTTCAAAACTCCTAGATATCTTGCAAAACCATTATTTTACCTTCTTGAATCAAACTATACTTATGCGCATATGTTCATTTATATGTTAGAGATTATAGTTTTCATTCTTCGTTCAGTTTCCCACACCCTGGTGTATCGAGGGTGCATAAATCTACTTGAACAACCACTTACTTTCCAGTTAATTATCATAGGGATAGTTAGAAGGAACAAAACATTATTCCTATTACAAGGAATCACACAAGAGTCAGTTCATTCATGAGTCTATACTAGTACATTACCTGATACATGAGTACATTTACAGTTGATTACATGATACTTGAGTACGTTTACATATACTTACATGATACATGATCACGCTTACATGAACACATTACATGAATACCATACATGAACACTGTTACTTAGGTGCATTATCCTGTATTTACTTACCTGGATACTTGTACTTAGAACTACAAGGATGATTTATTAGTACTTACTGTGTAAATTATCTTTCCTATCCCAGTTCAATGGGATAATTCGGCGGGACTTACCATTCCGAACCCCACTGATTAGCACCAGTGGTCGATGAATGTCTACGGATGTTTAAGGTTGTTACTTACTTAGTAGTCAGTGACGGGACTAACCATCCCTCTGTCCAACTGTTGCAACAGTGGATGAGTTGTGAATCTTTGGAGGATCATTAGGTTAACGATCGATATTAGGAGATCGATGTTGGGACTAACCCTCCCTCCACCCTGCTGCCGCTACAGAGGATGAGGGGACACTCTCCGGATGTCCATAGGGTCTATCTTTCGCTTCGGCGATGTCGTGTTTGTCCTGGTAACTCAAGACAATAACACTTACATGATTGCATTTTTCCTGATTACTTTATTTTGTGATACTTTCACATAAACGAGGAGTTAGAACATTCGGGTCTTGTTAGAAGACTACATAGTCATAACAAAACATTCGGGTCTTGGTAGAAGACTACACTTCATACTTATAGAGCATTCGGGTCTTGGTAGAAGACTACATAGTCATAACAAAAGATTCGGGTCTTGGTAGAAGACTACACTTCATACTTATAGAACATTCGGGTCTTGGTAGAAGACTACATAGTCATAACAAAACATTCGGGTCTTGGTAGAAGACTACACTTCATACTTATAGGAAATAAGGGATTTTCTAGGGTTTTTCATACTTACATCCACATTTTCATTTAAAGGTTTACATGGCCTTCATGATAGATTTTCATAAGCAAGACAATGACACTTAATTACTTATGAATTCAGCAGCTTTAAAGCTGATACTCTCTTTCAAAATAACTTGTATTCTCAGGTCAACAGTAGACAGGTACGATGGCCAGGTTTTGAGAAGACGGAGCAGGATAGACTCGTCTTTTATTTTGATTGTATATTTTTGGTGTCTTACTACAATGAAAGAACACACATATATTAAAATTCTACTTGTAATGCAATGGATGATGTTGTTGCTTGTTTATTATATTACACTGTTGTGATACTGTACATGACGTCCTCCACCCCTGAACGTTTCCGCCGTTCGTGGTTTTGGGGTGTGACAGATTGGTATCTGAGCATTGTTTATAGTGAATATAGTATATCAACCCATAAAAGATATACTAACTATAAATACATCGGGATTAAAACACTCTGTCTCAGAGTTATACTTTTAAATAATAAAATATTTAAGTAAGTATACGTGCCTGCATTCATACTAAAATCAGTGTCACAATGACAAGAACAAAAGTATTACGATTGTTGAATATCACAAGTAAGCCTGGGGATATATGGTCAGTCTTGGGAATGGCATAGCCTGATCAACTATGCTGGTCCGAGGAGTGATTAGCATATGCCTAAGAATGGTTGTGATATGGCAACAAGTCTAAAAACTTACCAACACAACCATAAAGAAATACCATAGGGGTATTTAGTCTTACTGTAATTATCTTAGTTAGTTCGTCTATTTTAGCTATTTCTTATATCCCTTTTCTCACGTAGATTAAAATGGCTGGATTTCACCATGGCGATCCGTACTTCCCAAACCAAGGCAATGTTGGTTGGCTAGAGGCAGAACCAGAAGATGATCACCCAATCCCTTTGGATGATCACCATGCTGAGGGTTTTTCTGATAGTTCTGACTCAGAGCCAGAAGTCAACAACCTACCCCTAAATGCTCAAAACCCAAACCTGAACCCCCGCCCTGTGTTTCAAGGACCCACACCTCTGTGGGCCACTAACTTGATTACATGGAGTCATGAACAAGGTCAGCCCATTCCCTACAATGGAGACCGAAGTTTCTACAACCTCACTGAAGGGGGTTCTGCTGATAGAGTCCTACCGATCATGGTGCGTAGGATTTCTCGGAACACGATAATGGCTCAGGCGACTATAAATCAAGTCTTGGAAGTTGACGCCAACTCTAGTGTTAACACTGTCCACATTCGCCAAATAGAGTCTGCTCATGAAAGGACTCTGGTCTGCAATGCAAATCTGCAGAGGGAACTTGTTGAAACCCGAGCTGAAGTTATAGAACTTCGAGCTCAGCAAGCAAGGTCGGACAGGCGTATAAGGGACATTAAACGTCTACTGTCGGGATCGAGAACTCATGCAAGCAGTTCTCGTCACCGATAGAATATCGTCAACTCATCTTTTGGATATAACCTAGTTTATGTAAAAATTTGGTCTAATTTCCTATCTGTATAAATCTTAGACCTGTTAGGTCTTGATCTAGTCTTAATTCTGTCAACATTTTCCATCTTGGTTGATGTAAGGCCTACTTCTAGGCCATTTTTCCCGAACTTGTTACATCTGTAATTCCAGTATTATTGACAGATATCTAATCTTATGGAAATCATTATCTAAATGTTGTCATCTTCATTTAAATCATTCCATTCATTTTGTTGTTGGACTATGGGGAGTTAGTCCATGAGAAACATTCATTAATCATTTATTCTTATCCATGTCGTCATCTTTTAAACGTACAGTTAAAGATACCGCCACACAGAAGTACAAGACGTAACCCAAACAACGAAGCACCGATGCCACCACCTCCACCACCACCTGTACCTCTTCAACCACCTAATCCTTTCGATGCCAACATGTTCCAGGCAGCTTTCATAGCAGCAGTTGCAGCTGCTGTGTCAGCAATCAACGCTCCTGCCCCTAGTGGATCAGAAACAGGTGCACCACCCTCGAACCACGGCGAAAGCCATGGACACCCTCGGGGATGCACCTACAAGGACTTCACAAATGCCAAACCCCGCAGCTTCAATGGTACTGGTGGGGTTACGGTGTTAAGACAGTGGATTGAGAAGATGGAATCTGTCTTCGAGATCTGCGGATGCCAAGAAGGCAACAAGGTCAAGTTCGCAGCTTGTACCTTCTCTGACAGAGCACTAACGTGGTGGAACAGCCATGTTAACTATCTGACTTTGGTGGTGGCGTATTCCATCAGCTGGGAAAAGTTAAAGGACATGCTGATGAAAGAATACTATCCTTGAGGCGAAGTACAAAAACTCGAGCAGGAATTATGGGGTCTACAAATGGTTGGATCCGACATCACGACCTACACAAATAGGTTCCGTGATCTGGGAAACTTATGCCCTGACATGGTTGCTCTCCGGAGCAAAAAGATAGAGAGGTATATCTGGGGACTTTTGCCCCAGATCCAGTCAAGCGTGATAGCTTCCAGGCCTATTACTTTCGATAGCGCCAAAGAGCTAGCACAGTCTCTCATAGACCACAGGAAACCTCAAAACCCATCAATCCCTATACCCGTACCAAAAAAGTCCAACCCCGACCACAACAGGAAGGGGTGGAATAAGAGGAAAAGAGGGGCTTCGAAGGGATCCTCCAAGAAACAACAACTTGTGGCGATCAATGCTGCCACAGTTACTCCTATTGTCTCTGCGAACCTCTTACCAGCAAAAACATATGCTGGAACTCTCCCGAAGTGCACCAAGTGCAACATCCACCACCACAGACCTTGCAAGGAGATGCAGTGCTCTAACTGCAACAGGAAGGGACACACAGTCCGTTTCTGCAAGACTCCAACAGCTCAGGCCGCCCAGGTTCCTAACGCCGGTATGGGCCAAGCTTGCTACGGTTGTGGCGAAGTGGGCCACTACAAGAGGAACTGCCCTAAAGCAGGAATGGCTGGCGGAGTAGGAAGAGTTATGGCCCTAGGCCACGAGGAAGCGGTAGCTGATCCTACGATAGTTACTGGTACGTTTCTCCTCAATAACTCATATGCTTGCATACTTTTCGATAGTGGAGCCGAGAAAAGTTTTGTAAGTCACAAATTTGCACACCTGCTTAAACAAAAACCATGTGCATTAGATAATTCATTCACGGTAGAAATGGCTAACGGGAAAACAGAGAGTACAAACTGCATATACGTAGGTTGTACCTTAACTTTAGATGGCCATACTTTCAAGATAGATCTTATGCCAGTCCCAATTAAATGTTTCGACGTTATCATCGGTATGGATTGGTTGAGTCTTCTTCGCGCCGACATTATGTGCTTCGAAAAAGCAGTTCGTCTTAACCTTCCTAACAATGAAAATTTAATTATCTACGGCGACAAACCTAGTACGAGCCTTCGCATCATCTCGTGCATTCAAACCCAGAAGTGCTTGCGGAAGGAGTACCATGCATTTCTCGCACACGTCGTCGATACCAGTCAAGAACTGAAAGACATCCAGAAAATCCCAGAAGTACGCGACTTTCCCGACATATTCCCAGAAGAACTTCCCGGTTTACCACCACAACGCCAAGTCGAGTTCAGAATCGACTTAGTGCCAGGGGCTACCCCCGCAGCCAAATATCCTTATCATCTGGCACCGACTGAAATGCAGGAACTTTCCAGTCAACTTAACGAACTTCTCAAGAAGGGATTCATTCGACCAAGCTTCTCACCCTGGGGAGCACCGGTCTTGTTCGTCAAGAAGAAAGATGGATCGTTTCGCATGTGCATCGACTATAGAGAACTCAACAAACTTACCATTAAAAATCGTTATCCCTTGCCCCACATTGACGATTTATTTGATCAACTTCAAGGAGCCAACTACTTCTCGAAGATAGATCTCTGATCCGGATATCACCAACTACGAGTGTTAGAGGAGGATGTTCCCAAGACAGCCTTCCGAACTCGTTACGGGCACTACGAGTTTGTAGTGATGCCGTTCGGATTAACTAACGCGCCCGTAATATTCATGGATCTGATGAATAGGGTGTGTCGTCCTTACTTGGATCAGTTCGTCATCGTCTTCATTGATGACATACTCATCTACTCTCGAAGTAAGGAGGAGCATAGTCAACATCTCCGTAAAATCTTAGAAACATTGCGATCGGAGAAGCTCTACGCGAAGTTCTCAAAGTGCGAATTTTGGATTCGGCGAGTCGAATTCTTGGGCCATGTTGTTAGCGAAGAGGGAATACACATGGACCCTTCTAAAATTAAGGCCATCGAGAACTGGTCAGCACCAAAGACACCTACTGAAATTCGTCAATTTCTAGGTCTAGCTGGCTACTATCGCAGGTTCATTCAGAACTTCTCCAACATAGCGAAACCTCTTACCACCCTGACCCAGAAAGGCGTGGCATTTGACTGGGAAGAGAAACAAGAAAGAGCGTTCCAAATGCTCAAACGAGCCTTGTGCACCACCCTGATACTATCCCTTCCCGAAGGGATAGAATACTTCATTGTCTATTGCGATGCATCCAATCAAGGACTCGGATGTGTTCTGATGCAGCGAGGTAAACTCATCGCCTATGCCTCGAGACAGCTGAAGACACATGAGGTTAACTACACAACCCACGATCTTGAACTAGGAGCAGTTGTGTTTGCTCTGAAGATCTGGCGACATTACCTGTATGGTACAAAAAGCACGGTCTTTACAGACCATAAGAGTCTACAACACATTTTCGATCGGAAAGAGCTTAACATGAGACAACGACGGTGGGTCGAGCTACTTAGTGATTACGAGTGCGAAATTCGTTATCATCCGGGTAAAGCCAATGTAGTAGCCGACGCCCTAAGTCGGAAAGAATATATTGGTCGTAGAGTCAAATCTTTGACTCTAACTATCCATTCACACTTGTCCACACAAATAAAGGAGGCTCAGCTCGACGCTTTGAAACCTGAAAACGTGGCTGGTGAGTCCCTTAGAGGGATGGATAAGAACTTAGAAGTCAAGGGTGGCGGAGCCTTGTACCTCATGGATCGGATCTGGACACTGAAACACGGTGGCTTCAGAGACTTGGTCATGACCGAAGCTCACAACACACGTTATTCCGTCCACCCGGGTTCAGATAAGATGTATCTGGATCTTAAAAAGTTATACTGGTGGCCTAACATGAAAGCAGATATTGCTACCTTCGTGAGTAAATGCCTGACTTGCGCAAAGGTGAAGGTCGAATACTAGAAACCCTCCGGTCTTCTACAACAACCGGAGATACCAGAATGGAAGTGGGAGCGGATCACTATGGACTTCATAACCAAGTTGCCCAAGACGACGGGTGGACTTGATTTCATATGGGTCATCGTCGATAGACTGACCAAGTCTGCACACTTCCTACCGATCAAAGAAACAGATAAGATGGAGAAACTTACCAGAGCTTACATTAGGGAGATTGTAAGGTTGCACGGTGTTCCTTTATCTATCATCTCGGACTAAGATAGTAGATTCACTTCGAGGTTATGGCAGTCATTACAAAGTTCCCTAGGAACTAGGCTGGACAGGAGTACAACCTACCACCCACAGACCGACGGGCAAAGTGAGAGAATTATCCAAACCTTAGAAGATATGTTGCGTGCCTGTGTGATTGACTTTGGAAAAGCTTGGGATACTCATTTACCCCTTGTTGAGTTTTCCTACAACAACAGTTATCATACGAGCATTAAGGCAGCTCCATTCGAGGCCCTCTATGGTCGAAAGTGCAGATCCCCTCTGTGCTGGGTTGAAGTGGGTGATACCCAGTTAGCTAAGGGACGAGTTCCCGAAAGCACTCTCACGGGTCCGGAGATCATTCGGGAAACGACAGAGAAGATCGTTCAAATTCGTGAATGATTAAAAGCCTCTAGAGACCGACATAAAAGTTACGATGACAAGCGTAGGAAACCATTGGAGTTCCAGGTGGGTGACCGAGTCCTACTGAAGGTCTCACCCTGGAAGGGCTTGATACGCTTTGGAAAGCGTGGGAAGCTCAATCCAAGATACATTGGGCCTTTCGAGATTCTCGCAAGAATCGGCCCTGTGGCTTACAAGCTCAATCTACCGCAAGAACTCAGTAACGTACATCCTACCTTCCACGTGTCAAACTTGAAAAAGTGTCTATCCGACGAGACTCTTGTTATTCCACTCGACGAGATCGAGATCAACGAGAGCCTCAACTTCGTGGAGGAACCAGTAGAGATCATTGACCGAGAGGTCAAGCAAACAAAGCAGAGCCGTATCCCGATAGTGAAGGTGCGCTGGAACGCAAAGCGTGGACCGGAATTCACTTGGGAACGTGAGGATCAGATGAAACTGAAATACCCTCACCTTTTTGCTTAGTTATTTGTAATTTCTTATTTGCTTGAATTCTAATTTCGGGACAAAATTCCTTCTAACGGGGGGATGATGTGACAACCCGAAATTTCCATTCTGTACAAACTATATCACTTCAATAGAAGTTGTAGCAGTCACAGTTAATTTTCAGACTTTTTGTGTAAGTTTGAGTAATTCAGGGTTTACACTTCAGGAAATATTAGGAGAGTGGGTGAACTAGAGTATTGTGCAACACTATTATTCCAACACTCTATTATATTAGAGATCATTACAGGAATAAAAATATTTTCTGCCAAAAATATCTCAGGACTATAAATAGAATTCTGAACCAAATTCATTCATTATTCACATTTCCAACTAGAGAAAAGCCATTTTCTCTCTCACGGATCTTCGGGTTTTTATCCCAAATCATGAGTACCTCTTTCTAGTAAGGTTAGAAAGCTTTATATGTGTTAATAACATGATTTAGAAGGCTAAATCACTAGATCTAGGAGTTTACTCCCCAAGGTGTTCTTGGGCGGTAAACTCCCGAAACCGAGCCTAGCTTGTTCCTTGTGTTATGCTACTACCTTAGACTCAATTGTAGGTGTATTAAGGACAAGAAAACAATCAAAGAACACAAACAAATGAGAGTTTACGGCCCAAGTGTTGGGTTTTGAGCATTCTAACACTCATATGGTGTACATGCAACCCTATAAACCTTGGATCTATGTTTTCTCTATTATACATGCAAATAAGAACTTTCCAAGGCTTTAATCCTAACTAGCATATTATGATGTTCTTAATCTACAAAGTACTAGTTAGAAGACATACCTTTTGATGTAGCTTGATGTCTTCAAGCTTTAAGAGCTTAGCCCCAATAGTGTGGAAGCCTCAAGTGGAATCACAAATCACCAAGACACCTTGGAAGACTTTAGAGAATATGAATACTTGGTTCTCTCTTAGTGAAATCGGCTAGCCCTCTTAGTGTATCACACTAGTGCCCATTTCACCAACCAAAGACATCTTTATATAGTATGGAGGATTAGGGTTAAACCCTAATACCCATGACCTTTCATTTCCTAGGATCCATGGGTTAAACACTCCATGGACTATCCATGAAAGCTTAGCCCAACCTAAATGAACTTGGCCCATTCCATATATATAAGAGTCCATATTTAATTAGTTCCTTTTTGATCACTTAATTAATTATAAATTAATTCTTGATCAATACTAATTAAATAATATGATTCCATATTAATATATTAGAACTTATAATATATTAATATTAATCGTAAACATACTATTCTCAAAAGATTATCCATATAAATTGTGTCGGTGAAGTGCAACCCAAATGGACCATGCCGGGTTGGGTCAAGTACATACCAAATATATTTATGGACTTAGACATTAATCCAACAGTCTCCCACTTGGATAAGTCTAAAACTATTATTGCGTATGACTTCAAACCTAACTGGCAATCGTAGCTCTTAAAGCTGTTGTCGAACTCTGATCTTGTCAACGAACTTGTCCATTAGATAAGGGATCATATATTCCTCCATTCTAGATATCATATGGACTGAGACATGGATTATAATCATTCTCTCTGTCCATTTGTTGTTTCCCGATTTCCGATTTATGACGACTGACTAATTGAACAAATCAAATCAGTCCTGGCCCGGCCGAGCACTTCCATTTGTCATCATCAAATCATCGAGGGGCCCACAAATATCGCTTTTATCCCGAAGGTAAAAGGAATGGATAAACTTCGACTCATATGGCTTGTTCTACTACTTGTTGAATCATACACAAAGGCACGTTTTATAACACCGAGTTACCATATGCGTTTACGTGCAATCAATGTACTATCAACTCATAGTAACAACTCATATCTCTAGGTTTGAAGAATATAAGATATTATCGTCTCATGATCACTCATGATAAAATCCATGAAGTGATTCCAATGAGCGCGGGTTGAATCCAATACTCAGAACTTATGAGCACTCATGATTGTTGTAGCCTTGTCCAACACCTTAGACCTCTACAACCCATCATGACAGTCTTAATTCATATCTACTTCCAACATATGACCGACTGTGGATGGTTTGAATAACTTAGTCATTCCGGAAGAATAACCCAGTTTATTCGGGAAGTCAAAACATGCAAAATGAAACACAATAATAATTGAATCCAATATGGTATCAACCCTTTGAACATAAATAAAACACCTTTTATTTATCACCATATGATTACACATTATTCATTGTATACTGTTTCAGCTATCAACTTTATTCTTGAATTTAAAACAATAGTTGTCCCATGCTCCAAGCATGCACACTATGTTTTCTAAACACTAGTCATGCCATACACCAAGTATGCATACTATGTTTGTCTATGATCTTTACTTTGTGAACTAGATCAATTGAACATAACTTCAATGATTCTCTTTTCACACTCCCAAATCCTTACTGCAAATGCAAGAATTCCAAATTCATGCCATTTACTGAAATCTGTTAGATTCTAAACTTATATGCATTGATCCTCTTGTAATGATTATGTAAAAAGTCATAAAGACTTGACAACAACCATTACAGAGTATTCCAAAGGAGATCAGCTCCTTGGAAACATCCTTCTTGCATTAAGTTTCCTAATCTTAAATAGATTGAAAATTCTAACTTTGAAACATTTCCAGATTCCATTTTGACTATCACTTCTGAACAAGAGTTGCCTCCTTACAGACTATGTCAATATGGTCCTTCCAGAATTATCACTATACTTCCAACTGTCCTTGAGCAACCAATCTTTGGTAAACCTTAGATTGTCCTCGACAATTGTTTAATCCTTTTAGTCATATCCAGTTCTAAACCTTTTCCCTTCTTAATGCCCCAGGCATTTGGAAAATTTTAGAACGGATGAATATAGCACATGTAATTGATCCTATATCCGAAGCATATGGGACACGATTCATGATGTCTTACATAAAGACTAAACCAGTCTTTTGCTATAATATTTCCATTTCAATTTGCCAAGTTCTCATAATTCAGATTATGAAAAGGGATGCCGTAATCATAATCGAATTTTAGAACGCAAATAATGGACCCATATACAGAATTTCCTTATGTTGAGCCACTCCAACATGAAATTCATATATATCCTTGACTAAATGATTAAAACCTCACGATCTAAACTTATAGATTTGAGATGAAGTATAATTTCCTCTCCCTTAATTATAGCAAAACAACTTTTTCAACCCCTGCAACCTCACGAATTGAAACTTTTTGTTTTCTATAATTAACATTGCTAACTTGCAATACATATCATAATGATCATGCTCCCACTAACATGATGATTATTAGCATAACACTTATGCTCCCACTAGCTTTGACATGTACTCAGAAATCAGCTGGACTTCTAGAAATCAATACTTCATTGACTTTCTTACCAAAGTTCAGATTTCTGATACTAGATTGTTTTGATAAAACTTTATCAAAAAATCATACACCTTCCCTTAGATAGCACACTTGTGTGTCTAAACAGTTATGAAGAGGTATGCCATAATCATAATGGTTAGACCTTTTTGCCACTTCTCACAAGTCCATATTAGTGTGCTGGTTAACCACACGCGCTCCACTAACGACTTTGAGAATGCAAATATCACAATTGCTATCTAGATAAAATCTACTTAGTGAAAGTGTTTCCTCACCATCATTTTCATGAATCGGAGAGAAACCTTATGACACTTAGATTTATATGGTGTATGAGTTCCTACCCATATGAATTTGTCAAACCATAATCACAAGACAAAGATAATGACAAATCCAAAACCATATGGATTGAACTCAATCTTAACTTCTTGCCACCTGGCAGCTCAAGGGCCTGCCATTGCTTCCAAGTTGTTATGCAACAAACTGAGAACTCTAAGAACTCATATGCAAAGCCAACTTTAACTGGAATGGGCACAGATATGTCAACACGATAGGTTATAAACCTCAAGTCGTGTGCTAGTGAAGAACTTCAGGTTTTATTCTTGATTATTTCTTGAGACTTTCAAGACCTTTAAGACTCCCACTGTCCTCTTGACCTATAAGACTCCCTTGTCAAATATCCAAGAGATAGTGTGGATTCTAATCAAGACAAACACTTCACACATTTGGCCTAAGTTGATCTTTGTTTTATCCAAAACATCACAACTTACCAATTTCAAATGTACAAGAGTAGAAAACTTTTACTCTTACATTTGACAAGTGCTTTAAACCTTCTTTAAGACATGTCACTCAAGTTACAATCTTGGAGTATGACTCTAAGACTTGTATTGGAATGAAGTATGACTCATCTTCTTGATTTAACCATTTCAACAATTCAAGATCCCTCTTCTTAGTCATAAGAATGCACTAAGATTTCCTTAGAGAACTAATTGTGATATGGTTTCTTAATCATTAGATGATCACAAAAACGGATACTAAAGTACTCTCCCATCTTTTCAGATTTGAGAAACTTTTATCCTTCTGCCTAATTTGATTCTTCTTATTCGCTCTGCCATACATTGGAACCTTTTCCAATGTCTCAGAGTTACACTTAAGCTTGTAAGTATAATCATATTTACTAAGCTTTAGTAAACTATGACGAATAGTCTTATCTGTCTTTTGTGGTGGACTTAATCAGTGCACAAGAATGTGTACTCGATCCCTTAGTCCATTACCTGATTCACACATCCATGTGAACAAGTAATTAGTCTTAATTTTCCAAAACTTGAAAGTTCTCATTCATCATGCTATATAACTTGCATGATTCCAAGTTTCGGTCCAATTGAAACTTGAGTGATGAGAATCTTTCCTTATTTGGTAAATCTAGACATTACCACAAATGAAAGAATCAATTTCATATTTCCACTCTTGCTGTTAATGGAATCTTATAAGCAACAATTTTTCCTCAAATGCCATTGTAAGGATATTTTAAAATAAATAAAATCAAAAATTTTCGATTATTTTAAAACTTTGCGGAAAAACTAATCCTTACAATCCATATGAAAACTTGTTGTTATCTATTCCTAAGCAAAAATATCATAACTCCTAAGAACTAGCTCAAGAATCCGATTTTTCAAGCTACGCAATAGAAATCCATCTACGCGATCAGATTCAACATATTCTTTCTTTAAGTTTCTTCACTTTTCTTTGATTCTTAAAACATCACCATGCGACCCGGTCACACCATGTATCAAGA
Source organism: Lactuca serriola (assembly GCF_051521515.1). Classification (NCBI taxonomy): domain Eukaryota; kingdom Viridiplantae; phylum Streptophyta; class Magnoliopsida; order Asterales; family Asteraceae; genus Lactuca; species Lactuca serriola. The sequence goes on along the minus strand of NC_136412.1, from coordinate 193,554,509 downwards.
ATCTCAGAATAGAAACTTAACAGAGTTAGATAGTGGACTTTACCTGAAGTAGAGTCAAACTTATTGACTTTAACATCCTTAGGTAAATCTGGCAGCTTCGCAACCAATGCCCCTTTCTTTGGCAATACAAACATATGGACCCTTTGATAATAGTACACGAGACTATCACAGACCTAGCTTTTCTCTTTACCATTTGGTCAACTGAGTTGACTATGGCCGATCCCAAGCTTAAGAACAAGCATTGTCCTCAATGCTTAAGGTAAGGGCAAAAATGACCTAAATCGGAGGATTGGATGACGGGAGATGTTTGTGGCGGTGGTTTCGTGAAATTACGACCAGTAGAACTCCGACAATCTTGAATTTTCCGGTGAGGTGGGTGCTGGAAGGTTATATGAGAGGAATGGAGTGGGAGGTCAAGATGATTAAATGAGGGAGAATGGAAGCTGAACATTTTAATCTATGGGTCAAAAAGGGTCAATTTCGGTCAATGTTGGTCAAGAAAAGTCAAAAGGTCAACTCATTAAAACCTTTGGTCAACACTTGGTCAAATAATAGCCAAAAATAGCCCAAATTGCCCAGCACAGTGCGCGGGTCGCGCAGTGTAGCACGCGGGTCGCGCAGACCTTGCAGTTAAGTCTTGGGCCAATGTCGCTTCATCACACCTGGCCGCGCAACCCACCCGCGCAACAGCACGCGGGTCGCGCAACCTCCTGATCCTGATCTTCATTTTTGCTTCATTTTTCTTCGTTTTTCACCCGTTCTTGCTTTGGAAGGTCCCAAACACCTAGAAACTCTTGATTTCTTCAAAAACAACTCTTTTGAATCCCAAAAGCATCTTCAAAACTCATTTATTGAAATTAAAAACACGAAAACACAATGCGTTCCAAAAATGCCATTCTTTAACGTCTTTGGCGAGACGCCTCCAAACTTCACTTTAACACTTTGGGGCGTCCAAATGGACGACATCTTGGACATTTGAATCAAAACCTTCATTGAATGGCTTCAATCGATGTCCATTAACCTTGCAAATTTTCCCCATGTCTACATTTTTTAATTTCCACACCTCCATTGAGACTCTTTTCTTGTATTTGACTTTCTTTTTACGGGAGAACCATATCGGACTTAGTCCTTTGATAATAGCAATCATCCAACCATATTCTTTCTTGTACATGTTCAGTAAGGTGACCAACTCTTCCCTCTTTGACATGGTGGTTGAGTAGGTGACCGGTTGGGCGTCTTCTTTCTCGGGATAGGTAGCCTTTGAAGAGTCCGATAAATTTATCGCTTCCAGCTCTTGTGGTTGGTCTACCATTGGAGTTAGTTTCTCAATGGTAGTGGGTGGCTCAACCTCTCTTTCATTAACCCATATCACTTCCTCTATAGTTTCATTGTCAGCTTTTTCAATTTCTTCTTCTTCTTTAACAACCTCTTCCACTTCTACTTCTTCTTCCTCTTCTTCATATAACACTCTTGGGCCATCAAAAGTTTTCTCATCTTTCAAAGGAATGCAACATGCGTTATGACATGGGCTCTCTTCAGATGGTAATTTATGTTGAGATTCCACCATACTCAATGATTGAGAAATTTGTGTTATTTGTTGCTCTAAGCTTTTGAGGCTAGCTTGAGTTGTTTCCTGGAAAATTTGGGTAGAAGTGGCAATGCTTTTCACAATGTCCTCTAAGGACATGCTTGGCGCTTCAGTTTGTTGAGGAGGATAAGGATAGGGTTCTTGGAACAGTGGAGTTGGTTGGTATTGGTTATTTCCCCATGTTTGGTATGGGTTTTGGTAATGGTTATTTCCCCAAACTTGGTTGTTGTCCCACCATTGATCATGTTGAGGCTGATCATAACTCCATTGGTTTGACCGGTAGTAGCTTCCTTTCTCTTGCACTTCTTCCCATTCTCCTTGTAAATATGGACACATGTCGGAATGATGTCCATTTTGGGCGCAAAAATCACAAAGAAGAGGTGTGGGCTGCACACTTTGGTTACTTTCAATCATCATAACTAACTGAGCTAGCTCAGAAAGTTGGTCTTCGGTGCAAGGAGTGTTCATTTCCAAATCATACTTTTTTTTTAATTTCGGGGTTTTAAATTAGAGTACCTACACAATGAGATGTAGGCATAGAGAAACAAACTGATTAAATCAAAACCAATCCCCGGCAACGGCGCCAAAAATTTGGTGGTTGTCGAGGCCAACACAAATAATAACCCTAAATATTACACACTAAAATAGTGTATAGTGGTAAAGGGATCGAATCCACTGAGATTGGTTCAATTTATAACTCTATGAAAAATCTCTTTGTAAAAATATTTGTAAAATGACAATAAAAATAAAATGGGGGGTTTTGGTGTTTTGAAATACTTGAAACAAACTAGAATTAACTATGATTTAAATAGACAAATGCAACAAAAATAAGAGTTTGATGTAAAATCAATAAGGGAGAGATGGTTGACTTAAAGTTTCCTCACTTTGACTTTTGATGAACATATCATTAGAATCCAATGGTGCAATACTTTGATTTAAATCCTTAATTTGGCTATAGTAATCCAAGGAGCTTGAGATTACCTAGACTTTTCTTAATTGTTGAAATGGCTAGAGAAGCTCATAACAATTTCCTTAGTCAAAGTCACTAATTCCAAATAGCATGTAATTAGTGAAAGTCAACTAGCATTAAGAACCAAAAAGTCACCAAATCCAAGAGGGGTCAAATGCTTTCACCACAATGTTGGAGGAAATGTTTTTATGATTGTGTGAAGCAAAAACAACACAAAAATCATTTGTTGCTTGCTAATTTGAGGATCCTTTACTTAATCAAGAAATTAGCCAACTAATCACCACAAACACATTTAAACTCATGAACTAAAACATACAAGTAGTGATAAGATGTTAAAACACAAAACATTCCCATAAAGATTTAAGAACATGTTCATGGATTCTTCAACATTCAACAAAAGTTCAAAGGATTAACCAAAAGTCAACCAAGATTAGTTTAGCCAAGCATGGCTAAACCCAAAGAAACAAAGTTAGAGAAGATTGTACCAAACATTAAGCAAGAATCAAGAGGTAAAAATATGATGTTCTTCAAGTGTTCTTGGCCTTCAAAAGTCTTCAAAACTCCAGAGAGAATCTCCAAAAATCGGATGTCCAAGAGTCTCCAAAAGATGGGCACCAACCTTCCTCAAATAGCTCAAAAGAAGAATTTCCGAAACTGCCCCTGCAGGAGGTTGCGCGACCCGCGTGCTGCTGCACGGGTGGGTTGCGCGGGTGGTCCCTGGATGTAGCATCTTTGAGGTTTTGGGCCTCCATAACTTAGCCCACTTGGCCCAGATCAAATCCAATCACCTCCTAGCCCATTTTCTTCAAGATTTTCTTCATTTTAAGCCCAATTTGACCTCTCCAAATCCTCCAAAGCTCGTGAACTCGCCCGATTAATAATCTACGCACGCTTGAATATTCCCCCGCATCTTGCAAATTTAAAGTTTATTTCTCTCCAAGCCTTCAAATAATCATCAAGATCACTCCATGCATCATCTCCACTACCCATCAAGCCCAAAATCCTCGACGTCCTCTTATTCTAATTGCTTTCCATACGTCCCGAACATTCCCTCTCCACTAGTCTCCATGAAATCTGCAATAAAGCTCACAAAACTGGAAAGTACCCGAAATTGGCCATAAAATAACAAAAAGAAAAATATGCATGGAAATTATCTAAATTATGAATGAAATATGTTAAAATAAACTATAAAAAGAAGTAAATAAAATGAACTATCAAATCACCCCAAGCTTAAACCTTACTTGTCCTCAAGTAAGACAAGACTAAAATGAACTCAGGATGAACTATCCTAAGAAAATAAAAAGAATTGATAGAACCGTAGAACCTGATCACCGTTAGTCAACATGGTGTGAATTGATCTTGCTATTACCTCACGAATTTTTCATCCGATGACAATGGAACCATAAACCACAGCCAGGACAACTCCTTTAGGTGAGTAAGGAGGGATGAGCAGTCGCAGCCTCAATGGAACATGCATACAATGAAGAATATCTGTAGTAGGGAGAAAGCAGTTGGATGGGCTCGGGTGGAGCTCTTCTTTAAATGTACACTTTGATCTCATGTTTGCTGGTTTCTCTCATGTGTAACTAGGTTTATTCGCTAGGGCACCATTGTAGGAATCAACTCACTTGGTGTTGGCCCAAACCTCCCGTAGTATCCGACTCGACAGTCGCCCTAATATCACCAATTTGCGAAAAACAACTCGATCTATATACAATAAAACATACCTAAATAAATGAATATCAAACGTCGGGTGACCAAAATGTTGGAAAATTTAGTTCAATAATTGAACCGGTCACCCTTCTCAGATTTCTGCAGCTGGGAATTTGCCTGCCCCCTTTTTTTCTTTTTTTCTTTTTTTTGTTTTTTGTTTTCTTTTTGTTACCATACTTGAAGGTAATGTAATAACAACCCTTTGACTCAAAATTTGGTTCCTAAAATGTGTAAGTGGAACCGAAAGGGTAGTAATATAATATGAATGGTCTAAGCGAGAAAATGACCATGTGTGGAGCATAAAGATATAATGTTAGCTCCTCTTCAAACTTGTGATTTTTTTTCAAAAGTAATGAGAATGTCCACATGCGGACTAAAAGATTTCTCTAAATTCCTAAGAAAATCGCAAAAAGATATGGTGATGTAAAGAGACCGGATATGGATTCTACTCGAGGACAAGCACTAGTGCTTCATCCTAAAGGTTCAAACATGATCAAGTGTGATCCTCTCAGCGGTAGTGACCGCAAGGCTAAGACATCCATTGCTATAGTATATCCTACAGTTATTAGTATTGTATGCATAATTCTTCATGAAAACTACATGTCCATGATCACTTACCCCTTTAAGCTACCAGCATCTGATCCCAAGTATGAAATCCCAAACTGCAGCTAATGGTCCCGGTTCGATGGGTGAGATAACAACAAGATCCTGGACCAATAATGATACAATAATTGTGAACTTATTCCATGGCATCCAGGGGTGAGAATAAACAGACAACAAAAATGCATGAATGTTAATGCCTAAGCTAAATGTTATGCAAAAATATAAAAGGTGAAAAAGAAAAAATAAAAATTTTTTGGATTTTAAAAAAAATGAATGAAAATTAGCTTAAATCTAAAATGTTATGCAACCTAATTAAAAATGCATGGAAAAAAATATAAAAGGAAAATGAAATGCCCCACCCCAAGCTTAAGAACAAGCATTGTCCTCAATGCTTAAGGTAAGGGCAAAAATGACCTAAATCGGAGGATTGGATGACGGGAGATGTTTGTGGCGGTGGTTTCGTGAAATTACGACCAGTAGAACTCCGACAATCTTGAATTTTCCGGTGAGGTGGGTGCTGGAAGGTTATATGAGAGGAATGGAGTGGGAGGTCAAGATGATTAAATGAGGGAGAAGGGAAGCTGAACATTTTAATCTATGGGTCAAAAAGGGTCAATTTCGGTCAATGTTGGTCAAGAAAAGTCAAAAGGTCAACTCATTAAAACCTTTGGTCAACACTTGGTCAAATAATAGCCAAAAATAGCCCAAATTGCCCAGCACAGTGCGCGGGTCGCGCAGTGTAGCACGCGGGTCGCGCAGACCTTGCAGTTAAGTCTTGGGCCAATGTCGCTTCATCACACCTGGCCGCGCAACCCACCCGCGCAACAGCACGCGGGTCGCGCAACCTCCTGATCCTGATCTTCATTTTTGCTTCATTTTTCTTCGTTTTTCACCCGTTCTTGCTTTGGAAGGTCCCAAACACCTAGAAACTCTTGATTTCTTCAAAAACAACTCTTTTGAATCCCAAAAGCATCTTCAAAACTCATTTATTGAAATTAAAAACACGAAAACACAATGCGTTCCAAAAATGCCATTCTTTAACGTCTTTGGCGAGACGCCTCCAAACTTCACTTTAACACTTTGGGGCGTCCAAATGGACGACATCTTGGACATTTGAATCAAAACCTTCATTGAATGGCTTCAATCGATGTCCATTAACCTTGCAAATTTTCCCCATGTCTACATTTTTTAATTTCCACACCTCCATTGAGACTCTTTTCTTGTATTTGACTTTCTTTTTACGGGAGAACCATATCGGACTTAGTCCTTTGATAATAGCAATCATCCAACCATATTCTTTCTTGTACATGTTCAGTAAGGTGACCAACTCTTCCCTCTTTGACATGGTGGTTGAGTAGGTGACCGGTTGGGCGTCTTCTTTCTCGGGATAGGTAGCCTTTGAAGAGTCCGATAAATTTATCGCTTCCAGCTCTTGTGGTTGGTCTACCATTGGAGTTAGTTTCTCAATGGTAGTGGGTGGCTCAACCTCTCTTTCATTAACCCATATCACTTCCTCTATAGTTTCATTGTCAGCTTTTTCAATTTCTTCTTCTTCTTTAACAACCTCTTCCACTTCTACTTCTTCTTCCTCTTCTTCATATAACACTCTTGGGCCATCAAAAGTTTTCTCATCTTTCAAAGGAATGCAACATGCGTTATGACATGGGCTCTCTTCAGATGGTAATTTATGTTGAGATTCCACCATACTCAATGATTGAGAAATTTGTGTTATTTGTTGCTCTAAGCTTTTGAGGCTAGCTTGAGTTGTTTCCTGGAAAATTTGGGTAGAAGTGGCAATGCTTTTCACAATGTCCTCTAAGGACATGCTTGGCGCTTCAGTTTGTTGAGGAGGATAAGGATAGGGTTCTTGGAACAGTGGAGTTGGTTGGTATTGGTTAGTTCCCCATGTTTGGTATGGGTTTTGGTAATGGTTATTTCCCCAAACTTGGTTGTTGTCCCACCATTGATCATGTTGAGGCTGATCATAACTCCATTGGTTTGACCGGTAGTAGCTTCCTTTCTCTTGCACTTCTTCCCATTCTCCTTGTAAATATGGACACATGTCGGAATGATGTCCATTTTGGGCGCAAAAATCACAAAGAAGAGGTGTGGGCTGCACACTTTGGTTACTTTCAATCATCATAACTAACTGAGCTAGCTCAGAAAGTTGGTCTTCGGTGCAAGGAGTGTTCATTTCCAAATCATACTTTTTTTTTAATTTCGGGGTTTTAAATTAGAGTACCTACACAATGAGATGTAGGCATAGAGAAACAAACTGATTAAATCAAAACCAATCCCCGGCAACGGCGCCAAAAATTTGGTGGTTGTCGAGGCCAACACAAATAATAACCCTAAATATTACACACTAAAATAGTGTATAGTGGTAAAGGGATCGAATCCACGGAGATTGGTTCAATTTATAACTCTATGAAAAATCTCTTTGTAAAAATACTTGTAAAATGACAATAAAAATAAAATGGGGGGTTTTGGTGTTTTGAAATACTTGAAACAAACTAGAATTAACTATGATTTAAATAGACAAATGCAACAAAAATAAGAGTTTGATGTAAAATCAATAAGGGAGAGATGGTTGACTTAAAGTTTCCTCACTTTGACTTTTGATGAACATATCATTAGAATCCAATGGTGCAATACTTTGATTTAAATCCTTAATTTGGCTATAGTAATCCAAGGAGCTTGAGATTACCTAGACTTTTCTTAATTGTTGAAATGGCTAGAGAAGCTCATAACAATTTCCTTAGTCAAAGTCACTAATTCCAAATAGCATGTAATTAGTGAAAGTCAACTAGCATTAAGAACCAAAAAGTCACCAAATCCAAGAGGGGTCAAATGCTTTCACCACAATGTTGGAGGAAATGTTTTTATGATTGTGTGAAGCAAAAACAACACAAAAATCATTTGTTGCTTGCTAATTTGAGGATCCTTTACTTAATCAAGAAATTAGCCAACTAATCACCACAAACACATTTAAACTCATGAACTAAAACATACAAGTAGTGATAAGATGTTAAAACACAAAACATTCCCATAAAGATTTAAGAACATGTTCATGGATTCTTCAACATTCAACAAAAGTTCAAAGGATTAACCAAAAGTCAACCAAGATTAGTTTAGCCAAGCATGGCTAAACCCAAAGAAACAAAGTTAGAGAAGATTGTACCAAACATTAAGCAAGAATCAAGAGGTAAAAATATGATGTTCTTCAAGTGTTCTTGGCCTTCAAAAGTCTTCAAAACTCCAGAGAGAATCTCCAAAAATCGGATGTCCAAGAGTCTCCAAAAGATGGGCACCAACCTTCCTCAAATAGCTCAAAAGAAGAATTTCCGAAACTGCCCCTGCAGGAGGTTGCGCGACCCGCGTGCTGCTGCGCGGGTGGGTTGCGCGGGTGGTCCCTGGATGTAGCATCTTTGAGGTTTTGGGCCTCCATAGCTTAGCCCACTTGGCCCAGATCAAATCCAATCACCTCCTAGCCCATTTTCTTCAAGATTTTCTTCATTTTAAGCCCAATTTGACCTCTCCAAATCCTCCAAAGCTCGTGAACTCGCCCGATTAATAATCTACGCACGCTTGAATATTCCCCCGCATCTTGCAAATTTAAAGTTTATTTCTCTCCAAGCCTTCAAATAATCATCAAGATCACTCCATGCATCATCTCCACTACCCATCAAGCCCAAAATCCTCGACGTCCTCTTATTCTAATTGCTTTCCATACGTCCCGAACATTCCCTCTCCACTAGTCTCCATGAAATCTGCAATAAAGCTCACAAAACTGGAAAGTACCCGAAATTGGCCATAAAATAACAAAAAGAAAAATATGCATGGAAATTATCTAAATTATGAATGAAATATGTTAAAATAAACTATAAAAAGAAGTAAATAAAATGAACTATCACTACATCTCCAAGATGTGATCACACCCAGACCTTGCCTTGCCAATTGGGCTTGAGTAACCTTAAACTTTTTCAAGAACTTGTGGGTTGGGGAGAATAATTGGAGGAGGAGAAATATGTATGATATCCATGGGACATCATCTTCATTAAGGAAACCTTGTTTCACTAGATTTGGGAAGATCATAGGTTTCTATTACAGACATCTTTTGGGAGATATTCAAGATAGTTGATTTAAAGTCCTTAATATGACACCCAATATGAAATATTAAGGCTAGGACCCAACAAACTATTTTATAACTTAGAAGAGGTATGCCGTAATCCAAGCTATAAAATATTTGAAGGTAGGTGAATGACGATTCACCAATTTCCACCAAGATAAATGAAATGAATTATTAGGTTTTAATTGGTTTTGAAACTCCTAGATCTTTGAGATTCATTGAACTTTTCAAAGGCATGTTTCAATCTCGAGTGTGCCCTTCAGGTTTTGTGATTGGGATGCCGAGGATCACAAAACAAGGTGTGAAGTAACCATGCAAATCACTTGGTACCCTTAATAAATTATCCCTCAATCGATGTGCCGGTTAACCACACACGCTCCATCGATACTATGATAAATATTAAGTCACCCTTTACCTACCTTGTTAAGTCCAAGTTAGTGTGCCGGTTAACCACACACGCTCCACTAACGACTTAGACAAAGTGTAAAGTGTAATTTCATGGGTTAGCACCTTATTCACATTTTTCCTAAGTAACTAAGATTGGGTATTATTAAGAGTTTAGTTACTTAGTATTTATCATTAATACTTTTAATGAAGGGAGAATTATAGTCCTGTCAAACCCGTTCGGCTAACGACCCTCCACCAGTCAAGCAAGCGGTGGGTGAGAGTGGACACCCATTAAGTTGCCATTTTATAGGCAACAACCTTATACCCACCTTATAGACCGGCTTCGTGAATGAGGCGTACTAGCGGTAAGACTGACTTTACTCTTATACATATATATATATTATTAACTTATAATATTATAAAGTATAAGGGTTGAATTTTAACTTTTAAAATTCCAAGGGCTAACTTGTAATTAAAGTATTCATAAGTGAAAACTTTACAAATTCCAAAACTTGAGGGCAAGTTTTGAAACTATTCAAAACTAATTAGTTCCATAACTTATGTGTTTAAAGTAATTTTAATCCAAAAACTCTTCAAGTTCCATAACTTGAGGACAAGTTATGGAAGACTTTAAACTAATAAAAGAATTAACTTTTCTTTATTTTATAACTTATGGAATTAATTAAGGTTACACCTTTTTTTTATTTTATTTTATTAAATGAAGAGACTCTTGGTCCTCCATAACTTGAGGACAAGTTATGGAGTCATAAAACCATTTAATTAGAACTAGACTCTTCATTTTTGTAACCTTTGCCAATTTTTATGAGTTTTATGATTCTTAAATGTGACTTTTCATATAACTTGAGGACAAGTTACAAAAACACATTTTAGAATCAATTCTTAGATTAATTTGGATTAAAACCAACTATCACATAATTTTATTCATTAATCTAAATTCACTCATAAAACAAGGTAACACAAAAAACTTTTGGTGATCCATAACTTATTCTTAAGTTATGGAATCCTTTAAAACATTAACACCAAATTTTGTAACTCCAAAAAAACTTTGAATCAATTTTTTTTTAAAACCTTTTCATATCCATAACTTATGCAGGTTTCAAAAAATAAAACTCTTTAGATCAAACTTTTAAAACTAATAAAATAATCATATTATTTTATCTTTTATTAAATTTGACCTAATTCAACTCATAAAGCAAATTATTCAAATTTTACAAATAATTAGTTTTTCACAAGAACAAGTAATTATCTTAAAATTTGACAAACTTCATGTTTTTTTTTCAACTTTGAAAATAAAATATTTGCATCAATATAACAGAAAACAACCCGTGCTCTGATACCACTGTTGGGTTTTGAGCATTCTAACACTCATATGGTGTACATGCAACCCTATAAACCTTGGATCTATGTTTTCTCTATTATACATGCAAATAAGAACTTTCCAAGGCTTTAATCCTAACTAGCATATTATGATGTTCTTAATTTACAAAGTACTAGTTAGAAGACATACCTTTTGATGTAGCTTGATGTCTTCAAGCTTTAAGAGCTTAGCCCCAATAGTGTGGAAGCCTCAAGTGGAATCACAAATCACCAAGACACCTTGGAAGACTTTAGAGAATATGAATACTTGGTTCTCTCTTAGTGAAATCGGCTAGCCCTCTTAGTGTATCACACTAGTGCCCATTTCACCAACCAAAGACATCTTTATATAGTATGGAGGATTAGGGTTAAACCCTAATACCCATGACCTTTCATTTCCTAGGATCCATGGGTTAAACACTCCATGGACTATCCATGAAAGCTTAGCCCAACCTAAATGAACTTGGCCCATTCCATATATATAAGAGTCCATATTTAATTAGTTCCTTTTTGATCACTTAATTAATTATAAATTAATTCTTGATCAATACTAATTAAATAATATGATTCCATATTAATATATTAGAACTTATAATATATTAATATTAATCGTAAACATACTATTCTCAAAAGATTATCCATATAAATTGTGTTGGTGAACTGCAACCCAAATGGACCATGCCGGGTCGGGTCAAGTACATACCAAATATAGTTATAGACTTAGACATTAATCCAACACCAAGTGTATCTTAGGCCGTAAACTCCATAGAAATGGACCAAAGGGTGTTTTTAAGACACCTAAAGCCCTAGACCTTTACATGGAACTGTTTCCCACTTAACTGAAGGACCAAAGCACATCAAAATCACTTATCAAAGTGAGTTTACGGCCAAGACTTTGTTCTTGGGCCGTAAACATGAAAGAATGGCACCAAAGTGTGCCTAATGTCTTCATATGCTTGGAATAAAAGCCTAGAACTTATACCACCTATGCTTGAGGCTTGAAATCAACAAGAACACCATTCCAAGGGAGTTTACGGCCGTAAACTCCAAAGGAAATGGCCTTAGGGCCGTAAACTCCTTAATGGAGTGTTTCTAGACCTTAAACCCTTCCAAGGATTTAACCACCAAGTTGGAATAATTCTAGGAATCATTTGGAACTTCAAAACACACAAAACACCTATGGTTGGGAGTTTACGGCCGTAAACTCAAGAGTTTACAACCGTAAACTCCATGTGTGTTAGTATATGAGGAGTAAACTCATATATGGGGTCCTTTGGAACCCTAAACACAAGTGCCTTGTCCCACAATAGCTTAGATGCAATCCTTAGGGCTTAAAACACTTATATAAAGTGTTTATTATGTCTAGGATGTCTTAGCTTTATCAACTAGTAACTTAAGACTAATTGAGTGCATATATGTGTGCTTATATGTTCATTAGCATCGTAGTGTGTGTACAAGTCCTCGCTTGACACCTAGCAATCCTATACCGTTCAGTTCATCCCAATCACCAGCTTCAGGTGAGTTCATACCCCTTAATCAATGTTTTAAATGATTTTAAATGCTTTAATGGGGGGGGGGAATACAAGTAGAAAACAATATGTTATTAAATCAATCTTATGTATTTTATAACTGTGTTTTCACTCAGTAGATTTCACATATTTCAAAAGGTGTCACATGAAATGGTTTTCTATCTTAAAATACTTTAATAACAAGAGTATTAGTTTTGAAATGTTTATTAAAATGACATCAAGTCACTCTTAATTATTGTTCAAAACTCCTAGATATCTTGCAAAACCATTATTTTACCTTCTTGAATCAAACTATACTTATGCGCATATGTTCATTTATATGTTAGAGATAATAGTTTTCATTCTTCGTTCAGTTTCCCACACCCTGGTGTATCGAGGGTGCATAAATCTACTTGAACAACCACTTACTTTCCAGTTAATTATCATAGGGATAGTTAGAAGGAATAAAACATTATTCCTATTACAAGGAATCACACAAGAGTCAGTTCATTCATGAGTCTATACTAGTACATTACCTGATACATGAGTACATTTACAGTTGATTACATGATACTTGAGTACGTTTACATATACTTACATGATACATGATCACGCTTACATGAACACATTACATGAATACCATACAGGAACACTGTTACTTAGGTGCATTATCCTGTATTTACTTACCTGGATACTTGTACTTAGAACTACAAGGATGATTTATTAGTACTTACTGTGTAAATTATCTTTCCTATCCCAGTTCAATGGGATAATTCGGCGGGACTTACCATTCCGAACCCCACTGATTAGCACCAGTGGTCGATGAATGTCTACAGATGTTTAAGGTTGTTACTTACTTAGTAGTCAGTGACGGGACTAACCATCCCTCTGTCCAACTGTTGCAACAGTGGATGAGATGTGAATCTTCAGAGGATCATTAGGTTAACGATCGATATTAGGAGATCGATGTTGGGACTAACCCTCCCTCCACCCTGCTGCCGCTACAGAGGATAAGGGGACACTCTTCGGATGTCCATAGGGTCTATCTTTCGCTTCGGCGATATCGTGTTTGTCCTGGTAACTCAAGACAATAACACTTACATTATTGCATTTTTCCTGATTACTTTATTTTGTGATACTTTCACATAAACGAGGAGTTAGACTAAGTACTCTAGTACTAGTCAATAGAAAGGAAAAGCTATCATATTACTTATAGAACATTCGGGTCTTGGTAGAAGACTACATAGTCATAACAAAACATTCGGGTCTTGGTAGAAGACTACACTTCATACTTATAGAACATTCGGGTCTTGGTAGAAGACTACATAGTCATAACAAAACATTCGGGTCTTGGTAGAAGACTACACTTCATACTTATAGAACATTCGGGTCTTGGTAGAAGACTACATAGTCATAACAAAACATTCGGGTCTTGGTAGAAGACTACACTTCATACTTATAGGAAATAAGGTATTTTCTAGGGTTTTTCATACTTACATCCACATTTTCATTTAAAGGTTTACATGGCCTTCATGATAGATTTTCATAAGCAAGACAATGACACTTAATTACTTATGAATTCACCAGCTTTAAAGCTAATACTCTCTTTCAAAATAACTTGTATTCTCAGGTACGATGGCCAGGTTTTGAGAAGACGGAGCAGACAAGACTCATCTTTTATTTTGATTGTATATTTTTGGTGTCTTACTACAATGAAAGAACACACATATATTAAAATTCTACTTGTAATACAATGGATGATGTTGTTGCTTGTTTATTATATTACACTGTTGTGATACTGTACATGACGTCCTCCACCCCTGAACGTTTCCTCTGTTCGTGGTTTTGGGGTGTGATAGGTTTGGCCTTATTTCCATCCTCCAAGTCCCTAACCCTAAATCTCGAAACCCTAAGCCATTTTTAGTGATTGTGAGATAATCTTATGCATTCTTGGTGAGTTTGAAGAAGAAGAAGGAGATTGAACGAGGAGCAAGAACGTGTAGGAGGATTGTAGATCCAAAAGTTCGGTTTCCTTTCTGATTCATTTGAGGTATAAAGCTTCAACCTTGTACATGACATGCTTCGATCTAGTCTTAGGATGCTTTATTTCATGTTTTGGTCTATTTATAATTGTTTTTGAGATTTGGACGTCCCATTTGGGCAAACCCTTTCAGATCTAGGGTCTTGAGGGGCTTTCATGGCATAAAGGTGCCAACTTTGTGGCCCTAGTGGTTTCTGGCATACTGTATGCTGATTAGCTAAGAAGAGTAGTATGTATACTAGTTGTCTTTGTGATACTTTCATGGAAGACCAGAAGGTGGCTCTTGGCACTTGTCTGTAAGACCCAGTGAGTGGACCCTATCTTGGCAAGAAAGACCATGAGGTGGCTCGTGGCATAATGGCCATACTATGTGCGGAAAATAAAACCTTTATTGATTGTGATGTATGAATGATATGTATGGCTCACGGTGATGTATGGCATGTATGGATCAATTGATATTTATGGTATGTGGTATTTGTGGAACTCACTAAGCTTCGTGCTTATGGTTTTCAGTTTTGGTTTCCGGTTCCTCCAGTTTGCAAATAAAGGAGCTCGGGACGATCACAACGCATACACCCGACATACACCCGTGTTTTCCGCAATGTGTGATTTCTGGGAATGAATTCTGATAAATGTTTTATTTGAAATGCTTTTCAATGTGTGAACAAAGCTACAAATGTGTTTTATTTATATTAAAAATGAAATTTTTGGTCTTCAATTTTTGGATGCTATAAGCCACTTACCACCGTTATGGTGACATGTAGGTTTGTTTGACTTGGAATCTTGAATATATCTATCATGTCATCAGGGAATAAACTTAATATAAGAAACGAAGCCGAAATTGATCGAACTCACGACATGTTTTTAAAGAAAGACTTGTTACCAACTTGATGAGAATAAATCTCTAGATCGTTTAGATCTTTCACAGGTATATTGATTAAGAACAAACAATTCAATCACAATACAAATAAGAACACAATATGGAATCAATGTAAAGTCTATGATTCAAATATAGTCACGCCTCAGCAGAGCTCGATAAAGAACTTCCACTGTAGAGCCGAGCTAGGGTTTACAATACTTTGGTAAGAGAAAAATAATAAAAGCGTTACTTACTAAGGATGCAGGCATGCACCTTAAATACTAAAACCCTAGAGTAAAACAATGCATGGTTGGACAGGCCCAAACCGGCTACAAAATTGGGCTAAGGACCGAGCCCATGACGCAACACTATAAGCCCAACAATCTCCCCCTTTGCGTCAAATGAGGCAAGAGGTTACTTATGTTGAGTAACCTTCACTGTCTTCATAACTTTGAACAGCCGAGGAATGATAGCAAGAAGAGTCTGCCGAAATTGAATATACCATCTCAACATGTTAGTAAACAACTTCTTGTCGGCTGCAGAATTCTGATTACACTTTTGAATGATCTCCAAAATATGCTCCAAGAAAGCAGTTGAGAATAAGTGCTTATCACAAAGAGCAAAAAAACATTTTTGATTTTCACCCCTGACGAACATCACTGTATGAAATTGGGGGTCGATTTTATCCTTGACCATCACGTTCACATTGCCAGCTTTCCCAATTGGTTTGATCATTGGTCGCTTGTGAACGGTAGATGCGATCTCTTGATCCATTTTCTCTACTTCATGAATGTAGAAAACAAGAATTCGCTTGATATGGTCTATAATTGGCTGATACTCCTGAGGATTTGACAACAGAATATTGTTGAGGAGTATCCAGTCGTGAGGGTTAAGGTTCGGTAGATCAGCCAGGGAGAAATTATGAACCGAGCCTTCAGAGCCTCGGGTCACTTTAAACTTGACGTTGACAAATTTTCCCGTTGAATAAGGCTTCAGTACTTTGACAGTAGTAATCTTCTGTGAGCTCTAGGTCAAGTACTATGGCTGAGCGAATTCCAGGTAAAACTCCAACAGATCCCGATCACCTTCGGGTCCGGAGAGGGAATTACAGCAGTTGAGTTGAAGCAATGAAAGATAAATGCCTTTCGAGTGATTGACATATCAAACTGCGCATCCTTCGAGTTTTCAAGGCCGAACGACATCACAGGTTCGATCCAATGAGTACTCGGTTCATCTATCGCATCTTTTTGGAGCGAATCAATAGTCCATTCTGGAAAAATGGACTTCTTTTTCTCCAAGAGCTCTTTTTCTTTTAGCTTCTTCTCCAGCTCAGCCGTTTCCTTCGCAATCTTTTCTGCAAGCTCCTTATCAGAGAGTTTTGTTTTCTGAAAGGGCTTAGAGGGATTTTCACCCAAAGAATCTTCAAAATCATCATCATCATTTGTATCATCTTCACCAGTTTTCTTCTTCTTCTTATCCCTTTTGCTGACCGAAGCTTCATTATCCTTCGGTGCAGCTGTTGATTTGGGTTCGGGAGGAGGTTGAGTATTAACCTTTGCCTTTTCCTTTTCTCCCCCTTGTTTCAGCTGGACAGAAGTCACCGAAACACCCTTTATCCGACTAAGGATATCCAATGCAGGTCTGAGTTTTTCAGCTAAATGGCATCTGATGAATATGGTTAGAATAGAGTCATGGGCGTCAAGAAGATGTAACAAAATGGAATGAACGTCACCCACAGAGCTTCTAATCACTTCTCTTTCAGACTTCAGATCACTAAGATTAGTTGTGTCAGCACGAAGCTTATGATTTTGAATTTTGAGCTGAGAAGTATGTTCGTCAAGCTCATCCATAATTCGATTTTCAACAGCAAGTTCGGCTTCCAGCTGAGTCAGACGATCATTGACATTATCATGAAGAGTTGCATTGGTAGCTTCAATGGCCTTTCGAGCGACTTCAAGATTAGTCCTTTCAGTTTGAAGAGAATGCTGAAGATTATCAACTAAAGCATTCACAGTCTGAGAGTTCTTTTGAGCAGCATCTTGCAAAGAATCTAGGAATAGATGAGCCTCAAAAATTAGTTTATCGACTTTTGCGGTCGCTTCTTTGCATTCTTTCGTCGAGGCCACAACAGCAAGCGAGGCCTTCTGACACTGAGATGTAGAGGCATCGATATCCTTTGTTGCGGCAGAGAGAGGCATCATGTTCTTTAACAACCGAAGAGAACAAAGCTTTTAAAGCAGCTTTGAAATAAGCACCAGTGGAGGAGGAGGAGGAAAGTAGTTGATCAAGCTTATCAGTAACAGCCTTGAGGTGGTGCTTGGTGACTGGAGCATCGTCGTCATCATCACTTTGGACGCGGTAGGGACTAAAGTAAGTGGAATCAAACTCCAATTCCTCACCTCCAAGAATGGTGTTGGTTTCGGTAGATGGGGTAGGTGATGGTGGTTCGGTAGTTACAGGAGGTTCGGTAGTGACAGGAGGATTGGGTGCTGAAGAACAAGCCCCCGTATCAGATACGTTGGTTCAAACTCCAGTAGTGGTGGTAGTAGTAGCCTCAGTGAAGATGGGTGCAGAAATGGGAATGGTAGAGGATGGTTGAGATGTAATGACAGGAAAAATAGGAGGGAGGGAGATAGGTACAGAAATAAGTGGAGGAGAAGGTGGTTGGGACCGAACAGGTACCTCTG
This sequence comes from Lactuca serriola, assembly GCF_051521515.1. Taxonomy (NCBI): domain Eukaryota; kingdom Viridiplantae; phylum Streptophyta; class Magnoliopsida; order Asterales; family Asteraceae; genus Lactuca; species Lactuca serriola. Next base: position 193,536,647 of record NC_136412.1, on the reverse strand, counting down.
GTGTAGGCGAACGGGGTGGGGTATCACCACGAACCGAACGTTCATCCTACGAGCTTTCACTGTCAGATTCACTGAGAGGAGTTGTTGGTTGATTAGGCGGCACATATTCTGAGTCAGAATCACTGGAGGATTGAAGAATTAGCCTGTGAGTGGGTTTCTTGAATTTCTTCGGCTTAAGTTGAGCTAGGGCTGCCTTCTCAGACTTTCGCTTCCTAGGGGTTGGAACTTTTGAGACTGGACCCCCCTTATCTCCCTTTTTCACTTCTGGCTTTTTGCCTCTTTTGGCAGGTTTGTCTGCGTCATCAATTGACTTTACCATTTCGGCAACGAGTTCCCTTGGACCAGAGGAGGGAAGCTTCTTGTATTCCTGAATGATCGTACTTGAAGGAGGCACAAAGACAGACATCAACTCAGGAATGGACCCAACAAAAACAAATTTTGAAGGATGAGTCACTATGATGTTGGTAGTGTGAAACGTAGCAATGGAAGAAAGCAAGGAGTCGTCCATGATAGGAACATGAAAACGTTCCATTATCCATTGAGTAATAACGGTCCAGAAGCAAGCACAATAGATTTCAGTGTGACGAGAAGAGGATGATAAACTTTGAATAAGTTGGATCCATAAAACCATTCCATAATCTAGATTAAGACCGTGGTACACCCCATAAAGTAGAGTAATGAAGGACTTACTTGCACCGTCAGATCCAGCACTTCGTTCAGAAAGCCCTTTTAATAGTAGAGTGAAGAGGCCATTCCATTGAGGAGGAAGGCAGGACTTCTTGAACCTAGTCACGGTGGTGAGGGTTTCAATATACCCCATGTTGTAGAACATTGAGAAGATCTGACCAGTGGCAATAGAATCGGGATTAACCATGGAGTCTTCATATGCAAGCCCTAGAAGAGGGCAAAAACGATTCTTGGAGATTGAAGCTTTTTGGTTAAGAATATCGAAGAAAATTTTATCTGCCCCTTTGTCATACATTGCAGTGGAGTAGATTTGAGAGAGACAAGACATGGGAACGACTTCAACTGTGGTTAGGGCTTTGACGAGTGGGGAATATTTCAGACATTCCACCACTTGATACAAGTGTGTATCGTAGAGGAAAGGGGAGAGATCGATCAACAGGTTCTGATTAGGCTTGATAGCAAGAAGAGTTGAGCGAGCAGTTCTTTCTTGAACTGAAGATGATTCTGCCATTGATGAATCTTGTCGAGGATGAAGATGAGCAGTGAGAGATATCACCCTTTTCTTTTTGAGGATTTGTGAGTGATAAAAAAAATAAAGTGGAGCGGGAGAAATCCTTTTATACATGAAAGTAGGAGAGAGAAATATCCGGCTGAAATTTTGGCTTTATGTGAAACCTTTCCTGGTGCGATGGAGTGAATAGTTGGCCGCCCCGATGATGACGCAGGAGAAAGAAAGGAAGTTTCACTTTTACGCGCCTTTCCATAGAAAGTACCTTTTTCAAATCGTCAAAACAGTTGGATAATTGCTGATTCATCCAAGAACTTTATCCGAAACGTCACCCACATAATTTACATGAACCGTCATCACCTTGATCTTTATCGATCACCATAATGCTTTTTAGAAATGAAGCTATAAAAATTAGCTCATCGTTAATAGAACCAAATTTTAGGAAAATCAAAGATTTCTGTGCATAGAGTGTGAATGATAAAGAAATAAAGCACACTTTTTATGGGAACTTGTGATGTCTGTTAAGACATAAAGCGACTGATTCCGGGCACGAATCTCTTCCTTCAAAGTCAAGAGAGACTTCAAAGTGCTTGTGTGGCTTCCCGTTAAATAACGATCAAGTACTTGTTAAGAAGTATTGAAAGGCATCGTTGTAATTAAAGCTATAAAGGGTGGCTTTCGCTTCAATTCATGATTTCGGTAATTGATATAAGACCGAAACTGAACGAAGTACTTGTGAGACCAATGTGGCCTGTTAAACAAGTAGGTAGGAAACATAATCAGTGACTTGTTGACAAACTGAGAAATCTAAAAAAAAAAATTATAGCTGGATCCTTGGGGAAGAAAAATATTGGTGATAGACAGTTTCAGAAGGATCGCTCAAAATAAAAAGAGATTTCATTTAAGAACTTTATCATGGTAATGGTTCACCGTCAATGCATTATGGGTTTTGAATTGTGGCTTTCACTTAGTACGTAGTGACACGAGACTAAGATCATTAACACAGATTTTTGTATAACCATAAACCTCAGTGGTAAGTGTTGAGAGTCTCAAGGGTTACATTAGTGAGATGAAGTGTAATGAAGAAAAATGATATAGGTGAATGTAACAACCTGCTTTGGGAAAACATGATTTGTATATATCACATTATTAAGGCTTCACTCAAAATCTGTTGCGGCTTTGGTCAACATGCAGCAGCATGCATCTAGGGACATTTATCTAATTTATAGAAAAGAAGTTATACCTGCTTGAGCTTCACCATCAAGAGTAGCATTTATACAAAGAAAAGCATGAGAAAAATGAAAGTAAAAAAAATATTTTTGTATTTGTGAAAAAAATTTAATGAAACAAAAAGAAAAATGTTTTTGGATTTTATGAAAATAAAAAAGAATAAAAGAAAATGAAAAGAAAAACATAAAAATGAATATGGAAAAGAGTATACAAATGAATACAACCGAAATCCATTTTAATGAAAAAGAAGCAAACAAGTTCAGAAGGACCGAACCCGAAATAGACCGAGCATTCGGTTCATTTCGGTTCCTGGGTGAACTGAACCCGAAATAGACCGAGCGTTCGCTCTATTTCGCTTCTTACCTTTAATGAAGAGAAGTCGATTTTGGTACTGATTCTGCTTCCATCATTCCTAGGCCTTGTAAGATCTTGTTGAAACTTGCATTAGGTAAAGCCTTAGTGAATATATCTGCTAGTTGATCAGTTGTCCTAAAGAAGTGAATCTCCACGTTACGATCTTCCACATGATCTTTGATGAAGTGATACTGAAGTGCTACGTGCTTTGTCTTCGAGTGTTGCACTGGGTTATGACAAATCCTTATTGCACTTTCAAAGTTGTAATATAGTGGGATTTTCTTCATGTTCAGCCCATAGTCTCTAAGTTGACTGTGTATCCAAACAACCTGAGATGTGCATGAGGTAGCGGCTATGTATTCAGCTTCAGCCATGGAAAAAGAAACACATGTTTGTTTCTTTGATTGCCAGCTAACCAATTCACCATCAAGAAATTGGCATCCTCCAGTAGTGCTTTTACGATCCAATCCACAACCACCTAAGTTAGCATCTGAGAACGCTTGGACAAAGAAACCTGAGTTGGTTGGATACCATTGACCGAGAGAGGAAGTTCGCTTCAGATAGTTAAAGATGTTTTTCATGGATAGCATGTGAGGTTCGTGTAGGTTAGCTTGGAATCGGGCACAATAGCAGACTGAGAACATGATGTCTGGCCTACTGGCTATGAGATACATCAGTGACCCAATCATCTGACGATAAAGCGTCATGTCAGCAGCTGGCTTCTCCAAAGAAGGTGTAAGCTTAGTCCCAAAAGCCATAGGAACTTTCACTTTGGAGTCTCCGAACATGCCAAACTTGGAAAGCAATGTCTTTGTATATGCCTCCTCATTGATAAAAATGCCTTCAGGTCCCTGTCTAATATTTAAGCCAAGGAAAAAGTTAATTGGACCCATTAAGCTCATCTCAAATTTAGTTTCCATCAACTTCTTGAATTCATAAGGTGGTTACCCTCTCTCTTACGAAAGAAGATTGGGTCAACCAACCTTGTTTAAATTTTGACATTTTTAAGAATCGAGTGAGAGTTTCATTCCATGCTCTGGGAGCCTGCTTCAGGCCATATACTGCTTTGTCTAGAATGTAGCAGTGATCTGGATGCTTCTCTTTCATGAAGCCTGGCGGTTGCTCAACGTACACAGTTTCTTCAAGTTCTCCGTTGAGAAAGGCACACTTTACATCCATTTGATAGACTTCAAATTTTTTGTGTGCAACATAAGCAAGAAAGATTCGAACCGACTCTAATCTTGCAACTGGAGCGAAGGTCTCTTCATAATCTATACCTTCCTCTTGGAAGTATCCTTTTACAACCAACCGCGCCTTGTTACGAATCACATTCCTCTCCTTATCCATCTTAGTTCTGAATACCCATTTGAGACCGACAACCGAAGCATCCTTTGGAGTTGGAATTAAACGCCATACTTTGTTTCTTTCAAACTCGTTGAGCTCGTCCTGCATGGCTTGAACCCAATCAGAATGGTCAAGAGCCAAATTCACGGTCTTCGGTTCAACTTTGGAGACGAAAGAGTTGAACATGCAAAATTCTACTTGAGAGAATAGTGCAACTTATTTCTCTTTGATCTGTGATCGAGTTAATACCTTTTCTAAGGATTCCCCAATGATTTGACATTGAGGATGGTCTTTGGTCCATTTAATGAGAGGAGGGTAATTTGGATCACAACAGGGATCCAGTTCTGCATTGACTTCTTCCAATTCTGATTGTGTATCATCATCATTGACATTTGTATTCTCCCCCTCGAATGATGACACGAGTTCAATTTATGGATCAGAATGTTCCCCTTCGTTTGGACTTTCGGTTGAGCTAGATGATTGTGACATTAAATTCTCCACCTAAAATGAAGAACCTTGATCCTTTGGTAGAGACGAACCCTCCCCCTGGACAGAAGGTCGGTCACCAGAAGGTTCGCTTAAGTCAGGCCTTTCGCTTGCCTTTGGTTGTTCAGCTGCCATCTTCTGTGCAGTCTCGTCAATGATTTGTTTCAAACTATCAATTTTGTTATCTTTAGCCTTGGATTCAGAATCGATAGCTTTTTCAGGTTCATCAAAGAGAAGCATATATTGCTCGAAAAGATTTGAGATAACACAGTGACTTGACTAGACTTTGGAAAAATTTCTTGCATTGCACCTTCAGGTGTCTTCAACTTCTTGACATAATTGTCATCGAAAGTGACATAGTATGTCTCTTCAATCTTCTTTGAGCGTTTATTCAGAACTCTATACGCCTTCGAGTGCAAAGAGTAGCCCAAAAAGATCCCCTCATCAACCTTAGCATCAAACTTGTTTCGATTCTCCTTTGAGTTGAAGACGAAGCATCTTGAACCGAACACGTGAAAGAACTTCACATTAGGCTTGCGGTTGTTCAAAATCTCGTAAGGAGTGATAGATAATCGCTTGTTTAGATATGATCTATTCTGAGTGTAACAAGCAGCAACAATAGCATCAGCCCAAAAATATAAAGGCAAGGAAGCGAAGCTTAGCATAGTTCGATCCGCTTCGCACAGAGATCGGTTTCGCCTTTCGACGATTCCATTCTGCTGTGGATTATATGGAGCCTAGAAATTATGATTCGTTCCCTTCTCAACCAGAAAATCTTCGAACTCCTTGTTCTTGAATTCCAAGCCATCGTCACTTCTTACGTTACAAACCACTTTTCTTAGTTGAACCTCTACTTGCTTTATGAAGAGCTTGAGCTTAGAAGTTGCCTTTGATTTTTGCCTCAAGAAGAATACCCATGTGAAGCGAGAGAAGTCGTCAACTATGACAAGAATGTACTTGTTCCCACCAATGCTTTCAATAGAGGAGGGACCACATAGATCGATATGTAACAGCTCCAATGGTTCTATCACCTTTGTGTTGATAATAGAAGGATGACTTTGTTGACTTTGCTTTCCCATTTCACAAGCTGCACATAGATGTTCTTTGTCAAATTTAAGAACTGGAAGACCTCTAACATGATCTCCCAATACCATCTTGTTGATATCCTTGAAATTTAAATGAGAGAGCCTTCGATGCCATAACTAGCTTTCGTCTGAGTGAGCCTTTGTTAGCAAGCAAACTGCTGGTTTCCCTCAAATTGGATTGTGGTTTAAAGGGTACATTTCCCCCTTTCGCTTTGATTTCAGAAGTATATTATTTGACTTCTTTTCGACTATCTCTAAGCCTTCATCATCAAACGAGACCTTCAATCTGGTCCCTACTACCAGCTGTGATACATTGATCAGGTTGTGCTGCAATCCTTCAACGTATGCGACCTTTCTTATTGAGAAATCACCATTCGTAATCATTCCATAGCCTTTGATAGTTCCAAAGGAATTGTTGTCGTACTTCACAATTCTACCATCCTTGAGAGACCGAAACTCCCTCAATTTTTCCTTTTGTCCTGTCATGTGACGCGAGCAGCCACTATCAATGTACCATTCTTCGTCAAACTGCTCGTCATGTATAACATGCAAAATATCAAGCAGATTTAGGAACCCAAAGTTTCTTGGGTCCTTGTGAGCCTTTTACAGGACAGGGAATAGTAAGTGAAACATCAACCATATAAGTTCTTTTTATTAGAGTTGTTTCATCTTTTCTCTTTATTGTAAAAACTTTGATTTTGTTTGGCTTAGATTCATTAGATGTAGGATTTGAAATTTTGACATCTGCATGCTTTTGGATATCTTTCGGGCATTTGTTGTTTTCTGGAAAGAGCTTTCCTTTCTCCTTTGAATCTTTTGAAGGATAAGAATTAGAATGAGAATGAGAAAAATAGGGTTTAGAAGCGATATTAGATCGTCGATTATCACTCTTCCTTGGTTGAGAACGGGAGCACTCTTCCCTTCTGTTCGTCTGATTGAACTTGGAACTGAACCCATCCTTTCAGCTGCTATTATGTCGAGTACCGAAACCTTTCTTTCGGTTGCTTACTCGTTGAGGACCGAAACCTTCCTTTCGGTTGCTTACTCGCTGAGGACCGAAACCTTCCTTTCGGTTGCTTTCATGCTGAGGACCGAAACTCTCCTTTCAGTTGCATTCATGCCAAGGACCGAAACCTTTCTTTTGGTTGCTTCTTGGTTCTCCTCGTGACTTATGTGTCTTTTCATACCTTACGTAATGAGGATTTTGAGATCGCCAAAACTGTTTTCTTTCTGAGAGATTCTTCTTGTATCTCAGATTTCGTTGGTGTTTTCGTTCTGCCACCTGTTTTGGATTTTTATGAATATTGGCCTATTTCTTCGATACATGAGCATGGCTTTCACACTCTAACGAACACGTCTCACTGGACGTTATTACTGGTTCGCCCGAAGATGTTTTGGTGCCACTTGTGCTTGGCATATCATATCTTGTAGGTTCATTAAGTGGTTCTGGTACGTACCTACCCTTCACCCTCCATGAGGTTTTCTGAGATAGGCCTTTTGTTTCATCAGCGTTATCTATTGGTGCTGACCAGAAGAACTCTTCACATCCATTTGCATTATCTTCTTCTACCATAGCTGTCAGTTCTGCTATTTGTTGAGGTGTGACTCCCTAAACTGTGTAGACTTGATTTGGAGTGGTTTGAACCTTTTGATATACAAACGCTTTTGCATTAAGGATTTTGGTCTTGTCTGTCGATGAGCGAGCGAATTCAACAGAGTTTTCAGAGATCAGATTTTTGTTACTTTCGAGTACGCTTTTGACAAACTCAGAACAGTCCACCACGTTCTCTACAGAGATTTCACTCATGTCATCATCCTCATTAAGTTCAGATGCATTTTCAACATCAATTTTATTTTCTGAACTTAATTTGGCATTCAACGAGTCAAATTTCTATACTGTTTCGGTTCTTAACTTCAATTTATCATTTTCATCTAACAGATTTTAAGCATGTCCTTATGTTTTTTTGACTTTATGTAGGACTCTATTTTGTCAAGACCAATTTTGTAGGCAGGAGAGATTTCGTCAGAAGATACAACACTTTCACAGTTGTAAGCTTCAGCATCGACTTCATCCTCCTTTAACTCAAGGAAGGGTAAAATCATGCGATGTATCTTCTTTCCTATTTCACAATCGAGATGCAATTGAGTGATATTAGTATAAAGTCTTTTCACAATCAAACAAAAAACGTTTCGCTGTTTTAAAAGCTTAAGATTGTCTTGTTGCAAATAGATTGACTCATCCCTAGACCTAATTAACTCTTTCTCCTTCTGCTCAATCCACATCCTCCTCTCCTCACTCTTCGATGATATCCTGCTAATTTGATCAGTCAGGTTAGAGTTTGTGACACGAGCTTAGGTAAGACTACTACTTATACTAGAAAATTTAGATTTTAAGCTATTCAGTTCCTTTTCATAGTTAGTAATAGGTATTTTCAGAGAAGCAAGAATATTTTGTACCTTCTTGATCAACTCATCACATTCGTTGATCTGTGCACTGACAGGTTTCAAAACGAAACACATGTCCTCTCGCTCCTTCTCATCTTCCAGCACACCATCTGTTGTGTATCCTCGCATCTGTGATAAACCTTCTGTCACCATCAAACACCTTCCTGCATCATATTCTTCTTTCACCATCATAGCCTTGCCATGAGTCGGCTTTCTCACTTCTTCATCCTCTGAATCCGTGGACCATACTTGCACTCCACCAAACTCATCATTGTCCCCTGTATCCTATACAATCAAAGCATTCATGGTGTTATTGTTAGCTGCTGATTTCCTTTTCTTGATCTCTTCCAATCGTCTCAGGAGGTTCGTTTCCTCATCATCCTCATCAACCTTTTCTGCCTTTTTCTTCAGCATGCAGTCTTTGGCAAAGTGATTCTTGCCTCCAAAATAATGGCAATCAAAGCCTGAGTCGCCACCAATCTTCGTCTCCTTCTTGGATTCTTCTAAATTTGAACCCATCTTCGGTTCCTCCTTCACTTTCTCGGAACTATAACTTCCCTGCCAGTTTCGGTTCTTGTTGGCTGGGAACTTTCTTTTAATAAACTTTCTTGGATTGAAAACCATCAGGGCATAGTCTTTACCGGTTAGATCATAGTCAGCAAGATCCAATTCTTCTTCTTCTTCAATAACACTTTTTCCTTTTGAAATAAGAGCTAACGACCCCAAACTAGAAACCATGTTCGTTTCCTTTGACACCGTACTTTCATGGGACTTTAGAATTCCCAATAGTTTCGCCAGAGAGTATGATTTGAATTGTTCGTGTGCCTTCACCGTGGACACAATTGTCATCCATTCGGGTCTAAGACCGTTCATGAGGGTGAGCTTCTGTTCAATAACCTTCATTTCGATGATGTGCTTTATCATCTTACTTAGAAGATGATTAAACCGATCAAAGGCCTGAATAAGTTTCTCTTCGGGCTTCTGTTTGAAATCACCAAATTCAGAAAGCAACAAGGTTTGAATCGAACGTTCCAGATCTTCATCAGTAGAATATAATTCTTTCAACCTATCCCATATCTCTTTTGATGTAGGACATGAACTCACTAATCGAAACGTGTCCGATTGTAAAGCAAACCTAATCATTCTTAAGGCTTTGATATTGCACTGAAACTTCTCTTTCTCGTCTTGAGGAATGTCTTTCAATCATTCATGAGCTGATTGTACTCCTTTTGAGTTTTGACAATCTTTGAAGTGCTTGAGTGAGCAAACGGACCGACTGTGATTGCTTCCCAGATCAAGTACCCATTATCCTCTGAGCCGATCACATAATCTTCAAAGTGGTGCGTCCAAACTTCATAATCATGAGTGTATAAGATTGGAATCCTTGTCGTTGATCCAATACTGTTGGAGATGTTGATTAGATTGGTTTGCGAATCATCCATAGACATTGTGATGAAGTTTGATCGATAACCTTTTTAAGCTCAGACTTGTAATTTATCGTTAGAGTGAGATCGACAATTAATGAGATACGCCAATATGGAATGATGGCTCAATTAATATCAATCAATGCGGAAAAACCCTAATAATTTCTTCAACAAAAGAGATGTGTATGAATTATACAGCCTCCTGCTCTGATACCAATTGATGAGAATAAATCTCTAGATCGTTTAGATCTTTCAAAGGTATATTGATTAAGAACAAACAATTCAATCACAATACGAATAAGAACACAATATGAAATCAATGTAAAGCTTATGATTCAAATATAGTCATGCCTCAGCAGAGCTCGATAAAGAACTTCCACTGTAGAGGTGAGCTAGGGTTTACAATACTTTGGTAAGAGAAAAATAATAAAAGTGTTACTTACTAAGGATGCATGCATATACCTTAAATACTAAAACCCTAGAGTAAAACAATGCACGGTTGGACAGGCCCAAACCGGCTACAAAAGTGGGCTAAGGACCGAGCCCATGACGCAACACTATAAGCCCAACACAACTGAGCTAAATTGTGGTTGTTTATATTCACAGTGGCATTGGAACTTAACTAATTTAGAACTGAAAACAGAGTTAAAACGTGAAGCTACATGTCTAATTATAGAAATGACTCATTTGGAATTCCAACCAGTTCAAACATTTTCATTTGTTCAACTACTGGATTTGGATTCCCACTTTTCTAACATTTCTTATTCCATTTGAATGTTTAATTTTCTAAGAGAAATTAAATATTCTCCTATTTTTTATGCGTACCATCTTCCTACTTATTTTAGATGGTGAAAAGTGTCATTTAATTTAATTTAAATTTGATTGGGATGTTAAATTTGTATACTTGTCATCATCATAAATAGGTAGGAATAAGAGTAGGAATAAAATGTAGGATGATATTTAATTTCTCATTTTCTAATCATCACTCTCTTCCTAGTCCTAGCCACTTAAACAATCTTTGTTAGTTTTGAAATTACAGAGGACCTTTCAGTTAATCTGTAAATGGTTGTCTTTTGACACTCGAAACTTGAAGGTAGTCTTGTGTTCTATGTCAAGAGGGATATCATAAGAAGATGTTGTATATATACATGTTACTACGAACTCTCCATGTAACTATGAACTCTCTAAATTACATCTTTGACTTAGTGTTCAAGAATGTAATAGTTAACATTCATTGACTTCTAATTTCTTTAAGTTAACGAGTCATTTAGAAGTTGATAACCTTTTCCAAGTTATGGGTTTCCTTTCTTGTTTTAGTAGTTGACATTCATTTGCTTTTTCATTAGACTGGTTGTATATCTTATCTTGTTTCATAGACAATTTTCTATCTTCTTTTTCTCTCTTCACAAATAATGACTTTGATAACCTTTTCCACGTTATGTGTTTTCAACCACATGCTAAGTAAAACCATTTCCATATCCCATTTTATTCCAATCTATATCTCAAAACCTTCATTGAGGACTTTTCATAAACAATTGAGAGGAAAATTAAAAGAGCACAACATCGCTATACAACAATACAAATAAATTAAAATATCACATGTCTAATTCCAGCAATACCAAACAATAATACAGAATCATCAGGGTTCACTTTTATCAATACACAGGAGAAAGGGGAAAGAATAAATAGTAAGAGAAATAGAGCATTTGATGTAGAAGCATCCCTCTTAAAGCTCCAAAGAAGATGGTCGAAATTAAGGTTTAATGTAATTGCAACACATAAGTACAAGCACTTATATCTAATATCCTTGGTTCCGATTATGTAGGGATGTAACGCCCACAGATTCGGGCTAGTCAATTTAGAAACAATAAGCGTCAAAAAATGAATTTTTGATAGAATAATATTTAGAATAAATAATCATAACCAAGTTATAGTATATGTCACAAGGGTTTCGTATATATAAAGAACGCTGAAATCAGAGTTATAATGAAGAAGTTATTAATTGTCGAAGTTTTATAGCTAAACCGACACGACACCGCGTAACGTAAAAAGTGAATATTTGATAAATTACATTTTAGCCTTAGGGATCTAAACGAAAGTCGTAGTATACATTAAACGGAGAGCATGCATAAAAAGAACGTCCAAATCTAACTTCGTATGAGGAAGTTATGATTTTTCTAAGATTTAGCAAAGTAGTATGCAACCCAAAATTCAAATTTTAGATCGATCGATTATTATCCGACATTACCTAAATGATAATTGAATATCTCATTAATACGAGCTCAACGATAAAAAGACAGTCGTAAACGGAGTCCGTATGTACAAGTTATAAATTTTACACGGTCGGTAAATAGTGTAATCTTTTCATACTGTTAAATTTAAAATCAGTCGAGAATTAGCCGATGGAGTTAAAAGGAAAGATGTAGATCTTTTCAGTACCTACGTGTGGATATAAAGAATATCGAAAATGGAGCTCATATGAGAAAGTTACAGAGTTTAGAAGTCGGAAGGGTGCTGTTGTGAAGTAGGTGACATGACGTGGCGCGATTTAAGCTATTGCTTTCTCCCCATGCCTTGCCACCAGATGGTGACATGTGGCACCAACTCGATGAGTTAGAGGAAAAAACTCGATGATTTTGACCCAATTCCAGCCTATAAATACCATGCGAGAGTGCCTTCATTTTTCACACCTAAATCTCCTTACTCCTTTCTTTAACTTCTCTCTAAGCCTCCCAAAACCCTCCCAAAGCCCTAGTAACCTCAAGGTGCTAGATGAAAGCCCTGCAGCGCCTGAAGACTCCGAGAAAAAGAGCTTTTCAGCTCGGAAGTTCTGCTCCGCAGAGCCCGGTTCCTCGCTAAACCCCTGTTTCGCCGAAGGAAAATAGAATCGTTAGAAGTGACGCGCTGCCCGAGTTTAGAATCATCACTTTAACAAGTGAGTGCATAGTCTCATTCATGAACATGATTTAAATACAGGTATTAATTAAACTATTAAATATATGTTAAAGAGTTAAATATTTGTTAAAGAGTTTATGTGTGAGTGCATAGTCCCTTTCATGAACATGATTTTAACACAAGTATTAAATATATGTTAAAGAGTTAAATATTTGTTAAATAGTTTATGTGTGATTGCATAGTCCCTTTCATGAACATGATTTTAATACAAGTATTAATTAAAGTATTAAATATCTGTTAAAGAGTTAAATATTTGTTAAATAGTTTATGCGTGAGTGCATAGTCCCTTTCATGAACATGATTTTAATACAAGTATTAGTTAAAGTATTAAATATCTGTTAAAGAGTTAAATATTTGTTAAAAAGTTTATGTGTGAGTTCATAGTCTCTTTCATGAAAATAATTTTAATACAAGTATTAATTAAAGTATTAAATATCTGTTAAGGAGATAAATATTTGTTAAAGAGTTTGTGTGTGAGTGGATAGTCTCTTTCATGAACATGATTTTAATACAAGTATTAGTTAAAGTATTAAATATTTGTTAAAGAGTTTATGTGTGATTACATAGTCCATATCATGAACATGATTTTATTACAAGTATTGATTAAAGTATTAAATATATGTTTATGTGTGAAATATTTGATATTGTCTGAAATACGTGTTAAGAGCATATATGATATATAATGATTTAGGATACATAGTAAACCTAAATGAATTAAGAGGAATATTGGGTAGTATCTCCTTATGAGTACGAGTGAGATATACATGGAGGGTAGAACTTTAAGATCTGTCATCGATCTGAGAGTATGGATTAGACATAGTCATTTGTCCTTAGTCTGGGAGTATGGAGAGGACATAGTTATTTGTCATTAATCCGGGAGCATGGATTAGACATAGTCAATTGTCCCTAGTCCGAGAGTATGGAATGGGCATAGTTATTGATCCAGGAGCATGGATTAGACATACCCGATCCGAGAGTATGGATCGTGTTGTCGTGAAGATCGATAGGATGGGATAAAATTTCTTATATGAGGTGAAATTGTATATATTGTGAGTTCTAATATATATATATATATATATATATATATATATATATATATATATATATATATATATATATATATATATATATAACATTGTGGGATTGAAATCCCTATGTACTCATCAAGTTGCCCAACCTGACCCACTCAGTTTATTTGTATCACAAGTGTCGATATGAAGCTACATTACACTGAGAGATTAAAAGAGACATAGATCACTAGTGTAAATGAATGTAAGGTCTATTTATGCTTATGTTTATGTATTGACGGTGACATCCCAATGTTTTAAAATGAATAAAATACATTTCTTCGGAAATGCTTTGATAATGTATTTATCATGTTTTTCTGGGAGAAAATTCTACAACATTATTCTTTAAAATTATACTCTGATTTTCAAATAAAACATAAAAAAAATCGGTATTTTCTGGCCGTGAAATTGAGGATGTCACAAGGGATGTCGGAAGCACCTATCCTCTGTAATTGCTATGAAACTAAGTTTTGCAATGTCAATTATTTGATGGCGCCGTGTGATATTGGGGAATAAAAATGATTCAAATACAATATCAGCTATGTCAAAGCATTAATCCATTGACTTCGTGGAGTTGTGATTAACTTTTGCAATCTCAATTACTTGATGTTTAGGTTTTTGAAGTTGTTGGATGGAGCAAAGTCCATTTTATGAAATCTGATTTGGCAACAACGTCATATATAACACTCTAATCATGAAATATGACCTTCAAATAAAGGCAACCGTTTGAATGCCAAAAAGTGAAACGATATCTAAAAAATAATAGTTTTTGAGAACAAAAAATAAAATTAGAGCTAAAACAAAAAAATCACGGAGTGTTCGTTTGGATGGATTGATTCGATCCGATCTAATCAAGTGAATCCAAATTAATTTCGGTTTTCAAAACATGGATCCAAATAGTCCAAATTAAATTTAAATCCGATCCAATTCAACCAAATTACAATTCGGTTGGATCGATTTTTATAATTCGGTTTTAAAAAATGGAACATTTTAACACCACATATAGTTAGAATACTAGCCAACTTTCAAACAAAACAAATTATTTAGTTGTGGTTTAAAATTTATAAACAACTATTAAAAAATATATTATAGTTTAATAATTTATAAATAAAATCTTTTGAGAGAAAATGTATAATATGGTTTTTTGTTAGGCTAAACCTTTATTGAAAAAATAAATTATTAAATTCACAAATAATAAAAGATAATTTAAAAAATAATTAAATAATAAATGGTTATTTGGTTTTTTGGACTATTCGGTTCTTATTTTATAAACTAAAACCAATCTGAAATCCAAAATAATAATTCGATTTTGTTGAAAACCAATCCAAAAATCCGAATGTTCGAACAAAATAGTACAATTCAAATTATCCAAAAGAATAATTCGGTTTTATCCGAATAGTGAAAAGCCCTATAAATAATGGCTTTTATGGTATTAACCTTAAAAAAAAATTATAAGTTTATGGGTAAAAACTAAAAAGAACTGTAAACTTAAGAGATTTTTTGCGAAGTTAATATAATGGTAACTTGGAAAACCTGCAATCACCGGTAAAAGAGTACAACCGAACATGTTTTTGGAAAATATAATGGCAAAAACAGATATAAAATCAAATTTTGGGCAAAACCGACAAAAACCTGAATATCAAGAGTTTTTATGGTGTTAGCCTTTTCGATAAAACAATTTAGAAGTAAATCTTATGCAAACACTAATAAAACTTCGTTAAATGAAAAAAAATGAGATGAATATATATATATATATATATATATATATATATATATATATATATATATATATATATATATATATATAGGTTTAGGTTCTATGGAAAACAAAAAACCCTAAAAATAAAAATAAAAAATGCATAAAAAATACATAGAGATCATAAAAATTTTCTTTGAAATTTTTATGAAAAAATCGCAGCTTTTAGTATAAAATTGTTGAAAATTTAAAAAAAAAACAATTTAAAAAAAATGATTTTTTTCAGCGATTTTATTAAAAAGCTGCGATTTTCTATAAAAAAAAATTAAAAAAAATTGTGATATCTAAGTTTTTTTTATTGTATTTTTAGGGTTTTTTGTTTTCCAAATAACCCTTCCCTATATATATATATATATATATATATATATATATATATATATATATATATATATATATATATATATATATATATATATATATATATATATGAGATTTTATTCATTTTAATAATTATATAGAAATGGTACTCTTGGTATATAATATTTTCATAGTTGATATCTATGAAAATATTAAAAAAAAATTGTGATATCTAAGTTTTTTTTATTGTATTTTTAGGGTTTTTTGTTTTCCAAATAACCCTTCCCTATATATATATATATATATATATATATATATATATATATATATATATATATATATATATATATATATAAGATTTTATTCATTGTAATAATTATATAGAAATGGTACTCTTGGTATATAATATTTTCATAGTTGATCCAAGGGTCTATTTGTCATTGTACAAATATTAACGTATTAAAAGTTAGATTTAACGTCGAAAATCCATAGAAGTCCCAATAGAAGTTTACTGACATGACTCTTCCATTGGCAATCTACTGCTCCCACTTAGTTACAGATGCACATGCTTTGATTCGAAAGTTGTAGCCAGTGATGAATCTTTGGCTTTAATTGGAGGGATTGCTGGCTCAGGAAGAAGTAATGTGGGTTTATAATTCTTGTTGCAATTGGTATAAACATGGAGATCGTAATACCCAGTATTTTCACTCTTTAGCTAGCGCAAGACGGAAGAGAAATAGGATTGAAGCTATAAATCTTGATAATGGGGACTTGGCAAAGACCTACTCCAGATAGGTTAAGGAGGCATAAGTCAATAATGATGGCATCGAATGCCTCTTTAAAAGGAAAGAAAAGCGAAAGACCTATTGTGTAAAGTTTAGAAACCAGAAAGACCATTGGTATAATATTTTCTAAAGAAATACTGAAAATGCCATTTTTTTATGAACTAAAAGGACATTTTTTAAATTTTGTCATACGATAAAGATTCAAAATAAAATTGGCTTGAGTTCAAATTTATCTAGATAAGGAATAGGATAAAGAACAAAATTCAAATCTATGTATATAAAATAAAAATAATAAATAGAAAAACAAAGTATATGTTGATTGTAAATTGATGTGTTAGTGTGATATCTCACTGTTAGATTTGGAGTTAATAATTTCATGTTGATCTTTTTGATGAATTATTCATGATTTTATGCGATGCTCCATTTCAAAACAGAAATATGTCAAAGACGAATTGAAATTTCTTCCTTATAATAGGTAGCGGGGAATCAAAAGTTTCCAAAATAGAGAAGTGAAATCGAAGGAGATAGGTGACATGATTTTGTAGAAGCTATTTTGAAGAAAAACATAATCTCTAACTTATCGAGATTTTATTTATGAATGTATATTTATTATAATTTTTTGAAATTCGAATTTCAGAAATTTTAAAGTTTGAATGACATATTGGGTAGCTCACTTGGAAAGTTTTCAGGCTTAGGAAATGCCATGTGACAATAAATTGACTCTTTTACTGAATATATTTTTTTAATGAATATGATTAAAAAGGACCTTCTAAGAGTAATCAAAAGTTTATAAAAGCAATACTTTTTTCGTTTTACTATAAACTAGTAAAAACCCCCCACGCCATTGGCACGAGTTTAAATAAGTTTAGCGAAATCTATAGAGGCTTGATTGAAATTTGTAAATGTCATGGTGTTTACCAAAAAACACCAAGAAATGGGAAATTTATAAAAACTGACTGGAGCTTTCTGATTTTTACTATATTAAATCCAAAAATATTTAAAATGACTATTTACACGTAAAAGGTAAAACTAGAAGATATAATTTATCAACGCACCAATAAAACAAAACAAAAAATGACATAAAAAAATCTTACGCATATTGATTGTTTTTGAAAAAAATACAGAGACCTTTTCTATAAATTAAAAAATTGTAGGGACTAAATCTGCCAAAATGTAAGCCTTTGTTGTAGGGACTAAATCTGTCAAATTATATAACCGTTGTTGCATTGACTAAATATGCCAAAATGTAAAACTTTTGTGGAAAAACTATGAAAAAAAGGAAAACTCTACTATTCCTAAGAGGGTATGCGATTTAATAGTGAATTTTATGTTTACATGTTTCGATGCTTCTTAGGTTTTTTTGTTTGTTGGTTCTATTTTGTACGTGTATAATGTTTCGAGGAGAGTAGGGGACCAAAAGTGCAACTCCACAAACTAATGTGGCAAATGCTTTAGTGGTCACATTTGGTAAATGACAGGCCCAAAATTGGTAAACTCTTGAAATATTTATGGCTAAATTCAAAATAATGAAAAAGTTAGTGTGTGAATCATGATTTAAGGAAATTTTGGCTAAATTCTAATCATCAAAAAGTTACAGTTCCTAATAGCTAGGATAAATAGACTTTTTCTGTAAACTAAATAATTTTAGGGACTAAGTCTACCAAAATAAAAAACTTTTTTTACATGGAGTAAATTGCATGGCCTAAATCTGCCAAAAATGTAATTTTTTTTTTGCAAGGATTAAAACTGTCAAAATGTAAAACCTTTGTTGTAGGGACTAAATCTGCCAAAATGTAAAATATTTTTGTTGGGCACCAATTTAGTAAAAGACAAGGACCAAAAATAAAAACTTTGGAAACTTTGATGCTAAAAGTCTTAAGTAATATAAAATACTAATATATATATATATATATATATATATATATATATATATATATATATATATATATATATATATATATATATACTAGCCGTTTACCCGCGATAAGCGACGGGTGCGAATAATTTTTTTCAGAAATCAGTTTCCAAAGACATTTTGATTTTTGTGCAAGTACTTATTATATCCAAATAATTATGAATAAGAGTTATTCTAATATAAACGAAATCAATAAGAATTACAAATGGAAAGTTATATTTCTTTATAAAATGTACATGAAAACATAATTGATTGTATATTATTAATCATACAACATTTATTTATATACCACATTTGATATATAAACATCATTGTCGTTGAACTGTTCG
Source organism: Lactuca serriola (assembly GCF_051521515.1). NCBI lineage: Eukaryota > Viridiplantae > Streptophyta > Magnoliopsida > Asterales > Asteraceae > Lactuca > Lactuca serriola. The sequence continues at coordinate 193,517,980 of NC_136412.1, read as the reverse complement.
TTAGCATTCACGAATACTTTTGTATTGACACATGATATCTAAATTAAGAAAAAAAAACTCTACAATACACATACAAGTAATTTTAATTTTTTTTGTTGGCGTATGGTAATTTAGACTTATTTAAAATTCAGTCTCAAAACGATCATATTTTTTTATTGATCTCGCAACATGTCATTTCAAATAAAACTCAATGAATCGAAAAATATCATTCACCACTAAACGACGGACATACATACTTATATAAATAGTAGCGACGAATAATATTACAAAAAATCGGCCAATATCATTTACCGAAAATTTAGTTTTTTTTACAGAATATTTTATTTTTCTAGTAAATATAGTAACCTATCTTTTCAATATGTAATTTAGGAAAATACATATATGAATACGATTAGTGGATTTCATTTAAGTTTATTTATACAATTATTTTTTACTTTGACTGGTTTTAAATTACTATGGTATCACCTTATAACTTCTAAATTGAGATTCAACCAAACTTAAATAGACTCATAATGTTATCAATTAATGCTAAACCTCTTGTAATAGTAATTAAAAGAAACGTACTACTAAAATGACGTACTAACATAAATTGACCAAATGACCTTCATCCGGTTATAATCCACAAGGACAAATCCACAAGCAACATCTTGAGAATATCAATTCACAAAATTGGGTCAGGCAAAAATCAAAGAATAGTCAAGGGCAAAATTATTCATATCTAACAAAATTCCCCACCTACCATTAAGATTGTAAATACACCTTATAATAGTAAGTAACACTACTCTTGGCATTTTACTTATCCTTGCAGTAACACCAATACACATTTTTGGGACAAAAATTAACCACATGAATAACAGGGGCAAAATCGTCCTAACTCATCATAAAGCCACAATAGATACAAAACGTGTATATAATCTCCCTGTAATAGCAATAAATAAACCTAATGATCCTTCTTTCACCATCACATATACCCCAACAACCAAATATGTGACAGAAAATGGAATATGGGTAAAACCATACAACTGACTCAGAAAACATAAAATAGATAGAATACCCCAAGAAACGTGAATCAACACCCTGTCTTTAAGCTCTCCTTTCCCCAACATAGCAAGATCCATACCAGTCCAATATAAAAATATGTTATAAGTAATATTATGATGATAACAGTAACATCTGCTCTTCAACCTACAAAAACAACATACTGTTAATCAAAACCACATCCCTCCAAATAAAACCATTAATTCTTTGGAGTAAACCCATCAAAAACGCAATACTCATCTATTAACCAAATCAACTAAAAAACTACAGAAATGATTTTACCCTACACATGTTTTGGTGAGTTACATGTTTTTTGTTTTCTGGATCAAGAGAAAGTGAGATGGTGGGTTTTTCTGCGGTGGTCGCGGCCAAAGTAGGTGGTAGAATGAATGGCGAAGATATAGTGGGGAGGTAGTTAGAAGGGATAGGGAATGGTGACCGAGTCAAGAGCCATCGAGATTTAAGGTTTAAAACTTATGTTACCAACTCACATTTGCCTATTTTCTAATGCATAAATTAAATGTACATGTTACAATTAGGTTTGTATCTCTTAAAATTCAGCTTTTGACTAAATATGCATATTAAGGTATAATATATATATATATATATATATATATATATATATATATATATTAATTTGGATACAAATTTTTTTATAGTTTGAAAACCACTTCAAACAAATTAAAGTAATATAACAAAGCTAAACTAAAATCAACAAAATTGAGATAAGATTATATTATCGTATATGAAAGTAATATAAGAAACTAAAATAAAATCAATAAATTTTAACTTTTATCATCTTTTATTAAACCTTTTTACAACTTCATCTTTTCTATTGACAAACGGCAAAACCAATGCCATTTGTTCTTTACATGACACATTACGTGACTCGTCTACTAAAATTGAAAAAAAATCATTTCCAAGCTCTGCCATAATAACATTATATATATATATATATATATATATATATATATATATATATATATATATATATATAATCCAAAGGTGATTAGGAATAGTACTTTTTTAAGCTTTAGGTTTTTGCCACAAAAGTTTGTGGAATTTGACACTTTTAGTCCCTAAAGTCAAAAAATTTATATTTTTGCCTTTTAATTAAGTTTTTCTGCCTTAAGGTTTTTGCCATAAATCTTTAATGACTTTGACACTTTTAGTCCTTACAGCCAAAGGTTTTTGCCATAAATCTTTAATGAATTTGACATTATTTGTCCTTGTAGTCAAAACTTTTACATTTTGACATAAAAAACAAAAAAACCCTCCTTGAAAATTTTGCCACCATATTTTTCCAACTTTTACAACTTTAACATTATTGCCACAATATTTTTGGATTTTGTCCACCAATGTCCCTTCTTTTTGTTGTACGCTTTTGACATCTAATTTTAGGGGTTGTCGACTTTCTCCCATATTTATGGTGATTTACAATTTCAGCACATATCTTTTAAAGTTGGCTGATTTTTTTCCATATTACGCCAAAAGCGGCGTAGCCGCGGGTTCTTTTCTAGTTTAAAATTACATATGAACAAGCTTGCACAATATATTTCTGGATTTCACCGCATTTCATTTGAGCATTTTTTTAGGGCATTCTTTAACACAACACGATCTACAACATCACATCGATCGGATAACCATTGTAATAGCTCAAGAAAGTTACCTTTATTATCCGAGTCTTCCTTCTCGTTATGACCACGAAATGCTAAACCTTGTCGGAGTAGGAACCTAACACAGTCAATTGAAGCATTCAAACGAGTACGATATTCTTTTTCTTGTAAAGTAGTTTGTTTCTCAAAAGCAGACGTGATTGATTGTCTTTGGTTCATCAAACTTTGACACTTTTGGACAACAATAGTGTGTGGAGTTCCTTCTTTGTGTTTATCTATTCCTGATTTCCTATTCCAAGCTTTAAATCCAGATTTTACAAAATGATTTGATCCACCTTGATTTGGTATACTTGATTTGAATAGATAACAACACAAACATAATGCATCATCTTCTTTTATACTATATTCTAACCAATATTTGTTATCATCAAACCAAGATTGAATAAATCTTCGAGGTTTACCTCCAAAATCACGTGGTGGAAACTTATGATTTAGAGGTTGGAAAGGCTCTTTTTGCTAGTATGCTCTTCTAATTTCATCTCTTTGGTTTACATGATAAAAATCTATACTTGGTCATTAAAATGGATCAACAGGTAGTGCGTTTAAATCAACCTTATTATACTTATGTTGTTGTTCACCATCTTCTTTCTTTTTATAAAACTTATGCAAAGACATTCTTGAATGTTGATGCTTTATTTTGAAATTGAATTATGAAATTGAATGTTATAAAAAGTACCAAACTAATAAGTAATAACCATTATCAATTTATCATTTATCAATCTTTTGTTATCAAATAGAGTAATAGACAAATCACAAAATCAAGACAATAACAATATAACATAAAAATCAAGACAATAGCAGTTGAACAAACAATGTTTTTATATCAAATACACAAAGAATTCTAAAAACTGTTAACACTTAACAAAAACAAATTAAGAATTCTGCAATCTAATCAGTGATTTAGTGATAATGTAATATAAATCATGAAATCATACAAATATACAATCATTAATCAAACAAAGGGTTTTGATTTTGAACAATAAAAAGCAAAGAATTCTGATTTATGAAATTTTAATGTAATACAAACCTCAATTCCTTAAACCTGAACAACAAATATCAGTTGATCGATGGAGCGATGGGTTGTGGCCGATCAAAAATTTCCGATAGCTGATAGCCGATAGGCTGCTACCCTCGGACGGGAAGACGAGGATGACTGGACGACGGCAGGGACGATATCACGAACTCACGATGATGAATGATCGATTCCAATTTTCCAAACTGCGACTTTGCGCCTTTTCTGTTTCTTTTTCTTTTTTTCTTTTTTTTTAAATAAAAATAAAATAATTGATCAATTGGATTGGGCTACAGCTTAATAGATAATGGGCAAAAGATATGGGCATCTGATATAAAAAAAACAGATATGGGCTTTGATGTCAAAGGTAGGTCTTTTATAAAAAATAAGGTGGGTCCTTATTTTTTTTATAAATACTTTCTATATAAAATAAAAAAAGGTAGGTATATATATATATATATATATATATATATATATATATATACTAATAAAAGAGTAGTCATTTTGCCAAGTGTCATAATATTAGAACTCCTAATTAATATGATGCCACTTGTCATTCTATTAATTCTCCATTTTAAATTCATTAAACCTCCTAATTAATGTGATGTTATTTGTCAATCTATTTATTCTTTATCTTAAATTTTAAATTTTATATTATTGTTTTCATTAGTTCACAAATAAAAAGAGTCTAATATATATGATAAATTAATTACACATATTTATTTGAATCAATAATTATAATTTTACATAACTAATAAAAAAATATCTTAATTAATAATGTATTTAAAATTTTATATAAAATAATTGATTAATAATTTTGAATTTTTTACTATGAATATTTAATCAATTTTGTAACCGTGGTTTCCACGGGTTATAAACTAATATATATATATATATATATATATATATATATATATATATATATATATATTATACTGTAGACTATCAACTCGTCATTGTGTGAATGTATTATACAAAACTCTTAAATATGATATATATATATATATATATATATATATATATATATATATATATATATATATATATATATTATAATGTATATAAAACATATTAATCATATATTGAATTTTAAGACGTAGAAGATACAAAAGTTTTTGTACAAATTAATTATGCTTAACAAAACCATTAATATTTACCAAAATTTTGAAGACTTGAATTAAGGAAGGTTATTAAAAAATTAATTTGGAGCAAAATAACAATTTTAAAATATTAAATTCATCAATATAAGTTAATTTACATTTCTTAAACTAGATATATAATAATTAATTTACATCAAATATATAAACATACAATATAAATATAAGTTCTAAACATAAATATTTTAATTAAAAGTGGTAATTTTTTTATTACATAGTAACTAATAACAAAATCTAATAATTATTTTCCCGTAAGAAAATTATTTGCCAAAAAAAATTTAATTTATCGTCGCTGCTTTGCGTGGACACACACACACACACACACACACACACACACACACACACACACACACATATATATATATATATATATATATATATATATATATTGATGCGACATGAGAATGTATGATTAGAGCTAGGAGGAAAAGGCTTACTATTTGAGGCGGCGGATGAGACCTTTTATAGTGAGACCTTCTGCGAGTAGGGGTGTACAAAAAAAATTGTAAGACCAAAAAACTGAGCCGAACCGACTTATCCGAAACCAAAAAAACCGAAACTTAAACAAATCGAAACCGAAAAAACTTGATATCAACGGGTTGGTTTTGGTTTTGAAACTAAGGTATTCACGGATAACCGAACCGAACCATTTGATTTATAAATAAATATATATATATATATATATATATATATATATATATATATATATATATATATATATATATATATATATATATATATAATATTATTCATTTACATTGAACTGTTAGCCATATCCCAAACAAAATCATGATCGATAAAAATCTAGTTTTACACTTCTACATTATGTTTTCTTGTATTTTTATTTTTATATTTATTATTCAAATTATAATATATGTTATTTGAACTTCATTATGTTTTTATAACTCTTGAACTTACTAATTTTTAGAAAGAAATCGTTGGAATGAAGTTTGTAGTTTTGATTTTATTTGATTTTTTATATTTAGCGGTTACCCGTGAACTGAACCATGGTTACCCGCCTTTATACGATTCGGTTCGGGTTTTTTTTTTTGCTAATTCAATTCAGTTTCGGTTACCGCCCCGTGGTGACAGTTCACAATTTTATTACTATCCGAGCTGAACCACCCTGTTAATACCCCTACCTGCGAGTCCGTATGGGGGACAAGGTCGTCAAGTCCGATAGGATCTGATGCCTTGATTGGTTAATCGTCCTCTACGTAGTGTCAGAGATAACGATTGGTTCAAGTAGTAATGCTTTGAGCATGCTCCTTGTTGCTTGGAGTCGTTGGGTTTGTCGCAGAGTGGAAGGAGTCCGTTGTGAGCTGAGCCTTCCACGCGGACGTTTAGCTCCAGGGGACGCCCGCGGGTGCGAGACTTCATCAGGGTAGGTACGCTAGGAGTAGCTTGGCCTAGCGGCCTGCCTTGAGGCACCTTTAGCGTTACTGAGCGCAACTTCTAGTTGTGCTATATATATATATTAGTGTTGTAAAAATCTCGATTAAACGTAGGCGCTATGACCGCTTAGAAAGCACCTAGCGATTGATCCCAGCCTACAAAATGACTGGACTAGTAGAAAACGATGAAATTTTAACACTTTGAAAAAGATCTATCTCAATAGAATCCATTTGAGGAATGACTAATCTTGTATTAATCATATTAACCTATTTTATTAAGATATATTAGTAGTATTTACAAACTTTGTTATGATATTAGTCATATTTAATTTTTAAAAATTTAACGAGTTAGCAATTAATGGTCCCCGATTATTCATCACCTAACTGATTAATCTCTTAACCCAATCCACCAACTTGCTAACGTCAAATGTTTTTTACAACTTATATATATATATATATATATATATATATATATATATATATATATATATATACTAGTTTATAACCCGTGGGAACCACGTTTATAAAACTAATTAAACTTTTATAATAATTTTTTTTAATTATTAATTTTAAATAAATTATTAATTAAGAGATATATCAAAAATTTTAAGTTATTACAACTTAAAATTTAACATATAATTATAAAATATAAATTTGAAGTTTGAAATGAGTTGCCTAATATATCTACATGACAGATGACATAATATTAATGAGGAGTTATATTAGAGTGACAATTTTTTTTGAACCGACAAATACAATTATATAATCTACACCTAAACTAACACCTAATTCCACCTATGTCCACGACGGGACTCGAACCCTCAACCTCAAAGAGGGAGGACACCACCTGATACCGCTTGGCTAGAAGCCCTTTCGTATTAGAATGACAGTTGACAAAATAATTTAAAACTATTCATTAAATAGATTAAGGATATATATATATATATATATATATATATATATATATATATATATATATATATATATATATATATAATTATTGTCTCTTGTAATTTTATTTACTACAAACTGACATAAGTAAATAAGTAAGTTTAAATTTAAGTAAGTAAAATAGTTCTTTGTAACAAGGGATTTTTACGGACATAATTTTTCAAATTTGGATGTCGAAAAATCATAATATTTTTTATTTCCAAAACAAGCTATCGGGTTAAAAATATTTAAAAATAATACAAATTTGAACATTCATAAAGTTCTAGTACCATAATCTCTAAATATTATTAAAAGAGAACCTTTAATTCATCAATGAAGCAATCAGAGCTTTTGATTGTGTTTTAATCCTATGTTTTTCATCCTTAGATCAAATTACTGACATCATCTTCTACAAATAAAATTCAAATAAAAGTACATTTAATTATAAAATCTATAATAATTATAGAATCTTTAAATAATATCAGTTTCTCTAATTAATATTGTTCCTAATTTAACTCCCTTATTTATAGCTTATGATTTCCAAATTCAAACCCGTTTACATTTTATTTTTTATTTATTAAAAAAAACTCATTAAACAAGCATAACAATAATTAAGTTATTAACCTATAAAATCGAATCTACTCCTACTAAATCAACAAAATATTTAAGAGTCAAAATTAAAGTCAATACTATTCATAATTTATCTCTCAGTATAGCTCACATAAAATGAATCAATCTGAGATAATTGTTTGAATTTTAAAACTGATTAAATAAGAAAATCAAGTAATTTGAAATTTTGAATTAATATAGCTGATATCTTTCGTTTTTTCCAGATGAATAGCCAAAAATCTCCAAGATGATATCTTAGGATCCCAAACTTTTTTAGAAAATAATGATTTCCTTATTAAAAAACACCCTATATATACGATTACACTGAAGTGGTTATTCTTACGATTTTGGATTGAGTCGTATGATTTACAGTGTTCTTCTTGAGCAATCTTCTTCTCCAATTTTTTTCCCCAAACTCTTACTTTACTCTGTTCTCCTTATTCTTCTTCAATTTCTTGCATTTATTATCTTCTTATTATTTGTTATTACTGTGTTCTTGTTGAGAGGTCATGAAAAAATTAATCAATATACTTTAAGCATATTAGTTTCATTCATTTAGTTACAGAAACCAAATTATACCCTTTATATCGATTTTTTAATGTGTTGACCTATGTTTGTCAAGAAAAAGCCATAAAAGCCGTTTTAATGCATGATGACAAAGCTAGTGGCATGGACCAAAAGCAGGATAAAGAAGTTTTTTATTCTTACACTTCAGCTTGCATGAACAAAGACGTATCCGTTGTTCCAATGTTTTCAATAACTCTTTTATAAATATTATTATAATCTTCGATTAAATTTTTCTAATTTTATATTATTGAATTTTTTTTATATCAATGGTTTTAGTTTCAAAATCACCATTATAGTACAAGACTTTATCGGCATGGTGTCACTTACGTTATTTGATTGTGACGCAAAGAAACTTCTGGAAAAAAACACACAAGAGTTGCTTCCAAATTTTAACGAGTTTATCAACATTAACTTCATTTATATAAAACTAATTTCTACTTTTGTTTGTCTATTTTTATAACCGTTAATTTTTTCATTTTTAGGAGGTTAATATGAATATTTATCCGTCTGCTTTAAAATTACTTTTGGATAAAAAGTTGGCATTCAAAATTCAAATTTCTCATTATAATTTGAAGAACAATGTTTGATGGTTATGAATCTCAAACTTCAATGTTGATAATAAAATCACTGTTGAATTGAAAAAAAAAATTAACATCGAACAGGTAACATTCTTTTACGAAACATATTACAAACACTACACTTATTAGATTCGTTTTTTATATTTTAGTTGATCAACTAACAGATTTTTATGTACTACAAATATAGGCGTCGTAATCTGATTCGTTTAATGTTTTATCGGCGAAATTCGGAGGTCAAGACACATTAAATTTAAAGGTTTTAAATACAATATAACTAAATCTAATATTTTAAATACTTTAAAATATTATTAACTTTTAGATTGACGTATGAATTTATTTTTTATATTTAGGATGCAGTTTCGTTTACTGGTGAAAACGTCACACACCGCTTCGAATCTTCATAAAAGTATTGCAACAAGTCCACTAACTAAGTGAGCATCCTTTAAAAAAGTGTCTAGACATGAAGAATTAAAACACAACTTGGAAGATGTTTACGTTGTTGATAATATAGAAATAATGTCCTCAACCAAACGATCGTTAACATCAATGACAGATCGTACTTCTGGAGAAGGCAAACCAAAATTGTTAATTCCAAAGAAAGAAAAATAATATATGATTTTCATGATTTTATATGATTAGTTGGGTGATTTGAGTACGGTTGATTTAATATCATGTTTGCATACTATTTGGTTTTTGATTACTTTGTTTCATACTATTCGATCTTTTGGATTAGAATTTTGATCATTTAAATATATTTTGGGTTTTATAAAATGTTGAATTATTCATCTATTTGTCTTTTGGGTTTAAACTCATATTAATTTAGAATTTTAATCATTTTTTACTCTATTATTCCGTTTGAATGTGAATTTGTCAGCATTGTTACAATGTTATTCAGTACAACTTCAATATAAATATTAGCAAACTACAACTTTTTATGAAATTATAAACTTTTATAAATCTTTTAGCCGTTCTAAAACAATTATTTATAGTTCCTTGTGAATTTATTGATAAATTTATTAGTAAACATTTACCATTGAATTTGAGCAATCGTTAAATCTGTCCATTTTCTATTGTTAAATCAAGTATAAATGAAATTGAGCAATCGTTAAATTTCATATTCTATAATGTAATTTATGCACTAATTAATCAAATAATAGTACATATGCAAGTGGTCGGGTACCTCCAAGACAATAAGCAAACATGTAAATTATATGCAATTTCACAATATTATAATTTTTTATTGGTTTTAAATGAACAGATACTTATTTCACTTGATTTAGATTTTTGATTACTCATATAAGGTTGTAATAAAATAAAGTTATGATAAATTGAAAAAATTGTTCAGCTAAACCTTAAAATTTTGAAATTTGTTGGAAATTTTGTTATATGCCAAGTTAGGCTTCTTTTTGTGTTTTCATGTTTGCTGATTTGACTATGTAGGGTTCATTTGAAGTTCAATTTCTCTGTAAGAATGTTAATGTTCACATCCAAGTGGAAACAATCACAACTGGTAAGCATTCTAAATGTTTTTTTCACTTACATTAATCAAAAATGTTATTTTAAGCCTAACTTGGCATATAACAAAATCAAAAATATTTAATATAAATATTAAATATTTATAACTAATAAGTTTGGTTAAAAAACTCTAAAAATGAATCTAACTAACATTTTTTATTAAAATACAACTTAAGACAAAGCCACTTATTAATGTGATATGTATTTAATTTATGTTCCCCGCGTTTAACGCGGGTTATAACCTAGTAATTGGATAAAAACGCAAACTAGTGTTTGAATTTTGTGTGTTCATGTTTTTATTTTTATTTTTTAAAGAGTTTATTTCCCTTTCAACTATAGGAACTTCAAGGGAATATAATTTAATAAAGTAAAAATGCCTTTGTCGTTCCCACATATTTGTGTTCCTAGGAAATATTCAGACTAGAGGAGCATTTTGAGAAGTGATCCTACACATATTGTGTATGCTACGAACTATGAAAGTTGTTATTTATATTTCTCATTTCTTTATGTATATCATTAGGTGTGAAACCCATATATTAAATGAGTTTAATTAAAAAAAATTGAAATTTTAATAATTTGAAAAGTTTGAATTTATAAGAAAAATGAGAAAATTTTTGAATTATTAAAATTATTGAAACTTTAATGTATTGAATACATTACATATATAAACCATTTCTAATAAATACTTTACATATATTACCTTACACATTAAATGTGAAATTTTAATTTAATAAAATGAAAAATACAATAAAATGACAAGTGAAAAATAGAAAATTTTAAAATTTTAGAAAATGTCAAATATTCAAATGGAGGAGAAGAGGACATGTGACAAAAAAACCTTCATTTATTATAGTAGATTGTACTATAATTTGTGAAAACGATATCTTGTACATGTGTGATAAATTATCATACCCTACATTATTCAAGTCAAAATCTTGTATAGCTTGAGAAAATATTGAATGAGCGAAAAGTTAAATAGTAGCTCGAAGTTAAATATAAAATCTAATTTATTTGTAAACTAAGTGGGAAATCCGTATAATACACGGGCTTATTAAAAAAAAATTAATATCAAGTTGTAAACATGAAACAATTTGTAATGTAATACTTTTACATAAATACAAAGTTACAAACACTATGATGAATAAGAAGGTAATTGAATTGAAGTAAGAAAAAATTATTTATATATTGTAAATAATTGTTAAATACTTCTTTAAACACAAATTAAATGTCTTATTGTTAAGGTACAATCATACATTTGTATAAAAAATAATTATTTCAGTAGGGGCAAAACTATCACATTTGTTGAAAAAAACTATTGAAACTTATTGTATGTCTTGTTTAAGGGCAACTGTGTCCAGAGAATAAAAAATAAAATGTTGTAGTCGAATGACTTTGAAAATTAGATGTCATAAAAAGGATTTTATATTTAAAAAACAAAAAAGCAACACCACTTTCATATATGCTTATACATGCTTATACATTGATAATAAATATGATATGAAATGACAGTATGTAAACAACAATTATAAAATTTTGAGTATATCCTAACGTAATGGAATTTTGAAAAGAAAAAAAAACAAAATAGCAATGGGGAACATTTTTATATCTTATTTAATTTGGTATTCTCAATTAAATAACAATGCCAGATTAGAATCTAAACATCCAATCTAAGAAGCAAAACATATATCAAAAGGCTAGTCCCATATCGGTTTCAATCTATAAATTAATTTGGTATTCGAAAAGTAAAAGCATAGATTAATTTGGTATTCTAAAAGTAAAAACATTAGAATCGTTTCTAAGAAAAAACATAATACAACAGTGATTTCTCAAAATTGATGTTCCCGCATTCAACTACTCTTCCTGATGCGGAAATAAAGTACATTGTCCACATTGGTAGTGGAACTTGAATATAATGCTATTATAAGACAAAAATATATGAAAACTTATAAATTAAATACGACTGATCACTTACGCTTCGATTTATCTATTTCATACAAAGAAAAATATTTTCTCAGTTTTAAGCTGAAAAATATCAAAGAAAAACTCTCCTCATTTGAAAAATCTCTTTATCTATTAAAAAAAATATATTTGTATCTCGTTGACCAATAATTTGTTCACACTGAGAAAGAAAAAGTTATTGATCATGCTACAAGCATTCAACTTGTTTGAAGGGTCTAGTTCATGGTTTGGGCTAGACTATATGATGTATAGGTCTTAATGAGTCTTTTGTCATGTAATTGTGTTGTTTGGATGTGTTTACAGCCAAGAGTTTGTTTACGGACAGTCTTCCCTTATATATAGGGTGTGTCAGAGTCTGTCAGAGGTTGTTGTCAGTCCACAGAGTTTACGGTCATTTGTGTGTATCCAAGTTGTACCCGACGTTTATTTGATATAAACATGTGCAAGGCTTGGTTTAATCTTCTTCTACTCCATTATTATCTTGTTTGAGTGTTAGATTGCTTGATCACTGGTTAAGATCCTTGTTTCTAGGGCCTTACAATTGGTATCAGAGCAAATCCGGTGTCAAACAATCTTCAATTGTGTTCACAGTCAAAAGGAACTTAGTTTCGTCATTGTTCGAGGCCTGATTTGGTGTTTTCGTAGCAAAAGGACATCAAATCTACTAAAAAATCGTGTTTTCGTCAAATTCTAGGCATTTACGGTCAAGAGTTCACGGCCGTAAACTCCAATTCACGGTCGTACACTGATAATCTTCGGTGCCCGTAAACAGTGTATCTTCAATAATCGTAAACATACAATCTTCATTGACCGTAAACTCCTCAATTGTAAACTCCTCAACCGTAAACTGTGTTTACGGTCGTAAACTTGTGGCCGTAAACTACCTTCTTGGTGTTTTAGTTTATTTTTTCAAGTCATTTTCAGTTTAAAAAAAATATATAAAAAAAACAAAACAAAATCAAAAACAAATAAATGGATTCTCAAAGCCAAGCAATTCATCATGAATAGGACTCAATCATGGGAACAACCACTCGCATTCCACGCTTGTTATCTGCGGAAGGGTTCCCGGAATGGAAATACCGGATCGAGAAATACATCAAGATGAAAGACTTTAAAATTTGGTGTAGCATTCTCAGAGGACTAGTCAGAATCACTACTAATCTTCCGAATGGACAAATGATTGACAAAGCGTATGCTAATTACACTGATGAGGATTTTGAAAAGGTTGAAGAACAGGAAAGGGCTTTGGCTACTTTAACTATGACTTTATCTCCTGATATTGCTCAAGGATTCAGATAGTATGATTCAGCCAAGGCATTGTGGGAAGCTTTAATTGAGGTCTATGAGGGTAATGACGACATGAAACAGAGTCGCCAAGGCATGTTAAGATAGAAATTCAATATGTTTAATTATGTTCTTGGAGACAAAGAGACACAATTTTGTTTTCTTGAGGACCAGCTGACCAGTCTTCCTCTAAGAAATTGACAACCACCGGAAGTGCTTTTTCTATCCAATATGCATCTGGCATGATCCGCATTGGTGAAGGTTTGAAGGATGAAGTCGTTCCCTATAGGATACCAGAGGCCTAGAGCTTTGCTTCCTTTCAATTATCTGAGGATTTTCTTGACTCTGCGGTCAAGTACGATACTTTGGGATCGGCTTGGTATCTTGTGCATAAGCCTGTTGCGAAGACAATATATGGTCTGCTTGTAGTGAGGTACATCAAAGAAACAATCATTCCTCTATAAGTTTTGTGGTCCACTGATTCTCCGGACGGATCAACAGAAATCTTATATCCGAAGGCCATAGGAACCTTGGCAGAGGAACGGTTGTCCATTGCGTACTTCTTCAGTAGTTCAGAGGTATACTTTTACTGATGAATAAATATCCCTTGAGGGACTTGTTTCACTTGGAGTCCTAGAAAGAAGTTAATTTCTTTATTCATGCTTATTTGGAACTTGTTGGTCATGAGCATTGCAAATTCATCCACCATACCCTGATCTGCTGACCCAAATATGATATCATCCACATATATTTGAACAAGCATAAGGTGAACCATTTGCCTTTCGGAATAACGTGGGATCAATCACACCTCTTTTGTATCCGGATTCGAAAAGAAACTCGGAGATGGTCTCGTACGACGTCCTCGGTGCTTGCTTAAGAGCATAGACTGATTTCTTGAGCTTGTAACAATAATCTGGGAAATCTTGACTTTCGAAGCCTGGAGGTTGTTGTAAGTATACTTCTTCTTTCATTTCACCTTTCAGGAAGGTACTTTTTACATCCATTTGATGTACTTTGATATTTTTGTGTGCCACATATGCTAAGAAAATGCATATGGCTTCCATCCTAGCTACGAGGACACAAGTTTCATCATAGTTAACACCTTTCAGTTGACTATACCCCTTAGCAACAAATCTTGATTTATTTCGCACAACCGCACCAGATTCATCCAGTTTATTTTTGTACACCCATCTTGTTCCAATAATAGTGTGACCAGTTGGCTTCGGTACTAGTTGCCACACTTTGTTACTTTCGAACTTTGCTAATTCTTCTTGCATTGCGGCTATCCAGTCAGGTTCCATGAGAGCTTCTTTTATGGAACGAGGCTCGACTGATGACATGAATGCTGCATAGTGAGAATGATCAGTTAAGTCTTTAGAGGATCGAGTTTGGATGCTTGCGGATGGGTTTCCTATGATTCGACCCGGTGGGTGGTTCTTTGTCCAGATATGTAGTCAAGGTTGTAGATGATCAACAACTGCAATGGAGGGAATGTCTTCGATATCAGGAGGTTCTTCAGTTGGGGAAGGCATTACCCCCCTCGACTTGTGAGCAGCCCGCAAAAGTGTCTTGGATTGAAGGACTTTGATCAGCATTGAAATAAGGTTCCCCCTGGATTGTGGATGAGAGTTCCCCCTGAACCTGAGATGGTTCCCCTGGATTGATGAGCGAGTGATAATCCTAGAATCATTTCTTGTGTCGATGTTCTCTAAACCGTCATCGTCAGAGTCTGAGGAGACATTTGATGGGTTTTGGACTCTGCGGGTAGATACCGGAGCTACTTCTTCATGTACTGGAACCTCGATGGTTGTCACCTGAGCCTGAGTTGAACTTTCCCCCTCAACTGGCGAGGTGGAAGTGTTGGGTGACAGGTCTTCGGATAGAGATAGACCTGAGACTTCGACATGTTGTTGTTGGGCTTCCGGAGACACAAGAATTTCAGATAGATGAGCGGTTTCTGTGGGGTCAAAAAGGTCATCATAGTTTATTTCAACTATCTTCAAGGGACTCGAAGAGGCTTGGATATCACTTTCTAGGATTGCTTTCGTTTCACCAGAAGGAGCAGTGTTACAGATATAATATTCATCGAATTTCACATAGAAGCTTTCAACTATTAATCTAGTGCATCTGATAAGAACCTTGTAGGCCACTTTGTTTGTTGAGTAGCCAAGAAAAATGCCTTTATCTGACTTTAGTGCAAACTTGTTAAGATGATCTTTGTTATTGATCAGAAAACATATACACCTAAAGATGTGAAAGAATCTGACATTCAGTTTGCGATTGTTGAGGCCCTCGTAAGGAGTTTTCTTTAGACGCTTACAGATGATGCTTTGGTTTTGAACAAAGCATGCAGTTGTCACTGCTTCGGCCCAAAAGTATAGAGGAAGATTTGCAAAGTTAAGCATAGATCTGGCTACTTCCACCAGAGTGCGGTTTCTTCGCTCTATGACTCCATTTTGTTGTGGTGTATAGGGAGCTGAGAAGTTGTGACTGGTTCCTTTGGAAACCAAGAAGCTATTCAAGAGATGATTTGTAAACTCGGTTCCATTGCCACTTTGGATTCTTCTAACAGGTAATTTGATTTGAAGTTCAATTTCTTTGATGAAGTTGATCAAAATCTGCGGTGTTTCGGATTTGAGCCTCAAAAAGAAGACCCAAGTGAAACGAGTGAAGTTATCAACTATAACCAGTATGTACTTCTTGTGATGGATACTGGCTATGGTAGATGGACATCAGAGATCAATGTGCAAGAGTTCTAAGGGTTCATAAATTGATGAATCAATCACCAGTGGATGGTTTCCCTTTGATTGTTTACCACACTCACAGTCTGGGCAGACTGTACCGTTGTCATACTTCAGAATAGGGAGACCTCAGACGAGTTCTCTGGTGACAAGGTTGTTGATGTATCGAACGTTCATATGAGCCAGCTTGCGGTGCCAAATCCAGCTAACTTCAGAGACTACTTTGGATAGAAAAACCAATTGCGGTTTCCCAATGATCAAAGACACATCCAAAGGATACATTGTCCCTTCGGACTTAGATTTGATCAAAAAGGTGCTTCTATCGCTTGTCATAATGTAGCAGTATTCATCGTCAATCTTAACCCAATGACATGCTTTACATAGTTGACCTACACTGATGAGATTATACTTGAGGCCTTCAACGTAAGCAACCTTTTGTATTGAGAAATTCCTTGTGGTTAACACACCGTAACCTCTGATGACACTATTCACATTGTTGCCGAAAGTGACATTTCCACCGTTACATAAAGGCCTGAAATCCCGAAGGTATTCTAACCTTCCGATCATGTGCAAGGAGCTGGCACTATCAATCAACCACTCCTCTTCTTGTTCCTCCTTGTACATAGCCTGAAAATTACACGGTTAGTTTGGGCATCCAAACTAGTTTGGAGCCCGGGGTTACAAGTGAGTTTTTCTTAGATGCATGAGCAGGGATAGTGGTAACAGATTTCGTGTTGACCTTAAGACCTAGACCTGGATGTTTGTGAACTTTTGGAGTGTCATGGGGTTTTAGAAAGTTACAGGGTTTTGGAAAGGTGTGAGGTTGGACTTGACATGACCCCTTTAGAATATAAAATCCAAAAGAGAGAATTTTTTTTCCTTCATCTAGATGTTGTACTTGGTCAGCGGTCTGGAGGGTGCAGTGTGAGTCTTATGACCAATCCAAGAGTGAGTTCTGACAGTTCAGACTGCTGAGCCCTTGGGATTTGAGAAAGTGTGTTTTTGAAAGGAGTGAGCATGTGAGTTCCTCCTAGGTTGTGTTCTGAAAAGTTGAGGTGACTTGAAAAGTGTAGGAGTTGGTAAAATTCCTTTCCATTTTGGGTCGTCGAAGGAATAGATCTGCAAAACAATTCTTTTGAAAGGACCTGACTCTCATTTGGGACTTGTTAGGAGAGTTAGAAAAAGTTTTCAGAACAATGTATTCCTTTTTGTCTAATTCCTTGACTGTAGTATTTTTCAAGAAGTGATTTGAAAGAACATATTTTTCCAGACTCTTATGTTTTGAAGTTCTGACTTGTTTTTTATTTTTGAAAAGATTTCCCACTTTTACCATGAGATCTAAGTTCCTCCTTGAAAGCCGGTTTAGCCTGAGTTTTTGGAGAACCGCACTCAGTGATGTTCAACTGCAGTTTTCTGGAAGCCTAACATTGCTTTTGAAAACGAGGACTTGAGTTATCTGAACTAGAAGATTTAGGAATCTGAGAGCATTGACCATATTCGAAGTTTTCTACGGGCAGCTCATGATGAATTGGATGAACAGTCACTGAGCTCTTGACTGCGGTCTGCGGTAAAGAAGACTAGACTACCGCAGAGTAAGTCAATGTTGTTTCTTTAGTAGGAAACTTGATAGAAGGCATTTGGACAGATTGTGGATCAGGACCGCAGTGTGATGAACTGCAGTCCAAAGGCTGAGATGGACAGTTCATAAGAACTTTAGGTTCTTCCATAAGAGTTTCTTCATCAACACCTGATGAAGTCTGAGATTTGGGATAAATTGTGCAAGAGACATGTACTTGATCACTCGAATGACCCGAAAATTCAAGAAGAATTTCCTCAATGACACAATTATTACTCAGATTGTGTAGTCGACCGAAGTGGGCTCTGATGTCTTCAGGAAAGGTTTTGTCATTGACTGGGAGATGAAACTCTTGGTCCATAGGGACATATGAACGATCTTTGTTAAATCGGGGTGATGAATCCTTTGTGGTGGAATACCCATTGGACCAACCCCAATTATACTTGTTATCTATGGATCCGTTATTCACAAGATTTTCAATAGCTTCACTTTCATTAAACAACTTTTTGATTAAAAGATTTAAACGTATATTTTCTTTTGGGGTTAGATCCCTTTGATTCAAAGCTATTCCTAACTGAGTCTCACACAACATTCTAGCATCCTTCTCTACCCTGAGTCTTTTTCTAGCATGTCAACCTTGAGTCTCTTATCTTCTAGTCTTCCTCTTACATGAAAAATCTCCTGGGACGCTATGTTCTTCTCATCTAAGGCCTTATTATAGTCTGAAAGGACTGCAACACAATTGTCATTAAGGGAGTCTAGAAAGGGTTGACAATCATGCATGCTATAATTATTCGATTGGATCATGAAATTTGTCTATTCAATGATGCTAAGATTTCCATCTTTCACCATGTAACAGTAATTTTTTCAACTTCATTGACCCATCCTCATCAGCAGTTGCCATCATACATATTTTTCCCTTCCCTTTGATATTGAAGTCTTCTTCTTCATCCCCGGAAGACCAAACTTGATGATCCCTCTTGACTTGAGCCATGTATGCCCTAGCCTTTTCCTTTTCTTCCAACTCTTGAGCCATTCTAATATAGAATGCTCTGTCCTTTACTACATTGGCTTTACAGTCCTTAGCAAAGTGATTTTCTTTGTTTCATTTGTGACAGATGATGGCATTATTATTGTCTTCGGTTGAGGTACCAGAGTCATATTATTTGACAGGCTGCAGTGCCTCCTTAGATTGATGTGTATTCTGTGGTTGCTCAGACTAGTGATTAGGGTGAGAATTTTTGGGATATCGAGAGTGATTGTTTTGTGGATTGAGGTTACAATTAAAGGGGGGGGGGGGTTAGTGAACTGCTGATTTTTGCGAAAGGTGGTTGGTGGTAGTCGTTTGAACTGTTGGCTAACAAGAGCAATTACGTTATGAAATACCTCTTCATCATCGTACTCTGTGTCAGCTTCGTATGACTGTGGCAGGTTGTCATATGAGTGAGAGTAAGGTTGAGTAATGCTCTATGGAGTTTGAGCAATGAGAGCAAGCGGACCTCCGAAGTCTGCACAACCTTTGAGTACGGTTGATTCTCATGCTTAAAGTTCACCATATAACTTGTGGAGAGATAATGAGTGAATCTTTCTATCTCCTTGGACTATCATTTTTGTTGTAATCCAGTGTCTTCCCAGACCATTAAGAAACTGAAGGTTTGTCTTATGATTACTTCGGACGGTGCCAACATTTGAAAATTTTGTGACAATCAGGTTGAATCTTTTGAAGGAGTCTTCAGGACTTTCACCAGCATGAGCTTTGAAGTTGTTGAATTCGTTGAGTGCGGTGGTGAGCTTCTTATCTTGAGCGTGCTCTGTACCTTCGTACAGGTTCTTGAGAACATCCCTTGATTTCTTTGGCTCATTTGCAGTTTATGATTATGTCGAAGTTGTCAGGGGCAACTCCGCAGGACATTTCATAAAAAGCAACCGCATTATTTTCCATCTTATCAAGATCATCTTTTGTGGGACGATTCAAGGCAGGTTAACCTCCTCCTAGTCTGGCTTGAGCGCCGTCAGTTTGGACCAGAGTAAGAATAGGGACGTGAGGTCTTTCTTCTATGGATCTCCACACATCTTGTCCAATTCTTCTTAGATATCTCTCCATTCTTTGTGACCGGTGATGATATTCATTAGCCACAAGTATTGGGGCTCGATTAGAACCACCAACACTGTTGGAGACATTTAAGGATAATGCTTGTGCCATTTTTCCTTTGTTTTTTTTTTGTTGTTTTCTTTAAGAAATAAATGAACTTTAGTGGTATAGAAGGCTTTTCAAAATCAGATTTTTGTTTAAAAATCAACCACTTTGGCTTTGATACCAATTGTTGCGAGAAAACTTTTGAGAAACACTTGAACAAACGTTAGTACAAGTTAGCCCTGACAAAAATACCCGTTATCCAAATTACCCGCTCGATTTTTTCGGGTATCGGGTTAATTTTTTCGGGTATTTGGGTAACCCGATTTTTTTTCAGGTCGGGTAAAGGGTAAGGTTGTTGGGATTCGGGTATACACGATTACCCAAAATTTCTTTAATAATAACGGGCCCAAAACATATGATGAAATCCCTTTATGAGTTTATCAGATTAAATCCCTTTATCTGTCCCAATTAGTCTTAGTTCCAAATCCAAGTCGCCTCGTTCTATTTTCTCTTCGTCAAAAGAAAACCCTCGTTCGCAGTCCACTCATCATCGTTCGTCACCGGTCAATCAACTTCAGCTAGTCGTCGCCGCCTCCTCGGCGGTCATCAGCCGGTCGTCGCCTCGCCGGGTCATCGGGTATTCAGGTGCACTTCCGATACAGTAATTGGCTTTAGCTAGTCGTCCCCTGTCTATACATTTTGCTAATCATCCCCTGTTTTGTCTATACATTTTTCTATGTATACAATACATGTTTTGCAAATTTTCATATATTATCATTGGATAATTGCTATTGTTTTTCTCAATTTGGATAATATTAAAGTGTCGGATGATGATTACTCATTGCCCTTATCTTCTTAATCTGAATCTGTCATACTTGTAAATCGCAGGATATAAACTCTTGAACTTTACTCTCCAAAACGAAATAATGTTAAAAGTTTCATTTTTTAGAATATAACGCATGATTCACTAGTCAAACTTTGACTTGCATACTCACAATAATTTATATGAAATAGTCGATTAATCCTTTCTTTTACTTATGAGGAAAAACGAATTAAAAAAACAATATGATAGTCAAATCTCCACCTTCTTTTTCATTTGAAGAAGCACAAAATTAAAAACAAGAGCAATATAAATGATATTATGGCGAGAGGATAAGAAAGAGGCATAAGTTTAGAACATAGTCAGATGTTGAAGATGAAGTAATTTAGAAGGTAAGGGTAATATGGTCCATTTATTTTATTTTTTAATTTGAATGATTTTAAATTATGAAAAATGAATATAAAATACAAAAAAAAAACGAATTTGTCAAAAGGACACTAGATCAAGTCAAATATACACTAACAGAGAGCTAAATTATTTGTTATTCTAGATTCTCATTTGACTATTTGATTTAAAGTTTGTTGCTATTCTTATTTACGGTTTGCTGTCAAAAGTTATTTGTTATTCTAGATTCTTATTCGACTTTATTGTTAATTAGTGTTTTAACTCATTGGTAATTAATTAGTGATTGTCATGCACTGTTGTTTTATAAATGCTTGTTCTATAATTATGCTCTGTTGTTTTATAAATTTTTGTTTTATAATTGATAGTTTGTCATGTTATTATCGCATAGACACAATCCCGGAACACTAACTAATTTGTCATGAACCCTTTCAAAGGATATTTACCTTGGAATTAAAAGTTTTTTTGTTTTTTTTTCTGTTTATCAATTTTTTTTCATGATTTTTATGTTTTTTAACAGATTTTTTTTTGTTTTAGATGTCAAATATGGATGACTATATTGAAGTGGAAGATGAGACGATTGAAGTTGAAAACCCAACCAATGATCAAGTTCCACAAGAAAAACAGAAAAAAAACTAAAGAATTCAACCCAAGATCGAAAGTTTGGAAAGAATTTGAAAGGTATAAGGATGAAAACGGTGTTTAAATATGCAAATGTAAGCATTGTGGTGGTGCGAATTACAAGTGCGAATCAAGTGGTTATGGGACCAAAAATCTAGGTTATCATTTAACGAAATGTAAAGCTTACTTGAATAAAGTTAGTCGTGGGCAAAAACAACTAACTTTCCAATATGGTGATGAAAACAAATTGTCAACTTGGAAATTTGATCAAAATGAGAGTCGTAAGGCTCTAGCCCACATGTTGGTAGTTGATGAACTTCCTTTTAGCTTTGTAGAAGGTTCAGGCTTTAGGTATTACAATAGTGTTACTCAACCATTGTTTAAAGTTCCATGTAGAAGTACAAGCACAACGGATGTCTACCAATTGTTTGCAGACGAAAATGAAAAAATTCGTGACTTTATTAAAAAAATGTAGGTAGAATATCTTTGACCACCGATACGTGGACTTCTAAACAACAATCATGTTATATGTGTCTCACCGCCCACTTTATTGATAATGAATGGAAGTTGAAAAAACGTTTTGTGTTTTTCTTCTCAAGAGAGTCACCGTGGGGTTGATATTGGAAAAATGGTTGAGAAATGTTTAATGGAGTGGGAAATAGAAAATATTTTCACAATTTCTGTTGACAATGCAACTGCGAATGATGTGGCAATTGACTTCTTGAATAAAAGTTTTCAAAACTCCAACACGTGTCTTCTAAATGGGAAATGGATGCATATTCGATGTGTTTCCCACATTTTAAATTTAGTGGTGCAAGATGGCATAAAAAAGTTGATAAGGCGGTTGAGATAGTTCGATGGGCGGTTAAATGGATTAGGCAATCGCCTTCTAGAATTAATAAGTTTACCGAGTTTGCTAAGGTTGCTAATCCCAGTATAACCAAACACTTGAAGAGAGATGTGCCACAAGATGGAACTCTATTTACCATATGTTGGAAATTGCACAAGCTTACGAAAAAACTTTTGAGAGATATGATCTTGAGGAATTTGATTTTCGTAACAAAATTGAAAAGGCGGGTTTGTCGATACCTTCATCAAGCGATTGGGAAAGGGTTAGGAATGTATGTCATTTTTTAAAACCTTTTCATGATGTTACTTTGAGGATTTCTGGGACACTTTATGTGACATTAAACACATGCATTGAAGATATATATTCCATTCGTACACTCTTGGATGATGCTATTTCCGATTCCACTCTTTGTGATATTGCATTGGCCATGAAAGTAAAGTTTGATAAGTATTTTGGCGACGTAGAAAAAATGAATTTATTGATCTACTTTGCTTTGATTCTTGATTCAAGGAACAAAGTAAAGTATTTGGTTATTCTACTTGAGGATCGTTATGGAGAAAAGGGGGTGGAGGCCAACAAGAAATATATCATGGATTCTATGTATGAATTATATAATGATTATATTAGAATTCATTCTCCAAGTTCTACTTCAAGTACTGCCGAGTCTACCACTTCATCATCGATATTAGGGAAACGCCAAAACCCGGATTTTATGGCACCTAACCCCCCATTGAGAAATAAACTAAGATAAAAGATGAAGACAAACATAGTTGAATCAATTGGGGAGTTAGAAAAGTATTTACAAGAAAGTGTTGAAGATGACTCGGAAATGTTTAATATTCTAGATTGGTGGAAAGTGAATAGTCCAAGATTTCCAATTCAATCATTGATTGCAAGAGATGTGTTCCCTATTCCCGTCTCAACGGTGGCTTCGAAATCCGTTTTTAGCACTAGCGGAAGGGTTTTGGATCCGTTTAGGAGTTCTTTGACTCCTAAGATTGTTGAAAGTTTAATTTGTACACAAGATTGGATTTGGGGTAGCATAAGTGACACAATCGATTATGAAAAAGATTGGGAAGAAAATCAACAAATTGACAAAGGTAATTGTATATTATCTTAATGATTGTAAATTTAATATCTTTTCCATTTAATACTAACATTATTTGATTTTTTTTATATAGATTTGAGCAAGATGATGTAGCGAAGGTGCAAGAAGAACGAGTATATTTTTGAATGTCTTTTGGAACCTGACATGTTATTATTTTCATAATATGTAATGGTTTTCTATGTTTTCTAGATTTAAGACGTGAGTTTTTTGGTAAATGCAAAATACATGCATATACATTATGATGTTATCAAGTAATTTAAATGGTTGACTTTGGTTGTTATTATTTCATCAAAATCCATTCATGTATACTTTTCTTTATTTTTCCATTTTGGCTTATTTCTAGTGTTTTAATTTACAAATCTTCCATCTAAAACAATGAGTAATAAATCTAGTCTATATATTAAACTCTTTTTTTTATTCTATTATGAGACTAGTTTATAACCCGTGGAAACCACAGTTACAAAATTAATTAAATATTCATAGTAAAAAATTCAAAATTATTAATCAGTTATTTTATATAAAATTTTAAATACATTATTAATTAAGAGATTTTTTTATTAGTTATGTAAAATTATAATTATTGATTCAAATAAATATGTGGAATTAATTTATCATATATATTAGACTTTTTTTTATTTGTGAACTAATGAAAACAATAATATAAAATTGACAAAATTGCAAAAATGGTCCCTGTGGTATGCAAATTTTTGGGGTTTTAGTCCAAACCCCGTGTTTTTTGGATCCTTGGTCCTTTTGGACTGGTTTGTATGTGGAATTGGTCCCTGGACTTAACTGCCGTTAAATAGGATCTGTTAAGCCCCCTCATGTGCCTCACACGTGAGGGTAAATTTGTCATTTCATATGTAAGAGACCATTTTTGCATAACCCGTTTTTTGGCTTATTTGACCTTTACCCCTCATTTACTTTCCCCAACACCAGCAACTCCCTTCAGCTCCATTGAACCTGCAAATAATAGAGGACACCTCTCTCTCTCTCTCTTGTTTGTTCATGAACTCAGGTTTCTATTAACCAGTTAAGATACGTTCTTCACTAATTTATTCATCTTTTAGAAACAAAAATTCAAGGTTCAGTATTAAAAGACACACATACACCCGAAAAACATATCCAACGCACAACACATTGATTCAACAAACTGCACACACTGACTCAACTTGTTATCAGTTTTCACACACTGATGAACTTGATTCAACACACACACACACACACGTTAATGAACCCAAATATCGAACACCATACTGACCAATTGCACCTACGATCATACACATCACCCCTTCTTTCACCTTCATCTCCCAACAGTTCCCCACCCCTGTACAAACCACTTTTACAATCGATTTTTTCAGATACAAAAAGGGGAAACATCATTGGTATGACCTAAAATCAAAATCAAACCTACAATAAAACCTGTTGTAGAGCCGGTGATTTCCCCACCTAGATTAGTCAATCTCCAATTATAGAAGCACAATGCTCCAGCACATGCACCAGTAATCGTCATTACCTGCTCCTACAAAATGTTCTGGACCGAGCATCGTTTTCCCCTTCTTTGTTCAAGTTCTAAAAAACGTAACCAAAAACTTCTCCAATGAACACGAACTGGGTCATAGTGGATTTGGGGTTTTTTACAAGAGTCAAGAACACGAGAGAAAACAGCGAGTTCATGTGAGGATTTAGGGTAAAGAAGGAAGGAGCAGGCGTATTGGCGATGATGAGAGGGAAAACGGGTTAGGGCTAAGAAGGGAAGGAGTAGACAACGATGGTGCGAGAGGAGGAAACAAACGGTAGTATGCACGTCCCTTACTCGCCTTGCAATCAATACAAAAATCGTTACTTGGAAAATGATGATAGTTCGATTGAGTACCAGAGGATTTCTTATTTGAACTAGTGTAGAAATCGTGAATTTCTTTTTTGTGTGCTTCTGATCACCAAATTCTTTATGAGAGAAGGGGAATATTGGTTATTGTTTAATTGGTTTTGTGTTTGTTGAGAGAGAGAGAGAGAGAGATGTAAATCAGTAAATGAGGGGTAAAGGTCAAATAAGCCAAAAAACGGGTTATGCAAAAATGGTCCCTTACATATGAAATGACGAATTTGCCCTCACGTGTGAGGCACATGAGGGGCTTAACAGATCCTATTTAACGGCAGTTAAGTCCAGGGACCAATTCCATATACAAACCAGTCCAACAGGACCAAGGATCCAAAAAACACCGGGTTTGGACTAAAACCTCAAAAATTTGCATACCACAGGGACCATTTTTGCAATTTTGTCTATAAAATTTAAAATTTAAAATAAAGAATAAATAGATTGACAAATAACATCACATTAATTAGGAGGTTTAATGACTTTAAAATAGAGAATTAATAGAATTACAATTGGCATCATATTAATTAGGAGTTCTAATATTATGACACTTGACAAAAGGACTACTCTTTTATTAGTATAGAGATTCAACATTTAAACTAAAATAATTAAGTATTTGTTTTTTAACATCTTATTAGATTAGATTAAAATTGTTAAGCCTTGATATTTCAAGTATTATTGACTAAAAAACATCAATGTTCAAAGTTTCAACACGACAAATTTATTTTTAGGTGCCATTTAAAACTAAAAAAACAAAAAAAAAACAAAAAAAATCGGGTAATACCCGAATTACCCAAACCCGACCCACTATCCGAATTACCCGAATTTATTTTTAGTCGGGTAACAGGTAATTTTCTTAACATGAAAAACCCGAATTACGCGAAACCCGAAAATTTTACCTGATCAACACCCCTAGTACAAGTTATACATTGCGGAATGTAGTTAATCTAATAGGATAATCAATCTCAACAATAATAATTTATAGTTGTTAGAGTTGTTAGATGCGGAAATATAATTGAGAAAAGTAAAGGAATTGTAAATGACAACAAGTTATATATCAAGTAAACACTAAGCTGATTATTAACAAGGTTTGCATTCAAACCTTGTTAGTATATGTGATCAGCTTGAAGTGAATGAAGTCACGAGGACTTGCTCTAGAGGAAAGATTTAAAGTTCGATCTTATTATGAGTTCACCAAGATCTTAGAAGGTAAGAATAGAGAGAGTAATAGAGATATATTGAGAGATAAGAGAATGATAGAGGTGAAGGAGTGTTTCATTCAGAAGTGGAGTACTCTATACTATATTTATAGAGTTCCGAGATATTACATGAGAAATAAACAAAGACTATAATTTTGATAAAAGTGTCCATGCAAGGTACACTAGACAATACAAAAAAAAAGGTTAAAATGCTAAGTCTTTGTTGCTGATGATACCGCGGATGATAGAGGCTGATTGCGGTTGGGAGATCATTGTGGTTGCCTAGGAGACTTCGGATTGATAAGTTAAAGAGGGTCACTTTCATGTTTCAACACCACCTCTAGTGGAAACTGTTGAGCCAATGATCCAAGATGAGTCAGTGTCTCCTTCTCCTCAAGCTGAGACTGTTCCTTCTATGCTAACACCTATTAATATTGTTGCTTTTCATCAAAATGATCAGGAAGAATCCAAATCTAACTTTCAAATTTTTGTGCTTTCTCAACTCTCTCTCTCTCTAATAGTGCAGTTAACTCAATCACTGGGAAATTTTTTGACTAAAGTAGAAAAGGATGTGGCTAATATGAAGCGTTTTAAGGCATTGGTTGATGATGATGTTGATGAAACCCCACCAAATTCTCCCGGTGATAATCTTCCTCCTCCTCCTCCACCTCCATCATCAAATCCACCTCCACCCCCATCATCAGGTTTACCGCCACCTCGTCTTCCATCTACAAATCTTCCTCCACCATCTAGTTCTCCTCCCCAATCTGATGTTGCCAAAGGGGGAGAAAAATCAAGAGAGTCCTGATCAACAAATATAAATGGTGGTGATTTCACCAACTCCATCTCAACCTTAGATGTCAGATACTAGAAGGGTTGAAGCTGACCTTCAAAACCTTCAAAAGAAATTATTGTTACTGACATTCTAGACGCTGATGCAATAAATGATGATCAATCCATTCTAGATGATGGTGATCAATTACAGACTAATAACTATGAAGGGTTTCTTGATCTAGGATTCATGCCACCAGTTGTGGTGGGTGTTGTTCCTTTGAATGTCGTCTACCCTGATTCATAATTTGAGGGGAGGTTCCTCAAGGAACTAACAGTGACATTGATCAACTCAATCTTCGAAAGAGGAAGGCTTCCTCCTCAGGGGGAGTTCATGACACTGAAGCTGGAAGTTCTGTTGTTGGTGATCCTTCAGCACCTCCTCCTTCCAAGAAAAGCAAGCAAATTTTTTATCTGAATAAATTGGCTAAAATATGGGGTATAACTGTTGATGAAGTAAGAGAAATCATGATAGAGAATAATGTTGCTATTCGGCAAAAGAAATAAGCTAGAAAAGGAGAACATCTATCTGCCAAACTTGCTTAAGCTCTTGTTTCTGCTGATAAAAGTACTGATGTTCAAGTACTGATGATAGAGAATAATGTTTCTATTCGACAAAATAAATAAGCTAGAAAAAGAGAACATCTATTTACCAAACTTGCTCCAGCTCTTGTTTCCGCTGATAAAAGTATTGATGTTCAAAGCAGTAATGATCAAATCAAGAAAATTCAACTCTTCAATCATAGTGTGGAGAAACAACACAATGTTTTAGAGCTGAATGACATGATCAACAGGAAGGGGGTTTGGAGATGTTCTGACTTGTAGAACAAAGCTTGATCCCATTATCAAATTGAGACGCACCAAACCAAGTAACGATTCACTAAAGCTTCACTTGGTCAGGAAGAAGACTGAATATGAATACATTGAGGTTGTATTTTCTTGTGATCTAGTCAAATTTGGGTACAACAAGTGTATGAAAATTCAAGAAAGTATTAACAAACACAAGGGTATTCATGCTCAGGAGGTAAAGTTTTTAATTCAGAAACTACTCAACAAAGTCAAGAAGCTAAATCTTGTGCTATCAGCTGGTCCATCTAGACCATCCTCCTTAGCAAGAACAGGCGCTCCCAGACAGTCCAAGAATACCAAGTTTCTTCTTCCTTATGACACTAGGTACACCAACAACGAACTGTCATCCGGTGTTGAACCACTTTAGTACATGTTCATTCGAGAACCAGAGAAGGCATTTTCTATCTTAACAGTCAAAATCACATGTGCTTACAACACACTGATGATCTTCTGGTTGCTCCCACTAAACACTTGTTTCATCTTCTCAAGTAAGGACTTATTCATTTTGAACTGGAAAGAGGATATCATGTGCTAATTGTTGGGTTTTGAGCATTCTAACACTCCTATGGTGTACATGCAACCCTATAAACCTTGGATCTATGTTTTCTCTATTATACATGCAAATAAGAACTTTCCAAGGCTTTAATCCTAACTAGCATATTATGAAGCTCTTGTACTACATAGTACTAGTTAGATGACATACCTTTTGATGTAGCTCGATGTCTTCAAGCTTTAAGAGCTTAGCCCCAATAGTGTGGAAGCCTCAAGTGGAATCACAAATCACCAAAAACTCCTTGAAAGACTTTAGAGAATATGGATACTTGGCTCTCTCTAGTGAAATCGGCTAGCCCTTCTTAGTGTACCCACACTAGTGCCTAAATGAACTTGGCCCATTCCATGGGTTAAACACTCCATGAACTATCCATGAAAGCTTAGCCCAACCTAAATGAACTTGGCCCATTCCATATATATATATATATATATATATATATATATATATATATATATATATATATATATATAAGAGTCCATATTTAATTAGTTCATTTTGATCACTTAATAAATTATAAATTGATTCTTGATCAATACTAATTTAAAATATGATTATATATTAATATATTAGAACTTATAATATATTAATATAAATCATTAATATACTATTCTCAAAAGACTATCCATATAAATTGCGTCGGTGAAGTGCAACCCAAATGGACCATGCCGGGTCGGGTCAAGTACATACTAAATATAGTTATGGACTTAGACATTAATCCAACACCAATATCTTTGGAGCTTCGTAAAAGATTGGAAGAGCTTCAAATTGATGAATTCAGATGGGTTAAGCCTCAGATCTTGAAAGAAGTTGACAAGTTCTACAATGGTTTTTCTAATGACTCTGGAGAAGAAGATCAGTTTTGACATCATCAGATAAGGGGAGATTTTAAGGTCACAACTTATAATATGATAAGTCAAACACTCTACATGCTAACTGTCAGCGTCAGCGTCTACATCACCATTAACGCCAATGTGTCAAGCCTATCAGTTTCAGTGTGAAGATAGTTATTAAATGTAACCTTTTGTATCTTAGGTATTGATACATATATGTATAAAATAGATAGAAGATTTGTTATCTTTGTGATGGGGATCAGTTCTTAGTATAGATAAGATACATTCCCTTCAATCAAGGGATATACTTGTATAGATTAGTATATATTCAACATTAGGGAAAACCCTAATGTTAAGTTTGTCTTGGTGGTCGTCTTTGTGACAAACCATTTTTCTTGGTGAAAACAAACCCTTTCTTGGTGAAAGACAATTTGGAGAATTCATTTTTTCTTTACCTTTTGTTCTTTACTTGTTTAGATTATTTTGCTTTTGTTATTTATACTTGAAGTGTATCCGATTGATACAAACCTTCATTAACCCATGGCCGCATTTGGTAAGGTTCGACTTTTAGAAGTTTCTATCCGGTGTGGCTTATCCGCTTGGCTTTGGGGAGTCTCTGTGTTGGTTCTTGCAACTTTTGGCATTCACTGTGGCGTCGATTTGTATTGAAGGGAGTAGGCTTGGAAAACCCACAAGGGAATCAGAGGGTATTTAAGGAGTTATTGGTAAGGATTGATTTTAAGTATGAAATCTAATTTAAGTGGGGGAGAGTTGTAACACTTGTCTCCAAAATGGATCATTTGATGATATAAAGGAATCAAAGGCATGGTTTTTAACGAAAATCATATGCCACGACGTAACACATGGAGTGTCACGATGTGGCATGCCAAATGAAGAACGCATGTTTCCGATGGACCCCAGGACGTGACATGAAGGGTGCCACGACTTCGTGAACATTCCAATCCAAGCCCATGATTTTTAGGGTTTCCTTCATATTTAAGAGCCTTAACTCTAGGATTAAGCCATTCTCTTTAGCCTCAATCCTCCCTAAACGAAACCCTAGCCTCTCTTCATTCCTTTTGAGCTCTTTAATGGTGTTTTGGACACTTGACGA